>NC_080588.1:65620000-66937500 GCF_029962835.1 Magnolia sinica
ATGGATATATTATTCTTTTCTTGGGAAGCCATGGAAGCCGATGAAGGAGCACGCATCCCGTGCATCGTAGGAGCACTGAGCCTTTCGTACTCTAGCCCTGTAGATACAAATGTCTACAGCTACTAAGCGGTAAGAGAAGCTTCATATCGCGAGACGCGTGGCCTTGAGATTCGCAATCGCAACACGTGTCAACCATCACTTCACGCCCTCTTAGCCATGCGGATGGAGGAGCTTCGACCACGTCACCCAAGCAATGCGGAGTTTTTTAGAGACCCGAAACGTCAGACCTGGATTTGTAAGTATGGGCCGCGTGGCAAGTTCGGTGTATGTGCCGAAGGCTCGGAGGAGGATTGGGGAGTGTCAGTAGGGTCAGTAGTCAATTTCTCGTCAGATAAGTGTGCCTCGGACCACACGAACCCAACAACTTTCGATCTTAACTAATCCTTATGCATTGACCCTCTTTTTGAACCTATTCTTCTGCCAATCTCTCGAGAAGCCTCAGCGCCTTTTGCGGAGGAGTTCTCTCGTGAAGGTGAAACCCCTCTCTCGATCCATCCTTGGGTGACCTAGAAGATCACCTCGCCTCTGCGTCAATCGGGTCCAAGCAATCCTCAGCCCCCCAATCCACACTGGTGGGCTAACCACGATCCATTCCTCACCACAGGAACGATGCCACTTATGTGGGAGGTAGAAGAATCTCCCGATCTCGACTTCTGGTCGTGGAATTTGGAAAATTAGGATTCTCCAACCATTTCATTATCCTCTCCCATTTCTCCCAGAAGCGGCACGTCAGAGCTAGTACTAACCACTCTTTTTTAGGAGGAAAGCGTAGAAGGCTTCATTGAAGCAGAGCCCTTGCAGATTCGGGTAGGAAAAATATCAGAAGAGACGGAGAACACTCAATTGATGAAGGTGGATGCTGACTCTCAGAGGGCCAAGTTGATTGACGTCATCCAAAGGAAAAAATGGATCAGAGATGCCATTGGACACGTGGGAAGATCTTTAGGGCTATTGTTCGGGGACAGTCCAAAAGATTACATAGCCCTTTTCCAATGTGTTGAGACCCGAGGTTGACCGTTACTAGGAACAAGATCTCCTAGACAACATCCCTCTAGACCGAGCAGCAAGCAACAGGGAACTCCACAGCCTTACATCTACTCTCAGTTCATCCATTGGCTTCAAATTGGGAACAGAGAATGTAGGTAAAAGGGGCAGTTCGGTTTCTCTATGAAGTTCCTCTCGTGGAATGTTAGAGGAGTCGGGTTGAAGCAGAAAAGAAGACTCCTCAAAGACACATGCGGACAAAACAATCCAGATGTTTTTTTTTTTTTTTAAAGGCAAAACAATCCAGATGTGATTTGTTTCCAGGAGACAAAGGATTAAAATTTTACTGATCAGCTGATGGGCTCTCTTTGGAAGGCTCAAGATGCAAAATGGGTAGTGTTGGAGGCTACTGGTAATGCGGGAGGTATCCTAGTGGCGTGGAAATCATCTATATGGTCTCTCGACAATAGTTGGAAAGGAGATTTCTCTCTTTCAATTATTCTTAGAAACATCTCCTTCGACTTCTGTTGTCTTATTACCTTAGTCTACGGTCCTAATTTGGAAGACAGTAGAAACGATTTCTGGGTGGAACTTAGTGCTACAAGTTGCAAATTTGACGGCTCATGGTGCTTATGTGGAGATTTCAATATAACGAGATATGCCGAAGAGAAGTCCCACGACACCAAGGTTACTCTAGCAATGCGGACTTTCTCTTCTTGGATCAATGACCAAGAGCTAGTGGACCTTCCCCTGCTAGGCTCAAGATTCACCTAGACCAACGGGGGGTTGAAGCCGATTCTCTCCAAACTGGACAGATTTTTGGTCTCCACCGATTGGACTGAGTCATTTCCTTTAGTGTCCCAGTCGGTCCTTCCGAGAACCACATCAGACCACTGCCTGGTGATTCTTGCAGCTGAAGATCAAAGTTAGGGCTCGAAACCTTTCGGGTTCGAAATTTCATGGCTGAAGATAGTAGGTTTCTCACAACTTATAAAAGAGTGGTGGTTTGGTTTTGAAGTGGAAGGCTATGCTAGTTTTAGGTTGAGCAGCAAACTGAAACTACTAAAGGAGAAGATTAAACAGTGGAGAGCGAAGGAATCGTGTATAAGGGCAAGGGAAATGGAATTGTTGTTGTCGAACCTGCAAGAAAATTGACCTCAGTGTAGAAGGAGGTTCTATGTCAACAGATCAATTGACAAATAGAATTCAGATTATCCAAAATATTTCAGCTAGAGTGTTAGAAGATGAAATTGCTTGTAGACAACGCTCGCGGTCTAAATGGATTAGAGAGGGACAAAAACACAGAGTTTTTTCACAGCGTAGCCAGCACGCATCTTAGATACAACAGGAGCAATAGCATAGTGGTGAACGACATTCGCATTGAAGATAAAGATCAAATTGTGGAAGAGGCAATTAGATTTTTCAGCAACTTGCTCTAGGGAGAGGACTGGAAAAGGCCTGGTTTAGACCTCCTGCAGGTTGACAGGTTATTGGAAGCTGACGACAAAGATCTCGAGTCCCCTTTCTCATCGAAAGAAGTCAAGGTAGCAGTGAACGCCTTAGGAGGAGATAAGGCTCTAGGGCCAGATGGATTCCCAATCCTATTTTTTAAGATGTTTCGGGAAGAACTTCAGAGTGACGTTATGGATTTCTTCATCGAATTCTATGAAAGAGGGCATTTCTCTAAAGGGCTCGGGGCCTCTTTCATTGCATTAATCCCTAAATTTCCTGGTGCAGCTTGCTTTAAAGATTTTAAACCGATAACTCTAATTGGTGGGCCATACAAGATCCTAGCAAAAATTATGGCATCTCGTTTAAAGAAGGTGGTAGAGAATGTTATATCTGGAAATCAGAGCGCATTCATTCCGGGTAGACAAATCATTGATAGTGCCTTAATAGCGTATGAATGTTTAGACTCCAGCCACAAATCCAAATCAAAGGGTATCCTATGCAAGCTTGATCTTGAGAAGGCATACAACCATGTGGATTGGGGCTTCCTTCAGTATATGTTATCTTGTATGGATTTCAGTGAGAAATAGAAAGGGTGGATAGGGGAGTGCGTGGGATCCACACACTTCTCTGTTCTTCTAAACAGCTCCCCAAAAGGCTTTTTCAAAAGCTCTAGGGGATTACGCCAAGGGGACCTGCTATCGCCTTTCCTTTTCCTTATAGTCGGGGAGGCTTTATCCAGAATGCTAATCAAAGGACAAGAAGAAGGTATTCTAAGCGGTATCAGAGTAAAGGGCATGGACAATCCGATTTCACATATTCAATTTGCGGATGACACGCTGCTATTCAGTGAAGCAAATCAGGAGAGGGTGAGCAATTTGTGCACAACGATCCTATGTTTTGAGGCAGTCTCCGGTTTGAGAGTTAACATGGCTGAAACCAAGATGTACGGGGTAAACATGGAACAGGAAGACATTAGATATTTCGCCGACTTCTTTAACTGTTCCACAGGCAGCTTCTCGACCTCCTTCGTTGGTCTTCCATTGTGCATTGGAAAGCCTCCAAAATATCTTTGGGACAAGGCCATAGACAGATTCGAGAAATACCTTGCTAGATGGAAATGCAAATATTTATCGTTTGGGGGGTGTATCACCCTAATTAAGTCGGCTCTATCGAATCTCCTGTTACTTCATGTCCCTATTTAGATGTCCTACCTCGGTCCTGGCTATCCTTGAAAAATCTAAACGTGACTTTCTATGGCATGGGAAAGAGGAGAAAAAGAAATCCCACTTGGTAAAATGGAAGGAGGTGTGCAAGCACATTCAAGAAGAAGGTGTTGGGATGAAAGTTCTCAAGACAATGAACTGGGCCCTTTTAGGAAAGTGGATATGGAGATTTGGGACAGAACGTGGGAGTCTATGGAACAAGTTAATCAAAAGTAAGTATGGAAGCTCAACGGGATGCTAGTGGACCAAGGACTCTTCTTCTTATGGGGCCTCGGCCCTCTGGAGGGGTGTCCTATCCATGAAAAAGGAGGTCCTCAAAGGTATCGGTTTCGAAATTGGTAACGGAGAAAATGTTCAATTCTGGGAAGATACATGGGTGGGAGAAGTAGCTCTAAAAGTGAACTTTCCAAAAATTTTCCGCATCGCTCCAAACCAAGCCATATCAGTAGTAAAGTGTCTTTCATTAACCGGTGGGGATTTGGTATGGAATCTGGAATGTAGAAGAAATTTACAGGATTGGGAGATCGCAGAGTATGTGGCCCTCGATCGAATCTCCAAAAGTAAGCCGGATCTTTTTAGTGAAGACAGATTAATATGGAGGGCTGATAACTCCAGGTTATTCTCGGTTAAGTCATTTTACAAAATTCCGGTTAGCAATCCCTTCCCCGATGAAGAACCTATAACAAACCAGATTTGGAACTACTCGGTCCCTCCTAAGATAGCGTTTTTTGGGTGGCTAGTCGGGAAAAAGGTGCTTACGGTTGACAATTTGAGGAAAAGGGGGGTGATCCTACCTAATGTGTGTCTATGTTGTATGGTGGATGAAGAGATAGTCGATCACTTGTTTGTTCATTGCTCCTATATAAATAAGATTTGGCCAAAAATCTTAAGTCCTTTCAGAATCAAATTGTCTTTTCCTGACACAACAGGTCGGCTGTTAAAGGTGTGGCACGATGTCAGCCTAGGAAAGCGAAGAACTCCAATTTGGAGAATAGCCTTTTTGGCATGGTGTGTCGTAAAGGCCGTTATGTAAAGGTAATGGTGGCAACCATTACACATTATGGGGTCGTAAAGGCCGTAACAACCGTTATGGAAGAAAATGACCCGTAATTGCTGTTAACGGCATGTTACGTCCCCTATAAAGGCCATAACAGCCCTGTAATTGTCTGTTATGGGGTAGATACAGGTTTTCAATACTTTTTAATCAACATTACGGGGTAAATACAGGTTTTTCAGGGTTTTTTTTTTTTTTTTTTCAATAAAAAAAGAGACCGTAATGGCCGTTACGGGGGCCGTAACAGCTGTTACGACCCGTATCGTAAAGGTAACGTTGGTGGCCATTACGGCCACCATCACCGTTACAGAACACCTTGCCTTCTGGCTGTTTGGTGGGCTGTATGGGAAGAAAGAAATGGAAGAGGTTTCAGAAATGATTCCAAATCGGTCGAGCTTTTAGTGCGTAGAGCAAAACAGTTAATCTTAGAGTGGGCCGCAAATGTAGATAATCTAAAGGGATGTAATTTTCTTTTCCTTGGAGCTTAGGTGGTACACTTCCTCAGCGGCCCTGCTATTTCTGTATCTTTTTTCTTCTTTTAATATAAATTTTGTGATCCTTCAAAAAAAAAAAAAATTCTTTTCTTGTGAAGGACAATGGCAAAGAAAGAAATTTGTCTGTTTTACTCTCATTTTGGCGTGGCACTGGTAGTTGCCATGCCAAAATACCAGGTAGTTGCATTTGCATGTCCATTCTCCAAGCTCAACCTCCCAACTTTATAAATTTTGCTCAACACAGCTCCATATGTTCATATCATCATTTATGCAGAATATTTTGTAGCCAAACTGCTGGTTTTCCTTAGCTTCTTGTGTCTTTCCATGTAATAAAAATGCTTAATGAAATTTCACGGTACTGTAACAGGTTGATAATTTGCGTAAGCATGTTCGGGCATCCGGACTTGCTAAGAGAATTGATTTAGTGATTACTTCTCCTTTGCTAAGGTAACAACTTGGGAACATTTAAGATTCTTGTTTGGAACCATTTGAAATCAGTGCTTGCAATTGTGAATCTTTTTTGCAACATTACTATCCTTTTTTCCTTTATCGAATGCATGCTACTTTAGTTTATGATTGCTTGCAATTCTGCTGCAGGACAATGCAAACAGCGGTGGGAGTCTTTGGTGGTGACGGCTATGTTGATGGGGTGGATGTAGCTCCTTTAATGGTGGCAAATGCAGGGAACAGCAATCATTCTGCAATTTCAAGTTTAAATTGCCTGCCCTTTGTTGCAGTGGAAACATGCCGGGAACATTTGGTATGTGGAGGAATGATCACCTGCAGGCAAGATCGTGTGGAGCATTGAGTGTGGTCCAACTCAGGTATGCCCCACCATGATGTTTTGATGATATCTATCTTGTCCATCAGATGTGTCACCTCAGAAAACCTCCTGGGGACCAAAAATCAATCAGATCCATGGCTCAGATGGGCCACAACACAGGGAACAAGATGAGACAGGATGCCCACTGTTGATTTGTGTGTGAGGCCCACCATATTGTATATAGTATCAAGACCATTCAGGTCATTCATCTGGCTTGGATGAACAAAAATTCATGAAGCTTTACAACTCCAGTGGGGCCAACAAAATCAATGGTGGGCGTCCACTCCCACCTTCCCTGTGTTGTGGCCTACCTGAGTTTTGAATTGGTGTGGTTTTGGGGCCCAGGGGTTTTTATGATGTGAGACATCTGATGGACGGGATGGATGTCCTCACAATATCATGGTGGGGCCCACCTGAGTTTGACCGCATGAATGCTCCCTGCGGTCCTGCTCGCAGGTGAGAACCACTATTGGTATGCATAACGATTAAAGACTTTTTTTTTTTTTTTGGTGGTAAATAATTACAGGAAATATCTTAGAAATAGTTCTTCATATTCATAATCCATGCCCACAAGTGATTGAGTGGAAAACTACCCGATGGTAATGAACACGATAGTAGGTAAATCTACCCATTATAGAGGAATGATTCACATGACTGGAACAAAGTCAAAACTAGAAAGGAACCTACATAAATGTGGTCTGCTCATAAAATATAGAGCTCATGCCCATATCAACATCGACTAAGTATAGATTTTGTTTGCATGAGCTTTTGATGCCATTCATCATACAACAACACTAATCCTTGATAAGTCCATCTTGCTTCCAATGCATTATTCAATAATTCTCATCAACAACAAAAGCTTGTTATATGCCTCAAGCACTCCATATACAGGCCCTGTGTTTTTAACACATTTAACAGACCCAAAACAGATGGCGGCAATAGAACTTTGCTAAGCCAAACTCATGGACAAGGAATACCATCTACACGCTACCACATGTGCCAGCACAGCCAACAGGTGCAATATCCAAGCCATCCATCAGTTGGGTCTCACTGTGTAGATTTCCTCTCCCAAAAATAAGTCTGGTCCATTCAGCAGGTGGGCGACAATGTTAGTAGCAGTTGGATGAGTAAGGAAACTTCAACCAAGTGTTTTTTTCTTCTTTTCTTTGTTCTTTTTCAGTAGTACATTTGCTTTGTAAACTGTCCCACTTGATGACTGGACTGACCTGATTCTTGGGAGAGAGCGTCTACATAATAATGAATGGATTGGATCTCAAACCAATGTGCTGTGCTGGCACATGTGGGATGTGTACACTTGTGGACTTAGCAAAGCTCTCTATTAGATTTGATGGATGGGTTTTGAATTTCACATTGTCAAAGTAAATGAAAACAATGGTAGATGAGAAGTTTCTATGATCTGATTTTCTTTTTGCATTTGATACATTGTGATTCTTTCTTTTGATTTCTTTCGACTGCAGGGAGTTCATCCGTGTGATAAGAGGAGAAGCATAAGTGAATACCGTCCGCTTTTTCCTGCAGTTGATTTTTCACTGGCGAGTACCTTTTTGGCATTCATGATATAATTCTAAGGAGTAAACACGTTCTAGTTATTATATCGAGAAATAACCTCTTTACAAATAGTGTTTCTGTCATCCTTATTTTCTTATAGAAGCATCATATAGAGTTTTGTTGTACTTCTGTTCAGATAGAGAGTGATGAAGACATTTTGTGGAAGGCTGACATTAGAGAGACAACCGAAGAAGTTGCAGCTAGGGGAAGGAAGTTTTTGAACTGGTGATACTTTTTTCACTGTTATAACATAGCCACATAGGTTTGAAACTGCCATAGTCAATACAGAATCGTAATTGCAATTTTGAACTGAATTGATCATTTAGGCCCTCATAAAAATTAAAGCCTATGAAACTCAAATGCTGAATGTAGAACTCATCATCATCATCTAAAAGTCTTACACCTACTAATTGAGGTCGGCTACACAAATCCTATTATGCCATTCCACTCTATCATGGACCATATCCTCAGTTAAACCGTAAGTCCTCAAGTATCTTCTTACCACCTCTACTCATAGCCTTTTGGGCCTTCTCCTTGCCGTTTTATAGCCTTTAACTTGAACCAACTCACACCATCTTACTAGTGCAGTTCTTGGTCTCTCTTGTTCATGGGCAAACCATGTTCCCTCATCTTTTTACCTATTGGTTCTACTCCTAAGTTCCCTCGAATGAATTCATTTTTAATTCTATCCTTGTTTGGCCAAGAAAATCTCAACTAGAAAAATATATTCCTCAATCCTAAAGGGCATGTTTGGATTTCGAGGAATCTTGGTGTGGGAGGAAATCTCTATCATTATTTATTGATTATGTCCCTGGGGGCCTTGTTTGGATAGCAAATGAAAATCTTATACGCATGTCACAATAGTCACCTCGTATCTTGTGCTTGAGAATCTGATGCAGGACAATTAACCACTTGCTCTAAAAGCTCGAACTATTAGAGCATGGCGAATCAATCCCTTTATCTCATAGCCCAGGCCTCACATCTCATGGGTTAGGACCTCGGCCGAACCCCCTTCAAGGGCCCCAAATCACTTGGATACCGCCTCACATGAGCTAACCGCCTCACACGGGTGGGGCCCGACTCACACGAGCCGCCCACCTCACACGGGCCGCCTACTCCGAGTGTGCCCCTGTATCTCACAAGCAACCCCACTCAAGCCCAGTGTGAAAATGCCCTTGCATTAGAATCCAAACTATGGAAAGGGTCATATGATTGCTTGGTGGAGTACCTTTCCCGTTTCCTTGGGTTTCCATGCTTTTCCTCGTATCCAAACATTAAACCTCTCTAATGTTTCACCTTGAGCACCTTAGATGATCAATAAAACATATGTGAAGTTTGCTGAGGCATAATAATTTACAGGTAAGTGTAGCAAGGCAGCCTTTTTGAGGTAAATCATTTGAATTTGCCAATATTCAGATTACTTTCATGCTTCTTGTTTTCTGTTAGGAAATGTAACTCAATTGAGCTGATGCTTTTGCTCTTTTTTTTTTTTTCTTGTCAGTAACAAAGAGAGATTATTAAAAAACAAAAAGGGGGAAAGATGCAAAGAAATGCCAAAGCATGGATAAGAGTCCCTAATACAAAGAGAATATCAATGAAACGACATCCTTGGGAGGTAGTTGTTGATACATTAGTCTATCTAGGGATAGCTAATGTCCATATTTCCATGGAACAGGAGCACATCCTTAACCCTTGAAAACAAAAGCTGGATTCCAAGGGGAGCACATCTCCAGGAAGCCCAAGCGATTTGCATCAGAAGAGTCATCCTCAACCATCAAAGGGCCACCTGCCCTACTAGTGAAAATCTCCACCCCAACTTTAATAGCCAACAACTTGCTCTATTTGAATTTTCTGTCTCCACCCATAAAAGCTGAACTTAATATCATACTCACCCCTTGAAACACCCATGATAATTGTGTTGAAGTGATAAAGTCCCTTGATATACATTGATACACCACACTCTGACAGCTTAGGCTTTTGGAGTGAATGGTTGTTTGACTTGGTATCAGAGTGGAAGGTCCTATGTTCGAATCTCGAGAGCAGCAAATATGCCTCGCTCATATATTATTCTCCCACAGGGGGTCAGGAAAATCAGGTCCGGCCCAAGAACCGGGAAATTAAGCCCGGCCCTATTTATGGTGTGAGTGTCCCTCCACCTTCGTCAATATGTTCCCGTGCGGAGTTCCCACCTCGCACGTGTGGAGGAGTGTTGAAGTGATAAATTCCCTTGATATACATTGATACACCACACTCTGACAGCTTAAGCCTTTGGAGTAAATGGTTGTTTGACTAACTGAGCCCCCCAGGTTAACCCAAGGAGCTCCTGTCAATGTTCCACCAACTTGTAGGAGGTGGTTACCAGAATTTGGTTTTAAGGGAGGCATAGTCATAGATAACCCCATCCACTTACAAAGGAGACCAGAAATGGGGATTCCTTTGAAAATTTTCAGAGCAAAACCCAATTTACATAGGGAATCTTACTTTTGGCCAGTTGGGCCAAGCTTGATGTTTATTTTGAAACATTTTTTGTTCCTTTCCTTGTTCTCCACATGCTTGTGTATGAAAGCATTCTTCATAAGATCTTGCCTCAAAGCCTAGCCCACTATTCCAACCACACACAAGGTTCGTGATCAAACCCAGAATGACCCAATTGCTCTCAAGAAGGCAAAGGAAGTAGGACCAGATAATTCAAGCGGTGATGAAGAGATGATTAATTGATTCTCCATTCTTTCAACACATGAAGCAAATGTTGGGAAGGGACCAATTTCTTCTTTGAAGATTATCGAGCATTAAAATCTTCTGTGTATTGGCAGGCCAAAAAATGCCCCCATGCGAGGGGGAGTGCAAGTCCCCAACACTTTCGTCCCATGGGGGCTTGGGAGTCACCACCAAGCACATTGACTTGAGGAAATGCTTAGAGGAGCTTCAAATTTTGAAGCGAGGGGCCCCTTTATGTTTATCCTTTTCAAAGGGGTATAGGAGCCCTGATTAAGAAAATCAATGAGTTCAACCGCCATGTCAATTTTGAAGTCTAACTGAAATGAAGCAACCACACAATCTTATCACCCTCAAGTTCATAGGAATCTCTTACAAGGATGTTAATATGGCAAGGGAATAGAATCTAAGGAATCTCTCAGCAAGAGAATTTTCCTCGATTTGAAGGTCTTCCCCAAAAAAGGGACCCTTCAGCCACAACCCACCTTAAATGTCATGCCTCCCAATAATGGTTGACCCTTCTACATACTCCGAGATTCCTTTCCATTTAAAACATCCCCTTCCCCTTATCACCACACCCACACTCCAACCTCCATCAATGTCCTTGTTTTTGAGCCTATAGGTCATTTGAATGGTGCTTCTTTACACCTTGAGGACATGGCTTCAATCCAAGATATGTATGATATTGGTGTAATGCTCCAGTTCACCAAATGTACTTACAGACTAGTTGGATTGGGGACAAACTAGGGGAATACAAGGGATCGCAAAATTGTGATATAAGTGGATTGTAAATTGAAATCAAACACTGGGGAAGCAAACCCTCTGCACTTTTTTTTTTTTTGAGAGAGAGAACAAAATTTTATTGAAAGACTTGCAAAGGCAAGAAAAGAATACAAAGAGCCCGAACAGGAAAACAAAGACAATAGCTGCCTAGGGGACTATGACACAAGCCTCCGAAGAAGAATAAGCCACATGATTTTCCTGATAGTAGCCTCAAAAGAGACTCTTTCGTTCTGAAAGCAACATCCATTCCCAAATCCCCAAAAAGCCCAAAGCACTGCCATCAAGGTCAGCCTCCACCTACCCCACCCCCATGCCGTTCCTAAATCCCCAACCCTTTGCATTTGTTTGTTTTGTTAAAGAAAAGTTTTGGAAAATGCATTTCCTTTGCATTCGAAAGTGTTTGGGTTGCAATCTCGCAAAGGGAAACTTCTTTTCTCTCCAATCTTGCCATTTAAAACATCACATAGTCAAACTCTTTTACCACCATTTAACTTTTTGAAAAAATGAAAAAATGAAAAAGGTTTTACTCCCTTGTTGAGGTGGGAAAGGCAAAGGCAAACAGTTTGATGAGGCATTCTCCACATCCCAAGCAAGTGGAAACATCTTGTTGCATAAACTAAATGCTTCCCTTAATTTACCTTCAATCCAAACAGGCCATAAGTGCGATGACTGAATGACCTTCAACTAATAGATGACCTGAGAAGGACATTCTAAGTACCTCCATTCCTACCAAGAGCACTCCAGCTTATATTTAACTCTTAGAGGACCTGAAATAGGTATTTTGATTCTAATTTCTCCTTTGTTGTCTCCAACATGCCCCATATGTCTGCGGTCCCCAGAAGACCCCACCTGCCCCTATGAGCTAATCATTGAATAACTTATGGAATGACCAATCTTGTCTCCTAGTTCTGGTTCTTCGAATGTTTCCTTTTTAGCTTTGTGGGACTGCCTGGGCCCATCTTTGTATTGGGAATTCTCTTCCCCTTCTCTGATTTTAATATATTTTCATTACTTTCTCAAGGGGGGAAAAATAATGTCTTTAGATGTTTTATATATTAATTGAACATTGCCAGATGGATACGTTCAGCGATTTGTTATCAATTTCATTTCTTCTTCTTCTTTTATTTATTTATTTCATGTAGGTTGTGGACGCGCAAAGAAAAGGAGATTGCTATTGTTACCCATAGTGGATTCTTGTTTCATACCCTAAAAACGTTCGGAAATGATTGTCATCCCTTAGTTAAGGAAGAAATTAGCAAACAGTAAGTGTTCCATGAGGCATTTTTTGCTTTATCTATGATATTACATTTTCAATTTCTTAATTTTCTCTGTCAATTTTCCATTGTTAAATAATCATTATGTTTCAGTAATTTGGTCCCGAGATTGGTACATCAAAATTGCTGCCTGTGAATGCAAAGCCTTAGTACATTTTCATTTCAAATATTCATTGTACATTTTTACCATCATCTTTAACCAGGGCACATCTGTAATTATTGGATTAGAAAGATGACATGTTCATTTCGGTGTAGACACTCTTACAGATGTGCATGCTACTTGTCGGCGTGACATTTTCTCAGTTTAGCACAAAACCAGGTTCACATAGAAGGCTTCGAGTTGGTGGCATGCAATAGAAAATTGACAATATTTGAAATAAATAAATAAATACTAATAATAGAAATGTGGAGATTCTCTGAATACTAAAAGCCCAAGCATGGAAAGATACAAAGACATGCGAAGAGATTGATGTGAGGGCTAGAAATGCAACCAACAGACTTTCATGGCCACACATGATCATCTATCTCATTGGAGATGACAGCTGCCTTTAATGGATGTGGATAATCTAAATGAAGAACCTGTGATGACTCAATGAGTGTTGCTAAGATTGAATCGTCTTTGCCTCTCCACTTGTTCTTCTTTCCTTGTATTTTTGCCACATCTAATAAAGGCTGTCCATTTATCAGCACGATCATCGTCATGGTCCGTCCTAGTTACTTGGGGCCGCCTTAATTATCAGCGAAATTCAAATAGATGAGGGAATGATTAACATACGGTAGTTACCATTTGGTCAAGCTGTGTGGGGCCACTGTTATGCACGAGTGCCATCCACACACACCACATGGTAGACCTTAGTATCAAAATCCAAACTGATCCATTACTCAGGTCAGCCACACCAAAGAGCACAATGGGGGACATGGGGAGAGTGACCCCACCATAGAAACTTCCAGATGGAATGTGGGGTCCATGGTGTTGTCTATATATTTATCCAACCCATCCATTAGGTGTGTCGCACTAGGATGAAGGGACACCAAAACTAAGGTGGGCCACACCATGTGAAAATAGTTCTTCTAGGTATGATTTTACATTGCCCTCTTTTGTGTTTCATACTTGAGTTTCGGATTAGGATGATTCTTAGTTGAACATGAGAAGGCTCACCAGATGCACGGTTTGGATTCCGCATAAACATCACTAGTGGCACCACGCAGCTCGAATGTATGCTATATCAACATTCCCCCATATGAAATACCATCCCTTTCCCTTTTTTATAATCACCCTCATCTTTTATCATGCTCCAAGAACACATCATAAGCAAAACTCGAGCTTTACATGTGATTATATTTTGCTTATTGGCCTGATCAGACAGACCTAACTAGAGTTTGCTCTTTTTCCTCATCTGCTCCACAGCTTTGCCAATTGTGAGCTCCGTTCAATGGTCATGGTCGATACAAGGTGAGCTTCTTCCACGAAACTTCTTCAAGAGCATTATTTCAAAGGAATTACATGATTCTCTACCCACGGATATGCATGATATCCTTGGGTGCTGAGCTTGTACAGGTGGGGTCTTTGTTTCAATGATCAATGTCATAGTTGTGTTTGGCCCCTTTCTGCATGTGGGAGGGCCCACAGACAATCCTAACCCCTTGACTGGCCTGCAGATTGACAGTTTAGAAAGAAAAAGAGAAAGAAAAGAAAAGAAAAAAAATCAAAGATTTGATGGCTAAGATATACCAATCCAGGATGTGGGCCCCATTAGATGAATGCCAAGATAACTGAAAAATAGGCCCCACTTGTATGACGTTTAAACACAGGCCTGAGGGGCTTGCACATCATTCCTCCTTTTATTGATCTTTGCAGTTTCCACTTAGTTGTAATTCAATTCTAACCAAGGATTGGAAATTGGTTTCCTTAACTGTATCAGTCACCACTGAAACTGGGTCATATCACCCTGTATTGGGCCATTTCATTTATGGACGAAACCAGTTTGTATCAGGCGATTACAGACGATACTTCAAACCTTGATTCTGATTCAATATTTCTTCTACATGCAGTATGATCGGATTGGATTCCTCGACAACTAATTTTCCAGGAAAGATTCCTCAAGGACCCGATCTACCAAGTGATGTTGCACATGAGAAACACTCAGAGAAGGGAGGAGGGACCAATTAAGTGTAGATGGAATGTTGTGGAAATTGAATTTCACCATTGTACTAGACAGAAAAGCCATCTGTTACTTTCAGTCTTGGAAAATAGCATTTTGAGATGCCCACTTAATACGCTGTTGTTACACAAATCTGAGATTATAGAGGTATTATAATCATTTGATTCTTTTTATAACAAGTTGGTGAAAATCAATTCGTCCGATCCAACTAGATCCATGTAATTGGGTTGGAGAAATATACTTGTTTTCTTTTGGACTGATCATACATGTAATATGAAGTTCATATATACCTTTATATTTGATTCGCTCAGGAACATGCCTGTTAAATGTCATTTATACACAACGGATTCTGATTTCCAGTGTTTGGCTTTGTTTTAGCTTGTCTATGAGATCTTGAACCAGGGGCCTGCATGTTTGAAATGGTCACCGTTGAGTGAGATGATGTTTTCAATGATGGCCCATTTGGAAGATGGTAGTTCATTATCCTCGCTTGATGCATGATTTGAAGGGCCGTTTGCTAGAGAGACTAGCAACTCACCCGTCTGCCATGTTGCCTCCATGTACGTTGAATTTTATTTCTAACTGTCAGTTTTTTTTTTTAATACAAGTTTGATCTGATCAGCATACCAATCCTAATTTTGTTCCAATGATTGATGAAAATGTACTCGCATCAACATAGCCTATCAAAAGGAGACCTCAGAACAGTATGCACATGTATATTAAAAAATGTGGACATTACTTGCAGGGCATGTGACCGATGCATGATCGACATATGTGACTCGTAGTGTGCTAAGGAAGCTTCTAAAGATGTGCTGATGCTTGGTTCTTCGTAATCCAACTAATACACAACTAGGCTATCTTAAATTAAATAAAAAAGAAAAATTTTCTAAGGACATTTAAAATTTTCCCAAAGGCAATAAGAAATTAAGAACAAATAACGAAAAATTATTCATAATTAAAAGGCAATCGTACACATATGACATTATATGGTAAGGATTCCAAATCTTATTGGGATGTGGCTGCTATGTAATCAAATATTCATGCGAAAACCATGACGAGTCCACTGACTTCCAAAAGCCTATAAAAGCAGCACCTGAAGACAAGCTTTAGGCTCTCGCCACAAATGATCAATTTCTCAATAAAGCAACCTTACTTATCTCTTGGTTTAGCTTTTTTAGGTTTAGTTACTTCACTTACGTCTAATCATATTGTAATAAGTTCGGAATCATTAGTTTAACTTAGAATCACTGATATTCAGCACATTGTTGCAGTACATATTAAGAGTAGGTTAAATATCCATGACTATTGTCGTCTAGTCCTTTGAATATCAAGTTCCTACTTGATAAAATATGAGTCACACCTTGCTGACTTCACACCACAACCATATGATATTTTCTACGGTCATTTTACTAACACAAGTCAATGTTAAGTATTTATTCTTCTCCTTTGCTTTATATATATATATATATATTATTTTTATTTTTTTTTAACCTTTAGTCGAAATAGGCTTTCTAGCCTTACTTTTAATCATATCCTATTCTTATTGTTTCACCGTGAAACTTGATACACTATTATAATTGAAAGATATTTCTTTAATTCCATGATAAAAATATCACATTATGAAATATTAACATTTCCTTTTTAAAATCATTTGATCGTTTAGACAATTAGTAGAGCTAATCTTCACATGTTTGGTTTTAATTCAGCTATTTCATGCCTGGGTTATAAGCATTTAATTGATTCAAGTCCAATATAACTTTGACATACTCATATACTAAATTTAATTGCATATGTTTGACTGAATTTGGGCTGTTCGTTATGCGTATAGCTATGCATTCAGATTGAACAACAACACTTCTAACCGTCCAACCGCTAGTCTGCAGATGCTCAGCTATCAATGGTCCGTAACCAACAAACAAAATTCCTCAAATTGAATGGATAAGATCATTCAGTTTGTGTGATTTTTACGAGAGCTAGACTTTTTTTTTGCAGCCCCTGCCTATTGAACGGTCTGGATCTTGTAGACGTGTCCCATGTTTGTATTATTTGTGACGTGTATTATTTTGGTTAGGGAATTGATATACAGACCTATCCTTCTTAATGAACACCTCTTTTTTCTTCGTTTGGTAATACAATAGTGCAATATCGTACATTTCGAACGCATTTGTATTCATTTATCATCTGTTTAATACCTAATAATGAGAGGTTTGCCAAGCCCACACGTGTGCAAAAAAGCAAATGTACATGCCACACATGCTAGCATGGCATGATAGGTCCGAGATCCAATCCATCCATCAGAGCGGCACCACTATATTGATGCCCTAGAACAAGAATCTGGTTGATCCAGTGGACATATGGGCCACATTTTGCAAAACAAATGTACGGCTCTGATGGCTGAAGTTCTCTAACCCATCCAATATTGGGTCCAACATGCTGAATGGACTGGGTTTTTTATTTTTAGGAAAACATTCACATGGTTGGACCCACATGATGGATGGAAATGGAATATGTCATGTTAGGAGGCGTGGTGTGTGAGCTTCACCACGTCAGTATCAAACTGACCTCATACGTGGCTGTTGGATTGTCTTTGGGTTTGGTGATCCACATCTTATCCCATGTAGGGAGCGGATTCATGCAGCCTCGAAACTCACCCAATGCGGCTTCTTTTTTTTTTATTTTTTATACACACGCGCGCACGCACACACACCCCACACACGCACGCCGTGGGATTTCACCACTGGTGGGTACTCGAACCCTTGACCAGGTGTTGAAACTCCTGGGAGTCTACCACCCGGGTAAGAGTAAGGACCCTTGTTGGGCTTACCCTGATGTATGTATTCTATATCCACGCAGTTTATCTGTTTTTTTTAGGTCATTCTATACTATGATCCTAAAAATGAAGCAGATCCAAATCTCAGGTGGACCTTACCATAATAAACAGTGGTGTTTGATAGTAAAAAACTTTTCACGGGCCACACAAGTTTCGGATCAGGTTGGTATTTGTTTTTTGTTTTTTCCATTCATCCAGATTTTTTTGACCTTATCAACAGATTAAAGGTTAAATAAACATTATATTGGGATGTAGGAAGTTTTTAATGGTGGGTTGTTCAATCACCACAGTCTCCTATGGTATGGTCCACTTGAGATTTAGATCTGCTTTATTTTTTTTTCTGGATTCATGCCCTAAAATGATACGAAAAAACAGATGAACAGCTGAATATAAAATATACACTTTAAGGTGGACCTCAGGATAAGGGTCGCACCATCCTGGGTGAGGCCAGGACACACCTAATCGGCGATGCTATACTACACGCAACCAGGCGGCTACCTAAAAATCTCTAATATAGGTACCAATTGATGGGGATGGAGATGCAGATTACATGGTGTGCCATACACCACCGACCTCGGTGGTGTGTTGACGTTACCAAATTTTATGGCCGCACCATGATATGGCAAAATGAATGAACGGTGTGGATATTATTGATAGGCGTTCAATCACCACACAGGTATACGATTGAAAAGGCTGGAAGCGTATTGGCTGGTGTACCACACACCAGCTATACAGCTGGTATATTAACGTCGCGAAATTATGTGGGTCCCATCATGAGGTATGTGTTATATTATCAAGTAGACCACACTGCGAAAAACTCTGGGGGATTGAACATCTACTATTGAAACCCTTTTGGGGGTCACAGGAGTTTTGGATCAATATAAAATTGGGGGATTGAACATCTACTATTGAAACCCTTTTGGGGGTCACAGGAGTTTTGGATCAATATAAAATTTGTTTTTCCTTTTCATCGAAGTCTTTGTGACCTTACCAATGATAATAAACGTTATGGTGGGCCTATGAATTTTTTAACAGTGACAATCATTATGTCCGCTTCTGTTTGTAGTGTGGTCCAGATGATCTTTGGATATGATTCATTTTTGTATAATCCCTTGAGATGATCTCAAAAAATGGATGAAGGGTGTGTATATAATAAGTACATCACTGTAGGGGCCATGTAACTTTGATCTCCTTTGAACACTTCGTACAACTCTGAGCTCAAGGAGCATCAGCGTTTGTCTTCGCATGACACATACCTACACCATCTATATACATGGTGTGTGGTACACACTGCCCAACCATTTTGACAGCTCATTTTAGGGCATGATCTCGAAAATGAAGCTAACCCAATTCTTAGGTGGACCACACCACGGGAAAAGTCATGATTGAATTCCCATCATTTAAAAATGTCATGGATTCTGCCAAATGTTTATTTGACATCCAACCCATCGATAAGGTCACAAAGACCTAGATGAAGAGACCACATAAATAACATCTTGATCCAAAGCTTTAGTGGCCCACAAGAAGTTTTTAATGGTCAATTGCCACTGTTTCCTATACCATGGTCCATTTCGAATATAGACCTACTTCATTTTTTGAATCATGCCCTAAAATGAGCTTTCAATATGGAAGGACGTCGTGGATGTAGTCCGATACATTACGATGGGCCCCACCGTCAAGGTCCCACCCACCTTAGTAGATCTGGGTTTTCCCTTCATCTGGCTCCGTGTAAGTGTAACTAGAGGTAGGCAAAATAGATCCGATCTGGTGGATCCAACTTGACCAGACCCGATCCGATTCGAACCGACGGTCTGGATCGGTCAGGATCAAGTTGGGTAACTCAGATCCGAATGAATTTCAAACCGAATTCGGATTGTGGTGGATCCGAACCGAAATCCGATCCGAATGGATTCAGATAGACCCGATCTGACCCGATCCGGAATCGGGTATTATATAAATACATTTTAGGTTTTTTACCATAAACCTAAAAACGCTACCCAAACTCTCTCTCTCTCTCTCTCTCTCTCTCTCTCTCTCTCAAAGCTCCAACCTCTGCCTCCTATGTCGATGGGTGTAATGTCATTTGGAAGGTGACCCCGCACCAGCCAATTAGCTTGCGTCAAAGCTCTTTGGCCCACCATGATGTATTTTTAAATCCACACCGTTCAAAGCTCTCTCAAAGCTCTCACACACTATCAGGCATCAGGTATCTCTCTCTCATTCTCTCTCTATCTCTTATTCTCTCAAGTGCAGAAATTGGAGAGTTAGAGCTTCCAATTTTGAGAGTTTTAGGGCCACTGATTTAGAGTTTTTATGGTTATAATTTTGGAGGTTTTAAGGCCACAAAAATAAGGTTTTTATGGCTATGATTCTGAGGATTTTAAGAATTTTGTTTTGTGGATTTTAGGAGAGTATATAAATTTTAAGGCTTCTAGTGTAGTAAATTTGAGGGCCATGGAGATTAAAATTTTTGGGGTTTCTAATTTGTTGGATTGTAGATTCATGTAGTTTGAAAATTTTAGGAATTTTTATTGTAAAATATAAATCTGGACTGCATCGTGCCCAATCCGATCCGACTCGGTTTTCCTGACTGAGTCGAAATCAGATCGGATCAGGCAATGCACATTTCAGATCGGTCCAAGTCAGATGACCCAGACTCGGTCCTGGATCGAATCGAGTTCGGGTCAAGCCATTAAGATTTCGGATCGGATCGAGTTGGACCTAATCCGATCCGATCCGGACTGATGCCCAGCTCTACGGGTAACCCTATGAATGTTGTGGATATATATACATGATGGTGGGCTATAAGAAGGTTTCAACAAGGACATCATGGCATGATAGGTCTGTGATCCAATCCATCTATCGGAGCGGCACCACTATATTGATGCCCTAGAACAAGAATCTGGTTGATCCACTAGACATGTGGGCCACATTTTGCAAAACAAATGTATGGCTCTGATGGTTGAAGTTCTCTAACCCATCCAATATTGGGAATGGACCAAGTTTATTTTTAGGAAAACATTCACATGGTTGGACCCACATGATGGATGGAAAATGTCATGTTAGCACGTGTGGTGTGTGAGCTTCACCAAGTCAGTATAAAACTGACCTCATACGTGGCCATTGGATTGTCTATGGGGTTTGGTGATCCACATCTTATCCCATGTAGGGAGTGGATTCGTGCAGCTTCGAGCTCACCCAATACGGTGCAGGTGCAGCCTTTGTTGGGCTCACCCTGATGTATGTATTCTATATCCACGCAGTTCATCTGTTTTTTCAGATCATTCTTCACTGTGATCTTAAAAATGAAGCAGATCCAAATCTCAAGTGGACCATACCATACGAAACGGTAGTGTTTCGACAGTAAAAAACTTTTCGTGGGCCACACAAGTTTCGAATCATGTTGATATTTTTTTTTTTTTGGTTTTTCCCCTCATCCAGATTATTTTGACCTTATCAACAAACTAAATGTTAAATAAACATTATAGTGTGCCGTAGGAAGTTTTTAACGGTGGATTGTTCAACCACCAGTCTCTTATGGTATGGTCCACCTGAGATTTGGATCTACTTCATTTCTGGACTTATGTCCTAAAATGATATGAAAAAAATGGATGAACGGCTAGATATAAAATATACACTTTAAGGTGGACCTCAGGATAAGGGTCACACCATTTTGGTGAGGCCAGGAGACACCTAATTGGATCCCTCTTTTGTGATGCTACACTACACGCAACCAGGCGGCTACCTTAAAGTCTCTAATATTGGTACTAAGTTACTAACTGATGGGGATGGAGATGCAGATTGCGTGGTGGGCCAACTTCAGTGGTGTGTTGACGTCACCAAATTTTATGGCCCCACTGTGTGTGATCTGGCAAAATGAATGGACGGTGTGGATATTATTAATAGGCGTTCAATCACCACATAGGTATACCATTGAAAAGGCTTGAAGGCTGGTGTACCACACATCAGCTATATAGCCGGTGTATTGATCGTCAGCAAGTTATGTGGGTCTCATCATGAGGTATGTGTTACATTATCAAGTGGACCACACTGAGAAAAGCTGTGGAGGATTAAACATCTACCATTGAAACCCTTTTGGAGGTCATAAAGTTTTGGATCAATATAAAATTTGTTTTTCCTTTTCATAAACGTTATGGTGGGCTTAGGAATTTTTTAACTGTGAAAGTCATTATCTCTGCTGCTATTTATAGTGTGGTTCAGTTGATCTTTAGATATGATTCATTTTTTTATAATGCTCTTAAATGATCTAGGAAAATGGATTAATGGTGTGTATATAATAAATACATCACCATGGGGCCATATAACTTTGATCTCCTTTGACCCGTTCCGACAACTCTGATCTCGAGGAGCGTCAGCGTGCGTCTTCGCATGACACGTGCCTGCACCATCATATAGATGGTGTGTGTTAGACACTGTCCAACCATTTTGACAGCTCATTTTAGGGCATGATCACAAAAATGAAGCTGATCCAATTCTTAGGCGGACCACACCACGTGAAAAGTCATGATTGAATTCCCATCATTAAAAAACTTCATGGATTCCACCAAATGTTTATATGACATCCAACCCATCGATAAGGTCACAAGGACCTAGATGAAGAGACCTCATAAATAAAATCTTGATCAAAGGCTTTTGTAGCTTATAAGAAGTTTTTTATGGTCAATTACCACTGTTTCCTCTACAATAGTCCATTTTGGATATAGACCTGCTTCATTTTTTGAATCATGCCCTAAAACGAGCTTTCAATATAGAAGGATGGCATGAATGTAGTCAGATACATTACGGTGGGCCCCACAGTCAGGGTCCCACCCACCTCAGTAGATCTTGGTTTTTCCCTTCATGTGTGACCCTATGAAGGTTGTGGATATATATACATCATAGCGGGCCATAGGAAGGTTTCAACAAGGACACTATGGCATAATAGGCCCGTGATCCAATCCATCCATCAGAGCGGCACCACTATATTGATGCTCTTGAACAAGAATCTGGTTGATCCAGTGGACACGTGGGCCACATTTTGCAAAAAAAATGTACGGCTCTGTTGGATGAAGTTCTCTAACCCATCCAATATTGGATCGCACAAGCTGAATGGACCAGGTTTATTTTTAGGAAAACATTCGCATGGTTGGACCCACATGATGGATGGAATATGTCATGTTAGCACGTGTGGTGTGTGAGCTGCACCAAGTCAGTATAAAACTGGCCTCATACGTGGCTGTTGGATTGTCTTTGGGGTTTGGTGATCCACATCTTATCCCATGTAGGGATTGGATTCGTGCAGCCTCGAACTCACCCAATGCGGTGCAGGTGCAACCCTTGTTGGGCCGACCCTGATGTATGTATTCTATATCCACACCGTTCATCTGGTTTTTCAGATCATTCTATACTATGATCCTAAAAATGAAGCAGATCCAAATCTCAGGTGGACCATACCGTAGGAAACAGCGGTGTTTGACAGTAAAAAAAACTTTTCATGGGCCACACAAGTTTCGGATCAAGTTGATATTTGTTTTTTGCTTTTCCCCCTCTTTCAGATTTTTTTGACCTAATCAACCGATTAAATGTTTAACAAACATTATAATGGGCCGTAGGAAGTTTTCAATGGTGGGTTATTCAATCACCACAGTCGCCTATGATATGGTCCACCTGAGATTGGGGATGGAGATGCATATTGCGTGGTGTGCCATGCACCACGGACCTCAGTGGTAGGTTGACATGGCCAAATTTTATAGCCTAATCGGTTCCCTCTTCTGTGATGCTACACCTACACCCAGCCACGGTGGCTGCCTAAAAATCTCTAATATAAGTACTGACTGATGGGGATGGAGATGCATATTGCGTGGTGTGTCATACACCACCGGCCTTGGTGGTATGTTGACATCACCAAATTTTATAGCCTAATCGGTTCCCTCTTATGTGATGCTACACCTACACCCAACCACGGCGGCTAATTAAAAATCACTAATATAGGTACTAACTGATGGGAATGGAGATGCATATTGCGTGGTGTGCAATACACCACCTTGGTGGTATGTTGACATCACCAAATTTTATGGCCCCACCATGATTTGGCAAAATGAATGGCAGTGTGGATATTATTGATAGGCGTTCAATCACCACACAAGTATACCATACAGCTGGTGTATTGAAATCAACAAGTTCTGTGGGTCTCATCGTAAAGTTTGTGTTATATTATCAAGTGGACCATATTGCAAAAAGTTGTGGGGGATTGAACATCTACCATTGAAACCCTTTTGGGGGTCATAGAAGTTTTGGATCAATATAAAATTTGTCCAGGCCTTTGTGACCTTATGAACGAAAATAAACCTTATTGTACAAATTTTGTAACGATGAAAATCATTATCTCCACTGCTATTTGTAGTGTGGTTTGATTGATCTTTGGATATGATTCATTTTTGTATAATGCTCTTAGATGATCTCAAAAAAATGCATGAACAGTATATATAATAAATACATCACTGTGGGGCCATGTAACTTTGATCTCCTTTGAACCGTTTGTACAACTCTGAGCTCGAGGAGCGTGACACCATCTATATAGATAGTGTGTGGTACACACTGTCCAACCATTTTGACAACTCATTTTAGGGCATGATCCCGAAAATGAAGCTGACCCAATTCTTAGGTGGACCACACCACATGAAAAGTCATGATTGAATTCTCATCATTAAAAAACTTCATGGATTCCACCAAATGTTTATTTGACATCCAACCCATCGATAAGGTCACAAAGACCTAGATGAAGAGACCACATAAATAAAATCTTGATCCAAAGATTTTAGCCCACAAGAAGTTTTTAATTGTCAATTGCCACCGTGTCATGTACTATGGTCCATTTCGGATATAGACCTGCTTCATTTTTTGAATCATGCCCTAAAATGATCTTTCAGTATGGAAGGACGGCGTGGATGTAGTCAGATGCATTACGGTGGGCCCCACAGTCAGGGTCGGCCCACTTCAGTAGATTTGGGTTTTCTCTTTATCCGGCTCTGTGTGACCCTATGAACGTTGTGGATATATATACATCATGGTGGGCCATAGGAAGGTTTCAACAAGGACATCATTGTCAAACTGCTTTTTGTGGTGTGGTCCACTTGAGATTTGGATCCTCCTCTACGCAGATGCCCTAAAATTATCTCGAAAAATGGATGAACGGTGTGGATATAACACATATATATCATAGTGGAGCCCACAGAACTTAGTGATATCAACACACTACCGAGATCTATGGTGATGGTTGAAAACACTGTAGTGGGATTTCACCACCTATGGATACACAACCCTTGACCAGGTGTTGAAACTTCTAAGAGTCCACCACCTCAGCAAGATTAAGGATCCTATGTTTAACTTTTCATAAGCATTCTCAATAGCTTGTTTTTTGAAATTATTTATTGTGAGTTAATTGTATAGTTTCTAAACAAAATATCAAATGGGTTTTTACGATTGCTAACTTATATATTGTGCAAAAATATTCGCAAGTGGTTAATGTAAGTAAGTCCGAAAAAAAAGAAGAAAAAAGAGCCTAAACCCAACACAAAAAGCAAAACGAGTAGGGATTTAAATGGTTCAGCTGTATACCTTATTTATGCGCAGTAACGTGCCCACTCCATGGGACGGTAACAAAGTCATTAAAAATTATAGGTGTACACGAGTTGAATTGACTTGGCATAGCCCGCAGCCAACCCTAACTTGAACTCTACTCAGCTTGCTCCTTGAGTTTGATTGGCTAACTCGGCTTGATTTGGTGAACAACTTGGACCAGCTTGAGTTGAGTTTTAGATTGTGAGACATTTTTTCAAACATTTATATATATATATATATATATATATATATATATATATATATATATATATATATATATCTTCAATCTCACACACTTCAAATGCAAATTAATAAAAATATTTTGCAAGCAAATCATCAAACACTCAGTGAACAGCGTTAGGATCAGGATTTCAGACAGTCTTATATCATAAAGTTTTTTTAAAAAAAAAAAATTGTTTTTTCAATCTTCCATCGAATAATTATTTCGAGAATACCCAGGGCAGTCCAAGAAAAAACACTTCGTTGATGCATTTCATCAAACACTCGGCAAACAACATCAACATCAAAATGACCAAATCACCAAACCAATTCGATCCGAGTCGATTCGAGTCGGGGTTCGAGCCTAGTCGAGTTGAGCTTGGACATGGTTGAACTCTACTTGAAACTTTTTCTAGCTTCAATTACCAACTCAATTCAGTCCAAATCCAATTTCAAGCTGAAGCGAGTCGAGCTTTTTTTAGCCGAGTTGAGTCAAGTGAGAGCTAACTCGACTGGTATACAACTATATTAAAAATAAGAAAAATATAAATACAAAACTCACTACTCTCTCTTACTCATGCCAGCAATCCCACACGAAAGACCACTCTCTCTAAAAGATGAATTAATGAAATTCTCACTCTTTATACATACTCTCCTTACAGAAATATCATAAGAGAGTGCATATGCTAAGGACCCATGAAAACTAAGCTTCAAACCATACACACACGTACATAAACAAGTAGGAAAGAGAACAGAAGTTGAAAGTAATAGACGTCAGCCTCTGTACATAAGGCACCGTCTCAACATTACCGTGATTCTAGAACCATGGCTCATACATGCAGTCGGCACCATTGGTGCCAAATCAATGGCTTTGATGGCCTTGAAAAGTAGCCCAAAAGATGGCCCATTTCTTGGAATTTTTGCTCGTTTGTCATGTAGTATCAAGAAAAAATCATTTAGGAGCACAAAGTTTCAATGGCTTGTTCCAATTGATATACCAAACGTGAGCACTAACCATTTATATTTAATATTTTGATATGACAATGAAAATTATTTTATTTGTGATCTGTGTAGTCCATGAGGTGACCGTGACGCCATATGCCCATTGGTGGAAAGAAAGGAAAAAAAAAAAACTGATTGGCTCACTCATCAGGCGGGTCAACCGTATGCATGAAAAAAAGTGTAAGACTCTTATCAGGTGGGCTATACATGATCAGCAGTTTAGATCTGACCATTGGATTATTTAGATTGAGCAATTAAGTGGGCCCTACTACAATTGTGATAATTGCAAATAGGTTTGGGGCGGGACGTTTGAACCACGGTTCGTATACACGGTTAATTAAGCCGAATATGGAAACCTAGGGAAAACCCTAGAGGAGAGAAGTATGATGGATAAGCTTTTGCAGCATTCTTTTCTATAAATATATGTGTTAGTCCCTTACCAATAGAAGAGAGAAAACCCTAATCCCATTTTAGAGGTTCTCCTAAGTGGGTGAGGTACGGAATATCAAGATTCCCATCAGCTACATCGAGACATTAGGAATGTCTTCGTACTTCCTAATCAGGTACCCTTTAAGGTTATGGCATTAAATCTTCATTATTGATGTATAAACGATCTGCCAATTCCGCAATATAGATCTAACAAAAAGATCCTTAGAGAGGCCAACCAATGGACCACAATTTTGCGGACATTGGGCCAACTGATGACTCAAATGCCTGATTTTCAGACAAATTGCATGCCTTCTTGATTGAACCACTTATTTTACTATAATATTTCCCCGATGAACCACTTGAATCTAACTTCATCGTTCGGACGTGTCTTGTACAGATATTCTCTTCCCCACCTATCGGTTACCCGTTGTTGTTGTAATTTCCTACAAGGAAGTTTTCTAGTGTAAATTAGTTAATTAGTTTTCATCCTATGCCTTAGTGGCCCGCAATAGATATGAATTGGTTAATCGCCATTGTTTCTTATGGTTTGAAACAGCTGATATTCGGATTTCACAATCTTATGGATCAAGCCATAGAAAGAGTCATCAACACAGATGAATGATGGTGGAACTTGGCTATCCAAACACGCCCTAAAATTGAGATAGATCGAAATCTCATGCAGACCATATCATGAGAGAATAGTGGTGATAGAACGCCCACCATTAAAAGCTTCCTAGGGCTAATTATAATGTTTATTTTGTTAGAATTTAGAAATATAAGAGTTTCTTGTACACAACGGAGGATAGAAGAAAATGATAACAAAACGATCAGATCTATCGGGTTCAAGACTCGACTTGAATAGTCAATTTCTCAAGACAAATTTGCTGCCCTTTTTTTGGAATTTCCAGCAAGTGCAAACGAAGGAAATCTGCAAATTGTCTTCAGGATACAATGAACTCTCAATCCGATTTTCAACACGAAAATTTGCACATTTAAGTGTTGAACAGATCTCTAGTTTTGACACCGATATGCCTTAAGACGCTAAAAAAAAAAATCAGCAAGAGATCAGATCGAGAGTAATTGCATAGAAGATGATATAATCTCAAGGATTAAGAGTATTATCTTCTGGATTATAGTATCCAGGATTTATATTAATTGAAAGGTTATGGATTTCTTCTTGAAGAGGTACAAAAGTGCCTCTTTAAAAAATTCATACCCATTCACAGCAAATAATTGCCTTCCATCAAAGGACATGACTCTTTGTCCTATAGCAGTTATTTCTGTACCCATTCAGACAGAAGCAGTTATCCAATAGGAAAAATTGTATCCACATAAGTGACACATGGCATAGGTGCCACATGTACAATCATGTCACAATTACTCTCAATTAGGAAAAAAAGGTAACAAAACATCAGGGTACTATGGTCCAAAAAATTGAACCATGTGCCAAAAAGAATAAGGCTCTTATTGCTTCTTGCGACGATGCGCGAACGTGCGAAGTGCTAAGTGCGCCAAAAATTACCCAAGCAGCCCTACAGCTCATGCCACGCGTGCGCGGATGGTGCTTCATACCGTCCTTGAGGAGATTTGAACCCTGGTTGTATAAGCAAAAACCCATTCTCTTACCGACTGGCTATACACACTATTTATGGAAAGTTTAAATAATTAATATATTTATTTACTTTCTAAAAATAATTTTTATTTTTGAAATTTATTTTTATTCTAAAAAACACAACATATTTGCCATCTAAGTCGTTGATTAAGTCGAGAAGACTTGGATGAAAGGAAAACACAAATATCAACTTCATCTAAAACTTTTGTAGCCCCTAAATTATTTTTAATGCATGATGGCCGTTAATCAATATTATTTTATGTGGTGTGGTTTAGATGAAATTTAGATCTACTGTGCGAATTTTTGAACTCATGTCTTGAGATAATCTAAAAAAATAAATGAACGTCACATGGATCACCGCAACACCTATAGAGCACTGGATCAATAGCTATTAAGAGTGTTGGTAGGCAATTCGCGTCCCAAACAAGCGGGCAAATGCAATTGTTGTCATATTCTCTTTTCTAAATTTCTAGCCGCCATATTCAAGGTATTTAACAATGATAATGATGTTTGTAATGGTTATTTTTGTCACTGGAATTTGGCTATCAAATACAATTAATTAGTCATAGAGGTATGCCCATCGATGGACTTGCAAAGAAATAGAAAGATATAAACAACGGAGTATGTCGATAACAGTTGTGGACCATCTAATGCTTAAGTTAGGCTGGTAGGCTTGGATCAATGGCTTACAATCGGGTCTTTTTTTTAGCTTACCTCCCCTTATTTAGGGTATTTGTACTTATAAGGTCATTGGACAGTTCCAAAATCAGCCCAAATCCTTCTTTTCTAGATTCGGGGGAGATTCTTTGCAGATTTCTCATGGTCAACCTACTCAACTTGGGGTGTTATATGTTGGAATATTTGGTTGAATTAAATAGGCTATTAAAAATCGAGAACCAAAAAAGAAAAATAAAATTTTGAGAAAGAAAAACTTATTGAATTGAGTCGAGGCGTGACTGAGTCACTTGGCTTGAAATCGAATTTGCTCCCCTTAGACAACGTCCCAAGTGCAACAAGTTTCCAAAGCAATCGACCTCCAGGATACAACGACTATGACCCGGTCTCAGCGATGCACTCACTGTACACGGGCTCGAACCACTTGCAGTTTAATCCGAAAGTGCTGAGTTGACTTAACGATGAACTCAGTAGAAAAATGCTTAAAACCGAATATCAGAGAGCATTTTATAAGAGAAGAATTTTTTGTATTTTTTTAAACTGGAATCAGTAGTCTTTATATAGACTCCGAAGTGGTGCATAAGCACCCTTTACAAAAGGTTAGGTCCGTTAGGTTTAAACCCAAAAGGGGCAACCAACCGGAAGGGATGCATCTCTCTGGTTTAAAACGAAAAAGCGCAAATGTGAGTATACTCTCGCACATACAGTCCTGCGAGTACCCATACACACACCCACGCGAGTACACTCACACCGCACCCCCACCCGCACTCTCGCCCACGCCCAGCCTAGCCCGTCCAGTCCCGTCTCGTCCCGTCGCGTCGTGCACGCGCACACACACACGAACATGGACTCAGACTCGGACTCGGACTCGGCTCGGCTCGGCACGCACGCGCGCGTGTGGTCAATGACATAGATTAGAGCTATTGGCATAGCCCCCCCTCACAGGACCAAATTCACATGCCTCCTGAAAGGGGCTCAAGCCCTAGGCAAAAAGACTATCTTATATACAAGATAGTTTACTTTGTCAAATCCGATATGGGACAAAACCCACAACTCAAAAGTACCACAACTTTTCAAAACTGGAGGAAAATCACCGAAAATTTAAAAATTCAAATTTTAATATTATTTTAAAACAAAATATAACAATCCCCCACATGTTTTAAAATAAAACTCTTTTGGATTAAAGCGTAATAGTTATGCAATGGTGTCGGTGTCACCATAGACTTGAACCGACATTAGAGCAAGCAAGATAGGTCTACAGGAATTCGGTGACACCATAGTCTTGAACCTGAATCCTTTTAATGTAGATCGCAAGTACATGCCACTCACACAACTCTTCCTCTGCAAGTGATTCTACGGTTCGGTGCGTTTCGGCTACACACCATTACCTGAATTTCATGAGTGCTCTAGAGAATTCGCCTAGATTCTTATAGGAAGCGGCCTCCACCTCCACACGCAGCCCTACAGCCCATGCCACGCGCGCGCGGACGGTGTGAACCCTGGTTGCATAAGCAAAAACCCCTTCTCTTACCGACTGACTATACACACTATTTATGAAAAGTTTAAATAATTAATATATTTATTTACTTTCTAAAAATAACTTTTATTTTTGAAATTTATTTTTATTCTAAAAAACACAGCATATTTGCCATCTAAGTCGTTGATTAAGTCAAGAAGACTTGGATGAAATGAAAACACAAATATCAACTTCATCCAAAACTTTTGTAACCCCTAAATTATTTTTAATGCATGATGGCCGTTAATCAATATTATTTTATGTGGTGTGGTTTAGATGAAATCTAAATCAACTGTGCGAATTTTTAAACTCATGTGCAACGCCCTGAAAATCGGGGGTCGAGCACAAACTCGATTCCTGAGTTCCAACGCATCACTTATGCAACAAAGAAGATGATAATTAAATGTTGTCCGTATTGGTGCATTAAACATGAGTGGGATTATACCAAAACAGCGTATCATACCCCAGAGACAGTTAAATCACGCAAGCAGAAGACTGTAATGATGGATATAAAACATGTAAGTTGTGGCACGTCCCCAGAGTATAAACATCTCCCAGGTAAAATATTACAAATATTGTTTCAAAATACAAAATGTCAAAAATATGAGAGCCCACTACAAGTATAACCCTGAAGCCCCGTTGATCAGAACGGTGTATATGAATCCGCCTAAATACTGCATATACGAGAAAGCATCTTCCTCGTCTTTGAAGTCTGGCTCTGCCTCGCCAGTCGGGTCTCCATCTGCAACTAAGATAGAGTCTGGTTGGTGTTTAAAACACCATCCCGTAACGTGGGAGTGAGTGATCAACTCAGTGAAACAATAAAGCAAAGATTAATATGTTATCAATTTAGTCAAGCAGTAATGATAAAACAACACAATCAAACATCCTTAAGTACTCTGATTAATGCAAGAATGGTATGTATAAATGATGTATGCCCTCACCTGCACTCCCTCTGCGATCTTCATCTAACGGTCACGCATGTCAGTCACTTCCTCGTGCTCTCTACTCAACGTCAAACGGCATATGTAGTGCGGTGGATGAAGGTGATTACCAAATTCTTATTAGTCTTTTTTCATACAGCAAGATTGGGAAGCTAAGGTACCTCCCTTATATCAGTTCCCAAATGATGATCCATTCTAGGGTCGTCAGTTCTAGTAAATCTCATACGATGTTACGGTTATAGGTCGTTACAAAGGGCTTGTCACCTTATCCGTATAAGCCTAGTTTGTACTCTTGTTGCTACGGAAAGGCTCGTCGCCTCTACACAGTCTCAGAATATGCTCGAAGTCACTACAAATGGCTCGTCACCTTATCAATATAGGCCAATAACTCGAATACAGTGTCTCATACCACCGCATTCGGCTCACGAGGCTATGTTGCTCACTGGTCACTACGGGGAGGCTCGTCGCCCCAGCGTAGGCCGACAGCTCGACCACGGTGTCCCATACCACCATGTCTGGATGAGTCTTAGCGGATCGAGGTACCATGGTTAACGAAATTTTCAGTGGTAAGTTGGTACCTTAAGTTCAAGCAGTATCGTCCATACATGGTAAACATACATTGGGTCAATCGGATTACTTGACGAGTTCGACCAGTATGAGCGCACATCGAATTGATCGACATGAAGTGCACGAGCACTCCGTGTGGCCTAACCACTGTCGACAACTGAAGTACAGCTCGGACTCATCGAACACATCCTATGGGGCGAAAGCGACCTTAGCCACCAAATCAGGGCCTGTTACCGATTGCCTGGACTATATCGTAGTCCCAAACATATCCAATTTCAACAAGTATTCATATGAAATAGTCAAAGCAGTAATAAACATATAATTCCAATTCTACAATCATTTGAGCATGTTATGAAGTACAACATACATAGGAATTCACACATGCGCATTTCATAAGTAAAACAGACAATATAATATAAGTTGCATGGAGGAAATCATACACATAGTCAAGGTAGTTGAGAATCTTATCTCAACACTCATATAAAACACCTAATGCCAAGTACTTACTCATTCAGACATTTTTACGAACACTTAGACTACACCTTTTTTAACATACACAACGTATGTTGGCCATAACGTATACTGGGGAAAATCCTTTCTCCAAAGAGTTGTTATACATACAACTAGTATAAATACATGACAATTAATTATGGTAAACACACTTTTAAATTCCATACGTATACGATCCTTTCTACAAATACATGGAATACACTAAACTCAATATAGTTCATATATATCTAAAACGCGAAACAAACATCGCATTTGACATGTGAAATAGCACCCACATCAATAATAAACTATTAACCGACATTGAAAGCCTTGAAAATCATAACCTATGCGTTTATAGTCCGCACCTTTCGCCGATAGAATCGTAACGAACTTAGTTTAAAATCTAAGTCTTTGTCTACGGCACCGTAATAACCTATAACAGGGAATAAGTTAGCTAATTCATCTATTACACTAGTCGAAAACCCTAAAATAAGTTAGAGTTAGGTTTTCTGACCTCAAAAAGTCAATAGATATGACTCCATCACGCAACATGTGTTTCACTATATTGTGTTTGAGTCTAATATGCTTGCTTTTTCCATTATATATTTTACTCTTTACTTTTGCTATAGCTGTTTAACAGTCACAATGAATAGACACGGCCGATACAGGCTTTGGCCACAATGGTATATCATCTAAGAGATTTCTAAGCCACTCGACTTCTGTTCCAGCCTTTTATAAGGCAATAAACTTGGATTTCATAGTCGACCGAGCGATACATGTCTGCTTGGTAGACTTTCAAGAGACTGTTCCTCCACCCAAAGTGAAGACATATCCACTTGTAGATTTTGTCTTATCTGAATCATTGATCCAGTTAGCATCACTATATTCTCCTAATATAGCAGGATCACCGATATAATGTAAACCATAGGCCATACTGCCTTTTAGGTATCTCGAAATCCTAGACAAGGCATTCTAATGCTCTTTTTCAGGGTTATGTGTATATCTATTTAGCCTTCCTACTGCAAAAGATATGTCTGATCTAGTGCAGTTTGTTAGATACATAAGGCTACCAATTATTCTGGAATATTTTAATTGAGATACACTATTTTCTTTATTCTTCATGCGAGTCACACTATAATTATAAGGAGTACTGACAAGTAAACAGTTCAAATGGTTAAACTTTCTCAATATCTTTTCAATATAATGAGATTGTGATAACATAATAACACAATTTTTTCTGATTACTTCAATATCCAAGATTATACTAGCCTCTCCTAAGTCTTTGATGTTAAACTTAGATGACAAGAATTTCTTAGTTGCATTAACTAATTTAATATTAGTTCCAAAAATAAGCATGTCATCAACATAAAGGCATATAATAACATAATCATTTTCAGAAATTTTACTATATACACATCTATCTACATCATTTATATGATAACCATTTGATTTTAAAACACCATCAAATTTTTCATGCCATTGTTTAGGAGCCTGTTTTAAACCATATAGTGATTTAATTAATTTACATACTTTATTTTCTTTACCTGATATCTTATAAACCTCAGGTTGTTCCATATATATTTCTTCTTCTAAGTCTCCATTTAGGAAAGTTGTCTTAATGTCCATATGGTGTTTACTATATACACATCTATCTACATCATTTATATGATAACCATTTGATTTTAAAACACCATCAAATTTTTCATGCCATTGTTTAGGAGCCTGTTTTAAACCATATAGTGATTTAATTAATTTACATACTTTATTTTTTTTACCTGATATCTTATAACCCTCAGGTTGTTCCATATATATTTCTTCTTCTAAGTCTCCATTTAGGAAAGCCATCTTAACTTCCATCTGGTGTACCACCAGTTTATATATAGAAGTTATCGCTATTAAGACCCTGATAGTAGTAATTCTAGTTACAGGGGAATATGTATCAAAGTAATCTATTCTTTCCTTTTGTTTAAATCTTTTCGCTACCAACCTAGCCTTAAACTTATAAATAGTCCCATCTGATTTTAGTTTCTTTCTAAACTCCCATTTACAGCCTATTGGTTTGTTTTCAGGTGGTAGGTTTACAAGTTTACAAGTGTTATTAGATATAATAGATTCTAACTCACCATTTATTGCTTCCTTCCAAAAGGTTGCATCTGGAGAGTTAATTGCTTTTATATAAGTTGTAGGAACATCTTCTACTAAGAAGGTGAAAAATCCATCTCCTAGGTTAGTTTCTCTTCTAACCTTAGTACTTTTTCTTGGTTGTATCTCTTCTACTACTTTCTCATAAGCATTTTTACTAGTAGACGCAATATCTGATTCATTGACTTCCTCTATTCCTATAGATTTAGATTTCATAGGGAATACGTTTTCAAAGAACTTTGCATCCTTAGCTTCTATAATTGTATTAAGATCTGGAATATTATCCTTAGTTTTTAAAACTAGAAACCTTTAAGCCGCACTGTTTTGTGCGTAACCTATAAATACACAGTCGGTTGTTTTAGGACCTAATTTTCTTTTCTTAGTTTCAGGTAATCCTACTTTAGCAAGACACCCCCACACTTTAATATATTTGTAACTAGGAACATGATTCTTCCAAAGTTCATAGGTGTTTGTTTAGAAGATTTAGAAGGAATTCTATTTAGGATATAACAAGCAGACAAAATTGTTTCTCCCCACATATTTGAGGGTAAGCCTGAACTATTTAACATAGCATTCATCATCTCTTTTAGAGTTCTATTCTTACGTTCTGCCATTCCATTCTGTTTTGGTGTATAAGGAGCTGTAATTTCATGAACTATTTCATTCTTTTCACATAATTCTCTAAATTTAGAAGATTCATATTCACCTCTTCTATCTGTTTTAAGTCTTTTAATTTTTATATTTAACTGATTTTCAACTTCAAGTTTGTATTTAGAAAAAATATCTAAAGCTTCATCTTTGTTTCTTAACAAATATACTCTAGTGAACCTAGAGTAGTCATCTACAAAAGTTATATAATACCTTTTTCCACATCTAGACATGTGATTTTTAAAATCACCTGAGTCACTGTGTATTAACTCTAATAGAACAGATGATCTTTCTATTTGTTTAAAAGGTTTTCTAATGAATTTTGATTTTACACATGTTTCACATTTATCGAATCATTCATTAGATATATTAGGTAATAAACCTAATCTTTTCATTTTCTTTAAAGATACTACATTCATATGACCTAATCTACTATATCATAAATAAAAAGATTCAACGATATAAACTGAACTGGATGCCTTTTTATTATTATCATTGGATACATTTACAATGAATAAACCATCACTACAGTATCCCTTACCAACAAAAGTTTCATTCTTAGTCATTACAAGCTTATCTGAATCAAATATTAACTTGACACTAGCCTTATTGAGGAGTGAACCAGATACCAAGTTTCTTTTAATGTCAGGCACATGTAAGACATCATTCAACATTAGAGTCTTTCCAGAAGTGAGTTTCAGAAGTACTTTCCCTTTCCCTATAACTAGAGACGTTCTAGCATTACTCATGAACACCTGTTCATCATCTCCTGATACTTTGTAGAAGGTAAACATGCTACGATCCTTGCACACGTACCTATTTGCACCAGTGTCTAGCACCCACTCCAAGTTGTTTACAAGGAAGACTTCTAACACCACAGCTACTACCCTGTCAGACTCATTACCTGTTTCTGTAAGATTAGCCTGCGGCTTATCTTTGTTTTTCTTAAGCCTGCAGGTTTTGACATGATGCACAGGCTTTCTATAGTTGTAGCAGTTTCCTTTTTTTCTTAAATTGATTGTTTGCATTCTTCTTTTTGAGCCTGCATTTATTTGTATAATGTCCAGGTTTGCCACAGTTATGACAGTTGTCATTTTTCTTATTATTTGTCCGACTTGATTCCACAAGATTCGCCTTTGAATTTATCTCATTTTTATTTTCTTTTTGGTCCCTGATTCTATTAGCCTCCTCTATTCGTATGTGTAGGATAGTGGTTTCCAAAGAAACACCGTTCGTTTTATGTTTCATTCTATTCTTATATTCTTTCCAAGAGGGCGGTAACTTTTCTATTAGCGCTCCTGACAGAAACACTTCATCCAACTTAATTCCTTCTGTCGATAGTTCGTGAACTAGACTTTGAAAATCGTGAATCTGATTTGTGACAGGTATATCGTCTGTCATTTCATAATGAAGGAAATTAGCAACTACATGTTTCTTAGCACCTGCATCTTCTAATATGTATTTTTTTCCAAAGTAGTCCATATGTCTTTAGCAGACACGTAAGAAGCATACACATCATATAGTTCGTTGGATAAAGAATTTAGAATATAGTTTTTACAATTATTTTCATCTGTTACTTCAGTTTGATTTGCTGGATCTATAGTAAATGATTCAGATAAAATGTATGAAACTTTCAGGGTAGTCAGAGCGAACATCAGTTTCTGTTTCCACCATTTAAATGATTGTCCAGCGAACGGTTCGATTTTGGCTAACTCAGCAGAAGCATTTACTGTTACTGTAGTATAGTCTATGTAATTCAACAAATTCGATTCAAGATTGTTGGAATATTTGGTTGAATTAAATAGACTATTAAAAATCGAGAACCAAAAAAGAAAAATAAAATTTTGAGAAAGAAGAACTTATTGAATTGAGTCGAGGCGTGACTGAGTCACTCGGCTTGAAATCGAATTTGCTCCCCTTGGACAGCGTCCCAAGTGCAATAGGTTTCCAGAGCAATCGACCTCCAGGATACAAAGACTATGACCCAGTCCCAACGGTCCACTCACTGTACACGGGCTCAAACCACTTACGATTTAATCCGAAAGTGCTGAATTGACTCAGCGATGAACTCAGTAGAAAAATGCTTAAAACCGAATATCAGAGAGCGTTTTATAAGAGAAGAATTTTTTATATTTTTTTAAATTGGAATCGGAATCGGTAGTCTTTATATAGACTCTGAAGTGGTGCATAAGCACCCTTTACAAAAGGTTAGGTCCATTGGGTTTAAACTCAACAGAGGCGACCAATCGGAAGGAATGCATCTATCTGGTTTAAAACGAAAAAGCGCAAGTGCGAGTACACTCTCGCACATACAGTCCTGCGAGTACCCATACACACACCCACACGAGTACACTCACACCGCACCCGCACCCACACCCGCACCCGCGCCCAAGCCCAACCCAGCCCAGCCCGTCCCGTCCTGCAAGCACACACGGACTCGGCTCGGCAAGGCACGGCACCGTTCCGCACGTGCACGCGTGTGGTCAATGGCATAGATTAGAGTTATTAGCATAGCCCCCCACAGGACTAAATTCACATGCCCCCTGAAAGGGGCTCAAGCCCTAGGCAAAAAGACTATCTTATATACAAGATAGTTTGCTTTGTTAAATTCGATGTGGGACAAAACTCACAACTCAAAAGTACCACAACTTCTCAAAAATGGAGGGAAATCACTGAAAATTTGAAAATTCAAATTTTAATATTATTTTAAAACAAAATATAACATTATAGAGCTTGGGGCCCAAGTTCCTTACCTTGTGAGTCCTTGTCCCGTGTTTGTACATGGTCCAAGTGAGATGATTCTTTCCACACTAAAGCGTGTCTTTGGATAGCTCAGCTCCAAGGCTCATCTCAGAATGAGTTGCTTGTTCTACCTTCATCGAATGAGTTGCTTGCAATGTCTCCGGGCTCTTTGCTACAGCAACTCGAGCCATGTGTCTTGATACTCTGGTCACCTCAGCTTTGGGGCACCTTCCTCGTAGTCGATGGTTCCTTCATACTTACAATGGGGTTGTTCGATTTTTCCCACAATAATGATTGTACCTATGATTATAACATAGGATGTAATGAAAGTTAGGCCGTTAAAAAAATAAATAAATAAATAAATAAATAGATAAATAAATAAATAAAAATCTTATATTGAAGCGGTAACGACTCATGCACTAGAATGGTTTGAAAAAAAATATATTGACGGCCTGGATACATATAGATAGAGTCATGCTCCCTGTGCACCTACGCACGTGCGCACCTTTGCACACGTGTCATGGGTGTCTAATCTGAACGGTCCATGTGATGCGGAATCCCATGAAACCCCATGTGACAAAATTTCACCCTGATCTAAAATTCTGGTGGGCCATATCAAAGAGAAATGCAAATCAAGGGAGGAAACTGTTTTCATTTTTTATGGCCCATCAAAGTTTTAGATCAAAGTAAAACTTGGTCCTGGGGGGTTTTATAAGGTGCTGCTTCACATGAACGGTTCAGATTTTGGATCCACATCACGTATGATGGGTTCTCAAAAAAGTTCGTATGTAGTACGTACGAACTGGTTCGCAGGTGAGCGTTTCCGCATATAGATATATCAAGGTGGGCCCCACGATAACGGCCGCACCGTGTTGGGTGAGGCTGGGTCTCACCTGATCCACTCCCTCTTCTTTTATTTCTTTGCAGCAGTGGAAAATTAGAAGTTATGCTGCCCACGTGGTGGCACGTCTCACACCCACGTGCTATGCGTCTCACACCCACGTGAATTCACACACATGCGTAAATGCGCGTGGGAATACCCAACTTACAGAGTCAACTCAGAATCGACCCGTGATCCACGTCAAACTGCTTCAAGATGCTGAAAAACCTGATGGACTCCAACACCACTCAGCTAGCTGGTATCAAAGCCCCGTGGACCCACTGTTTTATCCACGCCATCCATCAATTTTTCCAGCTCATTTCAGGGCACTAGCCCAAAAATGAAGCAGATCCAACACTCAAGTGGACTGGGCCACAGGAAATAGCGGGGATTGAATGCTTACAGTTGAAAACATTTTGGAGCTAAAGAAGTTTCAGATCAAGCTGATATTTGTGTTTTCTCTTCATCCAGGTTTTTGTGACCTTATCAACAGGTTGGATGTCAAAGAAACATTACGGTGGGCCCTAAAAAGTTTTTAATGATAGACTGTCTTCATGTGGTGTGGTCTACCTAAGATTTGGGTCTATCTCATTTTTGGGCTTATGCTCTAAAATGAGATGGAAAAATAGACACAGGGTGTGGATAAAATAGATACATCATGGTAGGCTCACTGAGCTTTGACATCAGCTATCTAGCTGGTGTTGGGGTAACTACCCAAACCGTGTCCCCATCAGATGATCATATTTCCAACTATCTTGGACAATCTATTAAGCTGTCCTCTTGAAAACTTTGATATTTGAGATCTTTTCCCATAGTAAATCTCACCTTTTACCCACTGGCTTTATCTTTACTTCTATGGCTAAACAACTAGTCCACTGCCGTACAGATTAACTCTCAGTAGATGGAAATACCCTTGCTTTTATGGTGCCACTGTGGGACTCTATCTTGTCCTATGGTGGCACCCTCCGTTATCAAAAAAAGGGGACAGAGGCCGTAGCTAAAGATATTTGATTCATAGCCATTAAGATCTATCGCTACGGTTCTAATCCATAGCCATTACTTCTATAGTGAAAAGTATATACACTAACATATGAAATTGAGTGAGCCTAATATAAAATTGAATGAGATTCAAATGAAATAGAGCGAGCTTTACATGAAATTGAGAGATTCTAATATGAAATCGATTGGGGTTCACATGAATGTATGTGGTCTATTCACGCTGTCCATCTGTTTTTCCATCTAATTGAAGGGGTTGAGCCCAAAATTGAAGCATATTCAAAGATCAAGTGGATCATACTATAGGAAATAGTGGGAAAAATCATTTTCACCATTGAAACCTTGCTAGGCTGCATAGTGATGTTTTATTTGTCATCCAGTCTGTTCATAGACATGGATGAACAAAAAACATTGATACAAGCTTGATCCAAAATTTCTATGGCCCATAAGAAAATTTTTCAGTTTAGGTTTATGGTAATATAATCAAATATACTTGTAATGTGTGCTTTCTTTGATGGATGCGTCATTTTCATCCTTTATTGACAAATTAAAATGAAAACAAATAAGTAACGATTTGGTGGAATGACATTCTTATATGAATAAGAGAAAAGATTTTAGAAAATGAGTTTTAGGTAGATGAATATTGTTATATGAAGATGATAGAATATTCTAAAAAATGGATTTTAAGTAGATGGGTATTGTTGTATGAAGATGAAAGAAGAATCTAAAAAATAGATTTTTGTAGAAGATGAGAGGAGAGAAGATTACAGAAAATGGGTTAGTAATGTAGCAGTATTTTCGTCCAAAAAAAGTCAATGGTTTAATCTTGAAAAGTAAAGTTTGAGAGCATTTAAAGAAGCCGGTGGATGAAATGTAAAATTTACAATCGGAAAAATCTCATGATATTTATGAGGCAGATACAAAACTCAAATATAGTATGCCATGATGATTAACAGTTACTGTTGAATTCTCGCTGGGGTCACAGAAGATTTAGATCAAGCTAATATTTGTGTTTACGGTTCATTCAGGTCCATGTCACCTCATGAACCGGTTGGATGGTAATTAAAAGTCACAATGAGTCCAAGGAAGAGATCAACAATAAGTGTCTTATCATTGCCGCTTCCTGTAAAATGGTCCACTTCAGCCTTCTAACTGTCTCATTTTTGGGCTTATTCACTAAAATGACATGGAAAAATGGATAAATGGTGTGGGTAAAACTCATACATTACGGTTCCTCCCTTGGAGCCCATGTTCGTTCCGAGTTGGGATAGGCGGGGTTGTGCCGTATCCGCCGTGAATTCAGGTACACCCTGCGGGTTCCAAGATGGAACGGGCAGTGGCTCCGAAGGGCCACCATATAGTATGAGTTTTATCCACACCGTTCATCCATTTTTCCATATTAAGGTATAATCTAAAAAAATAAAGCAGATACAAAGCTCAAGTTAACTACACAGTGGAGATTAAACAATTACCCTTGAAAACTCCTTGGGATCCGCAGAAGTTTTAGATCAAGCTTATATTCATGAGTTCACCTCATCCAGGTCCATGTGACCTTACAAGAAGGTTGGAAGGTAATTTACAATCACATTGGATTATAAGTAGGTTTCAACGGTGGGTATCATTATCATTGCTCTTCCTTTAGTGTGGCCCACTTCAGCCTTATGTCTACCTATATTTTAAGCTTATAACAAAAATGATATGAAAAAAATAAATGGACCATGTAGATAAAACCCATACATCAGGTGACCCCTTGGAGCCACTGCCCATTCAAAGCTTCGCACAGGCAGGGGCAGCACCCCAATCCGCCGCGTTCCTATCAAAAGCCGCCCGATGTGGGATCGGCATGCAACTTGCTACTAGCTGTTGAAGCTTTGCCACTACTTTCTTGTACTGATGCTGTTATGGCCCACTTGATAAGCTTTCTCCAACAATATGGAGTTGCTACTTGCGTTCAAAGCCTCAACAGCAAAGTCATGTTATTTGCTAACAGTCAACCTCTTCATAAAGATTAGCTTTTCCGTCACTTTCTCATATGGTATTGCGCAGAAAATGTTAGGGTATTTCATAATCACGCCTTGTTTGGACACACATCATCTCTGGCAATTGAGGAATTGATTGTCAATATATTAATTCAATGTCGAAGTTTATTTTACTCATATATTCGATTTATATACTATTGAGACTTTGAATTTGCTAAAAAGAATTTAAATATTTGGGTGTGAGTTATCTTCCCTTAGCGTGGAGATGTTGGGTAGCTCATCATGCTATCAGTATACATGCTTTATTTGTCAATTTATTAATAATTTATAGTGTTTGCGTGTTGTAAACGTACTGGTCGAAATCTCTATTGGAATCATTGTTATCGTCATGTTATTGTTGTTTTTCTCTCCTGGTGGTAATGTGCCGTTGCTATTCAGGCTGTTCCTGGTTTTTCATAATGGACTTTTATGTTACATATGATTAGCGTTGTACACAAACTGAGTTGGCTCGGTTAGCTTGATTGAACCGACTCGAATAAGCTCGACTTGGCTCAAAATTGGATTCGGACCAAATCAAGCTTAAATTTTTAGCTCGAAAAAATTTCAAACCAAGTTTAAGTTGGTTGAACTCAACTTGACTTGGTCAGTTGATATAAATATCAAATTTAAAAATTAAAAAAAATAAAAAAATAAAAAATAATAATAATAATAATAAATGATCCCCATTTACATTTCTCTCAGGTATGAACAAGTGCCTTATCCTGACAACCCCTAAAGCCACTCATCCGCTCATCCGTCGATGACAACCTTTGGTTTGAGTTACAAGTTCGTCCATCACTATCTTGCTCACCCCGTCCGGCTGTCGTACCTTCTGATCCAAGCTCAACTCATCATTGTCCTACCCGTTCGTCCGATAAACAATCAAACCCTTTCTCATTTTCCATTATATTTGGGCGACCATGTTGGCCATGACGGCCCGGCAAGACATTGTCCATGGATCAAAAGCACGAACTTGAACTTGGCTTGAAAGAATGAGCTCGAACTCAGCTCGAGCCGGTCCCGACGGGACAGTCAAGCTCCAGGACCAAGCCGAGCTGAGTTAGAGCTGGGGTTGGCTACTGGCCGAGCCGAGCTTTGCCAAGCTTGACTCGGTTCAACTTGTGTATAGTTTTAACTATGACGTGGGATTTGTAAGGTAATTTTACTCTTGTTTGGAGTCTTTTAGAATGATTTGTTAAAGACCTTGATTGATGGTTAGATGATTAGGATGTCAGGCTGAGTCATGGATGATTAGAGTTTGGTTCAAACCATGTCTTAGTTATCTTAAGTTGTGGGCCCATGTGCAAGTTATTATTCTATCACACTGATTCGATTTTATGGTCTTGCTAAATAGAAAGGACCAACTATTCAAGTGTAACAACCTCCATCGCTGGATGACAAAATTGAAAAAGAAAGGTGAGCCGAGCTAACCACCCACAATTAAAATTTCAAATTTCCATGCTCATACGGCAGTTTAAATTCTTACTTTCCGACTTCATGGACATGAAACTCAAAAATAGGAGGCCATTGTTATAGGAAAAATTGAACAGACCAATGATAAAGGAACACATCCGTGCCATGGGGATGAATATATCAGTATGTGTGACCTTATGAATATATTGGATGGAAAATAAACATAATTCAATGTTTTAGGCTCATGCTCTAAAAATGATCTGGCAAATGAATCAAAGGTATGGATACAATGAAAGCATAATGTGGGTCCCATTTAACTTTGATATCCTTTGAACGGTTGGTACAACTTGGAGCGCGATGGGCGTCAGCGCTCGATATCACACTACACGTACCCACTCCAGACAGGTCGGAGGTGTGTAGTACACCAGCCAATCCGCTTTCAATTGCAAGGATAACATAGAAACGGATTGGCTACTCCCCCTGACACCAGCCCATGGCTGGTGGTTGGTGCTATGTGGAGCCCACCATGATGTATTATTTTCATCCATTCCGTCCATCTATTTTTAAAAATCATTTTACGGAAGGAGACCAAGAATGAGGTATATCCAAATCTCAATTGGACCACATTACAGGAAACAGTGTCGAATGAGCGTTTACCATTAAAAACATTTTGGGGGCCATAAAAGTTTTGGATTAAGCTGATTTTTGTTTTTTCTCTTCATCTGGGCCTGTATGACCTAATCAACAGATTGGATGTCAAATAAACAGTACATTGGGCCTTAGGAGGATTTTAATGATGGATATCCAATCACTATTGTTTTTATGTGGTGTGGTCCACCTGATATTTATATAGCTCTCATTTTTTGGACCAAGCCATAAAATGATCGTAAAAAATGTATGAACGGAGTGGATGAAATATATACATCATGGTGTGGCCCACAGAGCACCGACCACCAGCCACGGGGCTGGTGTCAGGGGGAGTAGCCAATCCGTTTCCGGATAACAACGTCCAACTCATCCTGACGTCGTAGTGAATCCGATCACGAAAGCCAATTGCATGGTGTGCCACACACGGAAGCGGATTGTATGGTGTGCCACACACCATTGTTCTCAGTGGTGTATTGACGTCACCAAGTTCTGTGAGTCCACCAAGATGTACGAGTTACATCTACACCGTTCATCCATTTGTGAGATCATTTTAGGACATGTTCCGAAAAATTAAGGCAGATGCAAATCCCAAGTGGACCACATCACAAAACGACATGGGGATAGAAAGTCTACAGTTGTAAACTTTCCAGGGGCACAGAAGTTTTGGATCAAGCTGTGTTTTGGCTTCATCTAAGTATACGTGACATTATGAACATATTGGATGAAAAATAAACATCATGGTGTGCCTAGGAAGGTTTCAACGGTGGTTGTCAGTGTCTCAAAACTTTCTGTGGTGTGGTCCATTTGAGCTTTGGATCTACCTTAATTTTTGCCCCAATCCCTAAAATGATCTTCCAAAATAGATGAACCGTATGAATATAACAAATAAGTCATAGTGGGGCCCACAGAACTTGGTGACGTCAACACACCACCAAGATCGTTGGTGGGGCACACCACGCAATCCGCTTCGATGATCTGACGATCATGATAACTATCGGTTGTATTACAAAAAGCCACTCTCCCATCTCCAATCCAACTCCCTCCCAGATGGCCCATTGGAGAACAACCACCTTTCTCAAAATCCTCACCATCCTCTTACTCTCCGTATTCCACCCGATCACAGCCGTAAAAACACCCACAGCAACAACTACAACGACAGAAAAACACCTACATCCAAAATTCCCATGCAAACCCCCCCACCAAAACGTATACCCCTTCTGCAACACCTCCCTTCCCATCGACACCAGAGCTCAATCCCTCCTCTCCCTCCTCACCCTCGATGAGAAGATCCTCCAACTCTCCAGCAAAGCTGGCCCCATTCCTCGCCTTGGCCTCCCCGCCTACGAATGGTGGTCAGAATCACTCCACGGCATTTCCACAAACGGCTATGGTGTCAACTTCAACGGCACAATCCCCGCCGCTACCAGCTTCCCTCAAGTCCTCCTCACGTCAGCCTCCTTCAACCGGAGCCTCTGGTCTGCAATCGCCACTGCGATTGCAGTCGAGGGTAGAGCGATGTACAATCTAGGTCAGGCCGGGCTGACGTTCTGGGCACCTAATATCAACATCTTTAGGGACCCCAGATGGGGAAGAGGGCAAGAGACACCTGGCGAGGATCCGATGGTCACAGCAGCCTACTCGGTCGAGTACGTCAGGGCGTTCCAGGGGGAGTATTTGAGTGGTGGGTCCCAGAAGCTGATGTTATCTGCATGCTGCAAGCATTACACTGCCTATGATTTGGAGAGTTGGGGGAACTTCAGTCGGTATACTTTCAATGCTAAGGTAAAGAGGTTATCTTGGGTTCTTCTCTTATTACTGTCGTCGTTGGATTCTTTTTCATGTTCGTCTCTGTATTTCGATCGACGTAGTCAAGAACTACGTTTTATTTCGTTGATGTGTAGTGATCGTAGTAAAAAATATTCTCCAATTTTCGTAAAATCTTGCAGAATCTTTTGAGAATTTTCGAACGAAGAGTTCCTTTATTTTGGGTTTTTAAGTTTTCAACCGTTAGACATCCGGAAGCGGATTGGCTAGTGTAAGAAGACGAGCACTGACGCTCCTCGAGCTCGGAGTTGTACGAACGGTTAAAAGGAGATTAAAGTTAAATGGTACCCAAAATGACTTATTTATTATATCCACACTGTTCATCCATTTCTAAAGATCATTTTACAGCATGAGCAAATAATTTGTAGGTCTCACCGTAACATTTATTTTCCATCTAATCTATTCGTAAGGTAAAAAAAGACATGAATGGAGAAGAAAAACAAATATTATATTGATCCAAAACTTCCGTGACTCCAAAAGAGTTTCAATGGTAGACGTTTAATCTCCACTGCTGTTTGTCCACGTGATCGGTCTTATTTTTCTACTCAAGCTTTACAATGAGCTCAGCAAATGTACTCATGGTTTGGATATAACATATACCTCACAATAGGACCCCATGAAAATGGCGGCACCACTGCCGGACATGCAGACATGCAGTAGGCAGCGGCCACCAGTACTGCATGTTTCAGGGGCGGCGGCGCCACCGCCGGACAGGGGTAGTTTAGTCCGGCGGTACGTATTAGTTTGGGAAAGTAAAGTTTAGTTCCACGGAAAGAGTCCGGATCCTCTGTTATCAGGTCAACAGAGAATTCCTGATACCCTAATTCTCATTAGTCCACGTCACTACTCACTAAAAAAATAAAAATAATAAAAAATAGCTTCGGACGCCAAACCATTAGGGTAACAGGAATTCTCTGTTGACCGGACAACAGAGGATCCCGACTCCCACGGAAAAGCGCGTGGATAAAAAGTGGGATATATGGTCAGAAAAAAGTCTTTTCAAGGGTAAGTACTCTGTCGGCCGCAACTGAAATTATATGAACCAATCGTAGCCCTACGTAGGCTTAACTTTATGTTTGTGATAAATCCACCCCGTCCATCTGTTTTTTCATCCATCTGTTTCGTTAGAGTATTTTTGAAGTAGGTTTGCGTTCAAAGTGGGCCCCACGATTGCCCCAAGAAGTTCAACGGTTAGGTCCAATCCTACCGTTTCCTGTCGTGTAGCTCACTTTTTTTTTCCACACGCACACACACTATACACTCACGCTGGTGGAATTTCACCACCAATGGGCACTCGAACTCTTATCGGGAGTTGAAACTCTCGAGAATCTACCACCCGGGGAAGAGTAAGGACCCGTTGTCGAGCAGCCTACCTATGGCCATGCCTTCAAATGAGATGGCAAAACAGTTTTCTCGCAAAAATCATGGTAGCCGCCACCGTATATGGCTATGTACTAATTACACCTAACGCCGTCCACGCCCAAGGCTCAATGACGCGATGGACCCAACGTCATCGTACGTGTGCCTACCTCGTGCGCCTACGTGGATGTTTGTGAGAAATCCACTCCATCCAACTGTTTTCCCAGTTCATTTTAGGGCATGGGGTAGATCCAATGCTCAAAGAAGTCCCATGATGTCCCAAGATGTCGTAAGGTGTTGTTCAATCTCACCATTTCCTGTCCTATGGCCCACCTGAGCTTTGGATCGTTCTTATTTTTGGACCCATACCTAGAGGTGGGCATAATGGACCCAATCCGACCTGACTCGGTACCGTTTCGAACAGAACCGGCGGCATAGATCGGCCTGATCGAGTCTGTCCATCCAGATTCGATCGTTTTTCAGATCAAGTTCAGATAGCGGTGTATCCGGACAGAACCGATCCGAAAATCTAGACCAAAAGAGTCTGAACCAACCCGGGGATGTAAATATCCCTCTATTTTACAAAATATCCCTATGTCTTTGGCTTTTCGTTTGACGCCAAAAAAATCCGCCCAACATACACTTAGCCCCCAACTCTCTCTCTATCTCTCTTTATATATGTCTTTCTCTTTATATCTCTTTCCCTTTCTGTTGAAGATGAAGGCGAGTAGAAGACTAGTTAGATATGCGGTAGATCAAATACCTCTCTTTCTGCCGTTGGATTTTGGAGATTTCTCTGTTGGAGAGATATATACTGAGATATGATGGATAGTTGTGGATGGAAGAGAGAAAGAGAAAGAGACTGGTAGCAAACATTGATTGAAGAAGGTTGGCGTACCGCTATTCACAGGCGTCGTCTTGACAGCCAAACCTAAAGACAGAAGCAAATTGGCTAGTGTAATGTTAGCAAGTTCTGTGGCTCTAATCACAAGGTATGTGTTATATCCAAACCGTTAATCCATTTGGCAATATCATATTAAGGGTTAGGACAAAAATAAAACAGATCTAACCATTAAGTGGACCACACTATGGAAAGCAGTGGGGTATTGAACGTCTACCATTGAAACCCTTTTTGGGTTCACAAAAGTTTTGGATCAACATGAAATTTGTTTGTCCACTTCATTCAAATCTTTGTGACCTTAAGAACAGATTGGATGGAAACGGAACATTATGGTGGCCCTACAAATTGTTTAACGGTGAAAATCCTCATCTCCACTGCAATTTATGGTGTGATCCAGATAATCTTTAGATCTATTTCATTTTTTTGGATAATGCTCTAAAATGATCTCTAAAACTAGATGAATGGTATATATATGATAAATACATCACTGTGGGGTCGTGTAACTTTGATCTCCTTTGGACTGTTCGTACAACTCGGAGCTCAAGGAGCGCCAGTGCTCGTCTTCGCACGACATGTACCTACAGCAAGTACGTATAGTTGGCGTTAGCTATATAGCCTATAGTAGGCAGTAGTACTTCTTGGAGCGCACTGAGTTACTACACTCTTATCGTACTGAGTAAACTAAGTTGGGCCCACCGCAAATGCATGTAGTTCATCCACGCCGTCCATTCGTTTTGCCAGATCATTTTATGGGTTCAACCCAAAATTGATGCATATACAAAGCTCAAGTGGACCATACCATTGGAAAAGGTGGAAGTATTGATTTCAACCGTTGAAAATTTTCTAAGGCCCTCAATGATGTTTACTTGTCATCCAACTTGTTCTTAAGATCCGAAAGACATGGATGAAGGGAAAACACAAATATCAGGTTGATCTAAACCCTCTGTTGTCACCAAGAATTTTTCAACAGTAGATGTTCAATTCACACTATTTCCGGTTGGCGTGGTCCATTTGAGGCTTGGATATACTCCATTTTTGGGGTAATACCCTAAAATTATATTTCAAAAGAGATGGACGAAGTGGATACAATGCATGAATGCCACTGGGGCCTACTGAGTTTATTTAGTACGCTTACCGTACTGAGTTACTCGGTACGCAATCCGCTACCCTTCATACAAAGCTTCTTCAAGAAGCTGATTTCATGGGAGATATTTTATCCATTGAGTAAACTATGTGGGGCCTGTCTTAACTTTTTTTTGGTTTATCCACACCGTCCATCAATTTTTTCAGATCATTTAAGAGATTCATGCTAAATTTTAAGGAGATCTAATAATCAAGTAGATCTCACCATAAGAAATAGTGAGAATAATGATTTCCACACCGTTGACAAAAATGGACATCCAAACCTTGCCCAACCCAATCCGACTCAGTTTTTCTGACCGAGTCGGACTTGGATCGGTCCAGGTCAGCAGGGTTTAGGATCAGATTGGGTTAAAGGACCTGGACTCGGTCCCGGATCTGATCGAGTTCGGGTCAGGCCATGCCGAACTCGCACCTGGTCGAGTTGGGCCCAAACCGTTTCGACTCGGTCCGATGCCCAGCTCTACCCATACCCTTAAATGAGATGGAAAAATAGATGAACAGGTGGATTTATCAAAAACATCAACCTCGATGTTTGTGCAAGACTAGCTTAGTTTTCTTTTTGTCTGCCCCACAAGAAGAAGATCCAGACCGTTCATTTGGAAAGAATCATCATGGATTGACCATATCCCCAAATTTGCATTCGTCTTAAGTGACATAGAGAGCAGAAACATTATGAGGCATGCAATGACGTGTGTGGGACCCAAAACCCCACGGAACGTGGACCCACCACGATTATTGTGAGAAATCCATCCCGTCCATCTGTTTTCCCAGCTTGTTTTAGGGACATGGGCCAAAAAATGAGGCAGATCCTGGGTGCAATGGACCGCACCAAAGAAACAGTGGGGATACTAACGCCCACCGTTGAAACCTTCTTAGGGCCCACCTGAAACTCAGATCGGACTCATTTTTGGGCTTGTGGCTTAAAATGAGATGGAAAAATGGATGAACAACGTCGATCATACCCATACGTTAAAGTGGGCCCCATCGAAGCTCGTGCGGGATCACCCCTACCCCTTCGGGCGCGGATTAGATACTGACAAGGTCCGTATCCAAATCGCTGCTGAAGTGACGTCACCAAGTTTTGTGGACCCACCATGATGCATGTGTTGTATCCATACCGTCCATCCATTTGGAGAGATCTTTTTATAGCATGAGAAAAATAATGAGATAGATCTAAAGTTCAAATGGATCCCACCATAGAAAACAGTGGGGATAGTGACATCCACCGTTCAAAACTTCTTAGGGGCCACAGAAGTTTCCCATCAAGCTTATATTTTTGTTTTCACTTCATCTATCTCTAATGTTAACTTATGAATAGGTTGGATCTAAAAAAATACATCATGGTGGGCCCTATAAATGTTTCAATGGTGGGAGTGACTGATCACACGGTTTTCTGTGGTGGGTCCACTTGAACTTTAGATCTATCTCACTCTTTTTCCCATGCCATAAACCAATATCTACAAATGGATGGACGGTATGGGTACAACACACGCATCATGGTGGGGTCCACAGAGCTTGGTGACGTCACTGCAGTAGCGATTTGGCTGCTAACCTTGTCAGTATCTAATCGCGCCCCTTCAAACGGGGTATAATCGGTAAAATGCAGGACGCGGATTAGCTACTGAACTCGACAGTAGCGACTCTAGCTGCTGAAGTGACGTCACCACGTTCTGTCAGCCCAACCATGAAGTATGTATTGTATCCACACCGTCCATACACTTGGCCCATATCAAAGGCGGGGCACATACAATGGACAGTCCACATCAAAAGTGAGCTCCACATGATGGGCAATAGACATTAAAGATGGGGCCCACATGGTGGACAGTTCATATCACCTATGGGCAATGGACGACATTAAAGATGGGGCCTACATGATGATGGGTCTAAAAAATGGGTATTCCACATCAAAGGTCCACCCAAATAATGAACAGCCCAAATCCAAGGCAAGCCCTGCATGATGGACTTCCCACATTGAAGGTGGGGCCCACATGATGCATGGTCCAAACTCAGGGTGGGCTCCACAAGATGAACAGTGTACATTGAAGGGGACCCCACATAATGGATGGTCCACATCAACAATCAACCCCTAATGTTGAATGGCCCACATCCAAGGTGGGTCCCGCATGATTAATAGGCCCTATCAAATGTGGGCCCCACATGATGGATAGTCAACATAAAAGGTGGCTCCACATGATGGGCAGTGGATATTGATGGTGGGCCCCACATGAGGACAGTTCACGTCAAAGTTCGTCCCGTAATGATTAATGGTCCACATTCAGCCCACATAATGTAGGGCCCACTTCAAAGGCCACGCATTATGGATGATCCACATTAAAGGTGGGCCACTGCATGATGGACATGCCACATCAGAGGTGGGCCCCGCATGATGAATAGCCCACATCGAAGTGGGCCTTGCAAGGTGGATAGTCCACATTGAAGGTAAGCCCTACACAATGGATGGTTCACATCGAAGAGAAGGCCAAGGTGGGCCCAACATGATGAACGATCCACATCAAGGGTAAGCTCCATGTAATGAAAGGTGGATATTAAGGTTGAACCAAACAAAATTAAAGGATAAGTTCTCATGTGACATTAGAAACTAAACATACTTTTCCACTTTTGGTTGATTAGTATTTGTTTAGGGCCCGTTTGCATACCACCAAATAAGTTACTTTTTCTACTTAACAGCAGTGGATGAGTAACTTATTTAAGATAAGTAAGTTTGGTTTATGATCAATTATGAGTACGTTTTTATTTAAAGTTACTTAATCACACCAGTTTAATAAGTAAAAAATCAAAATAATACTTATGGCATAAGTAGCTTATCCTACGTAACTTTGGATCCAAACTCTCCCTTAACAAATGTACTTATATACTATATCCGTGGAAACCAAGATAAGCTACTTGAGTAATGTTAGATGAGCTGTTGGACTTGTATAAGTGTGTGTGTGAGTGATCTAGGGTTCAATCCCTGGTAGTGTTACCTTATTATTATTATTATCATCGAAATAAGCTACTTATGCATGCATAACACATACGCATTCAAGATAGGAATTTTTATTTTTGTTTTTTTGAAGGATTCATTCAAGCTTTAGTAATTATAATTCCAGCTAGTAACATGTAATCATGTTTTGTTCATCTCTGTTATTGTCAGGTGTTGAAGCAAGATATGGAAGACACATATCAGCCCCCATTTCGCAGCTGTATCGAAGATGGTGGTGCTAGCTGTTTGATGTGTTCCTACAATCAGGTAGATGGGGTGCCTGCATGCGCACGGCATGATCTCTTACAGAAAGCTCGAACTGAATGGGGATTTAATGGGTAATTGATATTAATAAAAAGTGTTTATGTATATGCTGTTTTATGCAAACATGTACTGAAAATGATCATGAATTTGCTGACTAATTTTTCAAATGAAAATACAGATATATCACGTCTGACTGTGATGCCGTTTCAATCATCTACAAAGATCAGAAGTACGCATCAAGTCCTGAAGATGCAGTTGCAGCTGTCTTGAAAGCAGGTTAGCATTGTTGCCTGAATTAAGAGGAGAGGAATTATACAATCCTTGACGGAAGGATATGGATGAGAGAGAGAGCAGTCCACATTTAACTGGATAAAAGCCAAAGATTGGATGGCTATGATCTTCCAACCTGGAAGTTTTTTGGGGCATGGTCCATCCAATATCGGGTCCTTAGATCAACAATCTCAATTACTGAGGGGATTCTATGTTAATCTGTATTGCAGAATTGACGGATCATTTATGCATCAATAACTAGGATTCAATGTCACAACCTTAATTAAAGTGTATGTGATTGGGAAGACATTCCCAATTCTTCGATATAGCCCACATGAATTTTGATCTTTCACACCGTGCACCTTTAGGAGAACCTCTCAATGGGAGTAGAGTGAGGAGACTAAGACATCTATTTATAGAAAAAAGGGCTACAGAAGCTTACCCTTCACATTCTCCCCTTTAGCATCTCTGCATTATAGGATTCTATATCCATTTTAATAACCATATATAAGGACCACAGTTCAAGCGTCCTGCCCCAAACATATTTGCAACGACAACAACTGTAATGGGGCCCACTGAATTGCTCAATCTTAATAATTCAATGGTTAGATCTAAACCGATGATCGTTTGTGGCCCACCTAATAAGAATCTTACATACTATACATATAATAAGGTATAGGAATGTAGAATTCGTATGAAGTAAACATTGCCCAGTTAATTAATATAGTCTGTCATCTGAAATTTCCTTCCCGTCTTCTCCTTGTACCTGTAAGTTTTCTAAAATCCAAATAAAACTATCATCTCTATGAGCAGGAATGGATATAAACTGCGGAACGTATTTGCTTGAGCACACTCAGTCAGCAGTCGAAAAGGGAAAGGTTGGAGAAGAGGACATCGACCGAGCACTTCTTAATATCTTCTCAGTTCAACTACGACTCGGGCTTTTCGACGGAGACCCAAAAAAGCAGCAGTTTGGAAATTTAGGACCTCATGATGTATGTAATCAAGATCACAGAAAACTGACACTAGAAGCTTCAAGACAGGGGATTGTACTTCTTAAGAATGATAGGAAGTTCTTGCCACTGAAGAAGAACACAATCACGTCGTTAGCAATAATCGGCCCTGCTGCGAATGATACTAGCAATTTGGGTGGTGGCTACTCAGGTTTTAGATGCATATATAGTAGCAAATTTCCATCGAATTGATTCGAGTTTTGTTGTTTTTAAGTTGTTGGGTTTTGAAATGTGCAGGTATTCCATGCAATCCGAAGAGTATTTTTGAAGGACATAAGTCTTATATACAGAAGACACTGTATGCCTCTGGTTGCCTTGACGTGCCATGCAAATCTGATGATGGATTTGAAGAAGCTATCCATGTTGCCAAAATGGCAGATGTTGTGGTTGTAGTTGCTGGGTTGGATCCAACTCAAGAATCTGAAGAACATGACCGGTTGAGCCTACTGTTGCCTGGTAAACAGATGGATCTTGTATTGGCGGTTGCCCATGCGAGTAAAAGGCCAATCGTAGTGATCTTGATGGGTGGTGGCCCGCTCGATGTCTCATTTGCAAAAGATCACCCACTAATTGCAAGTATTTTGTGGGTCGGATACCCAGGCGAAGCTGGCGGGAAAGCAGTTGCAGAAGTAATATTTGGAGAATTCAATCCAGGTTAGTACCTTGAATTATGCCGAAAGATTTTAATACAGATGTAGAGCGGATTCAAGACACTTTCACGGCAAAGACGGACTAGAGAAGGCCCGATCGGAGGCGGAAATGATCCGGACTATTAGAACCTTAAAACAATCATCTCGCAAACTGGAATGAGTTTTTCGACATATCATATATAATTTTGGGCAGAAGAAGCTACTTGACCCAACCAACCCTGATATGCCGGTTGCTCATGCCGGATTTGCGAGATTCCATTATATCAATAGTGAAAAGTCTAATTTCTTTTTATTTTTACTATAAATAGTAAGTTTTAGTTCGCATATAATTTTTTATCGTATTTGCAAGATTCCATCTTATCAACCGTCAAAATTCCAATTTATTTTTGTTTTTACTATAAATAGTAAGTTTTAGTTCACATGTAATTTTTTATCCTTTGAGTTGTAGGAGTCATGCCCAACATGAAAAGAGCTTATAAAACTTAAGAGAATAAGTTGGCCCATCCTAATTGGACACTTAATATTTTTGGCAAAAAATCATGAAGTCTAGTAGGAATAATGGAGATCATTTATAAATAGTAAATTTAGTATTTATAGTAAGTCATGTTTTTAGGGTATTTGAGTTGGAGTTGGAGTTTGATTCCAGAACTCCATATAGCTCGTTATTTAAGGGATTGTAATTTCATATATATATATATATAAGTTATTAGAAATTATTTATACTTTTATCCCGGATATCTCCGTAGATATCCCATGAGTAAGACGATGAACCTCATCACGTCCTACTCTTTGTTAATTAGATACCCTTGATAAAAGACACTTAATACAATCATGGAAATGTGAAACAGGTGGGCGGCTGCCAGTAACTTGGTATCCTGAATCATTCACTCATGTGGCCATGACCGATATGAGGATGCGGGCCGACCCTTCACGTGGGTACCCTGGAAGAACATACAGATTCTACAGAGGAGACGTGGTTTACAGATTCGGATACGGCCTGAGCTACTCCGAATACTATTACAAGTTCATATCAGCGCCTGATAGAATCAGCTTGTCAGGATCTGTTGTTGAGGCCAATCCAAATAACAGATTGGCATATGAAAGAAAAGATGGGTTTGGTTACATCCACATTGATGACGTGGCATGCTGTGATGCTTTGAGGTTCAACATTCAGATCTCTGTAGTCAATAACGGCTATATGGATGGGTCCCATGTCGTCATGTTGTTCTCTAGAGCAGTTACAAAGCTCAAAGGCGCCCCACTGAAACAGCTGATCGGATTCAAACGCTTGAATACAGTGGCATACAAAGCTATTGAAACTAGCATTTTAATCGATCCATGCAAGCATTTTAGCATGGTGAATCATGCTGGATTGAGGGTGCTGTCTCTGGGAGCTCATGTTCTGATGTTGGAAGGTGTAGAGCATTCTATCTTTATTGAAACATAAGAAGGTCAGTTTATAAGATTTGTTGTTTGGGGTATGTGAGTGTTGTAATTTCTTGTGACATGTATTGCAGTTAAAATTGTATAATGTTGTTTATAAACCTTTCTTATCGCTTTTGGGCTAAGGGTTAGGTTAACCATGGCATCATAAATAAGTGCATTATTGGAACCATCCAAGTGTAAAATGTTTAATACACAGACCTCCATGTCAGAAAGTGCGGAAGTGTGAGCCCTCAAGATCTGACAGTTTGCATGATATGAAACCTTCATGAAGCTGAAGATTAACGCTCCAGATCCAGCGGCCCACCTATTCACTACTGGAGCAGATGGGTTTATTCATCCCTTTGATTCTATGGTATAAATGGCCCCAGAGTACGATCTATGGCTTAAATCGTCTCAATGACAAATTAAACGGATAAATTTCTATCCTTTTATAGGAAATAATGGGAGTTTGGATGAGACCATAAGTTATCAGTCTTATCCCTATCTTCCCATCTAAAATCAAATTCAAAGTTGAATTTGAAAACTAACTGAAAGGAAGAGGCCGAAAGAAGCCTAAACTCATGGGACCAACCCACTAGTGATTGCCCACCAGTGGACCCCACAAGCCTATCTCCAACACTCCATATTTAGAAACTAACTGCTGGTAGATGACTAGAGATAATTTAGAACAATGAAATGAAAGAGAATGTTCAGTGGCTACAATTCAACTCCAAAAATGAAATGTCAGGATCATTAGTCAATCATGATTATATAGAAATAAAATTTGTGGTATTATCAACAAAACGGATGATTTAAATGATCAGAACATCTCACAATGTGGGCCCCAACTGGTGGCGGTCCACAGGGAAAACTGAGTGACCACATTGCAAAACGATTCTACTTTGAAAATTGAAATTACAATGATAAACTGGCTCTGAGAATGAGACCGGGTTGGAAATTTCTATGTGGTACTGTGGCTAATAGATTGCAGGGTCCAATGGGGCTATGTTTCAGAGATTTAAAACATTGGTATGATAGAACTCACCTTGGATGGTGAGTAAATGAAAGATGGTCCATGTTAAAAGATCTTATCCTAGAATATTTGGCCCTTTATTAGTTGAATAAAGACAGTCCATTTTCTCACCACCCATCCAAGGGTTTACGATTTACTTATGTAAAGATTTTTTGTGCATGGGCCATTCATAGTAGGTCCACAATGCCAATAGCTCGAATAACATTTTTGATCTATGAAACCAAAATGGAACTTTACACGCTCTCCACCAGAGTATAGTGGGCTTAACAAACTCTATGGGCCCCACTATGACATTTATGTCTTATCCGTACTGTTCATCCATTTTGACAACTCATTTTAGGGCCTGATCCAAAACAAAAAAGGCAGATCTAAATCTCAAGTGAACCACACCACAGGAAACGAGAGAATTACTTGGGTGCCACGGATGTCTTGGATCAAGCTGATATTTGTATTTCCCCTTAATTCAGATCTATGTAATCTAATCAATGGGTTGGATAGCAAATAAACACTGCAGGGGCTTGGCTAGTTTTTAACGTCACGCATTCAATTGCCACTATTTTCTTGTTGTGGGTCCACCTAAGATTTAGATCTTCTTCCTTTTTGTGTTCGTGCCCAGGGTATAGATCAAACAAACATATCATCGTGGAGCCCAATCCAGTCTGATTATGAAATTCATGTCTATCAATAGTATATTAAAATGTTGATTTCATTTAAAAGATGAAGTAAAACAGTCATCTTAGGATATAACGGCACCCATCCTTTGTGGATAAGATCATATGAGGCTCCTTTATGACCTCATCCACAAAGGATAATGGGCGGGATTTTGAAGAAGTTTAAAAGCAGGTATTGGTTAAGGATGGGCGGGATTTTGAAGAAGTTTAAAAGCCCTGCCATCTGCTGTTCGAACGGACGTTGTTTGATCCCTCTTCCCTCAGATTGATGGACTTAAATTTTAATCATTTTATTTTTCTTTAATATGATTGTTTGAAAATTGGTGAAAGTATTGTTTAAAATCAAAACCCTAACAATAAACAAAGAATGAGATCCTTACACTTAACAGAGAACCAAGACCCTACCCTTACAAGGCCAACTGCAAAATACAACCTCAAGTCAATAGAGAATTAAGACCTTGTCCTTTGGACTATAGCCACCTTCAAAGTGACAACCAAGACCCAATCCTGTTCTCTGTTATCATGATTGATGGGGTTATGGTTCACAGTGACCCCTTATTAAGGTCATGATTCTAATTCACAATTGCCTTTATAAGAACAAGGTCACAATTCTCTGTTGACCATAAGGTTATAGAGAATTGAGACCTTGCCCGTGGGACAATAGCCACCTTCAAAGTAACAAACAAGACCATATCCAGCACTCTGCTGTCACGATTGATAGGGTTGTGGTTGGCACTTACCCCCTAATTAGGGACATGATTCTATTTCACGGTTGCTTTTATAAGAACAAGGTCTCAATTCTCTACTGCCTGTAGGGTTGTAGAGAATTGAGACCTTGTCCGTGGTACAATAGCCACCTTCAAAGTAACAACCAAGGCCCTATCTAACCCTTTGTTGTCACGATTGATAGGGTTGTGGTCGGCACTTACTCCTAACAAGGGTCAAGATTCTAATTCACAGTTGCCTTTATATAAGCAAGGTCTCAATTATCTATTAACTATAGGGTTATAGTTCATAGTTGCCTTGTGAGACAAAGTCTCATATATCTGTTAACTATTTGGGTTGTAGTCCATGGGTTACATAGTCGCCTCTATTTTTAAAAAGAAAATTAAATATTTTTTTTAAAGAATGAAAATTAAAAAGAAGAATGACAAGACAAATGTACGTTATTTTATTTATTTGATATTTTTATTTTCTTTTTTATTTTAGAAATATTTTTTTCATTTATTAATTAATTTGAAGAAAAAGAAGAAAGTAAATTTATTTATTTATTTAATATTATTCTTTTTATTCTCTTTTTACTTTTTAAAGAAGAAGAAAATATGGAAGTTATATTTTTCTTATTTATTTGTCTTTTTTTAAGAGAGAAGAAAATGGAAAAAACAAAAAAAAAAGTTATTTTATTTATTTGATATTTTTATTTTTGATTTTTTTATTATTTTCTAAAGGAGAAGAAAAAAAAAATATTAAAGGTGTTTTTACATTTATTTTTCTCATTTTCAAGGGGGAAAAAAAAGGAACAAAGGGAGCAGGGGTATTTTCGTCTAAAAAAGACACGATGCAATAAATGTCCAAAAAAAGGGTTTTGAAATTACCAATTCGGACGTTCGGTTGTAATAATCCCTTCTTTTGTCCATAGATAAAGACCTCTTATCTTTATCCTTACTGGTAAAACGGAAAATTACAAGGGTAACCCTCTCTAACTCATCCTGACGTCACAAGACAATGACCACGGTCAAGATAACGATGATCAGAAAAATTACAAAAAGGCCACTCTCTTTTCCCATCTTACAGTCTTACTACTGACTTCAACCACAACCAAACAGCCAAATGTCCCAATGGAGATCTACCTCATTCGTGAAAATCATCTCTCTCCTCTTCCTCTCTCTATCCCACACAACCACAGCCACAAAAACACCCACACCAACAACTACAACGACACCAAAACACCCACATCCAAAATTCCCATGCAGACCCCCCTACCAAAACTCGTACTCCTTCTGCAACACTTCCCTTCCCATCCACACCAGAGCTCAATCTCTCGTCTCACTCCTCACTCTCGATGAGAAGATCCTCCAGCTCTCCAACAACGCGAGCCCCATTTCCCGCCTTGGCATTCCGGCCTACCAATGGTGGTCGGAATCGCTCCATGGAATCGCCACCAACGGCCCTGGCGTCACCTTCAACGGGACCATCCCTGCCGCCACCGGATTCCCGCAAGTCCTCCTCACGTCGGCATCCTTCAACCAGAGCCTATGGTCCGCAATTGCAGCGGCGATTGCGGTCGAGGCTCGCGCGATGTACAATGCGGGTCAGGCCGGATTGACATTTTGGGCCCCTAATATCAACATTTTTAGGGACCCCAGATGGGGAAGGGGCCAGGAGACACCTGGCGAGGATCCGACGGTCGCCGCCGCCTACTCGGTTGACTATGTCAGGGCCTTTCAGGGGGAGTATTTGGGTGGTGGGTCCCAGAAGCTGATGCTCTCTGCTTGCTGCAAGCATTACACTGCCTATGATTTGGAGAGTTGGAGAAACTTCAGTCGATATACTTTCAATGCTAAGGTAAAACAGGCTGTCTTGGGTTCTTCTCTTATTACTGTCATTGGATTGTTTTTTTAATGCTTGTCTTTGTTTTTTGCTAATTCGTTGCAATGACAGTTGAATTTGGAAGAGTTACAATATTAATTCGATAAGAAATGGATTTTATTCTGTTTTTATATTTCAATCGAATTCATCAAGAACTGCCTTCTGTTTCGATGATGAGTACCGATCATAGTAAGAAGATCGTCCAATTTCCATAAAATTTTCGAACGAACCCAAATCATGGATGAGCCAATGGTTGAGAGTTGCAGGGGATTGGCTGTTTCTAACCATTTGATCTGTACACCTCTTTCCAGAACACTGCTCTAAGCTTTTGACTGTCCAAAAATAGCTGATGGACTGAACAGTTATGAACTTCCAGATGCAATTCCAGGCTATGGTTCATCCAAGAGATGGGACATTAAAGTGGAGAGCCTGGTTCCATCGTCAAATTAAAGATTGTGGTGGGGGAACGGATATTTAAATGCATTCCTCTATACAATAATGTTTCTATTTTCAACTCTAGGAGGGGAAATGCAAGCTATTCTCTACTGTTATGGATGGATCAAGAGGTTGGTTTTTAATATGTTATTTTTTTGGGATTAGTATTAGTTTAGCAGCTTTATTCAACATTTTGATCCATTTAGAAACCTACCCATTGGGAGATAGTTTCAGTTAACGAGATTCATGGTTTGTTGGATGTTCGTCATTGCCCACCATCAGGGATTGGTAGCTTACACTGCCCGTTATGTCATGAGTGTGGGAGTAGGCATATCAGATCAACTATTAAAGTATGCATATAGTTTCAGAGAAATTTGGATACTGAAACCTAAGCTAACATGTCCAAGATCTGGGATATTTGTGAGGTGTTCCTGTGTGTGTGAGACTAGGAATCAGGCCACCCAACTCTTCTGGTGGGCCAATACACTTGCGTTGAATCTGGATTGGTTGTCATTTTCAACTGCCTTTTTTTTTGCCATAAATGCGGCCCACTTTGTGTTGCTTCACAGTATGCATGTAGTTCAGAGAAAATCTATTTGCAGCACTGCATATCGAAACCCAAGCAAGCATGGCACACATGTCCAAAATCCATGACATTTGTGAGGTGGGCCCATGGCAGGATGTGTCTTAGCCGAAGAATCGGGACACCCAATTCTTCTGGCAGGTCAATACAGGTGCATCGAATTGAAATTGTTGGTTTTCATTTTTAACTGTCTATTCTCTCATGAAGTCCACCTTGCGTTGCTTCAGAATTCAAGTAGAATATAACCAAGTCTGGAATTCACAGCAGTAAGAGATTTCAGGCTAGAAATTGCTATTAACCTCTCTTGTTGATATGAAAAAAGATAGAATCATTTAACATCCCTAGAAGGTTTCAAATTCGACACGCTTTTGATGGGTCCGAAGAGTGCTTCAGTTTTTATACTTCTTACATTTATGCAATCATCTGTCTACAGAATAACAGTCGAAGATTGCATAACATAAAAGCATTCAAGCTTAGTAATTGTAATCATGTTTTGTCCTTCTCTATTATTGTCAGGTGTCGAAGCAAGATATGGAAGACACATATCAGCCCCCATTTCACAGCTGTATTGAAGAAGGCCATGCTAGCTGTTTGATGTGCTCCTACAATCAGATAAATGGGGTGCCTGTATGCGCACAGCATGATCTCTTAAAGAAAGCTCGAACCGAATGGGGATTTGATGGGTAATTGACATTAAGAAAAATGTTTATATATTGTTTTATGTGAAGATGTACTGAAGATGATCATGAACTTGTGTGTAATTTCTTGAATGAAAATACAGATACATCACATCTGACTGCGATGCTGTTGCAATCATCTATGAAGATCAGAAGTACGCATCAAGTCCTGAAGATGCAGTAGCAGATGTCTTGAAAGCAGGTTAGCGTTGTTGCCTGGATTAAGATGAGAGGAATTATATGATCCTCAGCAAAAGGATATGGATGGTCTGGTTCTTAGTTTTTCACAAGTTGGGACTTGGCTATCCAGTCCCTTGATCTGACTTACCCAACTGTCAATTGATCATGACCCAAAAATCTCCTTGGTGAGGAGAAGTCCTAACTTGTTGATTGGCGGCCTGAAAAAAGGAGATAAAGCGGCAGTCCTCGTTTAACTGGAAAAAGGCCAACGATTGGATGGCTATGATCTTCCAACCTGGAAGTTTTTTGGGGCATGGTCCATCCATTGTCGGGTCTTTAGATCAACAATCTCAATTACTGTGGGATAATATACATATCATCAGATATGGGATTGTGGAATTCATATGAAGGAAACATGCTCAGTTAAATCTCGAGTCTGTCATCTGAAGTTTCCTTCCTGTCGTCTCCTTGCACCTGTAAGTTTTCTCAAATCCAAATGAAACTATCATCTCTATGAGCAGGAATGGATATCAACTGTGGAACATATTTACTTCGGCACACTCAGTCAGCAGTCAAAAAAGGAAAGGTTCGAGAAGAGTACATCGACCGAGCACTTCTTAATCTGTTCTCAGTTCAACTGCGACTTGGGCTTTTCGACGGAGACCCAGAAAATGAGCTGTTTGGAAAATTGGGACCTCATGATGTATGTACTAAAGAGCACAGAAAACTGGCACTAGAAGCGGCAAGACAGGGGATTGTACTTCTCAAGAATGAGAAGAAGTTCTTGCCACTGAAGAAAAAGATGGTCACATCGTTAGCTGTAATAGGCCCTACAGCCAATGCAACAAGCAATTTGGGTGGTGGCTACACAGGTTTGAGACGCATATATGGTAGCCTATTTCCATCGAATTGATTCGAGTTTTATTGTTTTTATGTTGTTGGGTTTTGAAATCTGTAGGTATTCCATGCAATCCGAAGAGTATTTTTGATGGACATAGGGCTTATATACAGAAGTCATTGTATGCCTCTGGTTGCCTTAACGTGTCGTGCCAATCTGATGAAGGGTTTGAAGAAGCTGTCCATGTTGCCAAAATGACCGATGTTGTCGTGATGGTTGCTGGGTTGGATCTAACGCAAGAAACCGAAGACCATGACCGGGTGAGCCTACTGTTGCCTGGTAAACAGATGGATCTTGTATCAGCTGTTGCCCGTGCAAGTAAAAGGCCAATTGTACTGATCCTGATAGGTGGTGGGCCGCTCGATGTTTCATTTGCAAGAGATGACCCACTAATTGCAAGTATTATGTGGGTCGGATACCCAGGTGAAGCAGGCGGGAAAGCAGTAGCTGAAGTTATATTTGGAGAATTCAATCCAGGTTAGTACCTTGACTTGTCCACAGAGATTTTGATACCCTTGATGAAAGACAGTTGATGCAATCATGGAAATGCAAAACAGGTGGGCGGCTGCCAGTGACTTGGTATCCTGAATCATTCACTCGCGTCCCCATGAATGATATGAGCATGCGGGCTGACCCTTCACGTGGGTACCCTGGAAGAACATACAGATTCTATACGGGAGAGGTGGTTTACGGATTCGGATATGGCTTGAGCTACTCCAAATACTCTTACAAGTTCTTATCGGTGCCTGATAGAATCAGCTTGTCAGGATCTCTTGTCAATGCCAATCCAAATAACAGATTGGCGTATGAAAGAAAATATGGGCTCAGTTACATCCACATTGATGATGTGGCATCCTGTGATGCTTTGAGGTTCTACATTCAGATCTCGGTGGTCAATAACGGCGATATGGATGGGTCCCATGTTGTCATGTTGTTCTCTAGAGCAGCTACAATGCTCAAAGGTGCCCCACTGAAGCAGCTGATCGGATTCAAACGCGTGCATACAGTGGCATACAAAGCTATTGAAACTAGCATTCTAATCGATCCGTGCAAACATCTTAGCATGGCAAACGATGCTGGATTGCGGGTGCTGTCTCTGGGAGCTCATGTTCTGATGTTGGAAGGTGTAGAGCAGCCTATCCTCATTGAAAAATGAGTAGGCCTTTTGATGAGAGATGAAGTTTGGGGTATCTCAGAGCTTTATGATTCAAAGAAGAGAGGATTCATGTAATTGGATTTCAATCTGTTATAGGTCATTCATCATCTTCAACTGGGCCCATCATTGATAAGAATTGAATTTTGTGGTGTAAAGCACATCCTATTTTTATAGAAACATAAGAATGCCATTTGATGAGATTTGGAGTTTGGGGGGGTGTGTTTTAGTTTCTTGGGACATGCATTGCAGTTAAAAATGTTGTATGTAATAACTCAAAGAAGATGATTTCATGTCATTACATTTCAATCAGTTATAGGCCATTCATCATCATCATCAACAGCTAGGCCATCATCGTATTTCTCAATACTCTTGTAGCAGTTTCCACAATCTTCAAGAGTAAGATTCAATTCCACGACAGATGTATGAACATATACAACTGCTGTTTGTGTCAACTTCTAGATGTTTAAATACATTTCTTCTAAAACACAAGCACATGTACTGACATGGCACACGTATGGGGATCCAATCCACCATCAGGTGGGTCATGCCTTGCTCATCAGGTGGTCTAAGATGCTAGAAACAAATGGTGGCTTAGAAAAACTTCGACAAGCCTTACTTATGCATCCATTTGTTTCATAAAATGTAGCCCACCTCATCAGTGGAGTGGTCTGAATTTTGGATCAAGTGAAGCTCAATGATGGAACCAAGCTGCTGGACGGCTTGTACTTACCATGCCCCAACTACAAACTCTGTATTTGCAGCCCACAATCGCTCCTGTTCCACCAAAATTCCCCTATGCGATCATAACCATCAGACCATCAGATGGATCTACGTCCGATGGGGACCATTGATTGTAACCATCATGGGCGAGAACACAGGCCCACCAGATGACATTATAGATTGCTGAAAGGTCTGCTGGATCAAACTAATTTCCCAGTTTGGCATACGTCGAAGATCTGGACCATTCATCAGGTGGGTCCCAAAAACTATGTTCCACGGCCTAAAATAAGTATTCATTCTGATCATCAGGTGGACCACATAAATGTCGAATATCAACCAAACATTTTAACCATCTTTTTCTTTTCATTCGTCGTGTGGCCTGCCTGATGACCATATTAGCCTGATTTTCAAGCCAACGTTCACAAATCATCCATGTCAGAACACAGATCCACACAACCCAATATTAAAGGAAAAACGCGGCATCATTTTCACTCTATAAACATTTCTTATCCTGAATAAATATAACAAAAATCCAATCACAAGCAAACCCTGTCGGAAAATAGGGCGCGGAAGCTGCAATCATTTAGCCATGCTTACAGGCTTGACAAACACCCCCAGCCCAAGTAAGATTGCAAGGATGACAATAGCTATAGTAACAATCATGTTCGAATTTTTATTTTTAGATCTACTACTGCCTTCTTTTCTTGACAAATCTTGTCCATTCTTTCTTGCAATGTGGGGATCAGAGTCAGATGCTGGCTTGCCAGGGACCACATCCCAGAATGATTTAGCAGTCAATCGAGTGGCTTCCTCTTCCAGTTCTAAGATTGTTGATGTATCTGTCGGGAGCTCCATGGACATCATCTCCTTGCAACGATCTTTGAGATCCTAGAGAGCACGAGAAATATCGGTAGGCAATTTGTAGAAGATAGCAGTGATGAGACATGTACTAGGATGCACGCCTAATAAAAACTCTATGAAGTGTCATGCCAATTGGAACTGTTGACCTACCGTGGTAGTAATTGGACAGCCTGTTTGATTTTGTTGCATGTCTTCCCCATTGACTGGGCTATTGCTCTTTTATTAGCTGACTGCCTTTTTTACAGGCAACAAGTTTGGAATTAAACGAGAGGTGGGGGCAATATACTAACCTCAAATGTCTCCAACGGCTGTAGATAGTCACAAATAAAGATCCTGCCCAACCAAGGAACAAGAACTCTTCTTGGAAAGGAGAGACTGCACGTTTTTCTGTTTCCAAAGGAATGCAATAACGCACTTAAAAGATAGTAGATAAACATAGGAAGTAATTATCAATGTAAATAAGAACAGTACAGGTCATGTGCATCATATCACGTGTCAGTGTTGGACATGGATAGAGATGGTACTATTTTTAGAGAGAGAGAGAGAGAGAGAGCTAAAACACCTTGCTAGGTGCATGCATATGACATTTATCTACAGAAAAGACACCCCACCCCATCACGGTGTGCTGTAATAGCCCTTGTGGGAGCCGTAAAGGCTGTTACGTAAAGGTAACAGTGGCAACCATTAAACGTTACGTGGCTGTCACAGAAAAAATGACCCGTAACGGCTTGTTGCGCCCTCCGTAAAGGCTGTTTTGGCCCCATAATGGTCCATTACCGGGCTGATACAAGTTTTTTTAATTTTTTTTAATTAATAATTTTTTAAAAAAAAAGATACTGTAACAGCCGTTACATCTATATCATAAAGGTAACGGTGGTGGAAGTTACGGCGGCCGTTGCAGAATATCTTGACCCCCATACATCTTGGCCACTTGTTTGCAATCAACAGCTGCTGCTTGAGGGGTACTATGTGGCCATGCCGGGGCCTGATTCTGTGGCGCTGCATGAGTGCTGGGTTCATTCAGAGTCCTTCCCTTAAATCCAGGGTATTGGTCGAGCTGCCAAATGCTTCTCTCCCTCTTTTCTCAAGGTCTGCCTGTGGTGCCATTCCAAGCATCAAAAGACTCCTACAATGCAACCACCACTCCAAATGCTTTCTTTTGCTCACTGATATATCTCTTTGGTTCAAGCCCTTTATATAAAAATGGACAAGGCTTCAGTCATAGTTCACTGCTGTTTTAAAATGGCAGTGACTTGTCCTTTCTACACATGGCATAGATGCGCACAAAAATCTCAAACCGTACAAATCATACATCCCCAAAAATCTAACTGATTGAGTACCGTAGCTGTCCAATTCATTGCTATCTGATGCATGGTTAAGAATGATATGGTAAATGGTCCAAATTCAACAAGCAGATTCAGATGGTTAAGATTGTCCCATCAACGTTTTCTTTGGGATATGCTCCATGCATAATGGATCTTGTGACTTGGGTAGTCTAGATCAGGGGTGCTTGTGCCCCACATTTATAGTGGATGAGGACCATTTGAGAAAACAGAGGTACATTTGAGAAACAGCGGCTGTTAAAAGCCAGATTCACCACACATATACAACTATTTAAAATAATAAAATACCACATCTTAATAGAATTTATAACTCAATATTTAAAAAAATAATAGAATAAAATAAACAACAAACGATAGGAAACCAAAAAACTCAATTGTTTATATGTAAAAGAAACATCCACCAAAAATTAAAAGAAAACAACAATAGTTCAACAAAAGTGTCTTGTTTTTATACGAACTGAATCTAGGAATATCAGGCCTGCAGACATGAACATATGGACATGGACATGGACATGTGTCGATGGTGATGCACCTTGTTACGTCATGATATGGTAATCAACAGATGATGCTGTGAAACTCAAGTGTGGCACATCAAATCCGCTTAATGAGCAAGATATTTTAGTCCAGGATGTCAGCAGTGATGGCACAACTACAACAACCACAATAGCAGTGATGATGATGATGATGGCACCAGGTTACAATGACATAGTGGTGGTGGTGATAGTCAGATTTCCCCAGTCAAAGAATAGTATGATAGATCAACAAATTAATAAGCTTGACTATGGCTACACATAATATGTTGAAGTATTCACAAATAATGCATCAGCATATGATATATCAATACTACATGATGAACCAACCTCAGTTCATCTAAGATGAGTTGGTGGGTCGATTTTTCAGTTAATATTTCACTGTTTGCCTCCCCACTGCCATCAACGGTTGAGCCCACATCTTCCTCTGCCTCGTCACACATGATATCTAACCTACTCCGTAAACTGGTGATAATGTCTCCCTAACAGAAAAAAAAAAAAAAACATGAGAAGCATTGATGCATTTGGGAAAACGTATGAAATTACAAGTGCATATAAGAGTCAATCTAACATTGGATCGTCAGGAAAAAATACTTTCCCTTGGTTAAGGTAGTGATATACAAGACAGCTAGGCCTTAAAGGTATTGAGACGAAAATGCCCACGTAGATTTTGGGTGCATTTGTTGCACCAAAAATAATGAAATTCCATGATATTTTGCACCAAATTATACTGATTAATCATGAAATATCATGATTTTTGGTGTACCAAACACACCCTTAGGGATTTTTACTGCAAACTTCCTCAAGAATTCTAATTTTGCCGAACAATGTCTTGACTTAAAAGTACTTCTGAGTGAAATGACTAAAATGCCCTCATCTATTATTTTTCTAAAGAATAGTGGTAGTCCAGGCATTGTAGGATCCACGTGTTGTATGCCATCCAACCTGCCCAACAGATGCACACCGCCATGCTGATCATGCTAACCAGAATTCAGGTTGATCCAACTAATCCAACCACCAGGTTGACCATATCATAAAAACAATGCACACCACCCAAAAACTTCCAAATTCACATGCTGACACCTGATAATTTGATCAGTCTAATCATTTGGTGAAATGCACCTGTTGGACAGGTTGGATGTCATAACACACCACATGGATCCCACAGCATGCAGCTGCCAGTTTTTTAGAAAAATAATAGATGAGGGCATTTTAGTCATTTACCCAAGGCGCATCCCTGTGCTATGGAAGAGTCAAGGCTGTTTGGTAAACTCAAAATTCTTGAGGAATTTTGTGGGGAAACTGTCCATACATTCATGCTCGTTAAAATGCTAAAGGTAAATACTAAAAACGTTAATATATGTTGAGTGGCACGCATAGGGGAACAATTTTATTTATAATGGCAGCACAAAAAATTGACCATGAGACAGGTTCAAGCCGGCAGCTCAATGGTAGATAGCAGGTTTCAACATTGACGTCTTGAGCTCAAGACCATGAGACACCATTGTGGACACGGCCCATGAGACACCAATGCAGAATGTAGACACGGCCCATGAATTTGTACCCATTAACATTTTTTTAACATGATATTTCCATTAACATGCACAATATGCTAATGGCTACAAACTTGAAAGTTAACCCCTAAGATCAACAGAAAGTTAATTAAAAAAATACAATCATAATAGGACGGAAACTATATCATGATATTTACCAAACAAAAGGTCCCTGCACTGGTCACTTCAAATTAGGTCGAAAGTGTCATTAGGAATCACCTCACGTATTCATGCCCGTGTTCTTGTTAGAAAAGGTTGGCAGGTGCAACACTCAGGATTGGCATGTCGAGGTGTAGAGATTGTCTTCTCACCCTACATTTCTTTTTAAGTTGGAATACAATTTTAAGTTGGATTTGAAGTGGCGCTAGTCAGAATCTTAGTTTTCAAACCGATACAGTAAACCTTGGACAATGCCAAGAAAATTACTATAAATATTGTTCAAAAAATGTTGAAATTATGTGACCCTTGGAAAAAAAATAGGTGAATAGCATGGATGTGAAGTTCCCTAATGACCAAGAATAATGCTGAAGATGAAGCTATCCAATACCTTTATATCAGATATGGCTTGCAAAATTGATTCTTTTGGACACAAGTATGAAGAAGAACATACAGCCCCACTGAAGATAACTAGGCCAGCGACCTCCTCCATGCTGAATGCTTTTCATAATACACCACAGCATTAGCAGTTCGGTAGTAATAATTTCACTAATGAATACAAACGAACATAAGAAAAGGGAACTTTATTTGATTCAATACATAAGTGGCAACACACCTTCAGCAGGCCCATCTTTCATGAATGGCAAAAGAAGCTCAACTTCATGAAGACCGTCTGAAGTGCTTTGCTGATCTTTAACCACCTAAGATTATACATAGTAAAGCAATACTTTACCAATCCTAAAAGAAATTACTTTCCTAGGCAAGATGGTAGCCACAATACATATCTTAAAATATTTAAAAAATAATAATAATAACTTTAGAAACATGTATACAAGGTCTTTACCAAATTTCCATCGACCAAGGCCTTTGCACCTTTCAGCTCTTTCACATGATATGAAATTCCATTGCGAAGAATGTCTCTCAAGGTACTAGCATTCGGTGCATCCTTAGTAAATATGGGTAATCTGGGCAAAGGAAACCCACAATAAGAAATGAAATCCAACATTCATAAGTAAAGCAATAATGCAAAATTGCAAATAGTGATAACTCTCTGTTTGTATAGTTTTTCTGTTTTTCTTAATAAAATTCTTCACCCTTAATGCAAATAATCATATAACTTTAAAACAGGAATGGAATACAAGACAACATCACTATGAGATATGAACATTACCTCATCTCAAAGCTGTACATGCATCTAAAAGTTTGAAGGGTAGCTAATGGTTTTCCCATTTTGAAATCACAAGCCCTTAAACTGGTCGATGTCATACTGGAACCCAACATGCAACTTCGGCAAGTCCACCTATACAAAACCTAAAACTTAGTGTATCGGGAAGCAAAAATATGTTGTTGGACCATAATCAATCAAAGCAAAAAGAAAATTTTACATGTAAGGTCCTGAAATTTTACATCTGTTAGTTCACAGTGTAACTTAAAGAAAGCTAAAAATTTATATATAATTATTGTCAAGATACACCTTATCTATGGACTCATGTCAATGTTTAAGAACTTGCAAGTGGGCCAAATATTTCAGCAGAATGGTAATCAGCCATCCATTTGGTGCTGATGGATTTTGGGAGCTACATTATGCAATCCTTTGTGTGTGTGTGTGTGTGTGTGTGTGTGTGTGTGTGTGTGAGCATGTTTTCCTCCCAAAATCAATATCCACAAGCATTATGAGTATTATTTAGGTGGAAACAGCTCACGCATCCAACTATTTTGAGACATCCAAATAGGCCCATAATAGGATGCTGAAGAGGGAATGAGAATATGGTTAAATATCTAAAATATGAGACCCATCACACAATTGCAGCCTGTAGCATAGCTGCACTAGATGAACTGTTTGCAATTATCCAATGTGCTGATGTATTGAAATATTTAGTGCTCAAAAGACACCAGCAACGCCAAACTGGAAGTAGGCCAGATCAATCAAACAAAGAACTAGAATCTTAACCAACATTCTAATTTTGTTTTATTTTTTCAGTTAAACTGACACTCAAAGAAAAGAGAAAGTGGAATTCAAAATGGCATTGGACTTGTCAAAGAAAAACATATTACATTTTTTATAGAAATATACGCCGTAAAAGGAAGCAGATAGCCACCCATTCGAATAAAAAATGAAGCTTTTCGAGTACATAATTTCACTGATGACAATCGACATGTATTTATGTGATTTCCTCGACAGAAATTAGAAATCAAGATTCAAAACAGCAAATTAGAAGTCAAGAAATTTCTACAGAATGCAACACCTTCTCGGGCTATACGAAATGTGAATTAGTAGCCTTTCATCCAAATCACTCTCGTAAAAAGGTGCTGCTTCCGCAACTCCCTTGACTGTCTGCAACAAAAGACACATTAGTAAAATGAGATTAGCTCATTTCATCTATCAAATTACTAATGACTATCTGTCAAATTATTCTAAAAGGTAAACTTCATAATTTACCACATTGCAGCAAGAACAGATGTTATATTAGAGTTAAACAATCAGAGTACTTGGATAAAGAAATAAATTTGGTTCATCAAACAAAAGAGAATTGTCTGTTGGTCCAAAATTTGGTCTTTCAACTTCCAGGTTTTAGTTAGCCAAGCTACTTTGAACTCACCAATTCATTTATCAAATCTCTAGTCTTTGATAATTCAGCACGGTTCTACTGAAAAATTCCAAGTATGGAATCAGTATTTCAAGTTTATCAGCTAAGAACATCGGCTGGAATTTTTGTGCTTCATTACATGACACCAAAGCAGATGCTAGTCCTTTTTATTTATTTTCTTTTCTTTTCTTTCCCACCTCCTCCTCCTCCTCCTCCTCTGTGCTTCATTACATGCCACCAAAGCAGATGCTAGTCCTTCTTCTTCTTCTCCTTCTTCTTCTCCTCCTTCTCCTCCTCCTCCTGCTCCTTCTTCTCCTTCTTCTCCTCCTCCTCCTTCTCCTCCTCCTTCTCCTTCTTCTTCTCCTCCTCCTTCTCCTCCTCCTCCTCCTTCTCCTTCTTCTCCTCCTTCTCCTCCTCCTTCTCCTCCTCCTCCTCCTCCTCCTCCTTTTTTCCATCAAGAAACACAAATTTTATTAAAGAAGTGAAAAGGCAATCTAAGAAACCCAGAACCAACACCGAAACAACAATGCCCTGCCAACAAAGAAAACAACAAAGCTAAAAACACCAAAACACAAGCACTGGATCCCACTCCAAATGATTAAATGAACTGTTTAATCAAGCAAGAAGACCAGTGCAAGCCACCAGACAAGGCATGCAAATGGCCCACCTAGCCAGCACATTGCAGCCACTTTCAGAATTCACCATCAAACTTCCAATCAGAGTGCAGAAAATCTGTCGAAGCCCCGGATGGGGTCAAACAACCTTGCAGTCAAGATCAGTTTGTCTTTGGAAATCCACCTATTCCTCTCATGGTATTCTTACATAACGGTAACAGTATGGGCCATTACGTGTTATGGGGTCATAATAGCCTGTTCCAAAAAAATCGGACCATAATGGACCGTTACGGTCCAGCGCCATTACACATATACAAGCCCCCTTTTGGGGGCTATTTTCCAATATTTCGCCATTTCTCCTCCACTTTTTTATATTTTTACTTCTTAGGACTATTTTTAACCCATTTTCGACTAGATTTTTGCAATCTTTGAGGATTAAAATACAAGATTTAAGCACTTTTTTAAGAATCAACGATCCAGGGCCAAATTTAGGAAATTTTGAAAAAATATGTAGGTGGTCTTCCTTCTTTTTTTTCTTTTCTTGTTTTGGAAGGTAATGAAAATTTATTAGAATAGAAGGGAAACAACAACAGCACAAGCCCGATCAAGATGGGAAAAACCACTCAAGCAAAACCCATGGAACTTAAAGCCCAGTCCGCAAATCAGACTTCACCGTTCTAAAAACCTCCAAAGTCATCCCCCCTTAGTTCTGAAAGCACCAATTATTCTTTCCCCCCAAAGAAACCAAAAACTAGCAAACAAAGTAAACCTCCACAGCACCTCACCATTTTTTTTTTTCTTGCTGCAAATGTATTGATCAGTGTTTTAAATAGCAGTAGCGTGTTGCGTAGCATTCAGCCCTGTATTGCATGTAGCATGAGCTACACGATACTTCTAATTTTAATTTTAAAAAAGGAAAAACATGATAAATAATAAGAAAAAAGCAAATATATATATATGTGTGTGTGTGTGTGTGTGCGCGCCTAAAAGATGATTCATTTTTCAAGCAAGTTCAAAAAAGTTATTAATTATCACTTATCAAAAGCCAATCCAGATGTATAAAGTTATAAACCAAATCAAATAATTATCACATCAACAACTTTGTAAGAAAACCACTTTAATTAATAAGGTCTAATTGAAACTACATGTCACAACTCACAGGTATGAAAAAGAAATAAAAAACCCACAGGTTAAAGAGTATTAAGAACAATACAGATGTCATCAATACAAAGAGAGGTTTTCGAAAACTGTCTCTCAAAACCCTTTTTTCTTTTAAGTTTAGTTTCAAAGGTTTTTTAATGTGTGAGTTTCACACCAAAGAAAGGTGAAAGTAAACAAGGAAAGGTTTGATTTTAACTTTACATCTTAAGTTTTTCATGACGTTTGTTTTACACCTTTTTTTTATATATATATAAGCAACGATCAGAAATTCATTAAAAAAGGGGGGAACAAACAACAAGAAAGCAAAAGCGAAAAAACAGAGGCACAAATCTGCTGAGATAGCAGAAAGCACCTAACTACCTAAAAAAGTAAAATCAACACTAGACAAGTTCTTGACATTAATAGCCCATTCTAAAATCATCCTTTTAGCCCTAGCCCCCACCGTAGCAGCTGTAGAAGAACGGTTATTGAAGCATCTCTCATTCCTTTCTTGCCAAACCGCCCACCAAATAGCGAGAATAGACATACACCAGATCTGCAATTTGTTGTTTTACACTATTTTTAACAACAACAACAGCAAATATATATATATATGCTACACACTACGTAGCTGTAGCGTACGCTACAGAGGATTTACGCTACATAGCGTTACAACTACGCTACGCCACGAGCACTAGTTGAAACAATGATATTGATTTAACATTATATTACTAAAGCGACCGAATCTTGCTAGATTTGTACTCGATTTGGCAATTACACACACACACACACACACACACACACACACACACACACACACACAGTTTTTTTACTAGTTTTTATATAATTTTCAGCAATTTTCAAACTTTTTTTTAAATATTTGAACTGTAGATTGTTCAAATACATGTATAAAGTTCAAATCTACATATGCATGTACTAAATCAGTGCTTTTCATCTCTTTTTTCTTTTTATTTTTTGTATTTTTGTAATTTTATATCATTTTTTGAATAATAATGCCAAATTTGTTTTTAATTTTTTTTTTTCCTCAAATTTCTTGGTGGGAATGATAATCCCACAGATTGCATGAATTTCAACTCGTTTTAGGGGGGCACTCACATGGTCCCAAATCAGCCCGACACTCTGCATCCGAATTTAAATTTAAATTTTTCCCCAAATCTCTTTAGGGAAATGGTGTCAGATGGTTTACGATATGCATTAGTAGGATGAGTTCCACAGATTGCATGAATTTCAGGCCATTTTAGGGGCATTCGAGTGATCCCAAATCTGCCTAAAACTATTCATCCGATTTTATTTTTTAATTTTCTCCTCAAATTTCTTGAGAGAAATGGTATGAAATGGTAGGAATATGCATTAGTGGGATAAGTTCCACAGATTGCATGAATTTCGAGCCTTTGTAAGAGGAGCATTCAAATGGTCCTAAATCGATCCAATACTTTCTTTTTTTTTGAGAGATAACACAAAAGATTGTATTGATGAAACAAAACAAAACAAAACAAAACAAAACCAAAAAAAAAAAAACAGGAACACTGATCTGCTGAGATAGCAGAACACTTAGACATCTAAAAACGCAAAATTACAATCAAAAGGCTTGACAGAGTAGGTGGCCCATTCAACCAGATAGTGGATCGCCCTTGAGAACGTAACCTCCGCAGGATTGGCTCTACCATTGAAGCATCTGCCGTTCCTCTCGACCCAGACAGCCCACCATACAGCAAGAAGTGTCATCCACCATAAGGGAGTACACTATTTCCCGCACTTGACTCCATGCCAAGAATCAGGAAGGTTGGAGGTTGAGACAGGGAAGCACCAGGAAATGTTAAAGCGGAGAAGAGTAGCCGACCAAATCTGGAGAGTATAGGGGCAATCGATCCAATACTATTCATCCTAATTTAATTTTTAATGTTTTCCTCAAATTTCTTGGGGGAGATGGTGTAAATTAGTTAGGAATATGCATTATTGGGATAAGTTCCACAAATTGTATGAATTTCAAGTTATTTTTGGGCCATTCGATGGTACCACATGCATGATAGGAAAAGGTTGATTGACTCCCAAAGAAAGACCCAAATGCATTTAATGCGTGGGCATTTCACACCGGGCTCGAGTGGGGTAGCCCGTGGGATGCGGGGACACACTCGGGGTGGGCGGCCCATATGATTTGGGGCCCACGAGCCAACGAGGGGGGTTCGGCCGAGGTCCTAACCCATGAGATGTGAGGCCTGAGCAATGAGATAAAGGGGTTAATTCGCCATACTCTAACAGTTCGAGCTTTTAAAGCGAGTGGTTAAAGCGGGAGGTCTTGTGTTCGAGACTCCTCACCGGAGGTGATTAATGCAGAGGCATTTTCACACCGAGCTCAAGTGGGGTAACCCGTGGGATACGGGAATACTCGGGGTAGGTGACTCATGTGATTTGGAGCCCACAGGGGAGGTCTCGTGTTCGAGACTCCTCACCGGGGGTGATTAATGCAGGGGCATTTCACACCGGGCTCGAGTGGGATAACCCATGGAATGCGGGGACACACTCGGGGTGGGTGGCCCATGAGATAAAGGGATTAATTTGCCATACTCTAACAGTTTGAGCTTTTAGAGCAAGTGGTTAATTGTCCTGCATCAGCATTAGTGACATTTGGGGCATGATAGGAAAAAGGTTGATTGGCTTCCAAAGAAAGACCCAAATGCATTCGAGGGCAATTGGGGCATTCGAGGTCACCACGTGCATTAGTGGCATCCGAATTTAATTTTTAATGTTTTCCTCAAAAAAAATTAATGTTTTCCTCTCTTCTATGCAGCTAGCCTTCTTTCCATCTTTTCAATGACAAGTACCAGATGGATGCAGATGGTGGATTGTCTCCCAAAGAAAAACCCAAATGCATGATAGGAAAAGGTTGATTGCAACACATACATAATCCATGCAAATTATTAGACCTATGGGCACTAAAGGTAGAAAAATGCACAAGCATAACTAAAAAAAACCAGTGCACGAAAATCAACATGAACAAATGATACCCAGATTCATATTGTAGAAGTAATATGTGAAAGAAATACCTGCCAGAGTATTGTGCTTGAATTCTTGAATGAACTCTCAGAAGCCCATATATAGACCCCAACCACATTCACGCCACCCAAGAGCATCTTATATACCTGAAAGTGCAATATAACCTCAAAAAGTGCATCCTCAATGCAAATTGCAAGCATTCTTCAAATGCTAACTAGTTATTAATGGACCCCAATGCTTAACTTTTCATATAGAAATTTTCAAAGCATCACATAGGATATCATTAATTGATTAGCATGAACAAGTTGAGAAAATTTTCAGTTTACATACTGCTTTGCACAATACAAGCCTCCAACACACAACTTCAAGAGATTTTGCTAACCACACATGCACCTCTACCCAGAGACACATGCCAATCTGGCATCTGAACTGTGTATCAGGAATTCAGGTGGGACCCACTGTGTAGATGATATGGTCACAAATCAGGCTGGACAACTATGATCTAGCCCACACATGCACGAGAACAGTGAAATGTCTAAAATGCACAAGCTCTTTTTGACCATCCATTGCCTACATACATTTGTGGCCCATCTGATTGTTGTCCATCCGAGTTTTTGGCCAAATGATCAACATGATGGACCCCACCAAATACACGGATCAGAGGCCTTACATGCATGCCAGGTGGTTGCATGTAGAGGCAAGCATGGACAGGAGCATACAGGACTAGTAAACCTCTATCTTCAGTAAGCTTGCAGACGTATATTGACGAGTGACAGAATTTTTTACATTCCACTTTTTTTTTTCTTCCAAATATACAATACTGTGTCTTTATCACTAACTAGTATATGAAGGCACCTACTGACACTTGCATTTCAATTTCAAGGTTGCACTTGTAGTTTATGGTGAGTAAAGGTTTTCAGCTTTTCTTTTTTCCTTTTCCTACTACTACACTTAGAGAGAGAGAGAGAGAAGATTGAGGCTCTGCCATGGCTGGTTCCAGAACCCAGGTAAAAGAAGAAGATTCATGCGGCTCTGCCATGGCTGGTTCCAGAACCCAGGTAAAAGAAGAAGATTCATGCCTAGTGGGCAACCAACCATAAAACTTTTCCCAATCTACCATTTAAAAGCCGGCGGCAAAGTTCTGAAAGAAGGCTAAGATGATGAGGATGACAAAAGATAAAACAAATCAAAAGTGGCAACTTTTCAAATTAAAAGGAAATATAGTATGCTTGACCTACCACCCTTTTCATTGCAGCAAGCAGTAAGTATGGGTGGGTCCCATCTTTCACAGATCCAGATTCCAAACAGTTCACCTGATGGGAATTTGTCTGCATAAGACTTTACCCGGGTAATCCTAGGCACCCAACCATTGGCCTACAAATGAATGGTTACAACTAAAACAAATCAGTGGTCTATATGTGATGATAAAAGGTCCATCAATCAGATGTCTCAGATTGTTGGATGGAACTTTCTCTTTCACCCAACAAACAATTTAGATAACTAAGAGGTGGGCCCAACTCATCCAATACCTCTCAATAGAAAGCGCATCATATCAGCAGTCATCTTGATAGCAGATTCTTAGGACAACAACAATTCCAAACAGCATAGCCTTTTATTCTAAAACAAACTAAGATGTTCCAAGACAGATTTCACATGCATTTGCATTTTAGCGTAGCGAAAGATCAACAACAAATAACCAGATTGCAATCACTGAAACCAAAAACGCAAATTCAATACCGAAGAGCAGACCAAAAAATCAAGTGGGTATTTTCAATTTGACCTGACGAGCGTGTTCCGCCAACCAATCCCGATCGACCAACAGCATTGAAGCTTCCATCTGAGACTTCCCTTTAGAACCCTTCTTCCTGTCATCTCTTCCACCGTCCGATATTGAACAAGCTGGTTCTCCAGCATCGTTGGGGGGCGTCGGTACCAAATCAAAGACAAATCCCCGGTCTAGACTGGAACTCAGCTTGCCTATAACAAGACCCACCTACGGAAAGAAGAACCCATTCCTAAACTCTCACGAGAAGATTTAAAAAAAGGCAAAATTTACGATTTTGGAAGAGAGAGAGAGAGAGAGAGAGAGAGAGAGAGAGATTGCCTGTGTTGGTACTTGAGATTGGAAGAGTCGATCCTCTGCTGATTTTAGTTGGGTTTCTTCTCCAATTACTGATTTCACCATGTCTCGGAGATGGGGTTTTTAGATATCACAGAGAAAGAGCATGTGTCTATATGAAGAGCGAGCTTTGCTCCCATACAAAGTCTCCGGCTCCAAGTAGGCCCGCCTCTAATCACGTGGACCGTTGGATGCGAGGGGTTCAACTTCGACTGCACGTGGCCACTATATCAACCTGATTAGCTGATCAAAACCGTCGAAATGAGGGATTGAATAAAACGGCAGCATCAAATTTACTCTGACCGTACATTTTTCATGCTGTTTTAATATTCGATCGCGGTTATTTTATCCGTAAGGTAACATCGATGGCATGTTCTCGACTTGACTCAAAAAAGTTTGATTTGACTCGGTTGGAAATTGAGTTCGAACTGAGTCGAAACAAGTTCAAGTTTGCCTGAGCTCGACTCGGCTCGGATCGAACCCAACTTGAATCGAACTCTGATTGAACCAGTTCGATGACTCAGTTACTTTGATATTGATGTTGCTCACCAAGTGTTTGATGAAATTACTCAACAAAGTGCCAACTGGTAGCAAGGACGGTATGTTTCATCAAATAAATACTCTTTTTTTTTATTTTGATGTTACCTACAAGGTGTTTGGTGAAATACCTATAAAACCATGGCTGGTGTTTTACATACAGTGATAATTTGAAAGTGTAGCTCATGTGTTTGTGAAAATACTACACAAGCAAACTCGGCTCAATCTTGGCTCGAACTCGACTCGAATTGACTTGAGCTGCTAACTGAACCGAGCCAAGTTGGCCATTTAGGCTCAAGGACCGAGCCGAGTCAAGTTCGAGCTGAGGTCAATTAGTGGCCGAGCCGAGTCGAGCTGTGCCAAGCTTGACTCGGTTGGACTAGTGTACACCCCTAGTCCTTGTGGAAGCGGATTACGTGGTGTGAGCGTGATGTGTTGAAGTGACAAAGTTTCTTGGGCTTTACTATGATGTATGTATTATATCCACACCGTCCATCCAGCTTGAGAAATCATTTCAGAGCATGAGCATAAAAATGAGGCAAATCTAAAGCTCAAGTGGACCACACCACAAAAAAGCATCGGAGATTGAACGCCTACCATTGAAAACTTCTTGGGAGCCACAAAAGTTTTAGATCAAGCTAATATTTGTATTTTCCCTTCATCCCAAGTCTGTGTAAACTTATGAATAGGTTAGATGGAAAATAAAAATCATGGTGGACCCTAAGTGGGTGCAATTGTCCCCAGTGCTTTCTGTGGTCTGATCCGCTTTATTTTTTGACTCATGCCCTAAAATGATCTAGTAAAATGGATAGACAATGCATGTATAACACATACATCATAGTGAGGCATACGGAACTTTGCAACTTCAACACACGTCTTTGTCAATTGTATGTGAACCCAAATGGCCAAAAGGGGTAGAAATACCCGATCCTAGTGAATGTCATCCGTTGTGAATTTGGTCCATTGAATATAATTCCATGGTCCACCAGACATGTTTTTGTTTAAACTAGTGTTTTCCCCTGGCAAAGGTTTTATCCCAAACATGGGATTAGATGGATACAATACCATGGTATTTCCATATGCGCAATCATTGTACAATAATGATGTTAATCCCATCTTACACAATTCAATTCCACGGACCAAACATGCCCTATAGTAGGAGAAAAAAACAAGGCTGCGTTTCACATATGCCACACCAAAGGCAACAATGGAGAGAAACGTCAAATATTATTTATTACAGGGCTTTCTGCAAAGATTATAAGAAATCCACTCTAACTATTTGATTCTATTATAAAAAATAAAAATAAAAAATTAGGCCTGGGCTCCAGAATCAGGACAATCTATGATTCAGGTAGTGACTTCCTTCCGCATTGGAATCACAAGGGGGGTTTTTGGGTATTCAAAAACTGAAAATATTCCCATGAATCTATACAATTAAGTAAATATTTTGGTAAACAAGAAAGTCAAAACATTTTATGGAAATATCATATTTTTCTGGAAATTTTCAGATCAAAACCCCCAAAATTTTCTTTTTAAAGATTTTCTGCTGCTGAAAATGCATTCCTGCTAGTGATTAGTTCTCATTTTACTTTCGTCTTTATGAAATTCCTACAGATATGGGGACCGGGGTAACAGCTCAGTGGGTGAGTCCCTGTGAAATGTATGCGTAAGGATGTTGAGCTCAGCTTGGAATGCAATCATGAACTTGAAAGTACCAAATATTCTTATGAGCATACCATCAAGAAGCTTCCTTGACCTATATCAAGAAAACAGCAGGAGCAGCCGCAACATGAGCTAAATACGCAACAACAATCCTGACCATAGGGCCCATCTGGGTGTGTGTTGTTTAGCCACTTGGTCCATCAGTTTTTTCTTTTCATTTTAGGGCATGGCCCAAAATGAAGCAGATTTGAATCTCAAGTGGACCACACCACAGGAAACAATGGCCATTGAACATCAACCATTAAAAACTTCATATGGCCCAATACAATGTTTATTTGTCATACAACCTGTTGATAAGGTCACACTGACCTGAATGAATACAAAACTTCTGTGGCCCATGAGAAGCTGACGGGAAACACAAATATCAGCTTGATCTAAAACTTTTTGTGCCCACAAGAAGCTTTTAATGGTCAATGCCCACTTGAGATTTGGATTTGCTTCATTTTTTAATCCTCTATCAACACCAATTTGAATCCTTAGAACATTGACCCAAATGAAGTTATCTCTTCTTCTTCTTTTTATTGCCTAGCGACCGTTTCTTGTTGCTGCTGCTGCTGTTTGGTGCATGGACCATCTAAAGTTAGACCCACGGTATCAAAGTTCTGAATCATTGAAGCATTGGCCCCACCTGTACAAACTAGAAATCCGAACATTACACTCCCCCTAGGCATTGTAATTGCATGATACCTCCTAGTCTCTCTTTTTTTTTTCTTTTTTTTCTTCTTTTTTTTTTCCTATTTTTTTTTGGGTTAGCTTGTTAGTACACACCCATGTCAGTACACACTCCATGTTAGCCACCCCCACTAGGGATACCTCCTAGTCTCTGAGTAGGTTTTAAGTTGCAAAAATGTTAGTTGCTGCCGGCTCCGTGCTTGACCCATGTAGACCTACTGCAAGCATGTCTAGCTCAGATGCACACATGCCTGTTCATCAGGTGGCCAGTGGCCACACATTTCCATCTCTGACAAAGTATACTGCCAATTCTTCCTTTCTTACTGTCCATTCATACTCATGTGGCCCACCAAATGAGTAAAATGGCCTGATTTTCAAGCCAGGCATGTTTGCTGCCCCTCACCTGGTGACATGGTCTTCTTGAGAGGAAAGCCCCTATGTTGCAATGCAATGTTGGGTACAACCACGAACACCATTGTGTCATTCATTGAAACAAATTCATAACAGCTTTCTATCTACAAAACTTTTTTTAACACACACACACACCACAGTGGGATTCCCCGACAATGGGTACTCGAATCCATGACCTTGTGTTGAGACTCTTGTGAGTCTACTACAAAACTAGTTCATAATGAAGCTGGGATTGTAACCTAGACTGATAGGGTGCCGGGGTGAGTCTCATGCATCTATACATGTCATGGGCACCTCAAATGAAGACCACCTAAATAGCACGACCCAGTGTAGATTGATCATATCCCCAAGATCAGACTGATTAGACAATCATGAAGTCTGATTGGTGTGCATTGGGACAGTTCTCGTTTCCAACGTCCATCAGATGCCCACCAACGTGCCAGTTAGGATCACACTTCCAGCAAAGCTCTTGGGCTATAAATCCATCTACAGTGGGGTCCACTATTTGGGTAAATGGGATTTGAGGCAGATCCTACGTGTAAAGCAGGAGGTGCGCTTGCACCATAGTTGTGGTAAAAGAAACCAAGCAAACAGGACAATATCTCAATATGAAACTTTAAAATGCCAAGGCATTTTCTCCAGTAATATCCAGTAGCAGATTTGAAGAATGAATCACCAAAGAACTAGTCAAGTAAACATTCATATAGACTTCGAGACAGTATCTTCAAGAACAGAACCCATTATTTTGTTGAAAGAGAGTAGCATTTGAATTGAACTGACACACAAGCCGTCACATACTATATGAGCTGCAATGGACGTTTATGCCTCATATTGAAAAGATGGTCAGAGTCGAAGACACTTGAGTTGACACATGACAGACTCCCCAAGAAGGCCACAATCAACATGAAGCAGAAGCATTCAGCTACATCCTCAAATTCCCTGGAGAATATCATAAAATTTCGAAGGCTGATTCCGGAACTTCCAGCAGAGTTCCTGAAAAACAAACCACTCCTTGCTGTCATTAGTTGTCTACAGGTAAAATAAAAAAAAATGGACAGACAGACACTTGTTCTTGTGTGAAAATAACAATCACCTCCACTGCAGAAGCCACCCGCAAGATAGTGGCCTCGCCCCACGGACGGCCTATCAATTGCAAACCTATAGGGAGTCCTTGTTTATCATGACCAACCTGAACATGGAAAATGTTAAACCACAAGAAAGATAAAAAGAAAGACAGGTGGTGAGTAATGGACAAATGATAGGTGATCGGATCTTCCAAGTCCTACACAATCTTGGTCACATTGCTTGAAGGTGCACCACCTACTCTTATTTAGATACTGAAGCTTTGCTAGTTAGATTTTTCCTTTCACAATTTTCTACACTACCGTTCCAGCTCTCATAGTATAGTTGTACAATCCTCAGGCCTGATGAAGCGTTAAGGTGTCAGCGGTCCAGAATTGCTAAAAATTAGAGCCCATGGTTCCGATCCAGACTGTTGACATGTGGTCCATCAAAGTATTATTGCTTAACAGTCGATTTGCCTGGCAACAGATCAAAGGGGAGGATCCCATCAGGCAGATTTTGGGGCACAGTCCATCCACAGTACAATTAATCAGATCAACTGTCTGGTTGGGGTGAAGGGCCTTATAGTAAGGGCTGAACCTGACCTGCTACCTATTTGTTGTGGCCCCAACCAATCTTATAATTGGATTGGTCCATGACAAGTGCATCTTCCTTGCTGCGATTATATATATATATATATATATATATATATATATATATATATAGAGAGAGAGAGAGAGAGAGAGAGAGAGAGAGAGAGAGAGGTGGTCTCCTGTGCACCATACCGTAGATACCTTTGTGCGCACCAAGGCTGACTCACTTAGATGGGTAGGGCTGGGTAGGATGAGGTGGGCCTCACCATGATAAGTTCATGAAATCTACTCCAATCATTTGGTTTGTAATATAAATTTAGCAGTAAGGGTAATAAAACAGGAATATTCGTGATTCAAGTGAGCCACACTACAAGAAACAATGGGAGAGCGAATGCCTATTGTTGAATCTTTACAGGGCATACCGTGATATGTACATGAAATCCACTCCAACCATTAGCTGATTCGTGAAAATGGATGCAGAGGGGGAAAAAAATTAGGCCCATGGGTTTATGTGAGCCACATCAAGTGAAAAAGTTTGGATGGTGGGTGCCCCTGTGCACTGTTTCTACTCATATTACCCGCCTGGATCAAGGGTTTGGGTGACTTCACATACGCATCACAACACCCCCCACGATGTGGATTGCGTAACTAATGGGCATGGATTGCTAGTTGGTGGTCATGGCCCCAAAATAACGTATTTGTTTTATCCAAGCTGTCCATCTATTGTATCATCTCATTTTACAGCATTAGCTAAAAACCGAGCCAGATCCAAATGTCAACTGGACCACACCACATGAAAACAGTGGTGATGGAACGCCCATCATTAAAAACTTCCTAGGTCGATTGTATTGATTAAGTCATACAAGCCTAGATGAAGGGAAAACACAAATATCAGCTTGATAGAAAACTTGTAAGGCCTCCAAGAAAATTTTTAATGGTGGTCATTTAATCACCACATTTTCCTGTGGTGTGGTCCACTTGAGAATTGGATCTTTCTCGTGTTTGGGGTCATGCCCTAAAATGATATGAAAAAAGGGATGGACGGTGGATAAAATATACATATATTATGGTGGGGCCCACATTATACTTCCAGCACCTACCAGCAGAAGTTACTGCTGGCAGGCCGTCTGGTCAACATGCAGAGATGGGTGGGAGAACTAAGGGAGGGGTGGGGGTGGCCCAATGTGATTTGTAAGTGAAATCCACTCCAAACATATGGCGTGTGATGACAATTTGGTAATAGGGCTCAAACTTCATCCACATTTATAATTTATGGTGGGCCACGTTAGCTGAAACAGTGAAGGGGATGCGAGCCATCCAAACTGTTTCACTCAATGTGGACCACATGAATCACTTACGGGCATAAAATTTGGTTCACATGTATGGATCTTCACTGGGTGGATAGTGGTTGGAGTGGATTTCATATAAACATCATGGTAGGCCCAGTACAAATTCAATGGTGGTTATTCCCTACTCCACTGTTTCCTTTGTTTGGCACACCTAAATCATGAATCTGACTGATTGATGAGCCTCATGGCTAATTTTAGCCTGTCCGGCTATAATGGGCGGAGTGGATTCCATGATTACAATATGATGGAGCACACCCCAGCTCTACCCTCTAAGCAAGTCCCCCTTGGTGCGCGCGGACGTCTCTTGCGGTACGTGCGCAGGAGACCACTACTATATATCACACCACTACTATATATATATATATATATATATATATATATATATATATATATACGGGAAATGGTACTATGAGGTCGACCTCATGGGAGCTCTCCATGACGTCGAGCTGTGTGGGCCCCACAATGGTGTTTGTCGAACATCTACACCGTGAATTTGATGGGTCCCCTTTAAGTTATGTGATATCCCAAAAATCAGCCATACACGGAAATCAGGTGGGCCATACCATATAAAACCATGTGAAGACATTACTAAAATATATAAAAGCACTTGGTGCGGCCCACTTGAGTTTGGGATGTGGCTAAAACTTGGTCTGACCCCTCATCCAAATGGGACACACACAATGGATGGGCTAGATTTGAAAACCACATCTCAGTGGGCCTAATAAATGATTATGAATGTTTTAATGGGAGGATAACCCCTCTCAATTGTTGTATGTGGTGTGGCCCACCCAAGTCATGGATTGACTTGATTTTTATGCCCGTGGCCCACCATGGAATGGTGCATCTGGCTGATCGGGTAAGATGTTCGACACACATCACAGTGGGGCCCACATAGCTCGACCTCATGGGAAGGTCGACCTCATAGTACCATTTCCCTCTGTGTGTGTGTGTGTGTGTGTGTGTGTGTGTGGTTTAGTTTGGCATAATCATCTTCTGTTTGAAGCAATAAAAGGTGATATATTTTCTTAAAGGAGATACCCTTCTAAAATTCCTCTAATTCTACAGAAAACATCAAAGTTAAATAAGGCTATGAATTTTCAAAAGTACCAGAGTATTCCCTTAGGGGTGCGTTCCAGTGGTACCGGTAACACCTCAAGCTACCATGGGATTGGGCAGAAGTGCGGCTTATGTGATGTATTCATGACATCATACCCGTTCATCAGATGCATCACCTAACGTTACCCCCAGGGACCAAAAATAAGTCCAAATGGAAACTCAAGTGTGAACAGTGATGGGGATGGTTGAGAAAGGATTGCCACCCTCGATTTATTTGGAGGGTCGACCATGTTGTTTATATGGAATCTATGCTATCCGGACCCTTCATCTGCCCTGGATAAAGGGTTAGGACAACAACTCAGGCTGTTATGCAACTAAGGTTGGCCCCATTGAGAATCGAGGATGGGCGTCTCCTCCCACCTTGTTTTCTGTTCTGGCCCACCAGCATTTTGGATTGAACTGATTTCAGTCCCTGGGGGTATCCTAAGGGCACGCATAAGATAAAGGTTCATTCCAATTTGAAGTGTCTGAGTGACAGAACTTCATAGGGAAATTGCAAGGAGAAGACATGTTTTACTTACAGGGACAGAAATAGCTGGGAGTCCAAGAAGGTTTCCTGCTATTATAAATCTCATGAGATAACCTGAAATTGAGATCCAACAAAAAGCAAAATAAGTGTTCGGAAAAGTTTGAATGAATTTCATCATTGAGATCTATTGGAGAGAGATTGTTCAAATAACATGAGGTGTTCCATAATTAAAAAAATATATATTAAATTAAAAGAAAAAAAAAAAAAAAAAAAAACTGAAACAAGACTCCAAGGTCCAAAGAAATGTCTGCTCGCATTCTCGGATCCAAGGCAACATAAGTTTTTAAGATTTTAATCTCATTTTTTGATAGGTAAGTTGAGTTCAAACCCAAGACCTAAAGATTTTAGTCTCCCGTTGTTGCTTTTCCTCCACAGGCAATACTTCAAAGGAGAAGACCATCTGACGATGGGGAGAAGAGTACAAGTGAATCAAAGTTTCTAGCAGCAACATATTTCGGTCTCTGTTAATTCTCCTTTACTATGTTGCACTAATTTCTTCTTGTATAGAGAAACTATTTAATTTAATTTTATTTTATTTTTTTTTAAAAGAAGGGTTGGTGTCTGGCAGGCAGCTAATCATTGAACTTCCATCAAAAATCAAGAGAGGCCAAACTGAAATAGCTGGGACAAGGCCATGATGATAATTGATAACAAGGAAATTCTACCAAATTTGTCTTTAAAAAATCACTTCTAAATCTTAAATAGAGATCCTACCCGAGTGACAAGGGGTGCCTCGCACCTTCCTTTCTTGTGGCCGCTCCTATTTTTGGGTGCGTCTACTTGTGGATTTAATTTGGACCCCCTTTTTCTTTCTTCTTTTTTTTTTTTTCTTTCTTTTTTTTTCCAAAATTCAATTAGGCATGATAACCTTCAATAGAATTTGGTTGAACAGGATATCCTTCATTTACCTTTGTTCATCCAATGGAACAAGTCCAAAGCTCACAATCAAGGTGTTCCATAATGGTAACGGTGGCCGTAACAGCCACCACCGTTACCGTTACGATACCGGCCATTACATCCTTTTTATTTTTTTGGAAAAACCTGTTTCAAGACCATTACGGAGCCGTTATGGACAGTTTTTTCTTTAACGGCCGTTATGGCCCCGTAACGCGTAATGGTTATGGCAGTTACCGTTACATAATGGCCATTACGTAACCATTTTTATATACCATGGGATGATGTCATCAAAAGTATTTAGTCAATGAATATCCCAGAATAGCATGCCACCATTTTATACACAGCACAAAATAGTGATCTAGATTCTAGAGACTTCTAGCATGGAAACAGAACTCCATAATTAAACAAATCTCTCATTCAACAAAAGTTTTCACACAAGCACACTTGTAAAGCTAACTGGATCCAGGTAATATTATGTTAGTAGAAAGCAAAGACAGAGCATAGACATCATCTCATGCAAAGATTCTGGAATGAAGGTTAACCAATTCCTAGGTGATGGTAAAAGGATAAAACAACTGACCTGACACCTTCAAATTGGACTCCCCACACTTGAGAGAACTCGGAGGTATCAATGGGGCTGTGATGCTGTTGTACCCCAAAAAAAAAAAAAAGAAGAAGAAGCAGGTTATCCTACTATGTAAATATATACACACGTATCAATATAGAGCCTATCATGTTTAGAATTGTGTGGAATAAAAGTCAAAATGTTGCGTAGGAATGTATGACTAGACCATTGTAGAAACTTCATGGCTCCAATTTTTTCTCAGACAATCATGGCTTCTTCATTTCAAAGAACCCCAAACGTGGCAGTCATATAGTGAATAAAATGAGATTTTAAATTCGAAATGTCTTTCAAAAACATCAACTCAGTACAAATCAAAGTTGTGGCTATGACTGTAATCTAACAGAGAAGTAGATCATACCCAGTTGTTGGGGTAACTATAACATCAACCTTTTTGAAAGCTTCCATATGATAATACATTATCCTTCTCCTGTCATAACAAAACAAGATGACAAAAAATAAATGCAAATAGTACACCATCTATCATCATCACTCCTATGAAGATAAATTGTAATGGTTTTCAAATTTTCATAAGACCAATTAATAACATAATTTCCGAAAGCAAATGAGCATAAGGAGAGGAAGAAATATTGGCTAAAATCTTCAAACTGAGTAACATCCATATGGTGTTTATAGCAGGCACACAAAACTTACGTGGCCACCCATAGAGACTCATTTAACTCACTATTTTTATTTTTATTTTAGAATATATACAAAAATCAGAATGTGAAAGGATTAGCAAAGATGAGCAATTACTGGCATGTGCATATTTATTTAGAGGGTAGTATGTAAAGAAACCAAAAAAGTAGGAAGGCTTCTATAGTCGCCGCCTTTGCTTAGCTTGCTGGAAGAACAAGATCCTTGCTATTGTCAATCTTTGGAAGTGACCTACGATTTTACAAAACGTGTCTGCTATGTATAAAAAAGCTGAGTTGGTAGACCATCTGTTTATTCATTGTTCGTTTTCTAGGATTATCTGGTATTCTTCAATGTTCAGACTTGGCCTGGGCAATGCCAGGCTTTGATTGAAGGGTTGCTCCGCTCTTGGCATGCGGAGGGAGGAGGCTGGTTGGGCAAATCCAGGTGGAAGGTTGCTTTGCTTGCTATTCTTTGTTCCTTGTGAAGTGAAAGAATTAACCAATGCTTCCAGAATATCAATGGGTCTACTGATGGGGTCCTTAGGTACATTTGTATTTAAGGGAATGGTGTCTGATTGTGGGCGTGGGCTGTTGCCTATTGTTGGGTCTCTAGTTTCACCTCTTTTCTGTTGTTCTGTTTTTAGGTTGTCTATTTTGGGCTTCATTTGATTTTTTTTTTCTGTTTCTGCAATCTTCTGTTGTAGTTTTTTTTTTTTTTTTTGCTGGCTGCAACAAAAAAAGGGGGGGTGTGTGTGTGTTAATAGCAGCTCTGTGACAGTGCGGACAGCCATGCAAGGACTGTATTATCCTACAGAAATTGAAGAGAAAGCATTTTTCTCACTCTAAGGGGAGGAGCAATATAGACAAAGAAAGAAATGGAAAATCTTTTGTTGAAGATTTCCATCTAGATGTACATATCATAAACATCATGAGTCATTGTCAATACACATATCGAGTGACGTGAACCATGTGGGCTTTCAAACAGATGTTTCTAAAAACAATTTCAAAAAAAAAATAATAATAATCCTAATCTAAAAGTATAGCAGAAAAATAAACCATAATCTTAGCATAATTCTAATACCAATTAATCTTGGAAAAACGCAGCCGTAGTCCCCGGCAATGGCGCCAAAAACTTGTTCACAACCCCAAGTGTAGGGTCGTGATGTAGTAATAACTCACCAAGGTCTAATCCACAGGGACTAAACTTGTACGTATTCCGAAAATAACTAGAACTAGAACTAGAATAAGATCTAAATCTAAATCTGAAATAAAAGAGAGTAATTGTGAATAATGTTGATTAAAACTATCAATTGAAAGGTGGGAACTAGGGTGCCAAGGATCCACTTGTAGCTATCAGGATGCTACCTTACTTGATTCAAGGAACACAATTGGAATTGGAGTCCTATCCTATCCAATTGGAAGATAAAGCAATTAAATCAAATCTCTGAACTTTTCATTGATCTATTCCTCAATGAAGGAGTATTGTGAGGATTGGAAGGAATTTCATCACCCTACCATACCCAGGAGACAATGGTGAACAACAGGATTTACTAGAAGCCAAAAGTATTGTCGTGTTAAAACTAATGAGTTCTCCAAATTCATAAAATAAGTTTCCTCACCTAATTCGTTGAGCGGCAACATACTCTGCTGCAGTAAATGACTCGAAAACAGCCAAATTAGTTCGGGTATCATGCGTTAGTTCAGAACCTTTCCTACAAAAGTAACATAATAAAAAGGTTTTCAATATGAACCCATAAAATTAAAAAAGGTTAGGAGCAAAAATCATTCTTATAAGATCTTTCTAGTTAGCATACTGATCCTAATTGTTGTATTTACAACAAATAAACTTTCTTATTATGTAATCAAACAAATTCGGAAGCATACCCGCTTAAATAGTCAGGATTTAGAGCACACAAGGATTCAGAACCAATAGAAACTACATGGGAATTGCGCATCTCTTGCAATTCTGGCAATATAATCTCAGTCACCTTGATCCAAGACAAATACATAAATTAGGATCTCAGTGTAGAATGTATATGTAAATCCTGAAATGACAATGATTCTCCTTTCATTTAATTCAAAGCTGAAACTTCATTAACCAGATTACTTGAAAAAAAACAAAGAAGCAAATAATGATGGGTGTATTTGCAGTGATAGACTTACCTGGCATCCGTAAGTCGATGTAAGGAGGTTAAGAGCATCCTCACACTTACTGGAGATATCAGTTGAGTACACGTCATTAAACCACTGCAGAAGAAAACCATATTTTCGCAGAGTTATATATTGTATCAATAGCAACTGATATTTCCCCTTCCAACGGTGAAACCTAGCTATCTTTACCTCCGAATATTTTCCTAGTCTCAGTGATCTCAAAGCATCCAAATTGTCACGTGACCTTAAACAAGGCAAACATGGAGGTGACTGCAAAGGAAACAAAAATGGATTAAATGATTACAAGTATAGTTCAAGGTATACAATACAACAGATGAGAAAAGTAAGGTTTTGGTAGCAAAACTTGAATAGTTGAAGCACAACAATTCAAATCATAAAGATGTGAGATGCTAGCAAAATAATGAGAAGAAACCACAGAAGTCCAAAAGACACCAAGTACTGCATTAGAAGCTTAGATCTGAATATTGAATATCCTCATCTATAAAGAGGCAAAGAGAACAAACTGCATTAATTTCATTATATTCGTTAAAATAGGCATAAAGAGTTCAATGTGATATGGATTTTTTTTTCTAGCAGAAAACTTTAATGTGTGGAAGAAGTTTGAAATTTGGATAGTGTTCAAATGTAGCACAATAAGAATAAGCACGTGATTGTAGATACAATGGCTTGAGTAACTATAACCACTTTCATGAATGATAAGGCTGTGGCAAGTAAAATGCACTGAGCTCATGCATTGTGTATTTCATATTTTCATGTGATCAATAGGCAAGAAAACTAGATTATATGCTTTTATATTGATTGATTCTTGTCCGGGTGTCCTTGCTATCCTGTTTCTTCTGTAGCATACAAAATTTCCTATAAAAATATGATATTTTCTAGACATCAGGTGAGTACTACCCACCTTTCAGTTCCATACAGATAACTATATAACTGCAGCATGTTAATAAGCTTTGTGCAGCATGTTAATAATCTTTTGACAAGAAGGATCAGCAATATATACAAGGCACTGAAACAATAAGGTATATCTTTTACTTTCATAGATTCAAATGTAACGAATACATGTGAATGCCTTGACAAAATTATAAGGTCTGAATACTACCGGATTCAAACAGATTCTATCAGCTGGAGAGGAGCCAGTCATTGCTGCATACCTGAATAACCCATCACCAGTGTCAGAATGGAAAGTAAATTCATTTTCAAAAAAAATTGATGAAAAAAAAAATCCTTATAAAAAGGAGGAGCATTGAAGAACAGGCAAAATAATACAAATTATCACCACAACATACTGAGATTGAGTGACACAAAAGATAATTTGCATGCAGGCCAGTCAGAAGTCTTTTTTATTGTACGTCAATGCACCAAAGCCATGCCAAGTATAAAGAACAGCACTTCTCAAGTTTCAACTTTCTAGTCACTACAGAAGTTCTCTAAACCGATACTCACTGCCCCATGGTCAACCCAGCACTGTGTATTTTTATTTTTTTAACATTGATAATTTTATTGATGATAGCCCAAAGCCCAAAAGATACAAAGATAGAACCAAAATAAATTACAACTCACGCCAACTATCCAGAAACTTAATAATAAACATAGAAGCTATTGCCCACTCTATTACATTAGATTTAGCCCTTTTGAATACTTCCGACACTTGCCTTTTTCGATTCTTGAAGCACCGCTGATTCCTTGCTAACCATATAAACCATAATCCCGCTAATAGACTTAATTGCCAAACCTTCCACCTAATTTTACCCTTTCCTCCACCATGCCACATCATAAAGAAACAATCAATGGATTTCAGCGCCACCCATAACACTCCAAATAGTTGAAAGAAATTGCCCCATAACTCTCTTGCAAAAGAACGGTGTATAAAAAGATGGTCTACCGATTCCTCATCGTGATAACATAATAGACGAATATTTGCAATATCATCTATCCTTTGTGAAGGTTATCTATTGTCAACACCTTACTCCTTCCCACTAACCATGCAAACGCCACTACTTTAGGAGGAGCACCATAGCTCCATACAAATTCCGTCGGACTGCCCCCTTCTCCACTACACCTCCCGCTATCTCATTGTAGAAAGATTTCACTGAGAACTTCCTGGACTTATCTTTGAACCATTTCATCGAATCTGATTCTAAAAGCACTGGACACAGTTTAGACAGCAACTTTAGAAGGCCTCTGAGCTATGCATCAAATAGGCACCGTGCCATTGATGAACTATCCAGATCAACTCATCTGGTGGGTTACACATGTAATGAAAACAGTTGACAGTCTGAATGTATTGCCAATGGTCCACACTTAATGTACACATTTGGCCAACATGTCGAGCCTACTGCACACAAGTCAGATGTCCCACACGCATGCCATGTTGGCATGTTCAGCCACATGCAGTGGTGCATGGAACGAAAACCTCCATTCTGTTTTCTCAGTATTCACTAGACTACAAACTCAGCACACATCGTTACAACTAAGCTGTGTTATAGTAAAATACATTGGCAAGTTATCAATGGAAATGAGATAAAGGATAGAAGGTTCTCAATGGAAATGAAATATTTCTGAAAGAAACTTGATATGGCCTCACAACAATGAGCGATAATAGTTTGACTGGCAATTACAGTTGCAGCCTCTAAACAATTATGGCACTTACAGTTGCAGCCACCCTAAACAATTATTTTCTTTCTGTGTATATAGAGACTAGAATTAACCAGAAAGGTACAAAAATCTGTGATAATGAAAGCTCCCTGACATGCATATTCAAAAGTAGCATTAGTCTTGCTTTTGTACCATGTGAATACACTTGAAGAAAATGCGATTACTTTCATAAGGTTGATTATGGTATTAAAAACCCCATTAGTTACAGTTAAAGACGATGAAAAAAAAAAAAAAAGACAAGTTCCTCTTGCACAAAATATATTTGTATCAAACCATTTTGGATGATTGAAACACCTCTGTTACATTAACACAGAAGAATATATTCTATAGAAGGCATCTTCTTATAAACAAATAGGAACTTGCTTCTCTAGATATGATGAACCTTGTTTAAACTCGGAATTTGAAAGCCATGCAAGCACCAAGTTGCATATGACTAAGCTACGAAATCCAGTTTAAGGTGAAAATGAGACAAAGGCATCCAATCATGACTTAAAAAAGAAAAAGAAAGAAAAGAAAGAAAGAAAAAGAAACTAACACCAGTATGATATCCTCAACTGTGGCTGCAAGTGGTGCAACAACTTCAACAGTCCCACAATCACATGTGGACCTGCAAAGACCAAGCTAGATGGTTAAAAACATATATGTCAATGCTACACAAATTCATAGCATGTCTCTCAATTTATCTTCCATATGCCAAAAATTAGGGCAGAAATTATGGTAATAAACAGCGAAAACATAAGCTCAATCAACTTTATTGAAAGTGTGTGACATCATTAACCTTTTGCAATATATGATTGGAAAGTCAAAATTATGTTTTTCAGGGAAATAAAAAAGATTTCTAGAATCAACCTAAGATAGTCTGGTCATTAGGAGTTTATTGCCATAATTACTTTTGTTTTTTGGTTTTTCCTGAAAAAGCAATCAAAGTATTACATGTCAAGGATGATTCACCAGTTTATAGTATCTATACTTCATAGATGTTCCTTTCTGTTTTATTTTATATACCTCAAAGGAACTCAAATCATTTCATATGGCCTTGTATATGAGCCATTGTGATCAATGGTTGCAAGAGCCTCGGTAAAAGAGATAAGTCGATGTCTGGTGGACAGCCACCCACGAAGCTTTTGCCAATGTACTGTTTAAAAACCAACCCAAATTGTTGGGATATAATGATGATGGTGTTGTTGCTGCTGCTGCTGCTGTAGACGCTTCAATAAAATTGTTGAGAAATACAAAATGCATTGTGGGTCCGTTATTTCCAGAAGGGATGTAGCATGTGCAATGCACATGGAGAGAGAGGAAGGAAGAGGGGAATTCGGGATAAAGAAAATCAGCACTAGAGCTTGGGGAGAGACAGTCAGCAAGGAGCCAATCTTTTTCCATGTAAAATGTAAGCCGTTCATGGGCTTTTACGGGTGAAATCTAAGCTGCCCGACAGACACCAGCGACATTTTCAAGTTCTTAAAATACCTTTTAACTTTAATTTAGATGTCTTACCATGTCCTTAAAATAGTCAAGGTTCTCCGTCCAGGAAAACTATTTGCAGGGGCAAATATGTCCAAGGCCTGCCATCATATATGGTAAACATATACCCTCACAATACAACTTCTATTATTATTGTTGTTATTGTTGTTGCTGTTTCGAAAAAGGTTCTTACAATACATTTGTATAAAGTTTCAAATCAAGTAGCCAAAAAGCGGGCATGTTTAGCATGTAACATGATTACCTATGATTATTCAATAACATCTAAACCTACAATATGTTCCTTGCTTATCATATGAGCTGCAGATAAAGCATAACTGAGAGAAGCAGCTATTGTATCCAAGCAAACTCCTGACCAGATAGCTACTATATGAAACAGATATCAGAATGCTACTGGTGGATCCACTTGGTTTTTTGGTTTTTACTGTTAGCATTTCATGTTACGTTTGGAAGTTTCCTGGTTCCCCAAGCTGCAAGTGAGATCATTCAGGACATTCTGCATATCTCACTCAGGATTAGGGTGCGGGAAAAAGAGGACAAATGAAAGGACGCTTAATACGGGTTCTATTTTCCACTGCCCAAAAATAAAAGCCTAACTTGTTGGCTCAGATATCTTGCTAACTGCGATTTGGCAGTACATTTGAATGCACTCCTAAAAAGCAAAATGAAAAGCTTCCACATCATGGAAGATTGATGAGAAACAAGGCATGCACACTACCAAACATCATATCATAATGTGTAAAGTAATAACTGCATGAGCAGACAGGTGAATAATAATTCAACTAATGTAAAACAGATTACCCTTTCATGTCAGTCCGCCCATATGCAGTTTTCAAGCCCACGATACCACAAAGAGAAGACGGAATTCGAACAGAGCCTGCCTTTTACATAAAATATGCACTAAAATTAGGTCCATATCCTGACATAGGATACTTTCTGTATATATCGAACCGTCATTTTGTACAACCTCCACCGTCTGTTCCAACAGCAGCTGGACATAGTCCAGAAGCTACAATTGCCGCAGGGCCTGAGGAAGATCCACCTGTATACCTTTCAATGGAGTGTGGGTTTCTCGTTGTTCTGTAACAAAACAGGTGTTAGAAAAACAATTCATTGACAAATGACATTGCCTACTGACAATTTCAATAGTAACAAGTTTCTGATGAAACCGAAAAGTTATGCCTAAATGGCATATTCCTTACCCATAGTTTGGATTATTTCCAGTTGTCCCTAGTCCCAACTCATGCATGTTTGCCTTCCCTATGAAAATCACACCACAACTTCTCAATCTTGAAACACAAACTGCATCTTCTTTGACTTGTCGGACTTTATGAAACCATGTCGTCGCACCTGGCATCAGAGAGCACTAAGCTGCAATATACGAATATGGAGGGTGATGTCTAGAAAACATCAGTCTTTTGCAAAATATTACCCTTGGTTGGATGAGGATAGCAGTCTATATCATCCTTGATGGCCATGAAAATCCCATCCAAGATTGACAAGGGATTCCCTGCAGGCAATGTCAATAGGTCTATAAGGACTAGCATAACTTAATGGTAATAAAACTGACACATAGTCAACATACCCATAACCATCATAAACATGGATATACATTTTATATATCAGCAATACCTTCCTCGAACCTTCTTGTAGAGGCTGCAGCTTGCTTCCTCACATCCTCGGCATTAAAAGAGATCAATAATGGCATGGGAGGCCTCTTACCATTGGACTCCTCTACTGCTGAGATGATGTGCTCCCCAACCTAGACAATGAAAGTGGATCTCACTCTCTTTCTTTTTTAGTTTTTTGGTAGTTTAATTAATAAAGAGCAAGAACCCTAGCAATTTGAAATTCACAGTGACTTACAATCGATGGTGTAACAGACTTGGATCGATAAGCATGTGCATAATCACGTATTGTCCAATACAAGAATGAACCAGGGGAGTTACTGCTCAAATGTCGCTCTGGATCATAAGGTGGTAGGCACTCTATGGCAGATTCAACACGGACGGCAGGTTTGGTGTCTTCCCCTATGACAATCACCCCAGGTTCCGGCTCTAGAATATAACATGATTGTGAGATCAGAATCAACACAGTTCTTTGGGAATAAGGGAATGAGACTATTTTAGACTACCAGCTGCAATCACAAAGGGTTTCTTTTTCTTTTTCGAAAGATAGCAGTGTCTTATTAAAGTATGCTGAAAAAACTCACAACTTACACCAACAAGGCACAATGCAAATGAGAAAGATTTCAATCAACTAAGGACTCAATATATGAAGCCCACCCCCAAAAACTCAGCCCTTCTAAACACTTCCGACACTGATCCACTCCAACTTCGAAAGCATCGGTTGTTCCTTTCCCCCATAAGGCCCACAAACCCACTAGGAGCACAAGCCTCCAAACCACCTTCCCTTTTCTCTCTACAACTCCCCCATACCAAGCTAGAAAAAAAATAAAAAAAAAATCTATGGATCCCGGCATTACCCACTCCATTCTAAAGGTTTCAAAGAACCTTTCCCATGCTTCTTTAGCAAAGGGGGCAATGAATGAAAAGGTGATCCACCGATTCCACACTCCGAATACGCATAACACAGATGTTGGAGAAGACCATCCCTTTTCTGAAGGTTGTCGATTGTTTAATGCCCTATTCATTCCCCCCAACCAAGCAAAAGCCACAACCTTAGGGGGAACTCTGCCATGCCACATGAAGAATGTATGCCCACCATGCACTGCGGATGAGGACCCAAACATCATATTGTAGAACAAATGGACTGGAAACCAGCCCAAACTCTCACAAAGTTTGATGCTCCGGTTTCATAATTTTGTCTTCCCTTTAGATAATACGTCCATTTCTTAGCTTTCCTAAGATATTAGCACCCAAATGAGAAAAAAATAAAAAATGAGGCCCTTTTAGTCCTTGAGGATGTGCATGGAGTCTAATTCCAAAGAGAGACTACTTCATTAGACCTACCACAAAACTGAGCATTTTCGGCATTTCGGCAGCCTATATCAACAAAGAAAATTGCACAAACAAGAATTATCATCTCTGACTCTCTCACTTACTGAAATAGAATTTTCAAAAATGTACTTTTGAATGACCAAAAGCACCCAAAACCAAGAACCTCATTTTACCCCTGTATCTCATTTGTGGCAATGATTTCAAACAATGGGCATAATTTCAAAGAAAGAATGACTTGTGACATCATCTACAATATTGTCCAGTACAATATTATCCCCTTGATGTTCATTGTTAGACCTTATGGGTAGACATGTCATACAATGTTTATAGGTATCAACGTGAACAAAACATTTTGTGTATTATCGGGTGCATATGGATATGTATTGTTTCAGAAGCCACCCAATTTGGGGTTAGATTTTATACCATGGGGATATCAGAACATATGGAAAGCATGGGGCTCCAACGAACAGGGACATCAATTTCGCAATAAATAAATAGAGACCAAACCTTGTGGTGGAAACTCAGGTCGATACATGGGTAATTCAGGAATGACAGTATTCTGCAACATCTGCCAATCACAAGCATGAACTCCATTCAATATCATACAATCACCACTTCAAAAATCTGCAGTCAGTTACATTGCAAACAAATACTATGTGTGCCCGGAACCAAACCTCAGGAATTTTATTCTGCCGCTTCAAGAATGACAAGATCAAATGCCCGATGAACGGGGTCTCAATCAACCAAACAAAAAGCTTCAATGCATATCCAGTTAAATGAGGAGCTGCAACACCAAAAAAATCCATACTATAAAAGCATCCAAATCAGTCTCTTTATCTTACCCCTTTTCTTTAGTGGAGATTCGGGGCCGACTTTGGATGCAGAAGTGAATTGAATTGCAAACATCCAGTTTAACCAGAGAAAATGACAAGAATTACTTTCCTTCCCTCGTGTTCATACTGACATTGTAGTCTCAAATTTGCAGCCATGCATCTTTCAACTCCAATTTCAAAATAACAAGTACATGGTGCCTTTTGCATTATGCGGGGTCTTTGATAGGAAAAGAATGGATGAATGGAAGGACCTTCACAAATCAAGTGGTTGTTGTCGCATCTAGAAGAATCACTTCTATGACCATCAGTTGGTCTAAATGAAGTGGTGGATAGACCCACAAAGAGGGAGTGAGAAGAGGGTCCCTCTTTATTGGCCCCTCAGCGTATCCATTGTGGTGTATCTTCTTTTACCTTTTTGAATAAAACTAAAAGCTTTAGTCGCTTTTCGTGTGTGTTTGTGTGTGTGTGTGTGTGTGTATAAAAGTAATGTAACCCTCAATATGAATACAAAAAGAAGTAAATTCAGTTATTTCCATTCGAAGTTCATTTTGCCTCCATTGAGAATTCATGATCCAACTCCTGTCACCATCAATTGGGGCCCTTATCCTAAGATAGTCGAATGATTCAAACTATATATAATCTATTTGCAACCATATAAAGCAATTATCCTAACCTTATTTGATTAATTTTGAGCCATTGAAAATTTTCTTTCCATTGTTCTAAATTCAACTACAAATACTGAAAGTGAAGATCATCCAATCAGCGTTATTTTCTTACAGTGGCCTGTATAGCATACTCGCCACAATATGGACAGTTACAATCATCAAACCACTTAGCATGTGGCTCCCAGTGGCAAATTCTTAGTCGCAACAGAGAAAAGGCAAATTCTTTCCACTTTGTTAGACTAGTAATTGCAATTCAGTTCAACAGTCCAAGAAAGGCACCCAAAAAGAATAAAAACTAAATATTGGGCGGTGAGTGAAAATTACAAGAACTCCACCTTGGATGACTTCAGGCTGATATTTAACAGCCGAAATGTCGACATCTTCAACCGGCAACATGACATGCTTCTTTCCCATCCCAGAAACAGAATCCCCTACAAAAACAATTAACGAATTCCGAAGCATTGGCTAGAGAAGAATTAAGAAAGATAGGGGAAAAAGCAGGGCAATCCGCTATCCCTGAAGCCGGCACCACCACGATCAGAACCGTTCATTTAGCAGGTCCATCTCTGGAATGCCAGACGATACAAAATTCCCACTGAATGGACAATCCAGCGGGCCCCACCAAAAAGAGAAGTCGAAAAATGGGCGTGAACAGCCGGCTGCTGCAATTCCTGCATAGTGGACAAACAGCAGCGGGCTGACCGGGCGAACAGATTCCGACGGACATCAAACAGATACCGACGGACATCAACGGTCGCCCCTACATATGGCTAAGAGCATGTAGGGCTAGGATTTCGACTGGTCCCGCGGACTACCAAACAGATGAAGAAGCGAATATTACAAAGTTCTCAGTGATTTAGGCTGCGTTTGGTTGCACCAAATATCATGATATTTGGGGCAACCAAACGCAGCTCTTAGTGATTTCTCCATCAAATTCCGAAACGAAAGAAAATCGATTAAAATTCGATAAAAATGCATGAAACCGACCTTTTCTTCTTCTCAATTGAGAGAAATCCTTCGCCAGTTAAAATCTGAAGTTAAACCAAACGAGAGAGAAAGAGAGAGATTTGAAATGGATTGGTGAAAGAGCGAACCGGAAACGAGAGATGGACTGTCGTTTTCCGCCGAAAATATGGTTTTGATTTGGTTGGCTGCTTTTAACGAGAGTCTTCAATTCCCTGATGCTGCCGCTGCTGGTGTAGTGTCGTAGGTCCCTGTGGCGGAAGGACCGGGAAGCGGATTGCGTCCTACCCCCGTTTAAACGGACTCGGTCCAATCAGGGGGTTTTCGTACCTTACAGTGATTTATGGTTTCATCCATGCCGTCCATCCATTTTTTCAGATCATTTTAGTTTATGACTCCAAATATCAGGTATATAAAACCTTAAACGGACCACACTATAGGAAGTATCAGTGATAATCACGCTCACCGTTTAAACCTTCCTAGGCCCACCGTGATTTTTATCTTCCATCCAACCTGTTCATAAGGCCACATAAACCTGTAGAAATGGAAAACACAAATACCAGATTTATCCAAAACTCTGCGGCTCTCAGGAAGTTTTTAATGGTAGGTCTTCCATCCCCACTATTTGGTCCAGTTGAGCCTTGGATCTCCCTCACTTTTTGGGCTTATACTATACATAAATCTGAAAAACTGGATGGACGGCGTGGATAAAACCCATACATTATATTGGGCCCCACAGAGCCCCTGCCTGGACTGAGTCCGTACAGGTGGGGCTGGACGCAATCCGCTTGCAACGGACCGCAACTGTTAATTGGACGCGGCCCCGAACGGGCAGTTCTGGGCGTGAGCCCACCGTGATGTATCCGTTTATCCAAGCCGTACATCCTTTTTCTCTTAAAATAATTTTAAGGCATGAGTACAAAAATGAGTCAGATTCAACTCTTAAGTGGACCACACCAAAGATTCTCTTGCATTTAATGCAACTGGCATTTAATGCTTTGGGCATGTAATGCAACCAAGCTTATTATTTGGTGTAGCCAACTTAAGCGTTGGATCTGCCTCATTTTTATATTCATGCCTTGAAATGATAAGAGAAAAGGGATGGACGGCTTGGATAAACAGATACATCACGGTGGGCTCACCCACAGAACTGCCTGTTCGGGGCTAGAGACGGGCGGGTAGGACGCAATCCGCGTCCCTGTTAATAAGGCCTGTTCTACGAAACTTCGTAGAACACCCGATCTCTATGGGCCCAACATGCTTTATATGTAATCCACTGCGTCCATCCGGTGGTAACCATTATTTTAACCGTAGGTACAAAAAATTGGACGGGTAAAAACTATGATGAACCATAACAATGGGACAGTATAAAACTACTAAAACATCCAAGTTTGCACGATGTGACCTGACTGATATTTGGATGAGATGGTTTTTGGTATTTTCAATCTGCCACGTTGAGATACACCTGATTAACCGTTTTGATGAAAGATATAAACCATGTTGGCCCACACACAAACCTATGGCCAGCATCCCATCCCATGGTTCCCTGTAGTGCGTGGCCCATCTGAGTTCTGGGTCTCTCTGCTTTCTCTTCACTAGGCCTTAGAATCGAGGATGAACCTGATGGACGGAGTGGATTTGACACGTACAAATGCCCCCACAGCCTTAGTTGTTTTCAACGCTGCGTAGAGCACGTGTTAGAGAGAGGATTCCGGTTCCAAGGTGCGCACAGACCTTGTTTGTCTAGACGGCAGGGATGAAACCGATACATTATTGTGGGGCCCACAGCATATACGTTATACGTACTGAAAGGGTCACTACTGAACCCGAGAAGGGCGGGCTCCCTACTGTACGGCAAATGCTTTGAATCCCTATCATAGTCTGAGCGGAATCAATGTGATTTTGAATCCTGAGCTGTATTCAGCTGCTTGTACTCAATGTGGGGTAATCCGTAATGTATTTGTTTTTTGGAAAGTTTGTAATATAAAGGACTCGAATTTAATTAATAAAATTATTTTTAATGTCATAAATTTATATATGTATATTATTATGGGTAAAAGTGGATTGATTAAAGAAAGGAGGTTAGCTCGGACCTTTCTATGGGACACGAGGCCGGTCAGCACCGGTCATAACCAATAAACTCCACAATATTTAAGAAAAAACAGTTGGTCACATACTACATAAAATACACTCAGGTCTAGTCGGCAAACTACACCCAAAACAGGTCGACATACTACTCCGAGGTCAAGTTAGCCAAAATTACTTCGGCATCCTAATGTATATCTCCGCTGATTCCGAATAATAAGATCTTATTTAAGAAAAATTCACGTGAGATCCTTAGAGAATATTTGCAACACGCTTGCGATCCTGAGATTTTCGCCGAGGATATCGGGAGATTCCTCCACGCGTTCCGGATTCAAATCCCTCTACGGTATGTCCTTACTAAATAGGAAGATCTTATCTACGCCACCACCTTTCCTCGACTATAAATAGGAGCATCTCTAATGGTGAAAGGTACATAGAATATCTCACCTAAAACCTTTTAATATTATAAGACTCAGATTCGTAGCCTGACTTTGGCATCGGAAGGTCTCCTGCTCTAACCAGGGTCTCTTTTGTCTTCTTCTTATACAGTTACTCGTATGTCTAAAGAGGGTGGACCAGATTTTTACATCAACATTATATATATATATAATATTTGATTAAATGATTATAATAAATCCATTTAAATATATATTATGCTCAAAATGAGAAAATTTTAAGCCCATGTCAAGCCACAAACATAAAAGTCATAAACAAGCGACTCACTAAAAATTTTTGACCATTTGTCTAGCTGGCTAACATTTAGATGATTTGGATCATTTCAGTGATATAGTTCTCGTGTTAAGGTCAATGATTGATTTTTTTGGATATCGCCAACATGCCAAATGTACGGGTGCATTGGTAATTTAGGGTTCATTTGGATACAACCAAATAAGTTAGTTTTTCTACTTATAGTTATATATAAGTAACTTCTTTTTTCTCATGCACACACACACTTACACCATAGCGGAATTTCATGACATATGGGTAGTCAGCCCCTTGAGCTGGTGTGGAAACTCCAAAGAGTCTACCAGCGAAGCAAGGGTAATGACCCTATATAAGTAACTTAATTTAGATAAATAAGTTTCGATTATGATTAATTATAAGTAACTTTTTTACTTAAAAGTACTTAATTATTTTAGTTAATTTTTTTTAACTATTTTACTTTTCATAAGTTGTTAAAGAGAGGAATAGAAAAGATGAAAAAGAGAAAACTAATAAGTTATTTATCAAATATACTTATTTTTTTAATAAGTAAAAACTAATATAAATTACTTATGGCTTAAGTAAACTAACTTAAGCAACCTAAGATTTAAATGGCCTTTACCGACACATTTCTTACACCGCATGATAAGTAAAATGCCTTCATCCAATTTTAGCTTACCTTATGAATAGAGTAGAATGGATGGTAAAAAAAAAAACATTACAAATATAATTATAGTGGACTTTAGAAAGTTTTTAATGGTGAGCTTTTAATCATTACTATTCCTTGAAGTGTAGTCCACTTGAGATTTAGATACGTTTCATGTTTGAGATTGTCTGAAAAAAGACGAAGTAGACATACCATGTATAACCAAGGTGGGCCTTATGGTAAGAGTAACATATAATAAGTTGTTAGCCTGATAGCTACTAATCTGAACCCATTTCGCATTTGAAGGTGCCAAAAAAGACAGACAACGACACATGTACCACATTAGACAGATGCGCATTCCATGACGAAAGATTTTCATGAGAAATGATATTCCTTTTCCTTTTCTTTTCATGAATTCAAACAAATTCAAACAAACTCAAACAACCTTAAAAGATAAAAATCATAAACCCTATGCTCCCATATAAACTCCTAAGATGGAGAATAAGTGAATATTTCCCACTCAATCACAAAATGACCTAATAGTCCACGGGCAGGATAACTCAATTAATGATTTTTGGTGCATGGATCATCTATGGTCAGCCCCATTGAATCAATGGTCTGGATCACTGAAACCATGACCCCACTTGTACAAATTGGAAGTACTTGAACTTTCAGTTTAGTGTGGTCCATTGAATGGAGGGTTTGGATATCACTGCAGATGGCCCCACCTTCAGGAGTTAATAATCCGGACGGTTTCTGAATCCATTCTCGATGGACAGAAATTCTTCTTGTCTCCTCTCTCTCCCCTGTATTGTTGCATCCGCTGTCATTTCCTCTCCTTGTCATTTACGTGGGAAGTTAGGAAATCAGTTAGACTCATATAAGAGTTTACCACCATTTATTGATTGATCCTCCCTCCCCAGTGACTCTCGTGTACAGCTATCCAACCATCGAAATCAGGGAAGATGGTGTTGATTTACAGTATATCTAATATCACACTGACCAAGCAATCCTAACCTTTCATTCGATGGCTATCGAGATGGATGGCGAAAACCAAATTCGTGACCGGTTCAAATCTCAGGAGAAAAATCACATGGTAGATGTCATTTTCTCCATGCGATTCTTGGGTTACGCACGATCCAGATTCGGGTGAAAGTTTTAGACGGTCTGAACTCCCGCACAACCATGAATTGGGTCCAGTAGAATCACCCCCACTTTAAATGGTGGCAAACTCGCATGAATGGCTATTCTAATAAAGAATAGGAAGTGGGTGCGTAGCTGCGCACTCTGGTATCTTCTAGTGGAGTGGATTAGGTGGGTCGCATCTTAGTGGGTGTTACCTTACCGTGGCGTCCACATTAATTTTTTTTGTATATCTACACCGTTCATCTGTTTTTACATCCAATTTTAAGATGTATTACCAAAAATTATACAGATAAAAATATCAAGTAGACCACACCACAGGAAATAGTGGTGATTGAGTGCCTCACCATTAAAAATTACAAAGGTCCCATTGTACGCTTTCATAATGTTTATTTTCCATCGAACCTGTTGATAATATCAAGAAGATTTAGATGAAGGGAAAATAAAAAATATCAGCTTAATCCAAAACTTTTGTGGCCCATAAAAAGTTTCTAATGGTCATTCATCACTATTTCTAGTGGTATGGTCCACCTGAGATGTTTAGGATCTTGTACTAAGATAAGATTTTAAAACAGATAGACGGCGTGGATATAAAATAAATACATCAAGGTGGGCCCATACGGTTAGTGTAAAAGCCCACCAAGCTGTTACCCGTGTAACAGCTAATCCGTTAGGTTTAGGGAGTTGGTATTTGTAGCTTCCGATGATTTCTAAGTCAGTTGGCCGGGGGTGGATTCTTAATGGCGACTGGCTTGACAAGCTGGCGATAATAAATTAAACAGCTACGTACTTTTAACTTAAATTAGACCGTGCTATGTGAATGTGGACGGTAGTACAGTGCATGCCCGAGCTGGCATGGGAGCGCCTCTGAGGGGCCACCATAATGTATGGATTTTATCCACACCGTCCATCCATTATGCCGTGTCATTTTAATATGTTATTCAAAAAATGAGACAGATCCAAGGATCAAGTGGACCACACCACATGAGGCATCAATCATAAGGTCACATCGATATGGAAGAAGGGGTTTCAGAACTTCCATGCCAGTCAAGAAGTTTTCAACTGTAGGTATTCAATCTACACATGGTGGTCTATTTGAGATTGGATTTGCCTCATTTTTGGGATTATAAGTTATATGGTATTAGAAAAATGAATGGACAGTGCGGATAAAACTCATACTATACGATGGCCAAAGACTCTAGTTTGTTTGGAGCTCTAGAGGTGGGGTAGTACCCAATCCACCGAAACGGATTGGCTACTCCCCCCGCCACCGGCCAATGGCTGATGGTCGGTGCTCTATGCGCCCCAACATGATGTATTTGTTTTATCTATGCTGACGATTTATTTTTCTAGATGATTTTATAATATGATACCAAAAATGATATATATCCCAATCTCAATTGGACCACATTATAGGAAATAGTGTTGAATGAGTGTCGACCATTAAAAACTTTTTGGAGACCATTAAAGCTTCGGATCAAGCTGATATTTGTTTTTTCCCTTCATATAAGCCTGTATGACCTAATCAACAGATTAGATGTCAAATAAACAATACAGTGTGCTTTAGGAGAATTTTAATTGTAGATATCCAATCACTATTGTTTTCCTGTAGTGTGGTCCAACTGAGACTTATATCCCTTTAATTTCATGAATCAAACCATAAAATGATCTTTAAAAATGGATGAACGGCATGGATGAAACACATACATCATGGTGGGGCCCACAGAGAACCGACTACTAACCGCGGGGCTGGTGGCAGGGGGAGTAGCCAATCCGTTTCCCCATCTACTCTGGGTGAGGCAGTGACATAGGCAGTGACGAGACTTGATTGTGATGCGTATAGATTAACTTTGAAAGCGGCTGATGTGATGCTTTATATTGAAACCGTATTAGGACCAGCTGGCAAAGCTTAGCCAAAAAATAGTACAGATCCAAAAGATCACGTGAACCACATTGCTAAAAAATAGCGGGGGATGGAACCTCTACTATTGAAATCCGTTTGGAGTCGTGGAAGTTTTGGATTACTATGATACTTGTTTAGCATTTCTATCTAGGTTTGTGTGACCTTATTAGCATATTGAATGAGAAATAAACTTTATGGTAGGCCCTACAAATATCTTAACCGGTTATTTGTGGCCTGGTCTACTTGACTCAATTTGGGCTCATGCTCTAAAATGATTTCACCAAATGGAAAACACACTTTGCATGGCACATGGTCACACCAGCTAGGTTGATGTTGTGTGGTACACCTGCCAATCTGCTTCCAATAACTTCGGGCCGTGGATTTAATGCTAAAGCTTTTCACATGAAGTTCATGCATTGGAATGTCAGGTAGGGTCTACTCATGCGTTTGCGAGAAATTCACACTGTCAATCCATTTTGAGTGTTTATTGTAGGACATGCAACCAAAATTGAGCCATGTCCAAAACCCAAATGAGTTGCCTGAGAGGAAATAGTGGAGATTGGGTGACCACCATTGAAATATTTGTATAGCTACAAAATTTCATATTAGGCTAAAATTTTTGTGCTTTCACTTCATCTCGGTGGGAATGATCTTATAAACGCTTTGGATGACAGATAAACGTCAACGTGGAGCCTAGAAAGGTTTCAATGGTAAGAAATTATTTCCTCAATTTTCCCTTCCATGTGGCCCACTTGTGTTTTGGATCACCTTATTTTTTGTCGCATATCCTAAAATTAGCTCTCAAAATAAATGAATGTGTGGATTTCTCATAAACATCATGATGGGCCATCTAGCATCCCAACATAGGAACTTCATGTGAAAGGCATTAAGAGGAAATCTACCTCCCGTAACTTTCAAACGTGCATTGATGGCCTTGGTGGCATTTAATTAAATGATGCCGGGAAACATTGAGTTTGGTGAGGCCCTCTTTTAATTGGTCTATATGCTATTGTCTAATATGGTTATCAAGGGAGTGAATTGTGTGCGACGTCGGGCGAACTGTGTGGGGCCCATAGAAATGTCTGTGACAAATTCACTCTGTCCATCTATTTTTAAGGACCACAATAGAACATGATTCTAAACATCAGGCGGATCTAAAATTCATGTGGTCCATACCACACAAAACAGTGGGGATTGAACGCACAGTGGTGACAAAAGTTTTATATTAGGATAATAATAATTCTATGAATGGTATGGATGGCATAAAAACATCATGGTAAGCTCCAGGAAAGTTTCTACTGTGGACGTTGTTGTTTCCACTGTTTTGTTGCACAACTCACTTGAATTTCGGATCTCCTTGATTTTTAGAATAATGTACTATTGTAATCTTTAAAAACATACTGACAAAGTGGATTTGTCATGGACATCTCTACGGACCCCACACAGCCAGGTACAGAGTTACAATCCACTCTGAGGCTCAGCCATCAAAGCATGTTTGAAGGTAGTTTGCTCCGCCCATGTCACACATCAAATCTCGTGTGCTTGGACCGAGTTAGGCATAGGAGGGGCTTAGAGGGGCCACCATAATGGATGGCTATATCTCTAACAACAGTACTTGGGCTAATCAAATCTTGCTGTAAACTAGCATTTTCCATATCATTAATCATGTGTTTAGTCTGAGTGGCTTGAAGAGGAAAGTTGCACTGATTTTTGTTGGTGCTCGATTTCTAGTTATAGTCACGTGACAAGTGTGGGCGTGTCAAAATTGAATTCGTGACTCAATTCAAACCGGCTCCCTAGCTCAAGCGGACCACACCACAGCAGCAATAGGGATAATAACACCCACAGTCGAAACCTTCTTAAGGCCCAACACAATATTTATTTGACATCCCTAAATGGAGGAAAACACACATATAAGGTTGATCAAAAACTTCCTACAGCTCTCCTTACCCTATGGTTCACTTGAGCTTTGGGCTCATACCCTAAAATAACCTAACATAATAAATGGATGGCATGAATAATAATAATAATAATAAGCATACACCATGGTGGGTCCCATAGAGTTTTTGGTATTTCATGCACTATGCAAAACAAGTGCTCCTTTTGATTGTGCTATGGTTGCATTTTAACTAGTCTTGAATTCGCCACTGCTGATGTTGGTGGGGCAGCTGGTAAAGTGGATTGTGTCCAAAATCAGTCCAGGCACAGCCTCTGTGGGAGCCAATATGGTGTATGGCTGGGTTTTATTCAGTTCATTCCTTAAATGAAAAAAAAAAAAACAACGCAATAAAAACTTACAAATGGTTGAAATCCAAACTTAGTTTTACAAAAAATGAGACCTTACGTTGAACTTTTGGACTCAAATCTTGAAAATCTTTAAGGTTAGATGATAATCTTGGCCTGCGAAATAACAATTCAAGAGGCTACTTATATTCTAAGTAAAAGAGTTAAATGATCATAGGTTTGATGTCTTCAATCCGAAAGAGTTTTTGGTGTCACCGACCATCGCATAAATGGTTGAGATCATTATAACATGACCTCGAATACATCTTTTGCAGTTTCATCCTTTCCCCGGCAATGCTTTGGAGAGTTGGATTAGGATAATTATCATCAATAAGTGATAATCTTATCATCATGCTTTTGTGATAATCTTGACATGAGCTATAAATACAATTACTTTTCAAAGTTCTAAATTCATCAACATATGATCAAAATCCGCTCGCTCTATGTTTATTATAATGAAACTTTACTGTAGAATCTAAAACATGAACTGTTCTGATCATGGGACCACTTCTTCAGCATGTGGACCCCAACGGCAAGGGACAAATATGTATATATAGTCACAATTGGGCATGTCGATAGTTTAAATCATCGATCTTGATTGCTCACTTAATGGTTCTAACCATCCATCAACTGACCATTTTCTGTTTAACTATCTTTCTTAGCCTAAGATGGAATGTTTTGATCATCTGGCCAAAGTGAGCCTTTAGAACCATAGACTATCAAAGTAGGCCACACCTAATGAATGCTTTAGATTAAGGATTAAACCTTTTTTGGTATAAAAAGATCATAGTCGTCTAATTTTTTTATTTCATTAATGAATGGATGCTTGGGAAGTAATATGGTTATAAAACCATCCACCTGTAAGGCTGTTAGTGAGCCAGGCTCGGGATGGGAAATTCAAATTTTTGAATAGGCTTGCCCCATGGACCTTGCCCCAACAATTCAAAATTCAGGCCAAAGCCAACCCAAGGTTTAGCCCATTGACAGCCCTGAGCTTTAATTAATTTATTTATTTTTCTCTCCCTTTTTTTATATTTTATTTTAACTGTCCAATCCAATTCCAGAATGGATGGCTTATGTTTTATAAATAAATTCACAAGACAATCATGTTCATTACTTTTTAATAGTCTTCCTACTACATATTTGACTATCATATGTTTTTATTTTTATCATTTTTCTCCATATGTCAACAGGCACAGCTGAGGCAAGATTGTCTGACAAGATCGATTTTTGAATTGTAAACAATCCATACTAGGCCCCTGCATATAGGCGGACTTGATTTGCACATTACTTAACACATGTCCTTTGAAGAACCCTACCATATTACAGTTAGGGCTGTCAACAGGCCAGGCCAATGGTGGGTCTCGGCCCAAATTTTGAACTGTTTCAAGCTGGGCTGACAGGCTGGACCTATTTAAAATTCTGATCCCCCCGGAACGAACACATTGGCAGCCCTATTTCTCACAAATACTTAGAAGTGTAGATCAGATCATCATCTAGTGCTTGCACGAGGTAGGGAGTCCTTTAAAAAAAAATTTAAATTAAATTAAATTTTATGCATGCACACACACCCCACACACTCACGCCATAGTGGAATTTCACCACCTATGACTCGAACTAGTATGAGGTGTTGTAATGGTTCTTATGGGATTGTAAAGGCTGTTACATAAAGATAACTATGACAATTGTTATGAGCCATAGAGTTGTAATAGCCATAACAGCCATTACAACCCCCCCAGCAATGATAAGTAATGCTTCCCTTAAATGTTATAAGGATCAATTATAAAAGTGATATAGATTTTTAATTTTTAATTTTTAATTTTTTTAAATGAGACTGTAACTACTGTTAGCTGTTACAACCCATATAATAAAGATAACGATCATAGCCACTTTTACCGTTACGGAATACCTTAGGCTGAGCGACGAGTCGGGTTTCAAGCATCAGTTAGAGTTAGCCCCAGCCCAACCCATTCACTAAACGGGCCAAGAATTCTGATGCATATCCAACTCATAACCAATACTCTATGGATGGACTTGACCCTTAAATCATCAGTGTTCCCATGGAGCAGCATCACTCCATCTGAACCATCCATGAGGTGGGCTACAAATACATAGAGTAGAAAAAAAGAGCTTGGTCCGTCCACCAGGAATCAATCAATCAAAATAAAACGACGGATTAAAAAAAGAAAAGCCAATGGCTTCTAATCCGCTTCGTCCATATGGTAGGTGGACGCTGTCCACCTAATGGAAGGTGTAGATCATACATGCGTGCCACAATCCGTACCTTTGATTTGCGGACACTTGTTTGTGGGGTTAGGATCATTGGATTTATTTTTAATTTTTTCATTTTATGTCCATGATATGTCTAAATGGTGCCTACCATTGGACGGCTTAACTTCTAAGTAATTATGCACATATAAGCCTTCCTAATAACTCAAAAAAAATGCTTAAGCTTAGCTCCTATGAGATGACACGTGCGTGAGTTCATAGCCATTGGTGCAAAGATCAAATTGGTCCACTCATCAGGCAGGCCGCACTTGTACAAGAAACTTGGACAGAAAAAGATCCAATCAATATTCAAAGTACTTGTTTGGGCTATACTTGATTAATGGACGGCCATGATCTGCACTTCCACGGCATGAAAATGGTACACCCCACGTGATGAACGGCTGGATCTTGCAAACCATGCCTGTCCATGACTCACATGGTAGAAAGCTGAAATCAGCAAAGAAAGAAAAAAAGGGAAAGCAGGTAGAGGTTTTTCCAACTCCCAACTGCTCCACTATCCATCGGACAGAAACGACATATCCATGTAAGGAACCATGATCGCGACCTTCGAGAGTGGGCCCCACTTTAGTTGAGAAAGGCCCACTGAAAATCTCATGGATTCTGATGCAGAGGAGACATGGAATCTTCGTCATAAGGTATTGTATGGGATACTCCGTTTTCCAGGGATAAGTGGGGCCACTTCAGTCAATCAAGGGCTTGTGAAAAGGACGGGTATTTCCTGCAGGGAGCTGTAGTAGGGAGCCCGTGCAACATAGAGCACCGTGGGGTCACTGTGGTTTTTGTACGATAAATCTGTACTGTCCATCATTTTTTCCAGCTCGTGTTAGAGAGTGAACCCAAAAATCAGGCAGATCCAGTATTTAAGTGGGCCACACTACAGGATAAAGTGGGATGTAGACGTATTCCATCAAAATCTTCTTGTGGCTCGTAGAAGTTTTGGATCCAGTTGAAATTGGGTACCTTACACTTCATCCTGGTGTGACCCACCTTATGAATGGGTTGGATGACATTTAAACATCACGGTGGGTCCCAGGAAGGTTGCACTGGTGGGTATCTCCATTCCTGCTTTTCCCTGTAGTGTGCCCCACTCTAAGTTTTTAAACGGCATTATTTTCAGTATGGTATACAAACATGAGATTCCTACTATGATGGACGGAGTGGATTTTTTAAAAAAAGTCATGGTGGACCCCACAGAGATTTTCGTTGCACGGGCATTCTACCCCAACTTCTGTTGGAAACTGGCGTCCCCGTGAAAATCACATGCCTTCCTACTCCTGCGGGGGTGTTTGCCCGTGCCATCAGAAAGGATTAGGTGGGATGCGATTCAAAAAAATATAATTATTATAAATGACAAGGATTGTCAGCTATTTCCATGGAGCAAGCCTAATTCCATATTATATTTGTACCATGGTGGTATTGGCTCTTTAGTTTGTCCATTAAATAAATATACCCACCATCATTTGAAATTATTGAGAATAATATATATGTGTTATATCCATGTCATTTATCTTATTTGCAACCTAATTTTAAGGCATGAGCCTAAAATTGAAATAAATTCAAAACTTACGTGACCACGACACAGAAATTAGTGGGAACAATAATGCCCACTGTTGAAATCTTCCTAGAGTCTACCGTGATGTTTATTTGCTTTCTAATCTATTCGCAAGATTCAAAAGACTTGGATGTAGGGAAAATACAAAAGTTAGCTTCACTCAAAACTTATGTGTCCCCAAAGTCGATGGATTCTGCACAATCTCATATATAGCATTACGTGGAAATTAGTAGAATAGCCAAACAATGATCGTTTTGGTCTACTTATCATCCATGCAGCCGTGATCTTTTCATGTGGAAAGTAATGATTACCAAAATGCAGTATCGCCCTGCCGTCGGCAATCATTACAATGGGCCCACCTTTAATGTATGTATTATATGACATATGTGTTTTCATCATTTGGGACATGAGCCCAAAGTATCCAAATCTCAGGTGGACCATGCTACGGGATATAGTGGTGATTGAATGCCCTACCATTAAAAACTTTCTTAGGACCATCTAATATTTATTTGCCATCTAACCTGTTGATAAAGTCAAAGATGAAGAAGGAAAATAAAACAAAATCTCAGCCACCCCACTACTGTAGGACTCACCTTGATGTTGAATATATATGGCCAGCACAAGCCGAGTTCAAGTTTGGGTTCGAGCTACCATCGACAATGGCTAAGACAGCATATATATAGTAGTATGAGGTCAACCTCATGGGAAGTACACGGCAACTTTCCATGAGGTCAGGAGGTGTGTTGATTATCAACATGGTGCGTTGGATGGGTGCCCTTTAGGTTATAGGAGACCTCAAAAATCAGCGGTATACAGGACTTAGATGGGCCATGTCATTTAAAATCATGTGAAGATATGCTTAAAACATATAAAAGTATTTGGACAGCTCACCTGAGTTTTGGATGTAGTCAAAACTTGGTTTGACCCCTCATCCAAGTGGTATATACACAATGGATGGTCTTAATTTGTGAACCACATCTCAATGGGCCCAATAAATGATTATGAATGTTTTAATGAGAGGATAACCTCTTTCAACTATTGTATGTGGTGTGGCCCACCCAAGTCTTGGATCGACTTGATTTTTAAGCCCGTGGCCCACCATGGAATGGTGCATTTGACTAATGGGGTAGATGTTTGACATACATTATGGTGGGACCTCATGGGAAGTTCTTATGTAGTCAACCTCATAGAACCATTTCCATATATATATATATAACCGAACTAAGTCTAATTCGAGTTAAACGAGATTGCTTGATTTATGTCCAGCTTTAATTAGGGCACTGATATTATGCTCTTAGTTGCATCAGGTTACTGGGACAATCCAAAAGATCAATCTAAACCTTCTATCAAGTCCATGACACATTTTAATGGCTAAATCCATCTTAAATACAGCCTTATTTTATGTAGCTGTGATTTTTCCAACCCATGAATCAGATAGTGAGATTGCCTAACCAAAGTGACTCTTTAAACTCACAACCAATTCATGATTGGAACTATCATTGTTTATTGGAGCTGTTTTTGTTTAAATATTCTTGATGGTCCATATCAAAGGCCATCGATTTAAATGGTTTTAATCATCAGAACGACGTGGTATTTATGTGGTAGACCAAATGTGTGCTGAACTAATGATAGTTCATGAGCATCTTTCAATTGTAATTTTATATATCAATTGTAATCTTATATACAGGGAAAAGATACTGCGAGGTCCATGGTGATAGCTTTTAATGGGATGCAGTTTGGCTAGTGACCCCAACACCAACCAACTGGCTGGTGTCAAAGTTCTATGCCCTCACCACGAATGATTAGAGTTGTACATGAGCCGAGTTTGCTCAGTCAGCGAGCTGGATTCGACTCAAAAAAGCTCGACTTGTCTCGGCTTGAAATTGGATTCAGACTAAGTCGAGCTAATTTTTGGAGCTTGAAAAAATTTCAAGCCGAGTTCGAGCTTGCCCGAGCTCAACTTGACTCAGATCGAACCTCAACTCGAACCGGCTTGAATTGAATCAGCTTGATGACTCAATTATTTTGATATAGATGCTACTTACTAAGTGTTTAATGAAATAACTCAATGAAGTGTTGGCGAGGAAGGAATGTATGGGTGTTTGATTTTAATGTTGTTGTCCAAGTGTTTAATGAAATACCTGTAAAAATGTTGTTAGTATTTTGCATTATTTGAGAAATTAAATATGCATTTTACGTGTTTGAGAAAATGCCGCACAGGTCCTAACTCGGCTTGAGCTGGCCTGAGTTGCTGACCGAACCGAGCCAAGCTGGCCAAACAGGCTCAAAGACCAAGCTGAGCCAAGTTCGAGACTAGCTACTAGCTGAGTTGTGCCAAGCTCGACTCGGTTTGACTCGTGTACAACTCCAACCATGATACATGTGCTTTATACATGACATCCATCCATTTTTCTAAATCATTTTAAAGCATGAGCTAAAAAAGGAGCCCACCTGTAGTCCGAATCTCAAGCCTAAAAAATTAGTTGGGCTTGGACCCATTGGCCCAACCCAGCCATACCGAATTTCTATCAAATCATATGAATTTTCCTAATCCATCTGCTTATCAAGTGAGCCATGTAATTATCTGGCCATACATGTAGACCTATGACATGGTCGAGTCTATCGGAGTCGCTGAGTCATTTAACCATGATCAAGCCATGTGTGTCAGGCCCAAGCCCAGCCCACGGACCAATCTGTTCATTCCAAGCCCAGATCACCGTCCATTGCCGCCCCTACGACTAATCTGATAAAGGGCATATTAAAAAGGGGGTTTGAAGATATAATTTTCCAAAAGTAAAGGTTCATACAGCTAATCTGCCTACCTATACACCACCATAGATCTATAAATGATTAGGTACTCGCATCAGTACCATAAGATTAGTGTACTTCACCATTTTTAGCTCACATTTCCTATTTGTAGGACATCCGAACCGTGGAAACAAATGGGGCCTTTTTGGAAATCACGAGAAGTGAAAATATTTCTCAGAAATTTATAACTTGGGCCACAGATATATGCTTGATCTAGATGTCTGTAAAGAATTATTTTAGTACAGTGGCCCACCTGATAATCGCATCCGCTTGAATTTTTTGGTAGGTGATCATCATGGTGAGGATGGAATTTGTATGGAGAGGATTTAATATATGCATGACATGACTGCTGGAATAAAGGCGCAGTACGGAAGGCTATGGTACTGAGAAGAAGTATCAGATCATTTCTCCCACCACTTTCAACTTGTGTGTCATGCCGCCGAAAGCTGTTGGAAAGAAGCGAACACGGACAAGGCCGAATACTGCTTTCTCTTGCTGCCCTGCTGGGTCCACACGTGCGCGTTCACTTTCCTTGTACTTACCAATTTGGCACACGTGGAAAAGATCCAGTCTGTTCATCAAGTGAATACGACAGTTCAGGTGCATTGTCCGTTAAATAGGGCCGATGTAACTGTCAGGTGGGGCACACATGTACAGATTCTGACTGAATGGTTTAGATTCTTACCCATGTGTGGTCCACCTTACTGATATTTGCCTGATTTTAAATCCAGGGATTTTACGTAGGGACGGTCACGTGAATCTGTCTCTTACGCACGTGTGATGCGAGTGCATTTTCCAAGTGCTCACGGTCGAGTGCGATTAGCATCCGCGTAGATTCGGGACGCGGATTGCTTAGGAAGCGATTTGGATGGTAACCCCATCCCCAAGCGAGTGAGCTGGTGTCAAAGCTCCTGGTGCCTCATCATGATATACGTTTTTTTTCTTCCCCGTTCGTCCACTTTTGCAACTAATTTTATCGTATATGGAAATCGCATGTGGACCACACTACAAGAAACACTGGGGATTGAACTCTTGAAACTTCTTCCAGACAGTAGAAGTTTTGAATTAAATTGATATGTGTTTATGTAACCTAATGACCAAGTTGAATGGCAAACAAACATTACGGGGAACCAGGACATTTTTAACAACAAGAGTTTAATCACCATTGTTTCCTATGGTGTGGTCCCCCTGAGACTTAGATCTATCCCATCTCTGGCATCATGCCTGAAATTTGTTAAGAAATAAATGGACGGCTAGGATGAAACACATACATCAAATGAATGAACGGCTAGGATGAAACACATACATCATGTGGGGCCTATAAACACCAACTACTAGAAATGTCGTCACTTGCAGTGTCAGTATCCGATGAGGCATGGTTTTTATTTTCCTTTGTTTGCTTGTTAGTACACCCAAGTATCAGTTCACACATTATTGTTAGTCACCCCCGCTAGGAAATCTATACCAAGACCTCAGTACTCAAATAAGGTATCTTTCACCAAAGTTTATCACTTGAGCTATGGATCAGGGTGTATATCAGCTGAATTCAAAAACACCTCTCATCACTACTGTTTCCTACAATGTAGTTCACTTGAGATTTAGATCTGCCTCATCTTTAGATCATGATATAAAATGAGATGGAAAAATCAGCATAAAAGCTTGATTCAAAATACGTCCAATCATGGCCCACTTGCGATCTGTATTGACTCATTTTTGGAATCATGCTGGAAAAACGAATTTACTGCGTGGTTAAAATAGAATACATCTTGGTCCCACAGAGCTTTTATAGCACGGTCCAGTGGGAGGTGCTGCTGTCGGTATGAGTATATGCCATCCGTGTGGCCATACAGCCAGTCTGGAATGCTTGAGACACCAGTGTCTGTGAACGAGTGGCCCATGAGTAAGTGATCTATACCGTTGATTTAACAGTCACGCAAGGTATTACTAATGTGGTAAAAACATATTTCAGATAGTTACATCCTAGCCATCAGCTGGTGGACAACAATTATTGGATGGACAAGATTTTCGAATATAGAAAAATCTAAGCATATCTCTGGATCTCTAGTTAGGCCCAATAGATAAACGGTCTGGATCACCTACACGTGGATAAACATATCGAAAATCATGATCTGACAATTTATCCCCACCTCTTAATTGAAAGGCCCACTCTCTTAATTAAAAGGCCCACCTTCACATGCATTTAATGCTGCATTTAATACTGCATTTACTAGAAGACTATGGAAGTAGACCAACAATCATACGGTGGCTTACCATCGTTTTAAAATGGTGGTGACTGTTCAAACACATATGCCTAATTGTACTACCATCTGAACCGTCCAAGTATCTGGTCCAAATTTTGGATAAGCAGAACCTAAAATTTATATTGAGAATATGATAATAACCTTTAAATTTTGGACAATTCAATAATATACTTTTAATCATCCAATTGATAGCCATCAATCGTACGGTTATAATTGCTTGTTCAGACTGATTTTTAGACATAAGCTCCATCCTCAATGTACCCCACAATTTGGACGGCCTGTAAAGTTGTACATGAGGGCCACATGTCAGGAAGATGAGTCACCACCGTTTTGCAAATGGTTGGAGCGCATAAGAGCATAACACAATGAAGTTAGTCTCCGTATACATGCACTACCATTTAGGAAACTGATTGATGGGACGATCTATCATCTTACTCATCGGGACTTTTTTTTGGTTGAATTTAGACCGTTGAGTTTTCTAGATCCATCCGTTGTCCTCTCCACGTGTAACTTGTGAGCCAAGAACGGCACGTGTGGGACATCTGAATCCAGCTGTGTTAATGTGGGTCCATCTTCAAGATGACCACACGCAAGACTTATAAAAGTGTTTTAGTTTGATTTTCGGTTCACAGACCATCTACAGAGGGACACACTATTTCAACAGTTTAGATTGAACATACGTGGGGAATATGTAGGGAATATATGTAACGTGCGTATGGATATGATCGTAGAGTAGCGAGTATCATAGTTTTTTGTTCTGATATGGCATTTTCGTAGTTATCGTCCAGTCAAGGCATTAAATATGAAGCTAACCACCCCACTGGCCACTTCACACCCGCGCGATCATGACGGAAGCGGATTGCGTCCGACCTCCAGTCGAACCAATAAGCGTTCGACCATTATGTGTAGGGCCTACCTTTATATATATATGTTTATCTACACCGTCCATACCTTTTATAAGATCATTTTAAGATATAGTACTATAAATGAATCAGATCCAATTCTCTAGTGGACCACAGTAAATAGTAATCTTGGGTTGCGTTAAATGCACAAAGCATTGAATGAAAGAGTCATCTATGATATGGTCCACTAGAGCCTTGGATCTACCTCATTTTTTGGTCTATACTTTGAAATGATCTATGAAAAGCGATGGACGGGGTGGATGAACAGATACATCACGGTGCCACCACGAAGATCCTGTAGGATGCTTGAAGGCCATAGCGGAGGTCGGACGCAATCCCCTGCCGATCATGACATACGATCCGGGCCATGCATTTTCCGCTGCCCTCTCATCCATTACAAGGCCGAGAAATCCGAAGGCTACTCTCGGAAGTAGGATTATCTCCACCGTTCATCAGGCGAACCATTTAGATCAAGTGTCATCTCGAAAAAATCCAGGTCTGCTTATCTCATAAGTGGGCCACACCTTCATGTTAGATTTTGGCCACTTGTTGATTTTTTCATACACGCGTAGCACATTTGAACCAATTGCCTGGCGGATTTGTAGACCATGCATCGCGCGTGATGAATGCCCTGTATGATTGTATCTCATACAAGGTGGACAACATAATAGATTCATCGCAAAACAGTACACGCGGCAAGCTGATGAAGCAATCGGAGCCGTCCATCTCATGATACCCATCATGATTCAACGGCCCGTATTCCTAAAATACGAAACATCATACCATCCTACCCGTCACTTTTCTTCACTCCCTACGCTGCGATGTGTAGAGATATCCAACGCATGTGTATTTAGAACCATTTGTCAATTGCCATCAACATCTGTTGTAGGAAGCGCATTCAAGGTGCAACACCTGAGCTGTATGGACCCAGCTTCGGTAGATCCCTGACCGTTGAGTCCACCGTGATGTACATGTCTTATATCTACGCCGCCCATCTGTTTCTCCAGTTCATTTTAGGGCATGAGCCTAAAAAATTGCAGCAGATCCAAATCCCAAGTGGACCACAGCATAGGAAACAGTTGTAATTGAACGCTTACCACTAAAAACTTCCTAGGGCCAACCGCAATGTTTATTTTTCATCCAACCTTTTGATAAGGTCAGACAGACTGGATGAAGGTAAAACACAGATATAAAAAAAATTTGTGGCTCTCAGGAAGGTTTTAATGGTCAATCAACACTCTTTCCTGTGGTGTGGTCCACCTGAGAATTGGATCTTCTGAATTTTTGGTCTCACTCCTAAAATGAAATGGATAAACGGATGGACGGCATGGATATACGAAAAACACATGAAGGTGGGCCCCACATCAGGAATCCACCGAAGTCGCGTCAGGGCAGTTTAGGGATCACAGCCGTCTGTAACATCTACTACGTCCATCAGTTGCGCCACCTACTTTTCATTATATATAATTAAAAGAAAAAAAAGCTCGATCCAAAACAAAGGCGGGACCGTACGGCACAAACAATATAAAATCACAGCAAAATTTTCTAAATCCGCTCAGTATGACCCACCTGAGTTTTGGATCATGATAATTTTTCTGTTGTACCTTCATCCTTCTTGGATGCACCTGATGAACGGATTGGATGTCAATTAGATAACATCGTCGCCCGAGGAAGGTCTCCATCGTGGGGCGTCCCATCCCCACCGTCCATATCATTTGGACCAATGGATTTTTTTGAATATTCCCTATTTTTCTGGCTCAGATCGTATGCCGATGTTTAATAACTGATGGACGGAGTGGATGTCATATAAACGTCACTATGGCCTAGCCTGACAAAAAGCTAAGTACTGCTTGTAGGGGTGTACACGGTTCGGTTCGGTCTGGTTTTGGGGTGAAACCGGAATCGGACCATGAAAACCAGTTTGGTTTCGGATTGGTTTCATAGTTTAGAGCTTTTTAAACTCCAGTCCAATTGCATTTTTTTAATAATACTATTAAGGTCTTGGAATCATATAATTGAGAGTGAATGGATGGTAATAATTTCATATCAATTCTTGGACGGTTTGAATGTTTTACACATTAGAGATGTGGACACATATATGACAGTTGAATGGTAATTTATCATCCAACTAGTTACATGGGAGACCTCTTTTTGTAATAACCTACACGAAGCAATCAGACACTAGATACGTGGCTTGCATGTAACAGAATTCAAACCATCCAAATAATGAGACCCACTATGGATGGGACAGAGCTCCAAATTTAGATTCATTAGACAATTCTAACATCTGATCAATGGACTTTTTCCTATTGATTTGGATCGTCGAAGATTTCTCACTATAACGGTCCATCAAATGTCCACGAATCAGTCAGTTAAGATCATATGCTAAATGATGATCCTTCGATACTGGACCCACTACTTGGATAGTTCAATTTAAGGTACATGTGTGCCACGTGTAATGATATTGGGCGTACATGGGACGTAGCCACACCATCAGATTGACTCAGCAATGCTGTTTGCCGAGCTTGAAATTCAATTCAATGTACATCTACTTTGTTGAATTTGAATATGTTGTTTTGACCGTTCATTAGATGTCCACCGATCAGTTAGTTATGACCTACATTCATTAGATGTCACAGTTCGAATCCACGGTTCTTGTAACGGTTCAGATCCACGGTTCGTGAAGTTCGGATCTACGGTTTGTGTAACGGTTCGGGTCAACGGTTCGGTTCGGTTCTACAGCGCCCTAAATCAGAATCGATCCGTAATCAACGGTTTTGCGAATTTTGAAACTAGAACTGGACCATTAACACCCTAGAACCGGACTAAACCGGACCGATACAACAGTTCCGGTTTGGTTACACAGTTCCTATGGTTCGATGTACACCCCTAATTGCTTACATGCTCTTCCTATAACATGTGTGGTAGACGATTCCAGTACACGTGCATGTGGCCGACCAAGGCTCGAATTATACTTGCGCGATTAGGCATGGCAAGATAGAAGTGCAAAGAATGAAAAAAATACTTGAAAGGGAAGGGAAAGTAAAAGGTGGTAATAAAGAAAAAGCGCATCTTCTCCTTTTAAAACATACGTTGGGGATAACTTTACCAAAACGCAATCTGCCGAACGTATACCATTTCTTCATTCCTTATACATCCTTCGTTCTCTTATAATATCACAATCCCACATACTCCATTCTCTCTCTCTCTCTCTCTCTCTCTCTCTCTCCTAGAAATGAATGACCCCAAGTATGCTTATCCCTATCCGGCCCAAGGTATTTAATCTCTCTCTCTCTCTCTCTCTCTCTGGTGTGTTTGGATAAAATGAATTTATAGAAATAGAAAACATTCTCTCAATTTGATAAGTTTTATTATTTAGATAAAAAATAGTAACTATAAATTACAAAGTATTATTATTATTTTTTTGATGGAATTTCTCTGACCTAAGATACGAGGTGAAATTTTATTCATGTTCACACCATATGTAAACAAGCTCAAACAATATCATTTTCTTTTGTTTGTAGGATTTGTCGCTTAGTTTGGTGCAACCAAACACACCCTTATTGTGATATCTTTGATTAGTCTTTTGGTTTTCCTTGGATGGTTGTCATTCTCTTTTATATAGTTCAGTAGATATTGTTACCCTAAGTCATTAATCTCTTCCATATATCAAGAAATAATTACTACACTTTTCATGTTTTGAAGTGATTATGGTCTGTCTGATGTGGGTCTCTTTTAGAATTTTATCAAGAGTCAACTTAACCTTTTTTCTTTTTTTTTTCTTTTTTAATTATAAGTGATGGAAAAATAAGTTTACATTTCTTAAGAGAATTTGACCACTAATATATATATATATATATATATATATATATATATATATATATATATATATATATATCTATATGGTCACTGCCCATTTCATTCTAGGAAGAGCTTGGGGCTACTTATAGTATTATACCTTCAGAGAAATTACAGGTTTAGTGATGTATCATGATGTGAACAATGTCCCTAAATGCTCAAGTGGGGCACATGATCGTGTGATCCAGACCGTTGACCTGATAGACCCCATCATCGATGCAGATGCCTCTAAAGTTTTTTAGGTTAGAAGACTGGGATTCACTGGACCATTGGATTGGATCACCTACTGATAGGCCCCACTTGCAGGCTGGAGGCTAGTTCTGATGCACAAGTACCTTATGATTCCCCCTATGTCTGGTGGTTCGGTCATCTTGAGTTGTTCTCCAGCTTTTTTTCCTTTGATCCTCATTAATTGAAATAGGGAATTTTACCCATAAAAAAAAAAACCTTATTAATATAAAAATTACATTTGTATCTTTTTCAAAAAGTCTTTTTTTTTTTTTTTTTACACACAGTCGTACCATACAGTGGAATTTCACCTGAACAGATGTTTGGGATGGTTCATCCATGATGAGGCCATCACATCAACAACTAAGATCGAAAGACTGTTTGTTGAAATTTTGGTTCTAAAATTAAAAAAAAAAAAAACAAATATTTTGAAAATTTTCACTTTCCCGGCAAAAACAACATGAAATTCAAATGAAAATTTGAAATTTCTTTAGTCCCACATCCAAAAGAATGAAAAGAAATTTTGTGATTTATAAGTGAATGTCTGTATATAATTTTTACTTACATAATTGGAGGTCTAGAGGCTCGGATTGATTGTTCCAAACTCAAGATTAGAGGACACCACAAAAACCTTTTATTTTTCTCAATTTTCTTCTGTTTTTCCTCCTCTTTATATCCGTTTTTACAGGTTATTATCAAGGTCCACCTGTAGTGCCGCCACCTCAGTACTACGCAGCTCCACCACCAAATAGACAGCCAGGATTTCTTGAAGGATGGTATGCATTTTCTTTTTCCTCAGGACCAATTATCTCATTATAGTAAAATGAGGCCAAAGTGGGCCCCACCTCTGATCAACTAAGACCATTGTATTGGTGGGGTCCATGGTAGACTGGGTGAGCCAGATATGTTGCACTGCAAAATATACGCCAGGCCCAAGTGGGTCCCACCTGATGATCGGCTGGGGTCTGTGGTAAATTGCACCTGGCCCAGAACTAACCATGATTGTATGATCACAGTCGTACAAATGAAGGCATGAGAAATGGACGGTGAGAGAAATTAACCTACTGTACAAATAAGGGTGATGTTGGGGTCACGTTCTAAACCAACGGTATCACATGATGATCATGTGCGGGCCCGGACCTCATCTTACCTCCGTACACGTGGCATGCTTCTAGCAGTTCATCTAAGGCACCAAACATCAATGGGCCCTCCAAAATCATCCAGAAAGTATCACGTTCCTAGCTGTCAATGAAGGGACTTCTTACAATTACAAACGAACGGTTACAAAGAAGTCCAACAAACGGTCCATTTTCAATTGATGTAAAATAATCCTTCAAGGCATGTAGGATCACATTACATTACTGGTATGATGTTTAGATCCATCCATCTGAAGGACCAGCAGATGAACGGTTTGGATCTTGAACAAGTGGGCTACATTGCCCAAATTAACTGATGAAGGTAATTAGAAGTCAGATATTCTTGAAACTAATAAAATTTTTGGACAGCCTTGCAGCTCTATGTTGTTGCTGTCTCCTTGATGAGTGTTGCTGTGATCCGTCCATAATCTTCGTTTAGCTGATGAAAATATGTAATACTATAGAATTTTTGTACTCTTTTTTTTTCCTTATTTGGAAATGATGTTTGAAGGTATTGTACGATTGTATAAGTGCCTTTATAATAAGGTTTGCACTTAAAAAGTATTGGGTCTTTGTTTTTTTGTTTTTTTTCCATCTAATTCTAATGTTAAAGATCTAGTTAATGTTGGACAGACTCCATTTTGGGATATTGTTTGATCAGGGAATCAACCATCTTTCCCATCTGAAGAGGGCCCACAATTTGAACGGTCTAGATTAGCATGCCATGTGTAAAATGAATAATAGTAAGTGGAAGCAGATTAGCTGTACCCGGTTACCCTAACCGGATGGAGGCCACCTTGATGTATTTTTCGTGTATCCACGCCGTCCATCTGTTTTTGCATCTAAATTTAGGACAAGATCCCAAAAATTAATAAGATAAAAAACTTATGTGGACCACACCATTAGAAACAGTGACAAAAGACTATTAAAAACATTTTGTGGGCCCCAAGTTTTGGATCAAGTTGATATTTGTATTTTCCCTTAATTCAGTCTTCTTGACATTATTAAGACTAATAAACGTTACAAAAGCCTTACGATCGGCGTTTTGAAAATTTTAATGATGATGCACTCAAACACCATTTTTTCCTGTGGTGTATTCCACCTGAGATGTGTATCTGCTTAACTGTTCGGACCCACGTTTTAAAATGGGTTGTAGAAACGGATGGACGGTGTGGATATATAAAAAACCATCAAGGTGGGCTCCACAGAAAGGGTAACACCCACTAAGCTGTTACCCGCGGTAACACCTAATCCGCTCTTACAGTAAGCGGAAGCGGATTACGGCCTGGCCTGGCCTGCCTGGACGATAATCCATCCAGGCAGGCTCTGAGGGGCCCACCTTGACGTATGGGTTTTATCCACGCCATCTACTTTTTTTTCCAAATCATTTTAGGATATGAAGCAAAAAATGAGTCAGATCCAAGGCTCAAGTGGACCACGTGGTGGAGATTGAACGCATACCGTTAAAAACTTCCAGGGGCCACAGAAGTTTTGTATCAAACTGATATTTGTATTTTTCCTTCATCCAGATCTATATGACCTTGTTAAGTGACCTTATGAACGGATTTGATGGAAAATAAACATCACTGTGGCCCCTAGAAAGGTTTCAACAGTGGGTGGCATTATCACCACTGAGATAATGCATTATTACAATACTCTGGCTAAAGAGTTGTATAGAAGGTATATTCATTTACCCAATTATCAGATAAAACTGGAATTGATATGAGTATAGAAGCTATATTCATTTACTCAATTATCAGATAAAACTGGAATTGATATGAGTGTGCTTTTTTTTTTTTTAATACTTGATTTTTAAAAATATATCCAGTTGTCGGTTGCATGACTTAGTGGTCCAAGAAGGATATCACCGTATCTCACCTGTTTACATGGCTTAAAAATAAAAGAAACAAATGGAGGAAGTTTGGTCGAGGACATCAAATGCAGACCACTGGGAATTCCTGTTTCTCACCATTTATTTTGCAAGGCGCGGATCGACGCAATTGATTGGTCTGCCCCCATACAACGTTCAAATTTTCCATCCATGGTTTGGTCCGTCGTACGCAAACAGACGCTTCAAACAAAGTCAAACTAAAATAAGATTGCAGATGTGTTCATGTTGTATTTTTAGTGTTTCAAAATAAATAAATAAATGTTTTTAAAATTTTTGGAAAATTTTCTCTAAATTTTCAAAAAAGTAATAAAGTTTTTTTTTTTTTATTGTTTAATTTTTTATGTCTTTGTCTTGTTGTGGTGGGGGTTTAGTGCCACTAAGCAAGAAGAAAAAATTTGAGTTTATAAGACGAAGATTTTGCATAGGGCTTTGGCCCTTGAAATGTAAATTTGGTTGTTTGGGGGGCTATGCCATGAACTACAAACGTCGGGCCGAGTCAGGGCCACAATGCGGTGTGCCTGGCAGGCCGAGTCAGGGCCACAACGCGGTGTGCTTGGAATGACGAGACAATATTCGAGGATATCCTGGAGATTGATTTTCCTATATTCATGTTGCATTACGGACATCCTTCAAATGAGGAGGAATCAATTTCAAGTCGAGTGACTTTTGTCGCGCCTTGAATCAAATAACTTTTCTAAATGCCTCCTTATTCAATTTTTTTATTTTTTTAATAAAAAATTTTAATTCCGAATTTCTATGATTATGGATCCAAAAATTCCTATCGTTCAACTAAACAAGAAAAGGCTGCAAATTTGCAATCGGTGTGAAGGCATGCATGCAGAATTGGTAAACGGCAATGCCAAGTTCTCTTTCTAGGGTTCAGTTTACATGCATTGCAACAGAATCCCTTCCAACATGTGTCCAGATGAAGCCCACATGCAGCCATGGTCAGATGGTTGGAACCATTCATCTTTTGGCTCAATACCTTCTGGTTGGCCACAGTCCAAACAGACCGAACATCGGACAATGGCTCATGTAGGTCCAATCCAGCAACACATTCAAATACAGACTCTTTCATTGAATCAGTAAAAGCAGTTTTTGAATGAATGGAAAGCCATTGAGTGAATGAAACAAACTGGTATTAACAAAAGATACATAACATTATTATTGAAGTCTTCATTTGTAGTTTTGTATTACCATATTTCCAGAGTGCAAGCATACATCAAAGAAAAGGAAAACACATTTATTGAGGAGAAGAACTCCTTTATTAGTAAGCAACCTAACCACCTTATAGATAGGTTATTGAACATAACCATGCAATACTAACCATTAACAGCTTATGGTTCGATGCTTAAGGTCCCAGAATTGGCATTCTTACTCATTGCTAGGCCATTGCGGCAACCGCCACCTCCACCACACCCGCCGCTACACCCACCACCTCCGCCACACCCACCACCTCCACCACACCCACCGCATCCTCCACTCTGTACTCCACATTGACCGCACCCAGAGCCATGCTCACCACTCCTTACCACAGAGTCGCTGCTCATAATATCAACTCCACATTGACCGCACCCAGAGCCACACTCACCACTCCTTACCGCAGAGTCACTGCTTGTAATATCAACTCCACAGTCACTGCACCCTCCACACCCACCACTAGCTACTTCAGACTTGGCCATCTTAATATAATCTCCGGACACAACACCACACCCGCCACATCCACTGCTCTTAATACCATTTCCGCTACCAGCATTAATTACTATACCTCCGGCACTCTTAATATCATTTCCGTACCCAGCACCGCACCCACCGCATCCCCCACTCCTAACCATAGAGTCGCTGCTTGTATTATCAACTCCACAGTCACTGCACCCTCCATTCCCACCACCAATTACTACAGGGTCAGCCGTCTTAATATCATCTCTGGACACAACACCACACCCACCGCATCCACTGCTCTTAATATCATTTCCATTCCCACTAACATGCCTGTCACACCCGCTGCTCTTTATATCGTTTCCGCAACCGCTTCCACAGCCTACTCCACAACCACTGCCTTTTTCAGCCACTGCCACTTCTGTGGCAGAGTCAGAATCATGCAAGTCTTTGCCTCCAATATTGCTGCCGTTGGCTTCCTCATCTAGACCGGCTATCTCCTTGAAACTTGCTTCTCCAGCAGCGACAAAACCATTGTATCCTTCCTTCCTCAGAATGTCCGAGAGTATGAATGACAACACGATACTGGGCATTGCAAACCATTCTTCATTGACCTATGTGTGGGAAATTTTCAAATTCAATTGTAGTGAACTAGACTTAAAAGAACTCAACAGGAATACAGATTGTTTGTTCTGGTGGGCCTGACCAAGAATATGCCGTGGTCCAAAAATCAGGCCAGTCATGTCACTAGGTGGGTCACACTTGTATTAGAAAATGGGTGATCAAAAGATTTGCCAACAGTTACATTCGACAGACACATACATGACCCACTAGATGATAGGATCAGCCTGATTTTTGGGGAGCCCACCTGATGAAAGGTGCATATTTCATATGGCATGACTTGTTGGAACAATTGGGGATGGTAGGATTTGTAAGTCCCAACTCGTGTGAGCTGTGCCATAGCAGAGCTCAAGTTGCATGGATGACCTTTCAGCATGCCATTGAAGGAATAAACATTGGAAATGTACCTTGATTAGGCCAGATTTCAAGTTAAACAATGCAACAGCCTTGCCATATGGATCTCCTGTTGAGAATCTGACTGCAGTCATGAAGTCCTGTTCGGGTTTCTCCTGGTGACAGCATCTGGGTTCATAGTCCAGCTTTCTACCGCGGAAAAGCTTAACCTGTTCACAGAACAGATTAAAAAATGATACAAACAATGTCCAAAATAAAGCACCACTTCTTCGTTACAGAAAATGGATTTAAGCATCCAGGAAATGAGTTTGAGAGATATTTTACTCTGCATTTGGATGCACTATTAGATTGAATTGCAGTGACGGGTGCATTACTTTTTAGGGAGAGAGGCTATTAACATTTGGTGATTTCTCTTTCATCAAACTGACTGCAATTCATTTCAGTTGTGAAACCAGATCCACCCTGAGCCGTTAAAAAAGGAAAAATAAAAAAAACAAAGCATGCAGATCCACTCCCATTTGACAAGTTGCCAAGTATGATTACCATTTGGTAACCCCTGAGCTCAAAAATATGGCCATCTTGGCTGGACTTCTTCTCAAGATGAAGGGAAGAATCAAACAAAGCCCACCCTGTTCCTACAGACTCAGCTAGCACGTATGTTTCCCCAGGCCATCCTATTACACCAACAACCTCTCTCTTCGAAGTATGGTTGTTTCTAGCCCCTGTTTTCTCTGAATTCCTGAAACCAATGGAAAGCCAGCAATCAATTCAGTAAGGGCTTTCAAATTTTCAAATATGGGTGATGCAACAGATGTCTTTGTTCATGCAATCTACAAAATGCTGAGAAGAAGTGTAACAAGGGCACCTTTTCTTTTTTCTTTTTTCCTCAAAAGGCCATTGGATTATTAAGCGAACTTGTCCTACATGCGTCTTGACATAGCAATAGGAATGAACCGTCATAAAGATTACTCATTTCACGCTATTGCAGACATTCTGTTCGTATATTTTAAGATGTTCGTCTTCATCAGCATTACATGTATCATTATGTCATTGATAGAGTGGAATCATGGAAAAGGATTCAAGTAGCTGACCCCAATTAGTTGGGATAAGGCTTAGATGATGATGATTTCTATTATGCAACAAGGAGAAGAAATGGCTCATTTTGTACTGGATTTGTCTGCCACAGTGTGTCTACACCAGTCACCCAGTCACCAACAGAGATGCTCCTGTCTTGTAGCATAGGCAAGAACAGTAAGAAATAAGCATTCATTCATTTTTCCAAAAAAATGTCCACATCCATATACAAGAATACCCATTATTGAAGGATACTGTTCAAGAAGGTTTAAAAACTTGATATTGATTACCTGACTTGGCCATGACCAAAACAAATACATAGAGGCTAAGTCAGGCATACGGCATGGCAAAAATTGTCAGTAAAAGATGAGAAAAGGGGACAAAATATGAAAATCTGGTCTCAGACCCATATTTAAAGGCTGAACACACAAGTGACGTGACCATTAGATACACATATCAGTTTAATCAGACACCAGATAACAATTATCAGCTGAGTGATGGAGGTTGTGTACAAGTTGCTAGGTACACGGGTGAGTCATGTAGTAAACCTCTAAAACTGATTCTCAGACAAGTTGTAATGACTCAGGCAAATTTCAAACCAAGAGCTCAAGCGTGTGTGGCTGTGGACAACAGCGGTGCCAGTGTAGCTTCCCACCGTCGGATTGTAATTCATTGGTGGTGCGTGCATGGTTGTCCCACCATGTTGGAGTGCACTAAGTTGCAATGCGACAATGGTAAGCCCCACCGCCCCATGGAGGCACCTAACCCTATCAAAACTCCGGAGCCATCCATGGATGCGGATAAAACATGAATGTGCATAATATAAGAAGCATGCTCCGTTTGCTTTCCAAGAACTCTGAAGAGTGCCCAAATTATACATGCAAGATCTTACCTCATCTGGATGCTCATGAGCTCATTGCCTGCGTCATCCACAACACACGTCCAGCCTCTAAGCGGTTGAACCCTTCCAGGAAGGGGGAAGAAACAGTTGTTCACTGAGAAAGAACTTGTCCGGACCATGTGAAACACAAGGGGGGCAATGGCTGGGACAGTGAACGAGGCAGCAATATGTAGAGAGATTGGCTTAGAGTCCACATGGCCCGAACTGGGTGCCAACTCAAACCATTTATCCACTGACAGCTTAGAGATGGGTTCCAGCAAGTCTTGCAGAGAGATTGAAGTTGTTCCCATGGTTTTGGGCGCCCTTGATATGGGCAGGTGGGATGGAGAACGGGACTTGAGTGCAAACACCAGCTTCTCAGTCGGTTCACACTGAAAGGCAGCGACCTGTTTCTGCCCAGACTCAGCTGAAATATTCAATACCCTCCTTGTTTTGAAGAATGAATCTGGCTGGCTCTTACTAAAAAAGACAGATAGATTGCCCTTATGCCCTGCTGGTATATTTTTTATACCCACAATCTCCAAAAGTACCTGTAAGAAAATATAAGACAGAAACAGCCATTTGAGCACGTAGCCATTGACTTTTAACGCAACATTATTAACATGTAACTATGAATAAACCATGCACTCTAAGATTGGCTTTAGTGGAACAAAGAACTGAAGAACTTAATGTTTTAAGACTATCCAAATGTCTCGTATTCACATCAAGCAATAAAAATCTGAAGACACAAGAATTGGGCGATGATGGAATTCACCCAACTAATTTAAAAAAAAAGGTTTTAGAAACCTACCTCCACAACCTTCTTCTGGGGAAGTTGAAGGTATTTCTGATATTCGTTGCATGGAATGACATTCTTGCCCACACCATTCATTGGCCAAGGACCAACAGTGACAGGAGATGGAGCACTGCCTCTGTACATTGCCCCTGCCCTCCAGTATCTCCGCCCAAATGTCTCTTCCCATTGCTTGGTAGTTCCAGAAAATCCAGTATCAAGCTTCTTTCCTTTGGTTCTGTCAGAGTCTGTATCATCATGTTCTAATACCTTCCCGAGTGCTTCTACCAGGTCCTTGCAGTAGGAGACGGGCTGCAATTGGTGAGAATGCCAAATAAGATCAATATCATAAGTTGGCACACAAAAGTGTTTCACGGATCTCTCTGCATTTCTCTTGATTAGATGTAGAAACCCTTTATATCTGGCCACAGCTCCTTCAAGAAAACAATCATCATGCATGCTGGGTCTTGATACCTGTCCAAAGATAAAATAAGTAGGATAAGAAGAAGAAGTGAATGATTTGAGTCCTAGCTCATCTATTTTAGAGTGAAGCATTCCTTTACAAATGAATAGTAAAGCTGAACAAGGAAAATCATGGAGCATGCAAGAGGTAAAGACAAAGGCTGCAAAAGGCTCATGGATATTTCCTAAGCCGACATTCAAATTAAAGTATTAAGAGAAGAAATTCAAAGGTTTAATAACAATGTTTTGACAGAATAACAAAACTACCAGGCTACAAGTCGAGCCCATAGACAATTACATGTGCAGAGAAATCATTTGACTCCATATTTGCATAGTTCCATGTTATTTCTTATTTCTTTAATATTCAAATTGGGTTCAAAGGTCACTATTACATGATTTGATTGATGCACCATGGTTCACGCTGTTTCCAGTTCCAGCACGCTACTGGAGAACATTTGTTTAGTGCACATAGGCAGGAGGATCTTCAAGTGCTTGGGTTTCATCACTCTTTCATTGTTTTGCTGTTTACCAAAGTAATGCATGCCAAGAATATTTTACTAACATCTTTAAGCTAAGAAAATATCGATTTGAAAAGTTCTAAAACATGAGATGGAGGATACAAGACTTGAAGGCACACAAGAGGGTTTGTCTGTAACAATCATTTTTAAAAAAGAAGTAACGATGATTTGATTAAAAAGAAGCGGATTACAAAAAAGAAGGATCAGCAACTGTGACCCAAAAAAAAAAAAAAAACCAACACAACACAAGCTGTCAGTATATTAAAGGGAAGACTCAAAATGCATGAGTTACCTGATAAAAGAAGACTCTCTGCCTTCTAACTGCTGAAACCAGGTCATATTTGATGTTTTCTACAGATTCAGAAAACTTTTCAGCACCACCTTCTGAGAAAGTAATGTTGAAGGCAAGCTCATATGGCTCTTCTGGATATAGACTGCTCCAAATTTCTGCCGTTTTCTGCTTGGAAGTCCCTTCAACAACTGATACAACATTGCAGTTGTCAAGGATCCTCCCATAAAACTTCTCACAGTCTGTTTTGTATTGTACCTAAAATAACATGCAAGGATCAGGAGTTAGTTATCTTTCATAAGTTTTTCTTTAGGCTACACACACCTCTTGACATGTGCCTTTAGTGTGTGCGTGGGGGGGCATCCAAAAAGCACATCAGGTGGTGGACCACATAACGGAGATGACATGGCCCCAAAACAGGCCAGTCTACTCACCAGGTGTGCCATATAAATACAAGAACAATGGATGGTTTGAAAAGAAATGAAAATGGTCCACATTAGACGTACATGTGTTGCCCACCTGATCAGTCATCAGCTGACCTGGTTTCTGGGTAAGGCCAACTACATGGTGGGACCAACCTGCACCTGATGCATTGCTCAGATGTCCCAAGCACATGCCGTGTTGGCATGTGTACCATCCATAGAGTTTGTGGGCTTAGCAGAAACAAAATGAACATAGATGCAATTCTCATCTACAGAGCCTACCGGATTAAGCCTGTGACAGTGCCATATCCATTCACAATCAAGGGGCACAACCAGAGGGACTTCTGATTCAGCATGTTTTACAAGCAAAGGAAGCCAACAATTCTTGTACCTAAACATCAGCATCCCCATAAATCAGAATTTGAGGTGGAGAATTATAAGGGAATGTAGGCATCCAACTCACAATTGCAAAATTACCAAAAGGCCATCATAAGATCCTTCTTCCTGGAAGTAAAACTATAGTATAACAGTAATTACATATAAGATTGTGTGCTGGTGAAGCAAGTGTATCCATAACTTCACGAATGAGCAAATAACCAAACCACAAACGAATCATGTTGGAGTTTATCCATACAAGCAATACTAATGAAATATATTCACCTAATGCCCTGAATAAGAATGTGGTGAAAATCCAATGGTAGAAATAACGCAGTATATGCCTACAGACTGTAAATATACTGTTATGGTTGAGATGATAATTGAAGATGAGTGCTTGCAGTTCAAGTTCCACCTTTTGGATAATTGAGAAGGTCCAATTTTGGGTTCCGGCCATCAGCTGCTGATTCCATCATGCTAGAGTGCATGGCATTGAAAAATGCATCAACGGGAGTTTATTGAATGTATGTTGGTGCAAAAGCATGAGATTCATCATTCATGTAACCAGATGTTTCAAATACTTGCCATATTGAAATCCCACCATTCTGACAGTATTAACAATTAAAAAAGAAAAATAAACTAGGAGCATTGCAGTGTGTGTGTGTCTCTCTCTCTCTCTATATATATATATAAAAGAAAGCACTAATATGCAAGTTGTACCATTCTGTAAGTGAGGAACATAGATAGTCATGTAATCAAGGTGTTCCATATCCGTTAAGATATGGCTAAGATATGGCTGTAAAGGCCAATACATATAGGTAACAGCCGTGACCGTTATGCGGTACGGGGGTGAAATGGGGCAGTTAGTTTTTGAGGGCCATAATGGCCATTATGGGGCATAACGACCATTACCTCCCATAATGGTTGAAAAACGGTCACTTTTTTTTCTATTTAAATCCACTTTTCTCCTTATTGTCCACTTTTCCTATTCCAAAAACTTTATTAGATTATTCTACAATAGATTTCGACCACTTTTACTATAGCTTTTAAGATTAAACTTGTAAATTGAAGCAATTTGGGTGAATTGTAGCTGTGAGGGCCTATTTTTCAAAAAAATTGAAAAAAAGAAGAAGAAGAAGAAGTGGTATTTATTCCTTTTTTCCGATTTCTAGTCCTAATGCTTGATTGTGTCATGTAAATATTACAGACAGATAACCATATTCATAAATTCATCAGACAACCAAATACAACACTCTCACCAAAGAGTGCACTGTTATGCTACCATAAATATGTTCAAAATAAAAAATAAATACATATTTGGAAATTTTATATTATTCTAGATTTTCTTTTCTCTTTCTTTTTTGTTTTTCAGAAATTTTCAAGCGAAAAAATAAAATAAAAAAAAACAATCGTCACGGGGTCATAACAGTCATTACACCCCCCGTATCAGTAACGGTGGTGACTGTTACAGCCACCATTACCAATACGGAATACCTTGCATGTAATGGCTACGTAGTTCCCTCAAAATTTACAAATATAATAAAAAAGAAATAATATTCTATGCAAATACCATCTAAGAACCATGAATTACAAAACTAGAAAAATTATGTCATTGGATGCCGTACCTATAAATTGCCCTGTTTAGTATAGGGCCGTCATAGAGACAGCGGTTCCGATCAACAGCTGCAAGAAACTGTAGCTGCTTTTTTGCTGCAGCTTTCAGGTCGATGCTAACAACAATCTTCTGGGCTTCAAGCCATTCTAATTCTTGCGCCTCGTCCATATTTACTTAAATGAATTATATAAATATTTTAGACCAATCCAATGTTCAAATAACAGAAAACTCTCGACTTATCTGCAAGAAAATGCAATCACATAGCCTTAAAATTCAATGTTTTCAAATCATCATCGTTTTTCGTTGATACTACATAAAAAATTAAAGTAAATGTCATATGATCATTGCTAGTTGTTCTTCTAGTGCCGCAAATATACAGATTTTCAACTACCCATATGTAATTGCAAATTGAAAAATGGGAAATGGGGAATTGCACAACTTCATGTTGGAATAACAAAAATTAAATGAACAACCATACCATTGTATGACCCTTAATATCCTATGAAGTATCTCCATCAGACAACAAAACGTAAGTAAATTAAATTCCCTAACTGCAGAACAATATTTGAATTGGTTATGAGGATCCTGACCCATCCTTCTTGGTTAGGCCCACCTCCTCCATATACATAGATCTAAGGTCAGCGAATCAGAAACATCCATCATGTGGACCACGCCATGATTGACCACAATCCAAAACTCACAGAGATCAGACTCCTAAACATATCTGATCAGTGGCATACAAGTTGACAATCAAAGCAGACTAGCTAGCCAATAGTCTCACAGCTCACATGGTTAGTATCAAGGAGGCCATGACCCATCCCAGATAGGCCCCGCATGATGGATGGCCGCGATTCCCCAACTGCGCCGGACTAGATACAATCTCTTTAGGCAGGTCCACAAGAAAAATGCAAGAACTCAACAAGAACCACACTCTGGTAAGCATTCAGCACAATTCATTAAACCATGGCAACACATCCACCATACACGTGACATGCGTTCCAATCAATCCAGACCGTCCAAACCACGGGTCCCATTGTGGATGGATCACAGCCCAAAAATTTCAAAAAAAAAAAGGGGGGGGGCGGGGGCGATGATCTTAACCATCTGATTTTGCATGTTAAATCAAACCACTGAAAGATTTTCTCTTTAACCATCCATTTGATGCCCATCAACCAGATGATTAAGATAACATCCATGATTGAGAAGATGGATGGACGTATTGCCACAATCACGTGGAACAACCTTCTTTTTCTCTCTTTCCTAAAACTCGATACGATCGAATTACAGATACTAATCCATGAACCAACAAAACTACACAAATTTCAATACATACATATATAACAAACATCTCATAATGAAATTACAGCAAAAATCCCAAATCAACGGGACCTTTCCATAGAAAATTCATCGATTTCTCACAAAGAAAATCAAACAAAGGAATGTTGTTAGAGATAGAGAGAGGATTCCAATTGTTGTAGAGAATCAAAATCATAAATAAGAAAAGAAAATTCAACACCTACACAGCTACTATTTCAAATTCAGCTACGATTTTCTCTCATTCTCATCAGAAACTACGTCTATTCAACAGAGAAATTCAACGGAGGTAGAGAGAGGGAGAGGTCACCACAAAAGAGAATCAATTGCTTGTCATTCCCGCTTTCATCGAAGTCGCCTTCGGGTGATGGTTTTATATAGAGAAGCCGCCGTATTATACTCCCGTATATAGCGATACATACGTAGATTGTACTTTCTAGAGTTACTTTTGCCTCCGTCGCGAAGCATGACTGATTGAATGTGTCGCTCCATTGGGCCCACATCTTGAGTGGTCGGATGCCAATTTTTTTAGTGATATCCAATCCGTCCATCGTTTCTGGCGGCTAATGTTAGACATTGAGGCCAGAAATAAGGCCAATCCAAATTCAAATGATACACATCAAAGGAGAAGTGAGGATCAGGTTTATATTTTGATTTTCGATTCATCCTAGTGGGACTCACCTTATGAACGGTTTAGATGGCATATAAACGTCAACGGTGGGTCTTAGTTGTAACATGATCTATGAAGGTGGAGGATAGAGAATGTCACCCGGACATCATGGTGGGCCACAGGGTCTTTGGTTGCACGGGCTCCCAACAACAAACGGTTGGAATGGATTTTGAACGGTTCATCTTCTCGGTACTGTCACGCATAAGTCATGAATCCGTTATCGCAATCCACTTCAGTGAGGATCCTGACTGTCGATTTATACATTTGAATATGAGCCATTGTAATATTCTTTTTAGTGTTCTAAATTTGTCAACATATAGTGATATAGTGACGGTAAGAATCATTCAATCCAGCTGCGATGGCCCTAACAGCGTAGAATCCAGAAAATGGGCGGTCCTGATCATAGGATGATGTCAGCATGTGGGCCCCAATGGGACGACCCATTCTGGCTGTCCTCAGTCGCGACGGAGGCAAAGAGACGCAATGGAGTCGCTGACTACTCGTTGTACTACTCCAGGGAATGTACTATTTAGTTTCAAATATAAGAAGATTCGCACCAATAGATTGAACAGGGAAATCGCAGCACACGTGCCAATGAAGACACGTGAGTTAGATCTGGGCCACGCATTACGTGTCTCTGTACGTGAAGTGCCTTATCCTCGAGTCGAGACTGGTTGACTCACGGTTCAAGGCCAAGATCATGTTCGCTGCTCGCCTTTGAAACTATGGCCCAACTGATGATTGGACAGCCATGTTTCATGATCAAGGTCATCTTCGCGATCTCGAGTCTAATTGTTGGCCTGGATCTCACACAGGTATACCCCAGTAGCTCGTGTGGGGAAATCCTGAGGACCAATCATCTTCAAGCGTCAAATCCAAGATGTACCGCACGCGTGTCCGTTTTACAGACCCAGCTAGGTAGCAGCCGTACAGTGTACCGCATGGCACGTGTCGAGATTTCTCGACAACCAATCATCTTCAAGCGTTAAATTGAAGATTTCGCACACGTACCCGTTTTACGGACACTGTTCGCTGCTGGACAGCGCGCGGGACTCGGATTCAGTGGTGAACAACCCTCCGATGCGATAGAGGGAATGGATGGGCGCGGATTAGGTACTACCCCCGCCCGTCCGGAGCTCAGGAGGGGCTGGACTTGTAGCTCGTTGAATGGTGGTAAGTGGTTATGTCAGAAGGCACGAGGCCACGTCAGTATACGGAGGCGTTAGCTCGCGTTTATACTCGTCCACAGAGAACCCCAACCCTCTCCTATTTTTTTTTTGTTTCCTACCTTTTTTCCGTGCGCGAGGTTGAGTAGCGAGACTCGCTGCTAAAGTAACGTCGCGAAGTTTTGTGGGCCCCACAACGATGCATGTGTTGTATCCATACCGTCCATACACTTACGAAGAATAAGTCAGATCCAAGGCTAGAGTGGACCCCACCACCAAAAACAGTGGGGAGAGTGATGCCTATCATTGAAACCTTTCGAAGGTCCACGATGATGTTTATTTGAGATCCAACCTGTTCATGTATTAACTCAGACATGAAAGAAAGAAAAACACAAATAACAGCTTGATCAAAAACTTTTGTTGCCCTTAAAACTTTTTAATGATGGGTGTCGTTCTCTCCACTATTTTGTATGGTGGTGTCCATTCGAGATTTGAATCTAACTCATTGTCTGGACCATGCCCAAATATAATCTCTCCAAATGAATGGACGGTGTGGATACAAAACATATATCATGGTGGGGCCCATAGAACTAGGTTACATCACTTCACAGCGAGTAGGCTGCTCAATCAGCGCACCAAATAGATAACGTGCATTCCAAGAAACTCAAAAACAATTATGAGATCAGATTGCGTCTGAGTACGCTCCTGTTGTATTGAGTAAACTCTGCTGGGCCCACTATGAATTCATGTGTTTTATCCCCGCTGTTCATCTGATTTCTCATATCATTTTAGGGGGTTCAACCCAAATTTGAAGTATATCTAAAACTTAAATAGACCGTACTACAGGAAACAGTGGAATTATTTATTTCCACCGTTGAAACCTTTGTAAGGCCCATTGATGTTTATTTGTCATCCAAACGGTTCATAAGATCACAATGACACGGATGAAGGGAAAACAAGAATATCAGCTTGATCTAAAACTTATGTTGCCTCTTAAGAATTTTTCAACAGTAGTTCCAGTGGTGTGGTCCACTTTAGATTTGGATATGCTTAATATTTTGGTTAAAGCCCTAAATTTATACGGTAAAACGGATGGACGAAATTTATACATTGCATGAACGATGGTGGACCCCATGGAGATCATTTGAGGGCATGAAAAAAAAAATGAGGCAAATCCAAGACTACAGTAGAGCCCACTATATAACAGTGGAGAGAGTGTCGCCCACAGTTAAAACCTTCCGAAGGTCCACCATGATGTTTATTTCAAATCTAACCTTTTCATGTGCTAAAGTAGACATGAAAGAAGGCATCAATTTCCCCACTATTTTCTGTGGTGGGATCTACTAAAGCTTTGGATCTGACTTATTCCTTGTATTATGCCTTAATATTATCTCTCCAAATAGATTGACAGTGTGGATACAAAACATACATCATGGTGGGGCCCACATAAGTTGATGACATCATTACAGTTGAAAAAAAAGAAGAAGAAATGGTTAGAGTTTTTTTTTAATTGGAGAACTCCGTTCGTTTTGTTGACGTGTCCTCTACCATATGACGTAACCACTCTTTACTAATTAAGGGGCTACACGTCCAGCGCATCCTGGGCTCTGGATGGGCAGGGGTAGTACCGAATCCGTGCCCGGGAGTGGATTAGGTCCGTGGGGTCTGCCTTGATGTATCTATTTTGTATCCATGCCATTTATCCATCATTTCAGATCATTTTAGGGCATGATTCAAAAAAATAAATAAGATCCATATCTCAGGTGGACTGTATTTCAAGAAATAGTGGTGATTGAACATCCTACCATATGTAGTTTAATGTTTATGTAATATTTACTTCTCATCCAATCTGTTGATAAGGCCACATAAGACTAGTTGAAGGTAATTAAACAAATATCAGCTTGCCCCAAAACTTTTGTAGCCCACTGATTATAAATCACCACCATTTCTGATGGTATTGTCTACCATATAATGGGATCTGTTTCATTTTTGGGACCATTCATTAAAATGATTGAAAAAAATAATGAATGGCATGATACAGAATAGATACATCAAGGTGGCCCTATGGTAATAGTTGTACCATCTTAGGTGATGTCGAAGTATCACCTAAATCTACTCCTCAACAAGCTACTGCTTGGGACTCGAAAAGTCGTGGGTCCAACGTGAAGTATATGTTCCATCCACACTCTAGATTCATTTTGTGAACTCATGTTAGGATATGATCCCATAAACGAGGCCGATCCAAAAGAGGTGGTTTGACTAGTGGGCCCCACTATAATATATCTGTTTTATCTATGTTGTGCATCCATTTTTCTAGATTAATTTAGGGCTTAATTCAAAAAATAGGTAGATTTAAATCTCAAGTGGACCACACCAGGAGAAAAATAGTGTTTGTAATGTTTATTTGACATCTAATAGTTGATTAGGAGATTCTGAACTAGATAAGGAAAATAAATAAATATCACTTAATTCAAAACTTTTGTGGCGGTGTTAAATCAACACTATTTTTTGCCCACGACCCTATGCCTCGGTAGTAGATTCATAAGAGTTTCAACATAAGGTCATGAGTTCAAGCACCCATTGTGGTGTGAGTGCACGGCATGTGTGGGGTGTGTGAGCGCATGCCATAAAAAATATTATTTTTAACTTTAATGGTGGGATTCAATCAACATTGCTTTTAATGATAATGTCCAGTGAGTTTTAGATCTATCTCATTTTTAGGCTCATGTTGCACCCATATTCAGAGCTTAAGTGGTATACTAAGTAAAGATGATCTTGTTTCAACACCGAATTCTTAGTATCAATTTTCAAATGAGCATTAGTTAATGTAACAGACACGTTTAGATCCCTCTTTTGGTTTGATTCCCTTGATCTCACGGGACTTTTTAATGGTTGGTTTGGTTCCGTTGAGCTTTGGATCCTTCAGTTATTTTTTTCTTTTTTCCCCAACTCATGACTTCAAATGAGAGGAAAAAAAGGAGAGGCGGAAATGATAAAAATACATTGTAGCCGTAGCTTTGACCAGTACCAATTGGAGGGGTCACTACCGAATCTGAGTTCGGAACCTTGTCGACTGGAAAAAATCTTCGGCACTTCCTGCTATTTTCTTTGACTTTTCCGTGTGCATTTGCATACTATTCGTATCACCGACGCAATATAAAGACATCAATATAGGCCATCCAAGTTGCTGGACCCATTCTCCATGGATAATATCTTGAAATCCGATCAAAACAATCCTGAAAATGATAAAATACATAACAGGCATAGCTTTGACTAGTACTGTCTGGAGGGGTCACTACCGAATCCGAGTTCGTGAGCTTGTCGATTGTAAAAATTCTTCAGCACTTCGTTCTATTTCCCTTGACTTTTCCGTGTGCGTTTGCATACCATTCGTGTCACCCAAACAATATAAAGACGTCAATCTAGGCCGTTCAAGTTGCTGGACCGTTGATAATATCTTGAAATCCGAACTGATCAAAACAATCCTGAAAATGATAAAATACATAACGGGCTTAGCTTTGACTAGTAACGACTGTAGGGGTCGCTACCGAATCCAAAGTCCATGAGCTTGTCGAATAGAACAATCTTCGGCACTTCGTGCTATTTTCCTTCACTTTTCCGCGTGCGTTTGCATAGTATTCGTTTCACCCACGCAATATAAAGACGTCAATCTAGGCCGTCCAAGTTGCTGGACCTGTTCTCTATGGAAACTATCTTGAAATCCGAACTGATCAAAACAATCCTGAACCCTCGATGGTCCAAGAGGATGGTTAGAAAATTTTCATGTCTAAATTTCCTGGGTGAAATTAGATGGCTAAGATCATCTGATCAGAGTCATTTCTGGGCCATGCTCCATCCAGAAAGGGACCCATGATTCGTATTGTTAGATGCAGAAAAACATACATTTTTTCTATCCTTTTCCATGTGCGGCTTTGATGGATCTCTGTGGGGACAATGTGAAGTATTCAGCTTAAATCCATCCGCCCCCCCCATCCATTTTCACAGATAATTTTAGAGAATTATCCCCAAATGAAGCAGATGTAAATATCAGGAGGGCCACACCATAAGAAACAATGGTTATTATTGACCATGAAAAACTTATTGTGGGCCATAAAAGTTTTGGATCAAGCTGATATGTGCCTGATCCCTTCATACAGGTCTTTGAGACCTTCAACAGGTTGGATGGTAAATAAATATTCCAGTTACCCTTGAGAAGTTTTCAATGGTGGGTATTCAATCATAATTGTTTTCTATTGTGTGGTCCACCTAAAAATTGGAACTGCTTAATTTTTGGGATCATGCCTTAAAGTGAGCTCTTAAAATGGATGAATGGAGTAGATCTAATTCACATATACCAAGGTAGTTCCACCATCACGAATCCACCTACATCGTGGATCCGAGATCCTCGGAAGCTGCCGCCCTTTTTCGTTATTTTGTACCACCCATCTTACGCACGAATTTTGCACCGTTTGTTTAATGCTTGGAATGATGAGGGAGGTGTCCGATAACCAAAGTATGGTAGACCTCTCTCTTCCCTGTACTAGCATAGGGGAATATATCAACCAGGACCACACATCTGGTAAATCCTAGATTAATTGTTGAAAAGTATATCAATTAGGATTGTTAGCTGCTCTGTTTGTTTTTTATTACGTGAGCGTGTCAAAATTGATATAGTTACTTAATTCAAATTAATCAACTTTAACTCCAAGCATTAAAATAAGCAAATATATCCAATATGAACATATATAACTAAATTTTATTAAGATTGGTCACTTAGTCATTCACTTACATAATTTGATAATGACTGGATGAAAATAAGAAGGTAGGTTATTATTCAAAAAATGAATAATTTTGTGTCTTCCAACATAAATGACTTTGAAAATAACAGTATAAATCAAATAAAAGTAAAAACTTACAATCGCTCACTAAGAGTAACCGAAAGAATGCATTTGTTAAAAAACTATTTGATATTAAATAAAGAATAAATCTAACGTCTGAGCGTAAACTTAGATTATAACTAAAAATTATGTATTAATAAAATTGTTGTTGCTTTGTTTTCTTTTAAGATCGTTGGGTTGGCCTTTCTCTGTCACATTCTTTCACTATTTACATATTTATGTTGTAGTTATTCTTTAAAATTTTCTTTTATTACTGGAATGGTTATATTACTCCAAAAGTCTTTCTAACTTCTCTATTTTAAACTCATCTTCTAGTAAGTTTCTCTCTACCACGATTTCACTTATGTACTCTTCTTGGCCATTAATTTTACTTTTGTCTGCTACAATTTTATATATTTTGAGTGTCCTTGATCACCTTTTATATCTTAAATGGTTCAACCATACTTTTTATATATGAAACTCAACCCTCTACCCACCATTTACTAACATGTAAAGCTAAACTTACGCAAGTTGTAAGCCTGCAAAAACCATTCCACGTTTCTGGAAATCTTTTTATCCACTTATCATTCTTCCTATAATGCTAAAACAGGGGACAACAAGGATGATGCAAGATGTGAGGTTTTCAACCGTAAATAAATAATGATACTGTCCAGTAGATATACGGTTCTGATTAATACATCTTTTATCATATGTAGTATACAAAGAGAGCCGTACCGTATGCCCGTTGTACCGGTTGCAGTGGCGGGACTGCATCAGTTCCTTTTCATGCACTTTTTGTTTCCTTATTTTCAGTATTCCGGTGCAACCGTCTCTGGTCATGGGTTTATGATTTCAGTTCAAGATTTAATAGATGAGACCGGTTTCTCTGTAGTGTTTGTGTAATAAGGTTGTTCCACAACGTAGTGTTTGCTTATAAAGGATATCCAATCCGTCCAACCAGTGAGCCCCATTATCTTGTCCTTGGATGCCAAAAACTAGGCTGATTGACAATTCGTGTGGGCAACACCGTGTAAAATCATGCCTAAAATCTATCAAATCATGTGGTATGGTCCACCTCAGTTTGGTATGGAATTTTTGTGTGTGTGGTGTGCATTCATTCTGGTGGGGCTCATGTTTATAATGGATAGGATGGATAATAGAAAGAAAGGGTAGGGTAGGCCCCACAAACAATCAGAAAGATTTTAACAGCTGGCATCCCTATCCTAACGTAACTGTCCTCATTGTTCTGGCCCTCTTATTTTGAAGGGGCTCACCTTACCGAAAAAGTGGGCCCCACATACATCATTGTAGCTGAAATCGGATTGCGTACTGAGTTGCTCAGTACCCTCTTATTGTGCTGAGTAAACTTTGTTGGGCCTACCGTGAATGTATGTGGTCTATCCATGTTGTCCATCCATTTTTTCATCTTATTTTAGCGGTTGAGGCTAGAATTTAATCATACCCATAAATCAAGTGGACTATATCATAGGAAACAGTTGAAATAATGATTTCCACTGTTAAAACCTTTTTAGGGCCCACAATGATGTTTATTTCTCATCAAACCTGTTAATATAATCACACGGACATGGATGAAAGGAAAATAAATAAATATAAGCTTGGTCCAACACTTTTGTGGCCCCCAAGAAATTTTCATCGGTATATGTTCAATTCACATTGTTTCCTGTGGTGCGGTCCACTTGAGATTTTTATATACTTCATTTTTATATTCAAGCCCTAAAATCATTTGAGAAAATGAATAGATGGAGTAGTTAAAAGACATAAATAAAGGTAAATCTCACAGAATTTACCCAATACGCTTAAGGCACTGAGTTGCTCAGTACGCAATCCACTTTCATCATTATAGCTACAATAGGATGTAGATTGCGTACTGTAGCTGCAATGAGATGCAGATTGCGTGCTGAGTAACTTAGCCTGTTATAGGTTGCTGAGAAAACTCTGTGGGGGCCACCGTGATGCAAGTTTCTTATCCATGATGTCTATTGAAATTTTTAGCTCATTTCGTCATAAAATATTAAAATTGAAGTATATTTAATTCTTAAGTGGACCACACCACAGGAAACTGTGGGTATAATAATGTCCACCGTTGAAACCTTCCTAAGGCCCACGGTAATGTTTATTTGCTCATCTAATCGGATAATAAGATCAAGCAAACATGGATGAAGGGAAAACACAAATATTAACTTGATCCAAAACTTCTGGCCCACAAGAAGTTTTCAAAGGTAGGTGTTCAATTCCTGTGTGGTCCACCTGAGTTTTGGCTATGCTTCGATTTTTAGATCATGACCTAAAATGAGCTGGAAAAACGGATGTACCGCGTGGATAAGACACATACATCGTTGTGGGCCCCACAGAGTTTATAGCGTGCCGAGCTACTCAAGTTCCGCAATCCGCGTCCGCTACAATAGTTGTACAGGAACCGCTCTCAGTTTAGAGCTTGCTAAGCTCACATGTGTGCAATAAAGGTTGTGGATACGCCACCCATGTGCAGCATGAAACATACGTGCGAAATCGAATTCATGCATCGCGTTGGTGTGCCTTTATACATGTTTTCTCAAGAATAAAATCTGGTTTATGTGGGCCCCAATATTGAAAACAGAAAATCTTCAGCCAAGTTTTTCGAGTTGTACATTTATTTTATAATTTGTGGGCCACATTATCATTGGATCAATCTGATTTTTCTTTGCTCTATTAATATAACGTTATTGTTCTGATGGATGGATCGGATCAAGAACCTATCGTGCCATGATTGCACGCGTGTGGCGTGTACATGAGCTTCATTGCACACGCGTGTGGGCTTAGCAAAGCTCCTCATACTAGCGATAGAAAGAGGAATCATCACGTACACATGGATATTCGGATTATAGCCTATCACTCACCGTCCATTTCACCGCGTGTCATCATCTTGGGAGACGAAAGTGTATGACCTATAATCCACCGTCGATTTCACAGCAAGGACCCGTATGGCTTACGTCATCACTTGAGAGATGGATATCTCTGATTTCGAGGTGAATCTGACGGTTGAAGCTGGACGTGCACCTACACGTGTATAGCCTACACATAGGGGTGTAGATGAAGCGAGCTAGCTCAGTTTCATTCGACTCGAAAAAACTCGATTTGACTCGGTTTGAAGCTGAGTTCAAGCTGAATTTTTTAGCTCGAAAATGAGTGCGAGCAGCCCCAGCTCGAATTGAACTCGGATCAAACTAGCTCGGTGACTTAGTTACTTTGCCATTGTTGTTGCTCACCAAGTGTTTTATAAAATGACCCAGCGAACCTGGTGACAAAGAAGGTATATACAAAATAAATATATATATTTTTTCTTGATTACTATGTTACTTAGAAGATTTTTGATAAATTACCTGTGAAAACCTTGCTTCTATTTCAAATATAGGGAGATTTTGAAAGTGCAGGTAAGGTATTTGTAGAAATGTTGCAATGGAAAACTTGGCTCAATCATGGCTTGAACTGTTGACCGAACTGTGCTGAGCTGGCAAATCAAGCCCGAGGACTAAGCTGAGTTCAAGATAAGGCCAGCTAGTGGCCAAGCTGAGTCGAGTTGAGACCAGCTCAACCGGTTCGACTCGATGTACACCCCTGCCTACACATAACCGACCGTTTGTATTGTAGATTAAAAATAAAAAATAAAAATGAAAAAGGATGATGCGTTTAATCTCATGGGTGTGATTTGTACGGTTCTGAGTCTGAGAAGACCCATCATGATCTGATCTGTAGATCCCGATCGTACAATAATGGATCGTGGGCCACATACGGACCAGTCCCATCAGAGATTCACCATGGGAAGATCTCAACCCGGCGCACATGGCACACATGCGTGAGGATCTCAACCGTCCGTTCTATAAGACTTATCAAGGGATGAGCATAGGCCAAAATACATATTAACTACATAATCCTAACCCTTCAATTGAGTGAGTCTTTAGAAAGAAATGGACGGTACATGAAACTACCTCTGCTGACCTTCCATTTACTTTCATCAATAGCCATCCAAACGTACAGTTATAGTTGTCCAATCGTTGTGAATTTCCGTCTCCTGTCCATCTAAGATTGGAACTTTCCAGTGATCGGTTTGGATCTTGTACACAGTTGGAAAAGCTCGTCAATCAGGAATTAAAATCATTTATCTGAATTCAACAACAAATGCCCGAGGTTTGAATCTTTTAATCAATGTGATCTTTTGGATGATCACTCATCTAGAGTGGATCCCACAATCCAACGGTTCATTTGAGATAATAGGTTCCAACGTTACAATTTATGAGTGCCTGTGTAGGAAGTGTCACACTCCACTAGAGTATCAAACTGCTTCCCTTTATTTTATTGGATAGTAGTGAGGGTGTAGTACACAAAACGACACTATGCATAACATGCAGTACACGTCTCGTACTGCATGACTCTTGAACAGTAATTTTCGTTGATGTGGGCCCAGCAATCAGTTGCGTTTTTTTTGCTATTTTTAGATATTCCTGTCTCGATGCCAGTATGGACGAATAGATCACGCTCACGCCATACGTTTATCATGTGGGGCATACCTTGAGGTGTACACCAGTCGAACCGAGTCCAGGCCACTCGCTGACCCAGCTTGTACTCGGTCCTCGAGCTTGAGTGGCCAGCTCGGCTTGGTTCCATCAGCAGTCAGGCAGCCAAGTTCAAGCTAAGGCCGAGTCAAGTTCGCATATGCAGCATTTCACAAATACGTGAATTGTACCTTTAAAATCTCACTGCATGGAAAATAGTAGCAGTGGTTTTATGGGTATTTCATCAAACACCTTCTAAGTAACATAAAAATCAAGAAAAAAAATTATAATTGTTTCATATACATACTGTTGGGGGCAAAAAATACAAGTCCGAAGACTCGGACTTAATGCCTCGGGTCACCGAAGGATGTGTCAAATCCGAGGCATGATTCGCTAAACCGAGACAAAGGTTGAGTCGGTTCGGACGACTCATCAGCGTTCCGGGCATGCATCGGGCGGACCACCTTGCCAGATCGACCGTCGCGAGGTCGGGCCTCATCCCGGATATTTTGGGATAAGATCTCCGACCCCGAAGCTCACGGGATCGGATGAAAGCTCAAGATGGGCACGATCCTATCTCCGTGATACCAGGAGAAGATCCCGCGCTCAATATCAGGAGGAAAATCCTTGTGCGACTAAGGCCCCAGCAGTTATAAAAGAAGGATCCCTTACACCTTGAGAGGTACGAAAAAATTCCTTCTAAAAACCTTTCAATACATTTAGACCCAGAGTCCAGGCCTGACTTTGGCATCGGAGGGTCTCCTGCTCGAGCCAGGGTCTCCTTTGTCCTCTTTCTGTGCAGGCATACAAGGGTCTAGGAGGACGAACCAGACATTTGCATCAACAGTTTGGCGCCGTCTGTGGGAACGTACAAAAAGCCATCTCGTATCTCTATACTGATTCCAATGGTGATGACTAGAAGGACGGTCCTAAGAAGATTTGAATGAGAACGCGATTACAGGGCCACCGGCCAAAATCTCTCACCCGTAACCCACCTAACACCCGCCGACGAGGGGCGACCGGAACAAGCAACAATCAGCGAGGTCGCGACGATGGGCGGTTGGACAAGGAGGTTCAAGAAATCCGCTCCGATATGAATATGATGAAGCAGATGCTGGAACGAATGTATCAGCAGCAAATGCAACCACTCCCTCCTCAAGGGGAGACGCACGCGCTCCAGCTACGGCTACGGCGGTTGATCCTCAACCTCCCGCGCCGCAGTCTGTCCGCCCAAGCCAACCCCAAGGCGGATCAGAACCATCTCCGGCGCAGTCAGCCAACGCTTCCCTGCCCCCGACCGATCTTCGGCACGAAATAGAGCGAAGAAGGCGCAATCGCCCTTCCATGGAAGGCACGGCAGAAAGCAGCGAACCTTGGAAAGCCGACATTCAAAATTTCAAAAAAGAAGTGCGGGAAGAGATGGCAAAAGAGATGGCGGACATAAAGCACGGCCGGAATGTATATTCAACCGGGTCCGAAGCGAAAGCGTCCCCCTTTGTGGACTCGGTACTGAAGGCCCGATTGCCCGAAAGGTTTCGATTACCTCAAATCACTCCTTTCACCGGCAAGACCGACCCGACCGAGCATATTGAGTGCTTTAGAACTTATATGGAACTCCACGATGCCTCGGATGCAGTAATGTGTCGGGCCTTTTCTCTTACGTTGACTGATGTAGCTCGACTGTGGTTCAAACAGCTGAAACCAAAGTCCATCAGTTCATTCGTTGAGCTGAGCGACGCCTTCCTCACCAACTTCATCGGCGGAAAGAAGAAATTGAAGCCCCCTGCACATCTGAATAACGTAGTTCAAAAGCAGGGAGAGCTACTGAAAGATTATATCAAGCGTTTTAATTTCGAATCCCTTCAGGTTCTAAAACATTCAGAAGAAACGGCCCTCAATGCGCTCATGCAAGGAGTTAGGGATAAGCCATTCCTGATCTCTAGACAAAACTCCGCCCGATACTCGGGCAGAGTTTATGGCACGATCCGATAAATATGCCAACGCCGAGGAAGCGCGAATCCGGCGTGAAACTAAAACCTCGGCCAAAGAGTCGGCCAAAAAAGAAGCCGACTCGGCCGGAGGAAGGAAACGCAAAGAGGATCAAGCACGTGACGAGCGAAGGTCAGGAAAACGGCCGGATCGAAAATTTTCCACATATACTCCCCGGAATAAGACTCGGGAAGAGGTGCTGAAAATAAAAAACGAAGGCTTTGTTAGGTGGCCCAAGCTCAGGAGTAATCCTAATCGGCGGGACAAGGATAAACGCCATTATCACCGCGATCACGGGCATAACACAAGTGATTGGTCACTTAAAAGAAGAGATCGAACGACTCATAAAAGACGGCCGACTCAGAAGGTCAAAGCTGGGGCATTCGAGGCGCGCCCGACCGAGAGTCAGCCAATGGAAGAAATCCGGACGATTATCGGCCGTCCACAATGTGGGGGCGACTCAAACAACGCGCGAAGGAATCAAGCACGAAAACTTAGTCAGCCTCAGTCCGAGCTCATGATTATAGATCGGCCATCAAAGGAAAAGAAAAGAGAAAGATATTGCATATCGTTCACTGAGGAAGACGCCCGAGGTATCTACACCCCCACGATGACGCTTTGATTGTCACCCTGACTATCGCTAACCGAAAAGTGTTTCGGATACTCGTCGATACGGGGTCATCTGCAGACGTGTTATTTACCCAGGCGTTCGACAAAATGGGGATCGAACGATCCACACTGCGCCAGTTCGGACCCCGTTGATCGATTTTTCCGGAGGACAGGTGCTACCTGAAGGGATTGTCTCGTTACCACTCACTGCCGGTAGTGCCCCATGTCAGACGACGATGATGATTGAATTCTTGGTCGTCGATCAACCCTCAGTATACAACGCAATACTCGGCCGACCTTCATTGAGTCTCCTCCAGGCCGTGGTATCCATACCATCTTTCAATGAAATTCCCGACCGAGTCGGGATTGTCAAAGGAGACCAGCAGGATGCGAGGCGATGTTACATGATAGCCGTAAAAGGAGCCGCCGACAAAAGTCCGACCAACATATTAACAATCGAATCGTTGGACCCTCGAGCGAGAATTATGAACGAGGACGGCCGGTCGAGGATCTTGTCTCGGGCCCCTTGGTCGAGACAGATGGATCCAAGATGGTCGAATTGGCTGCTCTCCCCCTTTAAAGAAAAGCTAATAGCCCCGCTCCGAGGTACGCCGACGCCTTTGCCTGGGGTCATGAAGATATGCCCGGAATCGACCCCTCCGTGGTGACTCACCGACTAACATCGAAGAGCTACGCCGATCCGAGGCGGCGACCGCCGGCCCCGAACGATACGCTATCATCGAAGAAGAAGTCAACAACCTCCTCCAGGCTAATTTAGAAGAAATACACTATCCCGAGTGGGTCGCGAATGTCGTGCTTGTAAAGAAATCCAACGGAAAGTGGCGAGTCAGTGTAGATTAAATAAAGCCTGCCCCAAGGATAGCTTTCCGCTTCCGAGGATAGACCCGCTAGTAATAGCCGGACATGAGCTCCTTAGCTTCATGGATGCATATTCGGATATAATCAAATTGTAATGCATCAAACAGATAAATCAAAACCTACCTTGTCCCCGACAAAGGCCTTTATTGTTCCCGAGTGATGCCATTCTGAAGAATGCCGGCGCAACTTATCAAAGGTTAGTTAACAAAATCTTTGCTCGGCTTATAAAGCCGAACCATGGAAGTATACATCGACGACATGCTCGTCAAAAGACACGCGGCGGATCATGTGAATAATTTGGAAGAAATGTTTCTAATCCTACAAGTTCCTGATGAAGCTAAATTCAAGTAAATGTGCTTTTGGAGTAGGCTGAAATTCCTCGGTTTCTTGGTCAGAGGAATAGAGGCAAACCCCGAGAAGATAAAGGCTCTGATTGATATGGAATCCCCAAAACCATTAAGGACGTCCAAAGGTTGGCCGGACGAGTCGCAGCACTTAATCGGCTCCTGTACGGATTAATGTCTCCCTTTCTTCAAACAATTGAAAGGAAGACAAGCGTTGGGTTGGACGGAAGAGTGTGAAGCAGCATTCCAGCAATTAAAATCATATCTCGGTTCTGCACCTCTCTAATCAAAACCCGAACCAGGGGAGTCGTTGCTCCTCTCCCTAGCCGTGTCCGAGGCAGCGGTTAGCTCGGCTGTGATACGAGAATCAGAAGGAAAGCAACTGCCGTATTGCCAGCAGAAAAGAGATACCCAAGCTTGGAAAAAGTGGCCTTGGCTTTAATAACTTCCTCTCGGGGGCTTAGGCCGTATTTCCATGCCCACACCATCATTGTAATGACCGACCTTCCGCTTCCCCAGGTACTGCTTCCTACCGACTCACCAAATGGGCTATCGAGCGGAGTGAGTTTGATATTCAATACCGACCAAAGGCAACAATCAGCGCCGAGGGAACGTCTTCAACCGAACTTTCGGTAAATGATACACAAGGACGGTGCAGTTCCGACCTCAACCGCTCCCCCTTGTCCTATTCCGTGGAATCGATGTCGACGGTTCTTCCAACTCGAAGGCAATTTTGCGATTATTATATACAGGATGCCTTACGACTTGGATTCCAAGCGCGAACAATACGGCGGAATATGAAGCGTTGTTACTCGGCCTCCGACTCGCCGCAGCATGGAGGTCACGCACCTAAGTTTTTCATTTTGGTTTTAACTTTGGTATACCCTAAAAGACCAAAGGGCATACATGCGAAAGCAAAGGAACTTATCAACGGATTTCAACTCTGTCGTGTCACTCGGATTCGCACGGAAAACAACAAAGCCGATTTGTTAGCAAAGCTCGCCTCCGCTAGATGAGATACCCCGGTCCGTCCCTGTCGAATACGTTGACAAGCCAAGCATAGATGAACCAATTAGCGAGGCCGTCAATACAATCGACTCGGAACCTTCCTGGATTGATCCAATCCGCCAATACCTTGACGAAGGAAAGTTGCCCGAGGATCATGCCGAGGCTCGACGAATTAAGATTCGAGCCTCCCGTTATACCATATTCAACGGAACCCTCTACAAGAAAGGTTACTACGCCCCGTTGCTGCGGTGCCTCAAACCCAACGAGGCAAACTATGTGTTACGGGAAATTCATGAAGGAATCTGCGGAAACCACAGGGCGATCTCTCGCCACAAGGTCCTACGACAGGGATACTACCGGCCCACTATCCAACACGACGCTTGCGAGCTCGTCAAAAATGCGACAAATGCCAACGGTTCGCAATTCCGAGGCAAGCGCCCGAAGCACTAACGCCGATGACCGGTCCCTGGCCGCACAGTGGGGCGTTGACATCATAGGACCGCTCCCTATGGGAAAAGGTCACTTTGTTATCGTAGCAGGGGACTATTTCACAAAGTGGGCCGAGGCGAACCATTAGCTAAAATAACCGAGCGAAGATCACCGAATTTGTATGGAAAAACATTATCTGCCGATTCGGTGTACCCCGTACCATTATTACAGAAAATGGAAGGCAATTTGATAATAGAAGCTTTCGCGGGATGTGCGACAACCTCGGATCAGAAACGTTTATTCTTCGCCTCATCATCCTCAAACCAACGGACAAGTTGAAGGGTTAAAAGATTATCAAGCAACATCTTCGGACCAAGCTTGGCCGGGCCAAAGGAGAATGGGCCAAGAGCTCCCTAAAATTCTTTGGGCTTACCGAACCACAGCTCGAACCGCGGGAGACTCCGTTTTCACTAGCTTATGGCTCGGAAGCCGTCACTCCCGTTGAAATCGGATTACCTTCGGCTCGAATCACCACATTCAATGCAGAAGCAAACGAAGAACTCCTTGCACTCGGACTCGACCTTCTGGACAAACAAAGAGAAGTGGCACGGCTGCGCACGGAGGCGCGGCAGCGACAAGTGGCTCGGTTCTACAATACCCGAGTTAGGATTAGAAGATTTCGAATGGGAGATATGGTTCTTCGGAAAGTGTTTTCTAACACCAAGGAATTTGGGTCGGGTACACTGGGACCCAATTGGGAAGGACCCTACTATTAGACCGGGAACGTATCAGCTGGAAGACCTAAACGGACAGTCGTTGCCTCACCCTTGGAACGCTGAACACCTCAAAGTCTACTATCCCTAGTTCTATATTCAACGATTAAAGACTCTGAACCAAGAAAGGATAAAGCCAAGTCAAATAAGATAAGCATTTCTCTTTCATTCATCAAAACATATGTAAGTACAAAGCAAGCGAATACATCAAAGCAAAAAAAATATATGTCCAAGGGCCCCGGTAACGGTCCTCATGCACCGGCCTCGTCCCCAACAGTATCTCCAGCAGTGGCGTCCGGGTTCTCGGATCCCGAGGCTGCTCCACCCTCGATTTCTGAAAGGTCAAGGTCAAGGAAGGATTTCTTTATGTCCTTGACGCATTCCAGATATCCGCTTTGGAACAAGCGGTCCCTTTCATCCTCGAACTCCGCCGACTCGAGGAATGCTTGGACGGCTTGGTCCCTAGCCTTCTCGGCCTCCCGAGTCTTCTCGACGGCCTGCTGAATGTGCTCCGCCGCCTCAAGCTTAGCCCGAGCTAAGTCATCCGCGCACGAAGCATGGGCGAACTCGCCGATTCTCTTCTTCGCCTTTGGAGAGAAAGCGACCCCGGCGCTTCCCGTTCAGGGCTCTTCGGTGGAAGCCGCCCCCCTCGCGTCTTGGCGCTTTCCGGCAAGGGCCGCCGCCCGGACGCCGACCCGGATCTCGGCCTCCTCGCGTCGGCCTAGAAGAGCCTGCAACCGATGAGTTGAGGATAGCTCCCGGCCTTGATCAAGCAAGGAGCGAGTTCAAAAAGCATCCTCGCTGGCGACGACGGGGCGTGGTAGAGTTTCACGAACTCTCTTTCACACCCATGGGCCCGGGCCCAAGGAACCATCCCCGACACCACTTGCTGCAGGATTGACGGCCCCTCCTGGTTCGTCTCTTCCCCTCGGGAGGACGCGGTCCTCGTCTCTCCCTCCCCCCTGGAGGACGCGGCCCCGGTCTCTTCCTCCCGACTCGGAACATCCGTCTCAACGCGTGCCGAGTCAGGAGCCAGCAATCGCCGTCTCTTCCGCCCTTTCGTCCGGGTCGGGAATCACGACGACGGAAGGAGCAGAAGAGCTCGCTGGCTCTTTCTCCTTCCGCAGCACACTTTGCCTTTTCGGGGGCCGAGGCTCCGAAAGAAGAACCGACCGCGGAGGAGCCTTCAACCTCGTAACTGGCCTGAGGGCAGGACGAGCTCCAGTCATCTCCGGTTCAGGGACAATCCTGAGGTTGGGACGAGCTTCGGGCAGATCTAAAAAAAAAAATAATAATAATAATATAGGAGTAAGTCGGTGGAAATTTGAAAATTCAGAAGATTCATTCTTAATTACCTGTAACTTCCGAGTCCAGACCTGCAAGGTGAAGGCGCTCCGGCTGTAGAAGCACCTTCCAAGACCTGTCCCTCGGATCCAACGACTTCAACTCTTTGATCCGAGCCGAGGCAATGTTGCCGAGCTTCGGCTTCTTCTTCGGAATATAACATAACCTCAATATTACAAAAAAAAAAAAGGGGGCGAGGGGAGAGAAGACCCAAGTCACGCTCTTTGAACGCCCGAGGACACGAGCCTCGCAGACCCGGACTCATCCGTTCCCACGACCACATGCCCAAAACCAACGCTCTCTCCTGTTTGTTGGAAGTGGGAGGGTCGGTTATCGGGGAACCGCCTCCGCCTCGCCAAGCCGCGAAGGAAGCCAGGGTAGTTCGGATTTACTCGCACTTGATACAGGTGGAGAAATTCGTCGACTGTTCTTCCATCTCACCACAACACCGCACATCCGAGTAAGTTCCTCCACCCATTCGGGACTATCTGCCCGGGAATCTGAATGCGAGACAAAACTCCCGGACGATGGCCTGAAGGGGGAGACGCAAGCCGCATTGCATCGACACTTGGTAAATCGCGATCGCCCCAGCAGGAGGAGCAAGTCATTTGGGCGGGGGAGATAGGTGATGACCGACTCGGGAATATGATACCCGACTCGGATTCTTTCCCAAGTCCGCTCGCAAGACCGAGGAACCGACCCTTAAATCTTCCCCGATCCTTCTTCTTGACTCGGGCGCCGATTCACCAACAGGACGGGATCGGGGTTCCTTCTGATTAAAATTTCATCTTCTTCCTCCTCATTTTCCTTCCAAGCTAGCTTCCGGGCGGGTTAATAGAGACGACCCGCCCCGAGAAGGAACGACGGAAGCAGGGCGCTCCGCCGGAGTTTCTGTGACTCTCTCAGATAGAAACGCAGCGTTGGCATCCACTGCTATCTCCGTCAGTAAGGAAGGCGATTCCGCAACATTCCAAAAACGTTGCGCTTCGCCTTCGTCTCCGGAAGCTCCCCTCTGGGGACTTCGAGAACCCCTATCCGCCATTATTATCTAATAAAGAGGAAGAAGAAACTCACCGGAGGGAGAAAGGAAAACGGAAATGGCGGAAGGAAGCGCTGACGGTTAAGAGAGAGGAAAGGAAGAAGATGAAAGACTGAAAAGGCTCCAAAGGGAATGAAAAGTAGGAATGACAATAGAAGTTCAAAATGCGGAACCCCCACCAATTTATAAGGTTGCCATACGGCGGAAGTAATTAATGAGAAAATGATTCGACGCCTGCATCGATTCCCCCACTCGACACGTGGCGCTCGTCGACTGACGGTAATAATGTCCTTGCTACGTGTCCAACCCTCATTGGCGGGATGAGCGACTTGACGGCTGATGGCGCATGAGATGTCAGGAACCGAACCGCCTCTCGTCAGAGGCGGCATGGAACGCATTAAATGACCACCTGCTGTCTCGGACTGGGTTATGAACCGACTCAAAACTCGCTACTCCTAGGTGTCATATGAAACACACGGAGTAGGGGGGCTTACTGTTGGGGGCAAAAAATACAAGTCCGAAGACTCGGACTTAATGCCTCGGGTCACCGAAGGATGTGTCAAATCCGAGGCATGATTCGCTAAACCGAGACAAAGGTTGAGTCGGTTCGGACGACTCATCAGCGTTCCGGGCATGCATCGGGCGGACCACCTTGCCAGATCGACCGTCGCGAGGTCGGGCCTCATCCCGGATATTTTGGGATAAGATCTCCGACCCCGAAGCTCACGGGATCGGATGAAAGCTCAAGATGGGCACGATCCTATCTCCGTGATACCAGGAGAAGATCCCGCGCTTAATATCAGGAGGAAAATCCTTGTGCGACTAAGGCCCCAGCAGCTATAAAAGAAGGATCCCTGACACCTTGAGAGGTACGAAAAAATTCCTTCTAAAAACCTTTCAATACATTTAGACCCAGAGTCCAGGCCTGACTTTGGCATCGGAGGGTCCCCTGCTCGAGCCAGGATCTCCTTTGTCCTCTTTCTGTGCAGGCATACAAGGGTCTAGGAGGACGAACCAGACATTTGCATCAACACATACCTTCCTTGCCACCGGCCACACTTTGTTAAGTCATTTCATTAAACACTTAGTGAGCAACATCGATATCAAAGTCACTGAGTCACCAAATTGGTTCGATCCGGGTGGAGTAGAGCTCGAACTCGGTTCAAAATTTTTTCTAGCTCAACTCAGCTTGAACTCAATTTCGAACCGAGTTGAATCAAGCTTTTTCGAGTTGAGTCGAGAGAGCTAACTCGGTTCATGTACCTATACTTGAATCTATCGGTTCAATCATGGACCCCATTGTAACATGGCCCGAAATTTACATTCCTTTAACCATCGAATTATTTTCTAACATGGCACTAGCCTCGAAAAGGGGTGGAAAATATTTTCTTCCTCCGTAGAATATTATTGAAAACTGGGTCCCAACGCCCAAGCACTGTGAGGCCATCATGATGTTTGTGTTATTGCAGGGATTCCCATAATCCCAAGATCGGTAGGGTCCACTATAATTATTATGTTATATCTGCTCGGTCCATCCGTTTCACTTAGCTCATTTTAGGACTTAGATCTAAATTACTCGGGTGTTTGATTTTTCACATATACTTTTAAATGGATAATGATTATTTACACTTGTAATTTTAGCATCCTTTTTAGTGTGACATTGTTAGGCCTGCAATTTTAACCTATTCCCTCGTTATGAGGAAAACATAAAACCATTGAACCCATTGTGATTATGCGACTTATCCACACCACCCTCCCTTCCGCAAGATCATTTAGGACATGAGCTAAAAAATGAGGCTGATCCAAAATTCAAGTGGACCACACCATAGGTAACTCTCTCCTTTGAACACCTATAGTTGGAAACTTTTTAAAGTCCTTTGAAATTTTGGATCAAGCTGATACTTGTGTTTTCCCTTTTATCCACATCAAGTTAAATGACAAACATACATCATGCTGGACCTTAGGAAGAAAATAGCTTTCACTCATGTACATCATTAGGACTACCTTATGGTATGGCCCACTTAAGCTTTCGTTCTAACTCATTCTTTAGCTTATGTCCTAAAATATTCCAGTAAAATAAATGGACAACATGGATAAGTTGCATGCATCATGGTGGATAAGTTGCATACACTACAAATTTAAGTAAACTCTTTTCGAACCTATTTTCAAGGGGGGAAATGCTCACTGATTTCTATATCTCAACAAACATGCATAAAAAGTAATATTGACCGGTATATTAATAGGGAGATTTGAAAATTCTAGGGATCGTTTGGCATCGTGGATTGGAGGGGATTTGAGGGGGTTTCAAATCCTTTAGTTGTTTGGCAACATAAAGTAAATGGGGATTTCAAATCCAGGGGGTTTGCAATCCACAATGAGAACTTGGATTACACCTAAAATTATTTCAATAGTTGCAAGTGTCACAGGTGTATCACTATACAATATCATTCTATCAGGCACATGACCCACTAATGATGATCAGCACTGTCCAAACATTGTCCAGCACCGTTCAAACATTGTCCATGTAAATCAACGATTAAAAATTGTTGGTTAGTCACTCAAACATGATTTTGTGCTTGTGGCCCATCCGAGACTTGGAATTTCATCATTTTCTAGCAAAGCATATATTTCAGCAGGCTTATTACCATTATGTCAAAAATTACGTATCTCACTAATTAGAGATATTAAAGTTGATTTAGTAATTAAATTCAAACCCTATAAATATACCATGCATAGGTACTTTTGGATTAAAGTTAATTCACTCTCCGTGGTGCCAAACACACAGGGAGGATTTCCAATCCTGGGGGTTCCAAATGCTCCCAAACAGGCCCTAATACCCCTTAAAGAAATCCAATACTTAAGTGAGTCACGAGGAAGTAATTGGTGCATGGGAATGGAAACACACACCCTTTGAATCTTTTTGAGCACAACAGTTATGTTTATAAGCCATTAAATGGGTTCATGAGGTGATTCCCACTTAGATATTGAGAAAAACACAAATATCAACTTGATCCAAAACTTCCATGGCTTCAAGAAGGTTTCAAATGTGGGCATAGTTCCCATTGTTTCGTGTGGTTTGGCTTATTTGTTGTTTACAATGCTACAAGTGAAAATGCTTGGTGGTCTTAAATGACACATAATAGATATTTTTAAATAATAAAATTTACTAAAACCAATAAAGATGTCTAAATTAATTTAAACTCATGAACTACAGGGCTAGTTTTATTTAACTTAAATAAATGCTTTAAAATTAAAACATGACTCTTAAAATCTTAAAACAAATAAAAATAACAAATGTAAAAGCTATTACAAAATTGTTAAATGAACAATTCCAACATTTGATGGTAAAGCTATAGTTGGAAAATTATAGTACGGGTTATATAGTTTTGCTCCATCGCAACCCTTCTGGATAAATTCATTTCCTAATGCTACATCAAATTTGGAGCTTGGAGCATTGACCTTCTCTTTTTTACAAATCATCCAATCTGAATTCCAATGCCATTTGTGTATACAGATGTGAACATAAGCCATTGCACACTTGATTCCCCACAATCTTTTTGTCCATTCAATGTGGGGAAAGGGGCCAGTGTGGCCCACCACTTGATTATTTCTCCTTTCCACTCATTAGCTGAAATTGTAATTTCTAAGTTGGCCAACCATAAACTTGAAAAGGCACATGGACAGAATAGAAAGGACATTATGGTCTCTTTCAGGTGGACCAACAAATTATATATTATTGGTTGCGTATGGTGCTTGATGTTTTGGCTCATGAGAAAAATAGGAAGAATGATTAGATACAACCTTGTGGGCCCGTTGCATGTAGAATATCCTACCCGTACAAAAGGTTGGCTGCACAATAATGATCTATGAAAATCAGGATAATGCACAGATGGAGCAGATTAATACAAAGAAAATATCAATGGACAGATAATGGTACGACTTAGTGTAATGATATGACTTAGTTTCTGAAGCTTGTGTTCGGATGTGAGCTCAAAAATGAGATAGATCCAAAGCTCAGGTAGGCCACCCCACACGAAACAATGGAGATGGAAGACCTTCCTAAACCTCAATTGAGATAGAAGACCTTCCATAACTTCTATGAACTCTAGAAGGTTTCAACGGCAAGCATGCAGTCCCCATACCAGCCTAATCCTAATTTCTATGAGCTCGAGAAGGTTTCAGGGTAAGTATTCAGTCCCCATTTTTCTTCTGTGCTCCTCCTTGAATTTTGGATCTGTCTCATTTTTGGCTTACATCCTAACATTAGCTAGTAGAAACAATGAATAAAGTGAATGTCACGGAGATATCACATTGAGATTTATGTATGAAACTCATGTCTTTTCATCCGTTGCCCGTTGAAGGAATTTTTCAATGTAATTGAAAGGAGGGCCATGGTTTAGTGTAGGCCAATTGGTTGGTCCATCCTATAATGGGTAGAAAATTCCCCTATGAGAGAATCTGAACCTTTCAGTTTATGGCCCATAGATGGACAGTTAAGAAGAGAAAAATCCAATGTTGACCACAGGATCTTCCAATCTATAAAATTTTCGGGACATGGTCATCTACAATGGGACTCAACAGATCAACTCTATAGAATCATAAACCCCACTTGTTAGAGCTGAAACCTCAAAACCCATATACAAACAAGTCATTTGATACTCTAGTAGAGCATGACACTTGATACTCATGCACTTAGAAATTATACACTGGCATACGTCAACATAAATTAAAGCAATTAAATTATGGAACCTGCTTTGATTAAGTCCCTATTTCCTAATATGATTGGTCGAACAATCTTAACCTTTTGTTGCCGCCAGATTTTGATCAACAGATACGATCAATGTAAAAGTGCACCATCTGATGGACCTATAAAGAACAGGGGAGATGAGGACAACGGGGGTGCCGGTGGCCAGCAGTAGACCCTTTGATGCCTAAGTTAGGATAGTGGATTCTGATAAAAGGTGGAGGCTCATGATTTTTATCTTACCTTTCTTCATTTAGGGTAGTCGTATATATAGAGTCTTCTAACAGTTCTGAAACTGTCGTGTATTAATGGGATATGCTAGAGAGTCCTTTTTTTGATGGGAAACTGCCTCCAAAGATGTCGCTAAGCCCACATCTATCAACGCAATCGTCGGCCGAGGCCAAGCTGGTTCCTCTCCTGAGTTTGGGGTGCACTCCCCTCCGAGTTATTCCTAAAAGCCTGGTCAGCTCGAGTGCCGAAGAGCTTGGGGCTTGAGCTCCTTCCCTTATGCGTAGTAGGCATTCCTGGTGAGGCGAGTCCTTTCCAACCGTGCTCTGTCTTTGGACAACTCAACTCGGGAGCTCATATTTGTGTTAGAGTAGCTCCTCGTCTCCCTGGATGGCCCGTCTACTTGGACCATTTCCACCCTAGCTCGAGGTCTACCTCGGCTCAGAAGCACATCGCTTGTAGTTAGACTGTCGTTCTTTCCGCGTGAGGGCCCGGTTCGATTTTCCCCACAACACTTTCGATTCATAGACACTTGTTTATCAAAACATATTCATTGCTTAGTTTTGATTTTTAACTGTCCAATAAATGTCTACCAATCCAAGTTACATCTAAACTGGGACCCTTGGACCGTTTCATTGGATTACTTACATACCACAGATGCAATTAATTCGAAGTAATTTTTAATATGTGTCAACCATCACACTCTGTCTGAGAATGTCGGGATTAAAAAAAAAACTCCAAAAAGGAAGATATGTTAAAAGTAGAATCTTCTTCTTCTTTTGTTCATAATCCTTACTTAATAGGATTATGATTAATGGGGATTTATATATTAAAACCATAGTGGCAGACATTGCTAGCAAATAGGCACTGGTGGTCCATGGGCATACCTCGCCGACACACCTCACATGGGCACATGTGTTAATCAAGACAGATGATTTGGTGGGCCATCGGTTGAATGGTTTATCATCATCGTTATTGCTGTCTTTGTCATCATTACCTCAACTGATGATCGACCATCGATTTTATGAATTCCATCTGTCCAGTCAATCTCTGTGTAGCCTTATTTTGATAAGTGAATAAGCCTTCATATCTTCTCATTGACTCGATCGGAATCCATGATCTAAGTTCCTATGTATTTTTCTTCTCATCTTTCCGACCTTTCAATACAATTAAAATTCCCTTACTGTACAGACCCATGTGATGATTCTTACCTCAAGTAATATACAGTCTGTACAGTACTACTTGGGTTTCATTTTATACAAGTGGAGGGTCATGGTTCAGTGGTCTAAGCCATTGATTTGGTGGGCCAACCATGGATGGCCCATTTACAAAAATCTTCAAAATGGAAAATTCTTCATTAGGAAGACTAATAAATAGACCGCAAGCAAAGAAAATACAATAATCGTTCACACTCAACAAAGAAAAGCCTTAAATATTAGGGGCAACTTTTGGTGAGTGCATTTAAAAATAAGACATGTTATAGGTAAAAATGGACTAACCAGATGAAAAGACTTGAAGACTATGAATTGCTTAAGGGCTCGAAAGTCACTCCAACCTTGGCTTCAGGTACCAACCTTAACCTCTCAAAAATCAACTTTGGAGGTCGACCTCCGAAACTAACCTCGACATCGGGACAAATACACTTAATATATAAAGATATGATTATCTTCCAAGATATTCGTTATAAAAATAGAATTATCCTCCGAGATATTTGATATAAAGATAGGGTTTCCTTTGCTTTCTTTTTGTGTAGGTACTCGAAGGTCTAAAAAGAGTGGACTAAAGGACCTATCATGTCAAACCCATCTCTTTTGGAATCCTAAATATGATGATACCACCGATCAATTCAATCTACATATGTCTCTCTCCCATCAATCGATACTAGTTGTAGTAATTGAAATTACCGTATTTGTCCGATGAGAAATGCAAAAATTTTGGATCTTAACTCGATGGGACATTGCTACTGCTAAAACATAAAAGAATTGAAATCTTAGATCAAAACACCATGTATAGATGGTATGAACTGCCTACACAAGAATTCTTGAACGGCAAACAACCATAGCCTCTTACTCATTACATTAAACAATTTCCGGATCATTAACTGTAGGCTTCACCCATACAAAATAAAAATCCAATCCTACAGTAAAAGTTGTGAGCATTTGATCATTTTGAATTCTCATATGCTAAGATTATCCCCCAAGAAAAGAAAGAGGTCGAACAAAAGTAAGAGATTTGAAGAAGACTGGCAGAAGATGGAGAGCAAGAAGAACAAAATAGAGAGTAGATTAAAAGAATATGGTTCAATTGATTTTTTGATGTAAGACTATTTCTAGTAGTTGAAATCATCCTTCATTTGAAAATGCAAGACATTGTTAGAAGATCAAGGCCAATCTACAAGAATTTTGGTAAGAATTTCTTATGTCTTTCAAATTCCAACATACTTATTGTAATTTTTGTTTATTCAATGAAAAAGACATTAAAATCTTTTAGTCTTTTATACATTTGCTTGAAAACTCAAAAATCGGGTAAGAAGAAGTGTACGATGTTTTCTTTTTTTATAATCAGATTCCTTACATTTGGAATTTTCTATTTCCACATGCCTGTGGAGCTGTACACATCCATCCACAGGTGCACGTCTTACATTATAACACTGCATGAGATCTAATCTTTTCGCAAGTGAGATACACTTTTAGTTCTTTTGATATAAATTTCAGGCCATTTCACATCTTTAGAACACACATATCAATATAAAGCAACGGCTACAACCAAAAGTAATTGCCAGTTTACTTTGTAGCCCGTGGCCCACTTAAAACATTGAAATTCTCTGATTTTTTGGGCCTATGATCTGAGTACTATTTCCAACCTTATAAAAGGCTCGGATCTCACACTCCTGTTTAATATTTGTGTGCATGGTCAGGTGTGGATATGTACTGATCTTCATGTGTGTGGGACTAGCAAACTACCTAATATCAAGCATCCTCGACTGGTCTTGTTTGGACTTGGCCAGGGTCAGTCCAAGCCCAGCCCAGTCGGCATAGTAGGATTTAAGCCCAAGCCTACCTTGAGCCTGTGATGGGCCAAGAATAGGCTTGACTTCAGCCCTATAAGTTAATAATCACCTGTCCGAGCCCAGCCCTAGCCAAGTCCAGACTTGCCATCTTTAAAATTTGAAAAATGGTCGGAGAGAATGTTAATTGTTATTAATAGTTATGTATGAGAATGTTAATTAGAATTAAAATAATTTTTTTAAAAAATATTAATTATTATTAATATGATATTTAATTTAAATTAGTTATTAAATTTAAAAAAATATATTAAAATAAAAAAATCAAACTTTTGATTTTACTCTTGGAAACAATAAACGAGTTTGACTTGAGCCGAGCTGGTGGGCTTTTATCATAGTCCAAACCTAGCCCAATTTATCAATTAATAAATGATACAATCGTTCTCTTTATAGTAGATACACTGGACATTATTGGAAGTATGTGTACAGTGGAATGATCGCAAGGAGAGGAAGTACCTAATTTTCTGAGATCAGTGATTTAGATCGTTGATCTGATGGGCCCAACTGAAGCCTGTGTATGGAAGATGATAAAAAAATCTTCAAAGTTGATAATTCTGAGCCTTCAGTTGTTGCCCATTAGATCAACGGTCTGGATCAATTAACCATTGGCCTCCCTGTGTGACGTATGTGCATTACCGAAAGGTAGTGATCCTTAACATTCGATGAGGGTCTACGAATAGATGGTTAAGGAAAGAAATGCACCCCCAACGCTCACGTTCAAAATGAAGCCAGCTAGGGATGCGACGGACGCGGATTAGCTACTGACAGGTTGAGTAGGCTCTCTCCTGAAGTGACGTCACCAAGTTTTGTGGGCCCCACCATGATGTATGTTTTGTATCCACACCGTCCATCCATTTGGAAAGATAATATTAGGGCATGATTCAAAGAATGAGTCATATCCAAAGCTCGAGTGGAACCCACCACAGAAAACAGTGGGGAGAGTGACGCCCACCATCAAAAAGTTCTAAGGGCCACAAAAGTTTTCGATCAAGCTGGTATTTGCGTTTTCCTTTCTTTCATGTCTTCGTTAATATATGAACAGGTGGGATCTCAAATAAACATCACCATAGACCTTTGGAAGGTTTCAACGGTGGTGGACGTCACTCTCCCCACCGTTTTCTGTGGTGGGGTCCATTCCATTATTGGATCTACCTGATTCTTAGGAACATGCCCTAAAATAATCTCTCTGAATGTATGTACGGTGTGGATACAACACATACATCATGGTGGCCCCACATAACTTGGTGACGTCACTTCATTAGGGAGTCTCGCGCGTCAGGATGCAACTGCGTTTAGGGCAGTTAGGGGCTCCGTGGGACCCACCGTCATGTCAGGTTTTTATCTCCATTGTCCACTCATTTTACCATTGCTCATGAACCCAAAAATGAGGTAGTCTGAGTCTTGCCCCGGTGTTAGACTCACAAGAGTTTGAACACTAGGTCAAGGGTTTGAGATTGGTCAAGTTGATATTTGTATTCATGGGGTAGGATGGTAGACGAACATCACAATGGGCTTTGGGAAGGTTTTAAAAACTCAAAATAGTGAAGCAAATAAGTGGATCACACAACAGAAAATATTAGTGAATGAAGCCCTATCATTAAAAACTTCTTAGGGACACAAAAGTTTTGGTTCAGGTTGATATTTGTGTTTTACCTTAACCATGTCTGAATGAACTTATCAACAAGTTGGATGGCAAAGGTTTCAATGTTTGGTGTCATTATCCTCACGGTTTCCTGTGGTGTGGTCCACTCAAGCTTTAGATATAAATGCTTTATTTCTAGAATCATGCCCTAAAATGAACTGGAAAAATGGAATGACAGTGTGGATATAAAACACATACATCACAGTGGGCCACCACCCAATCCGCTTCCAGTTTACTCAGGGAGGTTTCAAGGCCATCATCCATCCGTGAAGGGCTACATCAGATAAATGATTAGGATCACTGATACATTGGCCATCAAACTGTCCAACGATAGAGTAAATGTCCTCGTGCGAAAATCTATGCTCTTTTCTAATACCTTGTCCGATGCTGAGCTCGCTACCAGGAAATCGAATTCCTTTTATTATACTAATTAAAACTTGATTGGGCTAATCGTGAATGTATGTGGTTTATCCACACCATTCATCCGTTTTTCTAGCTCATTTAAGGGGTTGATCTCAAAATTGAATCGTATCCAAAGCTCAAGCAGACCACATTACAAGAAACAATGGGTATAATGATTTCTGCCATTGAAACTTTTTTAGGCCCAAAGTAATGTTTATTTGTCATCAAACTTGTTGATAAGAAACACAAATATTAGCTTGATCCAAAACTTTGGATATGCTTCATTCTTTGGTTCGAGGCTTAAAATTATCAAGTAAAATGGATGGATGGATGGAGTGGATAAAATACATAAACCAAAATGGACCCCACAGGATTTACTCAGCACATGTGATATTAGATGGGATTAGGTGGGATTGAATTGCATTTAATTCTCCCAAATATTTCCATGAATTTTGAAATCCACTAATTAAGGTGTACAAGTAACCGACATCCATTGTGAATTTCGCTCGTTGATTACAATTCAATGGTCTACCAAACTGAATTTTACTTAATCCAATATTTTTCTCACAACAAAATTTTTATCCCAAACATGAGAATTGGATAGCCCTAATACCATAGAAATTCCGGACATGCAATCATTACTTAATAATGATGTTAATTTCATCTAATATAATTCCAACTTAATCCTCTTCCCACTCGTATGACAATTGCATCCTACCCCATCTAGCATATTTATGGAGGGGCCATCGTTATGTATACACTTATCCATTATGTCCATCTCTTTTCTCCAATCATTTAATTTTCCTCAGTTTGATATGGTCCACTTAAGCATTGGATCTACCTCAAAAATGGGTAAAAACTTTACAATGATCAAGAAAATGAATGAATAGTATGAATATACGGATACATCACCCCCCCTACATGGATGGACATGGATTGCATCCTATCATCACCCGTCTCTAGCCCCAAATGGGCAATTCTGTGAGCAGGCTCACTATGATGTATATGTTATCCACGCCTCCATTCCTTCTCTCAGATCATTTTAAGGTATATGCACAAAAATGAGGTAAATCCAATGCTTAAGTGGGCCATACTAAAATAATAAGCTTGGTTACATTAAATCCAAAAAGCATTAAATGCAAGAGTAATTTGTAGTATGTTCCACTTGAGTGTTGGATGTATTTTATTTTTGTCTTCATGTATTGAAATGATATGAGAAAAGGGATGAAAGGCATGGATTAACAAATACATCTACGTGGGCCCACCCACAGAATTGCCTGTTCAGAGTTAGAGATAGGCGGGGTAAGACGTAATCCGCGTCCTCCATAGATCCGCCAGGACAGTAGGAAAAGGACACAATCCACGAGCGTGGATTAAGTACTACCCTGCCCATTGGGAGCTCAAGACTGGCGAAGGCTCCAAGGGCCACTAAGGGGCAACCATGTATGAATTTTATTCATATTGTTTATCCATTTTTTTCTTATGAAGCAGTGGTGTTAAGGACGCCCACCATTAGAAAATCTTCTTAAGGTTCACCAAGTTTTTTACTTACCATCCAACCTTTTGATATGGTCTTATAGACCTGGGGGGGCATTCGGCGCAAGGCATTAGATGGGATTAGGTGAGATAGAATTTCATATGGTCCCGTGCAATTCCATCCAGCATTTGGAGAATATGATAAAGGTTGGGATTAGGTGGGATGGAATTGCATCCGGTCCCATGCAAGATTTTCATAGATTTTGAAATCCAATACACATGTGAGCCCCACATTGATGCATGCATTTATCCATGCCGTCCATCCATATACACTATTTACACGTGACATTATGGTAATATATGTGTACAAGTGAATGACATCCGTTTTGAATTTGATCAATTGATTACAATTCCATGGTCCACCAAACATGATTTTACTTAATCTCATATTTTCGGTAGCAAAAATTTTATCTCAAACATGGGATTGGATGGCTAGAACACCATGGTATTTCCAGACATACAATTATTGTGCAATAATGATGTTAATCCCATCTAATGCAATTCAATACCATTCAATTCCACATACCAAACAAGCCTGGGTGAATTAAAAAAACTTTTGTGGTCCCGACAAAATTTTCAACGATGGTAGTTTAATTTCCACTATGTAGTTCATTTGAGCCTTGGATAGTAGCAATTTTTTGATTCATAATTTAAAATGATATAGAAAATTGTTGTACAGTGTGGATAAAATTCATACATCACGGTGGCCCCTCTGTGGCCCTCGAGCCTCCACCAGTCCCGAGCTCCAAACAAGCGAACAACCTACTTTTCATTGTGGGCGCGGTCTGTGACACACAATCTGCATTCTTCCTACTTTTGATTGGTTGTTACACTGTTTCGGATCACTTACGAGTTGTTTTTTTCTTGACACTCGACACGAATATTCGTGTGCATGCAAACACTGTACACGTGTCACATATGTACGTTAAAGATAATTTTCAAACCATATAAATACAGTAGATGGGCCACATATCACATTGATGGACCATCCTAAACCTCTGATCAATGGATATTCTTTTGTAAATTTCAAACCGTTCACTTCTCATTCTAGTTCTGTCATGCCCCGAAATTCGGATATCCGAATGAGGTATTCGGGACCCGAATTCCAAAGTTCGTGAGTTATAATATAATGATATTTATTACAACCAATGTGATTCAATCAATTTCAATAAATATTCAACATCATATAAAAGAAAATATTGTTGAAATGTTTATTAAATTCAACTCTTTTGATATATATTTATATATATACACACACACACACACATCGAAATTTGGAATATAAACTAAAACCTAAATTACAAAAAAAAATTTAAATTGAATTTAAACTAAACTTAATTTTCTAGAAAAATAAAACTAATAGTAGAGGCCTGCCTGCTCGTAGTATTCCAGCTACACACTTGTGCATTTTTTAGTAAGATGAGCATAACAGCCCAATAGGGTCACTTCTTACCAAAAATTTAACATGTTTAGATAATATCAAATTTATAACAATAAAGGAAAATAGAATACAGATAATGAATTTAAATAACAGAATTTTGAAAATGCTACGTATGTGATGTTTTCCATGAATACTCATAACATTTATGTCATTTCTTACAATATCATACCCAAGTGGATGGTTACGTTGCATTAACTCCCACATATTGGTACTTTATGGTGATTGACCCATTTATACGTTAGCTGGTCAGATTACTGCTCTAGTTATACCTTTGACGTATGTCCGCGCACACAATTGTACTCATACGCCGTACACAAAGGAGACTCCAAAGGATCCCGTGGGTTCTAGGGTCTTTCACCCAAGGGACACGGTTGCCCTACTTGCTGGCTTTAAGGTCTCTCACTCAAGGGACACGATCGCCCTACTTGCTGATATAACTATTTATTTTTTTATCACAATTAAATAATCAATAGAGAAGCATAAATAACATGAATAATTCTAAAATCACTAAAAATAAACAAATACTAATTTAATAAATCAAAATTCGACACTATGATACGGGTTCTATATAAGGTGCATAAATTCGATGTTATTAAAATTTAGTTTGTAAAATTTGTTAAAATATTAAGTTGTTTTCTATAATAGTGCTGAAAAATTTACAAGAAACTCTGAAAAGGCTGGAATACCAATTGTCTTAAAATTTGAATTTTGAATTTATTTACTTATTTACAATTTAAATAGATTCATTTATTCAAAATTTAAATTCCTTTTTATTAATTTATAAAAGTTTAGTTACACCTTATATTTAAATTATTATTATTATTATTTTATTTTTATAACTTAAACTAATGTTTAATTAGAATAATAATTAAAAGTTTGAATTAATATTATATTAAAATTTGACTTAATTAATTTAAGAAATCATACAAGTAAGAGTTCATAGTACTTACCAAATAACTAAAAATTTGAATTATAATTAATTATTTTTAAGGCCTTCAAAGTCATCTTAAATTTGAATTTAAATTTACATTAATTTAATATTTACAACAAAAATAATAATTTTTAATTTCCAATTAGAATAATTAATATTAATTCTCAAACTCTAAAAATTAAAATTTCAATTTAAGGGCTTGTTAACAATTTAATTGTAACTACTTTACTTTAAATTAAATTAATTAATAATTTTAATATTTAAAATTTCACTCGATCCAGATTAATTTAATTAAATTAATTATTACTTATGAAATTAAATGCATATATTAAACAAGACTTAAAATTTACAAGTTACTTTAAGTTATTAATTCTATTTTTTAACTAAAAATAATTCTCAGTTAAATTCAACAATTCTGATATAAAATAATAAAATCTATCTGCATATATTATATTACATCTGACTTAAAAAATTCATAACTTAATTTGAATATATTCTATTTTTAATAATTTAACTTTATATAAATAAATTTTAAAATTTAGGAATAACTCATTTTAATTTTAATATTAACAAATATTTTTATATATAGAATTTATAAATTAAAATATAAACTTAGATAAATTGTTTATTTTATTATGTAAATTTATTTTATTATATATATATATAAAACATCATGCATAAATGAATTTGATAATTAATATTTACTCTAATTAAACAAAATTTAAATCAAATATTCTAACTCATAATTAAAATTAAAATTTAGTGAATTTAATTTAATATACTTAAAACAAAATTTTAGAATTGATGTTAGAATAAAATTGAACTTTATGAATCAATAAAATTCAATTAATATTAAAATTTTAAAAAATAATAATAACTTCATGCATAAATGAATTTGATAATTATATTTCTCAGAAAACTATTTCAAAATTAAATCTCATAAATATATATATAAATAGAAAATTCATAAATGAATAGGATTACCTACATAATAATTAACTGTAATAATATTTCTATTAAAATTTTGGGAATAAATTTTATAATAGTTAACTGAAAATGATAAACTTCATGATAAGATCACCTATCTTAAAAGTCTGATGATCCGGCTCCGCTCTAATCTCTCTCTCCTACTCTCTTTTGATCTATCTAGTTTTCTCTCTTCCTTTATTTCTTTTTAATATTATTGAATATTTGTTTATATCTTTCCTTTCTTTTTAATGAATGTAAGTAATGAAGTGGAAGAGTAGGTAATGTAAGTAGTTTCGTTTCATAGGAGGGTTCGGTGCTCATTACCGTACAAAAAGGAATGAAGAATGGATGAGCTGGATTAGGCGGCTGTAATGTGCGGAAGATAAAAAAATTTATTTTTATTTTTATTTTTTTTTAATTTTTAGATATAGTGGGTCCCACTAACAATAATATAAATCTACTTCGTCCATCATCTTGGCCTAATCACAAAAGGATATAAAATAAAAATTCAAGCTAATCCAAAACTCAAATAAGCCACGGACCAAAGGACGGTAGAGTTGGTTATCAAAAAAAAAAAAGGTGAGTTGGTGCAAGTTCCTCGTGTCATCACCGTCATTTTGGCTGATACGATCATCCATTCACTTTTTCATTCAATCCATCTGCATTAATCGGCGGTTTGGACTTAACATATGCTATCTGGGTGTATATTGATTTGTGCATCCATCTGTCTAAGTACGATAGGTTATTAGGTAAAGTATCCACATGACTTTTTTCGTTGTCTCTTTTTTTTTTGTTCCCTGTAAGGAGTTATATAATACTCCAGCGGTTGCGCTTGATACGCAGGCACTTAGAAATTGTACATATCGCACGTATTGACTCAAAATTAAACTGACTAAATTGTGGACCCCACCTTTTCTAATTAAAAAACCCAAAATTACATTAATGGAACGATAACAAGCTCTGATTCATGTAGACTCATTTGTTGAAATAGGACCGTTGAAAATTTCTCATTTTTAACCGTTGGTATGATCAGATATCCAAAGCGTAATTTTTGGTTCATGAACTAGGAAACCTAATTTAGACTTCTTAATTTGACCAAGCCACGTATGCAGTCTTTGATCAATTTCCAAGTGCATGCGTATCATCCACCACGCTCTACCAGAGTATAAATATTTTTTCTCTTTTGTAAGTGGGGAGCTGTCATTATCAGTCAATTTCAACGACTTCGCAGCCGTTGAGGTTTAAGATCCCCATACGCAGGCTTCTCCACACACTTACACGCGGCACGTGTGTCAACACGCCGACACACGCCCCGAGTATATATAACATCTGACTCATACAAAAAGCGTGCCAAATGTGAAAACTCTCCGATGCAAAAATAAAACAGATGGGTCACATGGACGGTTGTTTCAGAAATCAACACGGTTCAAAGCCCATGTGTCCAAATTCCATGACTGAGTTGTGGGACAATCATATAAAAAGTATCACACACCTTATGAACGGTTCAGATTTCTCAAAAATCCACACGTATGACTTGTGTGAAGGTGCGTGAGGAAGAGTGTGCGTGTAGGGGTTTATCAAACTTCCGTTTACATTAACTTCCACCAAACCCTGTCCTAAAACCCTCTCCAAATAAAACGAGCAAAAGGCTATCCCAAATGTCATCAAACATCAACGACAAATTGACTTTTGGCCCCACTCTTTTGAATTCTCTACCCCCAAAAACTCCACCTTTTCCGCCCAAAACCTGGAAAATTCCTTTCTTTCTCCTCACATTACTTATCTTTTCTTGAAATTAAGACCCCAAAAAGTGAAAGCACAAACCCCTTTAAATCTCTTTTCTCTCTCTTTCTCTCCCTCTCTGTCTCTGATATTTCAAGCAAATGTAAGAGAAGAAAGAGGGGGGGAGAGGAGATATGGTAGTCCGCAAGGTGGGGAAGTACGAGATTGGGAGGACCGTCGGCGAAGGGACGTTCGCCAAGGTGAAGTTCGCTCAGAACACGGAGACGGGTGAGAGTGTTGCGATGAAGGTGATCGACAGGAGCACCATAATCAAACACAAGATGGTTGATCAGGTTCGTTTCTTTTTCTCTCCTCTCCGTTCTGCTCCTCAAGACAAGATGGTTGAATTCGTTGTCCTATCTAGGAAAGTGAATTTCACGAGATCTTATTAGGTCCTGATGCGCTCGTTCTGTGTAAGTCTGGTTGATGATTTGGTGATCCGGATCGTTGATCTAATGGGCCTTGTGGTGGATGAGAGTGCCTCGAGAATTTTTCGGGTTAGAAGATCCTAGCCATCGAATTTTGTGGTTTTTATGTGAATTTAACGGTATGTTTATAGGCCATTGGTTGAAGAGTTTGGATCTTCCAATCTGGGAGATTTTTGGGTATCTTTGATCCACGGTGTGGCCTATTGTATCAACGGTTTGGATAACAGAACTATGGACTCACCTGTACAGGTTCAGTGTGACTGGACAATATCCTCGCTGGATGCATCAGGACACTAGAATTCATCTATACACATGGTGCATTGGACTTGTGTGCAAGGTGGACTACAAACGTATAATATATTGAGTTAACATCTTGGAATCTACATGGGTTTAGGAGTGTACTTCAAGCACCATTAGTTAATGATACCATCGCCGCAAAACATTGATTGGTGCACATTTGCAATTGATTTGGTCGGTCCAAATAGTGGATGACCTTGTGAATGGGTTATGTCTGGAAAATGGCACACCTATTGAGACATTTCCGTCTGATCCATAGCCTGTTTTGAATGGTCTAGAAAAGTTTAGAGCAGCAATCCTGAGAGAGTCTATAGATTGAATGGCTAGAAACAGCCAATTTCTGCTACTTTTGACCATTGGCCAATCCATTAGTTGGGCCTGACACTGGCTTTGGCCCAGTTTTTGAAGTAGGCCGGGACTACTCAAAATTTTGATTTTGCTTGGCCCAGGCTGGCCCACTGACAGTCTCATCCATTAGGTTACCTATCAGTTGGATGGTCACGATTGATCAACATATTTGTCAATCCTATGAGCTTTAGGGTTGATACCCTTCATTAAATGTGGTTTAGTGTACATTGCATCTGGCCTCATCTATAGATTGGTGCATATTTCTCTTGATGGGAAATTCCAGTGTTACCCACAGCCTTTGTTTCCTTGGATGTCTAGCATTTTGTTCGATTGTAAACGAATGGGATCCGGACTGTCCATTCAATGGGCCAGATTCCACAAATTTATGCTAGTCGTAAGATCCTAAACTCCAATTGGAGTGTTTAAAACGAAGAACTGTGAAAAAGGTTCTCCTGATGGTACACATCCCAACATGTAGAAGTCATCGCCTCATCGGTAATAGGGCCCACAAGCTGAATGCTCTGGATATTGTACATGTGCTGTGTGTATGGAGGTATAAGCATATGGTGCTGGTTTTGTAGGAAAAAGAAGGTGAGTGGAATAGTATGCTTTCTCATATCCAAAATGAATCATCTAAATTCATCATTTAATCCCAACTAATTGTGGTTGGCGACATGAATCTTGTCCCACCATTCCACTCTATCAAGGACCATGTACCTCATTTTAACCATAGTAAAAGATAGAACCATCTAATTATTATGTCTAATGTTTCTTATTTGGAATTTCACCATTTGCTCTTAATGGGACTAACAAAGTTTGCAAATCTGCTGCTGATATATTTGCTTGTTGGTTTGCAGATCTCAATTCTTAAATTTGTCAAACTTAGCTTGTTAATTTAGAGCTCAAATGGTTTGAACTCCCGTGATTGGTGAAGACCTTTGGCTTGAGAGACTCGTACTAGACATGTTATAGGATTTCTCATAGCTCCGTAAACTAATAAATCAGATTCATGGCTCAAAAGAATCGAGTTTGTATATGAGCTAAGCAAATAAATGCCACAAATTCAAAGCAAACCAAGCAAATTGGGTTTGATAGGCACCCTCTGGATTTTGCCTTGCAAACCAAACTGAAAACCAGTCAGATATCCGTTATCTAACTCTACATGCATGATTTGATTTTTATTCTCGTGGTTGATTTTCTCCTCTATTTCTATGGAATGTGCTGTTTATTGATGAGCTGTATCAAATTCCTTTTACTATATCTATGCAGATTAAGAGGGAAATATCCATAATGAAGCTTGTTAGACATCCACATGTAGTTCGTCTGCACGAGGCATGTTCCATACTCTTTTCTTTTGAGAGCTTGACCTATGATTTGCATGCTACTGTTTCTTGAAAGTGGTCATGTTCTTCTCCAATTGAGATAATGGAATGGTTCCTTGTAACTTGGAATAATTATTTTGTAGGTTTTGGCAAGCCGCACAAAGATATATATAATTTTAGAGTTCATTACAGGTGGTGAATTGTTTGATAAAATTGTAAGTTTTCTGAATCCATCTCTAAGATCTATTACATGGGAGTTGGGACCTGCTAGCTATGTTCTCTAAATTAGTCATTTCAGAACCATAGTTCAAAACATTGGCCGATACTTTTCGTATTTCGAAAAACTGATATAATCAATATATCAGCTGGTACAACTGATGTGGCTGGTATTTCAGGCCAGTGGGGATCTTCTTCATCGAGTCCTTTGTGCTGCCGAGGGTTTTCGTGACATTGAAATCACCTCAGAAGTGACCTGCTTAACCCACTGGCCTGACTGGGCCGAGCTTTGGCTGTATATCAGGCCTGTTGGACTGGGCCCAAGCCTATATTCTGGGCTGGGGATGAATGGACTGCACTCAGCCAATGGTTTCGATAGCCTTTATAACAAGCCAAACCACACAGCCAAAGTTAAAGTCCAGGCCTGTTTTAGACTTTCAGAGACTGGGCACAGTTTCAGGCTTAAAAAAAGTGGTTTGTCGGCTATTGGGCTTATTGAGGATTGTCCCAAGTCTGGTATTTTGACAGCCCAATCCAGTAGTAATATTTTGTGGCTTACAAATTCACATGTCATTTACATAGAGAAATGTTTATGAGTTCTGTGGCACAGAGGGTTAGAAATTCTATAAGGGCTCATATTTGCATCGTGGAATTGGAGCAATTTATCATTTGTGGGTATTTGCTGTTTTTTGGGTGTTTGGAAGCTAGGAATTGGAGAGATTTGGATTTGAGAGGAATCTAAATCCTTCAAAAAGAGTTCAGAGCTCTGATTTCAAATCCACTCAATTCCGTACAGAAAATTTCCACTTGATTCTACAGGAGTTCAAATCCATGCTGCCAAACGAGCCTTAAATGAAATGGAACTCTGCCATATCTGTTCTAATTGTATTTTGGTTCTTTTATGCTCAATAAATTGATTATTTTGAGCGTCTGTACAGGTCCGCCATGGACGGCTCAGTGAGACAGAGTCCCGAAGATACTTTCAGCAGCTCATTGATGGGGTGGATTATTGTCACTGTAAGGGAGTCTACCACCGAGATTTGAAGGTGTTCCAAGGCTGGTACTCACAAAGCTCTTATGCATTTACTATTACAGGAAGTCCTAACATGGTCATTTTATATACAGCCTGAAAACCTTCTTCTTGATTCCCAAGGAAACCTGAAAATTTCAGACTTCGGCCTTAGCGCCTCGCCTGAGCCAGTAAGATTCCTATTTTGCTGTCTTGAATACTTGTTTACAGTGGAGAAACACCAGCAACTTATTCAATTTGATTACTATGCTATGTGTGTAGGGAGTTAGCCTCCTTCGTACTACATGCGGAACACCTAATTACGTTGCACCAGAGGTATTCCTTTTGAATATATCTTATTTCCTTTTTAGGACTAGGATTTTGTTTGAATTCAAGAGATGCTAATAAGTAATAACATTGATGTTGGTATTGTTATGATGCAATTAGAGGTCTATAGGTATTTGAATTTCATCTGTATTTTAATTTTCTTGAATTTATTTCATTAGTTCTAATGCTGTAAGGAAGGCATTGGATAGTTAGATGTTGACTTCAAGATATTCCATGACGAATGTGACAGAGAGCATCATGCAAATGCACAATATTAGTTGGTGCATTGAGATGCCATTCCATCCAAGATTTGCTCCACAAGATTGATGCCTTTGTTTGCTCAAGCAGCTTGATTTTGTTTTTTTTGTTTCTTGTGCGTTCATGATTTTTCTTGTTTCAAATCAACCCATGGGTTCGAGCCTCTAGTTCAATGGTAGACTGAGTGTGTTTCAACACTGAGGCTTGAGTTCGAGCCCATCTCACCTACCAATAAATAAATGAATAAAAATCAGTTCATGATTTTTCTTGTTTGATATCAACCAATGGGTTTGAGCCTCTAGTTCAGTGGTAGGCTGTGTCTCAACATTGAGGCTTGAGTTCGACCCCAACTTACCTACCAATAAATAAATGAATAAAAATTATATAGAACCCCTGAAATAAAGTTTAAAATTCATAAGGTTGTATATAGTTCAGACAATAAATATATGCTCATGCTTCCAACTTGTTATTATACTTCTATTCAATGCTTTAATCTTGTATTGTGCATACTTTGCTTTAGGTGCTCAGCCATAAGGGCTACCATGGTGCTGTTGCAGATATTTGGTCATGTGGGGTCATACTTTATGTTTTAATGGCTGGTTATCTTCCGTTTGATGAGATTGACCTTACAACACTGTACAGTAAGGTATGCCGTTTCCTTTTTGGAATAGTTTCTAGAATTCTGGATGGGTTTGTTAGACTTTTATGGCATATGTGCTTCTTGTCTACATGGCATGACACAAACAGTTTCTGTTCTATTTAAAGGCTTGCTTAAGTCAAGAGAACTAGGGTTGCCTCTTCTGAAGTCTCTCTCTTAAAAATAATATTAACTTTTTAATATGTTGCCTATAAGATCGGTGAATGCAAGAAACTTGAAATTTTCATTAATTGCACTTTTGAAACCTGTAGTTGTTTTCCAGAGTTTTGACGACATGGAAGGTACATGCGGGATGCAGCCAATGAACTTGTTGTAGATAAATGCATTTCCGCTAGAGTTCTCTCTGTTCAGTTGATATTGAAATATTCATGGATATTAGTTGGAATTATTATTGGTGTTGGTGTTTTTTACTTGGCTTCATGGTTGGCCTGACAGACTCCTTTTAAAGCATTCTTGCTTTCTTAGACATGTACCCATTTTTAATATTTCAAAAGATTCTTTGCATCAATCATGTTTTGCAGGTTATAGAATCTGATCCTCACGTGGGTTTTTACAGATCGAGAGAGCGGATTTTTCCTGTCCATCTTGGTTTCCTGTTGGAGCGAAATCCTTAATTCACCGAATTCTAGACCCAAACCCAGAGACAGTAAGTAGTAGCCACTTGATAAATCTATATCCATTGGGACACACATGATCTTGTGGTACTGGTTGACTGTCTTTACTGTTTATGATGAAAATGTAAAAGTGATTAGGTTTCATATGGCATGCTGACCATGATTAGAATTGCCATTTGTACTTAATTGATCTGTTATGCGTGGGCTGGAATTGGATAAGTGCATCAAAAGTTGTTTTATGTATTCACTTGGGAATGAAGCCATGAACATGTGCTAATCTATCCACATGTGCACGCACATGCTCACACCTGTCATCTAATTCATACTAATTTAGCTTGTGTGCCAACCAGTCATACAAAGCGTTCAAAATATCGCTATCACACTACATATTGCACCCTTTGGATATGGAAATATCGTGGGGAACATCATGAAATATTTCATGCATTGTGTAATGTATCCCAGTCTGAGGGAAGCATTGGGAGACTCAAGGAAAATGGTGCAATTTTTTGCTGGAACTTTGGGAGATGTTGAAAGATGTATGATTACATGCTTTAGAATTCACAAATAATTATGTGTTATAGTTTCTGTTGTTTATTTTGCCATTGTTAAAAGATGTATGATTCCGTTGTTTTATTTTTCAAAAAAAAAAAGGAAAGGAAGTATAAGTTGTTTAGGGGACAAAGCTATGAGTTCTCAGCCACAAGTGATGCAATTATATGCAAACTGAGTTCATATCATTCAAACATCATATATTACAAGCAACAAAGCACAAACAATACAACAAATACTAGCATAAAAAATATACCTTGGCCTCGGATTCATATGGAGTCACAAGGCGGCTCGAAGTCATCACCACTATCTCTATCAAGGCGGCTATGATACTGTTGCTCCACACAATTGTAGTACAAGCTCATGGGGTTATATTATTAGAACGTTTACTCTGTAACATATCGATGGTACTCATCTTAAAAAATGTGCACCAGTATGCCCATTGGTGGATGCTGAGCAATCACCTTAACTATCACCTTTGCTCCCACTAGCACTAGCTGTGGCTGTGGTTGGACACCTCCATGCCCCAATTTGTACCTTAATTACATTTGCCGATGGCCATGCCTCAATCCATATTTATAGGCATACTCATGACCATAGACATAATTGAATGACTGCTAACAGGTGTCATAGCCGCTAGAGTTGCTTGTCGTGTAGCCATAATAAGGGGAGCCATATCCATAATGTGACATGAAAGTGGAGCTCCCCTTCCAATCACTAACATCTATGCACCCAGTACTATGTACAATGACCTCCTCATCATGTGAATTGTTTCTTGTGACATGAGAAATGCTGACTTGGGTCTCCTGCCTGTGGGCGTGCAGACGAGCACCATGGTATGAGTCCTGGGTGGTGTGGTCAAACTACCTCTCCACAATGAATGTGCTAAGTGGCCTCTGACTTGGACTCTCTATACAAACATCGTCATTGTCACCCTCTCGCAATCGCTGTCGCTGCCTCCATCTTTCTTGTCAAATGGTGACAAAGGCTAACCATTACTCTTTGAATTGCTCAAGCTCATGCCCAGTGTTTTATGTGATTGCATATGCCATTTGGAGACCATGGACCGCATACCACATGATGGCATATGCAGTTTTTGTACTGCTGGGCATTATGTGGTTGCACAAAAAAGTACATGACCGCATCAGCCACAATTTGCGATTATGCTATCCCATACTCAGCATGCGATAGCATAAGGTCCCAACGGCCAGATTTCTGACAGTTGGGGCTTTTTTTTTCTTCCTTTTCTCTCCCTTTTTACTTATAAATACGTATGCAATGGCATAAGGTCTTAACTGTCAGAAACCTGACAGTTGGGACCTTTTTTTTTTTGCTTCCCTTTCTCCCTTTTTACCCCCCAATTCCACCCCACCAAAAATAAAATAAAATAAATGCCATTATTCTCTCTCTCTCTCTCTCTCTCTCTCTCTCTCTCTCTCTCTCTCTCTCTCTCTCTCTCTAAGTTTTTTTTTCTTCACATTTTGAGTATTTTCATTTTGAGTACTTATTATAATCTAATAGTGTCATCGATATAATAAATATAACAAAATTTTAATGAAATTGGTAGTAAACCTATAAAAGCAATTCCCTAAAGTTATACTATTATTACATAAAATTTCCACTTTTCCTTTATTTTTCTTATTATTATTATTTTTTTTCAAAAAAAAGTTTTGGGGGTTATGTGATCACATATGCAGGTAGCTCCCTTGGTTGCATGCAATCGCTTATGCTATTTGACAACGTGGTTCATGGATGTCTACTATTTGCCCATAGCCGCCCAAGTCAGAACTTCATGTTGCAGTGGCAGAAGATGGGCTTTTGGAGCTTTGCATAACCCAACCTATTCTTTTTTTATTTGCGTAGATGAGCGCAAATGTGCTCTAGTTTTGCTTGCATGGCGATGATGATATTGTTTGGGCTAGTACACCAATAGTTGGAGGGTTGGCAAGTCCTGTATATGAATCACCACTTGACTGTCAATTTATCATGTATAGTTGTCATGATGACTAACATAATTGCTAGTAGCAAATTTTTAAATAAACTTTTAGGTATACGGTATGAAGTGCACTATCTTTTTTATTAGAACTATATGTTAATTATTTGTATACTTACATAGAAATGCACGAAGTATATGACATGCTACCTCACCCGAACTAAGCCTTTCCCCTTTGACTCGGGGAATAGTTTGGCATAGACATTGTTGATGGCCTTCTTTAAGTTGTTACTGTCACCAAGTTGATGCTTGTAGTGGTACTTGGGCTATAAGAATACGTTGAAACCCAACTCACAAGTGTATTATTAAATACAAAAATAAATAAATAAATAAATAAAAATCTAATATAAGCTAATCCAATATATAGAACCTAAGAAATGAAAAACTGTGTGAAATGGGTGCCTAAGGGTCTTGTACTACTGATTGTTGATGATCTTACACACCCATTCATAAGAGAGAGGGACTGCGACCTCTCTCATGATCCATGTTGACTTGTACATCGATTCCATCAAAGTCCATGTTCTCGGGGAATAGTTTGGCATAGACATTGTTGATGGCCTTCTTTAAGTTGTTACTGTCACCAAGTTGATGCTCGTAGTGGTACTTGGGCTATAAGAATACGTTGAAACCCAACTCACAAGTGTATTATTAAATGCAAAAGTAAAACAATAAATAAAAAATAAAAAATCTAATATAAGCTAATCCAATATAGAGAACCTAAGAAATGAAAAAACTGTGTGAAATGGGTACCTAAGGGTCTTGTACTACTGATTGTTGATGATCTTACACACCCGTTCATAAGAGAGAGGGACTGCGACCTCTCTCATGATCAATGTTGACTTGTACATCGATTCCATCAAAGTCCATGTCTCATTGTCCCCCCCCTCGGGACTACAAATGGGCTCAAGAATGTTAACCATGTCATGAACCTCTTCCCAAAACACATTGGTCAGAGTTATTGCCTCAACCATCTACCCCAACTACTGCCCTTATCTCAATCCACCCATTTGGGCAGGGGTGAACAGGGTTCTCAGTCTGGTCTTATGCATACTCAGGCTCTCTAGCACAATGAAGTCTGTAGCAAATCGTGTTGCGCTTGATCGCAGTATATGCCATTCATATCGTTTGCACATCGGGCAGGGGTGAACATGGTTCTCAGTCTGGCGTTATGCTTATTCAGGCTTTCCAGCTTAATGAAGTTTGTAGCAAGCTGTGTTGTACTTGACCGCAGTGTATCCCGTTCACATTGTTTGCACATCATTGACAGCAACCAAGTTTGATGTAAATGAAGTTCCTCAATATCATTGTGTCTTCAGTGATCCATCGCAACTGGCCTTTCCCCAATTTCCTTGAGCATCATATCAATGCCATGAGCTGTGCATGGGGGTCCAGTAAAAGTTGTATTTCATCAACTCTTTCTCAGCTTTTGTACTTCAAAACACATACATTAAGCTAACCCACGATTCCAGATAATCATTTGTTAATTCCATCAACAATCAGTCAACTTAAAATGCAATTAACCAATTTGAGATCAGACACGCCATTGGAAAAGGTACACTTTAAACTTCAGTAATGAGTAATAATGGATATACCTATGTGTTAATCTATTTGCAACTCCAGCAAAGCATCAGCGGATTTTCTTTCTGATCTGCACGACCGTAGGATTATCTCCTCCCCCGTTGCACTGACATTTTTATAGAACTGTGCTAGACTTCAGTAACTGAAATACTGGACCGGAGTATTGACATTGGATCTTTGTAAAGGGAATCATTCTTCCTTGTATAGATTGTCTACTATTTTCCAATATCATCTCTGTTGGAGAATGGATTATCATGTACCATGTTTATTACATGCTTCAAACTGTAATGAACTTTATGGCCTCTATGTAGCTTCAATTTTATTTTATTTTTTTATTTTTTTATTTTTTTTAATGATCCTGCTAGTAACTGATCAGACCACTTTAAATTCTTGCAGCGGATTCGGATCGAAGAGATCAGGAGTGATGAGTGGTTTAGGAAGAATTATGTACCTGCCAGACATGTTGAAGATGAGGCTGTAAACCTGGATGATGTAAATGCTGTTTTTGATGATCCTGAGGTTGGTAAGGCATTGCACATTGCTTTTCCTGCTTTTGTTTTTTTCCTTTAGCTATTCTTTTTATAATAGGATAATGTATTATTCATGCTTGTAGGTTGTTGGTGATGTATTTAACTTGGATCCCCTAATTTGCATCTTAGACTAGAATATGAATTTTGAGACTGGTAGCTCTCCAGCTCTTCTATATCTTCCCTTGATATGTTGAGATGGTGGCGGCGCTGTGGATATGTCAAGTTGGTTACTGGGTATGATTGTTCCCCGGTTCAAGGTCCATGGACGATATTTGTGAACCTATGGAGATTGCCCTTTTCCATATCTATCAATTCTTGCAGAAGAGAGAATTGTTAGATTGATAATGTATGGAAGAAGTGGCCTGCTAGAGTGCTTTTTATTTTATTTTTGGTTATATTTGTGACTGCTTGTTCATATTTCTCTCTTTTTGACAAATATTCACTGATAGAAAGAGAAATATGCCGTATGAATTTGATGGCTTATTGACTTTGGGTCTTTTCTTTTTTCAATAGGTTAGGTTGTTTGGAATGGAATGGTAACTGAAAATGTCCATTTTCCATCTTTCTGGTAGATTCTAAGCTGTATTCAAGACATCCCTCTTAACAAACCCACTCTGTTTCATTTTGTTTAATTTTCATTGGACATGATGTTTCAATTAAAAATGGTTGTGCAAGTTTTCTTGTGGTCATTGTGACATTATATTTCCTGTAGAGGATCATAATTGGTGTTACTTCTGCAGGATCAGCAGGTTAGCGAGCAGTCTGGGAATAACGACATGGGCCCTCTTGTTCTAAATGCATTTGACCTGATTATTCTCTCTCAAGGGCTGAACCTTTCAGCATTGTTTAACCGAGGAGAGGTGCGTGTGTCTATGCATACCATCATCATTCTGTCTATGTGATCTATCAAGTCAAATATTATTGACCTCTCTTGCATTTGGACTCAATAACCTATTGTCATGCTCTCTCTCCCTCCAGAAAGCCGGGTTGAAACACGCCCTATCTACCATTGAGCTATGGGCTCAAACCCACTTTTATTTTATCTGTCATCTTGGAATAACACAACCGTTGTAAAATTTATTGTTAATCGATGATAGTAACTTAAGGCATCGGTGTACCTCATTAAAGAGCTGCAAATATTGTCTTCTATGTTTTAATTACTCCTTGTAATTTCTTATGCATGACCACAAATGTTTCTTTTGCCAAGTTATTAATGTCATGCATAAGATCCTCGATTCCTCGTGAATCAGGTGACCACGTTGCACGTCAATTCCTTCATCAGCAAGCCTTGATCTTTTTTCTTTCTCTTGCTGTGAAAAGCAGAATCTTCTTAGGAAATCTATGTCACTGCACAATGTGCACATGCTTAATAAAGATGGTTTTTTCTTATTCCGTGACAGGATTATGTAAAGCATCAAACCCGCTTTGTTTCCAAGAAACCAGCTAAGGTTGTTCTATCAAGTATGGAAGTAGTTGCACAGTCAATGGGTTATAAGACACATATTCGTAATTACAAGGTAATCATTTAGGACTCACCAAATGCTTCTTGCTTTCCTGGTATGTTGCTACAATTAAATTCCTTAGATTCACCCATTGTGTTGACTGCAATATGTACCACTTCTTGTTTTCTTGATGCTGAATCTCTCTTTTGGATGGAAGATTTTACAGATATAACTAATAAGTGATAACCCATTGAAGGATTCTCCAAGCAAATGTCTGAGCTACTTTTACATTTAAACCACCAATTCATTTCAAGTTTAGATATAATTACCCACATCTTAAGGGTGCTTTTGAGGGAACCACATTCCTTCCAAAAAGAAGGGGAAAAAATTCACTGTATCAAGTAGCACCTTTTTCGTCTGATACAAGTTGACTTGGTCAGAAATGTAGTCAATTCCCAGAGTTTCCATACATTGTCGGGTACCATATTTAAAGTATCTTTAATGTTTTTTTAAGAAAAGAAATAAAAGGGATCCAGATTGAATGCTCTTTAAATTATAAGAGGTACATTACTTAGCTAGTAGCAAGTCTGGGAGACTCACTAGAAATGTTAAATCCTTGCCCTGATTATTTTTTTAACACACACGCTACATGGGCACTCGTACCCATGACCTCAGTGTTGAAATGCACTCTGTCTAACACTAAGCCATGAGTTGGAACCCTTGCAATGAATTTGTGAATACATTAAATTACCTATTTCACATGATGTGACCGCTGATAAATTTTGGACCACACCAAGGATCACGACCCATATGTGACAAGCAAATTGCATTGGCAACATGTTTCCAGACTCTCTTAAATTAGACTACCAGTTGGTTATAATTTGTAATTTTTCCATCATTCTTTGCATTGACGAAGACCATGTGCAAGCATGGATTGCACTGCATGTTGATTTTCATATGTTCAAGGGGGAGTTATCTTGAGAGGATGGATTTTGGCTTTTATTCTGTGGGCATGTTATGGAAAGAAGAGCAGCCATCACTTTCCAAGCTTGGCATGAAGGTGGTCCTGGGAAAAAAGGAAATTCTAGGTGGTAGATGGCTTTGCTAGCAGGTGTTTAGTCTCTTTGGGAAGAGAGGAACTTTCATATTGCAGCGACCTCCTCTCAGAAGTACTTGGGAAGGTTTTTTATGCTTTCAAGGAGTGAAACTAAATTACAATCTATAGACCGGGGGATAGTGGATTCATTATAGTGGGGGAAGTTGAAAGGATGGGAGGCTTTGGATGCAGATGGATTAGCAGGGGGCATTTTGGTAACTTGGAATCCTATTAGATGGTGTAAAGAAGATAGTTTGAAGGGTCAGTATTCTCTTCTTTGGCATTTTGGTAATTTGGAATCCTATTAGATGGCATAACAAAAATAAGTTTGAAGGGTCAGTATTCTCTTCTTTGGCATTTTGGTAATTTGGAATCCTATTAGATGGCATAACAAAAATAAGTTTGAAGGGTCAGTATTCTCTTTCTTTGCTGTTGAAAGATGTTTCGTCGGGCTTTTGGTGGGTGTTCACGGTGGTGTATGGACCGAATAAACCAAGTTTAAGACCATTATTCAGGGCGAAATTAGATGGTTGTAGGAATAAGTGGTCATTACCATGGTGTGTGTGGCGAGATTTTAACGTAGTAAGATTTACTTTTGAGAAGTTAAATGGGGGAAAGATTAATTGTAGCATGAAGAATTTTTCAGAATGGGTCTTAAAGAATGAACTAGTTGATCTACCAATGGGTACAGTGAAATTCATGTGGTCTAATGGTCAGGCCAGAGTAATCAAGTTGAAGTTGGATCGTTTCTTATTATCTTCAGATTAGGTTGAGAAATTTTCTCTAGTGCAACAGAGAGGTTTGCCAATGTCACTTTCTTATCACTGTTCGATATCGATAGAATTGGATTAGGAGGATTGGGGCACGTGTCCTTTTAGATTTGAGCCTTTTGGCTTTAAATAAAGGGATTCTCAAAAAAGGTTCATGAATGGTGCTGGTCATTCTCAGTTAAGGGAAGACCAAGTTTTGTCATGTTTCAGAAATTAAAGATGCTGAAAAGCAAAAATTAATGTTTGGAAGAAAGTAGTCATGGGAAATAGAGAAGAGGAGACATTGAAATTATTAAATGAGATTCAAAGGCTTGATGTTAAGGAAGAGGAAGGTGAGTTATTAGATGAAGAAAGAGCATGGAGGAAAGTTTATAGTGCTAAGCATAACGTTAGACTGAGGGAAGAAGAGATAAAATGGTGGCAGCGTTCTAGAGCTTTATGGCTAAAAGAGGGCGACAAAAACATAAAGTTCTTCCATACTATGGCAAGTGCTCGAGCTAGAGTAAACTTACTTTCGTGATGGTCAAAGGGAAAAGGCTTGAAGGTAAAGCAAACGTGTGCAATGGGATTGAGCAAATTTATAAGAAATTGTGACTTTGGAAGGCTGGAAGAGGCCTCTGCTTGATAATTTACCAATTGATGCTGTTTCAAGGGAGGCGGTCGAGGGTTTAGAGAAAGTCTTCTCAGAGGATGAAATAAAGAGGTCAGAATTTAATATGGGCAGTGACAAAGCTCTCAGGCCAGATGGATTCCTAATTGTGTTCTTTCAAAAGTTTTGGGAGCAAGTAAAAGGGCTATGGTTATTCTGAATATATGCTGCATGTGTATGCAAGACGGAGAGTCTGTTGACCATTTATTTTTGCATTACTCTTTCTCGAGGCTGACTTAGGCGGATATTCTGGGTCGATTCCAAATTAGGTGGACCATGCCGAATTCAGTGGATTCTTGCTTGCTAGCGTTGCCTGGCGTCAACCTTCCAAGTATTAAGAAGTCTATTTGAAGAATGCCTTTACTCGCCATATGGTGGGCGGTTTGGGAGGAAAGGAATGCGAGATGCTTTGACAAATCCAAAAAGTCGATAGATAGTGTCGCCTTGAGAGACAGATTATTGGTTTTAGAATGGACGATGTCCAACCCCATTACAAAGGGATTTTTTGTAATCTAGATTTCTTAGTTGTTTAGCAGGGTTGCTGTCTCAGTGTCCTTGGCTCTCTTTTTGTTTTGCTATTTTTTCTTTTTGGGTTTTGCCATTAATAAAATTTGTTGCCTTAAAAAAAAGAAAAAAAGAAGTAAAATCAGACGTGATTGGGTTCATTAATGAATTTTATGAGAATGGCTCTGTCTTCAGAGTTAGGTGCAACTTTTATTGCGCTTATTCTAAAGAAGGGGTAGAGTTCTTGAAAGATTTTAGGCCTATTAGCCTTCGCGGGGGCTACAAGATTCCAAGAGGTTATTGAGGAGTTATTTCCAAATCTCAAGGGGCATTTGTAACACAGAGTGATAGCGGATAGCGCTTTGCTAGCACATGAGTGTATAGATTCATGCAGTTGGAAAGGTAGCAAAGGCGTTGTATGGAAATTGGATATTGAAAAAACATGCGATCATGTGAACTGGGAATTCCTAGATTATATGTTATGGCATTTGGGTTGTGGTGACAAATGGCAGGGCTGGATTCATTCATGTGCATGGTGTCCCGTAATGGCCGTTATGAGGTCATAAAGGCCGTTACAAAAAGGTAGCGGTGGCCGTTACACGTTACTTGGTCGTAAATCTTCGGTAGAGCAAAAGGGCATGTAATGGAGTGGGCTCTATCTTCAAGGGTTATTGCTCAATTCTCAGATAATTGGCTTGAGCTGTAGTTGTCTTTTTTTGTCCTTATATTATTTAGCCTTCGGCCTCTTTTTGAATAAAATTGTCATCGTTCCAAAAAAATAATCAGGCAGTGGATGTCCTGATTGTTGTCTGGTGTTTTTTGCTGGCTGTGGCTAGCTGTTGTATTATTTTGCCTACTGGCTCTTTAATAAAACATATTGCTTCTCTAAAAAAACAATAATAAATAAAAATAAAGACATTATGGTGTTTAGCCTGTATAGTAAAGTTGCTTTTTTACACCCCATATTTCATTTAATTTGATGATATGTTCTGCTTTCTCAATTGTTTGTTTTCTATCCTTTGTTCTGATGTAATGTTAATTTTCAGATGAGGGTGGAGGGTCTTTCAGCAAGTAAGACAGCACATTTCTCTGTTATCTTGGAAGTAAGATCCCTGTTGTCACTTAATCATTTGTTGTTATTGGTTCTTCTCCCCTCCGTAATTTTGCATGTAACTTATTGTGGGCTTCAACAAGACCCATTTCAATTTTTATCCCATCATTGGAAAACTGAGCAGATTTTTGAAGTTGCTCCCTCATTTTTCATGGTGGACATTCAGAAAGCAGCAGGAGATGCAGATGAATTTCTGAAGGTCAGAGTCAAGACTCCACTCTTTTACAGTGACTGCTTGCTTAACCATTATAGCAGTAAATTGTGTATCTGCATGTGTGTTGGTATGGTACCCAGATATGGGAAGTCAGGCATGGAAGCTTCCATATGTGATAGTAGAATCGAGGATAGCATCTCCCATTTCATTTTTATTCCCAAAACCATATCATCCATGTACCTCCTTTCATACCCTCTTCTATCTTTTTGCACATGATCATTTATGTCCCCTCTTATAAATATCCTCTCTCAATTTATACTTCCTTGAATTAGTCCATTAATGCCTACTTAGAATGGTCTCTTATTTCTTTCCTCTAATCCTACTTACAGTGTGTGTACTATGCACTCATGAGACTGTTATCTCATCTTGCAAGTTGCAACCAAAGTTGTATTAGTAAAATCCTATTGCTTACTCTCCTAACATTTGCACCTTTTTTTTTTCCAGATCCATCTACCAATATCCCTACCCATTTCTATTTTTGACCCTTCCTAGTACCAAAATTTATATCCATCAAATGTCCTAGATTTTGCCCCCTCTACTTGTTCTCTTGTGCACAAGCTACGTTAACCCTCATTTGCTTCATCATATCCACTAACTCAATACTCTCTACATGTCATAAAGTTCCTACATTCCATGTGCAAGATGAATCTTATTCTCCTAGATGAATCTAAAAATAAAACATGATGCCTTTGAATCATGTCAAAAGATGTCAAAGATGCATGTCTATGTCAACACAACAGGAACCCTATAAGTCCTGGGGCCTTGTTACATAGTTGCTATCTTCACCAAGTGATCATGCGGTTTTAATCTGTTACATGCAGTTTGATGGGTCATATCTAAGATCTTACTTATGGTAGTTTCTTCATGGTAAATTATTAAAGTAACCTGTTTCATCTCAAAGTTCAAGAACCAGTTCATGAATTTGCAAATCGTAGTTAAGACTGATAAATAAAATGTGGTCAGTTTCAAAAGCGAAAAGAAAGGCAGGATGACTTTTTTTCTTTTTGAAGGGTGGACCTGTCTTCTTCTTCTTATTTTATTTTATTTGTGGCACTTTTCAATATACCATTTTATGTGTCCATTGGTCATATCTGAAACTGAAAGCTTCTCCCAGTTACCGTTTGCAACTACATGAAATGATTGTTTGATGAAAATTAGGTTATTTCGGTTGGAAAAACAATGTTATTTGGTTTTCCTTAACAATGGTCATGGAATTTGATTTCCCCCTTTTTTTTCTTTTCTTTTCTTTCCTCACATTGTTTATATTGAATTTCCTGCTTGTCATTTGCCAAATCTTATCATTGTGACTATATCATTTGGGTAATTCCTTCGCAGTTCTACAAGAATTTCTGTAGCAATCTTGATGACATCATCTGGAACCCACCTGTAGAAACAAGCAAACCGCGAAACTCCAGGACCAGGCGCTGATATCCTTTTTTTAAATCTTGTATGAGCCAATGTTGTTGTAGATTAACCTAGGTTTTAGTCTGAAGCTCAATTGGGCGGTGCTGTATGCAACTTTGAGGTTGCAGGCTCATCCCGGCTCACCAAAAAAAAAAAAAAACAATTTTCTTATCATTTTGAGTATGTAAATCTATCCTCTTGACTTTTCTTGAATTTTTATAGAGGATAAGAGGTGATAGATGGTATGGTTGAGTTTGGTATATGATGAGGTTTCTGATTTTATTTTATTTTTCTTTCTGTTTTTCCATTCAATCTTAGCTACTTAGCCGCCTTCATTAAGCTTACAAACTGTTTAGTTATTGTGACCCCATCTTAAGTTGTATGCTGATCCTCATTCAATCTATGACAAGGCTGACCGAAACAAACAAAAGACCTTTTTCTTCTGATTGATCTCCGCTACAAAATACTGGGAAGCATGATAAGTGTTTGGTGTTTCTCAACTCCAAATTGTGCCTTGCTCCAAATGCACACTCAATGGGCCCCACCATGGGTGGACTTCCTGAAGAATCCAAACTGATTGGGGAATCCTATAAGATTTCTAAATTATAAATGAAGGCCCTCCAGCTGGTCGGTGGAAAATGGGGATGTTGCAATTTGGATTAAGGTGTGAAACATGTAATTAGTCCGTGTAGGTGTAGATCTTCTACGCAGCAAAAGAATGCTCACTTTTTTTTTTGTCAGTATTAAATGAGTTTCGATTTGAAAGGAAAAGGGAGGAAGAAGAAGGAAAAACAGCAGATTACAACAAAGAGAAGCTCCAACCAGAAGAGATTGGAGATTAGACCCATCTTGGCAAAACCATTTATCAAAAATCCTAAAACTGGAGTTGACTAAATGTTCAGCTGGGTCAGATGGACGCAGACTCTACCCAACTTGATATTTTATAATTAGAATTTAATAATATTAGCAATAATAATCTATATTTATGTAAAAAGAGGGGCAATTTACCGACTGAATCTACCGATCCACGCAAGGGGCAGATAGAATGGGCTTATGTGACCCGTCAGATTTCTGTGAACCACCACAGTTCTGCCTCTCTCATTTTCAGGACTGCTGCCTAGGTCAAGGTGGGGCCTTCAAACATGGAAAATAAGAGACGGCTGAGGTTTGATAGCAATTTTTTGCTGAGACCAAGCCTATGCATGAAGATACCCCGTTTATGGTTTTTCATGGCAATGTTATAAATATTGATATCAGTCCCAAAATCAACCAAACAGATATATATGACCGATTGAATATTGGTCGTATCACCGCCAGTATCGGTATTGAATGTAGAATTTTCAATGACCCCGTGAATAAATGCCATATACCTGAAGCATCTATACATTTGTAATGAAAAAGAAGTCAAGGTGTATACATACATATACACATACATACATATAGATAGAGATTAATAACAATACAATTCATGATGTTGATGATATTGTGACTTGTTTTCGTGATTGGTCCCTAGATAACATGCCAATGCATAGATCCATACCATTTTTTTAAAAAAATTCTTGGGCTGGGTGAGGAAGCTCGCAAGGCCATCGATTGACTCAATGATGCTAAGGTCAAACATAGGAGAATCAGTGCTGTCCTGTCCAGGTTGAAAGGGGAAAGCTCAGAGTTTCTCATGAGAGCACAGGAGCTGAAATTGCAAAAGCTCAGGTCATATCTTTGGCCCTGGAAACAGTGCAGAAACCTCTTGAAATGTCACGGTCACCCAAGCACCTGCATGGTGGTCGAGGAGCCCAGGAACTTACCCCAATACCTTCAATGAAGGGGGACTTTAAAGTTGCCCTCTTGCATCATAGCTTCCAACCTCGAAATGGCCACGCACAAAGAGGTCACAGAGGAGGTTTGCGGATTCCTTTGCAGTGGAGAGAGGTTTTGCTCTGATCAGCTTTAGTGGGGATTACAAAGTTTAAGTGCATAAATTATAATTCCATCAGCTCATTTTTAAGAGACTGGATAATGCACTTGTTCAAGTGCATTCCCCTATAACCGAGGCCGTGGGTTCAATTACTTCCCTCCTCCCTTCACATTTAAATGTTTACATTGCGATTCACCAAGTCTCTTGGTTTGAGTCACTGCAATTCGCATTGGGTCCACCAAGTGATCAAGTCACTCAAGAGTATTTTAGAATAGGGACAAAACCATCAGCTACGTTTCCTTCCCTAATAGTATGAATAAAAAGAAACTGAAAGATCCCTCAATTCCTAACAAATACCATCAAAGTCCAAAAGGCTCTTCAATGTGAGAAAAATACTAATTATACAAAAATGGATTATTCTATTCATTCACGCTTATTCAAGCATTCCCAATACCTCTTGGACTGAAGATACTTGATTATTCCCCCCCTCTTCCCGCAAAAAAAGGTTAACAGTTGCTTATGTAGGAAGAGAGAAAAATAAGAAATTTAAATATTACGTGGGCAATTACGGTGTTACCGTTTGGCTGAATAATGGATTACAGGAGAACATAGACCGGGATCAGTCCATCACTGCTATGACTGCATCAACAACTTCTTGGGTGGTGCTGGTTCCTCCTAGATCTTTGGTCCGGTACCTGCCTTCTTCTATCACACTCTTGACAGCTGTCTCTAAACGATCAGCAAACGAAGGGAACTGCAAGTGCCTCAACATCATTGCTGATGATAGAAGCAATGCAACTGGATTCGCTTTCTTCTGCTCCAATATCTTCTCACTTCCTACATTGCCTGCAGATGCGCCTTGCTCGAAAATGGCATGATCGGCACCAACATTGCCTGCAATGGCAGTATGTGTGATCGGGAAGTTTTACAGGTAAGGTCAGAAGCTACATGTATACAACATAACCAACCTGCAATGCAGTAAGCTCAGTGGGCACATTAAACAATGGTTGGCAGGAATCTCACATGCATTTCAAAATGCGAACTTAATATAATTTGTGCATTTTAAAATCCATGTTAAGATTCCTGCTTGCCAGTATTGGATGGTGGGAGATGTGCACACCGACTCTCAGTGAAACTGTGTACATACTTTTCCCTCACAAAAATAAGATGAATTGCATGATCCTCATGCTGAGGATATGCATGACATCATGGGTTTGAGTGCCCATTGTGGTGAAATTCCACTGTGGTGTGAGTGTGTGTGGGGTGTGAGTGCGTGTGTAAAAATAAAAAATAAAAATCTGAGGATATACATAGTATCCTCCAATCTAAGTCTTTAGAAGTGGGCCTAAGGTTAGATGACTAGATCATTTGGAGAAAATGGTCAAAAGATTTTATGGCTAGGATCTTCCAGTCTGGGAGACTTTCCAGAAACACTCCATGGCGGATGCTGTCTGAATAAAAAACTAAATTAATTTTTTAATTTTTTTTTAAGAAGAGGGATAAGAAGATGCCGTCTGACTGATGGTCTGAAACACAACCATGGGCTCCACTTTTACAAATGATTCTGATGGGATGTTTGGAAGAACATACCAGGGAAACCAAGGCATGTGATCAAGGGAACCTTGGTCCCAGTAAATCATTCTTGCAGATATCAATTGAGTCATGGAGAACTCATCTGATGAACAAGTTACTGTGACCCTAATAATTTGAGATTCACAATTCAATACAGAAGCCGGCAGTTATTTCTAGCAACCATGAAAGTAATCGGAAACTAATGCAGAATAATATATGGTTAAAAATCACAGCACAGAAACAGAAAGAAATCCAAAACAGTGGAGTCCGATGGTGTCTAAAATACCTCCTGGCATGACACCTGTGCCTCCAGCAATACCCGCTGCTGTGTTCGACACCAGATTGCCATAGAGATTTGGTGTCACCTGCAAATGTCAACAAGGCTTCATTAGCTTCCGTGTAGGAGAGTAAAGTGGCATGGGTTGCAATTTTAGGGGCTTGAAAGGTTTCAAGCCTGATTTTTGAATTGCTGGTGTCAGGCAGATCAGGCCGGGCATATTAGAATTTTAGCATTTGCTCAGCTTGACACCATCCCATTGCTAACCCTACAAGTGTGTGCGAGGCAGATCCAAAATTTAAAAGACAATATTACCATTCTTACATGTATCATACTTTAAAAACCCGAAATTCGACTCAACTCCATATGCAGACAGGTTAGGTTGACTCGAAGACTCGCCTCAACTCAGTATTTAACAATGAAGTTAAAAAGTATTTAAAATAATAATAAATATTTGAATTAGAAGAATGACTAATGGCTAAACAAGCAGCAGATATACCGCATAGCTAGTTGGTAATGATGCAATGCAGGATCACAGATTCGAATCTGCTTTTGCGCATTTAATTTTTTGTTTTTTTTAATTAATAAAGACATTTAAACAGTGAATGACTTGGTTTAAGTCTCACTGAGTCTCACTCTGTAACAAGTTTCTCTGACTCAGCTCAAAATCTTGTCGAGTCGAGTAGACTCAGCCGAGCTTCAAGTCGAGTCACTGAGTTTTAAAACTGTGACATGTACATTTCTTTCATTACAAACCTCATTCATTATGATAAATACTGCACTTGTTCATAAAAAACAATAGTAAAATTCCTTGTAGCTGCTATGGGAGATTGGTGCTCTTTGACATGGAGAGTAACAAATGTGATGCGGACACAAGCGCATTCAAGGTGTACCAACGAAGAAAGCGCCAACCACAAGTGCCGTCCTTATGGATAAGCGACTATTGAGGAGCTGAAGACCTTTCACATGTGATTGGACATATAGAAGACCCCACTTAGGGAAGACACATGTGAAGGAATATTGGAGAAAGAAGACCGAGCACCCAAACTTTCCCATACTTATGTTATTTGCGCGTTTTTGACTTAGTTAGGGGTCTTTTAGTAATTTTATGTCTTTATTTGCTTATCCTAGGGGTATTTTAGTAATTTTATGTCTTTATTTGCTTATTTAAGTGGGCTAAAGCCCTAAACTCGAATTTTAACTATTGATTAATGAAAAGCAAACCCTTTGGTTGCCTCCTTCCTCTCTTCTCTCTAATGGTGCTTCTTCTCTTCCCTTGATCTTCTTCTTCTAATTTCTTCTTGTGCCCCTCCAACTTCTTCAAGGTAATAATTTTCTTCCTTCTATTTTCCAGTTTTGGCTAATCCTTCTTCGATCAAAATCTTGAGAACCGATCTAAAACCCTAAACCCCCAAATTTTCAAATCCCTAATCCGAGAAACTTCTTGGTTCTTCGGACTAGTGATCTTCGTTGATCGATTGGGTGTGACCATGCAAGATCGGGAGGTCTCATCCCTCGCCGGATCCAACCTAAGTAGTAATTGAATTCCATAATCCATGGTTGTGGTGATGACCCGCTCCATTGCATGTTTCCTTTATGATTTTCTCAGTTATGATGATTACTGTTAGAATTTTAGATCATTTATTCCTTTATTTCCGCTGTTTAATTGTGTTCATGAGTATGCATCATAATTAGGGCTGTCCTGCGTCAAAATAAGGTGGCAGCTAGGCTCGCTAGAGTGAGTCACTAGCTGTTGGCCCTTGATGCATCTTTCATAGTATTTGATTTTCTTTCTTCAATAAAATTCGATCATCTTTCAGGCAAAAAACAAATATAACAAAAATGAAGAAGCATGAAAAAATAAATGAAGCATGGTGACAAAGATTGAGGGCTACATGGTTGAAAGGAGATAAAAACACTAAGTTCTTTCATGCTATTACTATTGGTTGAAAGGGGATAAAAACACCAAGTTCTTTCATGCTATGTACAAACAAGATCAAATCATTAATGGTGGAGGGTAAAAGGATAGAGGGGAAGCCCAAGATTTGTAGATCAATAGCTTATTTTTACAAAAATCTTTTGTCTAAAGATGCCTGGCATTGGCCTATTCTTGATAATCTGCTTTTCGATTCTATATTGTCAGAAGTGGCAACCTCTCTAGAACAAGCCTTCTCAAAGGAAGAAATTAAGAAAGCCGTGGCAGAGTTGGGTGGCGACAAAGCTCCGAGGCCAGATGGTTTTCCATTGGTGTTCTATCAGAAGTTTGCGAGGTGATGAGAGGAGATGTGATGAATGAATTCTATGAAAAAGGTTTTATAGCTATGGAATTAGGGGTCCCATTTATAACAATAATTCAAAAAAGGAAGGGGTCAAATGTCTTAAGGATTTCCACCCCATCAGCTTGTCAGGTGGTCCATATAAGATCATGGCAAAAGTTGTGGCTTCTAAATTTCAGTTAGTGTTGGGAGCAAGGTATTCCAAAATCGTAACAGTGGCCATAACGGCCACCGCCATTACCATTGTGATACCGTTACGAGCCCTTTTTAAATTTTTGAAAAAACTGTTACGGCATCGTTACGGGCCAGTTATAGTCTGTCACAGGGCCGTTGTAGTCTGTTTTTTCTGTAATGGCCATTACGGCCGCTTCGACCCCGTAATGCATAATGGTTATGACTGTTACCATTATGTAACAGCCATTATGGCCGTTACGTAACCGAATTTGAATATATTGGTTGGGAGAGGTTATCTTGGCTTCTCAAGGGGCTTTCATAGATGGTAGATAGGTTGTTGTTGATAATTCCTTGCTGGCTAATGAATGTATTGATTCATGCAACATAGGAGGGAATAAAGGCATTGTCTGCAAACTTGATATCAAAAATGCATATGATCATGTGGATTGGGCTTTCCTAGATTACATGTTGAGCAGGTTGGGCTGTTAAGGGTCGGAAAAGAAGCATAAGTTCTATCTTGCGAAGTGGGAGGAAGCATGCAAACCATGGGACCAAGGAGAAGCAGGTTTTAGGAAGTTAGAGGAGACGAACTTAGCGTTACTTGGGAAATAGGTGTGGAGGTTTGGGGTAGAACGGGGATCTCGATGGAGGGAGTTGATAGGAAGTATGGGGTAGATAGTGAATGGTGGACCAAATCCTCCTCGTATCGAGCTTCTTACTTGTAGAAGTCGGTGGCGTCCTTAAAACATAGGGTGTGGGAAGGGATAGGTTTCAACTTGGGAGATGGGAAAAATATTCGATTTTGGGAGGACAGGTGGATTGGAGATAGTAAGCTATGTAATAGGTTCCCAAGGCTAGTGGGGCTAGGTAGGGAAGCAAACATAAAGGTGGGAAGTTGTTTTTCGGGGGGGGGGGGGGGAGTGTAGGATGTAATCTAGAACCTATAATCTAATTGACGAAGAGTTTGAAGAATTGGTAGATCTTCTCTATCGAAGATATCTTCCGAAGTTTCAAACTCGGACTTGCTCAGAAATGATAATGAGGTAAATGAAGGGACGTCTTTGACGACTTTCGTATGGATATATGATGCCCCGTTGAAGGTGGTGGTTTTTGGTTAGCTTGTTGGGAGGAATGGGGTGTTAACTATAGACGACCTCTTTAAGAGGAATATGGTTCTTCCAAATGTGTGCCTGCTTTGTTTCAAAGATGTGGAATTGGTGAATCCATCTATTCCTTCATCGTTCTTTTGCAAGAGAGATGCGAGGTCATTTCTTCAACTTTTTTGGAGTGCTTTGGATGATTCTAAGCTCCATAGATACTTTTCTTTTGTCATGGCACGGAAGGGATATAGGGAAAACAAGGAATAGGATAGGGGACTGAGTATGCTAGTGGGCTTTTGGGCATTATGGCTAGAAAGAAATGATCGATGTTTCAAAAATAAAAAGGGGAGAGTAATAGATGTTTTTAATAGAGCTAAACTCTTTGAAATGGAGTGGGCACTGGGGTTGGATATCTCATCCCATCTCCCGGTGGGGTGGAAGTAGTTTTGATTCTCTTCCTGTATTTGTTGTATATGTGTTTATAGGGGTTGCAGCTCTTTAATGAAATTATTATCTTTCAAATTTAAAATAAAATAAAATAAATAATAAAAAAAAAAAAAAAAAAAACAAAGAGGAAGAAGCATGAAACAGTTCTTACTTTTTAACTTGAAACCAATGTTAAAGAGTATCATGTAAAAGGAACATTCAGGACGAAGATTGTTTGTGAAGAAAGATATTTCATCTTCTATTCATCAGTAATAGTAAAATCACTTAATAGGAAGTTTAAGATTTGGGTTCATATTTTAATTACAGCATTTTTCTTGTATCTTATATGTAAATTTTGATACAAGTGCGATTGGTTGCACAAAACATCATGCAATATCATGAAATTGCACCAAATTAGATTGACTAATCATGAAATATCATGATGCTTGGTGCAACTAAATGCACCCTCAATAAGAATTACGCGGTTTAAATGAAAATAACTCATGTTGTCTTCTACAGTCTTCCGTTAGTATTGGTTTTACTTTCCACTCATTCTTGTACCACACCGAATCAGGTTCTCTTGACCAAGAAGGAAACACGCGCGCACAAACAAGATCAAGTGTGTTTGGTTGCACAAAACATCATGCAATATCATGAAATTGCACCAAATTAGATTGACTAATCATGAAATATCATGATGCTTGGTGCAACTAAATGCATCCTCAATAAGAATTATGCGGTTTAAATGAAAATAACTCATGTTGTCTTCTACAGTCATCTGTTAGTAGTGGCTTTACTTTCCACTCACTCTTGTACCACACAGAATCAGGTTCTCTTGACCAAGAAGGAAACACATGCGCACACACAAGATCAAAATAAGAGAATTGGGAATTGAATGTAAAGTAACATACCATGACATCGAATTGCTCAGGCTTTGAAACAAGTTGCATGCAACAGTTGTCGACAATAATTTCATTGTACTTTATCCCAGGGTATTTTGTTGCAACCTCCCGGCAAGATTCTAAGAAGAGACCGTCTGCAAGCTTCATAATGTTGGCTTTGTGTACCGCTGTAACTTTCCTTCGGTTGTTAAGGTAAGCATACTCAAATGCATAGTTTGCAATGCGCTCTGAACAGAATTTCGTAATGACCTAGCAAAGCCACTGATGAGAAACAAACACAATTTCCAGACAACGCATCTTGGAAAAAAAATTTGTGAAAATGAAGCAATTCCATTGGAAATCCTCTAGATAGAAACTAGCAGTACTGACCTACCCATGTAAACTTAGGGGCTGTTTAGGGTGAGGGATTTGAGGTAAGGATTTGTGAAATCCATGGATTTCAAAATCTCCCCTCTAGGGATTCGCCAAATCAGTGGAATTCCCAAATTCACACCATAAATCCAAGGATTTGGGGTGAATCCAAATCCTCCAAAAAACTAAAGACTTCACAAATCCTCAAAATGAGACTCTGGTAAAAGCAAAAAAGTAATTCATTTGCAATAAATGCTCTATCACTACAACAAATGTTCTCCAAATCCATGGATCTGCAGTTTGATTCCCAAACAGTGGATTTTGGAATCTGCCAAATCCAAATCCAATGCAGATCCATGAATTTGACAAGTTCTTGGATTTACCAAATTCATATTTTCATTTCCTTGTTCTCAAACAGGGCCTTTTGGGGTACATTCGGAGGTTTCCCGGGAATCAGGGACAGGAAGAATCAATTTCCACAAATTGTTCTGCTCATTTTACCAACTTGTTTCATAAGTTGAAATGAGCAGAACTGTTGTCTGGGGACAGAAAGGCTAAATGTCCAAGTCGGTTTCTTTTCTACACTTCCCCAAATGCTCGGTGAGCTCCCGACTAGGTGACCCCACCAACATATTCAACCGCATGCCAATTTGGGGTACTTCCAAATGCAGCTGTAATATATCATTGGGATCCCATTTCATGAACACATGAGAAACTGTCCTAGTCAAACTATCAGCTAAGAAATATGGAACTAAGCCTAGTCAAGTTATTGGCCAAGGAATTTGGAAATGGCCTGGTCCAATTACTGTCGATTTGAGAGATGCTTAGATATAAAAGAACTCTGTGCCACCAGTCTGATTACCAGAGTTTATAACATTTGTTAAAAGGTCTTGATACTTTGTAGTAAACCAGACATGAATCATATGTGGAAGCGCAGATCAAAGTGGTTGTGAGAATTTGGGCTTTCATGGAGTGGGGGGATTGCCCAGACCATTACATTCAACAGGGAATAAACAAATAAATAAATAACAAAGAACTCAAAGTGCAAATTTTAATATCTTTGAGACCATCCATCCATAGTCGGGCCCATGAGATGAACAGTTAGGATTCTTTTTGAAATGTACAAAAATGCTACTCGCTGAAAAAGGAGAACAATAAGGATCGGAATCGAGTTGCCAATACAAAGAGGTGATGACCAACACCCTTTAGCTACTACACCAGCAACATCATTCCCCACCTTACCAGAGCATGGACAAACAACATGAATGGTTGGAATAAAAAAACCATGACCCCACATGTGCTGATGTGCATACTAAAATTTTCAGCAAACCATAAATCTCTTAAGGATCAGGACCCTGCAGTTTTTCAATCTTCTGGCTGCCAATAGGCTAATAACTTCTTCAAAGCGAAACAGCAAAAATGTATAAAGTCTTGAAGCTTTGTAGTAAACCGCTCATGGATTGACCAGCAGTTGCAAATCAAAGCAAGTCTTTAGCATTTGGTGTGTGTGTGTGGAGTCGTGGGGGGTTTGGGGGTCCAGACCAATGATCGAATAGGCCCCACCAGAGCATTGGGAGCAAGCAGGCTATTAAACATAGAAAGCAATATCCACATTCAGAAGAAAAAAGCTGAAAAAGATCCAGGGGTTCGGATCTTCCAATCTGGGAAATTTTCAGGGCAAACCCCACCCACAGTGTGCCCCATGAGATGAACAGTAGGATCATAAAACCGTGGGCTCCACCTGCACAAACCATAAACATCTCCCAAGGCCTATTATCCCACAATTCTCCAATTTTCCGACTGCCAATGTACTAATCAATTCATCGAGATCCAAAAAACACAATACCATAACGATTCATTCAATCAAACGATGACAAATTCAAAATTCTCAAAAATTAGAAAAGAGTTTAAAGAGAAAAAAAAAATACCTTGAGGCTCTCGACAACGCCGGGAACAACCTCGTGCTCCAGCCCTGCATACTCGCCCTCCGTATTCTCCCTAATAACGACAATATCCACGTTCTCATGCCGGGTTGGCAGGCCTGGCAGGTTGAAGCAATGGACTAGCGAGGAATAGAGATCGAGCTCCTTCCTGAGCTGAACGTTCAGAGAGCTGACCCCGCCACCAACAGGCGTTGCGAGTCCGCCCTTCAAGCAGACCTTGTTTCTCCTGATGGAGTCAATGACCTCCTGTGGGACCCGCGGCATGTCGCCGCGGACATCGTAGGACTCGAAGTAGACTGGGGCGTGCATGGCCTGCATGACCTGCTCCACCGCATCGGTGACGAGAGGACCGATGCCGTCGCCGCGGATGAGGGTGACCGGACGGGGCGCACCGTCGCCGGGACGAGGCATGTAGGTGACAGATCTGGCGAGTGGAGGGTTCTGATGGTGATCGGACGGTAGAGATGGGGGCGGTGGGGTACGGAGGAGGGGTAGGTGGGCCCGGATGGTGGGAAGGTGTGCTCTTCTTGCCATTGCCATTGCCATCTCTCTCTCTCTCTCTCTCTCTCTCTCTCTCTCTCTATGTGTGTGTGTGTGTGTGTGTGTGTGATTTGAGGTTTTCAAGCAGCAGCCATGGGTGAATATGAATGGAAATTTTCAAAAATTAGAATAAACTGAGTCGACGAAGGAAAGAAGAGGGAAACAGGGATATTTCTGTTGCGACTGTAGGGTTGAATGACTGCACGGTCGATGAGGGGCGTTGAATGACTGGAAGTGGGGCATGGTTCATCTATCTGGACCGTTGGTATGATGGGCCCCAGATTTTTCATCATTCGAAAATTTTAACTACTTTCAGGGCCAGGATGTCCACTCGTCAATTTTCAAAGTAAGAATTAAAAGGTTAGAAGCATTTCATTAGGCCAGATTACCATTGGCCCCACATACCCGCGATGAGGCGCCTTAACAGGACGCGGATTGCGTCCTACCCCTGCCCGGACGGATTAATCCGTCCGGGCAGGGCTCTGTGGGGCCACCGACCCGCGATGAGGCGCCTTAACAGGATGCGGATTGCGTCCTACCCCTGCCCGGACGGATTAATCCGTCCGGGCAGGGCTCTGTGGGGCCACCAACCCGCGATGAGGCGCCTTAACAGGACGCGGATTGTGTCCTACCCCTGCCCGGACGGATTAATCCGTCCGAGCAGGGCTTTGTGAGGCCACCGTGATGTAAGTGTTTTATCCACGCCATTCATCGCTTTTCTCATATCATTTTAAGATTAAGATATGTATGTAAAATTGAAACAGGTTCACAGCTCCAGTGGACCACACCGGAGGAAGTTGCATTGATAATGACACCCACCGTTGAAACCTTTCTAAGGGACACCGTGATGTTTTTTTTTATCATCCAACCTATTAATAACGTTATGTAGACGTGGATGAAGTGAAAAAACAAATATTAGCTTTGATCCGAAACTTCTCCAGCTTCGAAGAAGTTTTTAATGGTGGACATTAAATCCCCTCTTTGTGGTCCACTTGAGCCCTGTACCTTTCTCAGTGTTTTGGCTTGTACCTTAAAATGATCTGAAAAAAGCGATTAACTGCTTGGATAAAACACTTACATCACGGTGGGCCCCACAGAGCCCTGCCCGGAGGGATTACCGTCCGGGCGGGGGTAGGACGCAATCTGCGTCCGCCTTATCAAGCCCTATTTAGACATGATGCTTCCTCGTTAGATGACAAGATCCAAGAATTGGACGGCTAAGAGAATACGATCATTGCCTAATACTGGCATACTTGGTTCTCAGTTGTAAAAGTGAGGTCTATTATTTCAGTGATCAGACCATTAATCTGCTGGGCCCCACCATGGATGGACCATCCATTTGTAACCTTTTAAATGGAGAGTGACGTGTCAAGACATCAAAATCAGCAAAAGTCCACATTCTCAAAGATTGATAGCTACGACTTTTCCAGGGAGAGAAATTCCCAGCACATATTCGACCACACAGGCTGTACCTGACTAACGGTCTAGATTCTCAGATCACGGATGCCACTTCCGGGAACTGAAGACTTGAGCCAGACGATCATCTCCTCAGTTCCTCTCACTATTTTCCAATAAAAAAATAGAATACTAATTTCAGCCTCTGACTGCGGTTCTATCCAAGCTCCCTCATCGAAGTTACCAAACAAAGGTAATTATCAGAACCGTTAATCTGGTGGGCCACCATGTCCAGAGGCGATATCCTAAAAAGGGGGAAACTAGGCTGTGGTAACCTATCAATGTCCCGCAAAAAGAACGGTAAGAGAACGGACCACATTCAACCTACAAACACGCAGGTGCTAGAAACAGACCACATTCAACCGCCAAACTGGACAGTTGGACTCGACCAATCATTGCACTAGGCCCATATGGCCCACCAGCCCAAAGGATGGCTCTTGTTTGACGTATGTGCGCCAGCAACGGAGCTAGATATATCATATATTTACCATTTCTCATCAAAATAATGACCCAAAGCCACTCGAAGATTAAAGGCACCAGTTCCTGAACTGAGGCCATGCATCAATACCAACAAAAAGATTATCAAAATCCATGATGGCCCACCTTCTGATCGGGCTTTATCAACCTCCCATCTGTTGAAAGAGTTCAACAACATGCGAGTTATTTCCCAGAGCTAAGTTTCTCTAGTGTAACTGAAAAGCCTACAAAGATTAGGTACAAAACTGCAAATCTCGAAATCTATATATCATTTAACAAAAATAAGCCACTTGGGACACCGACTCCCATACCTTCTCAGGAAGCACTAAAAAATGGAAGGGGATCATTTCATCAGAGTCAAATCTACTTCTTCACCTCTTCATAATCGGCCTCTGGTGCCCGCTCACCACCCTGAGACCCCCCAGAAGCCGACCCGTCACCGGACCCACCCGACATATGCTGTCCGATCTTCGAAACTGCCTTGTTCGCTGCATCAAGCTTCTCCTTTATCTCATCAGCATTCTCTCCCGCCATCGCCTTCCTCAGATCAGCCACAGCAGACTCAATCTCCGACGCGACCTCAGCGGGGATCTTATCCCTGTACTCACTTAAGCTCTTCTCGATGCTGTAGATCGTGGTGTCTGCAGTGTTCTTGATGTCAATCAAAGCCTTTCTCTCTAGGTCCTTTTGAGCATGAAGCTCAGCCTCTTTGACCATCTTCTCAATCTCATCTTCTGAGAGTCCTCCAGATGATCGGATTGTGATCTGCTGTTCTTTACCAGTAGACTTATCTTTGGCAGAAACAGTCACAATTCCATTCGCGTCGATGTCAAAAGTGACCTCGATCTGGGGCAAGCCTCTGGGTGCAGGTGGAATGCCCACGAGCTCAAACTCGCCCAAGAGCTTGTTGTCAGAAGCCATTTCGCGCTCACCTTGCAACACCCGAACACCCACCTGAGTCTGGTTGTCGGCTGCTGTGGAGAACACCTGATCATAGAAACAAAATCAGTGTGATAATGAATTGACAAACAAAAAATCCAGACTGAATCCATGGTACACAGTTCGTGAAGCACTAATCCAACACAGAGCAGTGCAATGCCCACACACATCATGAATATTACCACTAATCATAAATGGATAAACTTGGTATCCTCAGGCCTTGAGTCAGTACTCAGGACAGGTTGGGGACCCCCGCATCAAGGATCCCGATACAGTGGGGCCCACTATGGGTTGGGGATGACTCAAAAATTTTCCTAGTTCCAATGCTCAACAAGTGGCGAGCACTGTTGAGAAATACATTAATGGTCAACATTCAACAGGAAAAAAAAAAAATGCCAGATTTTGGAGTGGCAATGATCATCTTCCAATCTGGTAGAGTTTTCGAACCATGGTCCATCCAGAATGAGCCCATCAGATATAATAATTTAGGTCACTGAAGCATAAACCCTCATGGATAGGAACCATCACTGAGGATAATAAATTTTCATCAACTAGCAATGGCTATGCACAATTTACTGAAGGCTCACCTGACTCTTCTTTGTAGGAATGGTAGTGTTCCTGTTGATCAACCTGGTGAAGATGCCTCCGAGAGTTTCAATACCAAGGGAAAGCGGAGTAACATCCAAGAGCAGCAGCTCCTTAACATCTCCGCGGAGGATACCACCCTGAATTGCAGCTCCCATAGCAACCGCCTCATCCGGATTCACTCCTTTGCTTGGACTCTTCCCAAAGATCTCTGATACTACTTCTTGAACTTTCGGGACACGGGTCATTCCCCCCACAAGGAGAACCTCATCCACTTCCTTGGTAGATATGCCGGCATCCTTTAAACAGCTCTTACATGGGCTTCTAGTCTTCTCAATCAGATGGTTCACCAAGGTTTCAAACTTAGATCTTGTCAGAGTGATATTCAAATGCTTTGCTCCTGATGCGTCGGCTGTGATGAATGGCAGGTTGATCTCCGTCTGGGATGTAGAAGAGAGTTCTATTTTAGCCTTCTCAGCTGCTTCCCTAAGCCTTTGCAGCGCGAGCCTGTCCTTGGAAAGATCAATTGCTTCGGTTCTCTTGAACTCGCTCACCAAGAACTCCAACAGGGCATTGTCGAAATCCTCCCCGCCCAAGAATGTATCACCATTTGTTGCTTTAACCTGAAGCAAACGGAATTAGTAGAGGGATCCAGACCAACTGTAGGTATGCGAAGAGGATTTAACAAGACTAAATATGGGGAAATTTGGATGTACACCAAATGCAGGCAGAACAGATATTGTGGCAGCATGGATAACAATCAGTTCGGCCAACCATTTGCTGCCGTGCAGACGCATAAGGTGGGACGGGTATTCAGCCTTTCCCTCCACAAATCACAATTCAATATGTTTCAGTTCCTAACTGAAACGCATTGGATATTTAAAGCATCCTGCCTGACCCTGCCTTGCTACAGGAAACCCAAACATGCCATAAGATGCATACCTCGAAGACACCGTTAGAGATTTCAAGGATTGAAACATCGAACGTTCCACCTCCAAGATCAAAAACTGCTATTAGACCCTCCTTGTTATTCAACCCATAAGAAAGTGCAGCTGCCGTTGGCTCATTGATAATACGTTGCACATCAAGACCTGCAATCCTCCCTGCATCCTTTGTTGCCTGTCTCTGAGCATCATTAAAATAAGCTGGAACGGTGATTACAGCTTTTGAAACGGATTTTCCAAGGTAAGACTCAGCAGTTTCTTTCATCTTGGTCAGAATAAAGGCACCAATCTGGCTAGGAGAGTACCGCTGTCCGTTGGCTTCAACCCATGCATCACCATTTGGAGCCTTGACTATCTTGAAGGGAACCATCTTCATTTCTTTCTGTGTCTGTGGGTCATCAAAACGTCTGCCTATCAGACGTTTGGTCCCAAAAACGGTGTTTGTTGGGTTGGTCACAGCCTGACGTTTGGCTGGAGTTCCCACAAGCAGCTCACCTTTCTGGTTAAAGGCAACAACAGATGGTGTGGTCCGCGCTCCTTCGGAGTTCTCAATAACTTTTGCGTTCTGCATAACATTAAAAGCAATCAGAAAAAGCTCCACTGCACCAAATAAATATGTTAAGACTCCAGAAAAGTACTCACCTTCCCCTCCATGACCGCCACACATGAGTTTGTGGTACCCAAATCAATCCCAATAACATCATTCCCAGCAGGTTTTGAGCTGGCAAAAAAAAAAAAAAAGAGTATGTATCCAGATCCAAGAATGAGGAAAGCAGATAGCTACTAGGAAGCAATAGCAGGGAAATTCAGACTACAAGATTTTTCTTTTTCTTTTTCTTTTTTTTTTTTTGAACGGTTGCAAGATCTTTTCTTTTCTTTTTACCAAAAGACTGCATCTTGCAAGATAGCCTTAGTTGTACCTGAATGGCCTTGCCAAATTTGCCCATTTGTGACCCAAGGGAGCAGCACCCCATGATAATTTGGCATTGCCAGTCACCTGCACAAGTAATCCAAAAATATCTTTCTCAGTTCTATGTTTAAATCAGTCCAATCAGGAGAGCAAAAGCTGTTCAGGGATCTGCCAACATGTGTTCTGTTTGGATGGACTGTTGAACTGAATTGAACAAATAAGTTCCATAAATAGTTTAGATGACCAAATTTCAGTTACTTCCTCAGCGTTCATAGTGAAGTAGACTGCAAATTTGAAATTCTGCTACTTTGAAGTTGGACTTTCAAGTAATTTAACTACAGTTCAAGGGTTACTTCCTCGTTACACATACTTATGATGCAGTCATTTACTTTCTATTGAATTACCAATTGCAATTTACTTCAATAGTGCATCCAAATGCAGTCTCTCAATCAAAGAGCAGTTTGTAGTAGAGATGTACAATGGGATACAATGTTCTGGAAATTGAATCAAACAGCAAAATTGCACCACAACAAACTCAGTTGTAAACGAACATTTTGTCCTTACAGTCACAGATCAATTTAGTAAAGTTCATAACATTCAATCATATTTCCCATTTTAACCTTATATTTAACACATGAATTTTTGTCAATTACTAGCATTCAATGGTTATTTACATGTATTTGATGAACCAAAATTTCGTAGTATTCAAATGGCTATTTCTGTATATTTGATGACCCATATCATGTCCAGACCAATCAGACACCATAAAGAACTCAAAAAGGATTGGTACAGTAATTCACTGCACATCACTCCTCAATTAATAGACAGCTTTAAAATCATTAACAAATCTGAACTTCACAAATTTTTAGCCAACTGTCCGATTTAGGACCTTTGCTCCAAAAGGATTCTAACTCAACCATTTTCATTTTTGAAAATTAAAGATTCCTTTTCTTTTCTTTTCTTTTCTTTTTTTGAACATTGATAATATTCTTGCTAAAAAGCGGAAGCCAAATATTTACAAAAATACAAAGCAAAACTACAATCCCTCCAGCTAACCGGAAAGCTAACAATCAGCTTTGATTGTGTCGCCCACTCCATTACAAGAGATTTGGCCCTACGAAATGCCTCAAGAATCTACCCCTTATGGTTTCTAAAACATCGATCATTCCTTTCAAACCATAGAACCCATAATCCTGCTAACAAGCTTAGTCGCTAAACTTTCTTCCCGGTTTTCCCTATTTCCCCCACCATGCCACATCAAGAACTATAAATGGACTTCGGCAATACCCATAATACGCCGAATAACTTCAAAAAAAAATTTGTCCCACAGCTCTTTTGCAAAAACACAATGCAAGAAGAGATGAACCACCATTTCCTCATCTTGAAGGCATAGAAGACATGCATTCGGAAGAATAAAACTTCTTTTGCAGAGATTGTCTATTGTTAATACCTTCTAGCAATGCGAATGCCGCCACCTTTGGAGGGGCACTATAGCACAGAGAACTTATGAAAGGATTTCACAGAGAACTTGCCGGACTTGTCTTTAAGCCATTTCATCGAATCTGAATTTCAGACAACCCGAACCACCTTTGATAACAAATGAAACTGGTGACTTCTTCGGCCTCTTCTTCGTGCAGATTCCACCTGCACAGCGGGGCCCATACTATTTCATCTCTAATAGTGAAATAACAACTCGCCACCCTCAGACCAGGCTCGACCGAGATCCCACCAAGCATGGAAAAAGATCGCTTAACTTTTGGTCCCCTACCCATCTACCTCCCAAAAGGTATTCCCTTCCCCCAACAAGAAATCCACCCCTTCCCATTGATGCAGGACAACTAACCACTTGCTCTAAAAGCTCGAAGTGATAGAGCATAACAAATTAACTCATTTATCTCATAGCCCAGGCCCCACATCCATGGGTTAGGTCCTCTGTCGAACCCTCCTCGTGGGCCCCAAATCACATGGGTTCCACCTCACACGGGCCACCCACCCCGAATGTGCCCCCGCATCCCACAGGCCACCCCACTCGAGCCTGATGCGAAAATGCTCATGAATTAATCACTCCCGGTGAGGAGTCTTGAACACCGGACCTCCCGCTCTTATACCAATTTAATGCAGGACAACTAACAACTTGTTCTAAAAGCTCGAACTGATAGAGCATGGCGAATTAATCCCTTTTATCTCATAGCTCAGACCCCACATCCATGGGTTAGGTCCTCGGCGAAACCCTCCTTGTGGGCCCCAAATCACATGGGTTCCGTATCACACGGACCACCCACCCCGAGTGTGCCCCCGCACCCCACAGGCCAACTCACTTGAGCCCGGTGTGAAAATGCCCCTGCATTACCCATACTCTAGGTTTTACTGACGCAACTGACCTCTAGAGATATGAAGCCCTATACAACGAAGACGATCTAATCGACCACCCCGTTTCTTCCTCACCATATCTCCTACTTATCACCTCCCTCCACTGAGAATCCACCTCTACTCCAAACCTCCAAACCCATTTACCTAATAGAGCCAGGTTCATGTTTTCCAATTTTGTCAATCCTGCTCTCCCTTGGTCCCAATGTGAAATTTGTAACTACCTTCTACTCCTTTCCACAAAAAATCCCGCCTGAATTTCACCAATTTTTCGAGAACCAAGTTCATACATTTAAAGAGAGACAAAAAAATAATAAAAATAAAAAATAAAGATACCTATGAACCTCAGAAAGATAGAAAAGAATATTAGGGTAACCTTCTCGTCACCCGCGAATAACAAAAGATGGCTTTGCTAACAACAAAAAGCAAAACAAAACAAACGCATCAACTCCTAAAGCTATGGCTCCCTAGACCAAGCCCAAGACAAGAATCATGACAAAATAATTGATTCCCAATCTCTAATCAGCTCTATGTATAATAAAACAATTAACTCAAACAAGATTTGTGCCCATCCCAGAGACAGACTATTAATTTTTAACAATGATATATCGTTTTGGGAAAATTACAAAAATAAATTCATTTAATTTTTGTTATATAAAAACTGTTTAAATACTAAAAACTTATCAAAACACGTGAAACTCATGAAACTTTCTGCCGAAAGACACCTCCGTGTACTCACATTGCCTTCTCCATTAACTTTCATTTGTAAAATCAGTTTTCCCTCAAGAGCTGCTTTCATTTCGACAAGAGCTTGCAGGGACCATCATATTCATATGTCAAATCCACTCCGTCCATTATGTTCTATCATTGATACTAGGACCTGGGGAAAAATCAAAGAGATCCACAACTCAGGTGGGCTACACCACAAAGAACAGTGGGGATGAGATGCCAACCCTAGATTTGTCAGGCCACCATGGTGTGTATTTTCATCAAACCCATTCCTTAAGGGTAACTCACCAGGACGAAATCAAAATGTAAAGCCTGATCTAAATATCAAGCGCGCTACACCTTGTGAACTTAGAGGTTTTACGAGCAGTTTTACATTGTCCCTGTTTGCATGGCCCATCAATTTTTATCTGCCTCTTTTGTATGCATGGTTCAAATGATGGTTCTCGCCTAATGGATGGAGTGGATTCACACACATGGAATGCAAGCATGTTGTACTGTATGGCTCTGTACTCGTGTGGAACTGACGAACTTCTAAAGAGGAGAGTGATTTTCAGAGAATGATTTTTTTGAGAGCTTTTTTATCAGGAAACTTTTAATACTTTGGCAAAGTGATGGATGATATATTGGCACTTAGAAATTACTTCAGAATTATGCACGTGGCATACAAGTAGTCAGATTAAAATGTCCAAATTATGGTATCCAATGTAGATTTATCATGAACTTAAAAATTAAGTGTATTTGATTATCTGATTATTAGATTGGCAGACAATTATTGGACGGTTAGAACTAAAAAATATCCAACAGCCTTATCTCCACAAACAAGTGTCCATGAATCGGAGGTTTTGACCTTGGGATCGTTACTTCGCAACAACACCAAATTTGCATGCATGAAAAACCCAAGATCTGTGGGGCCCACCATGTTTTATACGTAAATCCACTTTGTTCATCAAGTGAGTGTCATCATTTGTACCATGCATGCAAAAGACCAGGCCGATAAAGACTCTGATAGGCCAAGCCAATGGGAACAATGTAAAACTGCTCTTATAATTTCCAAGGTCCCATTTGGGAGCGTGTATTTAGAAGGCATTGGATTCGAAATCACAAATCAATGTGATTTTGAATTCTCGATTGTGTTTAGCAGCTTGTAATTGGAATGCATTGAATCCAAAAATAGGAATGCATTGAAATTCTGCAATATATTTACAGGACACTGATTTTGATTACCAAATCAAATTTAACATCCCTAATTAGTGTAATAAGCCCATTGAAATATGTACTTTGGCCAAAATTGATGAAATTTCGAGCTTGGGTGGGCCATAAGCATAAGATCACAAACGAGCGACTCGCCAACGTTTTTTAAGCTTCAATTTACATGGCTAATGTTTGTACTGTTCGGATCATACTATAGATGTAATTTTAGTGATGCAGCTGATAATTTGATTGCTTTGGGGATATAATCAGCGTCCCACGTGTACAATGGGTTAGTAGCCTGACTGCGCCTTTTTTACATGTTTGACTCTTTTGCCTTTAGAAAGGAGCCCAAAAAGGCATTTGATTCCGAATCACAGAAAAATGGAGAGATTTCAAAACAAAACAAAATGTGTACAAACACCTCCAATTCCAAATACCTCCAAATCCACGTTGCCACACAACTTTTGATTCGGAATGCACTCAAATATACTCAAGTCCACGCTGCCAAACAATCCCCGAGTTCACACATTGGGGCCTGACTAATATTTAGATCAAGCTGATTTTTGTATTCACTTCATCTAGGTGAGTCACACCTAATTAACAGGTCTGGTGAAAGATACACCCAATGGTGGCCACACAAACAACCCTGTAGTTGGCATCGCATCCCCATTGTTCCTTGTGGTGTAGCCCACCTAAGTACTATTGGGTCTCACTGATTTTTTTCTCCGGGTTATAGAATCAAGGATAGATCTTTATGGATGGAGTGGATTCTACATATACAGCATATTGGGCCCCACAAGCTCGGGTGTGATTCAGGTCCAATTTGTAGAAATGAAAATAGCAATGGGGTAAAATTGTCATTACAAATGAAAGTTAACGGAGAACGTAAAAGGGGGTACATACTGTACATAGAGGTGCCTTTTGGCGCAAAATTTCATGAGGTTAAGGTGTTTTAATAATTTTTTAATATTTGAATTTTTTTAAATAAAAATTCTAAAATGAAATTATTTGGTAAATATCCCTACCATTTTTTCTTCATAGGAATCAGATTATTAATTTTGAATTAAAAAAATTGTTGAATTTATCAATATAGTCCTTGATCGTCAAGAGAAAGAATCGGAACTTGGTAGTTCTAGATATCTACCTCAATAAGTTTATGTACAGAAACACCCAAAAACTAATGAAATTCCATGTGTCAGCGACAAAATATCACTAATCGTGTGTATCACTAATATATCATTGATACATCGAATGTTGATATTACCATTCTCAACACCAGTATAAATCTCCCATGTGTTAGAGTTACAAGAGATACCAACACAGGGAATGCATCCAGAAAAGTGCGGAAATAAGGAAAATAAAGAAAAGAGAATATAAAAATGACAATTTTCTATTTTTGAGATTTTATTATTATTTTATTTGTTTTTGAGAAATTGTTTGTGGGTTAGATTTTGACAACAGCTTTCAATGCTTTGAATTACAAGCTTGGAATTGGGAGATTTGACGCAACATAAGTAGAAATGGACAGAACTTTGAAAAATGAGAATTTTTTTGAAAATATCCTTTTCTTTTAAGATTTCAGGTGGAGAATCTAGTGTTTGAGTGCCTATAGCTTGAGCGTTTGGGTTGGGGTTTGGAGCTTTTTGCCTTCTACTTGTATCTAGGTTTGGTTTTTTCGACTTCTTTTTTTTCCTGGCTTCTTTTTGGGTGTTCCTACCTTAATAATATTACATAATCTTTCAAAAAAAAATAAAACAGCAGGAAAAAGAGTAAGGGACGTCAAGTGAAGACATGGACAATAAATTGAGGGGAATAGATATGGAACAATTTGCAACTACTATAAGTGTACCTCAAGGATTGGGAGAGTTTCAAGGTTGAAGGATCACTTGGCAGGGGGGTGCAAAAATGTGAATGATTGCCCAAGTGCTCCAATGGAGGTGAGAATGAAAGTGATGGAGATATTAAGCAAGGATAAGGTACATGAAGCAACAACAACGTGCATGGGAAAGAAGATTAGGGACAATATAAAGATTCTTGTGCAAGTGTGAATGATTGCCCAAGTGTTCCAAAGGAGGTGAGAATGAAAGTGATAGAGGTATTAAGCAAGGATAAGGTACATGAAGCAGCAGCAAAAGGGACAATTTACAGATTCCTAAGCGAGGTATGGGGATTGTTGAGTAGGATGATGATGATGATGATGATGATGATGGCCTGGCATATCCTGACAATTGTGTTACTGAGCAATAGAGGATGGAGTGCAGACAAGCTATGCATGAGCTGTTGGTTACAAGTTGGGATATGGAGCAAAGGCAACAGCTAGCGGAAACTAGGACAACATTTGAGAGTTTTGAACATGAGGTTGGTGGGAGCAATAAAGAGTAATAGTTCTAGTTCAGGCAGGGCTAGCCTACAACATACCTAAAGCACTTGTGTGCAAGATGCACACGATGCGGGTGTGAAGCAAACGAAGTTGAACGATATATGAAGCAAATGTGGATTTCAAGAGACAATGGGGAGTGCTATCATTGGGTGCTTTATTTCTAGCCACATAGTATACCAGCACATATAGCAAGAAAAAGTGGATTTAGAGAGACTGAGAGTGCTATCATCAGGTGATTCATTTCTATCTCGATACCGCAAATGTGGATTTCAAGAGACAGTGGGGAGTGCTATCATTGGGTGCTTTATTTCTAGCCACATAGTATACCAGCACATATGGCAAGAAAAAGTGGATTTAGAGAGACTGAGAGTGCTATCATCAGGTGATTCATTTCTATCTCGATACCAACACATAGACCAGCCCGCACTTCCATAACGTGATTGATATTGTCCAACGGGTTGGCTAGTGCAAGGAAATACTTGAGGTCTACTTTGCCCAAGAGTAGAAAGAGGAGCAGGCCTAAGTAGAAGACCTAAGGCAAAACTAGGACACCTACGAGGTCACAGTGATGTGTGATGGGTGGATGGGACACACAAAGTTGTCGATTATCAACTTCCTGGTTTACTATAGACAACAACCAATATTTCTAAAGAGAGATTAAAGAGGTCGGCCTAAAAAATGTGGTGCAGGTTGTGCAAACAATGATTGTATATTCTTCAAATTGGAAAAGAAGTTGATGAAGAAGTACAGTTGTGTTGGGCTTTGTGTGCGAATAATGCAAAACAATTAATCACTTGCTCTAAAAGCTCAAACTGATAGAGCATGGTGAATTAATCCATTTATCTCATAGTTGAGTCCCCAAATCCATGGGTTAGGTCCTCAGCAGAACCCTCCTCGTGAGCCCCAAATACATGGGTTCCGCCCCCTCATGGGCTCCAAATCCAGGGGCTCCACCTCACACGAGTCACCGCCTCACACGGTTCCCAAATCCATGAGTTATGCGGGCCACCCACCCCAAGTGTGCCCCTGCATCTCACAGGCCACCCAACTCAAGCCCGGAGTGAAAATGCCCCCGCATTAATCACCTTCGGTGAGGAGTCTCGAACACGAGACCTCCCGCTCTGATACCAATTTGATGCAGGACAATTAACCACTTGCTCTAAAAGCTTGAACTATTAGAGAATGGCAAATTAATCATTTTATCTCATAGCCCAGGCCCCAAGTCCATGGATTAGGTCCTCGGCCGAACCCTCCTCATGAGCCCTAAATCCATGGGTTCCGCCCCCTCGTGGATCCCAAATCCATGGGTTATGCGGGTCACCCACCCCGAGTGTGCCCCTGCATCCCACAGGCCACCCCACTCGAGCCCGGTGTGAAAATGCCTCCGCATTAATCACCCCTGATAAAGAGTCTCGAACACGAGACCTCCCGCTCTGATACTAATTTGATGCAGAACAATTAACCACTTGCTCTAAAAGTTTGAACTAATAGAGCATGGTGAACTAATCCCTTTATCTCATAGCTCGGGCCCCACATCCATGGGTTAGGTCCTCGGCCGAACCCTCCTCATGAGCCCCAAATCCATAGCTTCCGCCCCCTCGTGGGCCCCAAATCCATGGGCTTCACCTCACATGGGCCCCAAATCCATGGGTTATGTGGGTCACCCACCCCGAGTGTGCCTCTGCATCCCACAAGCCACCCCACTTAAGCCCGGTGTGAAAATGCCCCCACATTAGCCGCTCTCTAGATAGACCTCATGATTGAGTCTACAGGGCGTAGAGACTCAATCAAGTCCACACATGCATGAGGTCTATAGAAGTGATGGATGATGCTTTTTAAAATGAGATGGATTAATAATAAATTGCAATCGACAGCTACTGCATTTCCGAGATGCTAAAGGTATATTCTCCACACCATCTTCTCTTGTTCATAAACAACTAGGACGATAGCTTGAATTTGATCCAAGAGATCAACATACTTTTCTACCTCCTCATTACTTTTCTACCTCCTCATCCCGCAAAAGTCGCCTAAATGGGGGACCCCAGACAATCGCCTCTCCAATACAAGAGAAGCAATTTTCCACCGAGACAGAGGGATCCGGTGCCAAGCATAAAATGGAAGGAAACAACGCTTTTAGGGCAAAAGAGTCCACCCACACATCTTCCCAAAATCTGATTTTTTTCTCCATTACCAACGGAGAACCCCACGCCTAGCAAGAATGACGCTTTCACTGAACAAACTCCTTTCCAAACGGGTCGATGCTATATAGAGAGACAAGTCCCTTGTCCCCCAACCCCCCGTTGAGGCACCATACTCTTGAGAACAACTTTCCAAAGAGCCCCCATCCTCCACTCTGAGCCGCTAAGCCATTTGCCAAGTAATGCGATATTCATAGTTTCAAGGTCCTTTATCCCTGCACCTCCCTCATCATAGGGTTTGCAAACCTCGTTCCAAATAACGTTTTTATCATCCACACCTTGCCACAAGAAACCCTCTGGAAAGCACCGACAACGGGCATTTAAATCGCGACATGAACTATAAGGGAAGGCTTGAAAGAGCCACTTCGATTAGAGTAGTATGTCCACCTAACGATAGATAGCGACCATTCCAAAGAGCAAGCATCGCTCAAATCTTTCCACCACCTACTCCCAAAGACGTTTTGCCGACTTTCCCACACACAACAACATGCCCACGAAAGTAGCCGAAAGCGAGCCCGCCATGCAACCAAAGACGTCAGCCAACACCTCCACTTCATCTGCCTCCATCCTCACCCCATACATCTTGCTTTTGAGCAAATTGACTTTTAGGCCCGAAACGACCTTGAAGCATTTGACCCTAGTCCTTAGCTTGTCCACCATGGAGGCAGAAGCATCGCAATAGGTGAGGGTATTGTCTATAAACTACAAGTGAAAGATGGGTTGAGGCATTCTTCTGACTAAGAAGCCACAAGTAGATTCCTCCTCATGGGCCTTATGCAACACTCTACCCAATGCTTCAACCACATAAGGAATAGAAATGGAGACAAGGGATCCCCTTGACACAATCCCCTTGAGCTTTTGAGAAAACCTTTCGGAGACCCATTAGTGAGAACCGAGAAGCGCGTCGAACTCACACAATCCCAAATCCATTGCCTCCATTTCATCCCACATCCCAATCGAGTCATCATGTAATTGAGAAAGCTCTAAACAACATGATCCTAGGCCTTTTCAATATCTAGCTTGCAAACAACACCACTAACACCATCTTTATGTCTAGAATCGAGGCATTCATGGGCTATTAAAGCATTAACTAAGACTTGCCTACCCGGGACAAAAGTACTTTGGTTACCGGAGATGAAGTGACCCATAATATTCCACAACCTCGTCGCCAACACCTTTGCTAAGATCTTGTAGGTCCTTCCTAAAAGACTGATCGACCAAATATCTTTAGAGGAATCAACTTCCGAAAAATTCGAGATGATGGCTATAAAAGACACACCAAGCTCATAAGACAAGTGCCCCCTATCATAGAATTCAGACATAAAATTCATGACATCCCCCTTCAAAACTCCCTAAAAGGACTGAAAGAATGCCTTCAGAAAACCAACCAAACCCGGAGCTTCAACTTGTCCCAGCGAATCGACGGCAGCTTTGACTTCATCCTCCGAAATGGGGGGCTCTAATGAAGCGGCTCGCTCATCAAAAAAAGTGACTAAATTCGACATTAGCCAGCTTTGGCCTAGACCAAGACTCCCATGTCAACAAGTTCTCATAGAACCAAGGAATTTCCATCGATATGCTATCCTTGCTTCAAGGCGCACTCCATCAATAACGATACTGCTGATTTTGTTGTTCTCGCCAGACACTTGTGATACTATGAAACTTTGTGTTCTTATCTCTCTCCTTGAACCCCATGCTTTGAGAGCATTGTCTCCACTTAATCTCATCTTCCTTGAACCTTTCGGCATATTCTTTAGTGAGCCTAATTCTCATAGTTAACTCATCAGAAGATAGCACCTCTGCCTCCACTTTAGCATCAAGGAACCACAGCTTAAGAAGAAAACCCACAGTTTCCATTTCCCTTTTTATCTAACACCTCCCTCATCGATATTATTGGCGATATTTATACATAGTTCCCCATCCCCAGTCATTGACATATGCAAAAATACCAATAAACCAAATGTTGATTAGAACCATATCAATGTAACCTAATTCTACATGTATACATAACCAGATTCTCTACATGCCACCACGACCAACCTGTGCAAGATCCAAGCCATCCATCAGGTGGGATCCACTATGTCAATGACTTGACCCACGAATCAAGCCGGTGCAATCCACTCATCAGCTGGGCCACAGCGTAAACAACAAATGGACAGCTCCAAAGAATATTTTTCTACCCATCCATTTGTTTCATACACCATGGTCCACCCCATCACTAGACCACTCAGATGCCTGATTCGCAGGCCAGGTCATCTCGATGGTGAACCCACCTAAAGGACACCCAGATCATCTGACACATGGCAGCTTGGCACGTGAGGCGACTGTTGCACAAAAACTCATGTGGTCGAGAACTTTAAATAAGGAACCTGACTCATTCGGAGAGTTCACAAATTCTTTTTTAAAAGCCCAGTCTCCACTAGATTCCATCTGGAAATAGTGAACTCGGCTAGCTAGGACTCGACAGTGTTATATTTTAAAATATTTAACATGATGAAGTGTTTGTATTCAAATTCAAGAATCAAGTCTCCCATTGACTTTCAAGCTGAGTCAAGTTCATATAAAAGATCCCACCCCCTATACATTCTTCAAACAATTGGAAAGCATTACAAGTTACATGAAAATAGCATATCAGTACAAAGATGGGATGGAAATCTTACCCTTGTTTCAGCTATACATAAGCTTCAAATGACATATCGTGCAAGCCTAATTGCACATTTAAATATAAGGAAATATAAACCTCTACAGGCCAAGGGTTTTGTTATCTTGGATGCTGAACAAAATTTAGGCACATGCTGCAATGGTCAGTGATCCCAACCATTCATATAATTTGTCACAGCAACTGGCCAGAGGCTGAAAATATTAGCCGTTAGACGATTTTAAATGTGGCCAGCAAATGGACGGTATTAAAGATATTAGCAACGGGCATCGTGGAACAGAAAAAATAAAAAATAAAAATCCACCGATCGAACACATAAGAGCCTACAATCTGTGGGGTTTATAAACAGTTGCACATCCACAGTGGGGCCACCAATGAATGGCCAGGATCATGCGACAGCCGTGTCACTTCTATCAATCCCAAACGACTTATTATTTACAAACAAGCGGCAGAATTACATTTCGTTCACCACGGTGATCAGGACTACCAAACGAACCCAAAAATCCCAAACAGTATCGCCTAGAAATACATTATCACGATAAAAAAAGATCATTTTGACAACTTGGAAGAATCAGAAGCTGAAAAAAAAAAAAAAAAAAACGAAATAGAGGTTTCGAAGGCTACCGATCTGGAAGCGGCTCTCCTTAGAGCCCCGAGCATAGCCATTTTCTGTAGCGAATGTAGAGAAAGAGGGTTTTCTAGGGTTTTCGAGAGCGAGGGGGTTTTCTAGGGTTTTGGAGATGAGAAGAGGAGATACATGAACCAAACGAGGCTGCATTTTCGTAGGTTCTTATATAGTGCGACTCGCTACTTCTCTTTTCGGCCTTTAGAAAGTGTGGAGGAGTTCTACGCTACGTGGCCCGCGTATTTTGCACAATATACATTGGCTTTTCAAATCTGACTAATGGGACCCACCTTCTCATAATCTAGACCGTTGAAGTGGTGGTTTACATTGTTATGGAGAATCCCACAACATATTATTTGGTCTTTCCACTGGTGAAATTTTAGTTGAAGATGGACCGGTTTTATATTTCTTTTATTAACCGTCTATTTTTTATTCAGAAATATTAAGATTAAGATTATCTTGTTGAGAATTGATTTAGACTTTTAGTTCATCCATAACAATGAACTGCATATCAACGGTCCAGATTACCATATTTAAATCCCACTTATAATAAATGAGAGACCATCTATGCTTTTTAAATGTGCAGGCGACGTATCATATGACTCCTCGCGTGTGGTCGAGCCTAGCGCTAATGGAGGTGACTGGGGAACGGATTGACTACCCCGCCCCCAACACCAGCCAATGGCTGGTGGTCGGTGCTATGTGGGCCCCACCATGATGTATGTGTTTCATCCATGCCTTACATCTATTTTTAAAGATCATTTTAAGGCATGAGACGAAAAATGAGGTATATCCCAAACTGAAATGGACCACATTACAGGAAACAGTGTTGAATGAGCGTCAACCATTAAAAATTTTTTCGGGGCCACAAAAGTTTTGGATGGAGATGATTTTTGTTTTTCCCCTTCATCTGGGCCTGTATGACCTAATAAACAGATTGGATGTCAAATAAACAGTACAGTGGGCCTTAGGAGGATTTTAATGATGGATATCCAATCATTATTGTTTTCATGTGGTGTGATCCACCTGAGATTTATATACTTCTCATTTTTGGAATAAATCTCTAAAATGATCTTAAAAAATGGATGAACGCAATGGATGAAATACATACATCATGGTGTGGCCCACAGAGCACCGACCATCAGCCATGCGGCTGGTGTGAGGGGAAGTAGCCAAATCCGTTTCCAGGTGACTGGTACGTGCCGGTGCAAGCTGCAAGTCGAATGGAGAGTGCATCTTACTAAATGTACCTTATTTGTGTCATCAATTGGTTTGCCAATAGCACTAAGCTGATCAAGTAAGGATTGGAAAGAGCGTGCTGGAGTTCATCTTTTAGTTGGAGTTCTTTGGTCTTTGAACTAAGAGAAAAAGAAACTTCAAGGGCCAGCCAAGCATCACGAGCTGTAGTGCAATTAATGACTTCAGCCATACATTCCTCAATAAGAGAGGCATACAGAAGGCTGAGTAAAATAAGATCCTGCATGCACCATGTCTTGTAGGCAGGATTAGAAACAAAATCATTGTCAGCACAAACTTAAGCAGCTGGTGCAGATAAAGACCCATCCAAATAGCCCATAAGATCCTGACTTTCAAGCAGGGGAACAAACTGATGACGCCACAAGAGATAATTTGTGGGAGTGAGTTTAATGATGACCATGTGAACCATTGTATTGAGCGGAAGCAGAGAAGTGTTGGATTCGGCCATGGAAAAAAAAAAAGAGCAAAGGGTTGGCCTATTGGCTCTGATACCATGTAAAGGGAATGCCTCAAGCAAATATGCTGTGAGGAGATATTTATTTATAGACAGAAGATACATGGTAGCTGTACAATTACAAATATGGAAACAAATATAAAAGGAAAACAAACTGCTACAATTGTGGAGAATCGCTGATATCTTGGTCATAATCAGAGGAGTAAGATTGTCCTCTAATACTTAACAAATTAGTGGGTGATTCGTACATTTTTCAATTTGACCAAATGTGTGCAAGTCAATTTGGTTCAATCGATAAAGTGCGTAAGTGTGGGTTTTATTTCTAATTGTGTACGGAGAGTATAAATACTCTTGTTAAGTTATGATTATGATTAATGTATATGAGAGCCTAACATGAATTCAAAAGTTTTGAAGGAGGGAAACTATGGTTTTCATTTATAAGTTGTTGCATCTCTTATAATCTTTTTCTGATATAGTATATTGATCGTCGCTTTGTGCCATGGGTTTTTTTTTTTCTACGAGAGTTTTTTTTTATGCAAAATTTATGTGTTTATGTGTTTGCTTGGATTTTTCCTTTCTCTATTGCTTGTTTGATTTGATTTGAGATTGCTTTCGCACCCAACAAGTGATATCAGAACTTAAGGTTGGAGTATTAGGCTAAATATAAAAACATGGCATAAAGGAAATCGAATATGAATCAAGACTGAGAAGTTTACAAAAAAATAATTTTGAATTGTGGAGATTGAAGATCAAGGCCCTCTCAATTAAGCAAAGGTTGCAGCATGCACTCATTGGGAAAGTGTGGCATCCAAAATCAATAAAGGAAGATGATTGGGATAGCTTTGATCAGAGGGTGATTAGCATAATTCAATTATGTTTAGTCAATGAAGTCTTTTATAATGTCATCGATGAGACGACTATCATAGGATTATGGACGAAGATAGAGAGCATGTATTTGAAGAAGTCGCTCACAAATCATTTATATCTGCAGAAACAATTTACACTCTAAAGATTGCTAGAGGGTTGGATCTCTCTGAGCACACTAATGTCTTTAACAGATTGGTTTGCAAATTGACAAGCGTATACGTGAAGATTGATGAAGAAGACAAAATCCTAAATTTTTTTGACGTCTCTATCGGAGTCATACAAGTATCTGGTTGATATTCTATGTTATGGTATAGATACATTTGACTTTGAGATCGTTATCTCAATCCTCAAGTCAAATTAGTTGAGAGAGAAGAATGGAAGTGAATGTATCTTATACAGATGCATTTTTTGCTTGGGGAAGACCGTTTGAGTAAGAGTAAGGGAAGTCACGATTTAGATCCAAGTTAAAAGGCAAAGACAAGTTGAAGTATTGGAATTGTTAAAGGGTGTGATATATGAATAAAGACCGCCAATATCCCAAAATCCATAAGGAGGAGAAATTAGATTATTCACCGAATGAAGCCAAAGTAGCAGAACCAGGTGAAGAATCGGGTGATGGGCGACGTGTTATCAATGTCCAAGACTGGTTGCTTCCATTATCGAGTGAATTTTGGATAGGGAGCATCGTATCATATATGTCATCGTCGGAGTTAGTTCACCACATATGGCAAGTATGATGGTGACCTGGTTCTTATGACTAATTATCATGCTTGTAAGATGGTCGGAATTGGTTTCAGTTCGCATCATAATGTTTAATGGGGTGAAGCGTACTCTGACTAATGTGAGGCACGTTTTAGATTTGAAGAAGAATCTAATATCTCTGAGCCCTCTAGATGCACTCATGTGCAAGTTCTCCAGTTACAAAGGTGTCTTGAAGGTTTTCAGAGAGACACTCACAGTTATGAAAGTACAGAGGAGCGAAAATCTTTATGAGTTGGTCAAGAATATTATATAGGGTGGAGTTCATCGTCTATAGCAAAATCTGCATTGACACGTTTGTGGCATGTGTGCCTATGGCACATGAGTGATAGATGTATGAATGTACTTCTTGAACGTTGTTTAATTCCTAATTTTGAAAGTTTTGATTTATATATATGAGCATTGCACACACGCGCGCGCGCACGCACACATTTATATAGAAAATAATAAGGTTAAGCTTAAAAATCAAAAAACATGTTAGTAAATGTCAACTTGACCGTGTGCATTCGGATGTGTGGGGGTCATCGCCCGTTGTTTCTGGAGGAGGGTCATCATTCATTGTTACATCCATTGACTTTTTTGGGAAGGTATGGGTTTATGTTCTTAAGCATAAATTTAATGTGTTTGTTATTTTTAATACCCGAAAGGCAATTGTTGAAAAATAAACAGGGTATAAAGTGTAAATTCTAATGATAAATAACGGCGAAGAATTTACTTGAAGGGAATTTAATTAATACTATAAGAATGAGGGGATAGTAAGGTATACACCAGAGCATAATGTTGTTGCTGAACGTATAAATCGAACTTTTTTAGAAATGACCCGTAGTATATCTAATAATTATGAGTTGGGTAATGAACTATAGGTTGAGGCAGTCTCTACATTTTGCTATTTAGTAAATTGATCCCCTTACATGGCTATTGATTATAAAATTTCATAGAGATGTATGGGGTGGTTAAACAGTTAAATATTACTCAGGGATACAGATATTTGGATGCGATGCTTACTCTCATGTACTATCAATTGAGAAAGATAATGAAGACCAGAGGGTCAATAAGTGCATTTTTGTCAACTATGGTGATGGAGTGAAAGGATATACATTGTATGATCGGGTTTCATAGAAAAATCATATTTAGCCGGGACATCAAACTTAATGAAGGTTTCTTGTTTTGGAAGGATGAACACAAGGAAATGAAAAAATTAGTGATTGATGTTGGAACATACAAGGGTGAAATACTTGAAGAACCTGAGATGAAGGTAAAGGTACAACAAGAGGTAAAACAGTCACTTATTAGGAGAAATCCATATATGGATCGCATGTTACTATTAAGATATAAGGATGACTCAAATGTTGCGTTTGCTTTCATTACAAATGAGGGGGATCTGTCTACTTTTTAGGAAGCATTTAAAAATAAAGATGTAGAGATGATAGCAACGATGCCTAATGAGATAAATTCTCCATAAAAAATGAAATGTGAGAGCTGGTGAAGTTGCCCGTTGGGTGGAAAGTGATCAGTTGCAAGTGAATTTTTCGGAAGAAACTAGATCAACGAGGTTAGATTGATAGTGAATGACTATGTTCATAAGAAGGGTATCGACTTTTGTAAGATATTCACACTGGCGGTAAAGCAAGTATCTATCAGATTTGTATTCCCTTTTATTGTCTAATACAATTTGAAACCGGAACAGTTAGATGTGAAGACTATGTTTGTACATATGGAACTAGAAGAGCAGGTCTATATGAAGCAACCTAAAGGGTTCGAGGTGCAGAGAAATGAGAATAAAATTGACAGGTTAAAGAAGCCATTATATTACCTGAAACAGTTGCCTAAACAGTGGTATAAGAAATTTAATTTTTTCACTTTGAGTCAACAATTTATTAGAAGTAAATTCGATCATTGTATCTATTTTATATCACTGAGTGAGGAGAAATTCATTATTATAGTATTGTATGGTTATAATGTGGTTGTCGCCAACCATAGCATGTTTGAAATCAACATATTGAAGGCTTAGTTATATATGACGTTCGAGATGAAAGATTTGAGGGATTGCGAAGAAAATTTTTGTAAGACCCGTATCCTACTTTGTACCATTCCGTATACTTCCGCGGTCCTTCCGGTCGAATTCTGGCAACTCTCGACCTGTATCCGACGTTTACGTGCGATCCTGAACCGGGTCCTGTATACCGAAGTTGGCTCAATCCAAAACTTGTATCATAGCGACCGCGTCGTTACTGCGGTTTCAACACCACGACTCGCGCACCGATCCGATACTCAAGCCAGGAGATGTGGGCCCACGTTTATTTCGAAGAAACGCCGCGCATTGCGAATTTCGAGGGAATCTCTACAATGTATCCCATCAATCAATCAATCACCCAAGTCAAGTACACACCATACCTTAAGTATATCAACCCATCCCTCCTTTTTTCTTAAGTCAATATTCTCTCTCCCCTCACCATACCTCTTTTTACAAAATTTCAAACACAATCTTACTTCCCCATCACTTTTCCTTACACCCACCACTCCATCCATCCCTTTCATCCATTAATTCTCCATTTCTCTCATTTCTTAAAAACTCTCTCTCGAGCAACAAGAAAATCTACATGTCTAAGCCTCCCCAAACTCTCTCCTAAATGCTAAGTGTGGCTCACCCTCTCATCTCTCATCCCCACCATCAAAACCCCATCAACCTCCATCAAAATTGAAGGCAATGAGCTAAGAAGGCTAAGGGATCAAGGAGGAGTGCAATAGGTGGGTGATCTACAGTTGTTTTCGATTTTAAGGGCCCACTTGTTGTGGGACCCACTTAATGTATGCATTGTATTTGGGAGGGCCCAATAGTGGCGGGGTCCCTCCCCTTCACGTGTCATTTTCTCTCTCTATCTATCTTTTCCCTAGAATGATGTGGGCCCCACCGGATCGTGTTAAATCTACTCCATCCATCAAACGGTGTGGCTCACCACATTTCAGGTGAAATCCACCGTCCATTTTGGGATGGTGGGAAGTCCCACATGCTATATATTATATTATGTTTATTTTTTATATATATATATATATATTTATATTTATATAAACATATATACATGCATGGTGGGCCATGTACATGTGGGACCCACCATGGTGCATGTGTTGTATCAACGTTGTCTAGTGTCCAGAGATGCTAGACGCGGCTCCACCATGAAGTGTGAATTGACGTGAGGGGTGGGTGGCTAACAGTGAAGTGTAAACTGACGTGGGGTGTATTAGGCTTGGGGTGGGCCACACATGTAGGCCCCACCTTGATGTATGTATATAATCCAAGCCGTCCATTCCATTCCCCAACTCATTTTAGGCGTTGAGCCGAAAAATGAAGCTGATCCCATTTTTTGGTGGGCCATACCATAGGAAATAGTGGTGTTTACTGTTGAAAACCACCTGGATCCTTTTACTCGTAAAAAACAGGCCGCATATTAGACTCATTTGGTTGGTCTTAAGCCGTACGATCCAATGGTTGGAGCAGATTCGTCTGATGCGGGCCCCACCTGTGAAAAACCATAGGAAAACAAAAAGAATAAAAAAATGCAGGTGCAGCAGCTGACGCTACTGTTGTCAGAACGGACTGGCAGGTGCAACAGCTGACGTGCAGATGGACTGGCAGGGACCCACGGTCCCATCCGTGGGCCTCACCATAATGTGTGTGGAACATCCACTCCGTGCATTTGGTAGGTCCCTTTTGGGACGGTGGGCCGCCCAAAAATCAGTCCTATCTGAAGCTCAGGTGGCCCACATCATAGGAAACAGCGGTGATGGAACGACTGCCATTGAAACCCTTTTTGGGTGGGCAGAAGTTTTGGATCATATGAAAAATTGTTTTTCCTTTTCATCCAGGTCCATGTGACCTTACCAACGGGTTGGATTGCAAATAAGCATTATGGTGGGACCCACAGTGTTTTATGTGTTTTATTCACATCGTCCATTGACCGTGGACTGTGGAACCCAAAAATAAATAAATAAATAAATAAAATATGTGTTTTATCACTGCCGTCTAACCATTTGGCTGGGCTGCTGGACGGTCAGTGGACCCCACCATGATGCATGGGTTGCATCCAAGCTGTCCAACCATTTTGAAAGCTCATTTTATGGCATGAGCTAAAGACTGAGATGGATCTAGGATCAAGTGGACCACCCAGCAAAAGGTAGTGGGGATTGAGCTTCTGCCATTGAAACTCCTTGTTGTCACAAGAGTTTGGATCATTAGGAAATTTGTTTTCCTCTTAATCCAAGTCTATGTGACCTCACGACTAGATTGGATAGAAAATAAATGTTATGGTGGGCCTTAAGAATTTTCACAGTGGAAATCATGGTCACCATTGTTATTTGGAGTGTGGTCCAGTTGATCCTTTGATATATATACATATGAGGCCCATGTGATCGGCCCATCTTGATATATTTCTGGCCTGTTGTTAAGGCCCACTTTGCTACATATGAGACCTATGGTATGAGGCCCATTTGACGTATTGGAGGCCCATGGGTCGAGGCCTAATGGGATGTACATAAGGCCCATTGTAATGTGTTTCCACCGTGGTTTATGTGATGATCTCGATGGCGGGCTATGCCTTGGTAGCAATGATGGTTTGACGTCCACATTGTATGGATGATGTTGGTTAAATGTCCGCATTGTCACTCTCCCTAAGGTCCATTGATAAGCACATAATTGTAGTGTGTAGGCAGTCTAGGTCCATCTTCGTTATGATCAGAGCCTATTACCATATAACATGTTTAGTATAGATCCATGATTCATGATCATACGCATCATATGTATGCTTGATACGAGGAGTGACAGATCATAACATATGCCTTCGGGTAGATTGTTTATGGGCTCCCTGATAGGCAGAGTTACCCTTCATGAGCGCGCGGTACACGTAAGATTGATGCATGACTGGTGGTGTGATTCATGCACTTTCCATTTGTATGGCATGCTTTCTATACGCCCCTAGCGACATCAGGGTTATGACCTCCATAAACACATCGTGGATGACAGGATCGGATACCGAAAATATTGTTACTAAACATCGGGACGTCATAGATGTCCCTGGGTGAAAATTTCTAAATCCGATGGTACCAGAGGATGACTCCAACGTCGAGACCGAGTGGATATATGAGCGCACGAGGGTTGAATACTAGGAGGCCGCGTCTCCTACTATGTCGTGGTCGGTTGGAAAGGGGTATGGCCTTACTCGCCCGAGAGTAGGGGGTAATACTAGGATGAGTTTGACTAGCTCGTGGATGGGTCCGCTATCGACGTGCTGGATTCGGCGATCGAGAATTTTGTGAGCCCGGTTTCCGAGATCAGGTCGTGATAATTTTTGGCATTGATATATACAGAGATAGGGAAATGAGTAGGCTATAATTGCCTTAGGAGGAATATCTTGAGGTCCTAGTCGAATTTGGATTGAAAAAGCCAAAACCGATTAGTACACTCAACGCTGCTCACTTTCAATTTTATTCGGATCAATGTCCTACGTGAGATGAAGAAAGGCGGTATATGTCTCGTGTGTCTAACTTAAGCGCAATTGATAGTCTTATGCATGTTATGGTCTGTACTAAACCAGATATTTTCACATGTAGTTTGTGTTGTGAGTATATATATGTCAAACCCCGACAAGCAATATTACGAAGTAATGAAATTGCTACTTCGGTGCATAGGGGATACGATGGATTATGTCTTGGTTTTCAAAAATTATGAAGAGAAACTTGTAAATTATGTGGATGCAGATTACGTGGAAAATATGGATAATAGAAGGTCGACTTTCGTTTATTTGTTTATATTAACAGGTAGAGCTATCAGTTGGATGTTGAAGCTTCAATCTTTAGCTGCACTTTCCACAACTGAAGCTAAATACACGTTAGTGACGAAAACGTTCAAGGAAGTTATTTGGTTAAAAAAGATGATAAATAAGTTGGGGCTTTAACGGGAAGTTGTGCCTATAAATTATGACAGTGGGACCATTATCAATTTGGTAAAGAACTCGGTGTACTATTCTCAAACTAAAAACATTAATGTTCGTCATCATTTTATCCGTCAAATGTTAGAGGAAGGAGGTGTCAGAGGAAGGATGTGTCACTCTTAAGAAGAGAAGTTCAAGTTTTGCTCGACTTTTCTAGGCCTAGCAAAGAAAAAAATGAAAACAAAATATGGACGAGAAGCGATAATGATGGTATTACTATTAAAGATTATTAGAGATGGTGATAGCAGCTTGGACAAGTTCAAGCTTTGCTCGACTTATCTGGACTTGACAAAAAAAGAAATGAAGACACTGTGCACAAGAATCAATGATGATGTTATTACTATTGAAGATGATTAGATAGGATGATAACAGCTTGGGGGCAGTAGACATTGAAGATTAAAGCCATGGTGGAGATTGTTTATCGATTATCTTTAATCTGGTGTAGAGAATTCCTATATTTGGTTTGATTGAATTCTTGTCCGGTCCGACCAAATTAGTAGGTGGATCTCTAGTTGCACGCTATCCACTTTCATACATTTTGGTTCGACTGAATGTATGTGAGTTAGTTTGGTTCAGTCTAACCAAAGGTTACATGATTTGACCGACGAAGTGCGTGAATGCGGGTTTTGTTTCTAATTATGTATGGAGAGTATAGATACTCTTGTTAAGTTACAATTAGAGTTAATGTACATAAGAGCCTAACATAAATTCAAGGGGTTTTTTTGAAGAGGGGTTGCTCCATCTCTTGTAACCTTCTTCTATAGTGTATTGTTTATTACTTTGTATCATGATTTTTCCCTGCAAGTATTTTCTATATAAAATCTAAGTATTCCTTGTGTTTACTTGAATTTTTCTTTCTCTATTATTTGTTTGATTTGACATGAGGTTGCTTTTGTGCCCACAATTAAAGCCTACGCCAGGTTAGAGCACAAGGGCCTACATGACGTAACCCATGCGGCGAATTCAAGATTTATATACACTGCACACCGTTAAAATGCCCTGGCTGTACAAATAACATCTGGCTATTAACTAATGGATGCATGCATGCTGGAATATGTGCCATGGTTTAATTGTTTCAATCGTCTGTATCTTTTTCCACATCTGGTGTCCATATAATGAGATCCTAGCCCTTTGTTGCAGTTGTTTTTTCATGGGCCATCAATCAAGGGCTTGCATCCTCTAATCTAGAGACTTGGGGTGGAGGCATCTCAATCAACAGTCAGGCATTAGAGTAGAGCTGTCAATGGGCCGAGCTTGGGCTTAGGAAAATAAAAAATTTGAATATGGGCCTAAGGTAGCCCCACGGTTTTGCTAACCACTCTATGTTAGCAGCAAGTAATATACATTACGTGTGCTTGACATCCATTGCATCCATTATTTGTGCTGGCTCATGACTTAAGTCTAAAAAATCAGAACAATCCAAAATCAAGTGGGCCATGCTGTAAGGAATAGTAGGGATGTGGATGTCCACCATTAAAACCTTCCTGAGCCTACTGAAATTTTGGATTGGGGTGGGCCACACCACGTGAACAGAAGGGATGTATGTCAAACATTGAGCCCTTATTGGAGCCCATAATTTTGGATCAGGCTGATATATATATATATATATATTTCAAACTTCATCTATATATACTATATATATATATATATATATATATATATATATATATATATATATATATATATATATATTTCAAACTTCATCCTGACTGGAATCATCTTATGAACGGTTGGATGGCATGTAGACATCATGGTGGGCCAGGAAGGTTTTGATGCTATGTATCCCCATTCCTACTATTCTCAGTGGTGTGGCCCACTGGAGTTTTGGAACTGCTTAATTTTTATGGTCACGTCCTAACACAAACTAGTACAACTTATGGATGGAATGGATGCCATAAGGAAATAATGATGGGCCACATAGAGCTTAGAGCTTTTTGTTGCATTCACCTGTGTTGCAAAGGACTCGGCTTTAATTTAGACCTGATGATTCCTGATATGCAATGATAGATGGATTTAAGCATAGCTTCTTGTTCCTCCAGTGGCCGTCTATGCGGTGTTGAAAAAACATCAAAATATATGATTTTAAAAAAAATAAATTTCTGTCAAAATAATATTGAAATTTTTAAATGAAAACATACGGCTTCCTTCAGTCATATATTTGAAATGATAAAAAATATTTTGTAATTTATATGCGAATGTATATGTAGTATTCTTACTTGGAGATTTAAAAATTGAGATGCTTGAGTCATGGTCCCAATACATAGCATTAGAATGGGCGCAAGCTCCTGTATTAACATTAGATGGCGCACTTTAGCATGTAACCCAACAATTAATAAGAGGGTGAATGACCACATATTCATTTGTGATTCAGCTTCATGCTAAAAAGAAATACTTTTCTTCAATTTTTATTTATCGATTTTTCAAAATATTTCACAACAAGTGGGATCCACCATCAGTGATAATAGGGTGGTGTTGGACCGTAGATTCTGTTTATTTGCATGTTGCACATCCAAGAGTTAAAATTGCCCAGTATGAGGAATGATCCTTGTAAACTGTGGCCCACTGTTAAGATTGACTTGCCAACGGAAATTTCGAGGTTTACTCGATCAAAGGTGGGCCAAAACAGCCCAATCGCTTTGATTACTGGACCATCGATCCCTCTCGTCATAACTGAAAACCAGATCTTCCATGGTCCTACTCATCCACAAACCAAGGAATGTGTGTGCACAGGATCCAAGCAGTCCATCCAGTTAGTCTTACCATGTAACCATTCTGGCCCAAAAAATAAGCAGGTTTGGTCATCGGGTGGTGGGCTGCAGTGTATGAATTAAGTGGGCAGATTAAAAAACTGTGGCCCACCTGATCGACAACTCGGATCTAACACCTGACCCATGTTGGCACGTCTGTGGGGCCCGCAATTTGGGGGACCATGGTTTTAGCCTTTGTCTTATAAGAATCAAAACGAATTTAAAGAGCAACCACCCAATAATTGGATGCGGATTGCATACTGACCCTGTCAGTAACCAGGTCGCTACTGGTCAGTGCTTTGTGGGCTCCACCATGATTTATGTGTTTTATCCACACTCTCCATCCATTTTTCGAGATCAATTTAGGTTATAATAAAAAAAATGAGATGGGTTCAAATCTCAGGTGGACCACACCACAGGAAAACAGTTTTGATTGAACGCCTGCCACTAAAAACCTCCTAGGGTCCACTATAATGTTTATTTACCATCCAACCTATTGATTACGTCCCACAGACCTGGATGAAGGGAAAACATAAATATCAGCTTGATTCAAAACTTTTGCGGCCCCAAGAAGTTTTAAATGGTGGCCATTCAATCACTACTGTTTCTAGTGGTGTGGTCCATCTGACATTTGTATCAGCTTAATTTTTTTAATAGTTGCCTAAAATGAACTGGAAAAAACGGATGAACGGTGTAGATAGAAGATACTTACATCAAGGTGGGCCCCACAGTCAGGGATCCACCTACCTTGGTGGATCCGGGGTTCCACCAAAGCCGCGTCCCCAATAATTGGCTTAAGAACTTCACGTGATTGGCTGTGTTCTAAACGAATCATTAGTTAGAAGGGTAGGAATTAGGGGGACGAGGATTGCGTCCTACCCCCTCCCGGATAATCCGTCCGGGCAGGGATATGTGGGGCCCACCGTGATGTAAGTATTTTATCTACGCCGTTAATCATTTTTTTTCAGATCATTTTAATGAACGATACAAAAAATGAGGCAGATCCAGTGCTTAAGTGGACCACATCAAAGGAAGCTGCCATGATAATGACACTCACCGTTGAAACCTTTCTAAGGGCCACCCTGATTTTTTATTTTTTTTACCATCAAACCTATTAATGAGGTCATGCAGACGTGGATGAAGTGAAAACACAAATATCAGTTTGATCCGAAACTTCTCCAGCTCCCAAGAAGTTTTTAATGGTGAACGTTAAATGCCCACTTTGTGGTCCACTTAAACCCTGGACCTGTCTCATTTTTTGTATCGTTCATTAAAATGATCTGAAAAAAATGATTAACGACGTGGATAAAACGCTTACATCACTTTGGGTCCCACAGATCCCTGCCCGCACACATTACCGTCCTGGCGGGGTAGGACGCAATCCGCGTCCGGAATTAGGATGCCCACTAGGCCCTTTTTTCATTGACCAAATTGCCCTTGTATTGCGTGTCAAAATTGTAATATTAAGACAATTACTGTAGGCTGTGAGAGGACGTGGACGTAACTTGTAAAGAATCTCAGGCCATCTTGGACGGGACTGCTTTACCTGCGGCACATTTTTTGTACCTTCATATTTTTCATTCCCAAATTACCCCTGAAATCTTTTTGGTTATAGAAAATTTCAAGTCAACTTGGAACTCGATCGGGTCAACTCAGAACTCGACCGAGTCAGCAAGAAACTCAACTGAGTCAACTCAGATGGCACCAAAACTTGCAGAATTTATTAGCAAATCGCCTCACATGATGTTGTTGAGTTCAATTCAAATTTTTTAACATCACATCATAAGATCCTGACCATCCATTTCATTCAGAAGACATTTCATTGGATGCCATTAAAAAGAAACCCCACACGAAATGGATCATTCTAACATCCGATCAATAGCCTATATGGACGATCAAGATCATCTGCATCAAAATAGGTCTGATTAGCAACTTGAAAATTTTATTCAATAGGCCCCATCATGGATCCATTATGGTTCTAAGACATTGCTTTTGCTAGGCCATCCTAGCCATCCCATTTGTGGCTTGAAAAATGAACGGTGATTTGATCATCCCATTAGTTTGATTTTGTAAAGGTAATAAATGAAACAGATGTCTTCTAATAGATGGTATGGATTTTATGATTAGGGTGTCAAGCGTCGTGATAGAATACATACCACCGCACCACATGATTATATATATATTTATTTATTTATTTTTGAGTTTGCACATCTGTAGCATTTCTATCATTCCATGTGGTTGGCTCCTTCATTGATGGGTTAGGGTGTGGAATTCCTTGACAATAGGCCTTCACCATTGCATCGGTTGCATGTGAGGAATAGTTGCGCAAAAAATGGATACTTGTCCACATTTATTGAGAGAATTTGCTAGTATTAGAGGGCTAAGATTGTTTTATAGTTCTTGGGTTGCTTTACATCAATGTGAAGGCCCACTAAATCATTGATCATCAACACTATACACATGACCTAAATGTGTTAGTTTGCACAAGCTAAGTTCCATCAACAATCCGAGATGGGGAATGTCACAAATATTCCGTGTTGGAAGATCCTAAGTGTTGGGGACCGTTGCAAAAAACCTTAGGATCTAGCCTCTCAAAAACACCAGAATTATGAGATAATAAAGTAATGAAATAAATCAAAGCATAAACTATACGACACAAGAGATTTTTACGTGGAAAACCCTCAAAGCGGGAAAAACCACGGGACCTAGTTCAGAGCAATAATCCACTATGAAGAAGAACGTTACAATTGATCACAAGCACACCCCGCTTGGATCAAACCTTCTTCACTCACGCAAGAGCGGATGAACAATAAGAGAATAAAGAAAAATGGAGAGACCTCACCGATCACAAGGATGTAGAAGTGCTGAGATGTCGAGTGAAGAGTAGATCACCTTTACGAGCAGGACCTCTCTTCCACAAGATTCCTCTTTCTCTCTCTCACACACCTTTGATAACCCTAAACCCTTTAACAAACATTTGCAAAGCTTTAGGAAGCTCTTTTGCATTCCCTAGAACAGCCCTAGGGACTCCTATTTATAGTTTAGGCAACTCCCTTTCGCACCTCTTGCGAAATCACCTCAAATTTTACGCAATTCGCACAAAATCCGGACATGAATCTGCGTAACCTCGACGGGTCGATCAGGGTCCTCGACCAGTCAGTGGCCCACTCGACTGATCGAGCACCTCCCTCGACTGGTCGAGCACCACGGAGTTCTAAACCAATTTGCTCACTGGACTTTGAGTTGAGCACCACTCGACCGGTCGAGTGAGCGCGTTCTCTCCTCTTTCAAATGAGGAAAAATCCACTAAATCTCCTCCTTTCCAACTCAAGAAGAATTTGTTTTCTTCAAGCCAGTCCGGTTTCTACAAACCTCAAATTTGCCATTGAGCAAAGCCTTGGTCATCATGTCTGACCCATTATCGTCTGTGTAGACCTTCTCAAGCTATAACACCTTACGTTCCAAAGTATCCCTGATCCAGTGATACCGAATCTTTATGTGCTTCAACTTGGAGTGCTGACTTGGATTCTTGCTCAAGTGTATAGCACTTTAACTATCGCAATAGACCACGTGTTCCTCCTACTTCAAGCTAAGTTTTTGTAAGAACATCTTCATCCAAAGCATCTCTTTACATGCCTCTATGACTGCAATGTACTCGGCCTCTGTCGTCGACAATGTTACGACCTTATGTAGCTTGCTCTACCAAGAGACCGCTCTTCTTGCAAACGTGAACATGAATCTCAATGTAGACTTCCTGGAGTCTATGTCACCTGCCATATATGCATCTGTGTAGCCCTCTAACATAGGTTTTTCGTCACCATAACATATGCTCAACCTGGATGAACCTCTTAAATACCGCAGTATCCATTTCACCGTTGCCCAATGTTATTTGCCAGGATTAGAAAGATACCGGCTGATAACATTAATCGCATATGCTATGTCTGGGCGCGTGCACACCATATCATCTATCAAATTTCCTACCACTGATGCGTAGGGTATCTTTTGCATCTTATCCACATCTGCATTCGTCTTGGGACACTGTCTGTCGTTCAATCTGAAGTGACCATCCAGTGAAGTACTGATCGACTTCGCTACATTCATATTGAATTGCTCTATGACTTTCTCAATATACCGCTCTTGTGACAGTCAAAGCTTCCTACTGCTTCTGTCACGAGTTATCTTTATTCCTAAGATTTGCTTAGCTGGGCCTATGTTTTTCATCGCAAACGACTTGCCCAACTTCTGTTTCAGCCTGTCAATCTTTTTGATGTCTTTTTCCATGATGAGCATGTCATCAACATATAACAGCAGAACTAAGAAATCACCATTTAAGAACTTGCGCATGAACACACAGTGGTCCGACTCTGTTCTATCATATCCATGCTTTAACATGAACGAGTCGAACTTCTTCTCGTGGAGCTTGTTGCAACCCATACAAGCTCTTCCTTGGCCTACATACCATATACTCTTTGCCCTTGACTTCGAACCCTTATGGTTGATGCATGTAGATCTCTTCTTCCAGGTCACCATGGAGAAAGACAGTCTTAACATCTAACTGCTCTATCTTTAGATTCATGCTAGCCGCCAATCCAAGTAACACCCATATAATGTCATCTTCACCACTGGTGAGAATATCTCCTTGAAGTCTATACCTTTCCTCTAATCAAACCCTTTCATCACAAGTCTAGCCTTGAACCACGTTTGTGAATTCTTCTACTCAACTTTCCTTCTGAACACCCACTTGTTGGTTAGAGCTTTCTTGCCCTTAGGGAATTTCATCATATCATAGGTGTGATTCTTATGCAATAATTCCATCTCCTCTTACATAGTTTTCAACCACTCCCCCTTATACTCGTCGGCTAGGGCCTCAGAATAATCTTCCCCTATCAGTGAGTATAATGTACTCATGCGGTGAATACCTCTTGGACGGCTGTCCGTCCCTAGATGACCTCCTCACCCGTGGCTCAACAGGTGAATCAAGTGGGGGCTGCTCCTTTGATCCATCTTCTGTAGGAACTCCCTCATCCTCTGCACCTTATTGTACTCTCCCATCATCAAGCACCATAGGAGGAATAACTGGATCTATATCCTCTAGCTTACTTGAACTAGACTGGGTCTTCTCTAGCTTACAAATGTCTTCTATACACTGATCTTCAAAGAAAACCACATCTCTGCTCCTGACGAGCTTCTTCTCAGTCGGATCCCATAATTTGTAACCGAACTTTTAATCACCGTACCCTAATAACACACATTGCCTAATCTTCATATCGAGCTTGAACCTCTCATCCTTTGGTACATGAATGGATCCCTTGCATCAAAACACCCTCAGATGACTGTACGATAGATCTCGTCCAGTCCACATCTTCTCGGGTACTTCTCCATTCATGTGCTCAGCCACAGAATCACCATCTTTGAACTTGAGATTCACAAGTCATCTTATTAGAAAATTTTTATTGCCAGCTGTCTTCCTCTCATACAGCCCTTGTAGTTTCAGTCATAGGCTAGCGGCTGAGGTCTCCATAGACACATGGTGGAATACAAAATCGTCCAGCCATTGTCTAATAAACCCCATCGTCTTCTGGTCCAACTTCTTCCAATCATCATCTAATATATCCTTTGACTTTGCTGATATGCCTTGAACTGGAGAATACAAGTCCTTGCAATAAAGCAAGTCCTCCATCTTAGCCTTTCATATGGTCCAGTTAAAACTATTGAGACTAATTATCCTTGATGAGCCACCTTCCATAATTCAAAACCGATCCCACTCCAATTAACCAACCTAAATGCTCTAATACCACTTTGTTGGATGTCGTTGTATAAAACCTTAAGATCTAGTCTCCTAAAAACACCAGAATTATGTGATAATAAAGCAATGAAATAAATCAAAGTATACACCACACAACACGAGATTTTTATATGGAAAAACCTCAAAGAGGTAAAAACCACGGGACCTAGTCCATAACAACAATCCACAATGAAGCAGAACGTTACAACTGATTACAAGCACACACCACTTGGATCAAACCTTCTTTACTTACGCAGGAGCGGATGAACAGTAAGAGAATAAAGAAAAACGGAGAAATCTCATCGATCATGAGGACGTAAAAGCGCTGAGATGTCGAGTGCAAAGTACATCACCTCTACGAGCAAAACCTCTCTTCCACAAGCTTCCTCTATCTCTTTCTTTCTTTCTCTCTCTCTTTCTCACCTTTGATAGCCCTAAACCCTTTAACAAGCCCTTGGAAAGCTTTAGGAAACTCTCTTGTATTCCCTAGAACAGCCCTAGAGACCCATATTTATACTTTAAGCAACTCCCTTTCGCACCTCTGGCGAAATCGCATCAAATTTACGCAGTTCGCACAAAATCCGGACATGAATATGCGTAACCTCGACTAGTCGAGCAGGGTCTTCGACTAGTCAACTGGCCCATTTGACTAGTCGAGCACCTCCTTCAACTAGTCGAGTACCACGGAGTTCCAAACCAATTTGCTCGCTAGATTTAAGTTGAGTACCACTCGACCGGTTGAATGAGTGCATTCTCTCCTCTTTCTGAGGAGGAAAAACTCATCACAAAGGGCTCAATCAAGAGCTTGGATTTGAAATGCATTGGAATCTATATCACAATTACATTAGAATCACTATGATTCCGAATCCTGATCTAAAATACATTAGAATCTAAATCTTTCGTTTGAGAGCTTATATTGAGAAGGCATTGAAATTCTCCAATATATTTATATATTTACATGACTCAAATTTAATTAATTAAATTAGCTTTTATGTACTAAATTAGTATATATATGTGATATTTGATGAAATGATTATAATAATTAAGCCCACTAATATATATACACACACTTTGACCAGAAATTTTTTTTTTGAGCTTTAGATGGTCCACAAATGCAATGATCACAAATAAGTGCTTCACCAATATTTTTGAATCGTTCATTTAGATGTCCAACATTTGGATGGTTCATATCACTCTATTAATATAATTTTAGTGTTGTAATCGATAATTGAATAGTTTTCAGGTGTTATACGACTCCATGTATCCAATAGATTAGTAGCATAGAGACACTTTTGCGAGGTATGTGACTCTCCTGACCTTAAAAAGTAGGTAAAAAAAAAAAAAGCATTTCTTTTGTATTACCTCGAACTCTCAGTATTTTGTTGAGATTTTGAAACACACTAAGATGATAGATTTGGAATACCTCTGATTCTATTTATCTTCAAATGTAAGGCTACTAAACATAAAAAAGCAACTATTTAGATTTGAAATACACCAATTTACCACCAAATCCAAGGTGACAAACAAAGTGTAAGCCTTCAATGAGTGATTTGAAATAAAAAATTTACTAAGAAAATACACCATATTAGAAAATGACCCTAAAGTTAGGATCTGTTATGGAAAAACACTCCTATATGATTAATGTAAGTGAGACTAAATCATAAAAGAAAATGGCCAAATAAAAGTTAAATGAGCCAAATCAAAACAAGAAAAAAAAAAAACACAATAATTTATATAATTCTACACTACGTTTTTTTTCATAGAACAATAATACAAAATTTTATTTTTCACTAAAAATAAGATAAATGAAAATACAAAACTTACCTCTTCTCTACCCATACAGAAAACTTGATACTAAAGAATTTCTTAAAAAATAAAATAATGGATTAGAGTATCCTCTCTATACACGCGCTCTTTTAATGTAGATAACATCACAAGAGAGAGCACATTACAACCCCTAGAGAAAGGAGGCTTCACATATGTATAGACATGCGAACTATAGATGCATGGACGTAGAAAGAGGAAACTTAGACTTAACAAAAATCTTGCTGTCTAAAAGACCCATTTATACACATGTATCAAGTTAAAAGTTATAATTGTTTGGCATGAAATATTGAGATTTTATGCTTGAGGAAGAACATAAATTGCACCTACTTGTATTTCTTTTAACGCATACTGTCTATATTGACGTCTCATCTTTTCTACATTTAGCCTCATGAAGCGTTTAATTAGAAGGATATTATGCGAAAGGTCTATGGACCGGGTCTACTTCAACGACTATGTGACATTTATTTCATATATCTATTGTATTATATTGTTTTAGAAGGTTAGTCTATTAGATAGGTTAGGACTTAGAAGGTTAGTCTATTAGATGGATTAGGACTTCGATGGGTCACCAGAAAGAAAATAATAGGCATGTGACACCACTTCTCTTTCTATATGTGGCCTAGGCCCTAGACATAGACAGATAGGTCAATATTTATAACTTTATATACCTAGTCAGGTCATGCCATAAGACTTATAAGAGTTTTAATATGCGGTCATAAGTTCTTGAGGGTGAAATCCCACTGTTGTGAGTCCATTCATTTGGGACTTCCTGCTGCACCCTGTTCAGATGATCTTAACCATTGATGGGAAATGCTAGGGTGACTTGGACGGGTTTAGATTGAAGAGTCAGCTCGTGAACTAGCTGTGAGATTCGGGCCTTTCATCAGGTGGGACCAGTCTAAAATTAAGGGCAGCCACTCATCAATTGGGCCAGAGAAATGTTTGAAAACGATATATGACTAGAAAAAAATTGCCCAATGTGTGGTCCATCTGATGAGCAACCCAGACTGATTTTTGGGCCACATCATTTTCAAGGTGGGTATGCGCCACTCGATGAATGTTCATGATTTCATACACGTGCCAGATTGGGATATGGGCCCATGAGCTGCCTTGTCATCCTTATCCTCACACGTGTATCACCTTAGGGTTTATCTTCAACCAATGGACTTTTGCTCGTTGGCGTGCCTGTTGACTGTATCGCATCAATCAAAGATATCCAATGTCTCGAGAAGAACACTTTCGGGTGCTCCCGAAGTGTATGCTACTGGTCATCTTCACGGGAGAAAAACTTTCATACTCTGTCAGAGCGTGATGGATGATACGCAGGCACTTAGAAATAGATGAAAACTGTACACATGACATACAATTCATTCAAATTAAACTTTCAGATTATGTGTACCAGTTTCAACCAAAATTAGGATTGTTTCGTTATTTTGGCGTCAGATTGGTGAACATTTATTGGATGGTTAAGATTAAAAATATCCAATGGTCTTGTTTCAACGAAAAGTGTCCACGAATCAGCAGTTAGGATTCTTCAAGCAATCTGAGTCTTGTTTAGTAACTTAACGACAGTTGGTTCTACAATTTAGTTGGTTTAATAAAAGTTAATATTTGCCACGTGGACTGTTTCCGTATTTCTAAGTGCGTGCGTATCAGGCGTTACACGCAGCAAGAGTATAAAATAACTCCCTCGGGTCGTGATTCAACGAGGGCCACTCGTGTGGTGGGTTGGAACACGTGTCATAGATCCGAGTCATTCATTAAGTAGGGCACAGTGCCAACATGCCATGGACCAAAAATAAATAACATTGGTCCACTGCTTAGGAAGGTCAAGCTTGTACGGAAAAGAGCGGTTAGAAAAGGAAGTCCAACCGTTCAAATTCAACGTACATGTGTGGTTCACTTGATAAGTGTGCTACCCTGATTTTTCTGTGTATGGCGTGCTAACAGTGTTCCCTACCTGATGAATGGCCTGGATCGTTGACACGTATGCTTACTGCCGTGATGCGTGTTCCGCTCACCTCAGTGAATCACGACCGTAAACGGGTTCGTAGATGCATTGATGATCACGTATGTTCAAACGTATGAAAAACGACCACGCGTTCGAGCTACATGGATCCCACCCGTAATGTGTAAGTAGGATCCAAACCGTACATCTGATGCACGTCTCCATATTCACCGTACATCCAAAGAATAATTCTAAGACAACACTTATATGGTACACACCACATGGATAAATGTACAATCGCAACTAAAACCTATGTATTCACGGGTTGTGAATAGCCTGAATTTGGGTGTCTATTAATCCTGGTGGGTTTCACCTTATTAATGGATTGGATGGAATACATACAACGCAGTGGACCCACTTTTCATCTGTAAGTTTCTATCGCAGGCGTCACTCTACCCAATGTCCCATATTTTTCCCCTTTGTGTGGCCCACCTAAGTTATGGATCATGCCTGCCATGTGGTGCGCATCTAATGAACGGTTTGGATTCACAGTAGCCCCATACAGCTCGACCGTATGGTAATTACGGTACGCTCGAACTTACGTGGTGATTCTCATCAGGTCATGCCATGGCAGTTTTCGTAATTTAGGACGAAGGAAGGGGCATTTGCTCGAACAACTGGTATGTCCGAAGTACAGAGCTTCTCTAGGGGCGAATATTCTCCCACCGAATCCGTGTTGGCATACGTTAGCACGGCCCAGTGGGTTTACTCATAAAAATCAACGGAGAGGGTTGACCAAGATCAACGGTTGGAGTCAAATGGATTCTCATCCGACGGCTAAAAACACGAAGATGGTTTCTCCGTTAGAATTGGTCGGTTAAAGCTGGCAATACCGCAAGCTGCACCGCATTTTTGGTTGAACTATAAAATACCCTCCACAACTATCTATTGTTTCATGAAGAGGATGATACGTACGTGTAACTTTACACGTGCCACACGTGTTAAACTGCATTGCGTAGGGGGCCCTCACCATCCGAACCGTTCATCAGCTGAGCGCCACATGTCATGGTCAGTAATTAAAGGTAATCTTAAGGATCCACACCAAACGAAACAACGGGGAGCACTGGGATTCTGGGAAGGGGCAAGCCCAACGTACTCACTTGCAGATTGAGCGTGGGCCTCAACATGCTCTGTATATGCCATCCAATACAATAGTCAGATCCTAGATATCAAGATGAAGGGACAACGGAAACATCAGGCCATTAAATAAATCAGGTGGGCCACACTGCGAATTTAGAGATTGTAGTCATGATTTTACAATATTTTCTGTAGTGTATCTCACCTGAATTTTATTTCAGCTTGATTTGTGGGATACAGGGTGGAAATGATGCGTAAAATATGATTCATGGTTTGCATTTTAGTGTGGGCCCAAAGAAGCTCCAACTTGCAGGAACTTGCATACGTAGGCATCTCATCATTTAGATGTAACATCACTATGCCTTTTTATTCATTTTAAATTTACAACAAGCATGATGCATGGGATGGAGGTGGAAACATACAATGAAAAAGATTATTCATAACATAAAGGTGTAGATTACACAGATATTATGGAACCCAGAGTGAGATGGGTGCTGGTGGACCTACATCCATAACCTTTGAGGCTTTGATTACTCTTAGCGACCACCTTGTAAAACCTCTTTAACCCTTGACATGGCCCAATGAAAAATGACTCTCTCTCACACACACACACACGCACACATATATATATTACGGGAAGGAAGGAGGGAAGATGCATGTTATGTTATTTTTCCATGTAAAATCTAGGTTGTTGGGAAGTATTTTACCTATTACATATAAACAATAAGTTGCTAACCGAGGCATGCTGACATGTGCACATGTGCACATGCATACCTTTGCACATGTGTCATAAGCCTCTAATCTTAGCAGTACATGTGATGTGGAATCCCATGAAACTTCAAGGAATGAATTTTCATACTAATTATAAAACTTTAGTAGGCCGTAGAAAAGAAATATACAAATCAAGGGAGGATTTTTTTTTTTTTTTTTTTAATAGCCCACCAAAGTTTTGGATCAAAGTAAATGTTAGGTCCTCAAGTTTCATGAGGTGCTGCATCACGTGGACCGTTCAGATTTTGAACTAACATAGCGTATGAAGAGTTCTCAAAAAATTCTCACGATCTTCCATGCAAATTAGTGCGCAGCTGAGCATTCGGCTTACTAACCTTACTAGCCAACCATGTCCATCTAAATTACTAAAATACCTCTAAATTCATTTTAAATATCTCACCATATCCTTCTAATATTCAAAGTTTGGTGCTCTTATTGAAATAATGGCATGGGTAAAAATGTCCCCACCATTCACATTATATACATTAGAGATTTTAATTGTTAAATAGCGATTTGACCTACACCAAGGCTCACTTGGTCCCATCTGGTCCAGTCAACTCGAAAATTTGAAGTGCGGGGCACGCTATGCCCAGTTGAGACATCCCACAAATATTCAAACCGCTTACGTGTGTGTGACAATAAAAAATCAAATGATCAAAACAAAAATAACCTTTTTGGTCGGACAGATCACATCCAATGAGAAAAAAAGAAGAAGTTTGATGAACGGTTAGCACTGCCCGATTAAGGTGACCTTCAAGCTACGGCTGGTCGAAGTCGGGGCCTATTAGATAAACCATCCCGATGGTATTCTTGTCCACTAAAATGAACTTTTTCCAATTAGCCTCGTTCAATTTGTTGCTCTATGGTAGGGTTTTATGACTCGGAGCCTTATTCTATGAGTTGACTCGGACTAACTAGACCTAATCCAGTTCAACACCACAACTCAGAATTATAAAAAAGAGCTAACTCAGCCCAACTCATCCGAGTCACCCCAACTTGCCCGACTCGACTCAGAACCCAACGAGTCGAACCGCTGAGTCTTAAAACCATGCAGCCCATGGTATTACTACTCTCAAGCTGGAAAATGTGGTGGCAAATTCTGAAATTTCTCTAAAAAACAAGGGTCTTTAAATATCTTATACCTGAGAGGGTTTCCTTGATGTTGCCTTGCTAGTAACCAACAAGGAGAGGGACGAAAATGAAGGCTAGCTCCGCCCATTATTTTACAAAAATAAATAAATAAACAAATGGCCACCAAATAAATAAATTAATAATAATTAATAATTAATTAATTACATGAGAAACCTTCTTCCATCTCATGCTTTTCCATTTCCCACATCTTCCCACCTAAGGTACCGAAATTCAAGTCAAACCCTTTCTTAGTGGGCCTAAGATCACAAGCTCCTCGGGGACTTGGAGCTTGAGAAAATGTTTCTCAGACATCGGAGGAGGTGATCTGATGGTCAATGATTTATATGCAGTACTCAAGAACGACAAGAGGGTCAATGAGTCTTTTCTCGAAGCGCACGAAAATCAATGGTTAGTCATATTGGCTCACTTAATTTTTATTTTTGAGCCATTAAAAGAAGAGCTCACTTCAAATTCCATGCTATATCTAATTTTAGCGATGGGGAGTCGATGATAATCTTTTTATCTTTTTTTATGTTATGAAGATGGCCGATCGAAGCCGATAGATGGTTGAGAAATTGGCCGGAGATTAATCTTGACACGACGATCGGGTGCATGTGGCGTATAATGGTGGTTAATTTGGTACTTTTGTGTGGATGACTTCCAACGTGATTTTTGATTGAATTTGTTGATGGAAGGATTGAAGGAGAGTTGGATCAGTTCAACGGATGGATTAAAGATGGGGTTTTCTTGGATCACGAGTTTCGTTAGCTATTGATGATTTCGGACACTAATGATAGTTGAAATACGAATGCTTGAATTTTGGGTGTCCAAAGGAGTTAATTAGCTTGATTTTGGAGAATTATTGGGTGGAGATGGATGGATATCCATGTGGGTAAGATCAGATGGCCTTTGATTCAACAAGGGTGGGATTTCTCCTTTGCATTTTGTCAATTCTCATTATTTATACGATTTGCACACAAGAAGGTATGTGTTTTTATGTTTATTTTTTATATCGTTTACATCTTTTTTTTTTTGGGCAATCTCAATTTCTTGAAGGTTGTGGACGTCTAAATCGATTCATATAAAAAATGAATAATATAGTCCCATAGAAATCTCTGGTTTTGAATCCATACAAGACAATTAGTTATCTAGATGATTGATTTGATGGCTCCTGCATGGACAGATCATATGCCATAAAACTTCCAGTTGGAAGATCCTAGCTATCTGATCTTTGGCCTCTTTTATTTTGAATATTGACCGTTGATGTATTTGTTTCCTTAAGTGTCTATTTCCAGGCCACTGATGGGAGAGTTGGGATTGTCCTGACAGCAGATTTTTTATGCTTGATCTGTCCATGGTGGAAGGTATCAAATGAATGGTCTGGATCACCAGACGGTGGACCCTACCCATAGATACACAAGGCCTGAAAATAAATACACATGCTGTGGTTGAGTGGATCGGTAATTTTTCAGGCAAAAATAAATCTATTTGGGAGAATATCTCAATATTTAGTTAAATTTCTGAGATAGTAATTAAGCACTCTATCTACATGTACGTGGAACTAATATATGAGATCTGGACCTGTTATCTCTTGGTTCTTAATGTGGATGGGCCGTAACCCAAAAATCATATTGATCGGAAGATCGTAGCCATCGATTGGAGGGAATTAGAGCAATTGGAAGGAAGTCCATCAATAGATTACTAGGATAGTCCAGCTCATGTTATTTTGGAGATGGCCCGTCCATGATAGGGCTGGTAAAGTGGATTCATGGTTTGCTAGTTATGCCAGGATAATTGGAAGGCCCGGCGTGAAAACCGATACCACTTTGACACGGGACAACTAACTGCTTGCTCTAAAAGCTGAGCGTAATGAATCAATCCCATGCCCCACATCCCATGGGGTAGGTCCTGAGTCGAACCCCCTCGTGGGCCCCACATCACATGGGTTACGCCACCCGCATCACACCGCCTCACATGAGCCACCCGCCTCACAAGGTCTGCTAACCCTGACTATGCTCCGCATCCCACAAGCCACACTACTTGAGCTCGGTGTGAAAATGCCCTTGCATTAGGCCTACCTTCTAAAATAGAGCTTAAGATCCCGTAGTTAGAGAATGTTGCTTGGTTAGAGAGTAATCACAGTTTAGAGAGTAATCACAGTATAGAAAACTACCATAAAATCCTTAAGAAAATGAAACTACGTATTTCAATAATAAAATTTCATGAAAATGTTAAAAGGTCAATAATCAGATAGTAGAACACTTTTCCCTAGTCCTAAAAATGACTTCAAGATTTTCTGTTTTTTATTTTTGGAAAAAAGTAAAAATTCTTGTTTTCTTCTTTCATTCTCAAATGAAGGAAAACTAGGATTTTATGAAAAACATTCACATGTTGGAACTCTCCACTTAAATTTCATGGACACAAAGTCTCAAGTTCATGGAACTCTCCACTTGAATTTCATGGATAGAGAAATCTCTACCCTTATAAAAGGATACATTCTTTCTATTTTAGGCCCTTTAATTGTGGAACTTCAGTTATGAAATGATGAGTTTCATCGGCACCAAAATGCTAAAACGCTAAAGATTCATCGATTTCAAAAATTTCTGAAGCAAAAATAAGTCTAATTTAAACATTTAAAAAATATATATATAAAAATTCCAAAGTGACCCACCTTACTCGCCATTTTTTACCTTTCTTCATGTGTCGCTAGTCATCTCTCAATATATCATATAACTAATCTTTACACTGACTTGTTCTAAACCCTAAACCCCAAACCTTAAACCCTAGAATTGCATACCAAATATTAATTTGGAGTTCCTAATTGCAGAAAGTGGCTTTTCTCGCAAAAGAAATTATCAAATTAACATTGGTTTCCCTGCTAAATTATCATAGCTAAGACGAAATGGTTTCTATATTCTGATACCACTTGAAGAAAAATGTCCCGTGCTTTAATATCATACTTTAGGGTAAAAACTGAGTTATAGGAAATAATGGAATTATATATGGATATGCATGTTAAAAACCCAAAACTATATCTAAGGAAAGCATAAAATGCAACACTTGTGGAGATGATATAACATTTATCTTCCACATAAGAGCTCCAATGTTGGTCCATAAAATCTAGATTGAGAAAATGGTTTTTTGAGGATCACTAATTCACCAAATAATTGACTCTGAACAACATTTGTAAAACCCAATGGGACTATTTTGTAAACTCTTATTTACAAAATGAGAGCTTGATTCACTTAAAAGGCTAGCATAAATCAAACTAATGTGGATTATTCCTCATATTTATTACAAGGAGCTGTAGTTTAAAATTCTTAAAAAGTATGTCTGGATTGCACTAGAAATGTGAAGTAAAGTTTTTTTTTAATCACTATTTTCACTAATATTACTTTCCTTTTGATTATAACATTGAATATTTTATATACATATCAATTGAAAATCTTATATTCATGAGACAACGGTTACACGGTATATCATACAATCACAAAAAATAGAATAATTGCCACATGAAATCCTCTAAATTTTTTTATTATCTAAACATCGCAAGGAGTTGCATCAATGGAAAACCTTCTCCATTTCCTTTCTTTTCCTTGAAATTGTTTATTGAAACATGCCCCAAGGACGTGTTTGGATATATCATTGATTTGAATTTTAGTTGTTGGTCTAACCAAATTGGTGAAGAAAATTGTTATTTTGTTCATTATTGTTCTTGAGCTCCAAATCACAATTATATTACTTTCAAGTTGGATTTCGAAGAAAAATAACTACAATTTGAGTGCTACTCATTGATTATGAATGCCTGGAAAATACCACTGAATGTTCGCAATTCAATTCAGTTGTGCGGCCAAACACAGCCTAGAACTCTATCAAACTTAGTGATTCGATAAACTTGGCCACTAGATCAGATGTTTTAAAACTTTTGGATTGAGATTTTTGGCGATAAACCCAACATTCATATTTTGCAATCTCATGCAGAGTTTGTGAGCATTGAGTGCTGCGCTCAGTCTGCTAACACCGAGCCATCGACCGGCATAAGCTGGACTTCAGATGAAAGTTTTCCTCTCATCCAAGGAAAATGCATTCCTTTCGAGCCTCCTGTGTCGAACGATACAAGCTACAAGCAAGTGCGGATATTCAAATCAGACCACGGAAGCAGGTGGTGCTACAACTTGTCGACGATCAGTGGACACGATTACTTGATTAGGGGCACTTTCCTTCATGGCCCAAGTGTGCAAACTTTGCCGGATACCTTCTTTAACGTCTCGATCAGCACCACGTCAATAGCCCAAGTGAACAACTCCATTGATCCATTTGAAGTGGAGGGTGTTTTCAGAGCTACAAATCACAATGTGGACTTCTGCTTAGTGACGGGGAATGGCTGTCCTTTCCTTTCGAAGCTCGAATTAAGGCCTTTAAGCAATTTCAGTTATGTAAATGGCGATCCATCTGCTATTCTCAAGCTTGTTGCTAGAGTCGATCTTGGAAGCAAAAAGGAGATCAGGTTTGCTTATTTTGAGCATTGTTGTCAGTTTTGATTTGAGCCACTCATGCTAAGGATGCGTTTGGATCCGCCATAAATTCAATTGCAATAAGTAGTTTGATGAAGTAGAACGAACCAAATTGGAATTAACTTCCTCAGGCCCTGTTTGGGTGACACAATCTCATTTTAGTTAATCATAAGTCTTCTCAAGAATTATTTTTAATGCTTACCCAAAAGAGATATGGTCACTAATACATAATTACAATTTACTAAAATGAGATGAACTTATTTTTAAGTGGCTCTTAGGCCCTGTTTGGTTGCCATTTTAAAAATGATTTAATCTCATTTTAGTTAACAGTAATTATGGGTTATCAGGATGTGGGTGGAGCAAATACAAACTTTTCTAGGATAGGCTTAACATACAAATCAATATGTGCGGCCCATCCTGATGTTCTAATGATATCCAATCCGTCCATTGTGTGTGCTGTCTTGTTACCCTTGGATCCCAACACTCAGTTTGATTTAAAAAAAATCTATTGGGCCACACTATGTAAAATCATGTGTTGTGGCCTGATTGAGTTTTGTAATGGCCAAAATTTTCGGGTGTTCACTCATCCTAGTTAGTTTTATCTTTTGAATGGATTAGATGGCACATAGAAAACATGGTAGGCCCCACATACAATATGGAAGGTTTTTAATTGTGGGCATCCCCATGCTACCTGTTTCCTATATTGTGGCCCACCTGAGTTTTGGATTGGATAGGTTTTTGGGCACCAAGGAGAACATTATGGGGCACACATGATAGAAAAATTGGATGTCATTAAAACATCATTGTGGACCCCACACATCAATTTCTACCTTAATATCCTAGAAACTTTTGTACTGGATCTTAGCCTCTACCAAGATTATTTTTGTCAGGTGCACTTATTGCTCTTGCGCTTGATTTATTCTCTATATAAAAAAGAGGGTTTTGAGGATATTAGCTCCTAACCCTAATCTTCCCTTAATCAGTTTTTAGTCATTACCAAAAGCTCCAATACATAACTAAAATGAGACGAACTCATTTTAAAGTGGCAGCCAAACAGGCCCTTAATTTCTATATTGAAGGATAGGACTCCAAATTGCAGTTGCATTCCTTTCCATTTGTACTAGAAAGTATAGTTGCAGTTAAATGGCTACCTTCTCATTACCAACTGATTTGGTCATTTTGTCATGCTTGAACTGACGTCGTGATTCAATTCAATCATGCATCCAAACACGGTCTACGATTATTACAGTGTGGGTGGAAAAAAGAAAAAGAAAAGAAAAATGCTTTTTTTTTATTATTTAAATTTATTTATTTATTTTTATTTATTATTTTTTTATCAACTTTTACATTACAATGTGTCATTTGACAAGATTTCCACATTCATACTCAGATACCCGACAGATTCAAGTGATAGAATATGGACCATCGATGCAAGCTTTAATGCAATTCCTTCTAATGTGACCATCTATGGTGCCAATCCATCTGTGCCAATTGAAGTGCTCCAAACTGCAGTAACGAACACAGAACACTTGCAATTCATACATGATGGACTCGAAGCGGGCCACTATGATTATCTTGTCTTCCTATACTTCGCCGAGCTTAATCTGTCAATTAAAACGGGGCAAAGGGTCTTTGACATATACATTAATGGAAAGAAGGAGTCTGAAAATTTCGATATATTGCAGAATGGTAGCACTTCCAACTACAGAGAAATTGTAAAGATGGTTAAGGCAAATGGGCTTCTTAATATTTCCTTAATCAAGGTTTCAACTGATGTGGTTGGATTGGATCCCATATGCAATGCCTATGAGATTTTCCAAGTGCACAAGAGAGTTGCAGGGACTGTACAACAAGATGGTATGTTTGGATCTTCATTTTTATTTTTATTTTTATTTCCTAATTTGTGATCTATGATTATGGACACATATCTGCAAATGGGCCATGTACTCACATGTCACACATGTGAAAGATCCTGGTTGTTGGTCAGGTGGGGCACTTAGTTCAGGTGCTCTACTCAGGTAGGTATGCATGGACCATTGATGCAGCCTACCTAATGACTGGACCACATTGGATTTAAGGTTCATTCGCCGTGAGGCCTTCAGAGATGACTGGGCTGTGGGCGTAGGCAGTGGTGGGCCTAAAACTGAATCTGATGTGCTGAGCAAGTAGGGCCCATTAATGATTTTTGGCCAATCAAGAAGTGGGCCATTCAAAGCATGACATGAACTGGCCTGATCTTGTCCATGCCACCCAAAACATTAGAATTGTCCAAACAGAGCTGCGTGGCCGTCGCTTCAGACTGCCTAATGGGTCCATGTATAAATTTTGTGCTAGAGCCCATCCAAGTTGGGGCTCACAAGATGAACATATGCATGTTTTTGCAGTGGATGCAATAGTGGAAGTGAGAGATGCTCTACTTGTGGAGAATGCTAAAAACGAAGTTTTGGTGAGCTTGTCTGGAGACCCATGTATCCCTTCTCCATGGAAAGGCTTGAGCTGTGGCCCAGCCAGTGGGACCCCCTCCTTTGTCATCACAAAACTGTCAGTCCTTTCTCATTCTTTAGATATCTTCTACAAATATACTTAAAATTAAGACATGGTTATTTTGGTCATGGTCTTTAGACTCAGTGAATCGGATTGACTCATCCACTCTTGAGTTGAGCAACTCGGCTGAGTTAGTCGACTCACCCCCGTTTCCAATTCTGACAAACGGAGGCCATGGTTCGGTGATCCAGACCATTGGTAGGTTGATTTGCATCTTGGATGTAGCATGCCTGAAAAAATTTCCAGCTTGTAACAATCCAGCAACGTATATTGTTTCAGTTGAATGCGTAGTGGCGTTCTTTCTCTCTTTATTAACTGTCTATCTGAGTATCTATAAGACACCAATCTGGAAACTATTTACATCATGGTCCATCCACAGCGATCCATAACATATCAATGGTCTAGATTGCACAAACATGGCCCCCACTTGCCAGAATTAAAAACCAGTGGGCAGCGCACACGCAGGTGTCGGCCTGTAAGCCACATGACTTTCACATGGCCGACGTATGGCAGTGCTGGTTCGTGTAACTTCTCAGTCAGATGAGTCTGATGGTCAACTCGGTCTAGCTGGGCTGAATCTAACTGACTTGTCCAAGTCAGACCGAGTCGGCCTGAGTCATCCGCATAGCATACGACTTGGTTCAGACTCAGACAAGTCATCAAACCATGGTTTTGTTATATTCATGTTTTCTTCTTGTTGGCTTCTCCTCATGAAGAGCACGATCCCACTTCACAATGAGCACTGAGAATTTCCTGCCATATAAAGATGGTTGGTGGGAATGTGGATAACATATCCAAATTTGAATTTCAAAGTTGATTTTCTTGAAATGAGTGTTAAGATTCCCGCTGATGTTATTGGACCGTCGGAGGTAGGTGCGTGTGCCAACACTCAGTGCACATCGTGCAGACACTCAAATCTCTTCCCTGAAGTTTTATATGGAAATCCAATAACAGATGCATGATTTTCTATTTCTGAAAATGGGTGCGATCAGACCATGTAATACTGTCCTAAAATTGAGTTTTGATCTTTTCAGGAATCTTTCTTCACAACGTCTGCGAGGTCCGCTTCCTACGATCATCAGTGAGCTGAAAGAGCTGACGGAAATGTATGAATTATAATGGTTACTTAGATAAATTTGATTTTTTGGTTATTTTCCATTATCGAGTGGTTGTACTTGTCCTAAGACATTGCCAACTTTAAGCTGGATTTCATGAACTTGAAACTTCAGGACGCGTGGATGTCCCAAGAAAGGCCAGAGCCAAATTAATCATGTTCAAGTTTGGGTAGGACTTGAAAACATAACTGATATGGATTTCGGGATGGAAAGGTGGAAAACCTGTATTGTGTCTACAATATCTGTTCTGTTTGCAATTTGTTGTCCATCCAAATGCACTGTCAATCACCTCACCAAAAACTCTTTAGTTTGATCAGGACAAGGACAACATATGCTTTGTCTTTTTAATATTTATCAAATTTCTGTACTACTCACTACCAAGAAATGGTTTCAATCTCTGGAGTTCTTGAGACCTTTGATTTAGTTTTTCTTTTAGGATGTGTTTGGATGCACTATTCAATTGAATTGCAATAATTAGTTCGATGAAGAGGAAATGAGCAGCTTGCAGTTACCTTCCTTCTCATGTTCATAACAAGGACAAGCCCTCAAATTGTAGATACATTCCTTTCAACTCAACTTCGAAATAACATAATTGAAGAGCCTAACCCCTCAATATGGATACTAAAGAAGGTAACTGCAATTTGGCCATCGCCACTTCATTGTAGTTATGCAATTCAATTCGATATTGCATCCAAATGCTGCCTTAACTAGTAATAGTTTTCAATTTTCTTCAATGTATATAACTACATGTGTCTGTTCTAATCTTATTTGAAGGGATCGTTCTCCTTCCACTTCCTGGTGGAGATTTATAATGTGTCAATTTAAAGACTTGAATCTGGCCATTCGATGCCAACTAACAATATTAGCCTTCACCATCAGATCTTGTTATATCTCTCTCTTTAGTTCAGATTTCATGTTTGTAAGTTCTGGTGCTATTCTATCTGCAGAAATCTGCAGAATAATGAATTTACAGGGACTATTCCAGAATCATTTTCCACTCTTCAACATTTAAAGAACTTGTAAGCTTTTTCGGATTCTCTCTACGGATCTTTCCTTACAATCACTCTAATTTTTCGATATGCATTTCGGTTTCTGATGGATTGATCTTGAATCCCATGTGTGAACAAGATCTGGGATGTTCATTGAGGAGGGCCCCACTGCGTATGTGGCATCACCTGTCATTGATGGGTCCCACATGTACATCGAATGTCATCGGTCAGCTCCTTTAAACCATCCATTTTCTACATATGTGCCCACCAGATGACTGGTTAATCTTGATTTTTGGCCCATGACATACGCACGCTGTTGCCAACCCGATGAACAGCTTGGATCTCTCCAACATGTGCCATATTGGCACATCTGTGGAACATGGTCCCCTTCTCTCGAGCATCATTCATATATGTATAAACTTTCATGAATTTCCGCTGTGAACTTCCTCAGTCCCAGTTTCATAAATTCCAAACTGCCCTGTTGCAGGTCTTTCGGGTGCAATCCTCAACTGGACAAACAGCTTCCTCCAGGCCTATCAAACCGATCGAATCTTAACACAGAGTACGAGGACTACACATATCTTCCACTATCAACAAAAACGCTATTGTGATTTTGGTTTCGATTTATCTAATGAGATATCTAAATTCCGCTTGCCAGATCTGGAGATTGTGGTGATCAAAGCTCTTCAAGTAATCAAGCTCAACGAAACACTGTAATCATAGGCACAATCATGGGTGGTTCCGTCTTAGTCACTATTGCAGTTGGAGTAATCTTCAGCTGCTTTTACAGATGCGCGCGCCATCCGAATGTAGTGAAACATGCCATGACAAAGAGTGCGCTCCCTAAAACTCATTTAGCACAAGATTTTGGAAACTTTTGTATTGGAATTAGTAAAAGATTTAAAAAATTCTGCTTTCGGGGTATGAGATATTTGAAGCTGTAGCTAAGGGTGTGTTTGGTTGCACAAATATCATGATTAATCAGTCTAAAAATCATGAAATTTCGAGATATTTGGTGCAAACCAAATGCACCCTAAAGTAGGGACATGACGATCATGAAAGAATTATCAAATGCATTGGTATAAAATAATACGGAAAGATATATTATTGTATAAATAGATTTCAATCCATTTGGGCATTGAACAAAAGGTGGATTGGTTCTGCTGAAAAAAGTATAACCAATATCAATTTTTGTGGTCTTCCAGACAGGCCGTTGTTTTAATTATGTACCTAGTCGCATCTTTTCATTGCAAATGGTTTGTTCCTGATGTCAAATTTTTGGGCCGTTGAAATAGTTCTCTTTTGGTTCACTCTGATATGGTACGAAAGCATTCAATCAATGGATTGTCCAACTTAAATTTAAATTTCTTCAGATCACTGATGTAAATACTTCTGAAACAACATGCAGATGCTGTTTTCTCCATGCCCAGCATGGATGACATCGAATTGAAGCCCATATGCATACAGGACTTTTCTTTGAGATGCATTGAAACTGCCACAAGCAAGTATAAAACCATGATAGGTGAAGGGGGTTTCGGAGCTGTTTACCGTGGTAATCTACCCCATGGTCAAGAGGTGGCTGTCAAGGTTCGGTCAGCTACCTCAACACAAGGCACCCGCGAGTTTGAGAATGAGGTACTCTTACATAATTTTAATCTATTGAATGTTTTCATAACCATGGTAGAGATTGTTTTTCTTCTTCTTGTATAGAGAATCAAAGGTTCAGATTACCTGTCTATAAATTTTAATTGCACAAGTGCCTTTTATCACATCATCCAAGCATTCATTTGGGGCATAGTCTAAAGCATAGTTCTAAAACTTGTTGTTTCGACTCGAAACTCACAAGAAAATGAGTCAAGTTTCTATGAGAATCGCTGACGATCTTGACTTGATTCAGATTCATCATGACTTGTTGAGTCGGCTCGCCTACTTGGTTGACTCAACATGACTCAGCAAGGCTCAAACCAATTGACTTGCCAAGTTAAAGTTGGTTTTCAAATAAAAACAGAAATGAGGAAAACAGAATTTGAACCGACAACCTCAAGAACTTTAGAGAAGAACAGCATCTACCAGCACTATCACTGATATGATACAGTGTTGTATTACTAATATGAATACTTTTCTATTACATTTCAACAGAATTCCGAACTTATGTTATTATCTGGTATGCTACAATATCATATTGGATACATCACATTAATATGTTATGTTTGAGAAGCATAGAGAAAACTGAAAAAAAGAACCAAAGGGATTTATACTAACCCCGACCAGGAAACAATGAAGAAATAGAAAATCCTAGATCATTGAACTCTGCTATCATCCTACTTGAAGAAGAATGTTGGAGGGAATGTGTTCTGTCGCCATTTTCAAATACCAACAACTAAACTACGCCTAAAAAACTTGCATATACATAAACTATATATACATCTAATTGTGACAAAACTAACTTTTGTATAAACATTTCAAGTAACAAGCACTACATTGTTGCCTACTCCGCTGCATCAATCATGACCATTGATGCTTCACTATATTTTTTTGTTCCTTTTAACTATTATATGATCCAATAGAAATTCTTTGCACTTCCTTACTGTGTGAATCCTTAGGTGGGGCCCAAGGAAGCCACCTATTATAAAAACGACTGTTAGATATGAGGAATTCGCCATGCGAAAAGCATGCCCCAAAGGCAACCATGATTTGATAATCACAATAATGCAATTAAAGGCATGCAAAATGGATGGTGAGAGTAAAAAAGGGCCTTACTATCCAATTGCAGACCCAGTTTGAATGGGTGTGATCATCCAACCTGAGAGATATTGGGGCCATGTGAATCATAGGTAGGTGCTCATGGTCCACACATAAATTGGCACATAACAAAGTACAAAGAATTCATACTAGATCATAGCTCGGTTTTATTGTAATCAACGAATTCGGTGAAACTAGATCATTTTTTTTTTCTACATTTTACCATCTCTGATGAATTAAAAAAATGTTTCGATTAAAAAAAAAGGTCCATTAATTCAAAATTCAATTGCACTCTGGATGGGTATTAAACATGCACTGCGAAGGATATCACAGCTTGAAGCATATGACATTTTCTGTTAATTTGTTCTACAGCTAAACCTTCTCTCAGCTATTCGCCACGAGAATTTGGTTCCTCTTCTTGGCTATTGCAGCGAAAATGACCAACAAATTCTAGTCTACCCTTTCATGTCCAATGGGTCTCTACAAGATCGACTCTATGGTAAATCTGCCATCTAGCATCAACTTCTCCTGTTCCGTTCTCCTTTTTGTTATTACTTGTTTTTATTTATTTATTTACAGGTGAAGCTTCTAAGAGGAAGCCTTTGGATTGGCAAACTAGACTCTCCGTTGCACTCGGTGCCGCTCGAGGCAAGTAACGGGCTTGTGGTTTTTACTTGGTATCGATTTTTCTTTCTCACAAGTAAACGGACAGTAGAAATCATCATTGTCATCATAGCCCTGCCCCAGCTATTTGGGGTCGCTACTTCTCAAGATCGCCAAGTGGAAGTTTGATGGTTGGCTGCTCACCAGACATCAACCCGGGCTTGAGACCGGCTAGCATGTATCATTTGAAATGGTCCAAAAAATGTGTTGAAATTAACAACACAATTCAATTAAGAGGCCCTTACGACATAAACGAAGACCATTTCAATACTTCAAACAGATCATATATCCTATATTGCATTTTGTATTCCCAAACGTCACTTCTGTAACTTCGAAAATTCACGATGGTCTTAGAACTACTTGAATTGAGAGTCCATTTTCTTCTAATAATGTGGGCACAGTCGCTCATATGGTGGCTTTTGTGGGAGAATATAAAGCAAGTCATTCATGTTTCTCTTTGATGTTGGAATATCTTTGGAAGGAGTTTAATGTTAGCATTTTATATTCTCATATGATTTCAGGACTACTTTATCTGCACACATTTGCCGGACGCTGTGTGATACATCGGGATGTAAAGTCCAGCAACATTCTTCTGGATCATAGCATGTGCGCTAAGGTGGCGGATTTCGGTTTTTCCAAATACGCTCCTCAAGAAGGGGATAGCGCGGCTTCTTTGGAAGTAAGAGGAACGGCGGGATACTTGGATCCAGAGTAAGTTTGAATTCTCTTTCATTAGCTCTATATATGATTTCTTGCACTATTGTCTGAATTGCTTGGGTTGTTGCATTTAAGGTATTATTCCACTCAGCAGCTATCTGCCAAAAGCGATGTGTTTAGCTTTGGAGTCGTGCTTCTAGAAATTATAAGCGGTCGGGAACCTCTCAACATACACAGGCCGCGCAATGAGTGGAGCTTGGTCGAATGGGTATGGATTCAAATTATAAAATTATCCTTCTAGCTACTGAAAAATCATGAACCATCCCTTGTTCTTATGGTACAAACTCAGTTCTTCAGAAATTAGGCCTTACTATGGCATGTTATATGAAGCTAGATCGATGGGTCAGGTGGCTCCAAAATTTGGTAGTCTAAAACATTCATATGGTGGGCCCATCGTTAATGCAGAGGCATTTTCACACCGGGCTCGAGTGGGGTCGCCTGTGGAATGCGAGGGCACACTCGGGGTGGGCTGGGCCCACGGGGGAGGTCTCGTGTTCGAGACTCCTCACCGGAGGTGATTAATGCACATTTCATACCGAGCTCAAGTGGGGTAGCTTGTGGGATGCGGGGACACACTCGGGGTGGGCAGCCCGTGTGAGGCGATACCCATGTGATTTGGGGCCCACGAGATGTGGGGCTTGGGCTATGAGATAAAGGGATTGATTCGCCATGCTTCAACAGCTCAAGCTTTTAGAGCAAGTGGTTAATTGTCCTGCATCAAATTGGTATTAGAGCGAGAGGTCTCGTGTGGGGCTCACGGGGGAGGTCTCGTGTTTGAGACTCCTCACCCCCGGGTCCATCTAACTCTCAGGATCATCTAATGAGGAAGATTTTTGGCATACTGCCATTCATTATGGGGTTGACTGTATGAATGGGTTGGTTCACCCAAAAGTGGGCCACACATGTGGCTCTATATCTACATTCATCACATTCTTTTGATAGGTGAGGTTGAACACCTCACCCCCTCTTTTGGTTAGCTTGCACAAAATCTACACACACACACACACACACACACACACACATATCTGCACATTATGAATTTTCACCTTTCCATAGCGAAATCTTGTCGGCGAAGAAGCTGTTATAATTTACAAGTTCCTTCCACGTGCAGGCAAAGCCATTTATCAAGGAATCAAGGATTGAAGAAATTGTGGATCCAAATATAAAGGCTGGATACCATGCAGAAGCAATGTGGAGGGTAGTGGAGGTGGCATTGGGATGCATTGAGCCTTTCTCTACCTACCGACCATGCATGGCGGACATTGTCCGGGAGCTCGAAGATGCACTGATAATAGAGAACAATGCCTCTGAATACATGAAATCCATTGAAAGCATTGGAGGATCCAATCGCTTCCTATCTATAGAGAGGAAGATTCTTGCTGTCATTCCGACTCCATCGGAACCATCACCCATTTTCTCTCAAACCATGGCTCCTCCACAACCAAGATAGATTGAGAGATGGGTAGATGATCGACTTCCGTCGGCCACCATGAGCTTATAGTATATATTTATACCTATAACAATATGTGACTGTCTAAAAGTGGAACTGCTGGATTGATCCCTAGCATGAGGAAACAGAAGCATGGTGCTTGCCGCATACTTCGTTTTTCTTTTGTTATTTCTTCCTTTTTCATCCGGCGATGAAATGGGCTACCCGCCTAACATAGAACAAAGGTGTGAACTGGAATTTGCGGCATTACATTACCTGTATTCTGTTGTTTATCAGAGACTGCTCTTGTTTTTTGGTAGATTTCTAAGGACTGCTCTTTGAATTCTGGGTTCATCTTCTTATTATTAGTGCTGCTGTAGTTGTTGTTAGTGAATGAAAGTTTCCATCCTCTGGTGTGATAGACACACCATTTCTTTTCTACATTTAGTAATGCAGCTATGCATGATGGATGTCGTTGTATGCTGAATGTGGAATTCATGTGTGATTCTGTTAGAAGCATCTTACAGAACATTCAGTGGTTATTGTAGAACTTGTGATTCTATTTTCAGTGTAAAGATTGGCCAGTTCTATGGTTGGGCTCACTGACTAATGGTATGATCACGCTACTAGTATTAATGTGCACGCTGACAGTCCCAATCAGATGGTTCTTGCTGGTATTAATGTTCACGGTCGATGGCCCCAATCACACAGTTCTTGCTGAAAGATGAACAGGGTGCTTAGAAAAGCACCTTCATAGAGAGCTCAGAAATAAGAATGTTTCTTCAGAAAAAAAAAAAAAAACGAGGTTGGCTCATTTCTGATGGTGATTGAAACCATCTACCTGGTGGGCCTGATCATGCATTGTCCACATAGCGAAAATATATTACATGTGCGACTGCCGCACTCTTTCCCTGTTGAATGTGACATGACTACATGCATGAAATGTCCAGTAAATGATTTATATTTTTTTTCCCACCACATTGACCTGTTCAGTCACTGGCATCTTTTGCCATGTGGGTCATGGAAAATCGCCGGACAGACATCCAATGGCCCTCATTAAGTGCTCCCCGCATTCATCATACAATGGATTCTCCCCTTTAACTTCTCCTAATCTAGCCTTTTGGTCAAAAGAGCCATGAATGTTTAGCGAGACATGAATGCATGATTTCGTAAGAACAAACCCCTTCAACTTCTCCTTATCTAGCCTTTTGGTCAAAAGAACCATGAATGTTTAGTGAGACATGAATGCATGATCTTGGAAGGACAAACATTCCAAAAGAACTGAATTTTCTTCAGTTCTACATATTTTTGGCACTGCGGTTGCGATATCCTATTTCTAGCTAAAATGGTCACAAGACGCTGGTGATCATGCTTTCAGTATGCTTCTGGATGCCATTTTAAAGGTCGTTTCTCATGTAGATTTTACATCTTCCCTTTGATCTTCCTGCTCTACTGTTTTTATTACAGGATTAATAAGGCTATAATAAAATGCTTGTGAATTTCAACTGAGCCCGACTTCAATGCACACAAAGCGTGCTGGCCCATATCTACCACCACTAAAATATGGATGGCAGGAATCTAGCAAGCATTTCGAAATGGGATTTCAAAATACCCATTTTGAAACGAGTGTTAAAAATTTAAAAATTCCTGCCCCACCATCATTGGATATTGCACACCAATTCCTATTGCACAATGGGCAGGTGCCGATTCTTCTCTGTTGTAATAATAGTTGAATCGTTTAAAGCTAAATCTAATTTATTGTAATGATTCATTAATATGTTGAAAATTTTCTTTTAATCTACACTTAAAAGTCATTAAGTGATCCAAAATAAATAAAAATGAAAATATAATGTCATCCTCTAACAAAAAGTACTGTCGTGGTTGATCTGTGGAGCAGCTTGAGCAGAAACATGTATGGGCCACATCCCAAAGTTTACGATGATTGAATGATCTTAACCATTCAATCAGTGGCTGGAAAATGGATGGTTATAAAAGATAAACGAATCATGAGTGAGTTCCTGCATGTAGCAGGTAAAAGACATAAATCAAACCATTAGGATTGTCCAGCCACTAAATAGGGTTAATCTTTGAGTGACTACTGACTACACAATGCTCGGGCCAAGAGATTGTACAGCATTATGTAGTAAAAGAATTCAATACGAAATTAACTGATTTGAAACTTTTCCTGTTACCACTCAAAATGGAATACTGATATATCTGCTGTCATTTCTACTTTCTGTAAAGGAGTTCTACGGTCTGCCTACGCCTTCCTGTACACAGTGCCAAGGGACATGCATGTGGGATCCGAACCGTCCGTCAGATGACTTCTTTTTTCATGGCATTCGGCATGGGTGTGGGATGCCACACACTAATGTGGCAGTATGGACCAACCCAAAATTGAAGCGGTCCACACACAATCGCAACAAAATAATAGATAAAAATTGGTGGGTTGGACAGATGACCCATGCCCACCATACAGGTGGCTTACCTAGTGAGTGGACCAGCCTCATTTTTGAGCCAAATAATGGATGGGGTCTCCTAATGAATGACCAAATTTCGAACATTTGAGGTGCTGCAAGTCCCATTCAAAACTCTCTCAGTTTATGCCGTTCAAGGGAGTAGGCAGACCCGACCAGACAACTGTTTCTGTTGGTGGTCCAGTCCAACCAATGGTCTGACCAGGTTGCACCATTCCAAACCAGGCAGCTGCTTGAAGTACAATGAATAAAATAAACACTGCCACATAGACTGATATTGGTGTAATCATGCATGCGCTTGAATTCAACTCATGAACAAGATACAAAAAATAATAACATGATCATTAGCTACGAGGCTTGAATAATCATAACTGTGACAAAATTCGAAAAGAAATAAACCCTAATAACCCTACTCCAAATGGATTTCAGATCAGGCTATTTATTCTTTACAGTAACTCAACTTGGTTACATCTACCTTTATATATATCATCTACCCGGGCATCTAGAGACGTCAACTGAAAACAGAGGGGTTAGCTGATGCTGTGCCAACTTGAACTTCAATCAGCTCTAGACGACGCTCCAACATATCAAGCTTTTCATTCAGTGATGCCAATTTGCTCTTTGTTGTAGCCTCTGGAAAATAATGGAATAGTTATAAGAATAGTTGATCAATAAGTGACTAAATCCCATAAGAATCTATCATTGTCTTTTTCAGACCATAAGATGGGTTTGAACCCAAGACACTGAAGACTTACTACCATTTAAGCTATGGGCATGAACCCAGAAGCTAGCATTGTTAAAGCTAGCATTGTTATGATTAAGATTAACTACATAATGGTTGATAGAAGGGGTGCAAGCTTCTTAGGATAATAGAAACTTGCTCATTGCTTCAGAAGGACATAACAGATAGGTGACCCATGCCGCTGCCGATCACATAAATGAATGTCAAATTGGTAGGCATCTTTACTTTGCACTCACCCACTTACCTATTCATTATCATATATGCCTTATCCCAAGTTCCCAACTACTTGAGGTGGACTACATGAATACTATTCCGCCATTCTGATGTAGGCCCACGACCAGTGGAAGGACCCAGCATGTGTTGATTTTGGATTGTTTGTTGCAAGATTTAGGGCCTAAATGTCAGAGATCACATTTGGTATTTGTGGAAGAAGGGTGAGCTGATGTGGAGGATATGATTGAAGATCTTGGGAGTACTTGAAAGGATTTATTTTTGCTATTTTAGGCCAAATCTTTGTTGGTGGCATTTTTCTTATCTTGAATAAACTATATATCAATTTGAAATCAATCTAATAGTTCAGAATTTTCATTAAAGATTCATACAGATTGCCTTTTAGGGTCTATAAAAGGGGCGGTGGTGTAGAAGGTAGGCAATACACATTCTCTAAGTTTTGAGTTTTCTTGAGTATTGAATATCAATAAAGTTATTTCTCCTTCTCTACTCAAATATTTCTTGTGAATTTATACGTGTTCATTTCTTTGTGATTTGGGTTTAGAGATCACATTGAACTGATAAGCGGGTTGGACCACATTCCACTATCAAGGACCATATCCTCAGTTAAACCATAGATCATCAAGTCTTTTCTCACTAATAACCCCACATCCTTTTGAGCCGTCCCCTTGCTTCTGTTTTTTGTTGATGAATGGATTCCCCTTGCCCTCACCTGTTGGAATCCAAATTATAGAATCTAGAGGAAAGGATATGTATAGTTTCCTTGGCTCTTGAAGTTATCCAAGGCCATGGTTTGATGATCCAAAACATTTAACTAATGGTTCCTAATCATGGAACACAAACATCCTAGATGGGACAATCCTATGTCTTTGATTGTCGGCCTGCAAGCCGACAGTGAATAAAGAGGAAAAGGCTCAGCAACCATCCACACCTAGTGGAACAAAGGCCAAAGATTGGATGGGTAGGATCCAGGAACCACAGAGAGTTACGGGTCATTGTCCAGCCTAGTGGTTCCCATCAGATCAAAGATATGGATAACCAAACAATGGGACCCTCTTGTACAAACTCACTACCCAAAGACATTAAATATCCTGGAACCAAGGATCACATAATTTCTCACAGAATCAATCCGTGATTAAAATGCTCAGTGTGAAAAGAAACAGAACCATCCTACTATATAGAAACTGATATTATGTTGAGCAGACATTAGTGCGAAATCCAGGAGTCCAACCATCACTGCTCAAACATGCAAGGAAATAAAACATGTAAGACAAGGTATTTCAAATCCTGACAGAGGATATGATCATCCAAACGAAAATGGTAATCCAATTGGGGCTGTCAATGCGCTGGGCTGCCCTGACAGGCTTGCAGGCCTGGCCTGCCTCGGGCTGGGCTTGGAGTTTCAGGTGCAAGGGCCGGGTTCAGGCTTCAAATATGAGCCTGTATATTAATTGGGCTTTTCATCTTCCCAAAAACTCTCTCTCTCTCTCTCTCTCTCTCTCTCTCTTCCCAAAGCTCTCTCTCCCTCTCGAATGTTGCAGTGATTCCTCAGTCTAGTTGGAAGCTCTATCCGGTGGTTGGGTGGAGGTGGAAGCGAGTGGCTGCTTCGATCTTTCTAGGGAATGGGCTTGTGGACAGTACTTGAAGGTTTCCTGCTTCTTGCAAATGCCTTGGCAATACTAAATGAGGATCGATTCCTTGCTCTGATAGGGTGGAGCTTTTCTGAATTCTCAAGGGGCGGGACAAAGTCACTCAAGGGGCAGATGATGGGGCTCATCTATGCAACCCAATACATGAGGCTTCCACTAATAGCTTTCAATACCATCACCATTGCCATGATGTTGGTGTCTGGGTGAGGTTTGAACTTCTGCTCGGGTTTGATGAATGTTGCCAGGCTTGTAATATGCAGTCAAGATCTCGGTTTGGCTGACAACTCCTTGTCTTAACTTGGGTTAGGATAGCTATGGATGCACTTCCATATTTTAAAAAAAAAAAAAAAAGGTTTTGGGTTTCAGGGGTGAGGCAAAGACAGCCGAAGGAGATGGGTTGCTGGAAGAGATGGGCGGAGATCGCCAGGAATATGTAGAGCCTAATAAAATGCAGCAGCAGCAGAGGCTCAAACAGCATGCCTTGATATAGCAAGCTCTCCTGTAGCAGTAGCAATCCCTCTACCATCCCAACATCTTGGCTCCTCATTAGGTATTCCCATCCCTCCTCTCAAATTCCATTTGATTCCGTTCCGCCGTTCCGTCCTTGTTCAGATTTCAATTCTCTGTCATCTGCTCTGTGCTTGATTGCTAACGCTTGGTGGGGTTATATCTTGATTTCATGGGTTGGGATTTTGAACAAGTATTTGGAATTTCATGTGAATCCTTTGTTGAAAATAGATTTTTGGGTTCGGGTTCAGGCTTGACCGGGCCCTGCATATGTTTTGCGGGCCGGGTTCAGGCTGGACTATTTTAGCCTGTCACAGGCCCGGGCCGAGTTCAAGCTGGACTATTTTACCCCATCACGGGCCCGGACTGGGTTTGGGAATAGTTTGAAAAACACGGGATGGGCTTGGACAGAGCTTGGCCTAGCCCTAACCCAGCCGTTGACACCCCTAATTCCAATTCTTAGTGGAGATTATCCTCATGGGATTTTTACTGCAAAGTTCCTTTAGGATCTGGATTTTACCAAATGATGCCTTGAGGAATAGATATTCCTAGGCATGGCTTTTCCAGAGCAGAAAATACATTACTGCCCTCTATTTTTCTTTACAACAAAGTGGAGAATCGAGATTGTGGGGCCCACGTGGTATGTGCCTCCCATCCAACCCGTCCAACAAATGCACACCAACATTATTATTATTAGAACTGACAATATAGTGGATCCAATCATAAGGTGAGCCAATCTATAAAAAGTAATATACACCATTCAAATATCCCACTTTAAGTGTAGCCCATCTGATAATCCGATTGGCCTAATGTTTTCTTCTGATTCTTCTGAGAAATAATCTCTCTTTGAACCTATGTATTCTATCATGAACTTGATAATACATTCAACACACCTTTATTTATTGCCTCTGGATAAAGGTCTCCCTTTTTTTTTCCTTTTCTAGAATTATTCAATGGAAGGATATTTGGCTAGGGGATCAAAGGTTGAGGGAGGTTTTCCCTCACTTAGCGATAGAGGTGTACACGAGTAGAGTCGAGCCGAGCTTTGCCTAGCTCGTGCTCGAGTCCCAGCTCGGCTCGGCCTTGGAATAGTAGCTCGTGCTCGACTCGTCCGAGTTCGAGCAGAGTTTTCGAGTCGAGTCTGTTTCGAGTTCAAGTTTTCGAGCTGAGTATCGAGTTCCGAGTTCGAGTAGTGGCAGCCGGCAAGGGCGACAGAACACCGGACTGGCAAGGCCGCAAGTGCGGGCGACAGCCGACAGGGGCAGCTGTGCGATGCGGGTAGAGGGTTGAGGGTGAGGGAGAGAGTAGAGAGAGAGAGAGGGAAGGTGAGGATGACTGGATGAGGGAGAGAGTAGAGAAAGAGAGGGAGGACGGACGTCTCGCCGGCCGCCAGAAGAGAGGGAGGACTGGGAGAGGGGTTGGGTGCACGTGCAGGGTACTATTCAAAAGGGGTAGGGTTTTTTTTTTTGTTTGGGAAGTGTGTATATATATATATATACACACCTTGTACACGAGTCAAGTCGAGCCGAGTTCGAGTATTATTCAAGTCGAGCTGGGTCAAGCTCGAACTCATTTCGAGCTCCAAAAATCAGCTTGAACTCGGCTTGAGTCAAGTCGAGTCGAGCGAGTTACGGAGCTTTTGCTGCTCGTGTACAGCTCTACTTAGTGATGATTTTGTCAGAAGCTAATTTGAAGGTAGATGAAGTCGTTTGGGCTCCCCTTTGTAGGAGAAATCTTGATGAATCAGAATTTGAGGATCTGTTGATTTTGTTAGAAATGTTGAGTAAAGTTCGCCCATCGATTTTGGATAGGGACTTGTAGAGGTGGTTGGACGATAAGTCTGGTAAGTTCTCGGTTAAATCGCTATACCTTTCAATTAGTGGTGGATCAAACACCAATGTGGTAAATTACACAACATGTGTGGAAATATGGTGCTCTGCCAAAGGTAGCCACTCTTGCTTGGTTAGTGGGTAGGAACAAAGTGCTCACAATTGACAGTTTGCGGAAGAGGAATATGATTTTACCAACTGTCTATCTCCTATGCTATCAAGATGAGGAATCGGTTAATCATCTCTTTATGCATTGTCCATTCGTAAGAAAGATGCGGGAACACTTCTTTCTCATGTTTGGCATTCATTGGGTCTTGCCAGGCTCCATAGAAGCTCTCTTGTTAGCATGGCACGGTAGGGGTAAAGGGAAGATAGGGAAAAAGATTGGCATTTATGTTTGCTAGTTGGAATCTGGTCGCTATGGTCAGAAAATAATCTTCGCTGTTTCAGGAATCGGAAGTGAAATATCGTGGAAGTTCGTAATTACGCCAAAGATCTTGTTAAGGAATGGGTAGGTGAATCTTTGGATATAGCACCTTCTCAGATTCTCGATAGCTGGGTAGGTTTCTAACTAGTTTTTCTTGGTCTTTCTTGTAATTCTTTGGCTTTTGCCTTTTTGCAATAAAATCATCAATGTTAAAAATAAAAAAGAAAAGAAAAGAAAAGAAAAGAAAAGAAAGAAAAGAAAAGAAAAAGAAAAGGAAGGATAAAGAAGCTAGAGGACAATCAACTAGATCTTTTTTGCATAATGGTATCTGTTGGTTAACTGGGACAGTCACGTACATTGGTAGTTTCTTGCAAGTTTTTGGAAAACAAGTGGGAGGCAATTGTCATATCCAACAGGAAGGATGCACAAAAATGAATAAGGAATACCATGTAAATCCTACTGCTATACTGGCATGAATGCTTATAAGCACCAAGAAGGATATGAAACATATTCACAAGTAGAAAAAAGAGATAATTGTACTTCTCATGTTGCAGCCGAAATTCTAGTCCCTTCTTGAGAATACCAATGACGGGAAGAAAAAGAGTAACATTTACATCTCCTATGGTCACACTAATCGTACAATAGATGCATTAATCCAAATGCATACAAAAGGTGAGCATGTTTCTCTCTTTTTCCCAAAATTAAAGTCATTGGTCCTAATAGAAGTCTAAGTCATTTCACCTATAGTTGCACAAAGCCTGAAGTGAAGCGGCACCAGATTTGGGTGTAGGAGTGGGGAAGGGTTTGTTTCAAAATGCTAATAAATATAAATAGCTAGAAATTGGGAGCAAAAGCACGAGTCCAAAGCATGTTTCAAAGGCAAGAATGACACTTCGTTGGATCATGCAACTAGCGTAAGCAGCAAGGTGAATAGACTTGGTCCATTGCCTGGGCTAGAGCTACTTAGGCACCACAAGCAACACAAGTAAGAAGGAAATCATGCCTCTAATTTTGTTGCTCATCCCTTGGAAACTCCAACATATTATTATAAAAATTGTGAACAAGAGAGGAAATATACCGTGCTCAACAATAGCGTTTCCGTTTGGGGTCAACATTACATTTGCACATAAGTGGGGTGCCTTTTTCAATGATTCAAGTTGTTCATTCCCACCATGGACGAGCAATGTTGCAAAGAAATCCCTGTAAGAAAATCCTAGCCATCCACTTGTTGGTCTGCAAATGGATGTGGATGGTTTAAGGGGGTGTTTGGATGCCGGTAAGTTCTCTATGTTGTGACAATAGGTGAAAGTCACAGCTAATCCTGTTTGGATGTAAACTATAAGCCACTAACAGGTAAGTTGGTTTTTATGTTTGAATAAATTGTAAGTCAGTTGCAAGTAAGAAGCTGTATATCTACACTAAGCAAAGCTTAGAGTAGGGAATCGTTCCAAAATATTATAATCATATAAGAAAGCTTGGTATTAAATATGTCATTTTGTTAAGCCCATTTAGATTAATATTTGAGCCAATTCTTAAGCTAAACAATCATCAAGTAGGACATAAAGTGGGCCCACGAACTCAAAACACTTGCAATGTGGAGAAATAACTTAATATAAGCTTTTGAAAGGAAACTAAAAATATTAATAGTAAATCAGCTATACACAATGTTGTCAAAAGCGATCGCATAATTGCATAATGCCATCCATATGGCATATGCGATGGTCACATATGCCATATGGATAATATGTGATCGCATAATGGCATATGCGATCGCATACTTTCCTTTCTTTTCGATTTTTTTTTTTCATTTTTTTTTTTTTTTAAAAACAAGTTGTGCGATCGCATCGCATAAGCAATCAGGTATACGCAATCGCATAGGATCGCTTATGCCATTTGACAACATTGGCTATACATGGGGAATGAAGAACTAAAACCAACTGCAAATGGCTTAAATGCCGACTATGGTTCCATTAAAAAAAATGCGTGCATGTAACGTGGGTTAAGTTAGATGATCCATCCATTGACTAATGTTAAGATGATTTTGGGGGCATGATCCATCCATTGACTATTGTTAAGATGATTTTGGGGGCATGATCCATCCATTGACTAATGTTAATATGATTTTGGGGGCTTGATCCATCTATTGACTAATGGTTAAATGATTTAAAACCACATGCCCCACTTAAGCAAAACCCATGTAATGGGGTTGAGGAATTTGGACTCGGAAATTTCATTTTCTTTACCCATCAAAGGGTTCAAAGGGCCATGATGAACATACTAAAAAATTAGGCTGGCGTACTTACCAGATGGGCCACCTTCATGCAAAGAGAATGTTTTAGAAAAAAAGTACAGATGGGTCAAGTGGCCCACGCCCATAAAAAGAATGATCACCCTCCTTGGTGTCTGTTTTGTATATCGACACCATCCATAAGTTTTGCCAGTTCATTTTATGGCTTGGGCCTAAAAATAAAGCAAATCCAAATCTCAGTTGAACCACACCACAGGAAACAATGGTGATTGAGTGCCCACCATTAATACTTTTTGTGGGTCACAAAAGTTTTGGGTCAAGCTGATATTTGTTGTTTTTTCTTCATCTAGGTCTGTGTGACCTTATTAATAGGTTGGATGGAAAATAAACATTACGGTGGGCATTATGAATTTTTTAATGGTGGATGTTCAATCACCACTGTTTCCTGTGGTGTGGCCCACCTGAGATTTGGATTTGCTTCATTTTTGGGCCCACACCATAAAATGAGTAGGCAAAACTAACAATGTCGATATATAGAGCAAACATCAAGGTGGCGTAGATGGTCAATCTCATTGAATTGGGGCCATTCAAATGCAATAAAGAAAAAGAAGAGGCACAAAACCCAACTGCCCATTGATGAGAGAGAGAGAGAGAGAGAGAGAGAGAGAGAGAGAGAGAGAGAGATTTGGAAATCCTCTTTGCCCTCTTCAATGGCTGCTCTGCTGCAGATGTTGTAATGGTGGTTGCAGGTAGGTTGTTGGCACGTTTCCACCTTTTCCCCTTGTTTCAAAAATTCGAACTTGGACCTGAAAATCACCTATAGGGAAGTGACTTCTCACCTCCAAACCCTACAGTTTTCTGGAAACTTTGCTTGTTAAGTGACATACAAGTGAACCCCCCCTAACATAAGAATATAGCCATTGGTCTCTATGCACCAGGAATAAATCCACCACTCAGATGATTGAGTTTGTTTTATGGAGGGAATTCGGTCCACTCCCATCCATAGTGGTGCATGTGAGATAAAAGATCCATATTGGTGAAAAGTTGATTCCACCAATAAGGAATTCTTGCCTAAGCAATAACAAGCATTGCATAACTCCCCTTACTAAATCAACATCATCGTCATCAAAGAATTGTCCCAAACGTTTGGGGTCGACTTTAGAAATCCTTTCATGACTGTTTTGGCAAAAGTTTGACAACTGGCTAAAACCTCTTACAAAATATCATTACGAAACATTAAGCCCTCCAAAAACCTCCCTCTCCCATTTGAAACTCAAAATAAAATCATCAAGCCACATATTTTGGAAGAGCAACATTGCCTGTCTTTCATACAAAAATTTGAATTGCCTCTGATCTCAAAATCATTTCTAGTGAAGTGCACAAATCCAAAAACCTTTCAACTTTCAAAATCAATAAGAAAAAACCACTAGAAGAATTATATGACCCCCAGCCAGAGGATATGTACAGAGTGCTCAGGCAACCCCATGGTCCGGTGACCTAAACCGATGATAGCCATGGAAGCCATGCAATGAAAATCTTCCAGACTTTAGCAAATCCAAGCTATCCAATCTTCATCCTTTACACCGAATGTGGGCCCTTGGTATTCTTTACTAGCTGTCTATGTGCAGGACACCAATCAGTGCTGGGATCTCACAAATCCAGGATATTTATGAGAGAGTGTCCACCCAAAGTTCCGTCCATCAACCCAACAGTCTGTATCATACAAACTAAGGGTCTGTCTGCAGGACACTCTGTAAAAATCCTCGGACCAAGATCACATAACTGCGAACTTCCCTAAAGAGTGCCAATTCAAAGATCGATGATCAAGAAATGTTAATTTCACAAACTAAGAGCATAATAACCGTTCAGCTACCGACCAGGTTCGACCGCTTGCAGATCAAACAACCATAACAAGAAAAAACACAAACATTCAGGAATCTTATACAATAGAGACATAGTATACTGCATACATACCGAACTGAACTAGGAATTCGAAGAGGCGACGGACGTTCAAGGAGATGTGAGAGATGAATTCTCGATTCTCCCAATCAGCTTGCACTGCGATTCCCACATTAACAGCATTCGTGATCCCTCCAGCCCTCGCCATTCACTCCCTCTTTCAATCCTACCGCGAAAGAAAGCAAGACAGATAGAAAACCCTAAGTTCAAATACCAAATAAAAACCCTAAATAAATCCCCAAAAGAGCTCAAAACCCTAATTAACCTTTTTGTGGTGCCGATCTGTTCGTGCAGAGAAAGCATCTGAGAGAGAGATTTGATTTTTCTGTTTTTTGTTTTTTTTAATAAAAAAATAAAATAATAAAAATGGAGTGAGGGTTGACTAGTGCGATGTAAGGAAAATGACCGCGTTTTGTTCCTTTTGTTAGTTTTTTTTTTTTTTTAAATTAATAAGGAAAGAAAAATGATGAACTGGAGATGATACGGTAGAGTGAGAGGAATCGGAATATAGTAGGTACATCTCTTCACAATACACGTGGCAAGGTGATCTGTCAATCTGAACTGTTAAAATAGTGGGCCTCGTTGTGTATATCGCTAGTGTTGAAAATCATACTCACCAGACTATCATAGCCATCACTTTTCTCCACTTCCAACCGTTTAACATTAACCATTTATTATTTTATTAGATACCGTTGCTTTGAAGGCCGCTGTTCGGATGCATAGGACCATCTGATCAACATGTATCTTGAGTCAATTTCAATCTACCAGTAGGGTCCACTAAATGAACGATCCAGATTGACGCTTAACCTTGCCACTAAATGTATCAAGATCTTGAATGTGGTGGGGTAGTGTTCGATTGCTTTTTTGGGAGTTCGTACTGTAATCTAAGCTTGGAAGGCAAGCAGTCGTTAAGTTGGAGTCGTTTTTCTTTTGTTCACTTGAGAGTTTTATCAGTGGGGTTTATGATGATTTGGACGGTCGAGACAATGCCATTTCACTATTTAAAATGCAAGTGGGCCTCGCGCGTTTTGTATTCGCAAAGGGAGTTGCGAGCATGTGTGTGGCCCAGAGAATGCTGCGGTGACGATTCACGTCGTGGCATGCCCTGGGCCCAAGAATCGCGATGGTCAATTCATCAAGTGGGTCATAGGCGTTTAGAGGAATATGGATGGTTATAGAAAGGGCAATGGTTTGTTGATATTAAGATTACAGTGGGCCACCTGATATTGGAGCCGGGTCATGTCCGTGGTGGGCCCCACCTGATGAATGGCAGGGATCCTGTTCGCATGCTTGGTAGCAATGTGTGATGCGTATGCCGTTTCGGTGTTTCGTTGGCGCAAATCCTGGATTCCCATGTGGCACACATGTCTGAGATTGCAGATTGGATAACGACATCTCATCGATATCTTGTCCGATTCGATTGTGCTCACGGAGCCATAGATGTACGGTGAGTGGACTGCTGCAATCTTTTTTAACCGTCCAATTACGGGACGCGGATTGGGTAATACCCCCACCAGGACATAGACCCGCCAATGGCTGGTGGTCGGTGCTGTTTGGGCCCCACTATGATGTATGTGTTTCATCCATGCCGTCCATCTATTTTTCTAGATCAATTTATGTTATGAGACCAAAACTGAGGTATATACCAATCTCAGGTGGACCACATTACAGGAAACAGTGTTGTTGAATGAACTTTGACCATTAAAAACTTTTTGGGGCCCACAAAAGTTTTGGATCAAGATGATCTTTGTTTTTTCCCTTCATATGAGTATGTATGACCTAATCAACAGATTGAATGTCAAATAAACAGTACAGTGGGCTTTAGGATGATTTTAATGGTGGATATCCAATCACTATTATTTTCCTGTGGTGTGGTCCACGTAAAATTTATATTCCTATAAATTTTGGGATTAAGTCATAAAATGATATGTAAAATGGATGAACGGAATGGATAAAGCACATACATCATGATGGGGCCCAGGCTGGTGGCACAGGGAGTAGCCAATCCGTTTCCGTACTGACAGGTCTATGTGGGGCCCACCGTAATACCGTCCACACATTTTGACCCATCGTTTTAGGGCATGAGCCCAAATGGTAGGCAGATATAAGGCTTGAGTGTAGCACAAAGCAGGAAATAGTAATAGTGGGGATGGAACGATTATCATTGAAAACCTCAAGCAGGGCTACTGATGTTTTAGATAAAGCTGACATGTATGTTTTCCCTTCCACAGTTGGGATGGAAAATAAACGGCTCGAGTGGGCCCTAAGAAGGTTTCAACGGTAGGCATCATTATCACCATTGCTTCCCGTGGTGTGGTCCACTCAAGCCTTATATCCACCTCCCTTGTAGGCTTAGTTCTTTCAAAATGCATGGACGGTGTGTATAAAACACACATCACGGTGGGCCTCACAGTGCCTCTGACAGGACCGTCCGTCTCTAGGTCTCGGTGGGGTAGTACTAAATCCGCTTCCAATTGCTGTATATGTATGGTCCACCACCGACCTTTTTACTGCAACGGGGCATTTAGATAGTTGGAGCAGTTTGAATATTGCACACGTGCCATGCTGGTGATCAGCAAGTATCCTCGTGATACGCCGAACGCAGTTCCGAATCCAAACGACGGCCTGGGTGAACTGTGCATGCGGCGTACACGTTATTCAGATCAAGGGCCTGTTTGTTAACGCTAATTTATTTCACTTAACGTGGAATTAGAAAAATATCCCTGTGTTTAGGGGGGATGCCTCTGCCATGGGATAAGATTAATGTGGGGGCCGGGAGAGATTCAAAAAATATAATTATTACCCCGCCCTGCTGCCACGGGATAAGATTAATGCACGGAAATTTAGGATGGTAGACCCCACCTTTTATCCAGCTGTGTTTTACGAAAGAAGACAAATTTTGTTTTGCAACTTAGACCCGCATGTGCCGATTACAAATTTTAGGATGAAAATACCCCTCCTTTTCACTGCTGCTGCTTTTCCTCTCCCTTTCCGCTGCTGCATCACTGCCAATGCTTTCACCTCCTTTCCTCACCTCGTTAGAAAGACAAAAAAAAACTCTTTTTGTGGGCCCCCCTTCTAAAAATGGCCGGTCCAACGAAAAAAGCACGCATCAGAGGTATATTTTAAATTCAGTTCCGCCCACATTGAATATATAAGTACAGGAAACGGATTGACTACTCCTCCCCCTGACACCAGCCCTGTGGCTGGTGGTCAGTGCTTTGTGGGCCCCACCATGATGTACGTGGCTGGTGGTCGGTGCTCTATGGGCCCCACCATGATGTATGTGTTTCATCCATTTTTAATGTTCATTTCAGGGCTTTATCCTAAAAATAAGAGGGATATAAATCTTAGATGTACCACAATATAGGAAAACAATAGTGATTGGATATCTATCATTTAAATCCTCTTGAGGCCGACTATACTGTTTATCTGAAATCCAATTTATTTATTACGTCATAAAGACCCAGATGAAGGCTAAAAACAAAGATTATCTTGATCCAATACGTTTATGGCCACCAAAAAGTTTTTAACGGTTGATGTTCATTAAACACTGTTTCTTGTAATGTGGTCCAATCGAGATCAGGATATACCTCATTTTTTTGTATAATATCATAAAATGATATACCTCAATTCACTTCACTTCATGGTCATTTCCATGTATTTCACGGTCATTCCCGGCGATTCCGTGTTGATTCATGGTCATTTTCACACATTTCACGGTCAATTCCCTTCACTTCCATGCATTTGACGGTCAATTTGCTTCAATTCAGCCCTAAAATCATATGTGATATGTCAAGTAACTAATTTTGGTTTAGAAGGTATTCTTGTTATATGAATAAAGAAAGAAATGAAAAAAAAAAAAAAGTTTTTTTTTTTATATGCTTATATATATATACATATTTATATAAAATATGTGTTAGAGAAAAATGTAGGTAGAATAAAATTTTACATGTAAAAAAAGAAAGAAAAAATTGCACAGGGATACGACTATAGCTACGGTTATTATTCGTAGCCATAGATAATAGTAATTCGGCGATCAATCGCGGATCCCGCGATTCCACTGCAAGTCGCTGTCCCGATCAGCGATCAATTGCAGATTCCGCGATTCCACCGCCGATGTATGGCTATGGATTATAACCGTAGCGAGAACCATAGATATAATTGTATCCCTATGTTTTTTTTTTTACATGGAATCGCCGGATCCGCGATTAATCGGAATCCTCTTTGCCTTAACCTTTCCCTCACTACTCTCACCCTCTAATTACCCTTTTGGATGGTTATAGAAAGGGCAATGGTTTGTTGATATTAGGATTACAGTGGGCCACCTGATATTGGAGCTGGGTCATGTCCGTGGTGGGCCTCACCTGATGAATGGCAGGGATCCTGTTCGCGTGCTTGGTTGCAATGTGTGATGTGTATGCTGTTTCGGTGTTTCGTTGCCGCAAATCCTTGATTCTGCGTGTCGCCATGTGGCACATATGTCTGAGATTGCAGATTGGATAACGACATCTCATCGATATCTTGTCCCATTCAATTGTGCTCACGGAGCCATAGATGTACGGTGAATGGACTGCTGCAATCTTTTTTAACCGTCCAATTACGGGACGCGGATTGGGTAATACCCCCACCAGGACATAGACCCGCCAATGGCTGGTGGTCGGTGCTCTTTGGGCCCACCATGATGTATGTGTTTCATCCATGCCGTCCATCTATTTTTCTAGATCATTTTATGGTATGAGAACAAAACTGAGGTATATCCCAATGTCAAGTGGACCACATTACAGGAAACAGTGTTGAATGAACTTTGACCATTAAAAACTTTTTAGGGGCCACAAAAGTTTTGGATCAAGATGATCTTTGTTTTTTCCCTTCATATGAGTATGTATGACCTAATCAACAGATTGGATGTCAAATAAACAGTACAGTGGGCTTTAGGATGATTTTAATGGTGGATATCCAATCACTATTATTTTCCTGTGGTGTGGTCCACGTAAGATTTATATTCCTATAAAGTTTGGGATTAAGTCATAAAATGATATGTAAAATGGATGAACGGAATGGATGGATAAAGCACATACATCATGGTGGGGCCCACAGAGCACCGACCACCAGCCATTGGCTGGTGGCAGGGGGAGTAGCCAATCCGTTTCCGTACTGACAGGTCTATGTGGGGCCCACCGTGATACCGTCCACACATTTTAACCGATCATTTTAGGGCATGAGCCCAAAAGGTAGGCAGATATAAGGCTTGAGTGTAGCACAACACGGGAAATAGTAATAGTGGGGATGGAACGGTTATCATTGAAAACCTCAAGCAGGGCTACCGAAGTTTTAGATAAAGCTGATATATATGTTTTCCCTTCAACAGTTGGGATGGAAAATAAACGGCTCGAGTGGGCCCTAAGAAGGTTTCAACGGTAGGCATCATTATCACCATTGCTTCCTGTGGTGTGGTCCACTCAAGCCTTATATCCACCTCCCTTGTAGGCTTAGTTCTTTCAAAATGCATGGATGGCGGGTATAAAACACACATCACGGTAGGCCTCACAGTGCCTCTGCCAGGACCGTCCGTCTCTAGGTCTCGGTGGGTTAGTACTCAATCCGCTTCCAATTGCTGTATATCTATGGTCCACCACCGAACTTTTTACTGCAACGGAGTATTTAGATAGTTGGAGCAGTTTGAATATTGCACACGTGCCATGCTGGTGATCCGCAAGTATCCTCGTGATACGCCGAACGCAGTTCCGAATCCAAACGACGGCCTGGGTGAACTGTGCATGTGGCGTACACATTACTCAGAACAAGGGCCTGTTTGTTAACGCTAATTTATTTCACGTAACGAGGAATTGGAAAAATATTCCTGTGTTTAGGGGGGGCGCCTCTGCCATGGGATAAGATTAATGTGGGGGGCGGGGGGAGATTCAAAAATATAATTATTACCCTGCCCTGCTGCCATGGGATAAGATTAATGACGGGAAATTTATGACTGTAGACCCCACCTTTTATCCGGCTGTGTTTTATGAAAGAAGGCAAACTTTGTTTTGCAACTTAGACCTGCACCAGCGGATTACGAATTTCAGGACAAAAATACCCTTCCCTTTCGCTGCTGCTTTTCCTCTCCCTTTCAACTGTTTGCTTTTCCTCTCCGTTTCCACTGTTGCATCACTGCCATTGCTTTCACCCCATTTCCTCACCCCGTTAGAAAGACAAAAAAAACCCTTTTTGTGGGCCCTTCCTTCTGAAAATGGTCAGTCCAGTGAAGAAAGCACGCACCAGCGGTATATTTTAAAACCAGTTGGGCCCACATTGAATGTATAAGTATAGGAAACGGATTGACTACTCCTCCCCCTGACACCAGCCCCGTGGCTAGTGGTCGGTGCTTTGTGTGCCCCACCATGATGTACGTGGCTAGTGGTCGGTGCTCTGTGGGCCCCACCATGATGTATGTGTTTCATCCATTCTGTTCATCCATTTTAAAAGATTATTTTGGGGGTTTATTCCAAAAATGAGATGGTTATAAATCTCAGGTGGACCACACCACATGAAAACAATAGTGATTGGAAATCCATCATTTAAATCCTCTTGAGGTTGACTGTACTGTTTATCTGAAATCCAATTTGTTTATTACGTCATAAAGAGCCAGATGAAGGCTAAAAACAAAGATCATCTTGATCCAATAGGTTTATGGCCACCAAAAAGTTTTTAATGGTCGATGTTCATTAAACACTTTCCTGTAATGTGGTCCAATTGAGATCAGGATATACCTTATTTTTTTTGTATAATATCATAAAATGATATATAAAAAAAGATGGACGGCATGGTTGAAACACATACATCATGATGGGGCCCACAGAGCACCGAACACCAGCCATTGGCTGGTGGCAGGGGGAGTAGTCAATCCGTTTCATGTAGTATATCCACGCTGTCGATCTGTTTTTCTATCTAATTTAAGGGGTTGAGCCCCAAATTGAAGCATATCAAAATATCAAGTGGATCATACCACAAGAAACAGTGGGCATAATGATTTTCTAGTTTGCCCCGCTGATTTCATGTTTCCCTCGCTCAATTTCCAGTTTGTCCCACTCAATTTCCAGTTTGTCCAACTCATTTTCCAGTTTGGCCCGCTCAATTTACAGTTTGTCCCGCTCAATTTCCAGTTTGTCCCGCTCAATTTCCAGTTTGGCCCGCTCATTTTCCAGTTTGTCCCGCTCAATTTCCAGTTTGGCCTGCTCAATTTCCAGTTTGTCCCGCTCAATTTTCAGTTTGGCCCGCTCATTTTCCAGTTTGTCCCGCTCAATTTCCAGTTCGGCCCACTAAATTTCCAGTTTGTCCCGCTCAAATGAATATTCCAAGGACTACTAGTTGAGCGCTAAAATAAATCTCTGACTAAAAGGAGTAATATGCATGTGAAAGAATCTATTTCTTACAAGGGAAAATAAACCATGACTACATAAAGAAAACATAGCAACTTACAGTTTCCCCATTAGTTATGGTAACAGACCCACTGGCTTGTTTTCTAATAAGACCTGTCTCAACCACTATCTGCAATAATGAATAGGCGTCGCGTTTACATGCTTGGAATGCGCATCTGATTGTGATATGGACCAACAGTAACGATTGAGGAATTCTAAGAATTATATACTTTCATGATTTTCTAGCAACAAAAACATAAGATAAGCTTACCAGAAATAGATAAAGGTTTCCAGAAAGTCAATCAAGTTTCGTGGCAATTGCCAGAAGATATTCAGCTCTAGACTCTTTTGATTAATGCTTTTTTACAATTTTCAGATATCTTGAGGAAATAAAACCAACTTTTCATAGGAATCCATGATGAAGAGATTGAGGACCCCACTTTTCAGATATCATGAGGAAATAAAACCAACTTTACTTAGATGTATTTTATGTAAATTGCATATTTTGTTTGATAAATACAGTAGGGTTGGACATCCAACCCCACCAGTCTTTCCTTTCTTTCAAAGCTTTTCTACTTACACAGAAAACATGAGCTTTTAATGAACATCCAACCCCGCTCAATTTCCAATTTGTCCCACTCAATTTCAAGTTTGGCCCACTCATTTTCCAGTTTGGCCCGCTCAATTCCCATTTTGGCCCGCTCAATTTCCAGTTTGGCCCACTCAATTTACAATTTGTCCCACTCAATTTCCAGTTTGGCCTGCTCATTTTCCAGTTTGGCCCACTCAATTCTCATTTTGGCCCACTTGTAGAATTGCCATAAGGTACAGGTTGTTTACTTCAACATCGAGACTGAATCGAGCACATACAATACACTAAACAAAAGATGCTTACACCCAACTCCATAGCCCAACTGGCAGACTGAGTGGAGATACCTCGTTTCAACAATTGAGGTCCTGGTATTGATCCCTAGTGGGGGTGGCTAACATAGAGGGTGTGTACTGACATGGGTGTTTACTAGCAAGCTAACCCACATTTCCATGCATTTCATGGTAAATTCGCTTCACTTCATGGTCATTTCCACGCATTTCACGGTCAATTCACTTCACTTCATTATCATTTCCATGTATTTCACTGTCATTCCCGGCGATTCCGTGTTGATTCATGGTCATTTCCACATATTTCACAGTCAATTCCCTTCACTTCCATGCATTTGACGGTCAATTTGCTTCACTTCAGCCCTAAAATCATATATGATATGTCAAGTAACTAATTTTGGTTTAGAAGGTATTCTTGTTATATGGATAAAGAAAGAAATGAAAAAAAAAAAAGAGGAATTTTTTTTATATGCTTATATATATACATATTTATATAAAATATGTGTTAGAGAAAAATGTAGGTAGAATAAAATTTTACATGTAAAAAAAGAAAGAAAAAATTGCACAGGGATACAACTATAGCTACGGTTATTATCCGTAGTCACAGATAACAGTAATTCGGTGATCACTCGTGAATCCCGCGATTCCACTACAAGTCACTCTGTGAATCCACCGCCGATCTATAGCTACAGATTATAACCGTAGCGATAATTGTAGCTATAACTGTATCCCCTTTTTTTTTTTTTTTTTTTTTTACATGGAATCACTGGATCCACAATTAATCAGAATCCTCTTTGCCTTAACCTTTCCCTCACTACTCTCACCCTCTTTATGTGGATTTTTTTTATTAGTCGTTATTGCATTTGTTTTTGAAAATGGCATTAAATCACGCCAATATTTATTTCTTTTAGATTGAATGGCAAAATCATTTTAGCAGTTAAAGTTCTGTGATATTTGGTGGAGGTATCCAGAAATGGCTTCTTATGATATTTATGTCACTCAACATTAATTTGTTATAGGCTATGACAGGAATTACTGGAAAAGAAGATTGAAGAAATGCAATTGGAAGAGATTCAACTTCAATTCAAAGAAACTGAAAAGATGCTAGTGAAGGAATAAGAGAGTGTGCTGTTGGATAAACTGACCTTTGAAAATGAACAACTGAAGGTGGGATTGCAATCTCAAGGAGTTTTGTGATGAATAACATAACATTTCAAATTAGTTTGATGACCCCAATACATGATGAATTACCTTCTCCAATGTGTGTAAGTAATACTTCTCCCTTGGATCCATGCATTGCCTGAATCCTGAATTCAGGTTTTGATGACCCCAATACATGATACTTCCCATACTCAAAACTTCGTAGCATTTCCTTATTAGCACAAGTTATTTATTCTCTACCATGTGAAAGAGATGATGATAATGGTACAATCTTGGTCCCTTTTCTAACACATATCATTCACTAACTTCACACCTGCCATTGCTTTTTTACCCTTCTAACATAGAAGGCCATGCTGCTGATACCCCATTAATCAATCCATGACAATGAGTTCTTGGTTCCCTCTTCTGCATGTGCAAGAGGCTAAAATTCAAGCCCATTTGGTTCTTCCCCCTTATTTCCAGGCATGCAGTCCCCACCATTTAGAACTTTTCACATGCACTAGTCGAAAATAAGATTTCCATGTTGTCTTTGTATGTTATGGATATTGTGATTTCTTTGCAATCATTGCGGAAAAAAGATGAAATTCTCTTGTGCTATGTTTGAACGGTAAGGACAACCAGAGTAGCATTAGTAGAATAACAAGAATATCATTTAAGGATGTTAATTTTCTTTTCTAAGCACCTCTAATAACCCTTTTCTGTTCAACCATGTCTCCATTGACAGGTTATCTTGCGTCTCTCCCCAAACTTAGTCTCTCTAATCCATCGAAAAAATCCCCGGCCTGTGCTCTCATGAGACAACGCTTTCAGTTTTGCATTCTGCATCAGCCAATTCATCATAGAAAATTTTGAGATATCAATCCACATGAGACTATTGATAGTTGGAAGGATTTCACCTTTCAAAATTCCCTGATAGCTGGTACTTTTGGAGAGATGCAGTTGATTATATTGTACAGAAATGCTGATTTATTGTGGGGCCTATTGTCGATGGAGCATAAATATAAAATCATACTGATTGATCAATCTTTGTTATCCAATCAATCTTCTTCTTTGTTGTCTATGATTTTTCTAAGATTATGTTTTCTACAAAAGTTTTGGTTTCAGTTGATTGTGGCCTTTTTTGAGTCTTTTCTTATTTTTATTTTTTAGAGATTCAATTGTGTTTTTAATAGCTATTGGTTGAGCTAATCTAGTATGCTTCTCTCTCTTGTGGATCTTTAGCCAGACATGGGGCTGACTTAATATGAGATAATATGACAAATATTAATATGATATAGTGATTTAGCTATATGGGATTGAATTCTATTTTTGGGGTTTTTTTTCTTTCTTTTTTTTTTTCCTTGTAGAGGATTGAAATTTATTTATTTTTGGTTATCTTGAAATGCATAGCATCTTTTGGAGTTTGAATATCGTGTTCTTAATATCTTGCATTACTGTAACTGTTGTGGGCTTTGTTTGGTTTCTATAGATTATAAATTATATGATTATAATATCTTCCCCCACTCAATTTCCAGTTTGTCCCGCTCAATTTCCAGATTGTCCCGCTCAAATGAATATTCCAAGGACTACTAGTTGAGCACTAAAATAAATCCCCAACTAAAATGAGTAATATGCATGTGAAAGAATTTATTTCTTACAAGGGAAAATAAACCATGCCTATATAAAGAAAACTTGACAACTTACAGTTTCCCCATCAATTATGGTAACAGACCCACTGGCTTGTCTTCCAATAAGACTTGTCTCAACCACTATCTGCAATAATGAATAGGCGCCGCGTTTACATGCTCATGGAATGCGCATTTGATAGTGATATGGACCAGCAATAACAATTGAGGAATTCTAGGAATTATATGCTTTCATGATTTTCCAGCAATAAAAACATAAGATAAGCTTACCAGAAATAGATAAAGGTTTCCAGAAAGTCAATCAAGTTTCATGGCAATTGCTAGAAGATATCCAGCTCTAGACTCTTTTGATTAGTGCTTTTTGTAATTTTCAAATATCATGAGGAAATAAAATCAACTTTTCATAGGAATCCATGATGAAGAGCTTGAGGACCCCACTTTTCAGATATCATGAGGAAATAAAACCAACTTTACTTGGGTGCATTTTATGTAAATTGCATATTTTGTTTGATAAATACAGTCACTAGTCTTTCCTTTCTTTCAAAGCTTGTCTACTTCATAGAAAACAAGAGCTTTTAATGAACATCCAACCCTGCTCAATTTCCAGTTAGGCCAGTTTGGCCTGCTCAATTTCCAGTTTGGCCCGCTCAATTTTCAGTTTGTCCCACTCAATTTTCGGTTTGGCCCGCTCAATTTCTAGTTTGGCCCGTAGTATATCCACGCCGTCCATCCGTTTTTCCATCTAATTTAAGCGGTTTAGCTCCAAATTGAAGCATATCAAAAGATCAAGTGGATCATACCATGGAAAACACTGGGCATAATGATTTCCACCGTTGAAACCATAGTTGGAAGGATTTCACCTTTCAAAATTCCCCGATAGCTGGTACTTTTGGAGAGATATCATACAGAAATACTGATTTATTGTGGGCCCTATTGTCGATGGAGCATAAATATAAAATCATACTGATTGATCAATCTTTGTTATCCAATCAATCTTCTTCTTTGTTGTCTATGATTTTTCTAAGATTATGTTTTCTACAAAAGTTTTGGTTTCAGTTGATTATGGCCTTTTTTGGGTCTTTTCTTATTTTTATATTTTTAGAGATTCAATTGTGTTTTTAATAGCTATTGGTTGAGCTAATCTAGTATGCTTCTCTCTCTTGTGGATCTTTGGCCAGACATGGGACTGACTTATTATGAGATAATATGACAAATATTAATATGATATAGTGATTTAGCTATATGGGATTGAATTCTATTTTTGGGGTTTTTTTTCTTTTTCTTTTTTTCCTTGTAAAGGATTGAAATTTATTTTTTTTGGTTATCTTGAAATGCATAACATTTTTTGGAGTTTGAATATCGTGTTCTTAATATCTTGCATTACTGTAACTGTTGTGGGCTTTGTTTGGTTTCTATAAATTATAATTGAGTTGTGAAGAATATGATTTTTTTTTTCCTTTCTCAATTTTGATTTGTGGAAACGTTGCTAATGTGATCTTTGGCTTGTTTGGGTTGATTCCCATGTTTTGATGTTTGAAGAATGTCATTTTTATTTTATTTTTTTATAATAGTTAGCTTGTTTGTGTTGATTCCCACGTTTTGATTTTTCAAGAATGTGTGTGTGCATGTGTTTACATCTTTGACTTATTTGTGTTCATGTCCATGTTTTGATTTTTGAAGAATGTGTGGTGTTGGGTATATTTGGCTGTTTGGCATGTTCTGTTATGCCATGTTCTGGTTTTTGAAGTGTTTGTTAAAGCTTATACAACATACCATTCAGGTTTTAAGGAGTTCTACATGTGGGGGCCATTGTTCAGTTATCCAAACTGCTGATGGTTGCCTTTAGGACCGACGAAAGAACTTAAGATTCCTTAATTGCGGCCGTTTTATTTGTTGACCACCTACAGAAATGTTTGGAATTTAAAGCTTGTGCAACATACATTTCGGATTGTAAAGCTTGTACAATATACCATTCAGGTTTGTACAACATACCATTCCTTAATATTTGTACAGAATACCATTCAGGTTTTAAAGCTTGTACAACATACCATTCCTTAACATACCAGTTCATGGGATTTCACGTAACCATAGCCAAGATGAAAAATGGCAAATGTAGATTAATGATATCTAGATGGATATCTAGATGCTTCACAGAGATTTTAGTCAGGAAAATGAGAAGAAAACCCTTCGTACTTCAGTTCTTCGTTCCAAGAGAATGTAGGGCTGGAAGCACCTGTTTTTTCGTTAAGGGGAGTGAAAGCAACACTGAAGGCAGTGCAGTGAAAAGAGTATGTGAAAAGGAGGGTATTTTCTTGAGAAATTTAGGACTGTGGACCCCACCTTTTATCCAGCTGTTTTTATGAAACAATACAAACTTTGTTTTGCAACTTAGATCTGCACGTGCGGAGACTGAATTTCAGGACGAAAATACCCCTCCTTTTCAGTTTGTCCCGCTCAATTTCCAGTTTGGCCCGCTCATTTTCCAGTTTGGCCCGCTGAATTTCCAATTTGTCCCACTTAATTTCCAGTTTGTCCCGCTCAATTTCCAGTTTGGCCTGCTCATTTTCCAATTTGTCCCGCTCAATTTTCATTTTGTCCCGCTCAATTTCCGGTCAATTTGCTTCACTTCACGGTCATTTCCATGCATTTCACTGTCATTCCCGGCGATTCCGTGTTGACTCACGGTCATTTCCATGCATTTCATGGTCAATTCCCTTCACTTCACGGTCATTTTCACGCATTTCACGGTCAATTCGCTCCACTTCACGGTCATTTCCATGCATTTCACGGTCAATCCCGGCGATTCCGTGTTGATTCACGGTCATTTCCATGCATTTCGCGGTCAATCCCGACAATTCCATGTTGATTCACGGTCATTTCCCTTCACTTCACGATCATTTTCATGCATTTCACAGTCAATTCTAGTGATTCCGTTTCATTTCACGGTCAATTCCCTTTACTTCACCATCATTTCCATGCATTTTTTTCTAAACAAACAAGCTAAAATATAGGACAACTACTCTATTACAAGTCGTATTTTGTATTAAGCAATTTATTTAGGAGAGGGAAATCCAACATATCTTGTTAGCTTGAGGGGAGGCATTGGAATTTCCTTTGCCTTCAACACAAATGATCTGCACTCAATTATAATTAATTTATAAGGAACTTATATATTAATCAGGTTCGTGTTGGGTCAGGCAACCCAAGACCTCAATCCGAGCTCAACCCAAGTTTTATCAGGTTGGTGTTTGTATGGCCCAATCCCAAAACCAAACTCGATACATCCTGCCCAAGCCCAACCCAATGTCGGGTCGGCCACAGGTTGGTCGGGTTGAGCCCGCCCAACTTTTAGTCCTAAAATCATATATGGTATGTCAAGTAACTAATTTTGGTTTAGAAGATATTCTTGTTATATGAATAAAGAAAGAAATGAAAAAAAGAGATTAAAAAAATTTTGTATGCTTATATATACATAATTATATAAATATGTGTTAGAGAAAAATGTAGGTAGAATAAAATTCTCCATGTAAAAAAAAGAAAGAAAGAAAGAAAGAAAGGATACGGATACGGTTATAGCTACGGTTATAATTCGTAGCCATGGATCGAGGGTGGAATCTCGGAATCCGAGATTGATCGCCGATTAGGACAGCGACTTGCGGTGGAATCATGGGACTTGCGATTGATCGCGGAGCTACGTCTATAGCTACGGTTATAATCCGTAGCCACAGAAAACCGTAGCTATAGGTTCCCAGTTTTTTTTTTTTTTGCTGTTGTAATCCCCACCGCCTTTTGTGGGTCCCATCATGAGGTCTGTGTTATATCCAAACCGTCTATCTATTTGACGACCTCATATTAAGGCTTGAGACGAAAAATAAGATAGATCTAACTATCAAGTAGACCACACTGTAAAAGGCATTAGGGAATTGAACGTCTATCATTGAAACCCTTTTAGGGGTTATAGAAGTTTTGGATCATTATGAAATTTGTTTTTCTTCTTCACCCAGGTCTTTGTGACCCTATGAATGAACTTAGACGGGGAGGATTTCTCACAGACATCAAAATGGGCCCCCAAAAAGTTTTTAATGGTCGACACTCATTCAACACCTTTTCCTGTAATGTGGTACACTTGAGATTTGGATATACCTCATTTTTGGTCTCATATCATAAAATGATGTGGCAAAATATATGGACGGCATGGATAAAAAGCATACATCATGGTGGGGCCCACAGACAACCAACCATCCGCCACTGGCTGGTGGCAGGGAGAGTACCCAATCCGTTTCCGTGAAAGGAGGGGTATTTTCGTCCTAAAATTCGTAATCCGCACGTGCAGGTCTAAGTTGCAAAACAAAGTTTGTCTTCTTTCATAAAACACAGCTGGATAAAAGGTGGGGTCCACAGTCCTAAATTTCTCATTAATGCCATGCTTTGTTGGTAATGCAGTGGTACATTGAATGGATATACCCACCATCATTTGAAATTACTGAGAATAACACACATGTGTTATATCTAAACCGTTCATTTGTTTTGTAACCTCATTTTATGGCATGGGCTTAAAAATGAGGTAGATTCAAAACTTATGTTGCCCCAGAGAAGTTTTCAACGGTAAGTATTCAATCCCCGTTGCTTTCTATGGTGGGGTCCACTTGGGATTTAGATTTACCTGATTTTTTGGCCCATGTTCTAAAATAATCTCGAAAAATGAGTAGACAGTGTGGATATAGCCCACACATCATGGTGGGAACTACACAACTTGCTAACATTGAGTGAAATTGGCACGGACCCAATGCAATTCCATGTAATCTAATTCCAAGCTTTTCCATTCTTCCCAAACATAGAGTGGAATTGGCACAGGACTAGATGAATCCCATCCCACCTAATCCCTTCTAATCCCATTGCCCGCCCTTAGTGGTGTTTGTTAATGCGTGGTTAATACGGAAGAAGGAAAGCGCTAAGTGGTTTTTTTACTGAATTCTTTCTGCGTGAATCCCATCCCATCTTCGGGCCTCGTTTCATATGAAGGATCTTAGTCCTCTTACATACTTCTTGGGGTTGGAAGTTCACACAGATCCTTCTGGTATCATTTTGAATCAACATAAGTACACATAGGATTTGATTGCTTTAGCTGGTCTTCAGGATACTTCTTTTGTGGATACTCCTCTAGAAGTAAACACGAAGTATCGTCGTGAGGAGGGTGATCTCTTGTTTGACCCTACTCTGTTTCGACAGCTGGTAGGCAGTTTGAACTATTTGACTATTACTCGGCCTGATATTTCCTTCGCCGTCCAGCAGGTTAGCCAGTTCATGCAGACTCCACGCCATCTAAATTTGGCTGCTATTCGTCGTATCATCCGATACCTTCGAGGATCCCTTAGCCGTGGCTTGTTCTTTCCAACCGGCTCTCCTCCTCGCCTTGTTGCATATAGTGATGCGGATTGGGTCGGATGTCCTGATACTCGACGATCTGTCACAGGTTGGTGCATGTTTCTTGGTGATTCCTTGATCTTTTGGAAGAGAAAGAAACAATCTCGTGTTTCTAAATCTTCTACTGAATTCGAATACCGTGCCATATCTGCTGCTTGTTCTGAGATTGTCTGGCTTCGTGGGCTTCTGGCTGAGCTTGGTTTTTCCCAGTCTAATCCTACACCTCTCCATGTTGATAATACTAGTGCCATTCATATTGCTGCTAATCCCATTTTCCATGAACGAACAAAGCACATTGAGGTGGATTGTCACTCTATTCGGGAAATATTAAACACTCGTATCATTTCTCTTCCTCATGTTTCCACTGGCCTTCAGATAGCTGATGTGTTTACAAAGGCCATGACACGACCGCGCCATCAGTTCCTTGTGGGCAAATTAATGCTTTTTGATCGACTAGCATCAATTTGAGGGGGGATGTCTATCAGGACAGCATATATTTAGCAGGGACAACATCATCAGGACAACATCAAATATTTACCAGGGACAACATCATCAGGACAGCAGCATATATTTACCAGGGACAACAGGAACAACATACATTTAGCCATAATCAGGACAGCAGCATATATTTAGCAGGGACAATATAATCAGGACAACATTAGCATATATTTAGCTATAATTAGGTCCTCTAATTATAGTATGATTGTGTCAATCTTGTACAGTTACTGATTCTATATATCTTGCACAGTTATTGTTTCCTTGTTTGTTAGCCTAGATTGATGTTAATGGCTGCAATTCAGGCTTGTAATTAGCTTAGAGTTTCTATATAAACAGAGGAACCTCACAATGAGGACATTCAATCCAAAATACTTTCATAACCTACCAGGAAAAACAACAAGCAACACCAGTGTTTTAGAAACCAGACCAGATGTCGACCTGTTTTTATGGTGGGCATGATCCAAACTGATCCAACCACATGTCCAACAAGGTTGACCCGTGTGACATCAGACATCATAATTGACTAAATTAGAAAAAAAAAACATAAAAATTAATTTACTTTTGAAACACTTCATGCTTTGTATTAACGTCCCGATTTCAGCTGCATGCACTGGAAACAATATGAAGAGCAGGAAGAACGAGAAGATGGTAAAGCCATCTCTTCAAACACACATGGCAGATTGGCATATCAATTAGGCCTGTCCATCTATTTGGACCTACTGTGGATGGAGAATTATTAAATGCATACATAGATCAAGTGCAATGTACATGAACGGTGGCTTTCAAAGCAATAGTTAAGTGGTCAACATTGAACTCTTTAAAGCAAAGAAAAGTGAAAGTCTGGCCCAATCTTTTGTACTTTTACAGAGGAGAGAGGAGGTCAGGACCCGAGTGGGTTGCTCAAAACCATCCAGTCGTGAACCTGCCTGGCTCAGGTGGATCTATTATAAAAGTAGGTATTGTAGAGGGCCTGCCTGTTTTAGGTGGTAGTTCTGGTCCAAACGGATGGTTCGGTCCAGGTTTTAAAACATTGGGCCAGACTGTAACTTGGAGAAAGGATACACACACACACACACACACACACACACACACGAGATGTTCAAACAATTTATCAAGCGAATGAGAAGTTTGACAGTGAACTCGAACTTCATTAGAAAAGAATGGTGAAGACAAAGCTTCCAATATTAAATTTGAACGAGGGGTATAAAATTGCCAAGTATTCGGTTTAAATGAGCCAAGAACGAAATGGCTAGCTTCCAGTTTCAATACACTTGGGTTTTAAAAAACAAATGCTGTTAACAAGCAAGCCACTTGAAAAATATGGATCCACAAGAGGTAAAAGACATTGTAATTCGTAAGGCACATCCCCAAGCACCTCCATTCATCCCACAGCTATTCAATTGCCAGAGTCACCTATGAACCACATCTTGCCACATATACACGACCAAAGGAGCTTATTAGCTGCTGAAACAGGCACCTTTGAACCCAAATTCATACCTGCATCAGCAATTTGTTTTCACATGATCTATAGAGCCCTTCTCCCAAGGGGTCATCAGAAGCCATGTACCAGATAGCAATCACCAAGGTTTATACCTCCTAGATAGTTTGCATGAAAGATTACCAGCTCTATGATATGACACTTGATGTGGGTTGCGATAATTCTTCCATTGGCATTGAACCATTATGTTCAGTTGAAGAAACAAGAGAGGTGCTGATTTGGAATCTTTACAGAAATGATTTATCATAGATATTACATGGTATTGTGGAAGAAATATATCAAGGGGTTTGCGAGGCATTTGATTTAGGTTTCTATGGATATGCTTGAGTTGAACATTTGTAGTTATCCAGGAAAGAGCTGAAGTGCGCCAGAGCCAGAACCACTGAACTGCAAGGAGATCTGATAAACGTGCTTGTTTTCTACTTCCTGTCACTGCTTCAGTTCAGCCCCAGCTCTGACTGCTTTTAGGCACTAAATGCCATCTATCTTTGAGGCTTTCAATGGTATCAACAAGAAGGGCTAATACAATTGACTTCAGAGTTCTCACAAGTCAAATGAATCTTTCCATGGTCTTCAACAAGAAAGAAGGTGAATGATACAGTTGACTTCAGAGTCCTCATAAGTCAAACAGTGTTGGATTGTGGAGCTTAGAACTTTTAACTGGTATTGAATTACCAGGTAACTTTTACCAAATATTATCTTCACAGTTGCAAAAGCAAATTTCAGTAGTACATGTGATCATGCCAATTCAGTAAAAAGCATGAAAATTAGTTGTGATGAAGATAGAAAAGAACCACACACACACACACACACACACACACACACACACAAAAGTGATAGAAGCCAATCCAAAGTGCAAGAATACCAGTGGCCCTCCTAGCAAATAAGAAAAACATATCCACCTTTTTTATACAAAAGCCTGAACAAAAACGAGGAAAAGAAACATATTGTTATATGCACCTTTGCCCAAAGAGCCATCTCAACAATATCTATGCCAACGACTTTGGGAAGACGGCCCAAGATCTCTTTGCACATGTTTAAAATGCAAAGAAGAATGCGATTCCTACAAGAATAAGAAAGTCCAAAACCATCAGACCAAGTTCTTGATCAAGTTGTTTAAAAGTTAGCAGCTAAAAAAATCTAGCTGAAAACTTCCAGATTTTTATCTCACCATTCAAGCGCAACTAGAATTACTAATAATGCAAACTATGTGGGGGGGGGGGGGGGGGGCGAAAGAGACAAAAAATGTTTCACCTATCATTGATGTTACGCATGGTCCACCAGGTGGCGAAACACTCTGGCTTCTGAGGTTATCAAATCCCTGAGGCAAAAGATGAGAGAATGGCCTGATAACTAAGAACTTCTCAAAAGACGAACCTTAAGCTGATTTCCACCACAATATTAATATGATTACTATTTGAAATCTTTGGATGGAGAAAATCCAAAACGTGGACATAGAAAACCCATATGGAATCCTCAGCAAATGGAAAACTGTGGAATCCAAAAATATATATATTTGTTGTTTTGTTTGAAATCCAGTTTTCCATGGAGGTCAACAGTGGGCAGGGAGCTGTCTCCCATAGCCTTGGAAATCGACATTTAACATGTTTTTTTAGGATATTTTAGTATCCACAGTTTTTCAGTAAAACCTTGAAAATGGTAATCAAATTCCACAGTAACTTTTTTCTGGAAACAACGGAAAATTAAATTTCCACAGAAATCAAATTCATTCCAGAGTATTCTCTCAATCCAAACATCCCCTAACCTACATGGGACTCAGACCAACTCATTCAAGCTGCTACACACGTCGGTAGTGACATGTCCAAGTCGGGCCTAATTGGTTTCGGGTCCAAATTGACTCACGAACCAGTCAGAGTCGCCTCAGATTGTCCCACTGAAGCAATATTCATGCCATGACCCAATCAACAGTCAGACCCACCTTGTTTTTCAGAACCAGGGACTCCAACTAACTCATTTTAATCTTGAGTGATTTATCTGAGTGGAGGCTATTTGCACTACTGAGTTATGGTGTTGAATCGTATTGAACTTAACTGGGTTAGAGTCGACTCAGATAAATCGTCAATCAACAGGACCCACAAGAAGAACAGTGGAAATGGGACTAGTCTCAATATTATTCCAGCCTTCATATAATATTATTGGCACAACAAAAATTAGACGGTAACAGACACAAATATAAAAAAGACTAACCTTGACTAATTGGAAAATCGACATTAAATAAATAAGGACCAAAATGCTAAGAGATCTATTCATGTTTGCTTGTACAGAGAAACATGGACATAGTAAAATAAAATAAAAAAAGAGAGAAAATATATACAAAAACCAGGGCCTGGTGTTTGGATGATAATGAAAAACCAATCAAAACATTTTTATTTTTTTTTTCTATAGGAATATGAAGATTGACCCTTCTACCGTGACCACTTGATTCAATGAATGGAATTTTTTTATGTCAGAGAATAGATGGTCATTTGATGGTTTGACTAATAGACCTCACGTGTTCGGGCTTGGGCTTAGCCCAAGACCAAATCCAACCCGCTCTAACACAACCTGACCCACTTAAAATTCATCCAGAGTGGTTGTGATAAGATTATCAGGTGATGATCTGGTTGTGGCTGTTGCGATGAGGCGGATACAAACACACATAAATGGATATAAAAAATGAATAATAATAATAATAATAATAATAAAATTAAAAACATTTGTGTACAGGGGGTTTGTCCCCTCAAACCTGACTTAGAATATTGTTAATATCTTTGTTAATTAACCATTAATCTTTATGCTCCCAAGTGAAAGATTAGGATTTCCACATCTGATTGATTTTCAGGGTAATGCCCCCATCAATTGAATGGTCGAATAGATGAATGAGTTGGATGGCTAAATGTAAACCCACTTCTACGAATCATAGTTCAAAATCAGATAGATTACACATGCATAGAAAGGCCAAGGACATCTACGATATAATCCATACGAAATGTGTCATTGTACCAAGCCACTTGAAGCAGGAGTGAAACTTAGAATTCAACAAGGGTACCAACAAGGTAGAATTGAGGTAGTGCATTTTCTGGCAGTGCATTTTCACTGTTCACTTCAACCTGTTGTTAGAATTGAAGTAGGAAAATTGGTAGTAGGCTTAAATCCCATTTGTAACTATCTTTAAAGTAATATTTGCCCCTACCGATAATCAAACTCGTTCGCGAGGAGGTTGCTGACAAATTCGCTTTCAGGATAAATCAAGCCACTTTTTTCATCACAAGAATAGTGTCTACTGCAAAATTGAAGAGAATACCCACCAGAAATTCACAATACACTTATCTGTCCACACTTCGCCTAAGTAAAAAATTAAAAATCGATTTTATATGAAGAACATAATTTGATCAAACATCAATTTTTGAAAAGCCTATTTACGATACGAAAGTAGCGAGAAGGATATATATATATATTTTTTGAAAGATGATTATATTGAAAAGAAGAGAGAACTGAAACACAGGGAAAGCAAAAACAGAAAACTGAAAACTGAAACTGAGAGATCTGCTGAGATAGCAGAACAGCTCAAACCCCTAGAAACAACATATCAGCATTCTTCAGAGCGTCAACCTACGAATGAATTTTTATTTTTATTTTTATTTAAAAAAAAAAAAAAAAACCATTCCTGGTTCATTCCCTTTGATCAGGAATGGCTTTTTATAAAGTTAGAAATGACAGTTGGAAACTCTTGAATGTGGCTATTTAGTCAACCTGAACAGATACACACCCATAATTACATGTCCTTTCATAGCGTCTCTTGATTTGGTTTTAACTTTCCACCACATTATTCACTAAAAGACTAACTAGTCACTAAAAGGCACCATGAGACACAACCAGGAGTCAACAGAAGACAACCAAGAGACATAACATCCTTTTATTTTGAAAATTCACAACACCTGTATCCAGGTTTAACTCACAATACCTCATCACCTCCAACCAGCCCAGTGGTACAACCCTTTCTTTTATGCCTTTCGAATTTTTGTTTCTATTGCTATCCTTGAAAATTTTCTTGTGAAGATGGGCCGTAGATTAAGTTAGCTGACCATGGTTGTAGGTGACCCATTCTCTAATTTTTCTTTTAACATTTTAAAAAGGTTTTAATTGCCTCATCACTTTGATTTTCGGTGTCTGATGAATGAAAAGTTAGGATCGTCATAAGCAAATGCCATATGTACAGTATAGAACTTGGATGGATTAGGTTTCCCATTATTGTAACGAAACTATCATGATGATTCAATCATTTCCTCTCAATTGAACTGAAAAATGGAGCAACGTCAGTTATGTGCAAAAATTCCTGTAAAGAGGATGAGAGGAAAACCAAAATAGACTTGGATTGAGGTAGTGAGGAGGGATATGAAGGCTCGTTCACCTACTGAGGATAGAACTTTAGGCAAAACAAGTTTCTTAAATCCAACTGTAAGTGGTTCAGGTAAGGCTATGATGGTAATGATTATTCTAATGAATAACCGCAACTCAATTTAGTTTTGCATCCACATGCACCCTAAGTGCAATTTTGATATAATGCAAGGCCCTGCATCGCAGCTACTATGTAGGCCTCAATCCCACCATCAGATAGCACACATGCTATGATGGTAATGATTATTCTAATGAATAACTGCAACTCAATTTAGTTGTGCATCCACATGCACCCTAAGTGCAATTTTGATATAATGCAAGGCCCTGCATCGCAGCTACTATGTAGGCCTCAATCCCACCATCAGATAGCACACATGCCAAAGATCTGGCCATTCATCAAGTAGTGTAAACTGTAAACATGCCTGAAGCAGTTACCGAGAAAAAAAAAAAAAAACCTCTACTGATTAGGCAAAACACATGTGTTGAGAAAAATGGGCAGTTGGAAGAAGAAAACGTCCAACCATCCAAATTCAACAGATTTGTATAGCTCACAAGTCTACTACCTTGATTTTTGGCATATGGCATGTTCGGATTGTTGCACTACTTAATGAAGGGCTCAGATCAATCACACATGTTCCATCTAATGGTGAGAACCAAACCCCACAATCTACCAAAGCACTCAACTTTGCCTTAATCATCATTTGTATTAAATATAGAAAAGAATGGTAGGATATTACAATGGGACGTAAAGTTGTCCTCATTCCTCTACATTAAAAAATGCTCTAGATGTGTTGAACAAATACCCCATGCACCTCATGTGATCTGTTAATCGATCTAGCATCAAGTAGATCTGGCTTGAAATTCTATGCCTTTTGTCTTCAACTACAAATTCATGAACATCACCATCAATTTCAATCAAGCTAAGAGCTCTCCCCTTTCTTATCCCCTTGTCCTTCATCAGCTTCCTCACCCTCTTCACATCTTCCCATCGGTTAGCCTCACAAAACATGTTTGATATTAATACATACAGCCCTCCACCATCAAGAGGCTCCAACTCTAGCAGCTGTTTTAGCACTTGCTTTCCAATCTCTATATTGCCATGAATCCTACAGGCCCCAAGCAGGGCACCCCACACAACAACATCAGGCTTCATTGGCATGTCTCCTATTAACTCGACTGCTTCCTGCAAACACCCTCCTCGTCCTAGAAGATCGACCATGCAAGCATAGTGTTCAATTTCTCGAGGAACCCCATAGACAAGACTCATAGTATCGAAGTAATTTTGACCAATGTCCAAGAAACCGCCGTGGCTACAAGCACATAGCACGCCGACAAAGGTAATCCCATCTGGTGGTACACCATCATTTTGCATCCTGGTGAAGAGATCAATAGCATTGAGAGCGCAGCCGTGCATTGCCAGGGCACCAATCATAACATTCCACGAAACCACATTCCTCTCAGACATCTGTCTAAAGAGATGTAAGGCAACATCTATAGGACCACATTTCGCATACATGTCTATAAGCGAGTTACATAATGTGACACTAGGTTGTATGTTGTTATTGCGAATATACATGTGGGTTTTCTTTCCTGTCATCAAATCACCAAGTTGGCTACAAGCTGTAAGAACACTCACCAATGTAGCCTCATTGGGTTGAACTGCTGAAGCCTCCATCTCGGTAAATAGATCCAACACTTTTTGAAATAGACCTTGTTGAAGATAACAAGAAATCATTGCATTCCAAGAAACTACATTTTTCTCGGACATCTTATCAAATTCACAACGTGCAAGATCCAAGAACCCATGTTGAGCATATGCCCCCACCATGGAAGTCCCGGAAACCACATTCTTCTCAGGCATTCTATCAAATAATGTCTGCGCAGAGACCAAATCCCCACACTTGGCATACATATCCACCAAAGCATTCTTGACAAATAAATCAGTTTCCACCCCATTTATCTCTATGTACAAGTGTAGGAATCTACCCATATCGGAATTACCCATTTCTGAACAAACAGAAAGGAGATTAACCAAGGTAAAATTGTCAGGTTCCATACCTGAATCCCTCATGGCCCGAAAAAGAGAAAAAGCTTCCTTGCAGCAACCCAGTCGAGAATAGCCACCAATCATTGAATTCCAAGAAACAAGACTTCTCTCAGAGAGATCATCGAACAACTGGCGAGCAGATTGAATCAACCTACAAACCGCATAAACATGGAGGAGCGCATTCTGCACGAAAACTTGAGATCCGAACCCGAGCTTGACCACATGAACATGGATTCCAATCGCTTCCCTGAAAGCAGATTCAAGGGAGCAAGCCTTGAGAACAAATGGGAAGGTGAATTCGTTGGGTGTGAAGCCTGCCCCCATCATTCGAGAATAGAGGAAGATCGATTCTCTAGGGTTACTACTATTAGAATAGCCTCTTATTAAGCTATTCCACATGAATCGGTTGGGTTTAGCTATTTGATCAAAAACCAACTGGGCATGGCAAAGATCACCCATTTGGGAGGTGGCGCAGAAAGCGATGAGCTTGCCGGCCATGAGGATTTCTTTTTGATATCCGATCTGGATGATGTGAGCATGGATTTGTTTGAGTTCTTTACTGGATGTGCATTTGGCTAGAAGGGAATGGAGGTTTGGGTAAGTGGGGAATTTGAATTCAGGATTTTGGTTGGTATTGGTGGGAGAGGCGGTGTGGAGGGATAGAAGGAAGAGGTTGGATTTGACGCGGGAAGCAAGGGGTATATGTTTTGGAAGAGGGAACATGGTTTGGAGATGGAAGCATTTGAATGGAGATTGAAATTTGACCGTTGGGAGTTTGGGTGATTTCAACGGGTGGGATTTGGAGGGAGGGGAAATGCTTGAAGTGGAAAGTTTCCTATTACTGCTTGGTAGGGAGACGGTGCAGCAAAAAGCTCTGTGGGGCCCACCGGTGATATGGAAAAATCAAACTGGAAAATGTACTGATAAAATGATGATAGGGTTCCTTCCCAGACATGAGTTTGCAACTTGAAACTTCAAGCAAGCTTTTCTTCTTCATTCTATGGACCAAAACTCACTGCAAAAAGTTTCAAATTCAAATCAAAAACTAAGATAAATCAGCAAAGCAATCATTGAAACCATGCTATGAGTGGAAATTATAATCATTACTTCACATACAGCTCTTAATAATGTACATAAATCCAACTGATATGATCAAGGAAACAACAATGGGAACAGGTGGATCATGTACCCTATAACAACGTATGCATTCACTGACAATAGTAATACACCCAAAATTTATAGAAATGGTCAGGCTAGCAACACCATGATACATTCTGCTACCAGTACAAAAGTTGATGAAAGGTAAGGGTTTTCAGCATATATTTTTGTTTGCTTGCTATTTTCATAGATTACTTTCCTAGGAGAACAAGATGCGTTGTTCGAGTAACAAGTTAAGACCTTCCAATTCTCGATCTCTCGTCCCTTTCTTACCTCTCTGTGTGATTTGGAGCATAGAAAGTAGGAAAACGAGAACTTGCAAAATGTGGATTCTGTTTTCTCCACCGCCCCAAAAGTGTCTTCTTTTTTTTTCTTTTTTACTTGTTTGTATGGATTAGTCTATTTCTCTTTATTTTATTTTATTTTGAAAAGGTTCTGTTTTCTTTATTTTTATGTTGATCAATAATAGAAAATTTTGAATAAAAAGGGAAGTTATGATAGGACTGCTACAACAAAGTAAACCAAAACAAAAGACCCAAATAATTGCATCAGGTCCACCATGGAAGCGCCGCGAACCATGATTCACATTATACCCAAACAACGCTCTTAATTAACTTCTGAGCTTAAGAGTCGTGATACAACAGTTGGACTTACATTTTGGGATTTAGATCAAGAATCATCTCAAGGGCAGACGGAGTAAGCAGTGGGAGCAAATCCATGATCTCAACAAGGAGCATCACAGGTCCCTACTAATGTGGGGCTTTGCCTTTAAAAAAAAAATAAAAAAAATTTAAAGGAAAGCTGAAATTCATTAAATTAAAAAAGGGATATGAATTCCTGAAACAAAGGTAGGGGTGACTTGCCCCAGAACAATCAAGCTCAATCTGAAGCGGATCTTAATAAGGTTCTTGATGAGTAGAGAAGATTATGAGAAGTTCAAATTATCCAAAATGTTGTTTGAAGTTCAAATTGTCCAAAATGCTGTTTGAAGTTCAAAATCAACAAGGAAAGATAAAATCACATGGGATTACTAACACAATCTAATTTCAATCTTATACCCGTTCAGTGCTCTATCTGTATCTCACATGAGAGTGCAGGTTATATTACAACAATCTCTAGAGTCTAGACTAGAAGTCCACTGGTTTGTTGTCAAATTGAATTGTAAAGTTTAGCAGAAAGAACTGAATTATGATTTTCTTTGTATTTATTCATATCGAAGGACTAGGATCCAATTTGCAATTGCAATCACCTTCCTCTCAAGTTGGAGTTGAGATGACAGTAAATGCAATCTGAGAGCTGCTTGTCAAGAATACTAGGAAATCATTATTTTTTTCTTCTTTTTTGAAAGATTAAATCATTGTTTTCATTTTTCCTATTAATTAAAAAGACTGTTCACGATTCATTCACTTGCACACCCAAACAAAGCCTAGACATGTAAAAATACAAAAAGAAAGAAAGAAAATGTAACTGCATACAATTAAGTTTGAGGACACAAATGAGTACTTGAAACACAACACTTAGCTTAATGCTATTGAGAGTCACAGGATTTGATTGGAACAGGTAAATAGACCACGCAATGCATGTTTGAAAGTTGTTAAGTCACAACAAGCATCCTAACACCACTGAACTACATTGTATTAGAGGGTCATCACACAATCTGCTTCCAAAATCTAAGTCTACAAGTGGGCTGCTATAGGATATTATAAAATCATGCTTAAAACATCTAAAATTAACTTTAGATATGATGCTCACAATTAATGAGTCAAATTTCTGAACAGCATTCCTCACAAACAATAAGTTCCACTCTCAATTATTCCCCTATTGTGTGGCCTATCGAATTTGTTAATCAAATAAATTTAGGTCTTTAGATTGGGGGAGTAGGCATTTGATTTGCATGGTGGACATCCGTTACACATCATAACTGGGTGCAGACTGCAGAGCCCCACAATTTAAGTTATGTTTAGTTGGACCATATACATATATTTTCAAATGAGAAATGATCCAGTGTACCATGAGTTATAGCCATGTAGTTGCCAAAGTTCAGTCTAGAACATATGACATTTGAATGATATAGTAAGCATAGAGCAGATTTATGCCTTGGGTTTATATGGTTGTGTGTGATATGTGTTAGCATGTGGATATGGTTAGTAGAAGTGAATTACATGCAGTTGGATGATGCTGCCATCTTATGAGGACTGAACACCTACATTCGGTGGTATGTTAACTTCCCCTACTAGTTAGAACCCATTTTTTCAAGTATTTTCGACTGAAAATGTATTATAATTTCACAGTGAAAATTCTTTATTGAAGGCATAAAAAAATTTGTAGCCTACAACGCCCTACAGTGTTCAGGCTAAGCCAGTGCCCCCCACCTGCACAGAATGCTGATTTGAACTAAATAGAGATTATTCAGTGAGCAAACAAAACACTATTGAATTGAGGCAACAGAGCTTGACCTGCTAAGCAGGATGAATAAATTCCATTCTGTATCAAGATCACCTGCCCAAAGGAAATAGAAATTCCATTTCGAGAATCAGGATCAAGCCTCTCTCTGCCTCAGGTGGTTAGATTGTATGAGGGCTCCATTTGGAAAGATTGTCTAAGTGCTGCATTTGGAAATTACTTGATTTGCCAAGGTTTGAATCCGATCAGCCAAACTGCAATCAGTATATGAATCTCTCTCCCCTTGGGAGGTTTTCAACTCCAAGGCTGATTATGAAGTCCATGGGACCAGGAAGTCCATGTTCATGCCTTGTTGGGGAATGTCTCTACCAACTCACTTGAGGAGAGGAGCTGGAGACATGTTGGGCAAGTTCTTTGATGTTTTATCTGGAGTCATCTTAATTCTTATGATTGCTTGGCAAACAAGTTGTCCATGGTTTGTCTCGGCAATTTATGCACAGGCACCGGAAAATTGAAGGACAATTATTCTTTAAAACTTGATCATCTATTCTAGGGTGTTTAACAAACAATGAACAGAATAGCTAGTCAAAGAAAACATCGATGGCATGGCTCGGACATGCTATCCAGAACATGACTTGGTGCTAAATGCTTACTCCTTGTGAGTGTAGAAGGTGAGACATGGGATGTTTATATGAGATTGGTTAGTGTTTGATTGAAATTATGAAGCACTACACTAGTTGTAACGGCATGTGTTCTTGGACTTGTTCGTGAGTGGACATTGGAAGTTCGTCTGTCATTGCTTGGGTCCTCGATAAGCTAGTATCGTGGACATTGGAAGTTTTGCTCGAGTCTTCAAACAGATTGTGATAAGCTAGTATTGAACTAATAAAATTCTACATTGATATCCTCATCTCATGGCTAGAGCCTGTAGCTTAGTAGTAGCCAGCATGTCTCAACATTGAGGTCTCAGATTCCAATATCTTTCCTGATTGAACTAGTGAACAGGTTTTCACATTGGCAATGAAGATCATTGAATATTTCTTTTCTTCCCAAGATCATTCATGGTAATTGAATCTTGTTCACCTTTGAAAAATTACTGATATTTCCCCGTAATTCCCCTCAGAAGAACTTGGCAGTCCAAAATTTAAATACAATGAAAATCCTTTAGGAACAATGTCCGTCTCTAAAATGGAAAAAAGATATAGAATCCATCGTGATTAACTTGCGGCAAATATCTTTTCCATGAACGTTATATCGTTGGCAAATCAGTCAATCCCCACAATCAGATCTACGTGTTACCAAAAGTCATGACAAGAACAAGACCCGTCTCTGAAATGGTGAAATCTCATAGCGTCCCTCACGATGATCTGCATCCTGACAATCTTGGCAATGAACTTGATAGCATTATGACAATCTCCGCATATCCTTAAGTTCTTGAACACCCGAATTGTCGATCCCCCATTTGAGTTAAGGATTCCAAAAGCAACCGCAAGCCTCTCACTGTGGCTGCTCAAACCCTCTTCTTTCTCCTCTTCATCTACATCCTGCAAAGCAAAACCAGTGTTGGGCACATAACCCATGAGTCTCATCTTCTCACCCAACTCATCAAGAAAACCATAGATTTCATCGCTCCAGGCACTTCTCTTATCGCCTGCGGTGAAAGTGTATACTTTATCCTTTACTTGAATCCAACTGCACCCAGGCATTTTCACAATGCCTCGGTCTCTCATCAATTTCCTAACCATTGACGCATCATCCGGTAATTTGGCCGCCACAAAAATGTTCGATAACAGTATGTAGTTCCCTGGGTTGTCTGGCTCAATATCGAACAGACGGTTTGCTGCAATTGCTCCTAGCTCGACGTTCTTATATACTCTACAGGCACCGAGCAAAGCTCCCCAAGCTCCAGCAGTAGGTTGGAGTGGCATCTTTTGGATAAATCCATATGCCTCTTCGAGGTGGCCTGCCCGGCTAAACACATCAACCATGCAAGAGTAGTGATCTTCATCGGGTTCAACCCCATGGTCCCTGCTCATCGAATTAAAGATAGCGTGACCTTCATCGACAAGTCGTGAGTGACTACAACCAGAAAGAACACCCGTGAAGGTGACAGAATTAGGCCTAATGCCTGAACCTATCATTCCATGAAAAAGTGACAGAGCCTCGACACCATGTCCATGCATCGAATTTGCCAAGATCATGGTGTTCCAAGCTACTGTATCTTTTCTAGGCATTTTATCAAAAGTTCTTCGAGAAATCCCCAAGTCCCCACATTTAGCATACATGAAGACCAAAGCCGTTGTAATGACTGCATCCTCCATAAAACAATGCCTGAAGCTATACCCATGAATTTCCTTGCCCCCTCTTAGGCTTTCCAAACTGGTGCAAGCAGGCATGACACTGGCGATAGTGATTTGGTTAGGCTCGAACCCAGAATCTTGCATTCGGGCAAGCAATTCAAATGCTTGCTCATTCAGTCCATTCTGGGTGCACCCAGCGATCATAGCATTCCATGAAGCAGAATTCACCTTAGTCCCTTCCATTTTCATCCGATCAAAGAGCTTGCGAGCTTCATTCCAGTCCCCGTTCGAGAAATATGTGGTTAGAATCACGTTCCATGCGACGATATCCCTCCGAGGCATGTTATCAAAAACATTCCGCGCTTGCCACGTACTTGAGCATTTAGCATACATATCCACAAGCCCGCTATTCACAAACACATTATCTCCCATCCCATTCCTCACAACAAACCCATGAATCTCTCTCCCTGCATTCAAAGCTTTCAAATGCGAACATGTAGGCAGAAGGGATGACACTGTAATTGAATTCGGTCTCACTCCATTCAGTCCCATTTCATGCAGAACCCATAGAGCTTCTCTTGGAAGCCCACAATTTGAATAACCAACAGCCATCGAAGTCCAAGAAACCACGTCTTTAACAGGCAGATCATCAAAAACTTTCCCCGCAGCTTGAATGGAGTTGCATTTCCCAAACATATCAATCAATGCATTTCCCAAGACAAGGTCTGAGCCAAACCCAAATCTAACTGCATCTTCATGAATCTCTTTCGCTTTGATAAGATCTGATGAAGCCGTGCATGCCTTTGCAGCTGACAACAGAACCAACCTATCGGGTTTGATTTTCTTGTTTCGCAATTCGCGGTAGAGTTTAAGGGATTCCTTCGGGAAGCCCCAATTGGTGTAGGCAGTGATCAAGATGGTCTGCGTACGGACGTCAGGTTCAGGAATTTGATCGAACAGGTGTCGTGCACGTTGCAGATCACCAGAATTCACATAGAGTTTCAAGAATTTGAAGGTAAGATGAGAAGGAAGGTTGGGGGGTATCTTTGAAATCATGTAATCTTCCGATTTTTGCTGATATTTTGGATGAATTTATGAGGGGAGGTGGCGGGGAATGGTTAGAAAGGAGGAAATTGTAAGGGGTTGTTGATGTCAGTTTCGTCTTTTTCCTTGCGCCTGTTTGGATGCCTGTAAGTTGGGTAAGTGGAAAGTGACTTACAGAGAAGTCACTTACAGGTGGTGTTTGGGGGAGAAAAATCACCTGTAAGTCACTTACAGGCAAATCTACCAAAAAACTGCAGGGGGATGGGGGTGAGAAGTCACGTCCCTGTAAGTCACTTACAGGCTCAACGGTCGGATTTTTAAAAAGAGGGGAAGAGGGAGAAACGCACCAACCCACCAACCACCATTATAGCCATGAAGCTCCAGCCAATGAAGAAGAAGCACCAGCCATTGAAGGAACTCCAGAAAGCCTTGCAGCAGTTCAGCCAATCCACATCCTACAGCACTATTACCGCATCAGAGCTCCATTATTACCGCACCAACAACCACCACTGATAAGCTTCCATAAAAAGGGGATTGAAGGTTTCGTCTCTGCATCCCAAGCTCCCTCTCCCTCTCTGCAATCTCTCTCCGTCTCTGCGATCTCTCTCTGCAATTACCGCCTTCCGTCTCTTCTCCTCCTGGGCTTTCATCTACCCTTTTTTTTCGAGTGGTCTGACGTTATTCTGTAAGGCACGCTCACTTATACGCACTTGCGCACGTTGGCATTTTTTCACACGTGTGATAATCCTCCAATCCGGACGGTCCATGTGATGTAGCATCCCATGAAACCATCAGGAGCTAATTTTCGCCCTGATTTAAAACTCTTTTGGGCCATATAAAAGAGAGATGCAAATCAAGGTAGGAAAATGTTTTTTTTTTTTATGGCCCACCAATGTTTAAGATCAAAGTAAAAATTGGGTCATGGGAATTTCATGTGGTTTTTCATCACGTGGACCGTTCAGATTTTGGACTCAAATTACGTATGATGAGTTCTCAAAAAGTTTTCAAGAGAACTCTACCCAGCCGGTGCGCGGCTGAGTATTATGCGGGAAGGGATTGCGTGACGAGGAATGCGTAAAGTCCGTGGGATCCACCATGATATATGTATTTTATCCACACTGTCCATCCATTTTAATATTTAATTTGAATTCCTAGATCCTAAAAATTAGTTATATGCAAATATCAAGTGGACCACACCACAGGAAATAGTGTGAATTGAGTGTATACCGTTGAAAATTTCTAGGGGCCACGGAGGTTACGGATCAAGCTGATTTTATTTTATTTTTCCCTTCATTCAGGTGTTTGTGATCTTATGAACGTGTTGTATTACAAATAAAGATCACTATAGGTACTAGAAAGGTTTCAACTGTCCAGATCAGTATTTCTACTGTTTCCTTTGGTATGGTCCACTTGAGCTCTGGATGTGCTTAAATTTATGGCTCAACGTCTACATTTAGATGAAAAAAATGGATGGACGGATTGGATAAACGATATATATTTACAGTGGGTCCAACTGAATTTACTTAGGGCCTGTTTGGATTCACGTGTAGGGCTGTATTGCATTGGTATACAATATGGCAGATGTACAAGGCTGGATGTACACTATATCGAGTGCCCTTTTCCTTTACGAACAGTGTTTGGGAAGGAATGACTTTTGACATATAATCAATGGATGTATACATATTCACCGTTTGTCGAGGGATCATAGACCTTTCTTGCGAGAATAAGGTCTCGCTCAGATGCAAGTGAATGCAACAAAACAGTCATAAATTTGGGTCTTTTCAGTGGATAAACCTTCTTTGGGAATGAAATCAAGATTACCCAAAGCTTCTTTCAATCGATTCTCCGAGCAGAGCTTCACAACATCAGCGGGAATGCTTTGTTTCTTAATGGATTTGGAATTTTTGGGGGAGAAATGGAGGTGTGGTTTGGGAAATGGCATTTTGCGTGGTTTTGAAGATTACAGAAGCCATGTGCTCTGCTGCTGAAAGGTGGAATTTGTATCGTTAGATAGGATTTTCTAAAACTTTTCATGCTTTCTATGATTGAAGAGATTCCAAAAAATAGTTTTTTTTTTTTTTATTTGAGATTTTTGGATGGTGGAGAAGATTTGAAAGGTGTGAAAGAGCCATCTATGGATTATGTTTTGGATTGGTAAGAAATGGATACAAATGGATATAGTGTATGTATGCAATGACTTCGCTGCACTGCCCGAGGACATTGTAATGTACGTCCGAACCGCGTGTCCACGTTGTTCTGGCTCCGCGCTGTATTCGAGTGCCATGTACATACCCAGATTTCAAATCCAATTCAAACAGTGCATATTGTATTTATTACTCATAAAATAATGCAATATCCGGCAATCCAAACACGCCCATAGTATAATAAAAGTACACCAGCAACTCAGCACGCAGTTTAATTGCATTACTGGTAACACGGTAGTGGGTGTTACCCCTGCCCTGGGCCTACCTTGATGATGTGTTATATATCCACTCCGCCCAACCGTTTCTCCATCAGGTATTTTAAGCCCACCTTGTTTGTGTTGCCAAGTTTTTCACGGATGAAGAAATGGCATATTAATATATGCTAATATACTGCAGTTTCTAAAAATCATCATCGCAATTATGCTTAATGGTATGTATTTGGATTCTAAATTATTTTTACAGACCAAATTACAGTGGGGCCCAACAGACCCCCATTCTGGATCACTAAAATATGGGCCCCACTTTTATAGAAAGGGAATGATGTGATACGATTTATATGATCCTTCACCTGACCAGACCGTTTATCACATTAGGCCCACGGTTGATGGACCATGGTTAAAAAAATCTCTTGACAGAACAAACTTGACATTTCTAGATGGTTTGGATTTTCTAGTTTGGATGGATTGCGGGGCATTTCCATTCCATTAAGATTTGATTGGTGGGATGTATACTGTTAGAAAATGTAGGGGCCAAGTATATACTCCGTCCATCTTAGACAGCATATGGCCCATCAACCAAATCTTACGATAAGGTCAAAGAAGGGGAAAAACAAATATAAGTAGTCTTACAGTGTAAGTTTTCATTGGTCAGCCACCACAGTTTCCTTATATGGGCCCATCATGATGTATGTGCCTTATATGGGCACATCATTGGCTAGCCACCACAGTTTCCTTATAATGTACTCCACTTGAAATTTGGATCAGCTTCATATTTGGGCTCATGCTCAGTTTATCCTTTAAATGCACAAGTCAATATAGTCGCTGCATGCTGTATCCTATATAATCATATTATCAATAAGAAACGTGATCAAGAGCTTGATTTTGAAAATAACAATGATATCAGTGATGGTGAAGATAAAAGTGAGATGCGTGTTGATGAAGGTAATAAAAATAGTGAGGAGGAGAATGAATGCGACTTTCGAAATGAATTTGCAGCTGCTAGGAGGGAAAAACAAAGATGGAGAGAATTTCGACTTGGACTTACGTCAGCTATGTGGGAATTATATAGGTCAGAACAGAACATCAATTAGTTAATTTTGAAATATATATATATATATATATATATATATATATATATATATATATGTGTGTGTGTGTGTGTGTGTGTGTGTGTGTGTGTGTGTGTGTGTGCGCGCGTGTGTGTGTGTGGATGTTGATAGACATATTATTGCAATTTATATAATATTTCTACATTTATTTGCAATTACCTATAATATATCTTATGTGGCTTTACAATTTTGTAATGTTTAAATGTACAATGTTTTAAGGTATGTCACAAAATGCGAAGGGAAGCAGCAGCGGCCGAAAGGTACAAATTAACTGGATATCATACATGGATAAATGTATAACAAACACCTTAGTTGAGGAAGTATTGTTAGGAAAAAAAAACTGACAACGCTTTTCGAGAAGCTAGTATGAATAAAGTAGCAAAAATTGTGATGGAGATATTTTCTATACAAGTGAATGAAGAAAAGTGGAGGAATTGGTTATGAATGCTTAAAAAGAAATATAACTCGACAAAGCTTGCACTTAACAAAAGTGGCTTCGATTAGGATGAAAAAAGGAAATGTGTTACCGCTGAACCAGACGTTTGCGATGAATTCATCAAGGTGAAGTTCATTCAAAACTTGAAGCCATTTATATACAGTGAAAACTAACTAAATTTTATTTATTTTATAGGCAAAATCTGAAGCTATTCATATCAGAAACAAGTCATTCCCACTGTTAGCTCAATTTGATATTATATGTGGGGACGATTCTGCTACTAAGATGCAGCACAAACTACAGTTGATCTTGAGGAAGATGTAAGCCCCATATTCTAGCCCGTACCGTCCCGTAGGCTTCCGTGGTCCTCCCGGTGGAATTTTGGCTACCCGCGATCTTTTATTGGCAGTTGCGCGCGACCCCGAGTGGTATCCCGTATTCCAGTGTCAGCTCGACCCGAGACCTATACCCTTGCGACCGCGCAGTCGCTGCGATTCCGACGCCGCGTCTCGCTCGCCGAGGCGATACTCAAGCCAGGAAACATGGGCCCGCGTTCGGTTCGAGAAAACACTGCGCGTCGCAATTTTCAAGAGAATCTCTAGCCTAAATGTCACATCAATCCATTAATCAAGTTTAAGTACACAACCTTACTTAGCCATTCCCTTTTCACCAACAAGGCATGGCACCCATTCTTTTTTTCACCCAAAAGTCAACATGCACCATCCCTCTCTCCCATCACCCATCTCTTTCTCACTCCTCTCTCTCATCTCTCTCTCATTCTCCAAACAACCCCAAGAGCTCCAACGTCCATGGCTTCCATGGAGGAGCTTGGTGTGGCCCACTCTCTACCACCCAATCCCACTCTCCAAAATCAATCTCCACCGTTCAAATGCACCATTTGGAGCTCTAGGATGCATTGATGGAAGAAGAGGTCCAAGCAGATCAAATGTGGGTGCCCTTTCTTCCTCCTTCTCTTTTTTTTCGTGTGATGTGTGGCCCACTTGGATGGACCCCACCTTGAGGTATGTTTCACCCAAACCGTCCAAATCATGTGGACCCTACCTTATGGTGGTGGAAACACACAAACATCAATTGATTTAAGAACGGTGGGCCACGCTCATGTGGGACCCACCCTGATGACACGTGGGCCACCTATACGTGGGACCCACCATGATGATTGTGTTATATCCATGCTGTCCAGCGTCCAGGGGACGCTGGACAGGGAGCGGCCATGGAGTGCGTGTACTGTTACGGTGGTGTAAAAAAAAAAAAGAAAAAGAAAAAGGAAGAGTGCTTTGGGGTGGGCTGCTCATGCAGACCCCACCTTGATGTATGTATAAAATCCACGCCGTCCATTTGACTTCTCAGCTCATTTTAGGCGTTGAACCAAAAGATGAGGCTGATCTGACAATCAAGCGGGCCATACCATAGGAAATAATAATGTTTACCGTTAAAATTCGCCTAAATGTTTTTATTCGCCAAAAATATACTACATATCGGGCTTGTTTGGATGATCTTGGGGTATGGAAGCCAATGAGTGGAGCGAATTTTTCTGATGAGGGCCCCACCTGTGAAAATCGGTAAGAAAACGGCATTAAAAAAAAAAAGAAAAAAAAGAGCCAACAGCAGCAGCAGCGCTGCCACTGTCAGTACGTGCAGGCGCTGCCTGCGGCTGGTGGGCGGGCGGTCTGGCAGGGCCGCACGGCCCTAGTTGTGGGCCCCACCGTGATGTGTTTCGACCATCGATACCATGAATTTGATGAGTCCCCACAATCCAGATGTCCATCCCAAAAATCAGCCTTATACGGGACTCAGCCGAGCCACACCATTAAAATCATGTGAAAACATGCCTAAACATATAAAATCATTTGGTGGGGCCTACCTGAGTTTTGGATGTGATTAAAATTTGGTTTGGACCTCTGATTTTATGGGACACATATAATGGACGGAGTAGATCTGGTTAATGTGGGTCTCACCTAAGATAAAATTAATAATAATAATAAAAATAAATAATAAATATATATGCACCTGGACATCCAGACTCCTGGACGTCCAACGTTAAATAGGAAGGGCCCCTTTGGCCCCAATTGTGGACCCTACCATGATGTATGTTCTACGTCTATGCCGTTCATTTAACAGGTCCCCTTTTATAATGCGTTGGTTCCAAAAATCAGTCATAAAAAGTTTTCGGTTGGCCTACACCATCACCTTTCATGTGGTGGTATGCCAAGCCACATGGAATCAACTGCTGGGGTCCACATGCAACTTGGACCCACCTGAAACTCGGTTTAGACCCTTAAATTGGTGGGACACACATAATGAAAGGGTTGGATTTGTGAACTACATCACGATGGACCCCAGGACCACATAATCGTACCAAAAGTTTGGTGGACAAATAAATATTACAATGGGCCAAAGGCCCACGTGACCTTATAAACTGGTTGTATGGTAAGTAAACACTGCAGTGGGCCCCTGGCCCATGCGACTTTATCAACAGATTGGATGCAAGTAAACATTTCAGTGGGTCCCATGATCGTGTGACCCTATCATCAGGTTGGGAGAAAAATAAATGCTGTAGTGGGCCCCATGTCTGTATGACCTTATCAACAGGTTTGAATGGAAATAAACATTATGGTGGGCCCCAGGTCTATATGACCTTATCAACAGGTTGGATGCAAATAAATATTACAGTGGGCCCTAGGCCCATGTGACCCTATGACCAGTTTGGATGGAAAAATAAACATCATGTTGGCCCCAGTTTGGATGGACAGTATGTTGGGCCCTAGGTTGGGTGGAAAGTAAACATTTTGGTGGGTCTTACTTAAGACTCATTTATGTATGTGTTGTGTCCACAATTGTGGACCTCCATCACGGAATATGTGACTTATCTATACCTTTCATCCCTATGGGACATGTGTTTCATCCAACCGTCCAACCATTTTTTTGGAAAATGATTTTTAGATTTGGGACGAAAATAAGACAGATTTATTTATCAAGTAGACCATAGTGCACGGTGAAGATTGAACGGCTATCTTTGAAATCCTTGAGATTTTATGATTAGATTGGATGAGAAATAAATGTTATGGCGGGCCTTGGAAATTTTAGTAGTGGAAATCATTATCACCACTTATATTTGAGCGTGGCTCATTTGATATACACGTGGTCATGTGGTGTGGCCCACTTACCATATTTATGGCCCATTGTTAAGGCCCACCTTGTTATATATGAGGTCCCTGTGTTGCGGCCCATTAGATGTATTTGGGGCTCATGGGTCGAGACCCAATATGATGTATATAAGGCCTTTTCAATGTGTGATTCCGCCATGATAAATATATTGTATATCCGCACCATCTACCCATCTTGATGGCACAGGGCCCGCTTGCTGCATGTGTTGGGCCCGCCTACACTGTACAGGCCCACCATGCTGTGTGTACTTCACCCACACCGTCCACTTGTGCGACCCGCCTAGATGTTCGTATTTTGTATCCACCTCGTCCATAATGTTGGGATAGTGCTCGACAATGTTTGGTTGGCGCCGATTTACATGGATTTGTTTGTACCAGTGCTGATCATCATACGTGGGCCATGGGTGTAGTGATACACATGTTATACCTACAACTATTGAAATGATTTTTAGTGCGGCCCATATAAAGAGGCCCACGTTGATGTATTAGTGCGGCCCATTGCGACATATTTCTGGCCCGTATGTCGTGGCCTATTGTGATATGTTTCCGACCCATTTATTGAGGCCCGACTTGAATTGCATGAGGCCCATTGGTGCGGCCCAATGATGCGACCCACCGTGATGTGTATATTATGCCCAATGGTAAGGCCCAATGTATCGACCCACCGTGATGTGTAGGCCCACGTGCTGTATGTGTAAGGCCCACCTGTGATGACTGTTTGAGGCCCACTTGTTGGATATTTGGGCCCACCTTATGTTTGACTCTATGTGGACCACTCCTTGGGAGCAATGTTGGTTAAATGTCCACATTACTGGCAGTGATGGTTAGATGTCCATATTGTGACCCTTCCTTAGGCCTTATCAGGCCCATTCTCATCATTCTCTTCATGGGTTAACCTAAATAAGTGGGCCCCATTTACCATGGACGGATGGCTCCATGCTACCAGATTTGATATAACCACAGCCGAGGGCCGATCGTTATATTATAGTTGATCAGATGTTCATCTATGGACCCAGTCTTGTCTATGTGACCGGTCGTCGGTGTTGATTGTCGATGCTGATTGTCGGTGCTAATTATTGATGTAGATTATCGGTGTCGATTTTTCGAAGTCGATTGTATTGGCCGATTCTGAGTATCGAATTCGACTGCCAAGGCCGATTGTCGAGACCTATATGATGTATATGTGACCCGTAGTTGAGGGCCATTGTGATATGTATTAAGCCTATGATGCATGGTCCATTTGATGTATTCAAGACCCATGTGGAGGGCCCACATGTCCTGTATTTGGGGCCCATGGGCAAGGCCCATTGTGATATGTATTAGACCCATATGCAGGGTCCACCTGTTGTGTATATGTGGCCCTTGAGTAAGACCTATTGTGTTGTATATTAGGCCCTTGTGTGAGGCCGTGGGCCCATTATATGTTTGACTCTATGTAGGCCATTCCTTGGGGGCAATGTTGGTTAAATGTCCACACAGTCGAGGTCGATTATCGATGCTGGTTGTGGATACCGGTTATGAGTATGTGACAGCATAGCATCATGATACATGCCCATACGCATCATCTGCATGTTTGCTTGAGAGGTGGTTGATCATTGCATATGTCATTGAGCATGTTGTTATGAGACTCCCTGATAGGTGGAGGTTATCTCACATGAGCACGCGGTATGTGCAAGACTGATGCATGACTGGATTGTATGACTCATGCATCTCGCATTATGATTACTGTATGCCCTAGCGACATCAGGGCCGTAGCCTCCACAGGCATATCGTGGATGGCTAAATAGGACACCGAAAATGTTTGGTTCTAACATACGGGCGCCATAGATGTCCCTGGATGAAAATTCCTAAACCTCCGTGGCCAGGAGACGCCCCAACGTCGAGACCGAGTGGATACATGAGCGCTTGAGTGCCGAATACCAGGAGGCCGCGTCTCCCACTGTGTCGTGGTCGGTTGGGAGGGGGTGTGGCCTTACTCGCCCGAGGGTAGGGGGCAATACTAGGCTGAGTTTGACCAGCTTGTGAATGGGTCCGCTATCGACATGCCGGATAGGTATTGGCAGACTATTGGCAAGACGGATAGTGAGGTTTCTTATGCTCACTTGGACTGTGCGGCTGGGAGAGCGGCAGTGCCATTTGGAGTGTACTAAACCCTGGTGATAATCCTAGAGGTGAACTGTACTGATATGTGGATTTAGTGAGTAGGAGTTACATACTCATTCAGGCATTCATTCATTCACTATCCACTCGGGTTGGTGGTGCGCAACCATTTGTTACGAGTGTTTTCGCAATGGCCAGGATTTCGGTTGGGGCGCGCGACTAACCTGAGATCAGGAGTTTACCACATTGAGTCTAACTATCCAAATTTAGGTATGGGACTGGTTTGGATAGAAGTCCCTTGTGATGGACCCCATAGCCTGCGATACTACGTACCATCATCCCGACTTCACACTCCAGTATGGTCATTCCATTCGCACCGCATATTGCAGAACATTCGCGGCATATGGCATTTTGGGCTATTGAGTCTCTGCATTTATATGGTTTAGGTACGGCTGACGCTATTCGTGTTACTCATCAGGAATGTATATTGTATTGTATCCTCTGCATCTGATATTTAGCTATCTATGATTCCTCATTTGCATAGTGGTTCTATATTGCATATTCTGACATTGATTGACTCATGGACTTGTCCGTATTTTCGCTTACTCTGTTATCGTATGATCTTCTCAATATTCCTGCTTACTCTGATAATTCATGATCTTATCAATACATTGCTGCTTATTCCGATATTGTATGATTTATGGATTACCGGTATTTCTGGTCTTATATAATGATGTTATTATGTTGAATGCTTGGCACTTACCATGTACACACTTACACCACCCTCTAAGCTTTCTATAAGCTTATGCACGATAGATGCGTGCAGGTGATGTTAGGTTGTAGCAGTGTTGAGCTTGGAGCGTGCAGCGGTCTTCTGGAGCTTGGTTTTTAATTATGTATTTCCTTTCAGCATTGTACCCAAATGATTACATTACTGGATATGTGATGATGATGTTGCCTTTGTGAATTGGGTAATCTTGTTGTTATGCTTATTACGAGTTAAATGTATATACAAAAAAAAAAAAACCCTCCTTGTAGGACCCCAGGATTGGAATCTGGCGTATGGACGTTAGGAGCCGAGAATGGGGTACTACGGAGGCTGTCAATACCGGATTCGGCAATCGGGATTCCTGTGAATCCGATTTCAGGGTTTGGGGCGTGACAGAAAAAGTCCTTCATTCATCTCATTACATGGATGACATCCCATTGTCCTCATACCCCTCTGGATCATATACACCATTTGCACCGCCCGATGATATATATTCCGACGGAACACAAGGTCAATATCAATATAACGAAGGAAGCAGTCAAAGGAATGTGAGAAACTCTGCTCCAAGGGCATCAAAGAAGAAGAAGAATACCTCTCTTGCATCAACTGCTATTGAAAAGTTTGAAAGCATTAAGGAAACAATGGATGAATATGTTTCATTCAAAACTAAAACAGTAGGAAGATTGTGGGACGAGTTGGAGAATATGACAACCATTAATTCTGACATGATGTATAGGGCATACACATTCCTTGCGGAAAGACCGCATTTTGCTTCTATGTTCCTTGATCATGTAAGTCCTATTCAAAGGAATGAATGGTTGAAGAGGATGATTCCTAAGTGAAAAGTTTTAAATGTAATTTCTATAGTTTAATAAGACGTTGGTAATGCAATTTAATTATTAGATTTTCTATTAATGTTTTTTAAGTTTTTTCCCAATGCTTAAATTGAGTTATTACTCCATATTATAGATATTTTGAATTCGTGGGCCCACTTTTATATCCCACTTGATGATTGGTTTAGCTTAATAATTATCTCAAATATTCATCTTGATGGGCTTAACAAAATAACATATTTGATCTTATGTTTTTTATATGATTATAATATTTTAGAATAATTCCCTAATCTAAGCTCTGCTCGATGTGAATATACAACTTTCTACCAGTAAGTAACTTACATGTTATCCAAACAGAAAAACTAACTTACCTATAAGTGACTTACAACTTACATCCAAACAGGTTACTTGTAAGTGACTTATAGGTAAGTCACTTACAACTTGAAAGAACTTACAGGCATCCAAACAGGACCTTATTTTCTGGAAAGAAAGCTGAGAGACTCATATATAGAGGAACTCAAGGAAATTTCAATTTGAAGGGTTTGATACAAAAAGCTACTACTAAGGGTCATGGAGTTAAAATGAGGGTATTTTTATCAATACAAAAGAAAAAAAAAGAAAAGAGAGTGAAATATTCTGTCGCACAGTGTGCATTCAAATTGTGATTTTTAAAATATAGATTTTGAAATGCTTAGATATTCTCGCCAAGGGCTGGGCAATGGATATGTTCATCAATAGCCATTTGGCCATCTTGAGTGTCCATCAATAGTTATTTAGCCATCTAGAGTGAGCCAAAGGCCAAAATGGTTTGTGTTGTGCTTGTGATGCATTTTTATTTTAATTTTTTACGACAAATAATGAATGATTATACGAAGCATTATATGGATTGATTTGACTGTTTGAATTATTAAAAATCTAAGTTCATTAAACCTTATCCATGGCGGGCAAAATTGTTTCCCCTTGCCTAATGTATGAAAACATTGTTTTACACTATCAAAGTTGTGGGGGAGAGTTTGATATGCTTTCGTTTATGGGCCAGGTGTTATCTTACAAAGAATTAATATAATGATTTTTTTTTTTTTAAATGACGCGTATGTGAGACTATTTACCTCATCACATTCATTATTTTGTTAATATACATAAAATAATTATAAAGATGCTTATAGTCAAAATTTAGGTTTTTAAACACAAATTTTGAATTTCAGAATTTTCAGAGAGTGTTATATGTATAAATTGTGTACTATAAAACTAATTTGAATATTGTTCATCGATTAAATGAATGTGATATTGATGATCTTGACTATAAATCATGATGATTATGGGTCTTAAAAGGTCAGTTTGTATACTATAGTTAATATGTGCAAGCACCGTAAACTTACATGAATATAGACTTATGGAGAGGAATTTCTTTAATTGTTGTTGGGAATTTAACATTGGAAACAATGACTGTTGAATAAGAGAGAGTTGTAATTCATGGATCTTAGTACTCCATCGTGCCATGGCCTCTTAGCAGGCGGTAGAATAGATCTATGCTTATTATCGTTATTATGTGGTCATCTTGTGTGAGAATTGATAACAAGTGAAAATGAAGGGACTCCACTATCGGACATGACAACGAGTTAGCGTGCTTTCACACACCTTACGTAAAAGTATGGGTGTGCCATAAAAATAATCTTAGAGTGTTAGACTTGTTGGACACCTGTATTAATGAACCAAGTATAGCTTTTCAGGCAGGGAGGTCTATTGTGCTTAGATTATGATTGACTTGAGAATATAAAATATTTAATTAATCCTTAGATCTAGAATGCAGGGAGAGTTTAAGATTTTAATTATATGGCCTCGAAAAAAAATAACTATAAATTTTTTTAAAATCGAAGGATAGGTGGGATTATACCAGTAGTGGCATTTTAAATAGTGGCCTAAGAAATTTGTTCTAGACTGAACTTTGGCAACTACACGGCTATAACTTATGGTACACTGGATCATTTCTCATTTGAAAATATTTGTATATAGTCCAATTAAACATAACTTAAATTGTGGGGCTCTGCACCCAGTTATGATGTGTAACGGATGTCCACCATGCCTATCAAATGCCTACTCCCCCAATCTAAAAACCTAAATTTATTTGATTAACAAATTAGATAGGCCACACAATAGGAGAATAAATGAGAGTGGAGCTTATTATTTGTGAGGAATGCGGTTCAGAAATTTGACTCATTAATTGTGAGCATCCTATCTAAAGTTAATTTTAGATGTTTTAAGCATGATTTTATAATATCCTATAGCAGCCCACTTGTCAAGACTTAGATTTTGGAAGCAGATTGTGTGATGACCCTAATACAATGTAATTCAGTGGCCTTAGGATGCTTGTTGCGACTTAACAACTTTCAAACATGCATTGCATGGTCTATTTACGTGTTCCAATCAAATCCCGTGACTCTCAACAATATTAAGCTACATGGTGTTGGGGGTTAACACGCAATCCAAATATGTCTATTTTTTAGAGCTTGCAACAATAGGGTATGCAGGCCCACTATGACAAACGTGTGACATCCACTTTGTCCATCGTTTGCGTCAACTCACATGGATCCAAAACTTGAGTGGGCCACACTATAGGGAGCAGTAGAGCTGTACACGAGTCAAGTTAGCTCGGTCAGCTTGCTCGATTCAACTCGCCTGGACTCGAAATTGGATTCGGACCGAGTCGAGTTGGTTTATGGAGCTTGAAAAAATTTCAAGCCGAGTTCAAGCTTGCTCGAACTCGACTCAACTCAAATCAAACCTCAACTGGAATCGACTCGGATCGAATCATCTCGGTGACTCGGTTATTTTGATATGAATGTTGCTCGCCGAGTGTTTGATGAAATGACTCATTGAAGTGTTGCGAAGAAGGAATGGATATGTTGGGTGTTTGATTTTGATGCTGCCCTCTAAGTGTTTGATGAAATACCTGTGAAATATTGTTACTGTTTTACATTCGGTGAGAAATTGAAGATGCATTCTACTTGTTTGAGAAAATGCCAAATAGGCTTGAATTGGCCTGAGCGGCTAATCAAACCGAGCCAAGCTAGCAACATAGGCTCGAGGACTGAGCCGAGCCGAGTCCGAGCTGGGATTAGATACTGGCCGAGCTGTGTCAAGCTTGACTCGGTTCAACTCGTGTACAGCACTAGTCCTATCTTATGAACAGGTTGGATGACAAATAAACATCACTGTGGGCCCTAGCAAGGTTTCAATGGTGAAAATCATTATTCCCACTTGAGCTTTTGATATGCTTCAATTTTGGGGTCAACCCCTAAAATGAGCTGGAAAAACGGATGGACGGCGTTTATAAACAACATACATTCATAGTGGGCCCAACAGAGTTTGCTCATTACGCAATCCAATTTCCATATGAGCCCTCCAATGACAGGACCTTTAGCTTGTTTAATGTTCTGCAATGGTAGTTAGTTCATTTGGATTGCATTATTGATCAGATGGTCGAGATTATTGTTTTTGGCTATGATTCTTGGACCCATCTTATTAAATGAGAGAGATTGTCATGTCCAATCCAACCAGCGGATTGTTTTCATCTTGAAATGCAAGCGCTCGCACTGAGCCCCAACCAGATCCACCCATCAGGTGAGCCACACTTGCATTTCTTTTATTATATGGGCGGCTATTCATTGTTTATTTTTTTTATGTTGCGGCCCACCTGATGATTGGATCCAACTGAATTCTTTTCATCAGGGGATTCTGATGGCAGATCCACATATTGGACAGGTTGGATGTCATCCGCACCTTACAGATTGGAACATATCTGATGGTTGGACAGTAACTTGTCATCCAACTGGTTGGACATGAGGCTGTCGCATTAAATGGCTCAGACACTTGCACTTTGTAATGTAACCTATACTTAAAATGCATGATTTGTATTGGTTTGCATCCATAATGATGGCTGATACATCCCCCATGCAATGCATGTGAATTGAATGTTTGTAGGCATGAATGTTCTTTTATTAATATTCTATGGGGAGATGATCCAGTGCCTCTGGAAGCATGGAGGTTTAGTGCCTCCACATCATTTCCGTACATGTGGTGTGTGTGTGTGTGTATAGACATGATCTAGGCCGTTCATTTAGAAGGTTTAATGTGGAGACATGGGGATTTCTCGAAGAACTTTTGATAAAATGCCTAGAAAAGATACAGTAGCTCGGAACACCATGATCTTGGCAAATTCAATGCATGGACATGGTGTCGAGGCTCTGTCACTTTTTCGTGGAATGATAGGTTCAGGCATTAGGCCTAATTCTGTCACCTTCACGGGTGTTCTTTCAGGTTGTAGTCACCCACGGCTTGTCGATGAAGGTCACGCTATCTTTAATTCGATGAGTAGGGACCATGGGGATGAACCCGATGAAGATCACTACTCTTACATGGTTGATGTGTTTAGCCGGGCAGGCCGCCTCGAAGAGGCATATGGTTTTATCCAAAAGATGCCACTCGAACCTACTACTAGAGCTTGGGGAGCTTTGCTCGGTGCTTGTAGAGTATATAAGAACGTCGAGCTAGGAGCAATTGCAGCAAAACTTCTGTTCGATATTGAGCCAGACAACCCAGGGAACTACATACTGTTATCGAACATTTTAGTGGTGGCCAAATTGCGAGATGATGCGTCAATGGTTAGGAAATTGATGAGAGATCGAGGCATTATGAAAATGCCTGGGTGCAGTTGGATTTAAGTAAAGGATAAAGTATACACTTTCACTGCAGGCGATAAGAGAAGTGTCTGGAGCGATGAAATCTATGGTTTTCTTGATGAGTTGGGTGAGAAGATGAGTCTCATGGGTTATGTGCCCAACACTAGTTTTGCTTTGCATGAAGTTGATGAAGAGGAGAAAGAAGAGGGTTTGAGCAGCCACGGTGAGAGGCTTGCGGTTGCTTTTGGAATCCTTAACTCGAATGGGGGATCGACAATTCGGGTATTCAAGAACTTAAGGATATGCGGAGACTGTCATAACGCTATCAAGTTCATTGCCAAGATTGTCAGGATGCAGATCATCGTGAGGGACGCTATGAGATTTCACCATTTTAGAGACGGGTCTTGTTCCTGTCATGACTTTTGGTAACACGTAGATCTAATTGTGGGGATTGAATGATTTGCCAACGATATAACGTTCATGGAAAAAATCTTTGCCGCAAGTTAATCATGATGGATTTTACATGTTTTTTCCATTTTAGAGACGGGCGTTGTTCCTGAAGGATTTTCATTGTATTTAAATTTGATCAATGGATGGAGTTCCACAGAAGAAGATACCTGAAGAAAAGAGAAAAGGCTTTTTCAAGAGCTTTCGGGGGTTGAAGCAAGGGGATCTGCTCTCATCTTTTTTGTTTGTGATTGTTGTTGAGGCGTATGATTGAAAAGGCGAAAGTGGAAAGTCGGTCGAGGGGGTTCAGTGTGGATCGTAGCAATCTTCAAGTATCTCATCTTCAGTTTGCGGATGAGACTATCCTGTTTTGTGATGCTGAAGTTGCGATGGTCAGAAATTGAAAAGCAGTTTCGTGTTGACCAATTTTCTGCATGGGTCTTTTGCACAATGTGCAACTTAATATACATATAGCATGGAAAGCTACTTCTGGTTGTAAAATTTCAAAGAAGCTGTATGGTGTCTTGCCATTTCTGTTCATTGCATGGATGACTTTTAGCCTCCATGGTTGTTGAGCAAAACCCATGTTTGTCTTGTCCCTTGGAATTTTGGACTGCCAAGTTCTTCTGAGTGGAATTAAGGGGAAATACCAGTAATTTTTCAAAGGTGAACAAGATTCAATTACCATGAATGATCTTGGGAAAGAAAAGAAATATTCAATGATCTTCATTGCCAATGTGAAAACCTGTTCACTAGTTCAGTCGGGAAAGATATTGGAACCTGAGACCTCAATGTTGAGACATGCTGGCTACTACTAAGCTACAGGCTCTAGCCAAGAGATGAGGAGATCAATGTAGAATTTTATTAGTTCAATACTAGCTTATCACAATCTGCTTGAGGACCTAAGCAATGACAGGCAAACTTCCAATGTCCACGATACTAGCTTATCGAGGACCCAAGCAATGACATACGAACTTCCAATGTCCACTCACGAACAAGTCCAAGAACACATGCCCTTACAACTAGCGTGGTGCTTCATAATTTCAATCAAACACTAACCAATCCCATATAAACATCCCATGTCTTACCTTCTACACTCACAAGGAGTAAGCATTTAACATCAAGTCATGTTCTGGATAACATGTCCAAGCCATGCCATCGATATTTTCTTCAACTAGCTATTCTGTTCATTGTTTGTTAAACACCCTAGAATAGATGATCAAGTTTTAAAGAATAGTTGTCCTTCAATTTTCCGGTGCCTGTGCATAAATTACTAAGACAAACCATGGACAACTTGTTTGCCAAGCAATCATAAGAATTAAGATGACTCCAAATAAAATGTCAAAGAACTTGCCCAACATGTCTCCAGCTCCTCTCCTCAAGTGAGTTGGTAGAGACATTCCCCAACAAGGCATGAACATGGACTTCCGGGTCCTATGGACTGCATAATCAGCCTTGGAGTTGAAAACCTTCCAAGGGGTTATACTGATTGCAGTTTGGCTGATCAGATTCAGACCCTGGCAAATCAAGTAATTTCCAAATGCAGCACTCAGATAATCTTTCCAAATGGAGCCCTCATACAATCTAGCCACCTGAGGCAGAGAGTGGCTTGATCCTGATTCCTGAAATGGAATTTCTATTTCCTTTGGCCAGGTGATCTTGATACAGAATGGAATTTATTCATCCTACTTAGCAGGTCAGCTCTGCTGCCTCAATTCAATAGTGTTTTGTTTGCTAACTAAATAATCTCTATTTAGTTCAAATAAGTATTCTGTGCCGGTGGGGGGCACTGGCTTAGCCTGACCACTGTAGGGCATTGTAGGCTACAAATTTTTTTATGCCTTCAATAAAGAATTTTCACCGTGAAATTATAATACATTTTCAGGCGAAAATACTTGAGAAAATGGGTCCTAACTAGTGGGGGAAGTTAACATACCACCGAATGTAGGTGTTCAGTCCTCATAAGATGGCAACATCATCCAACTGCATGTAATTCACTTCTAATAACCATATCCACATGCTAACACATATCACACACAACCATATAAACCCAAGGCATAAATCTACTCTATGCTTACGATATCATTCAAATGTCATATGTTCAAATACCGAAATGGAAAAATCCCACTGAAACATTGCTACTGAACTAGAAAATGTACTGATAAAATGATGATAGGGTTCCTTCTGGGACATGAGTTCGCAACTTGAAACTTCTAGCAAGCTTTTCTTCTTCATTCTATGGACTTCCTATTTCCAAAACTCACTGCAAAAACTTTCAAATTCAAATCAAAAACTAAGATAAAGCAGCAAAGCAATCATTGAAACCATGCTATGAGTGGAAATTATAATCATTACTTCACATACAGCTCTTAATAATGTACATAAATCCATCTGATATGATCAAGGAAACAACAATGGGAACTAGTAGATCATGCACCCTATAACGGCGTATGCATTCACTGAATTGAATGTTTGTAGGCATGCATGTTCTTTGAGAAATTTGGGACTGTGGACCCCACCTTTTATCCAGCAGGTTTTATGAAGCAATACAAACTTCGTTTGGGAACTTAGACCTGCTCGTACGGACAACGAATTTGAGGATGAAAATACCCCTCCTTTCACGGAAACGGATTGGGTACTCCCCCTGCCACCAGCCAATGGCGGATGGTCGGTGGTCTGTGGGCCCCACCATGATGTATGCTTTTCATCCATGCCGTCCATATATTTTTCCACATCATTTTATGGTATGAGACCAAAAATGAGGTATATCCAAATCTCAAGTGTACCACATTACAGGAAACAGTGTTGAATGAGCGTCGACCATTAAAAACTTTTTGGGGGCCATAAAACTTTTTGGGGGCCCACTGTGATGTTTGTGAGAAATCCTCCCCATCTAAGTTCATTCATAGGGTCACAAAGACCTGGATGAAGAGGAAAAACAAATTTCATAATGATCCAAAACTTCTATAACCCCTAAAAGGGTTTCAATGGTAGACGTTCAATTCCCCATTGCCTTTTACAGTGTGGTCTACTTGATAGTTAGATCTATCTTATTTTTCGTCTCAAGCCTTAATATGAGCTCGCCAAATAGATGGACGGTTTGGATATAACACAGACCTCATGATGGGACCCACAAAAGAAATGTGATTTTGGAAAGCTGGGTTCCCCTATTGCTACGGATTATAACCGTAGCCATAACCGTAGCCCTTGCTTTTTCAATATGTCCTCCAATATATATTGATGGTATTTCGATATGTACTTTGATATATCGAAGGTATTTCGATATTATTGAACAAGGTCCAGAATTGTACAGCAAGTTTGCCTGCAATTTTCGATACATATCGAAGAGTATTCGATATGTATCAAAGGTGATTTTACCTATAGCTACGGATTATACCGTAGCTATAACAAGTCTATGCAAATTTTTTTAAAATTTTTTTTACATGGAGAACTTTATTCTACCTACAATTTTCTCTAATACATATTTATATAAATGTGTATATATAAGCACATATAAAAAAATTTCTCTCTTTTTTTCATTTATTTCTTTATTCATTTAACAAGAATATCTTTTAAACCAAAATTAGTTACTTGATCGTACCCTATATGATTTTGGGATAGGAGAAGCTACTTTAGCAAACATGAAATTGAGCGGGGCAAACATGAAATTGAGCGTGAAATGAAATGGAATCACCAGGATTGACCACGAAATGCATGGAAATTACCGTAAAGTGCATGGAAATGATCGTGAAGTGAAGGGAATTGACCGTGAAGTGCATCGAAATGACCGTGAAATGTATGAAAATGACCGTGAAGTGAAGTGAATTGAACGTGAAATGCGTGGAATTGACCGTGAAGTGAAGGAAATTGGCTGTGAAGTGCATCGAAATGACCGTGAATCTAAACGGAATCGCTGGAAATGACCGTGAAATGCATGGAAATGACCGTGAAGTGAAGCGAATTGACCGTGAAATGCATGGAATGAACGTGAAGTGAAGGACATTGACCGTGAATTGCATCGAAATGACCGTGAAATGCATGGAAATGACCGTGAAGTGAAGGGAATTGACCGTGAATCTAAACAGAATCACCGGAATTGACCGTGAAATGCATGAAAATGACTGTGAAGTGAAGCGAATTGAACGTGAAATGCGTGGAAATGACCGTGAAGTGAAGGGAATTGACCGTGAAGTGAATCAAAATGACCGTCAATCTAAACGGAATCGCTGGAAATGACCGTGAAATGCATGGAAATGACCGTGAAGTGAAGCGAATTGGCTGTGAAATGCATAGAAATGAACGTGAAGTGAAGGGAATTGACCATGAATTTCATCGAAATGACCGTGAATCTAAACGGAATCACAGGAATTGACCGTGAAGTGAAGCGAAATGACCGTACAATGCATGGAAATGATCGTGAAGTGAAGGGAATTGACCGTGAAGTGCATAGAAATGACCGTGAATCTAAACAAAATCGCTAGAATTGACCGTGAAATGTATGAAAATGACCGTGAAGTGAAGCGAATTGAACATGAAATGTGTGGAAATGACCGTGAAGTGAAGGGAATTGACCGTGAAGTGCATCAAAATGACCGTGAATCTAAACGGAATCGCTGGAAATGACCATGAAATGCATGGAAATGACCGTGGAGTGAAGCGAATTGACCGTGAAATGCATGGAAATGAACGTGAAGTGTAGGGAATTGACTGTGAATCTAAACGGAATCGCCGGAATTGACCGTGAAATGCATGGAAATAACCGTGAAGTGAAGCGAAATGACCGTGAAATGCATGGAAATGATCGTGAAGTGAGGGGAATTGACTGTGAAGTGCATGGAAATGACCGTGAATCTAAACGAAATCGCCGGAATTGACCGTGAAATGCATAAAAATGACCGTGAAGTGAAGCAAATTAAACGTGAAATGCGTGAAAATGACCGTGAAGTGAAGGGAATTGACCGTGAAGTGCGTCACACATTTGAGGTGCGCAACTCCAGCCTGCAAGTCCCATTCAAAACTCTCTCAGTTTATGCCGTTCAAGGGAGTAGGCAGACCCGACCAGACAACTGTTTCTGTTGGTGGTCCAGTCCAACCAATGGTCTGACCAGGTTGCACCATTCCAAACCAGGCAGCTGCTTGAAGTACAATGAATAAAATAAACACTGCCACATAGACTGATATTGGTGTAATCACGCATGTGCTTGAATTCAACTCATGAACAAGATACAAAAATAATAACATGATCATTAGCTACGAGGCTTGAATAATCATAACTGTGACAAAATTTGAAATGAAATAAACCCTAATAACCCTACTCCAAATGGATTGCAGATCAGGCTATTTATTCTTTACAGTAACTCAACTTGGTTACATCTACCTTTATATATATCATCTACCCGGGCATCTAGAGACTTCAACTGAAAACAGAGGGGTTAGCTGATGCTGTGCCAACTTGAACTTCAATCAGCTCTAGACGACGCTCCAACATATCAAGCTTTTCATTCAGTGATGCCAATTTGCTCTTTGTCGTAGCCTCTGGAAAATAATGGAATTGTCATAAGAATAGTTGATCAATAAGTGACTAAATCCCATAAGAATCCATCATTGTCTTTTTCAGACCATAAGATCGGTTTGAACCCAAGACACTGAAGACGTACTACCATTTAAGCTATGGGCATGAACCCAGAAGCTAGCATTGTTAAAGCTAGCATTGTTATGATTAAGATTAACTACATAATGGTTGATAGAAGGGGTGCAAGCTTCTTAGGATAATAGAAACTTGCTCATTGCTTCAGAATGACATAACAGATAGGTGATCCATGCCGCTGCCGATCACATAAATGAATGTCAAATTGGTAGGCATCTTTACTTAGCACTCACCCACTTACCTATTCATTATCATGTATCCCAAGTTCCCAACTACTTGAGGCGGACTACATGAATACTATTCCGCCATTCTGATGTAGGCCCACGACCAGTGGAAGGACCCAGCATGTGTTGATTTTGGATTGTTTGTTGCAAGATTTAGGGCCTAAATGTCAGAGATCACACTTGGTATTTGTGGAAGAAGGGTGAGCTGATGTGGAGGATATGATTGAAGATCTTAGGAGTACTTGAAAGGATTTATTTTTGCTATTTTAGGCCAAATCTTTGTTGGTGGCATTTTTCTTATCTTGAATAAACTATATATCAATTTGAAATCAATCTAATAGTTCGGAATTTTCATTAAAGATTCATACAGATTGCCTTTTAGGGTCTATAAAAGGGGCGGTGGTGTAGGAGGTAGGCAATACACATTCTCTAAGTTTTGAGTTTTCTCGAGTATTGAATATCAATAAAGTTATTTCTCCTTCTCTACTCAAATATTTCTTGTGAATTTATACGTGTTCATTTCTTTGTGATTTGGGTGTAGAGATCTCATTGAACTGATAAGCGGGTTGGACCACATTCCACTATCAAGGACCATATCCTCAGTTAAACCATAGATCATCAAGTCTTTTCTCACTAATAACCCCACATCCTTTTGAGCCGTCCCCTTGCTTCTGTTTTTTGTTGATGAATGGATTCCCCTTGCCCTCACCTGTTGGAATCCAAATTATAGAATCTAGAGGAAAGGATATGTATAGTTTCCTTGGCTCTTGAAGTTATTCAAGGCCATGGTTTGATGATCCAAAACATTTATCTAATGGTTCCTAATCATGGACCACAAACATCCTAGATGGGACAATCCTATGTCTTTGATTGTCGGCCTGCAAGCGGACAGTGAATAAAAGAGGAAAAGGCTCAGCAACCATCCACACCTAGTGGAACAAAGGCCAAAGATAGGAAGGGTAGGATCCAGGAACCACAGAGAGTTACGGGTCATTGTCCAGCCTAGCGGTTCCCATCAGATCAAAGATATGGATAACCAAACAATGGGACCCTCTTGTACAAACTCACTACCCAAAGACATTGAATATCCTGGAACCAAGGATCACATAATTTCTCACAGAATCAATCCGTGATTAAAATGCTTAGTGTGAAAAGAAACAGAACCATCCTACTATATAGAAACTGATACCAACCATCACTGCTCAAACATGCAAGGAAATAAAACATGTAAGACAAGGTATTTCAAATCCTGACAGAGGATATGATCATCCAAACGAAAATGGTAATCCAATTAGGGCTGTCAATGCGCTGGGCTGCCCTGACGGGCTTGCAGACCTGGCCTGCCTCGGGCTGGGTTTGGAGTTTCAGGTGCAAGGGCTGGGTTCAGGCTTCAAATATGAGCCTGTATATTAATTGGGCCAGGCTTCCCGGCCCGACTCGATTATTTCTAAAAAAATTTAAATGTTAATTAAAACTTTTTTCCTCCAAGACTCTCTCTCTCTCTCTCTCTCTCTCTCTCTCTAACGTTGCAGTGATTCCTCAATCTAGTTGGAAGCTCTATCCAGTGGTTGGGTGGAGGTGGAAGCGAGTGGCTGCTTCGATCTTTCTAGGGAACGGGCTTGTGGACATTGCTTGAAGGTTTCCTGCTTCTTTCAAATGCCTTGGTGATACTAAATGAGGATCGATTCCTTGCTCCGATAGGGTGGAGCTTTTCTGAAGTCTCAAGGGGCAGGACAAAGTCACTCAAGGGGCAGATGATTGGGCTCATCTATGCAACCCAATACATGAGGCTTCCACTAATAGCTTTCAATACCATCACCATTGCCATGATGTTGGTGTCTGGGTGAGGTTTGAACTTCTGCTCGAGTTTGATGAATGTTGCCAGGCTTGTAATATGCAGTCAACATCTCGGTTTGGCTGACAACTCCTTGTCTTAACTTGGGTTAGGATAGCTATGGATGCACTTCCATATAAATAAAATAAAATAAAATAAAATAAGTTTTGGGTTTCAGGGGTGAGGTAAAGACAGCCGAAGGAGATGGGTTGCTGGCAGAGATGGGCGGATATCACCAGGAATATTTAGAGCCTAATAAAATGCAGCAGCAACAGAGGCTCAAACAGCATGCCTTGATGTAGCAAGCTCTCTTGTAGCAGTAGCAATCCCTCTACCATCCCAACATCTTGGCTCCTCATTAGGTATTCCCATCCCTCCTCTCAAATTCCATTTGATTCCGTGGGTTGGGATTTTGAACAAGTATTTGGAATTTCATGGGTTGGGATTTTGAACAAGTATTTGGAATTTCATGGGTTGGGATTTTGATTCCGTGGGTGCTCGATTGCTAGGGTTTGGTGGGGTTATATCTTGATTTCATGGGTTGGGATTTTGAACAAGTATTTGGAATTTCATGTGAATCCTTTGTTGAAAATAGATTTTGGGTCCGGGTTCAGGCATGACCGCGCCCTGCATATGTTTTGCGGGCCGGGTTCAGGCCGGACTATTTTAGCCTGTCACAGGCCTGGGCCGAGTTCAAGCTGGACGTTTTTACCCCATCACAGGCCCGGACTGGGTCTGGGAATAGTTTGAAAAACACGGGCTGGGCTTGGACAGAGCCTGGCCCAGCCCTAACCCGGCCATTGACACCCCTAATTCCAATTCTTAGTGGAGATTATCCTCATGGGATTTTTACTGCAAAGTTCCTTGGGATCTGGATTTTACCAAATGATGCCTTGAGGAATAGATATTCCTAAGCATGGCTTTTCCAGAGCAGAAAATACATTACTGCCCTCTATTTTTCTTTACAACAAAGTGGAGAATCGAGATTGTGGGGCCCACGTGGTATGTGCCCACGTGGTATGTGCCTCCCATCCAACCCATCCAACAAATGCACACCAACATTATTATTATTAGAACCAACAATATAGTGGATCCAATCATAAGGTGAGTCAATCTATAAAAAATAATATACACCATTCAAAATATCTCACTTTAAGTGTATCCCATTTGATAATCCGATTGGCCTAATGTTTTCTTCTGAGAAAAACCTATGTATTCTATCATGAACTTGATAAACACATTCAACACACCTTTATTAATTGCCTCTGGATAAAGGTCTTCCTTTTTTTTCCTTTTCTAGAATTATTCAATGGAAGGATATTTGGCTAGGGGATCAAAGGTTGAGAGGTGTTTTCCCTCACTTAGCGATAGAGGTGTACACGAGTAGAGTCGAGCCGAGCTTTGCCCAGCTCGTGCTCGACTCGGACTGCTCGAGTCCCAGCTTGTGCTCAGCCTTCGAGCTTGGAATAGTAGCTCGAACTCGGCCGAGTTCGAGCAGAGTTTTCGAGTCGAGTTCGAGTTCGAGTCTATTTCGAGTTCAAGTTTTCGAGCTGAGTATTGAGTTTCGAGTTCGAGCAGTGGCAGCCGTCAGGGGCGACGGAACACCGAATTGGCAGGGCCGTAGGTGCGGGCGACAGCCGACAGGGGCAGCCGTGCGGTGCGGGTAGAAGGCTGAGGGTGAGGGAGAGAGTAGAGAGAGAGAGGGTAGGTGAGGATGACTAGATGAGGGAGAGAGTAGAGAGAGAGGGAGGGAGGACGGACGACTCGCTGGCCGCCGGAAGAGAGGGAGGACTGGGAGAGAGGGTTTGGGCGCACGGGCGGGGTACTTTTCAAAAGGGGTACCTTGTACACGAGTTGAGCAGAGTTCGAGTATTATTCAAGTCGAGTCGAGTCGAGCTGCGTCAAGCTTGAACTCAGCTCGAACTCATTTCGAGCTCTAAAAATCAGCTTGAACTCAGCTCGAGTTGAGCGAGTTACCGAGCTTTTGCTGCTCGTGTACAGCTCTACTTAGTGATGATTTTGTCAGAAGCTAATTTGAAGGTAGATGAAGTTGTTTGGGTTCCCCCTTGTAGGAGAAATCTTGATGAATCAGAATTTGAGGATCTGTTGATTTTGTTAGAAATGTTGAGTAAAGTTCGCCCATCGATTTTGGATAGGGACTTGTAGAGGTGGTTGGACGATAAGTCCGGTAAGTTCTTGATTAAATCGTTATACCTTTTGATCAGTGTTGGTTCAAATGCCAATGGGGTAAATCACACAACACGTGTGGAAATATTGCTCTGCCAAAGTTAGCCGCTCTTGCTTGGTTAGTGGGTAGGAACAAAGTGCTCACAATCGACAACTTGAAGAAGAGGAATATGAGTTTGCCAAATGTCCATCTCCTATGCTATTAAGATGAGGAATCAATTAATCATCTCTTTATGCATTGTCTATTAGCAAGAAAGATGTGGGAATACTTCTTTTCATTGTTTAGCATTCATTGCGTCTTGCCAGGATCCATTGAAGCTCTCTTGTTAGCATGTCAGGGTGGGGGTAAAGGGAAGAGAGGGAAGAAGATTTGGCATCTATGTTTGCTAGCTGGAATCTGGTCGATATAGTCGAAAATAATCTTTGCTGTTTCAGGAATCGGAAGTGAAATATTGTGGAAGTTCGTAATTACACCAAAGATCTTGTTAAGGAATGGGTAGGTGAATCTTTGGATATAGCACCTTCTCAGATTCCCGATAGCTGGGTAGGTTTCTAACTAGTTTTTCTTGGTCTTTCTTGTAATTCTTTGGCTTTTGCCTTTTTGCAATAAAATCATCAATGTTCAAAAAAAAAAAAAAAAAACATTAAAAAAAAATAAAAATGGGGAAAAGAAAAGAAAAGTTAAAGGAAGGACAAAGAAGCTAGAGGACAATCAACTAGATCTTTTTGCATATGGTATCTGTTGGTTAACTGGGACAGTCATGTATATTGGTAGTTTCTTGCAAGTTTTTGGAAAACAAGTGGGAGGCAATTGTCATATCCAACAGGAAGGATGCACAAAAATGAATAAGGAATACCATGTAAATCCAACTGCTATAGTGGCATGAATGCTTATAAGCACCAAGAAGGATATGAAACATATTCACAAGTAGAAAAAAGAGATAATTGTACTTCTCATGTTGCAGCCGAAATTCTAGTCCCTTCTTGAGAATACCAATGACGGGAAGAAAAAGAGTAACATTTGCATCTCCTATGGTCACACTAATCGTACAATAGATGCATTAATCCAAATGCATACAAAAGGTGAGCATGTTTCTCTCTTTTTCCCAAAATCAAATGCATACAAAAGGTGAGCATGTTTCTCTCTTTTTCCCAAAATTGAAGTCATTGGTCCTAATAGAAGTCTAAGTCATTTCACCTATAGTTGCACAAAGCCTGAAGTGAAGCGATACCAGATTTGGGTGTAGGAGTGGGGAAGGGTTTGTTTCAAAATGCTAATAAATATAAATAGCTAGAAATTGGAAGCAAAAGCACGAGTCCATAGCATGTTTCAAAGGCAAGAATGTCACTTTGTTGGATCATGCAAGTAGCGTAAGCAGCAAGGCGAATAGACTTGGTCCATTGCCTGGGCTAGAGCTACTTAGGCACCACAAGCAACACAAGTAAGAAGGAAATCATGCCTCCAATTTTGTTGCTCATCCCTTGGAAACCCCAACATATTATCATACAAATTGTGAACAAGAGAGGAAATATACCATGCTCAACAATAGCGTTTCCGTTTGGGGTCAACATTACATTTGCACATAAGTGGGGTTCCCTTTTCAATGATTCACGTTGTTCATCCCCACCATGGACGAGCTATGTTGCAAAGAAATCCCTGTAAGAAAATCCTAGCCATCCACTTGTTGGCCTGCAAATGGATGTGGATGGTTTAAGAGGGTGTTTGGATGCCGGTAAGTTCTCTATGTTGTGACGATATGTGAAAGTCACAGGTAATCTTATTTGGATGTAAGCTATAAGTCACTAACAGGTAAGTTTTCATGTTTGAATAAATTGTAAGTCAATTATAAGTAAGAAGTTGTATATCTATACTAAGCAAAGCTTAGAGTAAGAAATCGTTTCAAAATATTATAATCATATAAGAAAGCTTGGTATTAAATATGTCATTTTGTTAAGCCTATTTAAATTAATATTTAGGCTAATTCTTAAGCTAAACAATCATCACGTAAGACATAAAGTGAACCCACGAACTCAAAACATTTGCAATGTGGAGAAATAACTTAATATAAGCATTTGAAAGGAAACTAAAAATATTAATAATAAACAGCTATAAATAATGTTGCCAAAAGCGATTGCATAATTGCATAATGCCATCCATATGGCATATGCGATGGTCACATATGCCATATGGGTTACATGTGATCGCATAATGGCATATACGATTGCATACTTTCCTATCTTTTTGATTTTTTTTTTTTTTTCATTTTTTAATTTTAAATTTAAAAAAAAAAAAGAAAAAAAGAAAAAAAGTTGTGCGATCGCATCGCATAAGCAATCAGCATGCGCAAGTGGGACTCGCACGTTTTGGATTCGCAAAGGGAGTTGCGAGCATGTGCGTGGCCCAGAGAATGCTGCGGTGACGATTCACGTTGTGACATGCCCTGGGCCCAAGAATCGCGATGTTCAATTCATCAAGTGGGTCATAGGCGTTTAGAGGAATATGGATGGTTATAGAAAGGGCAATGGTTTGTTGATATTAAGATTACAGTGGGCACCTGATATTGGAGCCGGGTCATGTCCGTGGTGGGCCCCACCTGATGAATGGCAGGGATCCTGTTCGCATGCTTGGTAGCAATGTGTGATGCGTATGCCGTTTCGGTGTTTCGTTGCCGCAAATCCTTGATTCTGCGTGTCGCCATCTGGCACATATATCTGGGATTGCAGATTGGATAACGACATCTCATCAATGCCTTGTCCCATTCGATTGTGCTCACAGAGCCATGGATGTAGCGTGAATGGACAGCCGCAATCTTTTTTAACCGTCCAATTACGGGACGCGGATTGGGTAATATCCCCACCATGACGGAAACGGATTGGCTACTCCCCCTGCCATCAGCTCCGTGGCTGATGGTCAGTGCTCTGTGGGCCCCATCATGATGTATTTGTTTCATCCATTCCGTTCATCCATTTTTAGAGATCAATTTATATTTGATCCCAAAAATGAGAGCGATATAAATCTTAGGTGGACCACACCACATGAAAACAATAGTGATTGGATATCCACCATTAAAATCCTCCTGAGGCCCACTATACTGTTTATTTGACATCCAATCTGTTGATTAGGTCATACAGGCCCAGATGAAGAGAAAAAACAATGATCAGCTTGATCCAAAACTTTTATGGCCCCCAAAATGTTTTTAATGGTTAACCCTCATTCAACACTTTCCTATAATGTGGTCCACTTGAGATTTGGATACACCTCATTTTTGGACTCATACTGTAAAATGATCTCTAAAAATAGATGGATGGCATGGATGAAACACATACATCATGGTGGGGCCCACATAGCACCGACCATCAGCCATTGGCTGGTGTCAGGGGGAGTAGCCAATCCGTTTCCCACCATGACCTAGCTAGAGACGGACGGTCCCCTAAGAAGGTTTCAACAATAGGCATCATTATCAACATTGCTTCCTGTGGTGTTGTGGTCCACTCAAGCCTTAAATCCACCTCTCTTTTGAGGCTTAGTTCTTTCAAAATGCATGGACGGTGTGTATAAAACACACATCACGGTGGGCCTCACAGTGCCCGTGACAGGACCATCCGTCTCTAGTTCTCGCTGGGAGTAGTACACAATCCGCTTCCCAATTGCTGTATATGTATGGTCCACCAGCCGACCTTTTTACTGCAACGGAACATTTACATAGTTCGAGCGGTTTGAATATTGCACACGTGCCATGCGTGATCAGCAAGTATCCTCGTGATACGCCGAACGCAGTTGTCAAAAGCAATTGCATAATTGCATAATGCCATCCATATGGCATATGTGATGGTCACATATGCCATATGGGTAATATGTGATCGCATAATGGCATATGTGATCGCATACTTTCCTTTCTTTTCAATTTTTTTTTTTTTTTCATTTTTTATTTTAATTTTTTTTTTTAAAAAAGGTTGTGCGATCGCATCGCATAAGCAATCAGGCATACGCAATCCAATAGGATCACTTATGCCATTTGACAACATTGGCTATACATGGGGAATGAAGAACTAAAACCAACTGCAAATGGCTTAAATGCCGACTATGGTTCCATTAAAAAAATGCGTGCATGTAACGTGGGTTAAGTTAGATGATCCATCCATTGACTAATGTTAAGATGATTTTGGGGGCATGATCCATCCATTGACTATTGTTAAGATGATTTTGGAGGCATGATCCATCCATTGACTAATGTTAAGATGATTTTGGGGGCATGATCCATCCATTGACTATTGTTAAGATGATTTTGGGGGCATGATCCATCCATTGACTAATGTTAAGATGATTTTGGGGGCCTGATCCATCTATTGACTAATGGTTAAATGATTTAAAACCACGTGCCCCACTTAAGCAAAACCCATGTAATGGGGTTGAGGAATTTGGACTCGAAAACTTCATTTTCTTTACCCATCAAAGGGTTCAAAGGGCCATGATGAACATACTAAAAAATTAGGCTGGCGTACTTACCAGATGGGCCACCTTCATGCAAAGAGAATGTTTTAGAAAAAAAAAAAAGTACAGATGGGTCAAGCAGCCCACGCCCATAAAAAGAATGATCGCCCTCCTTGGTGTCTGTTTTGTATATCGACACCATCCATAAGTTTTGCCAATTCATTTTATGGCTTGGGCCTAAAAATAAAGCAAATCCAAATCTCAGTTGAGCCACACCACAGGAAACAATGGTGATTGAATACCCACCATTAATACTTTTTGTGGGCCACAAAGTTTTGGGTCAAGCTGATATTTGTTGTTTTTCTTCATCTAGGTCTGTGTGACCTCATTAATAGGTTGTATGGAAAATAAACATTACGGTGGGCCTTATGAATTTTTTAATGGTGGATGTTCAATCACAACTGTTTCCTGTGGTGTGGCCCACCTGAGATTTGGATTTGCTTCATTTTTGGGCCCACACCATAAAATGAGTAGGCAAAACTAACAATGTCAATATATAGAGCAAACATCAAGGTGGAGCAGATGGTCAGTCTCATTGAATTGGGGCCATTCAAATGCAATTACGAAAAAGAAGAAGCATGAAACCCAACTGCCCATTGACGAGAGAGAGAGAGAGAGAGAGAGAGAGAGAGAGATTTGGAAATCCTCTTTCCCCTCTTCAATGGCTGCTCTGCTGCAGATGTTGTAATGGTGGTTGCAGGTAGGTTGTTGGCGCGTTTCCCCCTTTTCCCTTTGTTTCAAAAATTCGAGCTTGGACCTGTAAATCACCAATAGGGAAGTGACTTCTCACCTCCAACCCCTACAGTTTTCTGGAAACTTTGCTTGTAACTGAGATACAAGTGAACCCCCCCCCCTAACATAACAATATAGCCATTGGTCCCTATGCACCAGGAATAAATCCACTACTCAGATGATTTTGTTTTATGAAGGGAATTCAGTCCCCGCCATCCATAGTGGTGCATGTGAGATAAATGATCCATATTGGCGAAAAGTTGATTCCACCAATAAGGAATTCTTGCCTAAGCAATAACAAGCATTGCATAACTCCCCTTACTAAATCAACATCATCGTCATCAAAGAATTGTCCCAAACGTTTGGGTCGACTTTAGAAATCCTTTCATGACTGTTTTGGCAAAAGTTTGACAACTGGCTAAAACCTCTTACAAAATATCATTACGAAACATTAAGCCCTCCTAAAACCTCCCTCTCCCATTTGAAACTCAAAATAAAATCATCAAGCCACATATTTTGGAAGAGCAGCATTGCCCGTCTTTCATACAAAAATTTGAATTGCCTATGATCTCAAAATCATTTCTAGTGAAGTGCACAAATCCAAAAACCTTTCAACTTTCAAAATCAATAAGAAAAAACCACTAGAAGAATTATATGACCCCCAGCCAGAGGATATGTACAGAGTGCTCAGGCAACCCCATGGTCCGGTGACCTAAACTGATGATAGCCATGGAAGCCATGCAATGAAAATCTTCCAGACTCTAGCAAATCCAAGCTATCCAATCTTCATCCTTTACACCGAATGGGGGCCCTTGGTATTCTTTACTAGCTGTCTATGTGCAGGACACCAATCTCAGTGCTGGGATGTCACAAATCCAGGATATTTATGAGAGAGTGTCCACCCAAAGTTCCGTCCATCAGCCCAACTGTCTGTATCATACAAACTAAGGGTCTGTCTGCAGGACACTCTGTAAAAATCCTCGGACCAAGATCACATAACTGCGAACTTCCCTAAAGAGTGCCAATTCAAAGATCGATGATCAAGAAATGTTAATTTCACAAACTAAGAGCATAATAACCGTTCAGCTACCGACCAGGTTCGACCGCTTGCAGATCAAACAACCATAACAAGAAAAAACACAAACATTCAGGAATCTTATACAATAGAGACATAGTATACTGCATACATACCGAACTGAACTAGGAATTCGAAGAGGCGACGGACGTTCAAAGAGATGTGAGAGATGAATTCTCGATTCTCCCAATCAGCTTGCACTGCGATTCCCACATTAACAGCATTCGTGATCATTTTAAGGCATGAGCCCAAAAGGTAGGCAGATATAAGGCTTGAGTATAGCTCAACACAGGAAATAGTAATAGTGGGGATGGAACGGTTATCATTGAAAACCTCAAGCGGGGCTACCGAAGTTTTAGAAGAAGCTGATATTTATGTTTTCCCTTCAACAGTTGGGATGGAAAATAAACGGCATGAGTGGGCCCTAAGAAGGTTTCAACAATAGGCATCATTATCACCATTGCTTCCTGTGGTGTTGTGGTCCACTCAAGCCTTAAATCCACCTCTCTTTTAGGCTTAGTTCTTTCAAAATGCATGGACGGTGTGTATAAAACACACATCACGGTGGGCCTCACAGTGCCCGTGACAGGACCGTCCATCTCTAGTTCTCGGTGGGAGTAGTACACAATCCGCTTCCCAATTGCTGTATATGTATGGTCCACTAGCCGACCTTTTTACTGCAACGGAACATTTACATAGTTCGAGCGGTTTGAATATTGCACACGTGCCATGCGTGATCAGCAAGTATTCTCGTGATACGCCGAACGCAGTTCCGAATCCAAACGACGGCCTGGGTCCCCAAGCACTTAGAACTGTGCATGTGGCGTACACGTTACTCAGATTAAGCTGTCCCAACCGTGGAGTCCAGTTTATATATATCATCATCCAAAGGCTACACATTTTATTGGAAAAGGTATTCCCATGAGGTCGAGCACTGTGGGCCCCACGTGATGTGTGAGGGACATCCACCCATTAGTTAGATGCACCCTTCCGTGTTGGGCCATGGGCCTAAAAATCAGGCCAATTCGTGACTTAGGTGGGCCACATCACACAAAACAATTGAGAGTAGATGTCCACCCATTGAAAACTTCATGATTATTTATAGGTCCACTGCGATGTGGTTCAGACATCTAGAGAATCTATTGTGTCTACCACGTGGATGAGGGATTACACCAAGTTTCAACATCCAGAGAATCTATGGTGTGTACCAGGTTACACCAAGTTTCAACCGTATCTAAAACTTAAGTGGATTCATCAAGTACTTTTAGATGTTTTAGGCATGATTTCACATGGGTTTAACAGATTATTATTATTGTTATTATTGAATATATATATATATATATATATATATAGAGAGAGAGAGAGAGAGAGAGAGAGAGAGAGAGAGAGAGAGAGATGCAAACTAGCTCTCATGGGAACTTGTGAGCACTTTTTTAACCCGCTATATGGACATAAATTCAAAACTAGTTCTCATGGGAACTCGTGAGCACTTTTTTTAACCCGCTATATGGACACAAATTCGGAATAATTTACTAGATGAGTCACTCATGAAACTCCAGACCCAAAAGTTAGCCTAATTGAAAATTTTAGTAGGCCATAGCAAAATGAGAGGCAAATCAAGGGAGGAATTTCTTCTTACTTTGCCACGGCATACCAGATTTTTCATTCAAACTAACTTTTAAGCCTTTGGGGTTTCATGAGGTAATTCACCTACTGGATTTTTCAGATTTTGAGCCCACATCACATGCTAAAGGTGCTCACCAGTTCTCATGTGAGCATTTCAAATACACACCAATGTGAGAGAGCTGCATTTGTAGTATCAATAGTTCAGGCAAGAGTGGCTGGATTTTCGGGTTTGACAAAAATATTACTAAATATCGCATTATATTGCCTATATATTTATACAACGTGACATTTTCAAAATATTGCTATTATTAGTTATAATGTAACGATGATAGCATTTGATACTAGCGGTATCACAATCCACTCTTTTTTCAAAAAAAAAAAAAAAAGAAGAAGAAGAAGAAATAAAGAAAGAAAAAGAAAAACCTACAAAATCCCAAAGTTTGTCACATTTTGCAATTATTTGGTGGAAAAACTTCTATTTTTTCTTTTTCGTAGAAATTAGGATCAGACAGCAGGTCCCTCCTGATTGGCTGGAAAGATTTCCTTTGTTTAGCTTAAAGGTCTTGGCTGGAAAGAACACAGACCAAGACACCTTGATGTCGAGTTAGAAGGTCGGGGGCCAAAGCCATTCAGTTTCGAATTAGCCTGGCTAGATGTGAATGACTTTGTGGGGCTAGTCAAGTAATGATCTTGAAAAATGGATGGATGGTATGGATATAGTCCATATATCATGGTGGGAGCCACAGAATTTGCTGACAGCAACGTACTCATCAATTGGATCCGCACTGTGCATGGGCGGGATGGCTTGCTATATTTCAAATTTCAAATGGATTGAAAAGCCTCTGCTAATCCTATGTTTCAAATGGATTCGTCATGACCCTTCTCAATACACGGCTCATTTTCCAAAGCATAAAAACCTAGCAATTGTTGAAGAAAACAAACATGGTGTGGGATTTAAATGGTGGTATTTTCAATTCCATCCTACTTAATCCCATCTAATTCCATGCTCCAAACGCCCCGTAAGTGTGTGGGGTCCCAGCTCCACCACAAGCTTAAAATGTTAAAAGAAAAGCTCAAACAGTGGTGCAGGGAGGTCTATGGGGAAAGGGAAGCTCAAATCTCAAACATCCTAGACGAGATCCACACTCTCGATCTGAAGGAAGAGGGACCTGCCTTGGAGGAGGAAGTGTGAAGAAGAGAGTTATTGCAGGAATACTGCAAGCGCCTCAAGGAAGAAGAAATCAAGTGGCACCAGAGGTCCAAGGCAGTGTGGCTTAAAGAAGGCAATAGGAATACATGTTTTTCCACAACCAAGCTTCAGCTAGGGCCAAGAGCAACATAATCTCAGCAATTACATTGGATGGTAAGAGGGTAAAAGAAAAGGCCCAAGTGTGTGAAGCAATGTAGGCTTCTATGAAAACCTCCTGTCACAGGAAGATTGGGCCAGACCTTAGCTTGATTTTTTGGCCTTTGCTACACTCTCTGAAGGGCAGGCTGTGGCCCTCAAAGTTCAGTGCTCAGAGTTGGAAGTCAAGGGAGCAGTAGACAGTTTAGCCAGGGACAAAGCTCCAGGACCGGATGGTTATCCCATTACCTTTCTTCAAGTCTTTTGGAGTGCCGTGAAGCAAGAGGTGATGGATTTCATCAATGACTTTTTCGCCAAAGACTCTCTTAGGCCGGATTATGGTGCTTCCTTTATAGCTCTTGTTCCAAAAGTAGAAGTAAGAGATTTTCAGCCAATTAGTTTGATTGGAAGCCCGTATAAGATCCTTGCCAAGATCCCGGCCACTCGATTTTGTGTGGGGGAGGTCATTTCGCCTAACCAAGGGGCGTTTGTTGCGGGCTGGCAGATTCTCGATTCCGCACTCGTTGCCAGTGAATGCTTAGACTCCCGATTTAAACAAAAGAAAGCGGGGATTGTCTGCAAACTCGACATTGAAAAAGCATATGATCATATTCAGTGGGAGTTCCTCGATTGTGCTAAATAGAGAAGATGGATGCAAGCTTTGTTAAATCTACATCTCCTTTTGATGAGGATATCCAAGCACCATACCAAATGAGGATTGAGCCAGTCTCCTTATATCTAGATGATTATTACATGGGGCTAACTTGGCCCAATTCACATTCCTAGCAACGTTAAAGATCTCGCGTGCATGTTCATGCATATTTGAAGGCCCCACACTAGGAAGATACACGTGGACTGTATATATGAGCTTGACGAACACATCAAACCGTTAGATCATCATTAGACATCTTGATTGTGGACCCCTATGGACCATGAAATAGTTTAGTTGTTTAGATTGTTTACATGCTTCGTTATTTTTGGTATGCCTTATATTTGTGTTGAGATTAGGGAGTTAGAAACACCTTTTAATTTATTATGCGTCTTTATGTTGGGAATCTTATCTAAGAGCGTCTTTTTGTAAAAGGTCTTTTCTAATACTATAAAAGAGAAAGATGGGTGTGTGAAGTCCTAATGCCATTATTTTGAAAAAAAATAAGCTTTCTTCATGTGATATGAAGAATACTCTATGTGATTTGAATCTTAGATGTGGTGTGATTCAATTCCCCATTCAATGGAGGTGCGAGGCTTCCATTTATCATCTTACTTCTCTTTTATTTTATAATCCAAAAGATGTATTTTTCCAAAAACTTTATCTCTCTTCTTCCCTTCTTATTGAGACCATCCAAATCATCGTTTATTTATTTATTTATTTATTTTTTATATATAAAAAAACTTTTCATCGTCCAACTTTAACTCCAATCGAAATCAACGATTGATGACCCAAAAACTCTAACCAACGACTCATGCGTGTGAGCCCCTAGGCTGACCATATGGACAACTGCTCAATCCTTTGATTTTCCATTGCTTCCTCCATTAAAACCCATTGATTCCCCATCCATAACCCTACCTTAAACCCTACATCCCCAATTTCCTATTTTCTCCAATTTCTAAAAACCTTAAATCCAAAATGTCCAATTTTTATGAACCTTAAATTTCCAATTTTCATATTTTTCTCTTCCTAATCCTAGTAATAAAACCTACAAATATGTCCCTTGAGTGTGGAACATGCTTGTGCTAAATTGAAATTTTTATCCTTCCATCGGACTTAGTTTTAATTAATTTATATGATTTCTTAATATGCGGGCATGTGATTTAAGTTAAATCAGATTTTATTTCATATTATTTACTCTTAATCACTTGATGGGTAAGCATCTTTTATTAATTGAATTATTTTAAGAACGCTTTCATAATCTCCATGTTGCATAACAACATTAAATCATGTGTCCTGCATAAAAAATGCATACCACATTTCCAAGAACATTACAAAAACAAACATCGGAAACATTAATTTCATAGAGATGAAGTTTCGTCAATTTATATGTAAACAAATGTAAACATGCCCTCAGCAACCTTCACTTATTGTATTCAACAAACTTCAATTTGATTTTCATATTGTTCGACTGTTTGGTGGGTGCAATTAAATCACGGTCTTCTTTTATCTAAGGCCAGATTGTTGTACAACCGGACATATACTTACATATACATTACATATTTTTAAGCCACAGGGAACAGATCTGCCTACAGTTTGCACGGATGAGAGCATGTGGGCCGCTCAACAACTAACTGGATAGGAGAAGAAATATAGAAATGTTTGGAGCATTCAGCAAAGAAAAAGGCCAAAAACTGCATACCTGGAATCTTCCAAGCCTAGGGATTCTGGGTGCATGAGCCATGCACAGCGATGCCATTATATCAACTGTTTTGGATCATTGAAATATGGGTCCCACTTGTACAAAATGAAATCCAAACAGTACAAACCATGCGCGAGCATTGTATAATACCTTGTCTACATGATGTTGGGAATTCCTCCAAAAGAAGTAGAGTGAATTTAATGGAAACCTCAAGCAGATACGGTGGCCGGTGATAGGCCATACTGCCTGAGCATGGCGTCTGGGGAGGGCTCACGCCCGCGGAATTCCACGAAAACCTAAAAAACAACATTACTGAATTCAGGGTTGTAACTCATGGAATCCCATGAAAATATACTACCAAATCTACTAAATTTAGGGTACATTTGGAAGCACCCTAGGAACAGGTTTTGGCAGAATGCTTTTCTGCAAGGGTCATGTAATCAATATAATTCTAGTGCAAACAAGTTCTGTGGGCCTCACCATGATGTGTTCATGACATCCACCTTGACCATTATGCACTCCATCCCTCGTTTGGTCATGGGTCCAAAAATCAGGCCAATCCATGACTCAGGTGGACCACACGAGCAGCAAAAAGTTTGGAGGGGGAAGGTGCACCCTCTCAATTGTTCCCAATTGTGTGGCCAACCTGAGCCATGTATTGGCATGACTTTTGGGCCCACTGCCTAACATGGGTGTGTGTGTGTGCGCATGATGGTCATAGTGGATGTCATCGACATATCGTGGTGGGTCCCCAAATGGTCAGTGGCACCACAATTGTGGTGAAAACATTTGCACTTGGATCATTTTACTTTCCGGGAAAAAAAGAAGCATTTTGTTTGTTTCAAGCAGAGCGCTTGAAACAAACAAAATATTATTTCAAGGGAATAAAAGTGGAAAAACTGATAACACCCCCCAAGTAAGATGAAAACAAAGTCGCCCCACTTACACATTCAACCAAATGGCGATTTGGGGTACTTCCAAATGCTACCAAAGTGATGTGGAATCAATCAATAATGTTTAGTTCTCTTAGAGTAAGATATCTATGTACAACTACATGTAATATAGATAATTACATAGATAGATACATGTATATCTGTTAAGATCTCCCACAGATTGTGTGATTTATTTCCTTGTCCTAAGCACATTTATTTTATAATTTGTCACAAATCCAAGTTATAAGTCTACAAATCTCCCACCTCTTCTATAGATTCTTGTCATTTTCAGTAGAATTCCATACAAGACTTCTCTAAAATGTAGTCTCTGAGATAACATGGTATTAGAGCCATGGTTCTGATCTACCATGTCCACTATTTGATCTCAGCCACAGATCTCTGTCCTCACCACTAAATATGTCGTCGTCTTGGCACACCTCTGCATCAAAATCTGTAGCTAGACCTGCATCAACGACCAGACATCAACAACCTTTCATATCCATCACCGGCATCATCAAGCCTTCCAGATCTGCACCCCTAGTGCTATCCACCTCTATCCGCACCACTTGTCATGTTGCCCCTGTCTTTGCCAGCCACTCAAAACCAGACGCACCTTCAGATCCTGTTGCCACTGCAACTCACTTCCACCAGATCCAGCAATGTCATCATCAGATTCATCCATCACTTATCTCTGCTCTCCATTCAATCTGTTGTCTGCCTTTTTCCCATTACAAAATGAGCTTTTGGCTCTGCTATTCTCGTACCATCCTTGAAGGAGAAGGGGCGCAGAAACCCCATTTGCTTATTCTGGAGCTTTCTGAGTGCATTGGATTGTGCCCATTTTATGGTTTTTTTTACTTTTTGTGCTCTGAAAGTGCAATAAGCGGTATGTGCATGATCATTTCCACTGCCACCGTCATCTTCTCCACTCAAGTTCATGTTTTGTTCTCGGACTTTTAAATTGGAACCAGTGCCACCACCATATCCATGTATTCATCCATATACTTATCTATAGTATGTACAATTACACAGATATCTTATACTCTTAACAAGTTTTGTTTCTGTACAAACAGCCAATATCGGTACTGTGTTCGAGTGAGTTTTGACTACTTCCAATTTGCAAAGATGATTTTTAAGGGTAAGTCACAAAATTCGTTTGTCTAACCTCAAGTGGTGATTTCCCACCTCCAAGGGCAAGAACAGTTTCTCGGAACCTGCGACCTGTTTCTTTGATTGCCTGTTGCAAGATCGACTAACAAAATCAAATCATTCAAACAAGACCATAATGTTGTTGATGCAGGACATGGAAAATTAAATATGATATGCAAGATTGTAGGCTTAGATCACACCAATTCAGAAACAATCATACAAATTCCACATCCCACATGAAAATCCAAACATTCAATTAAAGGGGAATCTATGCGGGTCTAAGCCGACACAGGCTAGGACTGGACCAATAAAATTATAAGCCAAACAATGTCAAAGGGAAATAAAATCAACTACTCATGCATAAAAATCAGCCCCTAATCCAAGGGATTCTCTAATTTCAATTCAAGGAACCCTAAGGTGATAAAAATGGGCAAATCAATTAGGGATCATGTAATATAGGGTTAGGATTCATGAAAAAAACGGCTATGAGAGGATAAAAGAGGATAAAAACCTGAGCCAAAAGATGATCCCGCGTGTGGACAGCAATAATGGCCCAGACGGACGTGCGTGTGATCCCGGCCGCACGTGTGTGGGGCCCACTATTCAGAAAAAGGCCACCTTGGCCCTGGTCGGCCAGGGATGGACTCCAAAACCTCCAAATTTCAGCTCGATCCGATGTACGGTTTGTGCGTGGTGCTCCGCCGAAGTTTCAGCTCGCCTGCGGGCCGAAATCTGGAAACCTGCTTCAATGAAGAAATCTGATGCAACAAAAGGACAAATTCGAAGTACGGATGGTGGGGGAAGATGGAAAAAAAAGATGATGGAAGATGGGGGTGAATTGGGATCGATGTGGCTTCGCACCACGGTAGTTAGCCCTTCGAAAAGGGAGGGCTTCGCACCCACTTTTGAATTCTTCCACAACTCACGAAGAGAGCAGAAAAATAAAGTAGGAATTTTTTTATTAACTTCAATGAATGAAAAGAACTACAAGGGGTGCCTATTTATAGGAAAACCCTATACCCCAAAACTCGCATCATGTGCACAACCTATTATTTGGCGATGAAGTAAACTAAAATAAAAACTAAATAAAGAAATCTAAAGCGTTCACGATGTTCTAAATAATAGCAATAAGCAAAACCTAAAATATGAAATCAATCCGACTAGCGGGCCATGATCATGAGATCCCATGATGGGCTTTTCTTGATTATCGGGCCCATTTTTTTGAACAAAAATTCCGTCTTCTAACATGGGGGCCCTCCCTGGACATCGTCATCGATCCAGATCGACGTTGGGGCCCTCCTTCATGTGTACATGCGTAGGGGGCGGCGTGCGTGCGCGTGATGTCCCCATCAGTTGTTGTCAAGAAAGATATGTATACCTCATCATTGTCCAGGCCAGCCTCCTCGAATGCAGAGAAAGCATCAGCCGACAACACTTCTGCCCACTGCATGGGTAACATGTTGAAATATTATAATGAAATGGTTTTTTGTCACTTGTTTTGTTGTCCTAATGTCATTAAGAATAGTACAAAATGAATGGAAAAGAGGCAGCTTAAGCCCGCAGTTTCAATCATAATTATGAATATTGAACATTTCTGGGAAGAAACAATATATCTCCATTTTTCTGGTTGACACGTCTACAGATTAGGATAAACCATCAACTATTTCAGATGAATACGAGCCACATGCATTAAAAAATTTCTGAATAATCCTTTCTGCCCATAAACACGGCGATTGTAATCTCTCCTCATGCTAGCATTTCCTCTGATTTTCAATTAATATGGTCGTAATGATGTTGCTAACCTTGCATGCATAAGGCAACCCATCCAGAGGCCAGCACAGGTGCCAACGTAGCAAACAAATGGCTGTAATATCTAAGCAATCCACCAGGTGAGTCCCATCTTTTAGAGACCCTCACCCAAGAATTAGGCTAGTTCACAATGCAGGTCATAGTTTATGAATCAAATGGGTATCTAAAAGAGTTGTCTAAGTTTTCCTAAGCCATCATATTTTTTTTTTTTCTTCTTCTAGTACTGTGGCTCACCTGATGAGTAGACCACCTGATTTCTGGGCAAGGGCATCTAAATTGTGTCGCACACCCGATGCATGACTTAGATCTTACACCCTATGCCACATAGGTACATGCAATGGTATGTATATGAGCTGCATTTTACATGGGTGTTGTATTAGCAAACTCCAGTAATCATAATGATCAACATCTTAAGTAAATTTAAAATCCCAAAATCAAGAAATGCTAACATCCCGTACCTTCATGAGGATGTTAGCAATGTTCGTAAAGCTTTCTGATGACCTGTTGGATGACAAAACATCAATCCACACTGGTTAGACACTGTTGGCTGGCCATGATATGAAACCGCACCCACTGAATGATGCTAACCTCTCTGAATCTTGGTCATTTCATTAGAGAGCATCATCCTTCCACAGTGCGTTGGAATTATAAAAGCAATAAACAGTTGTGCCTATTGAATAAATGTTTCAAGACAATGATTGGACCTATTTTTTCTCCGCAAAATCTTGACTATCAATTTTTCATGATATTGATTGGATGGTTGTGTATCATGCCTAGGACCTTGGCAGTGCATGCTAGAGACCTTAACTGTTCCCTTTCTAAATAACGTGCAATAGTTATGCTCAATTGCAGTGTTGGGGATGATTATGTTCGCATGTGAGTGGGGTTTGGTAAACATGTAGTGGCCAATTCTCTGCTATTCTTTGAAGTCAGCTACTTGAGCATACCCTTCCAACTCCTGGTCTGATGGTGGTACATTTGTGTGCTTTAATGCTTAAGTGGTTAGCTTGGCAACTACCCCTCCATGACTCTGCTTCATGTTTTCGCCCTTCGGGCGCACATGCAATAGCTGGGTAGGGGATCAATACTAGCCGTGCTGGCATGCGAGTGGTGTCAACATGAGCTTATGTCATGGCCAGTTCCATGAGCCAGGGAAAAGGGGAAGGTCGATGTCTGGTGCACGGTCGTCCATAAAACCTTTCCTGATCTACAATTTAAAAGCCAACCCCAAATTATTGGGAGAAGGACTAAGATGTTGTAGTAGATCAGATGGTTATGATCATCCAGTTGGTGTGGCTTTTTTGCATCATGGCTCGACAATTGGTACAGAGCAAGAGGATAGTCTGGATGGATGGATGATTCACTGTCCCACATGTCACTGAAAGCTCTTGAGATGCTGCTAATGTCCCCATGAAGGTGGGGGCATAAGCTATCCCTTTAAAGAAACATTGTAAATGTGAAAAGAAAAAAAGAAGCTTTCTTTGATAAACAAAGTTATCTTTTTACTAGGAGGAGAATAAAAAGCTCAGCTTGGTGTCATGAAGGTGATTAAGTATTATGGTCATGTATTAAAAGATGGTTACGTTACTGTTGTATTGGCTGGCTTATTACGTAAAGGAAATAGTCACCCCTGTTATGCGTTGTGGGAGTTCATTATGAAAAAAAATGGACCATATTGGCCTGTAATATGGCCATAAGGGGTCCATTATGAAAGTTTTTATTTTCAAATTTTCTCTGTTCTTTCCACTACTTTTTTCATTTCAACCATGAAGGAAACTTAAAAAACTAATTTTAAACTAGATGTAAGCTTATTTTTTGGGACCATTTTGGGAAGTACCGAAAGAAGGGATAACCCATCACTTCCTTTTTTCTTCTTTTTTTTTTCCAGTCCTCTTTTGTTGTATTTATATGTAATGGACCTAATCCACCAAATCATGCTTGAATTGTGTTCGATCAGGGCCTATTTGGTCGACTTTCAGCAGGTCAGTCAAGATGACAATTCCCAACAGATTCTCACTAAAGAATGGCCCATTATACCATCAAATACATGTCCAAAACCAAAAAGAAAAAAGAATTAAACATTTACAATCCTAACATTTCTTATAAATTTACCAACAACAGGGTGCATTGGCTGATACAATATGGCCCATATCATATCGGCCCAATAAGCTCACTGGTACACCGGCCGGCACCGTTATGTAATACCTTGATTATGGTCAAGATTAAAGATAAGAATGAAGAAGACAATAACACCAATAAGAAAATGGTAAGTAGAGGTACCTGGTAACTATAGTAACCAGCTTCATATAGATCTGACACACACACACACACACACAAACACACACACAGAAAAGTAGCAAATCAGCACTGAAGCAGTATTTGAGTCGCAGGGGATTAAGAAAAAACAGATTGCAATGAAGAAACCTGCAAATATATGGCTGAAACTACAAAGGAACCTGTCTTCTGGCAGCAGCGGGATCACATGTGTTCGCATACCTACTCTTTGATCAACATCATAAATGGATTCTGGTCCACTGGGATCATACCTTGTATGCAGTTCCAAATCTACACTAGCATATCTTATCTGCAAATGAATGACAAGGTGGCAACTTACTATCTAGGTGGTCATGTGATATTTTAATTAAGCGCACAATACGTGATCTGGATATCCATCAGGTAGATCCCACGTACATGGATCATTGTCTTCAGATCACACAGACTGGATGCTCTTTACCTATTTGATTGGCGCAGCTTTTCCTGCTCAATTCTGACAGCTGCCAATGTTCTTTTCTACCATCCACTTATAGGTCATCAATTATACGACTAAGATTTTTTCTGCTCAGTGAGATCTGTTAATGTGACCGATGCATGGTGGGATCCCACCAAATGAAAACTTCGGACCATAGTGCCAGGTATCCACATTTCTATGATCTCAATCTAAGGAGCAGATGTGCACTTTGCACCCAATGTTGACAAATATTATTAGCAAACGAGATATCAACCTCTAACAATTCTCAAAGGATGAATGAATGGCATCATCATGTCCAGCATCGGATAGCATTTTATTATACTCAAGTGAAATTGAGCAGGATCAATTCAGACTTTGACATGGATAGTTTTCTTTTATTCTAAGGAAGACGATTCCCCTAGAAAGAACCGATACACAATAGTAATGAAACACTACGCAAAACAATTAATGTAGGTACATGAAATAAAATGTAGCTAATCTTACATATAGATAAACAGGTTTGTAGATGATGCAGGCCCAAGGCCCATCATGAGGCCTGATGTGTTGAATTTGTGGGCCATTTGCTGCTGATTTTTGGGCCTAAATTTCAGGGTCTGCAATTGCTATTTTTGTAGGATTCATTGAAGATTTTGCTGATGCTTTGAAGATCTTGGGGGTTGATTCCTTGAACTTGCATAAGACCTTTTGGCAAAATCTTTGTAGATTCATTTGTTGGTGTTTTGTATAGATTTTGATTGATATGAAATCTAATTGTTGAAAATCTTGTTAACGATTCAGTAAGGATTTTAGGAGTCTCTTTGGGGTCTATAAATAGGGGTTGTTCTAGGATCTAGAGGCATTACACTTTTTTTCCAACTTTTGTAAAGTTGTCATTCAAGTTATTGTATCTAGTTCACGACTCCATATTGATAATTTATTTATCGCTCTGTTCAATTACTCTTATGTGGTGTGTTCTCAATCCATACTAGCAATGTGTACCGAAATCTCATTGATTTGATAACCGAATTGCATTAGAAAATGTCCAAATTTAGGACCTAGCATAAATGATGCTTCTTCTGCAGAATGTGTACACACCACCTGCGTACCAGTATGGGTGGTGATTGCACCAAGGATCGAGTAAAGAGGATCTTCTAAATCCAAAGTTCTCAAGATAAATGCATGGTATGATCATGCATTACTACAAGTAAATTATGTTAAAACATTTCCTAAAGTCACAAGCAGGGCTTGTCACCCTATTGGTACAATTTGTTAGACAGGCCACATGCCTTGTATAGCCGATTCTATAGATAGACAATGCATGGTACAATTCACTGTGGATCTAAATCATTAATAGATCTAGACTTCAAAACCCTAGTAAATCTAGAGTTCCAAGTATGACAGAATGGGGATCCTCTATCCTTAATTCTGATCCAAGTAACTGACTGAGGTATTATTTTGAAGGATCCAAATATATTAGGGAACATCAGTGTTGGCAAGATGATCAACCAGAACTGACAGCATTACCAGTGTTCAAGCATATCATCCTTGGGGTGCAAATGGAATAAAGATCATGGGGAGAACTCACAATTTTCTAGAAAGAACTAGAGATAATGTCCCCTTTTTGTTTTATTCTTCCAAAGTAAAGAGCACCAAACTCAAAATATTATTTTCTTGTTCTCCAAAGCATGCTAATGCTTCAACATCCAAGCATAACATCATATAGGCTTAAGACAGAAGAAAGAAACCCCAACTCAGAAAAAGATGAAAATACCCCAATTTGCTTATATCACTTTAAGTGAGGGTACTTTGGTCACTACAAACAAGAAAAAGGAACCAAAGAAGATCACGTGTGCAATCAGGACCCACATGTGCCAAACGTGTGATCAAGTGGGACCCACTCTACCCAGTCTAGGTCCCTTTCGGCCATACTATTTGTAATGTCAATCTTTCAAACTGTGAAAATTGTGATCCAAGTTCAGAACCATAATATCATTAAATAAAAATGTAAGTAGTGTCTAACATGAACATAAGGGAATAAATGCAAAAGGCAGTGGAATTGCATGCATTTTCACTCCAAAGAGCAGGAAGGAAAGTTATTGTTGCCGTATCCATCAGTGATCAAGCTAACCTGACGAAGAAGCAGTGAACCTGCACGGAATTTTCTTAATGCGATAAGCTTTGAATAAACGTCTTCAGGGAGGCTCTCTCCAGTTTCATGGTGTTTTGCAATGCTCATCAGAGTATTCCTGCAGAACCACAGAAAATCAAACAATCCTGGGGGGAACTATTAAACAGAAGCATAACATATAAATGAACATGAATGTGTCATATCAACTGATCAAGATAGACTAAATAAGCAATCTACAGGTGGCAATAAGCCAGGTTCGGCCCGCTCTCTGCTAGCTTGTTTATAAATCAGGTACGCAGTTCTCCCTCAGTATGTTAAGAAAATGCCCTAAAAAAACATATGAGTGCTCATAGATCCTTTTACTTCAGTTTCAGGCGATGAAAATAGAAATGAAAAATAAATCTATATGACCCATGGCCACCTTTACAAATTTGATTCTTGACCAACTTCGAACAAACTAATTAAAATAAAAATAAAAAAAAATTGTCCTCTCAGTGCATTTTCCTGTGGTGGGGCCGACTTGAGTTTTTGATCTGCCCAATTTATGGCCTCATGTCCTAACATGACCTAGTGCAACTGATGGACGAAGTGGATGTCCCATGGGCATCACAGCAGGCCCCACAGATCTTTTTATTACTTGGATGGCATATAAACATCATGGTGGGCCCCAGAAGGGTCTCAATGGTGGGCTTACCCCATCCCCATTGTTTCCCATGGGAGCAGGCCGAACCTAGCAACCAAGTTCGGCCTGTTCTCCACTAACCTGTTGATAAATCAGGTATGCAGTTCTCCTTCAGTATGTTAAAAAAATGTCCTTGAAAAACCATATGAGTGCTCACGGATCCTTTTACTTTAGCTTCAGGTAATGAAAATAGAAATGAAAACTAAATCTATACGACCCATGGCTGATGCAGGACAATTAACCACTTGCTCTAAAAGCTCGAACTGTTAGAGCATGGTGAGCCGCCCACCCCGAGTGTGCCCCTGCATCCCACAGGGGACCCCACTCGAGCCTGGTGTGAAAATGCCCCTGCATTAATCAACCCCGGTGAGGAGTCTCGAACACGAGACCTTCCGCTTTGATACCAATTTGATGCAGGATAATTAACCACTTGCTCTAAAAGCTCGAAATGTTAGAGCATGGCGAATCAATCCCTTTATGTCATAGCCCATGCCTCACATCTCATGGGTTAGGACCTTGGACGACCCCCTCTCATGGGCCCCAAATCACATGGGTACCGCCTCACATGAGCCACCCGTCTCACACGGGACGCCCACCCCGAGTGTGCCCCTGCATCCCACAGGCAATCCCACTCGAGCCACATGTGAAAATGCCCCTGCATTAATGGCCACCTGCACAAATTTGATACTTGACTAACTTTCAACAAACTAAAAAAATTAATTGTCTGCTCCGTGAATTTTTAATTCTTGGGTAACTGCCAGACAATAAAAATGAAAAACAAAGACACAAAATGACTAGACAGAACATGTTGAGAAAATAAAATTGCACATGTGAAGTTTTTGTAAGACAATATTACCTGTGATAACACCAATTTTCCATGAATTGGGAAGGCAGTTCAACGGCATCCCATTCTATTCCTTGAGAACCAGAAACAAGACCTTCATCTTGCTTGGTTAGCATCTTCTGAAGCAAATGACCAAACTCATGGAAAATGGTCTCAACCTACAAAAGTACAGCCAAATCATGGGTGTAATGCTTTTAAATCCAAGCGACCATTGATTTTCTTCTGAAGTATGGTCCAGCATAATCTAAGGGCATGTCAAATATAAAAAGAGAATTCTGCATTTTCTCATTGAGATAAAGGACATGTGCTTGGGTTTATTAATCCATATGTACTTTCCACTACTGCAGCAGGCCAACCTTACGCTGTAAAAAAACAGTGATCAGCTATTGTAGAAGTATATCATTTCAATATAACAGTATTGTAGAAGCAACACAGGCTTCCTCATGTTCTAGATATAGAGATGGTTTAATTTCTAGTAACAGAACCTCTTGAAAAGAAGAGAGCCAATCATAATCCCCAAGAAGATTCTTGTATGCAACATTTACCTCACGGAATGTCATAAGACTGGGCTCGTTTCCTACCGGCGGTGTTTGATTGCACACCATGTGAGCAATGGGCAATCTGGTAGAGGCTCCATCACGTGCAAGTACATGACTTCGGCCAACAACCTCAGCCACCCATCCTCCACCTTGTTTTTCAGAAGGCCTAGAATATGGGTCGAAATAGAAGTATGCAATTGGATTCTCTAACGAATCTTTAACATGATAAAATCTGACATCTCTGTTCCAAACCTGCAGAATGGCAAAAAGAATATATGATCTGCATCTAAAATTGGTCTGCCAGTAGCAGAACCTAATCTAGAAAATTAAGTGGTTTTGCAGATCTTACCGGCGCCAAGCCATCCGCGGGCTCAATGTTGACATCAAAGAGCATCTTCACAAGGCTAAAAAGGCCATCCATAACATTTGGCAATGATAAAAATGGCCGTAACTCTTCCTGCAGTGTAGGAAGCAAAGGAAAGGAATAAATAAACCATTGGATGGCAAACCTTTAGGAGGCTTCTTTAAAGATACAACTTATCATATATGTGCATGTGCACATACGTGCATATGTACATGCACACAAGCAACTGATGGTTGGTATTGCTAAACATAAATCAGTCTACTATACCCAGTTTGCAAATACAAAATTGGGATCAGAATCTAGTAGAAGCCGCTCTGTTGAGTCTAGAGTGCAAATGGGTTGGGTCAACAACAGGTTATTGGACCCTTCTTCTGACAATAAATGGGTCTGGGTCTGAATGTGGACTCATTGGAGCAGGTCTGGATCCAAAAGTCCTCCCTGATTACTAAAAGGTGGAGTTGGAGACCTCTCAAAATCAACCCGACCTGGACCCCATTTCTAAATGGGTCTGATTTGGACCAACCTAAAATGGATCCAACATGGAACAAATCAAAACCAAATGCAACCCAGACCCAGCTGAGAACCAACCATAAAAAATTCCAAATGTGTATAAATTTCATACCTCATTTATATCATACTTCGATTCACGAAGCCTCTCACTCCAAAAGTTTATGTCCCAGTGCTCCAAGTCATCAGTTTCTTTAGCACCCTGAGCTCTACAAAACCTCTTCAGGTCTTCCATATCTACCGACAGAAATTTTCACCTTTATTAGCTTGTTGTAAAAAAATGAAACCATATTTTAGAAAGAGAATCTCTCAAGCGATAAAATGTGAAAACATCCATAGCATAGAGATCAATTAAGTAATATAAACTTCAAGAAAATACCAATCCAAATCTCCAACTTGAAAACAAAAGGCAACCATGACACGTATTTACACAAAATCTGAAGATGTTCATCTTATGTGAAGAGAAAAGCAAATAATTATCTGAATCACCAACCTGGGCATAGCCAAAGTCCCAGTCGTGTCTCGATGTGTGTGTGTGTTTTTTTTTGTAATGACAACAGGGTGTCCCCACCCCTTTAAGGTGAGACTATTCCCTGCGGATGCATGCAATCACCTACCAACCATGTGCATCGGGTAATCCACGAGGAGGGGAACCGAACTCGTGTATGTGGGGAGAAAACCCACACACAAAGCCGTTCGCCCAAACTGTGACAGGTGTTTTGATGTGTTTTTCCTCTTAATATAGGAAGAAATAACATAAAAAGAAAAATAAACTTGCGAAAGATAAAGGGTAATGCAATATGCACCAAGTGAAAGAGACCCAGGATTTAAAAAAAGAAAACAAAAATTTATCGAGGAGCACTTACTAAAAGAACTGGGGAAAAAAAGGAAGAAATAACATAAAAAAAGAAAATAAATTTGCGAAAGATAAGGGGTAATGCAATATGCAACAAGTGAAAGAGACCCAGGATTTTTTATTTTTTTTTTAATTTTAAATATTATTATTATTATTATTTTTTTTTTTTAAAAAGAAGAAGAAGAAGAAAACAAAAATTCATAGAGGAGCACTTACTAAAAGAAATGGTCTCCCAGTCCCATGCTATAACGGACTATGTGAGAATCAATTTAATAAGCACCATATTACCTTGGATGGCAGAATTCCAAGACGCACTCCGAAGCTTTTCTAGAAGCTCTTCAGCTGTGTCAACCGTAGCCATCTTCTTTGCCATGCTTACCTTATTAACAAAACTTTATAATTTTTGTGAAAGAGTAACACGTCTAAGAAATAAATTGACTTCCTTTCGAGAGTTTGTGAGAAAGGAAAAACAGAATCAAGAAATACGTTGTACCTCAGCATAGCTATTGTAACCAAGAAGCTTAGCTTTCTCCAACCTAAGCTTCAGAATTTGGTTAATAATTGGTGTATTGTTGAGATCTCCATTGGAGGCACGGGTTACATAAGCACGATAAATTTCTTCACGCAAGGATCGGTTGGTTGCATGTTGCAAAATGGAGCGATAGCTTGGACCATCCAATGTAATTATCCATGGCCCATTTTCAGCAGTAGCATTTTCATATCCCTAGTGTGACAAAAGAGAAGCATATTAAAAATATAGAGGAGAAATGAGTGAAATGTAATTTTTGTTATCGAAATGGGAGCTGAATGTAACGAACACGCAAAAACAATAGTGCAATAGAAAAACAATGCAATGTTACATATGAAGTAGCAGCGGATACCTTGGAAATAGCCATTTTTGCTGCAAGGCCAAGTGCAGTAGCAGGCAGTCCTTCAATTTCCTTCTTATCCATAATTACTTTTTCAAACTTTTTAGTTGCATCCAATACATTCTCATCAAATTTTTGAGACAATTTTTCCAATTCCTGCAGAATAGCACAGCAAGACAAATGAGAAAGCCAGTTTGAAAAATGAACAAGACAAGCAACTTTCCCTTGATAACAGGAAAACACTGCTTCCTCGATAAAAGAAAAGCACTACTGCTTTGGCTTTCTGGTAAATGGATATGAAGAATTAATACATAGCATTTCCTTTTTTTTTCTTTTTTCTTTTTTTTTTTGCAACTCCACCCATCTTGTGTGTGTGGTTGGGTGAGTGGGTGACAAGGTGAAAACAATGACCCCAGGTAGAAAACAGGAAAAACTTCACCAGGAGCATCTAGGAAATGCAGCATCCATAAGCAAGGATCTATCAGAAGCATTTCCAAATAACAAAATGGTCCCTTGAGTTACAAAATCTACTTAATTGCAAACAACAGTAGCAAATGTAAGAATACTTCCCTCATAAATGATGTTCACCATTTGTCACCTAATTTTTGCAGATGATGAAAGTGGCATTCATAGTGTGAGCACATCACTTCCATTTCTAAGGTTGGTTGCTGCTTCTTTTTTATTGAATGGAAATTTACTGAGAGAAGAAAAGGGAACCACTATCCATTGAGGCAATGGATAAAGGTTACAATACAAAGGGCTGATCTGGACATTCCCTTAGCAAATGCATCAGCTAAGGAATTGTCCTCCCTGGCATATACCTAAAATAAACTTGTTTACAAAAAACAATGGCTTTAGTCTCATATACAATGCTGACACACTTCCATGCACTAGGATGCTTCTACTCACGCACGAGAGGGCTGTCTTCGAGTCACCTTCAACTGAAAGAGGACCACCAAATGAGTCAAAAGACAGAAATTCAACCTTTCTTTAACGGACTCTCAACTCTGTAGCTGTGGGTCCCTGTTGGATGCGAGAAAGAAAAATAAAAAATAAAAAATCATACTGAGCATCTTTCATCCATAGCTACCCTGCTGAGCCATTATCACCAAATTGCCTGTTGAGCGCCCACTAACATTAGTTTTCATCCATCCAGTGGGAGGCAAATTCCACACATGCAAATTTTCAGTGGCTTAGTATAATCTGAAAGACCAAATTCCAACTTCTCCTTAAATCTGAAATTCAGACTCGTTTGAATTCCTTTGCTTGGAGACCCAAGCCACAGTAAAGTATTCGATCCTGAACCACACGCAACAGCAAAGCAACGTTCTTGAAGATTCTGTGATTGTTCTCTTTCCATATGTGCTACACAAGCACATGAGGAAGCATACTCCATAAGACTGATCCACTCAGATTGAAGTTGCCCCTCAACCATCCACTCATAAGATACCCCACCAAGATGGGAAGAACACATGACACAAAAAGAGATGGTTGAAAACCATTTCCACATCTTTCCAATGTACAAACCAATTATTTGGAAGCGCTATGGTGAAGATTATCAAGATTGAGAACATTTGCAACAAAATGGCACCACCCAAGGATGACCTTGGCATCCCAAATTGCTGTTCTTATTTTTGTTAGGCTTCTGCCGATAAGCCTGCTGCCCCGTCCTCACTCTGACTGCACTATTTACATTCACCCACCAATCAAATAACAGGATTTAAATAAAACTACATGACATTTACCTGAATTTTATATTGAGTTTGATTGATTCAGTAGCTTCCACAAGAACTTGCACATTACTATTGACAATGTAATGATCATGTACAGGTCTGTTCCGAAAACACAATTACTAGGATAGTAAACCCTAACAAGTGTTCTGTTTAGGATGCAAAAAAAAAACATCTGGGAAATTGTTGCAATATTCAACTGGCATTTATCAATTTAAGGACGTGTGCAACCAGAACATGATAAATCATCATAACAGGCCTCCTCCAAGTTGGCTGTTTCCTTGCATGCCAAAAAACAATCTGGCATCAAAGAATCAAGGCATCAACTTAATCAAGATGAAATGGAAGCATGTCATGCACTGAACCTGACCTGTTGAATTTTATTGAACTGGTTTCTATTATCATCTTCGAGAGAGACACCATTAAGAACTGCTTGCTTTATCCTGTCTGCACAAACAGTCTAAGAGCATGTGTCATTTAAAGACATGCAAGTAATGAACTTGCAGATTCGCATGTGCACACAAATTACCAGATAGAATACAAATCCAATTATCAGCAACCATTGTTCCAAGTATTGGCGATATTATTGGTATCACCAGCTCGGAGATACCAATAAAACTGGTAGTATCAGAAATTCCAGGTATCGGTGATATATTGCAAAGTATCGCCAATGTGTCGCAATAGTTTCGACTATATAAATTCCAGATGTTGCTTGTATTGTCAATGCATCAGCGATATTATCGATTATATCGCCAAAGTATCTATATTGCCAAAAATCTATGTATTTAAAAAATTGAAATGGAATTTTTTTTTTGTGTGCATGGTTGTATGATAAAATGCATGTATGCGTATATATATTTGCATGCATGGATGGATGGATGGATGTGTATATAGGCATGGATTGATGGATGGATCGTGCATGTATGTGTGTCACTGTATGCATGCATGCATGGATGGATGGATGGATGGATCATGCAGGTTTCTTTGTATGTATGTATGTGCATGGATGGATGGATCCACCATTTTCCCCATGTTTCCACAATGTTTTCCTGAGTCTGCGATACATGCTTTTAGGTTCCCATTAAACGGAAACTTATATGTACGCATCTTTTTTGCTATTATTTGATTCATAAATATGCAAATGCGTATTTCAGCATTTGCTAAAGTACCATCGAGAAATTTCACCAATTTTCCCTAATGTTTCCCTGAGTTAGGGTTACATGCTTTCTAACCCCATTAGAGGAAAACTTACTATTTGTCTTCTTTTTTTTTTTTCTTTTGTAAATTACAATTTTCTCTTTTTGAAAGCTAACAAAAGTATATTATAAACACGAACCAAAAGGCGAAGGACTATACAAAGAGAAGGCGAGAATCACCCCAACTATTTACATGAAGAAAGAATAATTAATTCCCCTCTCCCTCACCAAAACCCAAGGCCCATTTAATAACTAGGCTTTTGGCTTTCAACACGACCCAACCTGACGAGTGGTCCAAGTTTCTAAAACACCTCCCATTTCTTTCTTCCCAAATAGCTCAAAGCACCACCAACAAGCATTAACGCCATGGGATTTGTAAATCCTTTTTGAGATTCACCCCATGCCAAGACAAAAAGAATAGATCAATAGAAGCCAGATAGGCCCAAGACACTTGGAACGAGGATAAGATACGATTCTACAAAAAAGGATGATGTCGGGCAGTGCAAAAAGAGGTGATCAATCCATTCCGCATTCGCCATGCACATCAAACAAATATTTGGGATAGTCATTCCCCACTTCTGAAGGTTATCAACTGTCAAAACTTTGCCCCGACCAACCAACCAACCATGCAAAGGCTGCTACTCTCGGACGAGCTCCATAGTGCCAAATAAACTTGGTAGTGACCACACCACTTGTGCACTCCGTAAGACCACAGCCTAAAAGCATGCTATAGAAGGATTGGGCAGAGAATTGTCCAGACTTATCTAGCTGCTAGCACATCTTATCCTTATCACCAAGGGATGGATATCAAAATTTGAGATGATCCAATAGTGATGTCAATTCCCCCACCTCTTCCTCGGACAAGAAACACCGACAAGGAGTCCATGTTATACAATCCCCAAAGCGGGAGAAGCATCAACCCACCAACACCTATTAGTCGATTAGCAAGCCACAGGAATTGTGACTCCAGAGTCTCCTTCCCAATCCAAATATCTTTCCAAATGCAAATGTTCTCACCATTCCCAAGCACAAAGCGCACTCCATTACCAAAACTCACTTTCATTAACACAATCCCTTTCCACAAGTGCAATGCCCTATACAATGAAGAGTCTTTTGTAAACCACCCTCCAACATCAGATCCATACTTAGTAGCAATTATATCCTTCTAGAATGCCGCTTCTTCCATAGCAAACCTCCACAACCATTTTCCCAAAAGAGCCTGATTCATTATACCCGAATTTTTAATGCGTGCACCCCCTTCCCTGTAGGGCTTACAAACTTCATCCGACCTAAGTGAATGGAATTTTCTTTTGTCTCCCTTCGCTCCTTGTGACAAAAATTCTCTCCTTAATCTATCAATCTTCTCCAAGAAAGATTGCGGGCAATGGTATAACGACATAAAAACACACTAGGAGGTTAGATAATGTCGCTTTAATCACTGTTATATGGCCCCCCAAAGATAAGCATTTACCTCTCCACTTGGCAAGCATTCTTTCCACCCTTTCCACAACAACATACCATAAATGTCTAGCCAGTTTCACCCAAGGTATTCCGTATCGGTAACGGTGGCCGTAACGATCACCAGACTCACCACCATTACCGATACGGGTATTGGTTGTAACGGCCGATACGGGGGCATAACGACTGTTACGATCACCGCAACGGTTGAAAATTTTCTTTTGCCTGAAAAATTCTAAAAAAAATTTAAAAAATCAAGAATAATGTAAATATTCCAAATATGTATTCATTTTTTGTTTTGAATATGTTTATGGTAGTGTAATGGTCCACTCTTTAGTGAGAGTGTTGTATCGGGCTGTCTAGTGAGTTTGTGAACATGATTATATGTATCTAATGTTTACACATCACAATCAAGCATTAAAACTAGAAATAAGAAAATTTGCATAAATACTACTTTTTCAATTTTTTGAAAAAAAAGGCCAACGGAGCTTCTATTCGCTCAAATCGCTTCAATCTACGATTTTAATATTAAAAACTATAGTAAGAGTGGTCGAAATCTATTGTAAAATAATCTAGGAGAGTTTTTGGAATGATAAAAGGTTTTTTTTTTAAAATGGAGAGAAAAATGGATCTAAATAAAAGAAAAAAGTGGCTGTTTTTCGACCGTTACAGGGGTAACGGTTGTTATGCCCTATAACGACCTTTACGGCCACCGTAACAGCCAATACAGTCCCAAAAAATCAACTAACCCGTTTCACCCCCGTATCACGTAATGGTCATGGCCGTTACTTATATGTACCGGCCTTTACGGGCGTATCGTAATGGATACGGAACACCTTGGTTTCACCACACTAAGATACCAACCAAAGTATGTAGTTGGGAATTCACCCGCTTTGCAACCAAACACCTCAACTAGAGACATAAGCTCCTCCTTAGCCACACAAACCCCAAGCATAACACTCTTGGAAATATTCACCTTCAACCCCGATACTGCTTCAAAACACATAATAATTATTCATAAGTTCTCCACCATTCTAGCATTAGCGTCGCAAAACAGTAACATGTCATCCGCGAATTGAAGAGGAGACACCAGGGGACTAGACTGACTAACGGAGAATCCTATAAAAGGGTCAATTTGTTGCCCACACTCTAACATTTTGCTCAAAGCCTCGACCACCATCGCAAAGAGGAGAGGGGATAGTGGATAACTTTGTCTCAATCCACGTGAACTAGGGAAAAAAAACCTTTGAGCGAGCCATTTACTAGGACTAAGAACTTGGATGACCTCGTGTATTCCTGGATCCATGCCCTCCATTTCATTCCGCAGCCAATTCTCCCCAACATGTAGTCCAAAAGGTCCCGCTGAACATGATCATATGCCTTTTCTAAGTCCAGGTTGCAAACCACTCCTCCCACTTTCTGCTTGAATCTAGCATCGATACACTCATGTTCAATGAACGCTCTGTCAATGATCTACCTTCCTTCTAAAAATGCTCATTGGTTCTTAGATATTTTATTCTTAAATATGAAAATAGGTCTATTTTAACATCTCTAATAGTTTCATTGAGAAATTCCACAAATTTCCCAATGTTTCCTTCAGTCAGTGATACATTTCCAAGTCAGTAGGGTGTACTAACAAAAAAAAAAAGTATTGGCAATATTGATGCATGTTTCGTATCCCTAGCCAGCAATACATGTAACGATACTACGACCACTGCGATGAGTACATCCGAGCAACATACCAAAAGAGGAGGGATGAGCCAGTCTTCTTATGGCTTGACGACCATTACATGGGATCCACTTGAGCCAATTCACATTCCTAACTACGTTGAAGACCCCACGTGCATGTTTGGGCATCTTTGAGGACCCCACACTGGGAAAATGCACGTGGGCTGCATATAAGAGCTTGATGGACACATCAGACTACTAGATTAAGTAGACACAATGATCGGACCGTTGGATCTCACCATCAGACATCTTGATCGTGGACCCCATGGGCCACGAAATAGTTTAGTTTGTTTATATGTTTCGTTATTTTTGATATAGTTTATATTTGTGTTGAGATTAGGGAGTTAGGAACAATTTTTAATTCATTTAACGTCTTTATGTTGAGAATCTTATTAGAGAGTGCCTTTTTGTAAAAGGTCTTTTATGATAATATATAGAGTTGAACATCCCCACCCTAGTCATTGTGCTTGTTATGAATGAAAATGATTTCTCTCATTTTGCTTTGAGATTGAGAAAAAATTTATCTTCTGATTGGATTGGTGGTGCGAAAAGCCACAGGGAGCGATTTCCTAGTTTTTTTTTTGTTTTTTTTTAAATAATAATAATAATAATTTCTCTTTTCATCAAGGTATTATCTTCCTTCTTCTCTCTTCTTTTCTCTTTCTCTACTTACCCCAATTTCTCTCTTTTTTGAATTTTCTTTTGTCTTACTACAACCCACATTCAATCAAACCTTAACCCATCCCAATCCCTACCCAACCCAACCCTAACCCTAAAATTCCCAAATTCCATAAACCCTAATTTTCAAAATCCTAATTCTCCACCCCTTGATTATCAAATCCTTAGATATTCAATCCCTAAAATCTGAAAATCCCTCGGCCAAATCATAAATCCCTAATTTCCATAACCTGAAATCCATATTCTCAATTCTAGAAACCCTGAATCCTAAATCCCTTAAACCCAAAATTTGAAATTCTAACCTGAAACTTCCCAAAACATCAACTCTAATGTTCCAAACCCTAATTCCTCTAGATTCACCAAACCCATTTCTCACATTCCCTAGCCTTTAAACAGCTCTAACACATCAAAACTCTTACAAGACACATGATTTCTATTGAATTCAGATTTAACCTTCCCATGATGGGGGTTCTATCTCCCATAAGTCCTGGTTAATCAGTAATTTATGAGATTCGCATTGCGGACTGTCATAGGCTTGAATTTGGCCATGTCATGAATATGAAATTTCTAAATTTATAGTAAATTAGCTTTATTTTGTCATTTCATTGCTCTAGTTAATTTGTCTTTTAATTTCATGGCATCGTATTAAGCTAGATCATTGTTGTTGGAATTTGTGCGGCGGAATCACACAGATTTGGTTCTAGGATAGCAATCTAAGAGCACCGAGCAATCACAAGAGAAACATAAAGATTTAACGTGGAAAACCCTTTCGGGAAAAAATCACGGCACAAAGCGACAAATCTTCACTATAAAAATAAAAATTACAAAGAGAGAGGACTTAGCCGATTCGAACAACCTCGAATCTTACCCTTGCTACACCCTTTGATAACCCTAGAATCCTTTTAGAAACCCTTGGAATATCTTTAGGAAACCCTTAGAATGCATGAGAATGGCCCTAAATACTCCTATTTATAGATGGGAAACTCCCACTTAGGCACACCCCTAAAAACCGTCTCAAATTTATGCAGTCCACGCACAAACTGCGCACCGTCTGTGTAACCCTCAACTAGTCGAAGGGACCTTCGACTAGTCGAGCACCTTGGAACTCCAAATACATCGTTGTTGGACTTTGAGTCGAACAGACTTCGACCAATCGAAGGGAGCTTCGACTAGTCGAGCAGCGTAGACAGAAGATTTAAGACATCTTCTGACAACAATCTCCACCATGTCTTCAATCTTCAATCATGTAACTTTTTGACATCTTCTCTTATCTTTGCATCGCATCATACCTGCAATCAATCGCTTCTCGTGCACACTCCGTCCTTCTTTTACGCCATCACCAAGCCCAGAGAGGTTGCACAGAACTTAAACTTCTCTGTAGGAACGACTTTGATGATCATGTCTTCTGGATTCACACTAGTGTAAATTTTCTTCAGTGTTACGCCTCATTCCTCAAGCACCTGTCGGATAACATGGACATCCAACTAATTGCTCCACCCGCTAGTACAAACGAGTAACCTGAAGTCGACCTTCTGGAATCCACACTGCCTGCGTAATCTGAATCCACATACCCTACCACCTTTGTCCCTGTCTTCTCAAAAGATAAGACGTAGTCTTCTTACCATCTCACTGCAACCTAATATTGCTTGCCGAGGTATTTGCTCACAACACCGATAGCCTATGAAACAACCAATCTAATACAGGCCATGGCATACACTGCCGACCGCATTCGAATAAGGCTCATGAGATATATCTTGCTTTTCCTCATCTGTTTTGGAACGTCCTGAGGAAAATTTAAGGACAGACGCGTAAGGAACGCACTCCGGCTTTGCCTGGTCCATCACATACTTGATCAATACTTACCTAAGGTATTCTGCCTGAGATAACCAAAGCCTACTCCTCTTTCAGTCTCAATGTCGAGAACCAACTTTGTAGCCCCCCGATCCTTCATCCTGAATGTCCCACTTAACCAAGTCTTCAGTACATCGATCTCAGACATGTCATAATTAGCGATCTACATGTCATCAACATATAATTCCTGACTCACCATGAAGGAATCAAACCACTACCTAGGTGACAGGTCATACCACGACCTCCTGCAAACTCTTTTCCTTAGCCCCTTTAACTCCAAACAGCTCTGGTTGCTTTATGTAGATCTGCTCTTCTAATTTCCCTTGCAGAAGTGCAGACTCCACATCCATCCTTTCCAGCTCAAGATTGCATTAGTTAACCAGTGTCAATCACGAATCTAATAGGCACCTACTATATCGTAGGCACGAATATCTCTGAGAAGTTGATCCCTTCTCTCTGAGCATAACCCGTCGCTACCAACCTCGCTATGTATTTATGATGTATCCTCCTGAAGATCCACCTGCATCCAACCGCTTTCCGACCCACTAAAAGCTCCACCAGCTCCCATGTGTCGATCTGGTACAACGAGTCCATCACATCTCCCATAGTTACCTTCCACTTCTCAGCACCAGGCTCACCTAGAGCCATCTGAATAGAGGATAGATTCCTTGCGATATTGGAGTCGTCCATGTACCTCGTCGATATCCTGCGATTATACCATGTGATTCTTCTCACAGGTGGCTGCACCACCTGCTCTGTATCCTGTCCGCGCATATCAACCTTCCGCCCTGCCCACTCATGTGGCCATGCCCAACATGTCACACATGTGCAGAGGTGAAATCCGCTACAATCACTGCAGCTCTACCTTTTGAAGTGCTCCCGATCAACCTGTACATGTTACCGAGTCGTTGCGCTTTTATGATTACCCGTGCCCCCTTAGATACTTTAAGAGCACCATCAATACTTGTGAACCTACAGCCCATTGCCTCAAGTACACCAAGAGAAATCAGATTCTTCTTCAAATCAGGAACGTGCCCAACATCAGTTAAGGTACGCTCCACCCCATCAAACATCTTGATGCCCACCGTACCAAGAATCATAACATTATGGGCAATGCCATTGCCCATAAATACCTGTCCACTATCGCACTCCCTGTAGCTGGCGAAACAACTCAGATGATGAGTCATGTGAAAGGATGCCCCTGTGTCTAGAATCCACTCGCCTTTACAATCATCGTAAAAGTGTCTGATCGTAGACATAGACAAAACATCACCATCACATCCACTCGATCCATCCGATGTGGCAGTGTTGGTCTCCTAGTATGAAGCCTCAAAATCTTTTCTCTTAGATTTAAGATTTGTATAATCCTTCTTCACATGTCCTCCCATCCTACAATTCCAGCACTTTAACTTACCTTTGCCTTTGCCCATGGATTTGGATATAGAACCTGAAGAACATGTACCTTGTTCAGAATTTCTACCCCTTGTAAACAATGCATCAGAAGATATCCCCATGTCAATGTTAAGCTTTCTCATAGCCTTCCCTTGAAGGGCTGAGATAACGGTGTCAACACTCAGGGTTTTATTCGTGGTGCAAACCAATTTATTGCTTGTTCCTCATCTTTCAACAACATACATGCTTGTTCCTCATCTTTCATCACTTCCTCCATATTCAGCAATTTGCAAACCAATTTATTGAAGTTGCTGCTCCAGATCTCCACCCTCTTCCATCTTGAAGTAATACCACTGCCGCTTCAAGTGTGGGTGATTTTCAGAGGATTTTTTCGCATAGACATCCTCTAACTTCACCCATAACTTAGCCGCAGTTTTCTCCCTCATGACATTATAGAGAACCTTATCTGTGAGACATAAACGGATCGATGATAAGGCCTTCTTATCAAGAGTATTCCAATCATCATCAGTCATAGTAGACTTTCGCTCCTCAAGAGCACCATCTTTGCCTTGCTTGATAAAGAACTGATCATCTTGATCTTCTATAACTCAAAATTATTTTTCCCTGAGTATTTCTCAATATCATACCTAGTGCTTACCATTATTGCTAATCCCGCGGATTCAGATCTGTGCCCCAATGATTGCTTTGATACCACTTGATGGGATTTATGCTGCAGAATCACACAGATTTGGATCTAGGATAGCAATCCAAGAGCACCAAGCAATCACAAGAGAAACACAAAGATTTAACATGGAAAACTCTTTCGGGAAATAACCATGGTAGAAAGCGACAGATCTTCACTATGAAAATAGAAATTACAAAGAGAGAGGACTTACCCGATTCGAACAACCTCGAATCTTACCCTTACTACACCCTTTGATAACCCTAGAACCCTTTTAGAAATCCTTGGAATACCTTTAGGAAACCCTTAGAATGCATGAGAATGGCCCTAGAGACTCCTATTTATAGATGGGAAACTTCCACTTATGCACACTCCTAGAAACCGCCTCAAATTTACACAGTCCGCGCACAAACCGCGCACCGTCTGCGTAATCCTCGACTAGTCGAAAGAGGGCTTCAACCAGTCTAAGGGACCTTTGACTAGTCGAGCCAGTCCTCGACTGGTCGAGCACCTTGGAACTCCAAATACATCATTGCTGCACTTTGAGTTGAACGGAAGCTTCGACTAGTCGAGCAGGCCTCTTGACTGGTCGAGCAGCGTAGACAGAAGATTTAAGACATCTTCTGACAACAATTCCATCATACATCACACTGTCAGCAACCAAAACTGAAAGTTTAGGGTGCATTTGGATGTTTTTAAACATGCATTGGGCAGAATGGCAATGGGCCCAAATGGACCTCATGTTTCTTTCATCTATTTGATTGAATGCGCTTGCTTGCCATTTCGGGTTTGATGGACTTTCTCCACTCTGCACATGTTTCCACGCTTTCCAAAAAAAAAAGGATCCATTTTCAATTAAATTGGGTACCATTAAACAGGGTGTTGCCACCATTTGTTCTGTTCTCCAAACATGTGCTTAGTTATCGTTTGAAAATCCATATTTAGGCATGGACTTTGAAGAATACAGAAAATTATAAAAATATGGTAATCTTAGTTACATTTTTTTTTTGAGTAAATACCTACTATTTTTTGTTTCCTGTTTCTACAATCCATTTAATTCATTTGTTTGAGTATTAATCATAAAGGCTGCAAAATGAGATATTTCACAGATATCTATTTACTTTTAGTATAGTAACTACGGTTCGGATATTTTACACAGGCAATGGATACAAGAGAATTACCTTCCACTATACGTTTACGAGCAACATTCAATGTCTGCCAACAAGAAGATTCTTGAATAGCCTTAAACGCATCGTAAATGGGCTTGCTTTGTTCCAACCTAAGCTGAAATTGAACCTTGTCTGGCTGAAAAAAAAATAAAAAAAGGTAGTAAACAGAGTATTGAAATGAAGGAGTCCTTTTTTATTAGCAAATGCATGAGACTTATAAAAGATGTTATCTCCTCCAAACACATTCATGTTCCAACATTATACACCAAGGGTTTGCTAGCCCCATTCTCACAGCTCCACACGTGCCATCCCAGCAAGTGTGTGAGACATCTGAGCTGTCCATAAGGTGGTCCTGAATGTGAAGATGAGGATATGCAAAAATCAGGACAGTCCCCTCCTGCGGGTGACAACGGTCCGATCGGAGTTTTGGATCATCGGATGGAGGGGGAGATTTTGGCGACATCTCCCATCCACCATGGGGCCCACCATATGTGCCATTTGGATTGCCCAATCAGTGGTTATGGGCCATCCACATAGGGCCTTTTGTAATGGGTGGGTCCCATTTACAATGGCCCCCCCATGGATTAAGGGAGTATGTTATACTAATTCAATTTTCGAACTATAAAATGGATGTATGCAAATCAATCAGCCGTTTGTAAGACTCCTATCAGGTGTGCCACATATGATCATCGGTTCAGATCTGACCGTTGGATTAATCAGATTGAGCGATTCAGTGGGCCCCACTACAGTTGTGATCTTGAATCTCCTTTATTGATGCATAGACGATATATCAATTCCGCAATACAGATCTAACACCGTTCACCCAAAAAAAAAAAGGAAAAGGAAAAAAGGAAAAAAAAGGAAACTCCAACCTGAACTTCTTCAATGGCTGAACGGAGCTCCGGAGAATCCTTCACCGCCTTCAGATGGTTTACGATCCCCCACACCACCTGCAACCGATCGATGATCTTCTCCAGCGGCTCGACCAATCTCGGCCACGTGGGGCCCACCCTCTTCTCCAGCTCAACCAAATCATGCTCCTGCAGTTCCAACACTCAACCGCAAAGCTCAACAACTCCTTCTGTAACGATCGCAACCAAAGCTCACTACACAGACCATCCGTCGATGTGCCCCACATGCAGATGATCCAAACCGTCCATCCAGATTGACCGTTCACTGTATGTGTTCCCAGCGGTCCAACTGAATTCCACCAATCGTTACCGTTAAAAACCCCCCACATCGGACCCTGATGGTCGGCTCGGATCATCACATGGCCCACCAAAAAAGAGGAGTACGTGAAGAAGCCGTACGAGTTCCTTCATAAGCGCGCGAATCCCGAGACGGACGTGCTTCGGTTCGATGGCATCATACGGAGGAAAGACGAAGTCCTGAAGCAGAGGGTTTTTTCCGTCGGAGGGAGTGTTTTGGGAAGCCATGGAAGGAGGAGAGGACATGGATGGGATTTTGGGAGATGTTAGTGACAGAAAATGGAAATGGTGGTCGTCGGGAGTTGGAGTTCGTTGAAATGTGGTGTTTTTTTGGCGGAGATAAAACTTTGATACTCCGGTAGAGTGTGATGATTCATACTCATGCATATAAATTTATACACGTGGAATAGACTTACCTTAAAAAAAACTGTACAAATAGTGGTATATTTTAGAGGTGGATCCTAACCATACAATATTACTTAAACTATGATGTTATATATCTGATTTGGGAATATGTAATGAACGGTTTAAGTGGATGATTTTAAACGGTCCAAATTCAAAAGACAAATGTCCATTAATCATAGGTCTGGATCACTAAATGCCTCCATCTACATCGTGTTCAACTTTTTGACGGTTTGATTTGAACTTTGAACGAGTATATGTTTCTGTACAACTTGTGTGTGCATGAGTACGGTATATCACTCTCTTAAAGTGGATCAAATAACTACTCGTAAAGAGAAATTTACGACTGTGGACTCCACCTTTTATCCAGTGGTTTTTTTGAAGTAATACAAAACTAGAATACGCAATTGTACCTCCTCGTACGGAGTCGGAATTTCAGGACGAAAGTACCCCCACCTTCCTTTCGAAGACGAGCGCTGACGCTCCTCCAACCGAGAGTTGTACGAACGGCTCAAAAGAGATCAAAGTTACATGGCCCCACAGCTATGTATTTATTATATCCACAACGTCCATCCATATTTCGAGATCATTTCGGAGCATTATCCCAAAAAAAAAATCATATCCAAAGATCAACTGGACCACACCACAAAGAGCAGTGGGAAAATTGATTTTCACCGTTAAAAATTTTGTAGGGCCCACCATGATATTTATTTTTCATCCAATCTATTCATAAGGTCACAAAGGTCTTTATGAAGAGGAAAAACAAATTTCATAATGATCCAAAATTTTGTAACCCCTAAATTTTAATGGTAGATGTTCAATTCCCCACTGCCTTTTACAGTGTGGTCCACTTGATAGTTAGATCTATCTTATTTTTCGTCTCAAGCTTTAATATGAGCTTGCCAAATAGATAGACGGTTTGGATATAACACAGACCTTATGATAGGACTTACAAAAGTAACATTGCAAACAAATATATATATATATATATATATATATATATATATTCACAGAAGGCGGTGACACTAACGCCGGTTTGGCGGCAGGTTCCGCGGTAGTGCCGCGGCAATCCGACTTTTTTTTTTTTCAACATGGAGAACTTTTTTTCCCTTACATTTTTCTCTAATACATAATTAAGTCAATATATATATATATAAGTATATAAAAATATTTTTCTATCTTTCAATTCATTTCTTTGTCTATTTATTTAACAAGCATATCTCCTAAATTAGAATGATTTATTTAACGTGCCACATATGATTTTGGGGTAGGAGAAACTAATTAAGCCAACCAACCTAATTATTTTCCAAGATTCCATCGGGTCAATGGTCGAAAATCCATTTCATTTAGTTCGTGGTCAATTTCAATCACTTCGCGGTCAAACTGGAAATTCAGCGGGGCAAACATGAAATTGAGCGAAGCAAACATGAAATTGAGTGGGGAAAACTAGAAATTTAGCGGGTAAAATATGAGGGCAAACATGAAATTAGGGCTGAAAGTCGGGCCGGTTGGCCCGGGTTGGTGTTCAACCCTAACCCAACCCAAGGTTCCTATACCTAAACCTTGACCTAACCCAACCCAATCTTGGGTTGGGAATTCTCAACCCAAGCTCAACCCAAGAGGGCTCGACGGGTTGATTAGGTTGGTCGAGTGTATACATGTCTATTTGGGAGAGAGAAATCCGACATATCTTGTTAGCTTAAGTCCTTAGAAATGACGTGGACGAATGAGACTCAACATCACTAGTGTATCTTTTACACATACAATCCACACTCAATTATAGTTTATAAGTAACTAATATATTGATTGGGTTCGAGTTGGGTCAGGTAACCTGAGACCTCAACCCAAACCCAACCTAAGTTTTATCGGGTTGGTGTTTGTATAGTCCAAGATTGAGATCAGACCTGATATATCCTGCCTGAGCCTAACCCAATGTCGGGTCGGTCACAGGTTGGTCGGGTTGAACCCACCCAACTTTCAGTCGTACATGAAATTGAGGGGGGCAAACTAGAAATTCAGAGGGGCAAACATGAAATTGAGCGAAGGAAACTATAAAATCAACGGGGCAAACTAGAAAATTAGCGAGGTAAATTAGAAAATCAGCGGGTTAAACTAGAAAATCAGCGGGGCAAACTATGAAATCAACGGGGCAAACTAGAAAATCAGCGAGGCAAACATGAAAATCAGCAGGGCAAACTAGAAAATCAGCGGGGCAAACTATGAAATCAGCGAGGCAAACTAGAAAATCAGCGGGGCAAACTACAAAATCAGCGAGGCAAACTAAGAAATCAGCGGGGCAACACATGAAATTGAGCAGGGCAAACATGAAATTCAGCGAGGCAAACTAGACAATCAGCGGGGCGAACTTAACAGATATTTTCATGGCTTGAGCCAATAAATCTAAACTTATCCAATGTTCAAATGGACCACATGCACCAAATGAAATTTTGAATTGAACTTCTATTGTTGATCATTTCTTATGGGCTATAGAAGTTTTGGATCAAGCTTATAATTGTTTTTTCTATTAATCCATGTCTGTATGATCTTATGAATAGGTTTGATAACAAACAAACATCACTGTTGGGCCCATTATGGTTTCAACGGTGGAAATCATTATGCCCATTGTTTCCCGTGGTGCGATCCACTTGATCTTTTGATATGCTTTAATTTGGGGCTAAACCGCTAAAATTAGATAGAAAAATGGATGGACGGTGTGGATATACTACATACATTTAATGTGATTTTCATGTTTCCTCTGCTAATTTTCTAGTTTGCCCCGTTGATTTTCTAGTTTGCCCCACTGATTTTCTAATTTACCCCGCTGATTTTCTAGTTTGCCCCGCTGATTTTTTAGTTTGCCCCGCTGATTTTCTAGTTTGCCCCGCTGATTTTCTAGTTTGCCCCGCTGATTTTTCTAGTTTGCCCCGTTGATTTTCTAGTTTCCCCTGCTCAATTTCATGATTCTCTGCTTCAGTCTATCTTCTCTACTTCTTCTAGTGGATGCTGCCTATGTGTTGTTGTGGTGGGTCTTGCCTTAGAGGTGTTGTCGCTAAGGTTGGTTTATGGTCTTGGATGTAAGATTATAGCAGCAGACTATGGTCTATGGTCAGAAGTTGGGAGGGCTAGATGGGAAGGTGTGGCAGCTGGTTGGTTTGTATAAGTAGAATATTGTATGTAGGAAGAGTGGTCACTTCGGCCCGTGGGATTTTAAGAAGGTCGAAGAGTGGAGGAGTTGGATTTGCCTCCGTGTTGTTGGTGAGTGAGGTGGTGTCTTCCTGGTAGTATTTATGCCCATTGAGGGGCAGCTTGGCACGTTTTTTCTCGTTTCTCTTTCTCTGAATAACAGATATGATAGGTAAGGCCCAATGTTTTTTGTGAAGCCTACCTGAAAATGTTCCTTGTACACGTCTGTTCATTTATCAAAAGTTTTAGGGGCATCGCCCTCCTTTTAGAAAAAAAAGCGGGGGAAACATAAAAATGAGCGGGGGAAACTAGAAAATTAGCGGGGGAAACATAAAAATGAGCGAGGCAAATTAGAAAATCAATGGGGGAAACATGAAAATGAGCGGGGCAAGCATGAAAAGTGAGCGGGGCAATCATGAAAATGAGCGGGGCAGGCATGAAAATGAGTGGGGTAAACTAGAAAATCAGCGGAGCAAATTGAAATATGAGTGGGGCAAACTTGAAAATGAGAGAAAATTCACCCCAGAGAGAGAGAGAGAGAGAGAGAGAGAGAGAAGGGTTTCATCAGCTGAAAATCGAAGATAGTGAAGAAAAATCCCTCAATTTCGAGAGAAAATGAAAACAAATCAAAGCTCATGTAAAGAAAATACCTGAAAAATGCCAACAGAGAGAGAGAGAGAAGAGGGTTTGGGGCTTCGGGGCTTTGAGGCGCAGCGAGAGGGAGAACAAGAGTTGAGGGTTTAAGGCGAGAGAACGGTTTGGGATTTGAGGTCGAGCACGGATTATGAGAGACTTTGGAGGAAGTTGGGATGTTAGGTGGGGCCCACTATGATGTTTGTGAGGAATCACATCGTCCATCCATGATTTGGACTGGTCTGTTCAGTCTCATTCTGGAAAGAGTAGTATAAAAAATTTCAATAGGATAATCTTAATGTTCTAATTAGTAGCATAAAACTATGTAATGGTCAACGTTCAACTAAAGAAGTGTCTAAGGTTTAAGGGTAGCAACTTTAAAATCTGTGTGAGTTTGGGGTGCTGTCATAGTTAGATCCATCAAACTTGTATAGTTGCGCATGGACCTTATGATTCCTTTTGAAAAAATCGATAAATCCTCAAGTGGGCTCAGTTAAAAGAGTCCATATTTGCAGCTTGGATTGATGTTCTACAACAGGATTTCCATGCTAGCATTCCAAGATATAGAGATCATGGTTTTGTGAACTTGTCGGCAGGTAACTTGTTGTAATTGAGTTTGTGTGTCATGGATTTGTTATATTGACGAGGGAAGAAAAAGACTAAAGAGAGCATGTCATAAAAAATGAGGTTTCTTTCTAACAGTTGCATATAGGTGTTTGTAAAATCTTAAAAGAGAGATAAGGGCTTCCTAGTATGATTCTTGGTATACAGATAATTTTGTCACTACACCAAAATTGTGAATTTAGAACGGTTCTATCTTTGATTTAGGAATGGTTTTAAGCTGTTCCAAATTTGAAACTTTTATAAACCATTCTAAATATAGAAAAAGGGACGGTGTGGATTTCTCATCTCTCGTGTAGCCCACTTTGAGTTTTGGATCCACCTCATGCTTGGTCTCATGTCTTAAAATGATCTCTCAAAATGGATGGAATTGTTATAAACCATTCTAAATATAGAAAAAGGGACGCTGATTTTTTAGTTTGCCCCACTGCTTTTCATGTTTCCCCCGCTGATTTTCATGTTTCCCCTGCTGATTTTCTAGTTTGCCTCGCTCATATTTCAATTTGCCTCGCTGTTTTTCTAGTTTGCCCCGCTACTTTTCATGTTTCTCCCACTGATTTCTAGTTTGCCCCGCTGCTTTTCATGTTTCCCCCACTGATTTTCTAGTTTGCCCCCCTCATATTTCAGTTTGCCCCGTTGTTTTTCTAGTTTGCCCCGCTACTTTTTATGTTTTCCCCACTGATTTTCTAGTTTGCCCCGCTGCTTTTCATGTTTCCCTCGCTGATTTTCTAGTTTGCCCCGCTGCTTTTCATGTTTCCCTCGCTGATTTTCTAGTTTGCCCCGCTCATATTTCAGTTTGCCCCGTTGTTTTTCTCGTTTGCCCCGCTGCTTTTCATGTTTCTCCCGCTGATTTTCTAGTTTACCTCGCTCTTTTTCATGCTTGCCCCGCTCTTTTTCATGTTTGGCCCGCTCATTTTCATGTTTGCCCTGCTAATTTTCATGCTTGCCCTCTCATTTTCATGTTTGCCCCGTTGGATTTCATGTTTGCCCCGCTCATTTTCATGTTTGCATGAAAATCATATATGGTACGTTAAGCAAATCATTCTAGTTTGGATCCTTACTCTTGCTCGGGTGGTAGACTCTTAGGAGTTTCAACACCTGATCAAGCGTTCGAGTATCCATAGGTGGTGAAATTCCACTAGTGTGAGTGTGTGGGGGTGTGTGTGCGTGTGTAAAAAAAAAACAAATCATTCTAATTTAGGAGATATGCTTGTTGAATACATGGACAAAGAAATGAATTAAAAGATAAAAAAATATTTTTATATACTTATATATACATATTTATATAATTATGTATTAGAGAAAATTGTAAGGGAGAAAAAGTTCTCCCAGAAATATTTTTCTATCTTTTAATTCATTTCTTTGTCTATTTATTTTACAAGCATATCTCCTAAACTAGAATGATATACTTAAAGTACCACAAATGATTTTGGGGTAGGAGAAGCTAATTTAGCCAACCAACCTCGTTATTTTCCAAGATTCCATCAGGTTGATGGTCGAAAATTTATTTTATTCAGTTCGTGGTCAATTTCAATCAATTCGCGGTCAAATTGGAAATTCAATGGGGTAAACATGAAATTGAGCGAGGCAAACATGAAGTTGAGCGAGGTAAACATAGGTCTACGTTTAAAAGGACATGTATCAGCAATCCCATGGATCTTAAAACAATCTACTAACATCACCATTATTACCTTAAAATTGATCTCATCCCTTGGTTGGACGGATTGGAAGGTAAAATCCTGGGATATGCTGGGCATGCCAAATAGACCCAGTGAACTTGTCCCGAGTTATAGCAATTCCATAAATCTTTTTCCAATCCACTAACACCAAAATTCATTACCTTAAAATCCATCTCATCCCTCCTAATCCCATGGGATTCTCTCGGCTAAATAGGCCCTTACTGGAACGGAGTGAAGAAGGGGGGTGAAAACGGCAACAGTGAAAGCAACGCAATGGAAAGAGATGAAAGAAACGGGACTGAAATCAGCGGGGCAAACATGGAATTGAGCATGGCAAACTAGAAAATCAGCGGGGAAAATATGAAATTGAGCGGGGGAAACTAGAAAATCAGCGGGGCAAACTAGGAAATCAGCAGGGCAAACATGAAATTGAGCGAGGGAGTTAGTTAGTACGCTCTCATTGTACTAAGTAAACTCAGTTGGGCTCACATTGAATATATGTAGTATATCCACGCCGTCCATCCGTTTTTCCATCTAATTTTAGCGGTTTAGCCCCAAATTGAAGCATATCAAAAGATCAAGTGGATCATACCACGGGAAACAGTGGGGATAATGATTTCCACCATTGAAACCATAGTGGGCCCAATAATGATGTTTGTTTGTTATAAAACTTATTCATAAGATCATACGGACATGGATTAATAGAAAACACAATTATAAGCTTGATCCAAAACTTCTATGGCCCCTAAGAAATGATCAACATTAGAAGTTCAATTCAAAATTTCATTTAGTGTGGTCCATTTGAACATTGGATACGTTTAGATTTATCTGTTCAAGCCATGAAATTATCTATTAAGTTTGCCCCGCTGATTGTCTAGTTTGCCCCACTCAATTTCATGTTACCCCACTGATTTCCTAGTTTGCCCCACTGATTTTCTAGTTTGCCCCGCTGATTTTCTAGTTTCCCCCGCTCAATTTCATGTTTGCCTCCATGATTTTCTAGTTTGCCCCGCTGATTTTCTAGTTTGCCACGCTGATTTTCTAGTTTCCCCTGCTCAATTTCATGTTTGCCCCGCTGATTTCCTAGTTTGCCCCGCTGATTTTCTAGTTTCCCCCGCTCAATTTCATGTTTGCCTAGTTGATTTCCTAGTTCGCCCCGCTGATTTTCTAGTTTTCCCCTCCCAATTTCATGTTTGCCCCGCTGATTTTCTAGTTTCCCTCCCTCAATTTCATGTTTGCCCCGCTGATTACCTAGTTTGCCCCGCTGATTTTCTAGTTTGCCCCGCTGATTTTCTAGTTTCCCATACTCAATTTCATGTTTGCCTCGCTGATTTTCTAATTTATCTCGCTAATTTTCTAGTTTCCCCCACTCATTTTCATGTTTCCCCCGCTAATTTTCTAGTTTCCCCCACTCATTTTCATGTTTCCCCCGCTGATTTTCTAGTTTCCTCCGCTCAATTCATGTTTCCTCCGCTGTTTTTCTAGTTTGCCCCGCTCATATTTCAGTTTACCCTGCTGTTTTTCTAGTTTGCCCCGCTCATATTTCAATTTGCCCCGCTGATTTTCTAGTTTCCCCCGCTCATTTTCATGCTTGCCCCACTGATTTTCATGCTTGCCCCACTCATTTACATGCTTGCTCTACTAATTTTCATGCTTCTCCCGCTAGTTTAGGATTCTTACTCTTACTCGGGTGGTAGACTCTTAGGAGTTTCAACACCCGGTCAAGTGTTCGAGTATCCATACGTGGTGAAATTCTATTAGTGTGAGTGCATGGGGGTGTGTGTGCATGTGTTAAAAAAAAGAGAAAAAAACATTCTAATTTATGAGAGTTAAATATGCTTGTTTAATAAATAGACACAAAAATGAATTAAAAGATAGAAAAATATTTTTATATACTTATATATACATATTTACATAATTATGTATTAGAGAAAAATGTAGGAGAGAAAAAGTTCTCTCTATTAATATTAAAAAAAAAAAAAAACTAGACAGCCGCGGCACTGCCGCCGAACTGTCTGTGCCTTTCTTTTTTTTGCTAGGTTGCTTTCATGGGTCCCATCATGATGTCTGTGTTATATCCAAACTGTCCATCTATTTGGTGAGCTCATATTAAGGCTTGAGAAAAAAAAGAAAAGATAGATCTAACTATCAAGTGGACCACATTGTAAAAGGTAGTGGGGAATTGAACGTCTACCATTGAAACGCTTTCAGGGGTTAATGAAGTTTTGGATCATTATGAAATTTGTTTTTCCTCTTCATCTAGGTCTTTGTGACCTTATGAATGAACTTAGATGGGGAGGATTTCTCACAAACATCACAGTGGGCCCCAACTTAGACGGGGGAGGATTTCTAATGGTTGACGCTCATTCAACACGGTTTCCTGTAATATGGTACACTTAAGATTTGGATATACCTCATTTTTTGTCTCATACCATAAAATGATCTGCAAAAATATATGGACGGCATGGATGAAAAGCATAAATCATGGTGGGGCCCACAGACCACGACGATCCGCCATTGGCGGTTGGCAGGCGGAGTAGCCAATCCGTTTCTTTGAAAAGGAGGGGTATTTTCGTCCTGTAATTTGTCGTCCGTACGAGGAGGTCTAAGTGAGTATGTTAAGTTTGTATTGTTTCAAGAATATCCAATGGATAAAAGGTGGGGTCCACAGTCGTAAATTTCTCACTCGTAAATCCCAACCGTGGCTACTGGGAAATCGAATCGTACTGAGTAACCTTTGTAGGGCCCACCGTAAATTTTGTAGTTTATCCACGCCGTCCATCCCTTTTTCCATATCATTTTAAGGGTTGAACCCAAAATAGAAGCATATATAATGCTCAAGTGTACCTTACCACAGGAAACAGTGGGAATAATGATTTCAACGGTTGAAATCTTCCTAACGCGTGCAGTAATGTTTATTTTTCATCCAACCTGTTCATAAGATCACACAGACATGGATGAAGGGAAAACACATATATCATCTTGATCCAAAACTTCCCACGAGAACTTTTCAACGGTAGATAGACATTCAATTCAAATTGTTTCCTGTAGTGTGGTCCATTTGAGCTTTGGATATGTTTCATTTCTGGGATCAACCCCTAAAATTATCTGATAAAATGGATGGACAGAGTGGATAACATATATAAATTACAATGGGCCCCATATAGTTTATTCATTACGCTCACCGAGTTCCCCAGTACGCAATCCACTTCGGTTAATCGAGGGGGAGGATTTCCGGATTAGTTATAGTAAAAAAAATGGTTCTTTTATTTTCTTTTTTTGTCTGTACTTATACTCTGTAGGAGTGTAGGACTATGATGGTTTTAACTCATCCATCCAGACATAAGTCAAGCCGGCCAAATCAGGGAACTCACTTCTTCGGATAGGTAATGGCAGATCATTGATTGGATGGTCGGACTACTTGTTAGAAATTCTCGCTGTCCCTGATGCAATATCCTGAAATTTCTGCCCACTAGTGAATACACGAACTGAGAACTGAATTGTCATTGATGCAATATCCGAAATTCCTGCGCATGAGTATAAATACGAACTGAATTGTCTAGATTAGGGGCAATTAGATTAAAAAGTTATGGGTAGTTTGGATGTTTATAATTTTTTTTTATTGTAAACGCATTATATCTAAAAAGAGTTTAAATTATAATCAATTTATATGCTATTCCGTTAAGTTTTTAAGTGGTAATATGTTTACATGTAAATAAATTGTGTGTTTGGCTAGCCTTAAAGTATTTACAGGGAATAAAGTAGGTATTCATATCATAAAACTTGGGTAGTAAGCTTTCCAAAATTTGCAAATCACAATAAAAGTTATTTGATTTTTTTAGAGACCTAAGAGAGCATTAACCGGTGCACTCACTTATAGTAAGTTATGTTTTTACAAAGTTTGAGTTAGAGTTTGATTCTGAAACTTCTTCATGATATCGCTATTAGGATTGTAAATTCATTTTTATCATTAATCAATTTATTTTAAATTTTATTAGAATTTATTTTTATTTTCCCTATTTTCCTCATGGATTCGAAGAACCTCTATGAGGAGTCCAGAGAAGCTATGTGGATTTGGAGTAATTATCCCGTGAGTAAGACGGTGATCTAACTCATCAAGTCCATCCCTGAAAAATTCAAAACAGTGGTGCCAATGGCCTCATTTACATTAATCCAGATGATTAAAATCCTGCCATTCGTTTTGTATGGGTGAATCTTGAAAATAAGCCTTATCAGATGATCCACACTATCTGACTTTAAGGATGAATTGAGGCGTCCACCGTTTTGTTTTAACCATCCATTCGATAACCACCGATTGGAAGGTTTGTATTGGCCAAGCACTCTGAATTTTAGCCTACAAAAGCTACGGGCAATGGCCCACAAAAGGAACCATTGATCAGATCGTTAGGATTGTTCAAACCATATGATCTTTCTGGTACAAGATGTGGTGATTGAATGGAGGGGCCAGATAAACAGCAGTTGCATAGACTGGATGGTGGAGAAACTGGGATGGCTTATGCAATGAGTTTTCTCTGTAGTTTTAATTTGCAAACGTTCATTCCTCGGGATAAAATCATGTTGAGTTATTACAGTTTTCCTGAATTCCCAGTTCAGGAAATTACTAAAACATACTTGGCCTGTTTGGATGCACCCTCCAAGGGGTGTTTGAAGCCTGAACGCCATTTTCATCCACATGGCAGTTGATGATGTGCGTTTGGATGCACTTTGCAAACCAGTCTCATGTCCTGCTCGACAAAATAGGCAATAAAACACCTATTCAACTGGCTTTTGCCAAGGCAACAGCAGGCTTGAAAACCTTTTCTTAGGAAACCCTTTTGAGGAAGTGGGTCCAAACGGCCCCTCGTATAAAAAAAAAAACAGACAAAAACAGAGATTCTGAATAGATTTAAGAACAAGAAGATCCCAGGCATCCAATCTTTGGTCACTTTTCAATGAATGGGGATCACGTACCTTTTCTTCTTCACAGATAATATTTTGAGCATGGTCCATCATGATGGGACCCACTGGATCAATGGAATGGATCACCAGACCATAGACCCCACTTGTGGGCTACTCTGGGTATCCTCCTATTGAAGTCATTTCCACTTTTAGGATAACAATTGCAATTCAATTTGACAGTGCATCCAAACACTCCCCAAATCCACCAAATTTATTATGTAATATTATATATTTTGTACCTTATTCTCAGAGTATCAAGATTATTTCTCCAAGATAATCTATCTCAAAGCATTAAACTTAGATAAAGGAAAATAGACTTAGATGGTTTCGTCATGTGCAATGGAGACAGAACCACACCGGTTAGAATGAGTTTCGAAGGCTCTAAAAGGCAAGTGGAAGGTGTAAAAGGTTGTGGATGGAAGCAGTGAAAAAATACTTAATGACCTATGGTGTAAATGAAGGTATGATGGAATGGTGGAACAGGAATCATAGCTGACCCAATTAACTGGGATTTGGCTTAGATGATGATGATCACCTTGAAATGGCAAAAGACAACATGCTACACTTATACCACATCAGTAGATTTCTGAACCTTCTCAAAAGGCTGCAGTGCTTGAAGCAAAACGGCGACAATTATTGTCCATCAGGCTAGCACTCCTAAGTGTGAAGTGACCCATTTCATTCACTTGGCGGGCCACACTGTAGATGAACCACCAGACACACACAGACACACACACACACACACCCCTCCCTCCCTCCACACACACATACACACACACACACACACCCCTCCCTCCCTCCACACACACACACACACACACACACACACCTCTCTCTCTCTCTCTCTCTCTCTCACACACACACGTGTGTGTGTGTGTGTCTGTCTGTCTGTCTATACATAAAATATATTTCTCTTGCGTGAACTCTTTCATATCTTCACTAAAATTAAAACCAGAGAGAAAATACTCAAACAGAAAGATGGATCTTATCATCCGTACAGCCAAGACTTTGAATTCGAGGCAAGTTATATATTGCATGGTATCTGTCAATATATACATTTCAGTGGAGTAATATAATGCAAAGGTTCCACTTGCTTTAGCAATGCAAGTGCTAACATTTTCCATCCATGTTATTATATGGTATTCCTGCAGAAAATTTCACCTCATGTATCCCCATTAAATGAAGACATCAGAGCCACATTTCCTCTGCACAAACAAAAAATACAATCAATCGATGATGAGAAAACGAATACAGACCAATAATAGTAACCGCATAGCGTATTTTGTTAGGCTCGAGGCATTGTAAGTATGAGACATTATACAATGAATGACCAGGTAACATGGGCATGTTGAGCTCAATTTAGGCAAATGCTGAGTTTAGGCCGATCTCCGGTGTGATCCAGACCGCTCAGCTGGTGATGGAACATGCTGCAAAAATCTCCTCCAACAGAAGATCCTGTCTGATTGGTACCCGCAATCAGACTTTCAAACGAACTAACTCACCAAGGTCCACATTTGATGATCATGCAGTTAAGATCACTGATGGAGAAGATTTTTTGGGGGGCCTGACCCATTCATTATATGCCCACAATAGGGATGACAGCATTTTGGTGGATTTTTCTTGAAGGCGCATTTCGGTCATTTGTTTAGAAGGGGTTCAAAATAATCTGGAAGTCATAATACTGGGTTGGCAATTTGTGAATCCTTTTCAGAGAGAGAGAGAGAGAAAGAGAAGGTGATTGGCATGTTCAAGCAATCAGGGGTATTCAATCATTTGTGATAATGACAAGTGCCTATCTTTATGATCTCCAAAAGGATTAGTCAAAGCGTGAGTCATGCCATAGTTCTAAAACTCTGTGCGTCAACTTGAAACTTGGCAGAATTAACCCAAAACGGGCAGATTTCAAGCTAAGCCTCTGGTAACTCACTTCTGATCGTGACGCGGTCTGGACTCAACAAAACTCACCAAGTCTACCTGAAAACTCGGTCAACTTGATATGATTTGTCATGACCTGGACCAAGTCACTCACCCAGTCAACCAGTCAACTTCTTTCATTTTTGCTATAAAAAAATACATATGCCACCCTATGAATTCAATCTCCAGATGTATAGGAAACAAGACCATGCACCTTACCAGCGCAGCATGAGCTGGAGTTTTCGTTTGAGTTCAACAATTTTATCTATTTTTATTAATGTTTTTAAATATTTATAACTATTATAGATTTTATAATTTAACTGATTAGATATCGAGTCAAAGCAAGGAAAGACTTGGTTAAGTCTATGGATCAACCCAACCCTATTGGCCATCGAGTCAAGTCGAGTCGACTTTTCAGGTTTTTGAACAATGATTCATTCTCCACCCAAAAAAAGAAAAGAAAAAGGAAAAAAGAAGGATAATTCATAAAAAGCATCTGAAAATCATGGCTTTGATTGCCATTGGATTCATATCCAATGAGCATCTCAAGCCTCGGCAGAGAAGCTGCATACCTTGTATAATAAGATCCTTCTTCAGTCCTTGTACTTCATTGTTGCTTTCTCAAACCCAATTGTTGGGAATTGTTTGGCGTACTCCTCAACCTCGTGGCGGAGCTTTGCTATCTCAGACTGGATGGGAGAGCTTGTCTGTAATGTGGCCAAGAAGTCCTTCAACTTTGACCCACCTGATTGATAGAAAACCACGTCGAGTATGCCTATATTAGTAAATTTTCCAAGACATACATACAAACCTGCATATGCCTGCAATGTAGTTGTCTAAAGCCCCACAAATGTGTGGAGCCCTGCCCATCCACACGCAAGCATGCATGCCAATATGCATACTTGCGGGATCCGAGCTTTCCATCAGGTGTGCCAAACTGTTTTGACCTTTTGCCTGACAATCATGCCATTTCCTTCTCCGGGTGAACCACCCCGTACAAAAACCAATGGATGGCTGGAAAAAATTTGTTTCAGCCGTCCACTTGTTTAGTACACTGAGGCCCTCCTGGAGAGTGGGACCGCATGAATTTTAGGTGAAAGATCTAAACAGTGAGGCACACCTTATGGAAAGCTTCGATCATGCACATGTGCATCGGCGTGTAGATGGGCAGTGTTCTACCAGTGCTTGGGCTAGGTAAACATCTGCATGTTATATGTAGTGCATAGAAGTATGAACAAGTCAAGGGATGCATGTATGTGAAATGATGAAAGATGGGTACCTTTGGTTTCTGCCTTGATCTTCAAGGCTATCTTAACAGCTGTGTCAAAAAAGTCAGCCACCTTTGCAAAATCCTCCTCAACGAATCCCCTAGATGTGAGGGCAGGGGTTCCTGAATCAGCACAAAGGAGACGTCAACCCAAATTGATCGAGGGTGTGTTTGGATGCCTCACAATTCATTCAATTACATATAGAAGAAATAAACAAAGAGGGGCAGCGCCATTTTAATTCATAATGATGACCAAACATCTAATTGCAAGTCCTTGCATTTCAAGTTGGTTATGAAACTGATAGTAATTGCGATCTGGGGTCTATCCAGTATGAATAGTTCGGGCTAACCACTTGGGTCATTTACTCTTTATTGAATTGAATGATTATGTTCAATACAAGCAATTAAAGAATCCAAATGCAGCCTAAATGCGCATTGAACAGATACAAGCTGTTCAAGAAGAGGCCTGTACCCATCCGAATGCCACCAGGAACCATTGCAGACACGTCGCCAGGAACAGTGTTTTTGTTAGCTGCAATATGGACCAACTCCAACACCTTTTCAACTCTAGAGCCATCAATCCCCTGGGCAGAGAAACACAAAAACCAAGATGAAAAAAATTGCAACAGCATTGTTAAAGAGAGCAATTTCATCAACCTCCTGATTTTCTTTTCATTTTTTTTTTCTTTTTTCTTTCTATAAATTTTTACCTGTGAACATCTCCCTCCCTCTTTCTATCTCTATTTTACAATAGAACAAATATACTTTACTGACCTTGTTCTTCAGATTCACCAAGACCAAATGGTTTTCTGTTCCACCAGAGACGAGATCATAGCCTTTCTCTGTTAAGCTCTGAAAATAAGCCCAATCAGAAGTTATAAGAGTAAGGGTAGAAATATATATATATATATATATATATATATATAAAGATAAAGAAGAAGAAGAAGAAGAAAGAAAGAAAACTAGTAAGCAATACCTGAGCGAATTTTGCACAGTTGCTGAGAACTTGCTCTTGATAGGCTTTGTACTCGGGAGTTGTGGCCTATAATCACAAATTTGCCGAAAAATGAATATTGGAAAATTTGTCTATAATGAAGGCAAACAAAGGTGAGTTTGCATGCAATGTAAGTGGAATTTCAAATCGAGACCCTTGAAATGTAGTATCGGGGAAGGAAACACGATATGGACTTTCTGGGAAGTGGCTGAACAACAAGTCTGAATCCATCACCCAGACAGTCAAGAAGGTAAAGACAATGTCCCAGGGATAATATATAGATTGGATGGTTAGAAACAGGAAATCATGGAATTCTATTACCACCGGCCCATCCATGAGGTGGTTTACCAGTTGCTTGATCTGGATTGATTCACAAGTCACTGATCTTATGAGTTATAGTGTTGAAACCATTTACTAAATTGTACTCCAACATATTGAGTTTGTCATTTTGAACAATGTGTTGTGAGGAGATTCAGCACATATTTCAATGCTGAGATCAGACGTATAAGATTAAGGTGAAGGAGACAAACCTAGAAATGAGCAATGTGCATAAACACTTGTGTATTCCAAACTCCAGACACAGATAATGTTTTAGGGCTTGACCTAGACAAAAAGAATACACTAGCCAAACCACTCCATAGATGAATACAATGGTGGTGCAGGGGCGTCTCGGTATAATTCCAAGGATGCAGCATAATGCAGGGGGCATTTTCATGCCACGCTCGAGTGGGGTGGGGGTGGGTGGCCTGTGTGGGGTAGAACCCATGGATTTGGAGCCCACGAGGAGGCAGAACCCATGAATTTGGGGCTCACGAGGAGGGTTCGGCCGAGGACCTAACCCATGAATTTGAGGCCTGGACTATGAGATAAAGGGATTAATTTGTCATGCTCTATCGATTCAAGCTTTTAGAAAAAGTGGTTAATTGTCCTGCATGAAATTAGTATTAAAGCGGGAGGTCTCGTGTTCGAAACTACTCATCGGGGGTGATTAATGCAGGGGCATTTTCACACCGAGATTGAGTGGGGTGCCCTATGGGATGCAAGGGCTCACTCGGGGTGGGCAGCACGTGTGAGGCGGGTGGCTTGTGTGAGGCGAAACCTATGGATTTGGGGCCCATGAGGAGGCGGAACCCATGGATTTAGGGCCCACAAGGAGGGTTCGGCCAAGGACCTAACCCATGGATTTGGGGCCTGGGTTATGAGATAAAGGGATTAAGTCACCATGCTCTATTAGTTCGAGCTTTTAGAGCAAGTGGTTAATTGTCCTGCATCACAGCGTATCTCCACACTGGGGTGGGGTGGCCCACGTGGTGGGGCCTGTGTGATGCAAAATGGCCACGAGGTGGGGCCCACTGTGGGATTGTGTGATTCAGGGACCTGTGCAAAGCGAGGTTGCCCACAGGGAGGTCTCGCCTGGGTTTGCCGAGGCGGGGAGGACCTGCATATAGGGATAAACATGTCCTTCCCCATCAACTCTGGAGCTTTTGGTGCACTGGACGGTTGTCCGCTATCAAATGGTTTGGGTAAATCTCATTTATGAGGAATATAAAATTTTCCTATCTATAGATGTCAGTTGCATAATCACCAAAAAAAAAAAAGGAAAGTGAAGAATTCAACTGATTCCAAACTGATTCTTTTCAAAATGTTCATTGGGTATTATACAAACCTGTTTGAGCGCAACGGCTAAACCAGCAATCGTGTGATTGTGTGGACCGCCTTGAAGCCCAGGAAAGACGGCTGCATTGATTTTGTCTTCGTAGTCATACATGACCTTCAGAGAATCAGAAGTATCACTTTTGGCATACATTTATAAAAAATTAAAGCCCCATGTTTGTGACTGGAATGATAATCAATAATTTCATGATTGACAGACATACAACTGAGATAAATATGAGCTGGGCTACACTGGGAAAACATGTTAATTTATCTGTAGTATGTAGACTCACCTCTTCCCCTTTTTTGTTAATCTCTTTTAACCCCTTCCTGAAAAAGATCATGGCCCCACGTGGCCCACGAAGGGATTTGTGAGTAGTTGTTGTCACTACATCTGCATAATCAAATGGAGATGGGATAACACCTGCTGCAACCAACCCACTGATGTGAGCCATATCTGCCAGCAGGACAGCTTTCTGCTTGTCACAGACCTGTCAAACCATGAAATCAGGACTTTCAAACATGAGAACAACATTAAAGAACAATGAATGTGAGATGATTTTGTTGCCTTTATAAGAGCAACTAAATTGGAGTTTACCTTGCGAATGCGTGCATAATCATAAAGGCGTGCGTAAGCACTTGCACCAGCAACTATTAATTTTGGGCGGAAGAGCGTGGCACTTTTCTCCAACTGGAATGAAAAATGATTTGAGCTTGCATGTATTCATCCTCATGCATTTTCTAACATAAACAACTACTTGAAGGGTTATGAGTAATACTAAAAACTGTCAATGTCATCAATAAAATTAGAGGTGCAATGGGTAAAAACCAGCTAACCATTGAAAAGGTAAAATCAGCTTGACTACTCAACAACTATCTATAGAAATTGAATGAAAGAATTCACCAAAATGAGAAAATGAAACAGGTACCTGGTCATAGTCAATGTACCCAGTGCTCTCATCTAGTCTATATGGCATTGTCTCAAAAAAAATAGACACGGCAGATATCTTCTTGGTATCAGTCTGCACAATAACAGTGTCACAAATACTAGCAGATTCAGAAGAGGTCATGCAATTATTCAGAACAGTTGATACGGTTTCAAGCAAGAACAAATTCCACAAAACCATTTCAGTATTCAGAGACATTGAACCACACTAGGAACTTGCAAGGAAGAAGATTTCAGTATTCAGAGACATTGAACTCCACCAGGAACTTGCAAGGAAGATGAGAATTTAACTGTCATGCTTGACAACTATTCCATGGAATTTACCCTGTACCACCCATTTTAATTTCCTAGAAAACAGAATCCAGTAGGCAGTATCAGTGCATCACTATTCCAGGCCCACAAATTCATACAAATCATAACATGAGATAACATGATTGTGCCAAGATTTTCGGACTGATGTCCTACTTGGTGTTGGGCTTTACTATGGTAATTTTCCACTTCACAGGCATTTTAAATATTTTTGAGTTTTTATGGGAATTGTGGACATTATTTCCTTCTTCTTCTTTTCTTAATCTTTACTTTGATATACCATGCATTACCAAAATATCGTGTCAATGCTGGAAGTAGGGAAAGTTACGTTAATGTAGTCTGGCATTTGTATGGTGTTTTCTTTAGACCATATGCTAGTTTGTGCTTGAAGTTTTAAGTTTTTTGCTGCTTTGACATTTTTGCAATGTAAGATTATGCATTTAAATACAATTTCTACTTTTGAAAATATATTATTATGAATCAACTATGATGGATGGTGTCATGGTGATGATGACCATAATGACATTGATATAGTACTATGCTATGATGTGGAGATGACGATGATTATGATATTAATAGAACTAGAGCACAACCTCAATAAGCACCAAGAGTTGATGTGCAAATTATCTCCCACAATCAAAAGACCATTGGCAGAAATCTAGCGATCATTTCAAAATGTGATTTTCAGATGCCCATTTTGAAATCTGTGTTAAGATTCCAGCCTACCATTGTTGTTTAATGGGAGATAGCTGTGGACCAACTCTCAACGCACACTGTGTGCACAATCTTTCCCTACATTGATGTAAAATTGAATCCAAACACCAGGTAAACATTTAGGCAATCAGGGCCCATGTAAACTTATCTTTCCAGCCATTGGGAAGGAGAAATAGTACCGGTAAATGTAGTTAGTAAGGCAAACATCAATATCAAGAGTCAGGACAAGCACCTGATAACCATGTGAAAGATGTCCACCATGAGGAAGGTCAAGTGCCATGATTCTCTCATGTGGCTTCAACAATGCCGTGTAAACTTGAAAATTAGAAGGGGAACCTGACAGCGACTGCACATTCACTGCAAAAAGTACAGGAGTATTGGTAAAATATAGAATAGAATGAAGCCTACTAAAACAAGAGTGAAATACTTTGACAAGGAACATCCATGCCAAATAACAGGAGCTTCTTGCACAAAATATGATCTCACATGCATCTCTCTTTCACATTTAAAACAGGAAAAATACTCTGAAATATTATAAATGAGGCCCCAAGAACAGAAGAACTTCCAATCCTTCATAATACACTCACCAGAGAACTATTTAATTTTTTAATATTAATCTTACAGATCAACAAATACTTACAATACATAAATGTCAACGCTGGAAATAATACAAGCATTACAATGCAACAACACTGGGTTTGAACTAATCAACATCTGCCTAGCATCAAAGGCAAACCTTTGGACACATACCATCTTATACCAGAAAATTGGTTCTGTCCCCATGAATGAAAACGATGTTGGAGCATAAAGCCTTGAAGGCAGAAAACATGGGCATATGATCATGTGGACAAGGGTGTGGCATTTGTCAAAACCCAATATATAGAATAGATGTGAGTGGCTATAAATAGGAGTCAACAACCAAATGCTTATTCTTTAGATGTGGAGTTCTTTAGGATTGCTTCTAACAAATCTCTATCACCTGCCTCTGTTCTAGCGTGGGGAGGGGGTTTCTGGCTCAACTCAGAAGAAGGTGGGAGACCACCATATTCTTTGCGCCACTTAAAATACTGAAATATCTTGCTCTAACATAAAGATTTAAATATTTTGATCATGTCCTTTTGAGTGCCTTTTTGCCAATGATGAAATTGGATATTTTTGGTTTCCAACCATCATGAAACATGGAAAGGCGGAACCTTTTAACATATTAGGGCCTGTTTGGTCACCTGCATTAGATGGGATTAAGGTGGATGGAATTGTAAAAGTAACAATAAATGCATGTGTAAGGTATTGTCCCTAGATTGGGTGTGTCCGATATTTTCTAATACCATATTTGGAACGTATGCATTAAAAAAATAAATCCTGGGATTTACTTTCAAATTACACTTGGATTGAAATTGGATAAAGGAAAAATTCATCATCCATGGGATTTGTTATCCCATCTCACACTTTCCAACACAAGGCTCATTTTTCAAAGCCTATAAAGTTAATTTTAATCCCATCTCACAGTCCTTCCAAACATGCCATTCCCAATTTCGAAGTGGGATTAGCAATGCAATCCCATTTAATACAACTTAATACCACTGGCCAAACAGGCCCTTAAGGTATTCACGCAAACCAAACACACCCTCAATTGTATTCCCATAGTACTATACTGCAATCTCTTTCTTCGCCTCTAAACTAACAGATTTCACTCAACTGTTTGTCTCGCTTGTAGAGCTCTTTCTATATCCAGTTTGTCTTGCTTCCAATATACTTTGGCTTCATGTGCCTCAAAGTTCTACCAAATTACCCCAGCAATTTCTAGTGAAACATACAGTTAGACATGCGCATTACCTCCCCATTTCTTCGGATCCAAACGAAATGCTTCCAAGGCACGTTTTTGGCATAAGGATTCTGCCATGTCAATGTACCTGCCATGGTGCAAGTAAACTAACTTATATCAGATATCATGGGCATCAATCAATACAATATATCACTTATAATAAAAATAAAAGATAAATGCAATGCTACATACTCATTTCCACCATAATATCTTGCACCAGGATATCCTTCACTGTATTTGTTTGTCATGATGGACCCTACGGCTTGCATCACTGAGACTGAAGTAAAATTCTCCGAAGGTATAAGTTCGAGCCCCTTTGAAACAACAAATCAACTACCAATAAGAAATCACACATTCACACAATATACTAATCCTCAGTTCAAAGTTTCAGATGCCATTCCCAAAAAAAGGTACTCTGATTATCTGATATCAGAAATGATTCAGTGCACCCAGGTGAAAGGAAGCTACATCCTTCTAAATTTCTAACCACAGAAATGGATGAGATTCAGACAATTCATTTAGGGTGCAACCATGAATGGGCCGTAGACCAACCTGATTTGACAATCCTACCCACCCATCACAATAGTTCCCATTTGATGGACAAAATTTTTGTCGATATGACGTTAAGGACCGTCTCCTCTAGCCATTTTTTTATTAGAACCCATCCATGGTGAAATGACAAGATGGGGGGCTTGGATCATCATTCACATGATACATGTATTTTGCAAGATATGGAAGGATGGGGCTTCTGTCAACCTAGGGACCATAGAATCATCCATCCTCAATGAACAAATACTTTTTTTTTATGAACATGTAAAGAAAGATCAGGTGGAAAAATAGGCATCCAACTAGTTTCATTTAGATGTGTGGGCAGTCCAACCAACAATCCAGACCATCCATTTGGAGCACCCCCCTCTTAATAGGCTCCCATGAGAAATTACACCATCGATGATCCTAAACCATCTCCTTCCCGAAGCTGCAGTTCATATGATCAGCATTGTCCAAACAAAGCAATTCTAGAGAACCATTATCATCCCAAAACACATCCTACAAAATGGATGTTTCAAGTTGATGTTTGGACATATTTTTTCATAAAAGATCCCGAGCATCCACTCTACAGACCTGATCAGATGGTTAGGATCATCTGATTAGTGTGATTTTCACACAAATGACCATGGAGAGCATGATGGACTAAATGGAAGGTCCAATCGTCCAAATGGTGCAAATGGTTGCAGTTGAACTTTCCTATATATGCATCTCATTATGTTCCACATATACATATGTATGCAATCACACCCCATCCAACACACACACGCACACACACGCTCCACACGTGTTCACACAAAGAGGGCCAGATCGGGTCCCACTTAATCACACGTGCCAATAGTATTCTTGAAGTTTTAACTCACGGTCGCTTTCTCACTATTCATTCAGCATTAGATGGTATTCTTTCTTCTTCTTCTTTTTCTCTTTCTTTCTATATTTTATTCCTAAATCTACGATGTATCTCTCAGCCCACCGATTTTATTTTATTTTATTTTATTTCAGTCCTTCGTTCCAAAGTATGATTTTGAATTCCGAATCATATCAAAGATTTCTCTAGTTATTTAAAAGAACTGCAAGAAAAATATTACCTTCCATTGCCTTGCCTTTTCAAGCTCGATAATGTCGGCAATCTCCGGATCGACCTCTTCGAGCGGAGCATTCAGCTGCTTCGGCCACTGAAATCAAAAACCCGCAGTAAGAGCTCAGATTGAGCAAATCAAGGGTTGGGATTCAACCAATTGGCCTAGATTTGCATTAAAAAAGAAGTAAAAAAGCACAAAAACCATAGATCTTGAAAGAGAAGTTAAATAAAATCAGATGAAGAAGACGACGTATTTACAGAAAAATCAGCTGATTACCGTGGCGCCGGTCTTCTCCTTGTCGTAGACAGCTTCGTTTGGTAGAGAGGACTGAGAAAAATAAAAACAAAAAGGAGGAGAAGGAATCAGAGGGAGAAGAAGAGAGAAAGCTGGTGAGGCAGTATTTTCGTAAAAAAGATGGAGAGTGGGGGCCAGAAATGGAAATTTGAAATTTTGAAGGAGGAGAATACCATGTAAAGGAGGGAATTTCCATGGAAGAGAGCCCGAATCGGCTTTTGTGCGGACGAAGATAGCCTTCGAAGCGCCATCGCCATTGCCATTCTCTCTCTCGCTCTCTCTCTCGGTCTCTCTCTCTGTGTCTATCTGGTTTTTGGTTTTTGCCGTGCGTTTGTGGGCGAGGTTGGTGGGAGATAAAAAATAAAATAAAATAAAATAAAGGGATTTTTACCGCAAAATCCCTCGAGAAATCGACTTTTCCGAAATAATTTCTTCGAGTCTCGAGACTTACAGAACCAGTGGCGTGCCTTTTTCAAGGATGCGGATTGCCTACTGACGCTGTCAGTATCCAGTAGCAACTGGACGGTGCTCCGTGGCCCACATGATCTATATGTTTTAACCACGTCGTCCGTTCATTTTTCCAAGATGACAATAGCCTCAAAATGAGGTAGATTCAAATCTCAAGTAGACTGTTTACACCACACCACAGGATACAGTGGTGATTGAACGCCCACCAGTAAAATTTTTACGGTGGGCGTTCAATCACCACTATTTTTTTGTGGTGTGGTCTACTTACGATCTGGATCTGCCTTATTTCTGACATGATGCCTTGAAATGATACGGAAAAATAGACAGAGGGTATGGATAAAACGCATACACTATAGTGGGGCCCACATAGCACCACGTAGAAGCCACTTCGCTAAAGGCAGCGGCAGTAGGTAATCCTCGTCCGTGTCCCATATTCAAGTGCTGAAAGACTGAAATGCAAAATTTTCGAGGTCAACATTTTACCAAATAATACATGAAATTACAAAGCTACCCTTATTTAATTTTTAAGAATTTTGATGGCAGAATACCAAATGATGCCTGCGGATGAGGAATTATGCAGAGGTATTTTTAAAGTAAACTAAACATGCCTCACCTAATTTTTTCTTTAAAAATCAGTGATAGTCCGGATTCGTAAGCTCACGTAAGTATGTTCAAGAAATCCAAGCCATCTAACATATGCATCCGGACACGATGACAATATGGACCAAAGTGAGGTCTCATTTTGGCATATCACATGGACCAATAAAATGCCACTACATGGTAGTATTATGTGCTTAATAATGAATGAAATCTTACTTGCATCCTAAAGATATTTTCTACTTCACATCCTGTAACAACCCGTCCAACCAGTACAGTGTCCTGGGGCGTCCACGTAGGATTTTCCTCAAGACCGATCGTTTAAAACATACGCGGTGGGAGTACCATAAGCTAATTAACCTAGAATTAGCCCATTTGAATAAACCAGACAGGCCATGACAAAACCAAGTGCGGGCCGCCAAGCCGCATGACCATTTACACTGAGCTATAGCTCGTACGGGCTGTACCGCGACGCGGGAAGCTCGGAAAAATCTAAAAATTTAGGTAATCATAGAGCTCACTGGGCTTGTGGACCATCGCGGACCGAGGACCGCAGACCCAGCAGACACCCAGAAGTGGGATCTGGCACTGACTAAATGCACCCCACCAATGCCAGGACCAAAATCTAGCGCTTGCAAATGAAGCCGAGATACCAGGCTATCCAACCATCGGATCTCTTCCATATTTATGGTGGAGGTCTAATGGATTTTCCTACGCCCGTTCACCAACTCTGGGACCCGATCGTGGAATGTTGATCGTCGATCACAAATTGGACCCGTACGACCAAACCCCAGGTCCGATCGTCCCCAAAATTTGCATGTCCCTTCATCGGGCCATGAAGCATCTATCATGAGAATTTCATATCCAGAGGGCCACCAGAAACACTCCAATCACCAGAATGAACCCCACAAGGCCGTTTAAAGATCAGAACCGTTGACTCAAACCCCACAATCGTCCATCCATTTGTTCCCAAATTTTACACGGGCCCTAATTGGGCCATAGGGCACTTACCCACCGAATTTAGTGGCCAAAGGAGTATTAGGGCCACACCAACCCCAAAAGTAAGTCCTAGTTGGCTATTTTGAAAATTTGAGGAAACTAAAGGCCAAAAGGCCCAAGTCTAGAGAATAAACCTTATCTCTCATAACTCTCTCTCTCTCTCTCTCTCACATTTGCTACAACCACCAAGAGAGAAAGAGAGTGAAGGAGAGTAAAGAGGAGAAAGAGAGAAGGAGGTAGATTCAAGGTGGAACCTAGATCGAAGTGGGGGCCCAAGAGAGTCAACCCTTCCGACTCCCTACCTCTCTTGCAAGGAGAAACTCCTCTTCTTAACTTCAACAACCGTCCGTGGGTTGCCTAGGTAAGGTTTTCACCCATTCTTCTTGAAATCCATGTAGTAAGGTGGGTTTGGCTTGGAATTCTAACATGCAAGAGCTTATTTTAGGGATTCCGGCCAATCGACCCGAAAGCCCTCTTTCCTAGGGCGTTTTCCGAATCTCCAACGAACCATAAGTGCGGACTATTACCCCTAGGTGGCCTAGCACCAATTTCAATATGAGTTTAATGATTTTGATTGCTTGGTTGATGCATTTAGAGAACATAGAGAAAACCTAGGAATTTATGTTCATTTAGAGTGGTATGGAATTGTGTGTTTTATTTGATCTCTTCACATGATGTTGTTCTTGCTTCTTACATGACTTGGTGCAATTTGATGATCACTTGTTGATGTCTTGATGGATTTGCTCATATGATGATGCCCTATAACATGCGTGCCTTATTTATTTCCTATGTAATTTGCTTCCATGAGTTGTAGAAAATGAGCAACTTCCTCACCAACACACACAACACACATGCACCGTTGCTCATAAATTGTGTTAGCTTGCTTATTAGAAGAATCTGAATTATATGTTGAGGGTGAGAACATGATGATGATTTTGCTAGTTGATAACCCTGTCCGTTGACATGTTGTGGACCACCATCCAAACCCTAGGGCTGGTCAAGAAAATAATGAGAGTTAAGGCGGTCCCGTTAGTAGGACCGCCTTGAAGCTAAACCCATGGATTTGGGCGAGTGCGTGTGGGCGACTGTAGTTAGACTACATGGGTTGCTTGCACCCGATGTCATTCCGCCATGCTCTTGCCTGGACTCGTGCAGCCTAGCCTAGTCGAGTGCGACCCTAGCATACCCACACTATCCTAATAGCACACACTTAACCAAATACAAGCCTTCGTTAACACGTGTGGCCTCATGTTTGATTGAATTGCGCAAACACAAATCATCAGATATGCTACACTTGAATTTGGATATTTTGAGTAGTGCATATTATTTGTTTATGGATTGGCCCACCATATGATTAAATCCTCAATGGTTTTTGTTCACTTAATAATCAGGTTGGTGTGCACCTATTGAATAGGTTGGACGTTAAACATACCATGTGGGCCAAAAAAATTTGAATTCTTTGCTTTGTAAAGAAAATAAAAAAAGAAAAAAAGAGGGCAATATTGTAATTTCTCCTTTAAGAAAGCAATGATGGAAATATGTTCATGGACGCACTATTTCGTAAAATCTAAATAATAAATGCGTTTGGTGTTTATTTTTAAAAAAATTGTTTTTAACTTAAAAAGTAATAAAGTCAAACTATTAAGGTAAAGCTATGATATCGTGATGTTTGATTGGGCCATGTGCTGCTATAAAAGTTGGGGCCAAGCAAGCATGTTTGAAAGTGGTTGGTCCGGTGAATACTCAACTGATGTCAAACGGGGGTTGGACCATCAAGGCCTCACCAAATTTTCTCTCCATAGCATATGACATTGGACAAAATGAATTCAAGAAGGTTGGGGAAACACCAAGTTTAGTGAGGCTGACATGGTAAGATTTGATTGATCTAGTTCACATGTGACGTCAATTGAGAACATACTCTACCAAACCACTTTCCAACATGCTTTTATTTAGACATCTCTAATAGTGGCACGTGGCTCAATCAAATCTCACTATGATAGGTTTCAATGTTTCTCCAAACCCACCCAATTCAGTTCTGATGTAGAGCGGGTCGCAGACAATTACATGGCCAAGATGGATCAGAAAAGGCCCGGTCGACGACAGAAGTGATCCAGACCATCGAACCTTAAATCGGGCGTATCTTGCAATCCGGAATGAGTTATCTGACGTAAAATATATGATTTTGGGGTAGAACGAGCTACTGAAGCCAACCAACCCGGCTATGCCGGGTTGCGCAGCCCGGAATTGCGAAAAACCCCTGGATTGACGGTCGTTTCCCTGTTTTAATTTCGTTTTTACTATAAATAGTAAGTTTTAGTTTGATTATAACTCTTTATCCGTCGGGCTTTAGGAGTTGCGCCCAACGTGAAAAGAGCTTAGAATAATTAGGAGAACGGTTTGGTGAAGCCAAATAGGACACTTACTATTTTTGGCCAAAAACCTTGCGCACTAGTAGACATCACGACCGTCTATAAATAGTAAGTTTACTATTTATAGTAAGTCGCGGATTCTAAGAGTTTGAGTTGTAGTTTGCTTCTAATTTCTTTCCCATTGCTTGGTAGCCCTATTTAAAGGGTTGTGAACTCGTTTTTATTCATCAATTAATCAATTTCGAATTTATTAGAATTTATTTCTATTTTCTGCTTTCTTTTCCTCGTGGATTCGAGAAGTCTCTGTGAGGAGTCCAGAGAAGCTCCGTGGATTCGGGGTAGTTATCCTCATCACGTTCATCCCTGCGTCAATTGGTATCAGAGCGAGGATTTCCCTTGGGCCGATGGCAAACAACGAAGGTATGAATCAAAATCCTGTGGACGGTGATCCAGGGATTCGTTATCTTTCGGAAAGAATGGAAGCTTTCCACCGGGAGAGTCAGTTGACCATGCAAGGGCTGCAGGCAACTCTCGACCGTCTTGCGGATGCGCTACTTCCGCCCCGAGCCCTAGGCGGTGCTCCACCACCCATGGTGGCTCCACCACCCATGGTTGCTGTACGACACAATCCCGATTTTCGTAGAGCACTACCAGTGGCAAACCGTAGGGCTACACCAGATGATTCAAGTTCTAGCGACGAGGACCTTAATGAGGGTTTTGCTCGACGACCAATCCATGGAGGTGATCATCTAGATCGTGCTGAAAGAGACTATCGAGGTAAGGTCGAACTTCCTACTTTTAACGATTTATTCGTGTAGAAGATTTCCTCAATTGGCTAGCCGAAGTAGAAAAATATTTTGATTACATGGACGTGCCAGATCATAAAAAGGTGAAATTAGTAGCGTTTAAATTAAAATCTAGTACTTCTGCATGGTGAGAGCAATTACAACTCTCACGAGCCAGACAGAATAAGATGCCCATCTCATCATGGCCACGGATGAGACGTCTTCTTCGATCACGATTTCTTCCCAGTGATTATGAGCAGATATTATTCCAGCAATATCAAAATTGCAGATAAGAAAATCGAACTGTCCAGATTACACTGAAGAATTTCAACGGTTGGCTACACGAAACGATCTGTCAGAATCTAAGTCACAAAAAGTGGCACGATTTATAGGTGGGTTGCGACCGATAATTCAGGACCAAGTTTAGATGTACCCAGTCGGGACCGTGGATGAAGCAGTTCAATTGGCGGGTAGGGCAGAAACACAACTTGCAAGAGCTCCTGTTCGTCCATATCCTTCGAATCGACCCCCCATGTCGGGTCCCACGCAGGATCCAGTGCTGCCACGAGGAAAAGATCCAGTACCTCAACTACCTACAACCGCAAACCGTGATATGGGGAGCGGCTCATCCAGACCTCAACGTGCAGCACCCACAACAGCAGGTCCGAGTAGGATTCCAAATCCTTATACTCGGCCAAGGTCGAACAATTGTTACCGCTGTAGCCAACCAGGCCATTTATCAAACACTTGTCCTCAACGTCCCGCAGCGCACTTGACTATAAACGAAGGGGGCACTGAAGATGAGGCCGCAGAAGAAGACCATCGCTTTGATGAACATGAACAAACTACTAAAGAAATAGCAGGTGGCGATGAGGTGACGGGCGAGGATCGTGGCGAATTTCTAGTTGTGAGGCGATTACTGTATACCCCACGAAAGGAATTACATCCACAGCGATACAATATATTTCGTACTCGGTGCACCGTCAACGGAAAGGTCTGTGATGTGATCATAGACAGTGGTAGTAGCGAAAATATCGTCTCGAGAGTAATGGTGGACAAGTTACGGTTACCAACGATGAAGCATCCTTCCCCGTACTCTATTGGCTGGATAAAAAAGGTGAATGAGATCAAGGTAACTGAACAATGCACTATCTCGTTTTCAATTGGCAAAAATTATAAGGATCAAATACTTTGTGACGTGGTCGATATGGAAGCTTGTCATATGTTACTCGGTCGACCCTGGCAGTCGGACCGTGATGCGACCCATCGGGGACGAGATAATGTCTACGTATTCGTCAAGGATAGTCGAAAAATAATCCTTACCCCTATGGCACCAGAGAACCACCCTGAAGCCTCTAAAGTGGAGGGTAGTTCCCTCTTGACCATTCGGGATTTCATGGAGGAATCCAAGGAAACTGGCGAGGTATACGCCGTAGTAGTAAAGGGCGAGGAAGAGGAACCCTCAAACATCCCTCCAAGTTTAAGACTGCTGCTAAACGAATTCAAAGAAGTCTGGCCTGAGGATTTACCTGATGGATTGCCCCTCATGAGGGACATCCAACATCACATAGACCTCGTCCCTGGGGCTAGCCTGCCCAATCGCCCTCATTATCGGATGAGTCCGAAGGAGTGTGAGATACTTCAGGGGCAAATGGAGGAATTGATCCGTAAGGGTCTCTTGAGAGAGAGCATGAGCCCATGTGTCGTACCAGCATTATTAACGCCAAAGAGAGATAGAAGCTGACGCATGTGTGTTGACAGCCGAGCAATCAACAAAATTACCATCAAATATCGATTTTCAATACCACGGTTGGACGACATGCTCGATATGTTAGAAGGGGCCAAGGTGTTCTCTAAACTAGATCTAAGGAGCGGGTACCATCAGATTCGTATTCGACCTGGTGATGAGTGGAAAACGGCATTCAAGACCAAGGAAGGGTTGTATGAGTGGCTGGTCATGCCCTTCGGCCTATCGAACGCACCAAGTACTTTTATGCGTTTAATGAATCAAGTTCTAAAACCATTCACTGGCCGATTTGTGGTAGTATATTTTGATGACATATTGATATATAGCCAGGATGAGGCGGAGCACAGGAAACATCTCAGGCAGGTGCTACAGGTCCTACAAATTAACAAGTTGTACCTCAACTTGAAGAAGTGTAGTTTTTTAACTGACAGCCTGTTGTTTTTAGAATTTGTTGTTACATCCACAGGCATTCGTGTGGACGATGAAAAGGTGCGAGCTATTAGGGAATGGCCGATCCCGACAAACATTCATGAGGTGAGGAGTTTTCATGGGTTGGCGACTTTCTATCGTCGATTTGTGCGAGATTTTAGCACCATAGTCGCGCCTATAACAGATTGCATGAAAAAAGGCCCGTTTCAGTGGACCGATAAAGCTGATAAGAGCTTTCATGAGATCAAGCATCGTTTGTCTACAACACCGGTCTTGGTGCTTCCTAATTTCGACAAATTGTTTGAGGTTGAGTGTGACGCTTCATACGTCGGAATTGGAGGAGTATTATCACAGGAAGGCAGGCCAGTAGCCTTCTATAGCGAGAAGCTCAGCGAAGCCCGAAAGAAGTGGTCGACTTATGAGCTTGAGTTGTACGCAGTTGTTCAGGCGCTGCGACATTGGCGGCATTATCTGATTCAAAGAGAGTTTGTTTTGTACACTGACCATCAAGCATTAAAGTTTATTAATAGTCAGACTAACGTGAATCGTGTGCATGCTAGATGGGTTGCGTTTTTACAGGAATTCACGTTCGTTCTGAAGCACAAGTCAGGGCAGCAGAACAAGGTGGCTGATGCACTTAGCCGTCGTGCATCACTACTAGTTACAATGAGCAATGAAGTAGTCGGCTTCGACTATCTCAAGGAGCTGTATGCCGAGGATGAGGACTTCAAAGATTCTTGGATGAAGTGTCAAGAAGGTCACCCCAGTGACCTTCATATACATGACGATTTTCTCTTCAAAGGGAATCGATTGTGCATCCCCCAAAGTTCTCTGAGGGAGCAGATTATTCAGGAGCTACATGGAGGTGGCCTTGGTGGACACTTGGGGCGAGACAAGACGCGAGCTCTTGTGGAAGAGCGGTATTACTGGCCGCAGTTAGTACGTGATGTGGGAAAAGCCGTACAACGTTGTCATGTTTGTCAGACCTCCAAGGGGCAGTCTCAGAATACGGGCCTCTACACCCCGTTACCTGTTCCTGACGGTCCTTGGGAGGATTTATCAATGGACTTCGTACTTGGTCTCCCACGAACACAACGTGGCATGGATTCGGTGTTTGTGGTGGTAGATCGTTTCTCTAAGATGACGCACTTTATCCCATGCAAGAAGACCCTCGATGCAACACACGTGGCGAATTTATTTTTCAGGGAGGTCGTACGGCTACACGGGGTCCCTAAGACCATTACTTCCGATCGTGACACGAAGTTCATTAGCCACTTTTGGCGGACTTTATGGAATCGATTCAATACACGACTTCAATTCAGCAGTGCTTACCACCCACAGACTGATGGGCAGACCGAAGTTGTGAATCGCACGTTGGGAAACCTCCTTCGCTGTATTTCAGGAGAAAAACTGAAGCAGTGGGATTTGGCCTTGTCTCAAGCAGAGTTTGCATTCAACAACATGGTGAACCGCTCAACAGGGAGATCACCATTCCAGATTATATACGGACGAGTGCCTCGTCACACACTTGACTTAGTCCCTCTGCCCAAGCACCCAGGCACGAGCATTGCAGCAGAACATATGGCAGACAAGATCATGGGCATCCATGCAGAAGTGCAGACCAAGCTACATGCCTCGAACGAGAAGTACAAGGAACAAGCGGACAAGCATCGGCGACAAAAAGTGTTCGAGGTGGGCGACCGTGTTATGGTCCATCTGCACAAAGAGAGATTTCCGACCGGGACGTACAACAAGTTGAAAAATAAGAAGATTCGACCCGTCCCAATCATCCAAAAGATTAATGATAACGCTTATATTGTTGATCTTCCAGATGACATGGCAATCTCACAGACTTTCAATGTCGCGGACCTAACCGAGTATCATGAACCAGAGCATGACGAGAACTCGAGGACGAGTTCTTTTGAAGTGGAGGAGACTGATGTAGAGCGGGTCGCAGACAATTACATGGCCAAGATGGATCAGAAAAGGCCCGGTCGACGACAGAAGTGATCCAGACCATCGAACCTTAAATCGGGCGTATCTTGCAATCCGGAATGAGTTATCTGACGTAAAATCAATGAGTTTGGGGTTGAACGAGCTATTTTAGCCAACCAACCCAGCTACGCTGGTTGCGCAAGCCGGATTTGCAAAATACCTCTGGATCGACGGTCGTTTCCTGTTTTAATTTCGTTTTTACTATAAATAGTAAGTTTTAGTTTGATTATAACTCTTCATCCGTCGGGCTTTAGGAGTTGCGCCCAACGTGAAAAGAGCTTAGAATAATTAGGAGAACGGTTTGGTGAAGCCAAATAGGACACTTACTATTTTTGGCCGAAAACCTTGCGCACTAGTAGACATCACGACCGTCTATAAATAGTAAGTTTACTATTTATAGTAAGTCGCGGATTCTAAGAGTTTGAGTTGTAGTTTGCTTCTAATTTCTTTTCCATTGCTTGGTAGCCCTATTTAAAGGGTTGTGAACTCGTTTTTATTCATCAATTAATCAATTTCGAATTTATTAGAATTTATTTCTATTTTCTGCTTTCTTTTCCTCGTGGATTCGAGAAGTCTCTGTGAGGAGTCCAGAGAAGCTCCGTGGATTCGGGGTAGTTATCCTCATCACGTTCATCCCTGCGTCAAGTTCCCATTTAGATGTGATTGCCAGAAGACCTGGCCGCTACATAAGTATGTGGTGACCAGACATGGTGGATTTTGATTGGGTCACATGTCACTTTAGAATTGGTGCCACGTAAAGTATGTTTGGAAGTTGTTAGGTGAAGTGCGGACTCTATTAGGCCTCATCTCTAATACTGGCACGTGGACAAATTAAATCCCACCATATCAGATCACCATGAAGGGTGGTGGTGAGGTCACCACACAATCTACATTCACACCATTTTACCTGCCCAATAAATGAATCTTGTCACAAAAATGAGACAAATGAAATTTTGGTGATCCAACTTGAGGGTGGGGGCCACACCATTGAAAATAATATACGTGGATTGAAAACATCCAATTTCACACAAGGGGAGGTGCATATGTTAGACCAGTTGGCTATTATACACATACCGGGTGCACTTCACGGTTCTCAACTTCATCACTGTTTAAATAAAAATATATACCGAGTAAGTTACTAATTTTCATTCCATGAGAATTAGTACTTGCTAAATTTATTTCATGGAATCATTGTTTGGTAAATTCCAAAGGAAATTTGCAGTAAAAATCTCTTAAATAAAATTAAATAGATAATAATAATAATATTTTAATAAATTATAGAGAATTTTATACAAAAAAAAAAAAATCCTCGAAGATCCCATATTTACCAAAGAATTACTCTATCAATTAAAATACATGTGTGGCCTGTTTTTAAGAAGAGAAGTTACTGAGGTACTCTCATCTATTATTTTTCTTTAAAAAGTAAGGACGTAGAAAATTTTGGAGCCCACATCGTATGCGTATGAAATCCAAAAATCTTTCTAATCGAATCACTGAGTGGGTTGTATATGAATTTTGATATTTAGTAGTGAATATTTTTAATAGAATGGCTCACCTTATGCTTAATTGATTTTTATTTTATTTTATTTTTGTTATTATAAACATCACAGTGGATTACATCTATTAGATGGGTTGGATATCATACAAACATCACATGGGCCCTACAATTCTCCAATTTATCACTTTCTACGGAAAAAAAATACAATGAGCATTATGATAATTTCTCTACTCAAAAAGCCAAACCGGTTTTGGTGAGGTTGGGGAAACATCGACTATAGTGAGGCCTTGATGTGGCAAGATTTGATTGGGTATGTGTTAGAGTTAGTGCCTTGGAAAACCAATGTGTGCCCTAATCCATTAGCCAAGTAGATATGATAGGGTAGTCTCAGTCATTGATCTCAAAAACCACGGGTCTTTTAGACGTATGTTATTTACACACACACATATGGTGTAATATTGATTTTATATTATTTGAGTTATGCGAGGAGTACATTGTACATCATCTCATCTGTGTAAACTTGAGATTAGACACAATCGTCACTAACTAGGGAGAGTTATGTTCCATGAATCTCAGTACTATAATGAGTCATGATTGGCACATATGTTTAGGACACATCCATAGATGTCGATCTCTAAGATGTACTGTCATCCCATGTGCGGGGACTAACTTAAGATTGAAAGTCTTCACAATTGAAAACTGACTTACTATTAGTCATTCCTTTTTGGCCTTTATCCTAAACAAGAGTATGAGTGTGGTATAGTATGGGATTCTAACATGGACCTCTAGACACTCACATTGGTCAATCAAAATTCAACTCAACAATCTAGAAGCCCATTAGTCTAGACTATAATCATATGATAAAGGATTTGATTGTGCACATTTGTTGATTAATCCTTGGACTTGATGACATATGAAGGTCTTAGATCCTAATTGAGCGATTTTAACTCACTTTACAAGGTTTCATAGAGACCACCAAAAGGAGGTGATGTTAAGTATGTTCATCAGGCTCATTAATTCTTACACTGGCCAAAAGGAATCAACCAGGTTTACCATGCGACTTGTTTAGGGAAAAATCTGATTAGATTAGGGTCTCATTAAGTGGTTTTCTGTTGGGCTCGGTACCTAAAAGGGTTTAATAAACTTTTAAAAGATTTTCAACAGTTAAAGCATTGTTTTAACTGTGAAAATAGTTTTGATCGCACTTGACGATTTTGTAATGCTCTATTTCTGATAATTCACTTCATGATTAGTATATAATCTAGATCATATGTTAATGGCCTTGACAGTAAATGGATTAAATCATATGCGCATGTATGTGAGAGGCAAATCTACAGGTTTCCTTCATAGTAGGTAAATTGAAGCCCATAGGGTACTGGAGCACCATTTTGAGTGCACATTTAAAACCCTAACCCTTCCTTTATTTAAGATTTTATTGTAGAGGGGACTCTAGCCTTTAGACAGAGAGCTTGGACACTCCCCTCCTTTGGGCATCCCATCTAGGGAAGAGAAAAGAGAGGGAGAGAGAGAATTCCATCACTCCATCTACCATGCCCAATAGCCTTTTCTATGTGGTCCACCTTTGTGGATGATTGATATTTACTTGAGCATTATCAAATGAAATACTTCTCTCTTGGGTATCCCTTCATTTGTGATAAATGTTGAAATATTTGGTTGAATCAAATAGACTGCTAAAACTAAAATAAAATAAATGAGATAGAAGACCTATGGAACTGAGTCGAGAAGTGACGTGAGTCACTCAGCTTGAAATCAAAATTTCTCCCCTCAAACAATGTCCCAAGTGCAACAAGTTTATAGAGAAATCGACCTCTGGGATACAACAATTACAACCCGGTCCTAATGGTGCACTTACTATACGCGGGCTTGAATTATTTGCAATTTAACCCGAAAGTGCTAATTTGACCCAATGGTGAACTTGGTGACAAAAAACATTCTTAAAATAAAGAGAGTTTTTGAAAGAGAAAAAATGAATTTGTTGATTTGCAAAACAGAAAGGGAAGTCTTTATATAGACTCTGTAATAGTGCCTTAAGCAGCCTTTTGAAATGGTTTGGTATATTGGGCTTAAACCCAACATGTGCAACTAATTGACCAAACACATCTCTCTGTTTCAAAAGGACAAAGCACAAGTACAAGTACACTCTTGCACAAAAATAAAGTCACACGAGTACCCATACACACACATACTTGCATGAGTACAATCGCACCCGCATCCACGCCCACACCTGCGGCCAGGGCCTATCTCGTCTCGTCGCGGCGCACACGCGGACTCGAACTCAGCTTGGCTCGGCTTAGCGCACATGCGGACTCGAACTCAGCTCGTCTCAGCGCACACGCATGTGTGGTCAATGACATAAATTAGAGCTACTGGCATAACCCTCCATATGACTAAATTCGCATGACCCCTATATAAGACCTAAGCCTCAAGACAAAAGGCCTATCTTATATACAAGAAAAGTTTCTTGAAAAATTCCGATGTAGGATTAAACCAACAACACGAAAGCAACTCAATATTCGAAATTTGAAGGGAAACCAAAATATTTAAAAAAAAAGACTTATTTTATTTTAAAACAAAATAAAACAATAAATTGGAGAGAGACTCTTTAGCTTAGTGGATTGGCATCAACAAATCTACTCTATGCAGATCATCTACGTGACTAATGATGAACAGGTATGATCTAACACATTCTCATGATATTTTTGTTTCTAAAATATGATATTATTGCATTTCAATATTCCTAAAATAGGATCCTTTGATAAAAGTAAATGAATTACACGCTTAAATCTAAAGGACCTAACATCATGTGTCATTGTTAGATATCGGGCCACGTGTTTGAAAGGATATAAACTCAGTGGAACTGATGAACCATTGAACATCATGGTTTCTAACATGACACAATTAAATTGGGCCATGTGCCACTATCAGATATAACATCAACAAAGCATGTTTGAAAGTTACTTGACTGTAGTGTTCGGTGGTTCTCGGATCCACTAAATCTGCGTCCTGTTTGAAAGTTGTTCAATACTTAACTAACATTACACTGAACCAATCAAATCCCACCATGTTAGGGCCTTACTGATGAGATGTATCAGCGAGCCTACAATATCTTATACATAGCCATGTTATCTTTGTATAATTTAGGATTTTTAGTTTATTTAAATCAATTTAAAACTTGAATTTATTTATTAGGAAGTTGATTGATCTTAAAAAGATTGAGTTTGTTTGTTGGGAAGTTATTTAAGATATGATCTGGGCATTCAAAATAATACAAGTAATATCAATTATATATTCTCTCTACCAGCTCTCTCTCTCTCTAGCTTCCTCAAATCCTAACAAGCTCCCATCATCTGGTATCAAGGCTACTGACCCTTCATGACCACTCATATTCAAGAAGTCGTTACCAAGCTGGGAGGCAACTTTGCAACCATGGCTAGTCGTGTTGATACTCTTGACTGAGAAGCAAAAAGCAACATCTCAAATCTTATCATATTTTAAAACGCAACAAACAAACACGGTCAGGTATTAAGCCCACACAAATCAAATTTTGTTGATATTAAAACCACAATGCAAAATCTTATATCAGCTAACAACAAAAATACCTATTGAACCACCTCCAAGACAGCGACTGCCCACCCAATTACCCAACTTATGTCTACCACCAATGCCTTACTAACCAGTTTTTCCCCAACCTTGCAAACTCAATATACTCTGGTCAATTTCGCTAAATTCAATGGTGAGGATCCCCTTAACTGGACACATCAAGCTCAATTGGGTAGGTACATAATTGAGTTTTGAATTTAGTTGTTAGGAAGTTGAGTGATTTTAATAAGATTGAATTTGTTTATTGGGAAGTTATTTAATATTTGATTTGTCGGTTAAAAATAATACAAGTAATATCAATTATCTACTCTCTCAACTACTAAGAGGTTTCCATCAGTCTCACCTACCTCATTGCTTTCCAACCTCAACAAATCTGGTTCCGAGACTTGTGGAGTTCATGTGGTATGCGTGTAACATCCAACCCCTCTCATGTATGCATCCACCGTGGTGATAATGTGAACGAAACATCATGCTAATCAGATTATTAGATGGGCTATATTTGAATTTGGATATTTCAATGGTGTATATTAATTTTTTTTGCATCAGCCCATCGTATATGATTTGATCGGCTATATCTTTGGTTTGTCTAATTACTATGTTGGCATGCGTGATGTAGATTGGATAGTAAGTTTACTATTTATAATAAGCTACCTTTTTTAAAGGGGAGTTTTGAGTTTGAGTTTGATTTTGAAACTTCTTTTCGTATCAAGGATTGTAAATTTATTTTCATTATCAATCAATTTATTTTCAAATTCATTAGAATTATTTTTATTAATTTATTTTTCCATGAATTCAAGGAATCCTTGTGAGAAATCTATGGAAGCTCCATGATTTAGTGCATCTGTTGCATGGGTTAGATGTTAGACACATATTAAGTGGGCCCTATAATTCTCCATTCTTCACCTTGGGTAAAGAGAAATTAGAGGGAAATAATGCAAATTCCAGTCTAGAAAAGCACTGCCATCTATTTGGTAAAAAACTGAAGTCCCTATTACAAATGGTCAAATACAGGTGTTGTATCTAAATTATGATGATACAGCCATTCCGTTTCCCCTTAAATTGTAATGTGTAGAACATCCAATCTGTGAGAATGATAGGCCACAAAATGATTATAGATTATTATGAAAATCATGTCTATTCATTCGTTGATCAGGACACAACATCAAGATCAATGCACAGCCAATGGTACAAATTACTATAATGGTTTGGCCCACGCAATGAGCAGATCAGTCTAATTTTTGTATTTCATGACAGAAATTATGTGACCCACCATTTGCACGGATTGGATTTTCCATGAATGTTACATGTTGTCAGGAAGCATTGGCTGTATCGTTGCTTATGGTACAGCCGCTGTATCTGATCATTTATCGTAAGGTGGGCTGTATCATCATTGACGGAGTTTGTAGTTCGATTTTGACGAAATTGTGGTCCATATGAACATTACCTAGAAGGATGCAAGTGTACTCGCACTGCATATGGCGGTCATCAGGTGGACGCGGATTGCGTCCTACCCCGCCGGGACGGTAATCCTTCCGGGCAGGGCTCTGTGGGGCCCACTGTGATGTAAGCATTTTATCCACGCCGTTAATCGTTTTTCTCAGATCATTTTAAGTTAGAAAATTAAGTAGTTTCACAACTCTAGTGGACCACACCAAAGGAAGCTGCAGTGATAATGACACTCACCGTTGAAACATTTCTAAGGGCCACCGTGATTTTTTTTACCATTCAACCTATTCATAAGGTCATGTGGACGTGGATGAAGCGAAAAAACAAATATCAGCTTGATCCGAAACTTCTCCAGCTCCCAAGAAGTTTTTAACGGTCAACAGTCAATCCCAAATTTGTGGTCCACTTAAGCCTTTTTCCTCCCTCTTTTCTTTGCTCATGCTTTAAAATGATACGAGAAAAATGATGAACGGCGTGGATAAAACACTTACATTATGGTGGGCCCCACAGAGCCCTGCCCGAACGGATTACAGTCCGGGCGGGGGTAGGACGCAATCCGCGTCCGTCATCAGGTGGGCCACGTCGGTACGAATGAACTGGTCTCGCGTGTACCTGCATTTTCTCCACGAGGTTTGCTGAATACATATTGCAATGTGGTGCGTCAGGACTTTTGTGTTTGAATCTGCGTCGTCTTCCAATGATCCAAGCCGTTTATACAACGACTATAAACTCGTACGGTGGATAGATAACAAATAAAACCTCTTAAATGGTATTTTGACTCATTTGCTTTTAAAAAGGCCGGTCACCATAATCTTTGCGTCATCAGATGGATCAGATATTCAAATTGATAAAATTTTAGTCATCCCCCTCCATGGGGATCCTTATCATATCAACGGTTTGGATCTTTCAAAAGCACTCCAGTGGATAAGGTCCACGCGCATTGCATACTAACCCTAAGGTAATTCGTCCGGCAGGACTCTGTGGGGTCCACCATGATGTAAGTGTTTTATCCACGCCGTTCAAATATTTTCTCGTATCATTTTAAGATACGAACCAAAAAATTTAAGTAGGTACAAGGCTTAAGTGGACCACAAAGTGAGGATTGAATGTCCACCATTAAAAACTTCTTGGGAGCTGGAGAAGTTTGAGATCAAGCTGATATTTGTGTTTTCACTTCATCCACCTCTACATGACCTTATGAATAGGTAAAAAACATCACTTTGGCCTTTAAAAATGTTTCAATAGTGGGTGTCATTATCAGTGCAGCTTCCTTTGGTGTGGTCCACTGGAGTTGTGGACCTTACTCATTTTTAATATCATACTTTAAAATGATATGAGAAAATCGGTGAACGGAGTGGATAAAACACTTACATCATGGTGGGCCCCAGGGCGAGGGGAGGCAATCCGCATCCCATCTCTAGCTAGGTCCTGGTAAGAGTAGTACCCAACGTCCCATTTCTAGCTAGGTCCAGGTAAGAGTAATACCAAATTTGCATTCCTACCCGTATTGTGCTACGTGGGGCTCAAAACGGTGGACTTGAATTGGGCATGACGTGTTGCGTACCGAGCTCCATACTAGTAAACGCTGAAAAAAGATATGTGGGCTCACTATTTTGTATGTGTTTTATCCACACCATTCACCCATTGTACTGAATGATGATTAAATGCCTATCAATAAAAACTTCTCTGACTTCAAAAGCTTTGGATAAAGTTTATATTTGTGTTTTCCTTTCATCCCGGTCAATGTAACCTAAGGGGTCATTTGGCAAAAAAATAAAAATTGAAAAAAAATGAAAAAGAAAAAAAGGTATCATTCGGCACCATGGATTTGAGGGGGGAAACTTGGGTTACATATAAACTCCTTTCAAGAATTGCATGTGTAACATGTGTGTAACTAGGCTATTAATGTAATAGGCACATGGCCCACTACTGATATCCCCAAAACAATCATATTATCAATTGCATCACTATAAGCACTTTAATGCAATGATTTGCGCCGTCCAAACATTGTCCATATAAATCAATGATTAAAAATCATTGGTTAACCACTGGGATGTGATTTTGTGCTTGTGGCCTATATGAGATATGGAATTTCATCATTTTTTGGCAAATTATATATTTCAACAGGCTTATTACAACCATTGTGTCAAACATTCAATAAATACACTAATTAAAGATATTAAAGTTAATTTAGTAATTAAATTCAAATACATGTAAATATACTATGCATAACTACTTTTGGATTAGAGAGGATTTTGAATTTAGGATGCCAAACACAGCAAGAGGATTTCAAATTCAGGAAGTTCAAATCCACTCTACCAAACAGGCCCTAATTGATAGGTGGGGTGGTAAATAAACACTACAATGGGTTTTAAGAAGTTTTTAATAGTGACGGTCAATTAGCACTGTTTTCTATAGTGTGGTCCACTTAAGATGTGGACTCGTCTCATTTTTCGACTTATGCTCTAAAATGATTTGAAAAAAATAGATACATAACATGGATTAGATACATCAATCATAGTAGGCCCATAGGCCCATGGACCTTTTCCAGCCACAACCATGTTGTGTTGATAGGGGAGGGGTCACTACTCTAAATAATGTATGTGATTTAGTACGCCGTCCGTCCATTTTGGTTTATTATTTTATAGCATGAGCTAAAAAAATGAGGCAGATCTAAATCTCACTGTAGACCACACAACAAATCAAGTGGTGATGATCTGGACGGTACATAAGTTGTGCCCCCTATCAATGGGTTGTAAAGCAAAATTAAAACCAAGTGACCGTTCAGTTGGATTGATGAATTTCTGTCCATTGAAAATGGTCTGGTCCGCTACGTTTGTTTCGAGCTGTCCATGACAGGAATAATTAATGAATGAAATCGTCTGCTTGGCCTGGCGACCTTCTGATGAACGGGATAAATGAATGGTGTCGCCTGATAACATCAAAAAAGATCTAGACGGTCCATCCAGTGCGTCCTATCCGTGGATGGCCCATGGTTGAAAATCACACAGAACAGGCTATCAATCATAATAAGAACCATGGTCATTAAACCAGAAAAAAACTGATAGTCAGGATCATTTGTTATTGTGATTTTTGGCCATGGAACATTTACATACAAGACCCACAAGATGGACGGTCTAGATTTCCCACGTGACGGATCAGATCATCCGAGTCAGCTTTATCTATGGAAAATCTAATTATATGGTCTGGATTAAATAAATGAGATTGAACTCGTTTCCTAGCCTTTTGATGATCATCAGATCATCCGCATTTATTTTCAAATGAACCAAGGTGTTTCACGTGGGCCCATACGGTGTTTGGCGTGTCCACCTGTAATTATGCTTCTCCCACAATCTAAGCCGTTGACGCAGGGCGCGCCATCACCTGGAATTACAATCCTAGCCATCGATCAACAGCATGCGAATCGGACAATCTAGATTGTCCAATCCATTTAAGTAAAAAGGGCCATCAATTGTGGGACCCAACTGTTGAACGGTTCCAATCATTGTATCATACGGTCGAGATTGGGTGGAATACCAAAATTGAAAATTGATTTTCTTTATGTTGAAAATGAAATTTCATGTGACTCTGCCATCCAATCCAAAGTTGAGAGGATTTAAAAATTTTAAGGTGGGGAGTGAGTCAGACAAATCATCCGTACGCCACCTTTGCATGATCCAAAACCGAGCCATTCATGCCCTATCCCTTGATCCAACTCGTCATCCTTACACGCTAACCTACACACGTGCACACGTGTGCCGGATCTGATCCGCTCATCGGCGGCCTGATCAAAGTTCAGTTTGGTCGGGCCATCCAAGAATAAAAATTACACGGAGGTTCTGTTTGAGGGATAAAATTACAAAAATACTATTATTTGTTTTTTTTTTTTCTTTAAAAAGTCTTGAAACTCAAGAATTGTGGGCCCACAAGATGTGTATGACATCCAACCCGTTAAATGTATGCACAAAACCATGGTGATAACAATAACTAAACAGGTCAACCAGATCTTTTCAGATGGGCTACAATTGAATTGAAATATTATGAATGGTGTACATTACTTATTATGTACTGGTAGGGCCCACATGATGTATATAGCATCCAACCCGTTAAAAGTATGCACAACACCATGGTGAATACAATAACTAAACAGGTCAATCAGATAATCTCAAATGGGCTACACTTGAATTGGAATATAATGAATAGTGTACATTACTTGTTATGGGGTGGCTCACCTTATGATCGGATCTGACTTATTTTTAGTTTGCTTCGTAAGAACGTTGGTGTGTACCTGTTGAATGGATTGGATGTGAGATACACACCACGTGGGTCCCACAATTATCCATGGAAGACAGATTTACTACCGGCACTGTTCGGTAAAATCCAATTTTTTGAGGTATTTTGCGTATAAAGCACGTCTGAAACTCAGATGGACCACATCACAAGAAGGTGGGATAATGACAGGGACTTAGATGAAGGGAAAACACAAATATCAACTTGATCTGAAACTTTTGTGGCCTTGAGAAGTTTTTAACGGTGGGTGTTCAATCACCATTGTTTCTCGTTGTGTGGTTCGCTTGAGTTTCACATCTGCTTTATTTTTTGGGTTCACGCTATAAAATGAATTGATAAAATAGATGAATAGCATGGATATAAAACATCTACATCAGGGTGGGCCCTACAGGGCCCAACACATCAACTGCTGGGGTGTGGGGGCAACATCACCTGATCTTTTTTATAAAAAAAAACTTACGCACACACCCCCGCACACTCACGCTAGTGGAATTTCACCACCTAGGGGTACTCGAACCCTTACTCCCGAGAGTCTACCACCCGAGGAAGAGTAAGGACCCACGTCACCTGATCTCTTTGCGCTTTGAGCTGCCTTTTGGGGTGGGGTGTGAGTCCGGATAGGTGTCTGTTTTTTGTACTTTTTCTTAAATTCCTTTTCTTGTCGTTTTCCTTGTTTTTCTGTTTCTTTCTTCTTGATAAATCTTCAATCCTCAAATTTCAGCAAAAAAAAAAAAAAAACAAAAAAGCTAAATCCACAAACCGATATGGGTCCACGTGGAACAGTGGGAATGGAATGTCTACCATACATGTGTGTGGGCCGTAATGTGGAGCATCTTTTATCAGACCCATTAATCAAATACTGTTGGGAGAACCGTGGAATCACACAGAGATAAATATAGGATAACAATCCAAAAAACATCAAGTAAAAGGAAAGAGAACACAATGATTTAATGTGAAAAACTCTTTCGGGAAAAAATCACGGCACAAAGCGACAAAAATTCACCATGAAAGTAGAAATTACAAAGAGAGAATGCTTACCCGATTCGAACAACCTCAAATCTCACCCTTGCTCCACCTCTTTGAAACCCTAAAACTATTTAAAAACCCTTAGAATATCTCTCAATCCCATATACACCCATATATATAGCATTGGAAAGAATCTCAAACGAATTCAGAAACAAATCCTGTAAATTCACAATTTTGTGAAAAATCTACACAGAATCTAATTAGATTTAAGACATCAAATACAATGGATACCATAAAATTTCTGACCAGCCAGAGACATCCGTTGTAGGAATGTTCTAGGGCCTGTTTGGACTCCAGGATTAAATAGTATGAAATTGCATTAGATAAATTAACACTATTATTGTACAATGATTACATGTCTAGAAATGCCACGGTATTTTCACCGTCTAATCCCACACTTGGTATCAAATTTCTCCCTCATAAGATACATTATATTAAGTGAAGTCTGCATTTGGTGGACCATGTAATTGTAATCAATGAACCACATTTCATAATTGATGTGAGTCACTATGGATGACATAGATAAAACACATTCATCAATGTGAGGCCCACAGATATAGTGGATATCAAAATCCACCAAAAATTATGCAGAATCCACTATTAGCTTTAGATAATACTATACTGGAATTAATCCAACCATTTCCATCAATTCCAAATGCTTGTTGAAATTTGCATGGAACCAAATACAATTCCATAACACCTAATTCCACCTAATATCACCTGGTGATTTCTTATAGCTATATTAGTATATAATAATCTAAAAGGATTTTAAAATATTTTTAGACAATGGATGATTACCACATCATATCATATTTGCTATTTAGGTCTATTAAGAGAGGTCCTTATAAAGAAGATGCGGATTGCACATTAACGATGCCAATAAATGAGTCTACTAGACTTTGCTATGTGGATCCCACAATGATGGATGTGGATAATCATCCATCCATTTGCCACTCTTATACTTCTTACAACCTTGTTGAGGGTAGCATGGTGTTTTGTAAGAATAGGCCGAATCATCCATGTTATAGGGAAAGACTCTTATACTTCTTACAACCTTGTTGAGGGTAGCATGATGTTTTGTAAGAATAGGCCGAATCATCCATGTTATGGGGAAAGACAGACCGACCTAGATAGGCAGTTAAATCAGGTCGAGATTTGGCACGCCCCAATGCGCAAGAGAGGATGAGAAACCTGACCACCGAATTAAAGAGGAAGGTCGGTACGACAAAAGTTGGTACGACCAAGGTTGGTCTAACCATATCGGTACGACTAAGGTCGGCGTGACCGAGGTTGGCCTGAAAGTTGGCACGACCCAGAATGAACACTCCGAGAGATAACCTGAAGAAGGTATCACGACTCATGAAGAAGTTAAAGGCTACAAAAATTAAACATCACGAAGATGTTCTTTTTAATTGAAAGGACAGGTTGGTTGACTACGACGAGCTTATCCGACCTTATCCACATCTGCAGTTCAACCTTATCCAATGGAACAGTCCAAAGTTCTCTCCACGGATCGTGGAAGCTAATCCGTGATTAGCTCGGGATCCCGAGATACCCGCCGAGGATCTCGGGAGAATCCCTGTGCGTTATGAATCCTGAATCCTAATTCGTCTACAACACGTACCTACTAAACTGGGAGGATCCTTCTACGTCATTATCCCTCCACAACTATAAATAGGGAGATCTCTGACGGTGAAAGGTACATACACATACTATCTCTACCCTTAAACTACTCCTACTAGACTCAGATTCCTAACTTTGGCGTTAGAGGGTCCCCTACTCTAGCCAAGGTCTCCTTTGTCTTCTTCCTGAGCAGGTACTCGAAGGTCTAGAAAGGGCAGACCAGGTTTTTGCATCAATAATCCACAACAGGACTATAAGCACAAGTGCTCTTAGTCTACGCTTGAGGGAGCACTTGGGTCATGATATGGTTAATAGCATCTCCACATTACATCAAACAAGTTCCTGTGATCATCCACTTTCTTCCTGAAATATCTGCTTGAAGCGAAAAGCCAGGATTGTCCAAACGGTGTGATTCTTACAATATGGCCCACCAAAGTACGGTCCACCTAACCTATTCATATATTTAGGCGTCATATCTCTTCCTGTAGTAGTAATAAGACATTATATGTCCCATATGCATATAAAGAGCAATCTGACTTGGGCTGTTCCTCTAGGTGTTGAGCCCACCAGATACCTGATAAGGAGGCATGTGGCCCAACCAGCATTTCAGCATCTCCATTTTGTGGTGGGGCGACAGTCTGATCGCCATCCAATTACTATCAGATGATGATCCTTAGCTAATATAATGCATTTGCTTGTTGGTGCAATTCAAATTACACTGAACTACATGTTCTACACCAATCATGTTGCCCATGTCAAACACCCAATGGCCCGCTGTTTCTACAAATCCAGATGTAACGTAAAGCAAGATCATCAAAGGCCGTCTACCAGAGAATAAAATACAGTCTACGAAATTCATTGAAAACATGTTAAAATCAAAGAAGACCCCATCTGTTCATCAGATGAATAAAAACCTATCTACAAATTCAGTGAAAACATGTTACAAGTACAATCACAGCCGCATTACATTCAAAACAAGAATATCTCTGTAACCCACAAAGAATAAACAAATTAGAACTAAATAAATAAATAAAAGCCTCGAATGATGGCCCACCTTCAATGAGAAACTGGGTCTTGAGCCTGATTCAATTTCAATGTTGATTTGTGGGTGGATTGAACTCTCACGGAAGGAATTCTTGATCTACAGCCAACTTCTCTTTTGATAGAGTCGAACAAGATCATTTAGAGAGACCGAGTTCTTCCGAGGATTCCGAAAAGTCGCGAATTCATTTTCTTTGAAACCAGCTTACGACAATGCCGCCTTTTTCAAGGGGAGTATAAGTGAGACGAGTTTCCCTGTAAACTTTCATTGTTCATGAATCATTACTTTTGGGGGTGAAAATTATTGTTACGGCCATTACAATTGGAGTCCATGATTTGATGATCGAAACCGATGATCTGGGCCCCGCATTTGATAGACCATGAACCAAGAGTTTCCCAGATTGGAAAATGATAACCATCCAATCCAACCTTTGGCCTTTCTCAATTGAATACAGCTGTTACTATTGTTTCCTTAAACATCTTCTTGCGGGCCACAGATCAAAGGGTTAGGACTCTCCCATCAGGGAGACATTCCGGGCATGGTATCCATGATGAGATCACCAGTCTTGACCACTGAACAATGGGTGTCCTTGGGCCATGAGTCCATTCAATACAATCAGAGCCTGTGGTATGATGATGCAAATCGATTTCTGGGCCCACATTGATGGATCATGACCCAATAATTTCCAGATTGGAAGATGCTAACCATCCAATCCAATCTCTGGCCTTTCGCAATTGAATATGCCTGTCGCTATTGTTTCCTTAACCATCTATTTGCAGGCCACTGATCGAAGTGTTGGGACCATCCCATTTGGAAGATATTTGGAGCATGGTACATCCTTTGTGAGATCAACGGTCTTGATCACTGAAACATGGCTGTCCTTGGGCCCTGAGTCCACACAATCAGAGTCCATATTTTGATGATCCGAACCAATGATCTGGGCCTACGTCGAAGGGTCATGATCCAAGAATTTCCCAGCCTGGAAGATGCTAACCATCCAATCCAATCCAATCTCTGGCCTTTCCCAGTTGAATATGGCTGTCACTATTGTTTCCTTAACTGTCTATTTGCAGGCCACAGATTGAAGGTTTAGGACCGTCCCATCAGGGAGATATTTTAGGATTGGGTACATCCATTGTAAGATAAACTGTCTTGACCACTGAACCATGGCCCCCACTTTGCACAGTATCAGGTCCCAAGGATGTTATACATAACCTCAATACCAATGATCATAAAAATCCTCCAAACCAAGGTATTCTTTAACAGTAACGGTGCCCGTAACAGCCACCGCCGTTACCTTTACGATATGGGCTGTAACGGCCGTTACAGTCTCTAATTTTTATTATTATTATTATTTTTTTTAAATTATTGAAAAAAAGAAAAAACCGAAAAACCTCTATCAGCACGGTAATGGACCGTTACAGCATTTACGGAGGGTGTTACGGCCGTTATAATCCCATAACGTGTAATAGTTGCTACCATTACCTTTACAGCCCCGTAATAGCCATTACGGTGCACCATGCTCTACACACAAACATCATGAGCCAACAACAGGAACCAAATGGGATTGGATTCTGACAAGGGGGGGAAAAAAAAACAGAGATGGAGAGAAACAACATACCTCACAGTAACTTTGCTCAAAGTCGGACATAACCGCCATTTGGCAATCCACCTCGGAGAATCCTTCTCCCTAAGAATGACTTCCTATTGAGAGAATAGCTCTTTCTAAATGCTCTCCGTCTTTTCCAATCATGGACTATTTTGATGAGAATTGGGAAGGTGAAGCAAAGCAATAGAAGCAGCACCATCGCAGCACATAACAATAAAACGTTACGGAACCCATCTTTTAGTTCTGGGTCCTTTTGCCCTGTCCATGGTACACCTCCCACATTCATTCCAAATGCTGCGAGACCAGAAGAAAAGTTACTCTGAGAGAAGGGACATGCTACCATTTGCATTTTTTCTTAAATGATGACTCATCCACTGTATATACAATTAAGTCACTATAGCACATCTGTTGATGGAACATAACCCAAAATCATATGGATTGGATTAACTTCATCACTAGATATTGACTGTTTGATGCATGACAATTAACCACTTGCTCTAAAAGCTCAAACTATTAGAGTATGGTGAATCAATCCATTTATCTCATAGCCCAGGCCCCACATCTCATGGGTTAGGATCTAGGCCGAACCCTCCTCGTGGGCCCCAAATCACATGGGTAGTTGGGTACTACCTCACATGGGCTGCTCACCCCGAGTGTGCCCCTGCATCCCACAAACAACCCCACTTGAGCTTGGTGTGAAAATGCCCCTGCATTTAATCACCCCCGGTGAGGAGTCTCAAACACGAGACCTCCCCCTCTGATAGCAATTTGATGCAGGACAATTAACCACTTACTCTAAAAGCTCGAACTGTTAGAGCATGGCAAATCAATCCCTTTATCTCATAGCCCAGGCTCCACATCTAATGGGTTAGGACCTCGATTGAACCCCCCTCATAAGCCCCAAATCACATGGGTACTGCCTCATACGAGCCACCTGCCTCACATGGGCTGCCCACCCCGAGTGTGCCCTTGCAACCCATAGACAACCCCACTCGAGCCCGGTGTAAAAATGCCCTTGCATTACTGTTAATTTCAGACCGTGGGGCATTTTCTTCTTACGTGTCCATTCATTATAGCATGTGGAAGGAAAATAAATAAAAATCACACTGATTGGACTAACTAAATCATTAGACATAGAACGTTGAATTTACTCGTGAGATTTTCTTTTTTACATGTCCAATAGTTATAGTGCATCTGTGGATGGAACATACCCCCAAACTCACACCGATTAGATGGACTTAATCATCAGATATTGGATGTTGAATTCAGACTGTAGGAAATTTTCGTTTTATGTGTCCATTCATTATAGTACATCTATGGATGGAACATCTACCAAAAATCACACCAACTGGATGAACTTAACCATCTGATATCAGACGTTGAATTGAGACCACAGGCCATTTTCTTTTGGGTCCATTCATTGGCTACCAGATTGATGATTGGGATATGTCTCATTCATGACAACATGGGATATGGACGGTCCAATTTGATGTACATGTTTGTCATGTGTATGGTGGATAAGTTACCACCACTTAAGGGATGGTGGACAACACATGTAGTGGCACAACCATTGGAGAACTATAATAGAAGGACAGCTTACCTCCAGTGATAATTGATAATGGAAGAAAGATTAATGAAAGGAACGAGAGATAGTATAGCTTCCGGTTTATTTGCTCGGCCTGCCAGCTATCCAGACTAGCTTGAATAGCCATGACACGGTTGGCTAGAAATCCCATGTTTTCTTTTAGCCTCCTTAGACGTCCAATCGTCTCCTCCAGACAGACAATGTCTTCATTTGCAAACCAACTTTTCACAGCACATTTTTCCTTTACACGTGGAAAGACCTGCTCCCCATGAGCGACAACCTGAATCATAGCCAAAGCATCAGCTAATTAGAACCTTTATATTTCTTGGAAACTTTGAAGCCGTTGGTGCAAGATTGAAGAGGTGAATCATGCTACAAGTGCCAACATGGCAAACAAGTGTGAAATCTGGGCCTCTACCTGTTGTGTTCTCTGGTTTAAAAACTAGGAAAAAGCTCTTGTAGAGGTTGGGAGGAAAAGCCCTATTTTTTAGTTCTGCAAACTTTTCACTTTTTCCGTTTCTTTGGAACAGGGGAGATATTGTTGTGTTCTGTGCTTCAAGATCTAGGAAAAAACTCTTGTAAATGTTGTGTTGTGTTTTAAAATCTAGGAAAAAACTCTTCCACCTGTATACATAGAGATGGATTCTAAGGGCTTTCAGCCTCTTTCTAGAGAGAATGCATGTGTGCACGTGTGGGAGTGTGTTGGGGTGCATTTTCACACACAAGGGTGCACTTTCACACACAAGGGTGCACTAGGCCAAGTCACACAAGGTCGATGTGGTGCATGTGCATGTGTGCCCGATTGGTGTAGGTCTCGTCCAATGATTTTTTTTTGAATGTAACTGCAATTGTAACAAAATCCTTTTGTATCTTGTTTTGTAACTCACAAATGCTCAGAGTCCGTAATAGTCAAGTTTTTTTTTTTTTGAAAGATGACGAAAAATTTATTAAAAAACAAACTAAGAGAAAGCGACCCAAGGGAATCCATATTACAATCCCTAAGCTTTGGGACACTAGAAGCCCATTCAACAAGAGGCATCCTTGCCCTACAAGAGACACTATCCACCGACTTCCTCACATTCCTAAAGCATCTAGCATTCCTTTCTTCCCAAATAACCCACTAACCTGCAAGCAAAGCCATCCTCCACATCACCTTTATCTGCTTCCCAAGGCACATCCCATGCTACCTAATCAGAAGATCATTAACTGAACACGGGAACACCTAAAAGACTTGAAAACAGCGTAAAACATCCGCCCATATAGCCCTCACAAAGGGATAATGAATAAAAAGATGGTCCACCGACTCCTCATTATACTCACATAAAAGCACATGTTGGGAATCACCATGCCCCTTTTCCGAAGATTGTTGATCGTAAGAACTTTCTTCCTACCCACAAGCCACCCAAAAGCCGCAAGTTTTGGAGGGACATCATAGTGCCAAACGAATTTGCTGTGCCCAACATCCTCATGCCTTCCACCTCCATGTACAAGAGAAAAAAGGGGTTTAACCAAAAAGATTCTGATTTATCAATTTTCCACATCAATTTGTCCGGGACAGAGTTGGCCGGGGAGTAAAGATAGATTTGATCCGTAAGGACCACAAATTCATCGACCTCCTCATCAAGGAGAAACCACCTACATGGAGGGTCCCAAACTAGTTCCCCACTAACACGGGAGAAATAGGGTTCGGGCAAGCTGAAAGATTCTAAGAAAATCATCCTTCAAAGGGGAGCTCCCCACCCATGTATCTTCCCAAAAATGGATCTTTTTACCATTTCCAAAGCAAATCCAACCTCTTCCATAAATGCTGATTTCATGGAGGAGATCCCTTTCCATAAGGCCGGCGCTCTATAAAATTAAAAACCCTTGATGCGGCTCCTGTTTTGTAACTCCTGGAGGTAGATGAATGCTCAGAGTCTGTAACAGTCAAAATTTGGTGATGAAGACTGTTAAGGTCAGTCTGAAAAGGGCTACAAAATTAAAAACGCCCATGCGGCTGGTTGAAATTCACACTATGATGGGCAGTTTAATGTTGGCGACAGCCTGTTTTGAGAACCAATACACCTAGATCTTCATCTAGTGGAGCAAAACTTGCCCTAAAGACAGACCTTGTTGCATTCAATCGTTGTTCATACTGCTGATAAATCCAGTGACAAAAGGTGTCCATTCCAACTGTAGCACACATGGACACTATCTGGTAACTAGGATTACTAAGGGTAATTCAATATTATTGTTTTCATTCAGAGCCCTACTTGCAAAACACGCTACCAAGTGGGCCTCAATGTGAATGTCCTATGGCAAAACCCATGCTGATCACTCATCAGGTGGGCCACACAAATACATTGAATATGGGCATTGGTGATTTTCTTTCTGACCATGCATTCTACTCATGCAAGTGGGGTCTATCTAAGAGTGGATTGGTACTAGTGATGTTCAGGGTTGGTCAGACCTAATAATTGGCCCAGACCTCATACATGCGTGCCAAGTTGGCAAGTGGCATTGATTCACCTCTTCAACCTCTCCTAAAAGAAGTACCAATTAAAAAAAGAAAAAGGTAAAAAGCAACCAAGCTAAGTTTCTTTTCCTGATAGATGTCATGAGTTAGGAAAATCTCCTGACATGTTTAAATATTTGTAGCTGTTACCAATTGAACTTTGCTAAGTCCAAAGACACCTCTACATATGGGGTGCAGCTGTACAGGATATCCACGCCACACATCAGGTGTACCTGTCCAAAAATTGAGTAAAATAGTAGATGGTATAAACAATTTCTCAATGGTCTACATTCACACACACAAGTGGCTCCCTGATGAGTGATCCACCTGATTTCTGGACCAGGTCATCTACACAGTCAGTCACACCTTACAGTTAGCTTAGATGTCCCACGTGCTAGGTGCAGCCACAAGTAGTGATGTTCGTGGGGATTTCCAATTTAGTGTGCTTCCCTTGTGATTGGGTAAGCACCTTTTGTACATATTTTTCTCTAACTAGGCAATATGTATAGACATTGAGAAAATACCTGCAGGAGGCGTTGCAAATTCAGATGCATTTTGGGGAATCTTCTGTCATCCAGCATTTGCGTCTTCACTGCAATACTACCTGCATTTAAGGAAATCAGTCATATCCCCAAAAACATGCAAAATAGTAAATAGGGGGTGAAAACACAAAGTGTCAGAGGAACTCATTCCACAATTTAAAGAGGAAAGAAAATGGAAAAGGCAAAAAAAAAGAAGAAGAGGAAGCATGAGGTCATAAGCCACAACAAACATGATCTTTGTTGAGGGCAGGATTTCACACATATGGAGCTCATGGTTTGGTGAACGCCTTATCCATGGTGGGGCCCTCCAGATCAACAGTTGGATCAACAAATCATGGGTGGCCATGTACGTAATCATGCTCTTCAGCAAACTACACTTTTGGTGGGGCTCAAGAGCCAGGACCCTTCATAGAAAAACAGACCAGATTCGAAAGGCACCAACAGGTTTGCTAGCAAGGCCAGATTCAACACAACCAATTAAATCATCTGACCCTTCTGTATCATAAGGGTCCAAGGTCTACACTGTATCTGCATGTTGAAAAGAAGCACTAAGAAATAAAACCATTCTCAATTTCACAACAGAGTGTCAGTGATATAACACCAAATTACTACTAAAGGGGCCAAGCATTCTAAAATAAAGACATGCTAATGATACTAGTGCACTTGAAAAAATCGTAAGCAAGCCACCATTTTTTCTAGTCTGTGTATGATAAGGCTAGTGAGCCTGACTACATGTCACTCTCTGGTCAATAAGACAGGAAAATAGGAACACATATTGAGCAATGAATACCAAAGAGGGCAATCAGACAATCCTAACCTATTGATCCGAACCAGGACAAAAAAAAATGGCAGTGGTCATTTTCTTTTCTTCAAATCAAGGTGTTAGGATGGTCCAACTCCATTTTTGCGCATGGTCAGTCCATAGCATGGCCCACCAGATGAGAAGTCCCGATTTTGTACATGTTGATTGTTGACCACGTTCCCATGGGAACTCGAATGCAACTAACATCCCTCCATGTTAGGCCTCAGACACCCACCGCTTTAATCAAATTTATGAGAAAGGGAGCAAAATCTACCATATATACAAAGCCCTTTAACAACATGTAAGTCATCTGGTAACATAGTTATGGGAGTGCAGAAAATGAGGTATTGAGAAAATCAAGTAGTTCAAGAGCAATATCGATTTCCTTCTCTTTGAAAACAAAATAACAATATTCTCCACACATGCTTTGGGTTTAACGTATATGGATTTATCTCCACATCGGTTATGCACTATCTAATGCAGCTTCCCTAGGCAAGACAAAACAAGAAACAGATGTGCCAGTTGGATTTCTCTTCTTCAAAGGCCAAATTGCATAAAGAAAAATAAATTCAATGACCAAAGCTTTCTTGTCTTGTCTGACATCTTCTGATATGCACCAATAGGTGATAAGATGAGGGGAAGTAGATTGGGATGGTTTGGCCATGCGTAACAGCGATCAATAACCGCACCATGAGTTGGTTCAAGTTGAAAGCTCCAAAAGGGCAAGGGGAAGGCCCAAAAGGACATGAGTGGAGGTATTAAGAAAATATTTGATGACCCATGCCCTGACTGATGATATCATCCGTTGATAGAGACACAAAGTAGAATGATGGAACAGGGTTCATGTAGCTGACCCCAATTAGTTAGGATAAGGCTTAGACGGTGATGATGACATCTCCAGGAAAGCATGACTGCAAGAAACCGTGTATAACTTCTCATCTCAGCCTCTGATTCTATCGAACCTACAAAGTTTTAATCCCAACCAGTAGTTAGTAGAACCATAGCATAGCCCCAAGAACGACTAGTTAGCGGGCCCTTCCAATGATAATCACTTCCTTGCTGCAATCAATATGGACACCTAAGTTCTATCCATGACGTACACTAAATATTTTGTGTAAATAAAAACATGTACCATTTTCATAGATGTATCTGTTGCCTGTGCATAGCATGCTTATTAGTTTCATCATCTGAAATATAATCAGAGAAGAACAAGAAAGATTTTTTTTGAAGGATTGAACAAGAAAGATTTTAGAAATCAAATGGTTGTAATTTAAATGAATTCAAACAAGTTTGCCACCGAGAAGATAATTACCTTTATCTAATTCGAGCTCGACCGTGTCTAATTCCATTTCAAGCTTGGTCACTATATCCTGAACGTGATCCATGTGCATGTCGACGATGTGCACAACAAGATTCGAGATTGTTTTTGGCACCGGATTATCGGCTTCTTCAGAATGATTCATCGTCAACAAATGCTCAAGAACATGCTCCTTAATGACAGTCTGCCCCATCTTCTCATCATCTCTGACGAAACAGGGGTTCTCGATGCTAGGGATCTCTGAAAGAAGAGATTGACCTGTCTCTGAGAAACCCAATCTAGGAATACGGCCCAAAGACACGGTAATCACTGAACCCTCAGTTACTCTCGCTGCAAGCCTAAGGGTGAAATTGCTTGCAGCGGGTCCTGGTGAATTCACCCGAAAAATAAGCGCCCCATTGATTTGCCCGAAAAATGGTCCGTTGCTAATGAGCATGAGAATCTCTTGGAGTATCAATGGGGGGCAAAGAATTTCAATAAGGTATTGGGCAGATAAAGTGAGCCTCTGATTTCCTTTGGGAAGTTCAACATGATACCAACAGAATTCTCTCCCTGTACCTTCTGTTATATCCCAATCCTTTGTAAAATAGTTACCTAACCCATCAAATATGTAAGCTTTCTGTCTTACGGTGCCTGGGAAATGGGTTCTATAGATACGGGTTTCTTTGAGTGGAGTTCCGGGAGAAGCTTCATTATCCATTTCTGTCGTTGCATCTCTATCCATTTCCTCCATTTCTGTGGCTGTTTCTTCCACAACAACTTCCATAATTACAGAATATTTCAAGAATAATGGTTGTTGTCACTCTCTTCGAGCAATCGTTCTGAAATATTAAGAGGAATAGAAATTCAGATGCCAAAAACCCCAAAATAAGTGGCTACCCGCTACCAGATTTGTTATATTTCTGTTGCTCCAAATTCCTGAAAAGAGTGAAGAAAACCAGTATTATGAATATGGGCCCCCAATCGTCAATACAAAACAAGAATAATCGCCTTCCCAACCCCACCACCTCTCCTCTCCCAAAATAAAATTGCTAAATGAAAAGAATTCAAAACCCATTTCAGATTCAATCAAATGATTCTGAAAAGATAAGGTTTTTGCATTTATTGATCCCCAAACACATAAAAATCTAATCTTTTGCATTCATTCCACCCATGAACTACATCTCAGCCATAAAAAGCTATTGCATTCAATCAAGCTCTTACTCTTTTGATCACTAGAGAAAAAATAAAATAAAATAAAACCTGATTTCAGATTCGATCAAATGAACATGGAAAGCCAACTTTTCTGCATTCACTAAACCCCAAAATCCATAAAATTCTAGCATCCAACCATTTGCACCCATTCCCAATAAAATAATCTCTCCAAATGCATAAAAAATTACCCTCATTGAACCCAAAAAACCGTAAGGGGGGTGAGAACCATCAAAAGATCATTTCAGCATCAACTAAAATGGATTTCAAAACCAATATTTCTGCCCAAATTCCACCCCAAAACCCATAAAAGTCCAACCAACAACATTCATCTCTGCAACTCATCAAACACTTTTCTCATTCAACCCAAAATTCAAAAAGAAAAATTTCAATTAATCAAAACCCACTTCATATCCAATCAAAATGAAATGAAACCATCATGTCTACATTAATCCCAACCCAAAACCCATAAAATTCCAACCTTCATCATTCATCTTTGCAATTCATCAAACACTTTTCTCATTCAACCCAAAAAGGAAACACTCAATGAATAAAAAACCAATTTCATATTTAATCAAAATGACTTGAAAAGGCTACATTTTCGATATTAATCCCAGCCAAAACCCATAAAAATCCGACCTTCAACATTCATCTCTGCAACTCATCAAACACTTTTCTCATTCAACCAAAATTCAAAAATTAAAAAACTCAATTAATAAAAAAAAACCCATTTCACATTCAATCAAAATGGATTCAGAAACCAACATTTCTACATTAAGCCCAACCAAAAACCCAAAAAATCCAACCCTCATCATTCATCTCTGCAACTCATCAAACACTATTCTCATTCAACCCAAAAAGGAAAATACTCAATTAATAATAATAATAATAAACCAGTTCATATTCAATCAAAATGAATTGAAAAACCAACATTTCTGCATTAATCCCAACCCAAAACCCTTAAAAAAAATTCAACCTTTACCGTTCATTCACCTAAAACACCCATTAAATTCATATATTCAAATCAATCAAGCTATTCTCTCATTTAACAAAATAAATAAATTCAACAAATTTAAAAAAATCCAGATTCAATCAAAAGAATCTAAAAAGCAACATTCCATGCATTAATGCAACACAAAAAAGAACACATAAAAATCACAATAAAATTAAAACATAAAACCCCATTTCAGATTCAATCAAATGAATGCGAAAAATCACAACTATTGCATCAATTAAAATCCAAACAAAAAAGGAAAAAGAAATCCATAAAAACTCAACTTTGTAAACAATCAAATTCCAACCTCATTCAGATGCCAGAAAAATCAATAATCCATCTCTTGAAATGGAGACCCAAATTCCAAAAAAAATAATAATAAAGAAAAATAAAAAAAATAAACAGTTTTTGTTCCAACAACAGAACCAAAGTAATTTCACCCCACGTTAAAAATAATCATAATTGCGAAATTTACGACTATAGACCCCACCTTTTATCCAGTGGTTTTTTAAAAGAAAACAAACCTTACTCGGGAACTTAGACCTACACGTACGGACAGCGACGTTGAGGACGAAAATACCCCTGCCTTAGAAAGTACGGTAAGCTGGACGATGAAGATTTAATCCGTGACTATAGGAAATTGCAGGATTTTTTAAAAGCAAACTCGCTGGATAGCTCTAGACTTTTTGGATACATATTGTGAGGAGCAACGGCTACGGTTATGGATACGGTTATAATTTATAGGGTCCCATGACCCTCACCCACTAACTTCTTTTTTCTTTTTTCTTTTTTTTCATTATAATCCCCATGGCATTTTGTGAGTCCCATTATGAGGTATGTGTTATATCCAAACCGTCCATCTATTTGACGAGCTCGTATTAAGGCATGAGACGAAAAATAAGATAGATCTAGCTATCAAGTGGACCACACTATAAAGGCAGTGGAGAATTGAACACCTACTATTGAAACCCTTTTAGGGGTCATAGAAGTTTTGGATCATTATGAAATTTGTTTGTCCTCTTCATCCAGGTCTTTGTGACTTTATGAATGGATTGGATGGAAAATATATGTTATGGTGGGCTCTACAAATTTTTTAACGGTGAAAATCAATTTTTCCGCTACTCTTTGTGGTGTGGTCCAGTTGATCTTTGGATATGATTCTTTAAAAAAAAAAAAAAAAAATTTTTAATAATGCTCCTAAATGATCTTGAAATATGGATGGATGTTGTGGATATAATAAATATATAATTGTGGGGCCCATGTAACTTTGATCTCTTTTGAGCGGGGCGAACATGAAATTGAGTGGGGTAAACATGAAATTGAGCGGGGCAGACTGAAAATTGAGCGGGGTAAACTAGAAATTGAGCGGGGTAAACATGAAATTTCACGGGGTAAACTGAAAATTGAGCGGGGCAAACTAGAAATTGAGTGGGACAAACATGAAATTGAGCGGGGCAAACATGAATTCTGCGCGCTTACAAGTGTAGATGATAAACAGAGATTTTAGTAAGAAAAATGGGAAAAAAAACGTGTTTACGAGTGTTTTTCTTTGAAATGGGGTGAGAAAGGCATGTGTTTTGAAGAGCAGGGATATTTCATGTTTGCCACATTCAATTTCTAGTTTGGCCCTCTTAACTTCCAGTTTTCCCCGCTCATGTTTGCCTCGCTTATTTTCTAGTTTGCCCCGCTCAATTTTTAGTTTCCCCCGCTCAATTTCATATTTGCCCCGCTGAATTTCATGTTTGCCCCACTCAATTTCTTTTTGACCTCATCGACAGGATGAATTGCAAATAAAAATTTTAGTGGCCCACAAGATGTTTTTAATGGTGGGTATTCAATCACCACTGTTTCCTATGGTGTGGTCCACCTAAGGTTTGGATCTACTTCATTTTTTGAAGCATGCCTTAAAATGAGCCATCAATTTCACCGTTAAAAAATTTGTAGGGCCCACCGTAACATATATTTTCCATCCAATCTATTCCTAAGGTCATAAAGACCTGGATGAAGAGGAAAAACAAATTTCATAATGATCCAAAACTTCTATGACCCCTTAAAGAGTTTCAATAGTAGACGTTCAATCCTCCACTGCCTTTTACAGTGTGGTCCACTTGATAGCTATCAATTTCATGTTTGTCCTGCTCAATTTCTAGTTTGCCTTGCTCAATTTCATGTTTGTCTCGCTCAATTTCTAGTTTGCCCCGCTCAATTTCATATTTGTCCCACTCAATTTTCAGTTTGCCCTACTCAATTTCATGTTTTCCCCACTCAATTTCATGTTTGCCCCACTCAATTTCTAGTTTGCCTGGCTTAATTTCATGTTTGCCCCACTCAATTTTCAGTTTGCTCTGCTCAATTTCTAGTTTGCCTCCCTCAATTTCATATTTGCCCCGCTTAATTTCTAGTTTGTCATCCTCTCAATTTCAGTTTGCCCCGCTCAATTTCATATTTGCCTCGTTTAATTTCTAGTTTGCCCAGCTCAATTTCATGTTCGCCCCGCTCAAAAGAGATCAAAGTTAGATGGGCCCATAGTTATGTATTTATTATATCCGCAACGTTCATCCATATTTCGAGATCATTTGGGAGCATTAAAAAAAAAAAAAAGAATTATATCCAAAATCAACTAGATCACACCACAAAGAGCAGTGGGAAAATTGATTTTCATCGTTAAAAAATTTGTAGTACCTACGATACCATATATTTTCCATCCAATCTTTCATAAGGTTACAAAGACCTGGATGAAGAGCAAAAACAAATTTCATAATGATCCAAACTTCTATAACCCCTAAAAGGGTTTCAATAATAGATATTCAATCCTCCACTGCCTTTTTTAGTGTGGTCCACTTGATAGTTAGATATGTCTTATTTTTCATCTCAAGCCTTAATACGAGCTCGCCAAATAGATGGACTGTTTGGATATAACACATACCTTATAATGGGACTCACAAAATGCCGTGGGGATTACAACGAAAAAAAAAAAGAAGAAAAAAGAAGCTAGTGAGTTGGGGTCAATGAGACCCTATAGATACGGATTATAACCGTAGCCATAATCGTAGCCCCTACTTGTTCATATATCCTTCAATACGTATTGAAGGTTTTTTGATATTATTGAAAAAGTCTAGAATTGTCAGGCAAGTTAACTTTCAAAAATCCTGCAATTTCCTATGGCTATGGATTATAACCGTAGCCAAATCTTCATCGACCACCTTACCGTACTTTAAAAAGCAGGGGTATTTTTGTCTTCAAATTCGCTGTCCTTCCGGGCAGGTCTAAGTTCGCAAGTAAGGTTTGTTTTGCTAAAAAAACCACTGGATAAAAGATGGGGTCCACAGTCGTAAATTTCACATAATTAAAATAATAGTAAAGAGATTTGGTGCCTCACAACTCAAACCTACACGCGAGCTTCTACACGCAGTAACACGTGCCAACATTATATGATTGTAGGGAATCCCATCCGTGTATTAGAAGATAAAAATGTAGATCGTTCTCCCACAAAAATTGGGGATCTTATTTTTAACGTGTATTACAGAAGAAAAGAGAATAATGGACGGGCCATAGAAATTATAAGATTTTTAGATCGTTCGTTCGTTTATTATCTTGTTGGGTTTGTCAAAGTAATCAATGATCTGGACCCCACCTGATCACAGGTCTGATTACCTAAATACGTTCCAAGTTGGCACGTGTGAATGCGTGTATGATTAACAAACTCTAAAATAGAACACAACGAAAACTCTTTCGTAATAAAATAGTAGGGGCACTACTCCTCCATCAAAGGGCTGAAAAAACATGAGAAGAACTTTGATACTCTGGAACAGTGGGAAGGATGATAAGCATGCACTTTAAAATTGGATATTTCTAAATAATAAATTCATTTTAAACTGTCCAAAATATGGGTCCCAGTTTAGATGTATGACCAACCATAAATTAATGTTATCCGATTATCTGACCATCGGATTTGTGGATATTTATTAGACGGCTATAACAAAAACATCCAATGGTCCTCTTTCAATAAACAAGTGTCCACGAATCAGATGCGAAACCTCTTCAACCAATCTGAATGTAGTAAAATGACTGATTGAAAATGAGTTCCATGTTTTAGTCGGTTTAATTTCAGTTACTTATTTCCACGTATATAAGTTATGATTGCCTGTGTATCAATCGTCATAGTCTGCCGGAGTATGAAATACCTCCCAAAAACAATCTCCCGCTATTATCCTAACGGCACATGTGTCGTGTAATGCATGACTCCTTGCTCTAGTAGGACTAGAAACCTACTCGCAGGCACGTTTGCCGGCCTAGGACGCGTGAAACATCAGGGCGGTTCGTACGATGGCCACACCATTTTTTTTTTTCTATATTGTAAAATTTGGGCTGGTAAAAGATTGGATACCCTTAATGCATGTTTGGGGTTTGGTCAATTATTTTGACGGCTCATATCTTATATGATTTCGGTCCATCAGATGAATGGTCCAGTTTGAATTTTAACCAGATATTTCATGTGGGATGCTTGATGAACGGAGTAGATCTCACATAGGTGTAGTTATTGCACGTGTGCCGTGAATAGGTTTATTACTGATTTCACGAGTAGACTCGCTGGCGAATGCAATTTCCGAGTTACTTCCAACTAGAGCTGTACACGAGTTGAACCGAGTCAAGCTGTCGGCACGACTACTAGTTGATCCCAGCTCGAACTCAGCTCGACTCGGTCCTCAAGCTTGATTGGCCAGCTCAGCTTGGTTCAATCAGTAGCTCAAGCCAGTTTGAACTGCGTTCAATCTAAGATTAAGTCTTTGTGGTATTTTCTCAAACACGTAGAGTGCACCTTTAATTTTTTACTCTATGTAAAACAACATCTTTTTTTTTAAAAACACACTCACGTCACATGCACACACACCCCCACACGTGCAAGCCGTGGGATTTCACCACTATGGGTACTCGAACCCTTGGTTCGGTGTTGAAATTCCAAGAGTCTATCACTCGGGTAAGTTTATAAGTATTTCATCAAACACTCACTAAGCAATATAAAAATTAAGATACAAGTGTATTTGTTTCATACCTATACCTTTCTTGCTACTAATGGACACTTCATTGTGTCATTTCATCAAGCACTCGGTGAGCAACATCAATATTGAAATAACTAAGTCATCAAACTGGTTTGATTTGAGTCGGGGTCGAACTCGGGCAAGTACGAACTTGGCTCAAAATTTCTTGGAGCTCAACAAATTAGTTAAACTCAGTTTAAAACCGAGTCCAATGGAGCTTTTTCGAGTTAAGTCCAGCCAGCTGACCAAGTTAACTCGGTTCGCGTACAGCTCTGCTTCCAATGGAGCAATTTAAGTAAGTCTTCGGGGTACGCTGGCGGAGTATGGATGCCATAGTCATGCACTCATCAATTGTACACGTGTCAAGATGAAAATCAGATCAAACCGTCCAAATCGGTGGTTCCACTTTAGAAGGCTCATAGAAATAACCTTAACGTCTAATTAATGGAGATCTGTTCGTCGAATTGAACTATTCACAGGTAGCGGTAAGTTATGGTTTATCACCACCCGCTTAAATAGAGGCCCACACATTGGACGTTTCGGTTTGAACAATAGCATGCCGCTTATACAACTATGATTGGGTGCGTATGAACCATCACACCCGGCCACGGTATCAATGTTTTTTTCTCTCTGAGGAAGGGGATCGCGTACACGTGTAAGAGATCCAAGCCGTTGGATATCCATTGTGACGGTCTCAGCAACCAGGCTTATTTAGGGCCCGTGTAGATACCACCAAATAAGTTACTTTTACCACTTGCGGCACTAAATAAGTGACCTATTTAGTGTGTAAGTAAGTTTGGCTTACGATTAGAATAGTTATAAGTAAATTTTTTTATATTTAAAAGTGCATAATCACTTCAGTTAATTTTTGTTAGCTTTTCTACTTTTCATAAGTTCCTAAGGGCCTGTTTGGCCGGACAGATCCCATGGGATTAGGAGGGATGGGATGGATTTTAAGGTAATGATGGTGGTGTAGGTGGACTGGTTTAAGATCCATAGGATTGCTCCCGCACAAGTTTATCATTTGGCATGCGGGGCATATCCCAAGATTTTACCTTTCAATCCCTTTTGATCCATCCAACCAAACACACCCCCGGGCAGGATTGAACGGGATTAGGAGGGATGGGATCAATTTTAAGATAATGATGGTGATGCCAGTGGATTGGTTTAAGAGCCATGGGTTTGCTATATCCCGGGGACAAGTTCACCGGGTTTGTTTGGCTTGTTTGGCATATCCCGAGATTTTACCATCCCATCCCTCCTAATCCCTCTTAATCTGCCGGGCCAAACAGGCCTTAAAAGGCAACAAGAAAGATGAAAGATCGGTGAAGCTTATGGCTCTTTTGTTTGTCAAACATAGTTATCTTCTTAATAAGGATAAATTAAGATAACATACTTATCCATTGAGTAACTTCTCTTAAGCAACATACTGATCGAAACACTAAGAGGAAATGATGAACCACACATGCATGTTGATTTTGGACTGTTGTAGTCCTCTTTCACAACTTCTAGCCATGTAGATTATGGAAGGGATTGGCTGGTGTACCACACACCACTGACCTCACAGGTGTGTTAACATCACCAAGTTATGTGGTTCCATTATGAGGTATGTGCTATATTCAAACCGTCTTTCCGTTTGGCGAGCTCATTTAAGGCTTGAGCTGAAAATAAAACAAATCCAAAGATCAAGTGGACCACATTGCAAAAAGTAGTGAGGGATTGAACATCTACCATTGAAACCCTTTTTGGGGTCATAGAAGTCTTGGATCAATATATATTTGTTTTTCCTCTTCATCCAGGTCTGTGTGACATTATGAACAGATTGGATGAAAAATAAACATTTTGGTGGGCCCTATGACTGTTTTAATGGTGAGAATCATTATCTCTACTTGTTGTGTGGTCCACTTGAGCTTTGGATATGACTCATTTTTAGGCTCATGCTCTAAAATGATCTCTCCAAATGGATGAATGATGTGGATATAATAAATACATCATTTTGGGGGCCATGTAACTTTGATCTCCTTTAAACCATTCTAGTAACCTGGAGCTCGAGGAAGTAAAGCAGATTGTGTACTGACTAAACTCTGTGAGGTCCACCATGATTTATGTATTTTATTCACTCATTCCATTGATTTTACAAGATAATTTTAGGGCTTGAGTTCAAAAATGAATGATATCCAAAACTAAAGTAGACCATACCACATGAAATAGTATGAATTGAATGTCTATCAATGAAAAATTCTTGGGGCCACAAAAGTTTTGGATCAAGTTGATATTTTTGTTTTCCCTTCATCCATGTCTTTGTGATCTTGTGATCACGTTGGATGACAATTAAAGATCATTGTGGGCCCTAGCAAGGCTTCAATGCTCAAAATCATTCTTCCTATTGTTTCTTGTGGTGTGGTCCACTTTAGCTTTGGATATGCTTCAATATTTGGCTCAACACCTAAATAGAGTGGGTAAAATGGATGGATGGCGTGGATAAACCACATACATTCCCGGCGGGCTCAACTAAGTTTACTCATTATGATAAAAGGACACAATCCGCGTCCTACCCCTGCCTAGACAGTAATCTGTCCGGTTAGGGTTCTGTGGGGCCCACCGTGATGTAAGTGTTTTATCCACGCCGTCCATCATTTTTGTCAGATCATTTAAAGGTATGAGACAAAATCTGAGGCAGGTAAAGGGCTTAGGTGGACTACAAAGTGGGGATTGAAATCCCACCATTAAAAACTTCTTGGGAGCTGGAGAAGTTTCCGATCAAGCTGATATTTGTTTTTTCACTTCGTCCACGTCTACATGACGTTATGAATAGGTTGGATGGTAAAAAAACATCACGGTGGCCCATAGAAAGGTTTCAACAGTATCACTACAGCTTCCTTTGGTGTGGTCCACTGGAGCTGTGGACCTGCTTCATTTTTGGGATCATAACTTAAAGTGATTTGAGAAAAGAGATGAACAGCGTTGATAAGACACTTACATTATGGTGGGCTCCACAGAGCCCTGCCCAGATGGATTACCGTACGGGAAGGGGTAGGATGCAATCCACGTCCATGATAAAAGCGAATTCGATTTCCATCTTCGAAGTACACATACACACACTAGCCAGATTGGCAGCGTTCATATTCACACGACACATACACACACTAGTCAATTCGGTGGCGTGTGGTACACTAGCCAATCCGCTTCAGTAGATTATAGTGCACCTAGCTGCATAAGGACACACGGACGCTGTTTGGCTAGTGACCCCAACACCAGCCAGCTAACTGATGTCAAAGCTCTATGGGTCCCACCATGATGAATGTTTTTTTATCCACACCGTCCATCCATTTGCCATCTTATTTTAGGGCATGAGCCCAAAAATGAGGTTAATCAAAATCACAGGTGGACTACACCACAATAAAATAATATTGATCGAACGACTAACTATAGACAACTCGTAATCAAAACATGACCACTTAGCTTTCTAATTTGGGTGGGTCCTCAATTTATTTGGCTAAAATCCTCACAGAAAAGTAACCAATGGTTTGGATTGAGCTAGGGTTAGCCTAGCACCGTGCTAAATGCCGGATTTTTGCCCACAGCGAAAAAATATTTTTTTGGTGGATTTTGTCAGTTCTGGCCCTCCAATATCTCATTGACACATGGCTTGGCTCATGCGAGCCTCACACGATACTCTCACCTATGCCATCATCCACGCCATCATCTATACCATGACACATGCCATCATCCATGTCATCATTCATGCCATGATCACTGCTATCCTTCATGCCATGATCCACACCATCATCTGTGCCATGATCTGCACTATCATCCATGCCTATCCATGAATCATGGGATGACACATTTCACACAAACCTAACTTTGCATCCAAGCCTGAGGCTCGTGGTAGCCTCCCCTCCCCTTGAAATGCTTATAAAAGGAAGGGGCCAGGAGAGTGAAGGGAGAGCCAGAGAGAAAGCTAGTGAAGGGGAGATCCAGAGAGAGAGCCTGTTAGGGAGAGAAATAAGGAAATAGCCAACGACGGAGACAAAGACAAAGACTTTATTTTCTCGATTTCCTCTATTCTTTCAATCATTTCTATCCCATTTCAACTTCAAAGCCAATGCCATATTTTCAATCTATCCGTTTTCTTGTTTGTATATTCCAACCTCCTTATTTTGAACACCTAAGGTGGTAGGCTCTACTCTGACATCATGTAAAGTATACTCTATAGTTACATTTCTTGAGAATCTTCTGCATCAGAAAACATAACTTAAATGAGTAACAAAAAACTTTGTTTCTTTTTTTTTTTTTCTATACTTTTATTGAAAAAACTATTTTCTATCATTTTCATTTTATTTTTAGTTTATCTTTAATAGTTTAAGATATCTAAATCTTAGTATTTTATTGAAAGTTCATTAAATTCCCTTTGAAAGCATATAGTCTGGTAAAGTAGAGACCTTGTTTGATATGAGCAGTAAAAGCGTGCCTAACCTCTTTATTTTTTCATAACCATGGCCCTTACCCGGAATCTACGATCTATCATAGAGTTATTCAAGTCACGAATTCTTCGATTTTCCTAATTTCTAAGTGATTCCATGAATTTTAGCCAAATATGAATTCTAAAGGCTTACAGAGTGTGTGTGTGTGTGTGTGTGTGTGTCCATATATATATTGACTCATGAAACCATCATACGGCTGAACACCTAGTGGGGTAGCCCAAGGGAAACCTCCCGTCAGCTACTACACTACCATTAAAAACTTCTCAGGGCCCACTGTTATGTTTATTTGCCAACCAACTGTTGATAAGGTCACACAGACTTAGATAAGGGGGAAAAAAAACATAAAATCTCAACTTGATCCGTAAATTTCGTGGCCTCTAAAAAGTTTTCAACGGTAAGCATCCAATCCTCACTCTTTCTTGTGGAGTGGTCCACCTGATATTTAGATCTACCTTAGTTTTGGAATAATGCCCTAAAATGAGCTGGAAAAATGGACGAAAGGCATGGATAAAACATATACATCATGGGGGGGCCCACAGAGCTTTGACTTAGTGAGGGGTTACTAGCCAAACTGCTTTCCGCACACATGGGCGGTTTCAAACCACGGCGATGGACTGAACATTTTCTCGGAGAATATACATAGTTGATACGCATGCGATGAGAAGTTTGAAACTTGGCAAATTTTCAACCAAATTAAATCACCCATAAGTGGAAACACTATTTTAAGGCGTAAAAATCTAAAATAACATTTATTGAATGAATCCAATATCTGATTGATGAACATTTACTCTATGTTTTGGACCTTTAAATATATTTCATTATCTACTCGATCAATCAGCCACTTAGAAGAACCTTTCGGTCTTATGTTTTAGTTTATAACCCATCTAAATTGGGACCACCCACTATTTTAATGGTGAATTTGTGTTTAACGAGTCTAGTTTGTTGGTACCACGTGTATAATTTCTTGGTCCACACATTGTTGATGTCTCTCTCTTTTAGGTGAGCATTCATGCATCCCACATGGCATGCATGTGAGTAAATCCAGGCCATTAAGCTGTCAATATGGTTTTAACAGGCCATTTGACGTCCACCAAGATCATGCCATCAGTGTGCTTTTAGAAAACAATCAATTCTCACGTAATGCTATCGAGTTATAGATGACCTAGTTGCATGAGTGTAAACAATAGATTAGGACCATCCATTCATATTATATGTTAATGAGCTTATTACAATGATTATTAAAAATGATTTACTTTATCAAATTCAGGCTCTTATGAATATGTTACAAAATTTCATATTATCCAAAATTTAAGTTTGTCCAACACAACTGTTAAATTCCACGTAAATATTATAATACAACTGAAGATTCCAAATCACTTTGATACTGTGTAATTGTTATTTGGATTCCAATGTATTCTAAATACAACTTGCGAAATGAGCCCTTCTAGAAAATATGCCTTGACCATCATGGATTGCCTATGGTTCTTCAAAATTGCATGTGTCAACAACTCCTAAATATGGTTACTAAGGCCCATTTGGATCATAAGTTGCTTAAAGTTACTTATGCCACAAATAACTGATCTTAGTTTCTACTTACTACGAAGTTATGTTTGGTAAATAATTCACTTATCAGCTTCTCCTCTCTTTCTTCTCTCTCATGTCTCTCTTCGGCAACTTCAAAAAAGTAGAAAAGTTAAAAATTTTAATTGAAGTGATTATGTACTTTTAAGTAAAAAAGTTACTTATAACTAATCATAAACTAAACTTATTCAAAACAAGTTACTTATCTACTGCTATAGGTCAAAAAAGAAAATTTTTTGGCAGTATCCGAATGGCCCCTAAAAGGAAGGCAACTTACTGAAAGATCATATCATCCCACAGTGTTACTTTCACTTTGTAGCCCATGAACTGCAATGCCAATTGCTTAAGTGGATCAGTCGCTGTCCGCATGACGTGGTGGGCAGGCGTGGCAAATTACTTAAGAGAATTTTATGATTGAAATGATGATTATTTCCTTTTCATGCGAGTCCACTACATCACGACCATATGCGCACATCTTGACTGATCTACGAGAGGGGTTATATACAATTCAAAATATTCTAGAATTGATAGACTTGATCAGTATCCAAATGTATTTATGCAACTAGGGTCATTGTAACCAATGTATGACTAATAATAGAGCTGTTGATGAGCCAGGTTCGAGCCAGGCAAAATTAAAATTTTGAATTAGCCCAGCTCAAACAGTTCAAAATTCGGGCGAAGCCAACCCCATGCCTAGCCCATTGACAGCCCTATCTAAGAACACTGGATCATTTCACTCTCTCCCTTCTAACACATGGAGCTCACTTGAATTGATGAACAGACCTCACCTGGGTTCCATTTGATGAACAGCTTGGATCTTGAACTCATGGGCCCTATTTCCCTCAAGAAGCACAGTAGCTTAGTTTTCACTTGTGGTGTAGTCACGCTGCTTATGACAAGTATTGCAGAATTCCTTAACATCCACATGTGTGGATTTAACGGATCTCTTTATTATTATTACAAGTTCTCGAATAAAAAATAATGTATTTGTAAATACTTATATGAAAAATTGCTTTTGTAAATAAACACACCTTAAAAATTTACTTATATTTTCACTACTTCTGTCAGCTACAACCAGCCCATTTTTGTCAATTAAGAAAATCTCCTTTTAATTTACAAACATTAACAAATATCACTAATGAAAAAATATTTTTTAACTTCCACACTAGTGTGGTTGGGTCCAACAGATGGACAGTGTATATCATGTAGGTGGGCCCACCACTGGCTGTTGGACCCAACCGTTGAATGGTGTGGATCGCATAAGTGGGCTTTGTTCAAACGTCTTCACTTCTTTATGCATTCCTTTTACCTTCTTTCTGCCTCTTCTTCTATGTTCGCTTGGTCACCTTCGTAGAAAAAAAAGGAAGAAGGAAGAAAGAGGCTAGATAGATGGTGGGAAGGAGGAAGAGGGAGGGAGAATGACAGATGAGATAGAGGTTAATACTGTAAATGGGCTGGATCGAGCCCAGCAAAAATCAAATTGAATAGGCTTGGCCTGCCCAAACAGTTCAAAATCCAGGCCGAAGCCAACTTTAGGCCCGGCCCGTTGACAATCATAATGGAGAGAGGAGATAAGAGGGCAAGCTTTTAAAAAATAAAAAATAAAAAAATCTTTTCTTTGGTTTCTTCTTCTTTTTAACAATGGGTGAAGAGGCAATCCTACCCTTTAAAAATGGCTATTTTCATCATTTTAAAGAAGAATGCCCCGGAAGCTAAGTTAGTTAATAAAAATGGATATTTGCAACACTCATGCATTATAATATGATGTAAGATGTGGCACGGATGCATTCCTAGCGTGGTTGGACCAAAAGAAGGTGAACCATAAATTAGCCGTAACTTTTAATCCTTGGATTTTTATAGGGTGCACAACTTATTAATCTTTATTGAAATAGGCCATTTGAGGTGAATTGACTCACCAAGTAGGTTACATATATTCGTTTCATCAGAAAACACATGCTTTCAGCTTGAAAACGAAAATTTAAGAAAAATTACTATTTTTAATAATTCCAAAATTTTACTATTTTTTATTTTTATTTTTAGAGTTTTAAATTTTCTTCTTTTTTAGAAACAACTTGTAATTATGTTATAACTCTTCTAGCAAAAGTTTATTTGAAATTTTTATTTTTAAAAATTAAGCATTAGAATAGTTTTATTAGAATTATGATTTTTATTAAAGTTATAATTTTATTATTTTTAGTAATTACAAAATTTGGTTTATTTTTTCTTTATTAATGGTACAACGGGGACACACATTAGACAATTATTAGTCACTTTACTTTCGATTTATTTAAAATTTATTTCTATTTTCTCTCTCCTCATAGATTCAAGTAATATCCGTGAGGAGTTTTAGAAAATCTTCGTAAATTTGGAGTAGTTATCCTTGAGGATGACAGTGCCCGGCCTCATCATGTCCATGAATGCTTCAGCAGTAAATGGTTAATTTTTGCTATTTTCTAGTATTGTACAGTCTCCCTGTGTTTTGGATCTGCTACTTTTATAAGCTCATACGCTAAGGGGTCGTTTAGCACCGTGGATTGGAGGGGATTAGAGGGGGTTTCAAATCCCTTATTTATTTGGCCGCATAAAGTAATGGGGATTTCAAATCCCTCTTCGAGGCGGTTTGCAATGCACATGGCCCACTAATGATGATCAACACCGTCCAAACATTGTCCAGCACCATCCAAACATTGTCCATGTTAATCAACTATTAAAAATCGTTGGTTAGTCACTCAGACATGATCTTGTGCATGCGGCCCACCTGAGACTTGGAATTTCATTATTTTTAGGCAAAGTATATATTTCAGCGGGCTTATCATAACCATTGTGTCAAAAATTACATATCTCACTAATTAGAGATATTAAAATTGATTTAGTAATTAAATTCAAACCCCTATAAATATACATGCAGAGGTACTTTTGGATTAAAGTTGATTCACATTCCAAGGTGTCAAACACACTAGGGGAATTGTAAATCCAGGGGGTTTCAAATCCCAGAGGTTCCGAATCCAGGGGTTTCGAAATCCACGTTTCCAGCCAGGCCCTAACATAATCCAACGAAATGGATGAACAACGTGAATTTCTGGCAAACACCACAGTGGCCCCAACTAGCTTCTAATCGCAACAAGTGCCCATGAAAGGCTTTTGCAGGCAATCTCGGTCCGGTTTGATAAGCTTACACGCACGTGTGTATCCCTAAGCATACACACGGAATTACACGTGCCAAATGGGACAGAGCACGTAGTCTGGAGCTTTTCATCACGTAGCCCTCTAGCATAAATCTCAAACAGTCTAACTTGTCAGGTGGGTATACTGCACAGCACAAATGGATGGCTAAAAAGTCTTCGTTGCTGTCCATTTGTTCGTACAAAGGGCCCACCTGAGGGGAAAGTGGATTACTGTGACCCCAGGCGCAGAGTTATACCTGTGCCCGGAGGTGTGTGGGATTCACAGAGATGTCGGTGACAAATCCACTCTGCTCATCTGTTTTTAAAGGCCACAATGGGACAGGAGCTTAAAATTCTGTGGGATTCAAAATTCAGGTGGGCCACACCAAATGAAACAGTGGGAACGAAAGCGTCCACCGTTGAAAACTTCCTAGAACTGACCATGATGTTTATATGCCATCCAAACCGTTCATATAGTTATCACCACTCAGATAAACTCTATGCACGAATATCATCCTGATACAAAACTTGTGTCAGCCCAGGCGTTGAATTCCACCGTTTTATATGATAAGACGCACATGACTTTTGTATCTGTCCGATTTTTAGAGTATTGTGCTCTCGTGGTCTTGCAAAACAGATGGATGGAGTGGATTTGTCACAGGCATCCTGTGGGCTGCTCACAGTCCCTGGCACAGAAATATCTCTGTGGCCGGGGTCACAGGCAATCCGTTTCCCACCTGACGAGCAAATCGCCCTCATTTTTAGCTACGAGATTTAAACAGTGTGGCCCACCTAAGTGGAAATCACATAAATCCTTTGACAAAGCTGACAAATGTGAACTGGTTATGGAATTTCCACAAATTTGGAACCGTTTGGACGTCATCTTCTGCCACTTTTCCACCAAATTAATGCTGTGTCGGCATCGATTCCACAGGGGGGGTGGCTAACGGTGAAGCGTGAACGGACAGTGGGTGTGCTAACAAGCTAAGGAAAAAAAAAACTGTATCCGTATGCCCTTAAATTCCATATTAGTCAAGGTGGGTCCCATTTCACAGTGGGTCAAGATCAATTATCTGTCCCTTTTTCTTACAATCAAGTCGGACCCACTAAAATTAGTAATTTTTTACTATAGATCTGACCTACCACCTACGTTTTTTCATTCAACTTAATAAAAAATTATCTAACCAAAAATCAAATAGGCTTCTATCCGTACGGACAAGCCAATGAAAACGAAAATACTCCTACTTTTTCCAACTGTTTTTCCTAAAAATTAGGTGTACTTTTGTCCAAAACTCTAAAAATATTTAAGGATATTTTTGTTTAGAACCTACCTTGACAATTTACTTCCGAACATAAGTTTTTAGGCCAAAAAGAAAAAAGAAAAAAAAGGCATACGACGGAAGAGTCTACCGTGCTAATTTTTTCACCAAATTTGTAATTTTAGATACAGAGTTGATATGATACGCTGACAGAGCGTGACGACGATATGCACGTGCATAGCCATCATTGCATCTGATATTCATAGAATCAAAATCCAAACAGCCCCGATGGTGGGACCCACTGTAGATGGTGGGTATAGCCACAAAGATTGAATAGAGTTGCAGGTCATTAATATATTTGTTTGTTGAATTGGACCGTTGAATATCTTTCATTCTAGCCGTCAATAGTTCGGCTGGCAAAAGTAGATTGCAGTATTGGATCTTTTTCTCATCTACGTGTAATTGTAGCGTGCATGCCGCTCTACGCTTGAAAAGTATACTCACCTCATGGGAAGCGGATTGCCACTGATCCCGGGTACAGAGATTTTCTTGTGCCCGGAGACTGTGTGGACCCACAGAGATGTCAGTGACAAATCCACTCCGTCCATCTGTTTTGCAAGACTACGAGAAAACATAAATATTAAAATCAGGCAGATCCAAAACTCATGTGGGTCATACCCAAAGCTTAGGGTCACCACCCAATCCACTTCCCTTATAAGCGTGTACACGCAGCCCAATTGTGAAAGATCAGATCAGCTTGAAGTCATCATCATAGGTATGATCATCAGATGGGCCCTACCTCTATAAAACAAACAGTCAGGAAAATTGATCAGTGGTTGAAATTACATGTACATGTGGGGCTAACCACTGAGATTACTTTTTTGGAAGTAGATTGCGTGGTGTGTTGATGTCACCAAGTTTGTGGACCCCACCATGACGTATGTGTTATATTCCCACCGTACATTTATTTTTGAGATCGTTTTATGAGATGGGCTAAAAATAAGGCAAATTCAAATCTCAAGTGGGCCACACCACAGAAAGGGGGGTATTGAACGCCTAAGAAGTTTTCGATCAAGATGATATTTGTGTTTTCCCTTCATCCAGGTCTGTGTCATCTTATGAACGGATTGGATGTCAAATAAACATCATAGTGGGCGTAGGAAGGTTTCAATGATGGGCGTCATCCTCCTAATGCTTTCTGTTGTGTGATCCACTTGAGATTTAGATCTAACTTATGTTTAAGTACATGCCATAAAATGATCTCGCAAAATGAATAAATGGTGTAGATATAACACATACATCATGGTGGGGGCCACAAATTGGTAGCGTCAACGTGGATATGAGCAACTAGAGTTGGGCAGGATCCGACCAGAGCCGACGGATCCGACTCATTCGAACTGGTCGGATCCAATCCGACCCGAATCGAAAGCCAGGATCAGGTTAGATCGAGTAGACCCACTTGGATCTGACCGCACATTGAGTTGAGTTTGGATCTGATTTCCCTCCTCTCCTTCTTTCTCTCCTCTCTCCTCTCTCAAATTCCCTCCCGTTTCCTTCCTAGCATAAGAGTTTCCGGCTCAGCTTGACTCAGTCCAGTCTGAATCAACTGGACAGACTCAACTCGATCCGACTTGGTTTTCTTAACCGAGTCAGACTTGGTTTGGATTAGGCCAGCAAGGATTCGGATTGGATCGAGTCAACCCTGCTAGATTCGGTCCCGGATCAAATCCTGTGCGGTTCAAGTTCTTGGAAAAATCGGATCGAGTCGAGTTGGACTCAATCCGGTCTGACTCGATTCGATGCCCACCTATACGAGCAACTGAGCATGGCCAAGCAACATATCTAATCTTACACACATGCGACTTCTTATCACGTGTGAGGCTACTTCACTTTCAAAGTACAGTACTTAGACAGCTACACTAAAAAAAGCGAACGAAATTAGCGAATCCCCCAAATTTGGACCCTTTTAGTGCATACATCACAAACTTGTGGAGTATGCCGGCAGGGCGTTGGATACACTCCATTCACTGTCAATGAAAAAGGGCCCGGAAGCTCCGATCATGCCCTTGCCATCAGAAAGCTCCTTATATGTGAAAGCAACCTGGGGCCCACAGCCATGGAAGAATTCAACTGTCCATATGTTTCACCAGCTCATTTTAGCCCTAGAATGAGACGGATAAAAAAATCAAGTGGTCCACATTACAGGAAATAGTGGGGATGGTAATGCCCAAAGTGATGTTTATATGCCATCCAAACCATTTATAATGCCGCATCGAAATGATCTAAAGGCATAATATCAGCCTGATACAAACATAAATATTAGACTGATCCTAAACTTCTGTTGTCCCATGAGTTTTTCAATGGTAGGCATTCAATTGCCATTATTTCTTATCACGTGGCCCACTTGAGTTTTGGATCATCTTCTTTTTCATGCTAATGTCATAAAATGAGCTGGTGAAATGATGGATTTGATGGATTTCTCACCAACATTGCTGTAGGCCTGGTGATTGGCATGAATCATAGGCAACCTCATCCAAACCACTGAAAAAATAAGGTCTCCCTCTATGGAATAATGACTTTGCCTTCGTTGTAGGAATGGCCTGGGAAAGCCTTTTGCTGCCTGAAGCTAGGTGGGGCCCACTATGATGCCTGTGAGAAATCTACCCCATTTATCCGTTTTTCTAATCATATTGGGATATGGATGAAAATGAGACAAATCCAAAACTTGAAGTGGGCTACACGATATGAAATGTAAGGATTGAAAATCCACAGATGTCCACCGAAGTTTTGGATCAGGCTATTAATTTTGAGTTTTCAGTTTAACTCAATAGGAATGACCTTATGAGCGGTATGGATGATGGATAATTATCATGGTGGACCACAATGAGGTTTCAACGGTAGGCATTTCCTTACCCTGTTTTCTGTCATGTGGTCCCCTTGAATGTTGTATTTGCCTCATTTTGGGTCCCATGTCCTTACATGATCTAGCAAAATGGATAGACGGCGTGAATTTCCTACAAGCATTACAGTGGGCCCCACCTAGTTTTCCATTGCAGGAAATTCTTGTGAAAGGCATACCCAGCCCAGGCGTGCGAATGTAAGTGCCATCCAACGCTCTGCAGACGCAATCGCCTTACACATTTGTCTTTTTTTTTTTTTTTTTTTATAAATTGAAGTAAATGCATTTCTTCCTCTTTCTTCCAAAATCGATGACATTGATATGGACATTGATGGGGAGGCAAACCAGTCCTTGGTAGGAAAACGTTATTTGTCAGATGATAGGCCATGCAAACGTTTGGAAGGATTTCCTACAACCCTTGTATGTGAACATTTCACATATAACACTTTCTTTCCAACCAAAGTGCCACGCTTCTTTAGGACATCCGAACCATGCAAAAGGTGGGCTGCATTTTCGAGATCATATTGACGAAATCGGGCCATTCAGTAATTTCTTAGGTGGGCCATGACTGTATATTGAGTTATACTATCAACTTTCAATTTATTTCTATGGTATAGCCGACCTGATGAGTGATTAGTTACGATTTTTGCACCGAGCGATCTTTCTGATGTGGTCCACCATTTTCATGGCCTGATTGTTCTGTGCAAGCAACATGTTGGCAGGGAAGAAAGCGGTGCATGTGTAAGTCCACATACAATGTTGTAGGTAAAGGTTCACCTTGCGTATTATGAATTCTTAATATAGATTCTATTCTTTTTTCTATCTTTAATGAATGCTAGGACCTGTTTGGATGGACCCCACAATAAGAATGGAAAGAGATGTGGTCCAGCTGGGCTGCATTAATTGTTGGCGCATCCGGCAAGGAATGGATGTGTTATAAGCTCCCATCAGCATAAATCACCCGATAATGAGAACCAGGGTAAAAGTGTGACCTTTAATTCTTTTAAGGAAATCCATACACATCCCAAATTGCAAAATTCATGTGTGCACTGGAAAAATTAAATGGACTGTGCACTTAATGGTGTCGAGGGACCGTAGAAGCACACATAGATGAATCAAGCCAAGTAATCTAATAGAGACAAACAAGTATAGTCCAAAGACTCCGAATTTAATGTGAAAAAATCCTTACGAAAAAAAACTATGATACAAAGCAACAATAATGCATTACAAAAGTAGAAATTATAAGAGATAGATAGAATACCTGATTTGAGCAAGCCCCGAATCTCCCTTACAAGCCCTTGAAATATCTATGAATGAATTAAAAAGTTCGGAGATGATAACTCCCTCAATTCTGATTATACCCTTATATATATCTTAAGGAAGAATCACAATCGAAATTGGAAACAAATCACACAGATATGCAACTCTGCATAACTATGTGCAATCCGTTCAATGGAACTTCGATGTGACTTTGATGGCATCGACAGATTGTTGATGGCATCGAACACATTTTCGATGACATCATACTAACACCCAAACATTCCAGTGACTAAACTTGGATTTCTCAGATTTTTCCTATGACATCAAACGAGACTTCGATGTCATCAAAATTAACTTCGATGGTGTCGAACAACCTTTAATGGCATCGAGTAGGATACCAAAGTGTCCAACGACCATCATGAGAAAATCCAAAATTTTCCATTGGCATCAAGTAGCACTTCGATGCCATTGAAGTCTGCTCGATGGCATTGAGCAGCACTTCAGTGCCATCGAAGTCTGCTCGATGGCATCGAACTGTCATCAACAAACATGTTAAATTACAAATTTAAGACAACAATCAACAAATGGTCCACACAACTAATTGCGGAAATTGGTCCAATTGGGTGGCTGATTTCGGTGGAAACTGGTCTGGTCCGATCGTTCGGTACAACCCAAGTTTGAAATCACTAGTTAAAATGGAATTACGTATTACAATATCATCATCTTAGCTGTCCAAAAATAATTTGGAATTCATCATAAATGATAGATGGGCAAAAAGTCTACAATCAATTCCCATCAGCGTTGCGTTGTTCCTTTTGGACTGTTTCGTAGCAGCGTTTACACCAAGATTATTTTACTTGAAAGATAATGCCGGTTGCATTAATTAAATCCAAATTTTCTCCACCATTGATATTAACATGGCCCATAATTGGATTATTCAAAGGTACATATCCACATAAAAATGCGAGAAAATCATCCTCTTTGATCACGGTGGATTGATTGTGCCATTGATAATGGGCCCCATGGTTTCCACTTCAAGAAATATGACCATCAAAGACAATTGAAACCCTTCAAATCAAATGGCCACAAGGCCATGATCCTTGCATCCAAGCCCACAAATCCTAAAATCGAGAAGAACTTTGTGGGCCTAGGAAGTATTTCTGCCTTGGGTGGTCCACAATCCGCACACTAGTTATAGTTTTTGACGGATGTCTTAAATATAGACATTTATGCGCTGCTTGAATGGTCGAGTGGGCCGCTCGACTCAAAGTCCAGCGACCTATGTTTTTTGGTATCTGGGCCGCTCGACCAGTCTAAGGGATGACTCGGCCAGTCGAGGGGGTCCTTTGACCAGTTGAGGCCTCGGCTCGATTAGTCGAGGGTTATGCAAATCTTGCGCGGATTGCTTAAATTTGAGGCGGTTTCCGGTCTTTTCTAAGGTCGGTGTATAAGTGGAGTTGCCTAAACTATAAGTAAGGGTCTCAAATGCTATTTTAAGGTATTCGAAAACTTTCTAAAAGTTTTCCAAGGGTTCCTAAATCAGTTCTAAAGTTATTAAAGGGTGTAGCAAAGGTGAGATTCGAAATTGTTCGAATCAGGTAAGTCCCCTCTCTTTGTAATTTCTTTTCATAGTGGATTTCTGTCACTTTATGCCGTGGTTTTTTCTTCGCAAGGGTTTTCCACGTTAAATCTTTGTGTTCTTTTGTGATTGCTTGACGTTATTGAATTGCTATCCTAGATATAGATCTGTGTGATTTCGCAGCTCAAATCCCGAACAAGTGATATCAAAGCAAATGTTGAGGCATAAATATGAATCTGTAGGATTAGTAATAATGGGAAACGACAAGTTTGATATTGAGAAGTACTCAGGTAAAAATAATTTTGAGTTATGGAAGGTTAAGATGATTAGCCTTTTAACCAAGCAAGGTGAGATTAAGGCTCTTGAGGAGTGAAAATTTACCATGAAAGATGAAGAATGAGAAAACTTTGATAGTAATGCTTTAGCCTCTATCCGTTTATGTCTCACGGATGAGGTTTTTTATAATGTTCTGAGGGAGAAAACTGCGGCTAGTTTGTGGGCGAAGTTAGAGAACATCTATGCAAAGAAGTCCTCTAAAAATTGACTACACTTGAAGCTATAATGTTATACCTTTAAGATGACAGAGGGTGGAGATCTAGAAGCCTACATCAGCAACTTTAATAAATTGATGCGCAAATTGCTAGATATGGAAGAAGTGATCCAAGATGAGGAACATGCATGTATATTGTTGAATTCTCTTCCTGCATCGTATGAGTCTTTCAGAGACATGATGTGCATTGCAAATAAAACCCCCAGTGTTGACACCGTTATCTCATCCATTCAAAGGAAGGCTATGAGAAAGCTAAACGACGTCATGGGGGCATCTTCCGATGCACTGATTACAAGGGGCAGAGATTCTGAACGAGGTACAGGATCTTCAAGGCCTAGATCCAAATCTAAGGGCAAGGGCAAAGAAAAATTAAAGTGTTGGAATTGTGGGTTATCTGGACACATGAAGAAGGATTGTAAAAATCCTAAAGCGAAGAAAGAAAATTCAGCGGCTTCTTCCAAGGAGACTAATGTTGTCATATTTGATGAAGAAACAAGTTGTGGTGATGTTCTGTCTGTGTTCATGATTGGACATATTCACGACAATCATGCAGATGAGTGAATCTTAGACAAAGGAGCGTCATCACATGACTCTTCATCGGAGTTAACAGATAATGCGATGGTGGACATGTTTTTATGGGCAATGACAATGCCTGTAATGTTGTGGCTATTGGTACGGTGAGCATTAAGATGCTTGATGGGATGGAGCGTACCCTGACTGATGTCAGGCATGTTCCTAATATGAAGAAAAGTCTGATTTCTCTCGGTGCACTTGAGGCTATAGGGTACAAGTTCACCAGTATTGATGGTGTCCTTAAAGTTTTAAAAGGGGCACTCGTGGTTCTGAGAGCGCAAAGGTATGGAAACCTTTACAGGTTAATTGGGAACACTTCAGCAGGTGGAGCGGCAACAACTATTGCAGACTCCATGTCTCTACATATGTGACATGCTCGTCTGGGCCACATGAGCGAGCAGGACATGAAGGTACTTTCTGATCGATGTTTGATTCCAGCTTTTAAAAATTCTGATTTAGATATATGCGAGCATTGTATATATGGTAAACAATCTAGATTTTCTTTTAAATCTAGAAAACATGTTTGTAAGGGAATGCTTGATTATGTGCACTCTGACGTATGAGGGCCATCGCCAGAAGTTTTCATTTGGGGGTCGTCATGGTTTATTTTATTCATTGATGACTACTCCAGGAAAGTTTAGGTTTACTTCATGAAACGTAAATTCGAAGTTTTCACCATATTCAAACAATGGAAGACGATGGTGGGAAAACAGTCAGAGCGAAAAATAAAGGTTTTAAGGATTGACAATGGTGGAGAATTTATTTCCACTGAGTTTAATAATTATTGAAAGAATGAATGGATCATTAGGCACAACAGTGCGCCACACGCCCAAGCAAATCGGTGTGGCTGAGCGAATGAATTGGACTCTCTTGGAGAGGGATAGATGCATGTTAAGTAATGCTGCGTTGGGCAAGAACCTATGTACTGAGGCCGTTAACACAACTTGTTATTTGGTGAACCGGTCTCCTTCAACGGCAATTGAATGTAAAATCTCAAAGAAAGTATGGAGTGGTCAAAAAATCGAATACTCAAATCTACGTATATTTGGTTATGAGGCTTACTCTCATGTCCCGTCAGTTGAGAGAGATAAACTAGATCATAGAGCCAAAAAGTATATCTTTGTTGGCTATGACATTGGTTTGAAAGGTTACAGGTTATTCAACAAGGTTAAGGTCATCACTAATCGTGACGTCAAATTCAATGAAAGCTCCCTATTTCGCAAGAATGATCAAAAGGAGCAAGAGGAATCAGAAAGGGTGATCGTATACGTCCAGATTGACACAGATGATACTCAAGTAGAGACAGATGCGAAGACATAGGTATAGGATTAGGTGAAGCAGCCACCTGTGAGAAGGAATCCATCACATGATCGCAGGTTACTGGTAAGATACAAGGACGACTCTAATATTGCATATGCCCTCATTATAGATGAAGAGACCCATCTACTATTCACGAGGCTCTTGATGAGCCTGATGTAGAAAAGTAGAAGGTGACTATGGATGAAGAGATGGACTCGTTGCACAAAAATCACACATGTGAGCTGGTGGAGTTTCCAGTGGGCCGAAAAGTGATCGAATGCAAGTGGTTATTTAAAAGGAAACTATATAGATACAAAACAAGGTTGGTAGCAAAGGGTTATGCTCAGAGAGAAGGAATTGACTTCACAGAAATATTCACGCTGGTAGTTAAGCAGGTGTATATCAGATTCGTGTTAGCGTTGGTTGCCCAATACGATCTCGAGATGGAACAGATTAATGTCAAGACTGTATTCCTGCACGGGGAGTTGGAAGAACAGATCTGTATGAATCAACTAGAAGGCTACGAAGTTGAAGGGGTAGAGAAGAAAGTTTGCAGGTTAATGAGGTCGTTGTACGGCCTGAAACAGTTGCCTAGGCAGTGGTATAAAAAATTTGATTCTTTCATGGTGAGTCAAAAATTTACTCGGAGTGATTACGATCACTGTGTCTATTACAAGATACTGATTTATGAAAAATTCATCATTCTAGTATTGTATGTTGATGATATGTTGATCGTCTGTCATGATATGTTTGAAATCAACGTACTGAAGACTCAGTTATAAGGGACATTCGAGATGAAAGATCTGGGAGCTACAGAGAGGGTTCTCGGCATAGATATTTATAGAGATATGAAGAAGAGCAGACTTTGGCTATAACAGGTAGAATACCTTGAAAATGTGTTGATCAAGTATAAGAAAGACCAAGTAAAGCTGGTGAGTGTTCCCCAACGACTCACTTTAAGCTTTCCTCAAAACAATGTCATAAATCAAATGAGAAAAAGCAGGTTATGTCTTATGTGCCTTATTCGAATGCAGTTGGCAGTTTAATGTATGCCATGGTCTGTACGAGACCAGATATTTCACAGGCAGTCGGTGTTGTGAGCAGATACATGTCAAACCCCAGCAAACAACATTGGAAAACAGTGAAATGGTTACTTCGATATATTTGAGGTACGAAAGACTACTTTTTAAGTTTTGAGAAAACATGGACAAAGTTGGTAGGGTATGTGGATTTCGACTATGCAGGCAGTATAGATTCTAGGAAGTCTACTTCAGGATACTCGTTTCTACTATCAGGTGGGGCAATCAGTTGGATGTTGAAGCTTCAGTCTGTGGTGACTCTTTTCACGACTGAAGCAGAATATATGACAGTGACGGAAGTGTTTGAAGAAGGTGTTTGCTCAGAGGCATGATAAATCAGTTGAGACTTCAACAGGAGGCTGTGCCGGTTAACTGTGATACCGAAAGCGCTATCAATTTGGCTAAAAATTCTGTTTATCACTCACGCACTAAACACATTGATGTTTGTCACCACTTTATTCGACAGGTGCTTGAGGAAGGAGGCGTAACACTGGAAAAGATTCACACCAGCATGAATTCAACAGACATGTTCATCAAGGTCATTCCTATAGAGAAGTTTAAGTTCTGTGCAACTTCTCTGGGCTTGGCGATGGCGTAAAAGAAGGATAGAGTGTGCACGAGAAGCGTTGATTAAAGCTATGATATGACGCAGAGATAGAAAAATAGGGTAGCAAGATACACGGTTGAAGATTGAAGACATGGTGAAAATTGTTGATAGATGTCTTAAATCTAAACATTTATGCGCTGCTCGACTCAAAGTCCAACGACTTATGTTTTTTGGTGTCTGAGCCTCTCGACCAGTCGAGGGGATTGCTCGACTGGTCGAAGGGGTCCTTTGGCTAGTCGAGGCCTTGGCTTGACTAGTCGAGAGTTATGCAGATCCTGCGCGGACTGCGTAAATTTGAGGTGGTTTCCGATTTTTTCCAAGGTCGGTGCGTAAGTGGAGTTGCCTAAACTATAAATAGGGGTCCCTAGGGCTATTCTAAGGTATTCTAAAGCTTTCTAAAAGTTTTTCAAGGGTTCCTAAAAGGGTTCTACGGTTATCAAAGGATATAGCAAGGGTGAGATTCGAGATTGTTCAAATTGGGTAAGTCCTCTCTCTTTGTAATTTCTTTTCATAGTAAATTTTTATCGCTTTGTGCCGTGATTTTTTCCCGCAAGGGTTTTTCACATTAAATCTTTGTGTTCTCTTGTGATTGCTTGATGTTATTGAATTGCTATCTTAGATCTAGATCTGTGTGATTTTGCAGCTAAAATCCCCAACAATAGTAAGGATGTTTGGGGATGAGGAAAATATTTTTCTACTTCCAAGCTTTCATGGATAATTTTGGGAGCCAACTTGGAAACATGGATTCTCTCCTATTTCTAGTCAATTTGATTTGGTTTTTATGTCATTGTTAAGGACGTTCATGCTTAAATATGATTGGGTCTTAGATTTTGTAGGCCCCACGAAATGCAGAAAAGTCCTCAAAGTTTCTATTTTTTTATAATTTTTCACCTATATTTTTTTTAATGGTTATTAGTTTTACGACTTTGTTTTAATTGGTTGGACGTTTTTGGGTTATTTTCTATTCATGGAAAGAGTTCAGAGCATATTTTGATTAGTAGATGCGGTGTGGAGAGATTCTATTAGTTATTAATAAAGATAACTTCATATGGCTCCTTGTTATATATATATATATATTTCTTTATTAATTTTTATTTATTGCTATTATTATTATTATTATGTATACATGAAAAAGAATATAATTAGGAAAAATTCAATTGAGAGAATTTATTAAGATATCTGCATCCTTAGGGAATAAAGTAAGATAAATTTAATATGAAGTATAATGTGACCTCTAACTCATATGTTTCTCCCTAGATTTAGGGCCTGTTTGATTTTTCCCTTTAATTATAATTACCTTGCAAATGAATAATGATTATTTACTTGCACCTTTTTAATGTAGACTGCAACCGCTTACTTTTTTAACACTAAAATCAAGATATTTAAGAAATAAATGTAAAGCCCACCCTTATATATGTGGCTTATCTACACCTTCCATTCATTATGCCAGTTGAATTTAAGGCATGAGCCTAAAAATGAGGCAAATTCAAAGCTCAAGTGGACCAAATCATAGGAAACAGTGGGAATCAAACACTTATTATTAAAAACTTTTTGAGGCCCTAGAAGTTTTGGATCAAGTCCACATTTTTGTTTTTCCCTATGTTTGTGTAACCTTATGAACGGGTGAGATGACAAATAAACTTCAATGTGGGCCCAGTGAAGGAAACAACTTTCAACGGTGGAAAAATTAAGGCCACTGTTTCCTTTTGTAAGTGTTGGATCTACCTCATTTTCGGCTCATGCCACAATGTTATGATAAACCAGATGAACAGTGTGGATATACGATATACATCATGATGCAGCCCACAAATTTAAGTCAATATTTTTAGACCAGTTTTCGAAGTAGAATTATCACCTATTTTCAAACCAAGTGAAGAAGGTAATAATTACTTACTTATCAGAGATTTAGGAGAGAAGTTTCGGTGGGTTTCAAACTCTTCATCCCTCACAAATACATAAACAAACGTCAGAATCTTATTCCTCCCATCTCAGTACTTCTCCAAAGGTGTAAGGTGCGGAAGACTTCCACATTCAGTTTATAGAGATGACTTTCCAATCAAGTTCATCATTTATTCAATTTATTTGATCTCCATAGTCAATGCATAGTACAAATCTTTTCAATAGCATAGTATAGTTTATATATTATTGAACTGATTGTAGAATGACAAAGCCAATTTATCATTGATGTCATTAAGATTGTTGCCGAGTTACTTGAAAAAACCACGAGTCGCCATCTTTGGGCAACTTCTACTGCCACTCTTCATTTCCATTTCAAGCAATCCATGTGTCCCACCACCAACGTAAACCGGCTCGCATTCAAAGAGGATTTGAATGGAAATGTTTTGATGGTCTCACTTACAAAGTCATCATCCATTTAGAAGCCCTGTAGGTACGGTAGTTGGAGAAAAAGATAAGATTACTACTTGTTTAAAGATGATTGGACTATGCGAGGATGGGCTCCACCAATCTTCACATGGACTGGTCAGTCAGTCCATGCACAATCCATCCAGGGAAATGATAAGTACAGCGCCAATATGAGAGGGGTATGCAAGTGGCATCTAAAAGTACTTTTATATATAAAACCAAAAAAGAAAAGAAAAAAGAAAACAGATTTTTCATAAATTTTTAGAATGCCACATGTCATACATTGATTGGTGCTCCACCGTGTATTATTTCCATCCATTCTATTATTCCTTTAGAATCGAAGTAGTTATTAAAAAAATGTTTATGTTTTTGTCTTTAGCAATTAGAGTCAAAGGCATAGCCTAATGCATTCGTTTTGAGAGGAATTGGGGCATTTTCTCCGTTGTTATAAAATTGAGATGTGTTCCGTAAGAAAATTAAGTCTAATCTAACGCAGAGGTTTGCTGGGCCAGCACGACTGAATGAAGCAGCTCGTGTACATGACATCACATGTGCCAAGGCCACATGACTGTGGAAGATCCAATCCATACATGAGGTGGGTGACCGAGCCCAAAAATCAAGCAGGTGGTCCACCGAGCACACAAACACCACACATTTTTTTTTTTTTTTGTTCGTTTGTTAGTACACCCCACTCAATTCACACGCACTTCACTGTTAGCCACCCCCACTAGGGAATCGATATCAAGACCCCGGTGTTGAAACGAGGTATCTTGCACTCAGTCTACCACTTGAACTATGGATTGGGGTGTTAAAGTCTTTCTATCGCATAATGGTATTAAATAAGTTTACTCATTAGCCCAGCATCATCTAATTATCCACCATATGCATTGGTTTAAATTAGCCCAGCATCATCCGATTATCCACCATATGCATTGGTTTAAAATATAAGTGCAAGCACATTATCCATCGCACTGCCAAAAGTATGGAAGTTCTTCATATTATTATATACAAAGGTGTATGGATTCTATAGCCTATTTTACTAATACATTTGACTTACATAGTATACAGTTGGTAAAAAAAAAATAAAAATGATCTCAAGCTATGCATTATTGGCTCGGAGTAGTGTGATATGGGTACTTGAACCCTTCACCTAGTGTTCCATGTCAAGACATTGGCTGCTTTTTAAGTCATAATAGAGTCATTATTTCCCCGCCAATAGATCACAAGGGGTGTACACGAACCAAGCTAGCTTGGTCAGCTCGCTCGACTTGACTCGAAAACGTTCGATTCGACTCGGTTCAAAGCTGAGTAGCCGAGTCAAGTTGATTTTTTGAGCTTGAAAATGGGTTCAAGCCAAGTTCGAGCTAGCCCCAGCTCGACTCGACTCGGATCAAACCCAACTCAAATCAAACTCGGATCGAACTAGTTCGGTGAATCAGTTACTTTACTATTGATGTTCCTCACCAAGTGTTTAATGAAATGACTCAACGAAGTGTGGCTGGTGGCAAGGAAGGTATGTATATGAAACAAATATCCTTTTTTTTTTCTTGATTTTTATGTTGCTTAGAAGGTGTTTGATAAAATACCTGTAAAACCACTATGGCTATTTTACATACAGTTAGATTTTAAAGGCGCAATTCATGTGTTTGTGAAAATGTTGCATAGGCGAACTCGGCTTGAATTGGCTCGAACCACTGACCGAACCGAGCTAAGCCGACCAGTCAGGCTCGAGGACCGAACCGAGCCGGGTTCGAGCTGGGGTCAGCTAGTGGCTGAGCCGAGTCGAGTTGAGGCCAGCTCGACTCGGTGTACATGACTAGAGTATCCTATCCGTCCAAAAGGTGGGACACACCATGACATCGCCCGAATAAAATCAGGCCAATCCACACATGCAATGGGACACAACATCAATATTAATGGACAGCTGATGGCATGACTTAGTGTACTGGTGTGGCCCACGTAAATAAGTGGGTCGGCCTGATTTTGTACCAGGTAAGCATCATGGTTTTGCACATTTTTGTACAGATCGGATGTTGGATATATGGAAGGAAAAAAAATTACCATAACTTACGATACAACCAATGTATCCAATCATTTCTAAGCCTTTGGGTGACCTATTAAAGTGAATTGTAATTTATCAGCCCAATAAAGTTAAAATACATTAAATTATAATTTCCTTTCTTAAATTAAGTTAGATTCAAGGAGAAAAAATAACATTTCGAGGGCTCTTCTCCATGTGTGAAGGCGTGTAGGGCTGTCCAACCTTTTGATTCAGTTCAATCTAGTGTTTTGGTATCTAAAATAGATCAAGATCACATCAGTTCGGATCTGAATAACACGAATGTGGCATCGTCCCTGAATTTGATAAAATCGAGTCCGATGGAGTTCGCAAGAGCAACTTATAGGTCGCATTTGGATACAAGAAACCTTGCTAAAATGAGAATTGTTTTCCATTAAAGAAATAGTTACATTGTTTTAATGCATGAATTTCATAAAGCAATCATTATACTTATCACAAATTTTAAAAAATTTTGGCACAAGAAATTCTTTGACTATTGTTTGATAAATACGAATGGGTTGTGTGCGGCAGGTATAAACCATGGTGAACCCTACACTTGACTAATGGTGGGTGTCCTATCCCAACTTTTCTCGATAGTGTTGCCTATGAGTTTTGGACCAGCTAAGTTTTGGGTTCTCGGGGGACATTGTGCAATGCACTCGATTGACGAGGTGGATCATATCATGCAACTTGCCTCTCCCCTATATGCCGATAGGAGTGGGACTTGGCACTAAAGGGCCATGGACCAGTAGACTTGGCCCGAGGGCTAAGCTAGGGCTTGAAATTTAGGCTTAGTGTTTGGGTCAAGCTACGCCGAGCCAATAATGAATAGCTTGAGATCATTTTTTTAATTTATATACCAACTGCATACCATATAATTCAAATGTATTAGTAACATAGACTATAGAATCCATACACCTTTGTATATAATAATACGAAGAACTTCGATACTTTTGGCAGTGCAATGGATGGTATGCATGTACTTATATTTTAAACCAATGCATATGGTGGATAATTGGATGATGCTGGGCTAATTTAAACCAATGCATATGGTGGATAATTGGATGATGCTAGGCTAATGAGTAAACTTATTTAATACCATTATGTGATCGAAAAACTTTAATTATTTAAAAGAGTTTGATTCACTAATTGCACACCAATCACACACTTAGCATATACATGTAATTTATCTATTAACTTATTAAGCTAGCCTTGGCTTGGCTAAGCCCAGCTCTAATCATAGCCCATCCTTTAAGGCAATGTCAGTGTTGGAAATATTTTGAAAATAAAATATTTTAAATACCGAAATTATAATAAAAAGAATTGATTCAAATCAGGCTGAAAAACGTACCAGATACGTCATTATTAAACCCTGATTTACTCCCTCCTCTCAAATTAGAGATGGCTGACGTATTTACTCTCCCCTCAAATTAGAAACCGTTGACGGGCTGCCAGCAAATGACTTCCAGAATACGGCAGTCAAGGCGCGTTGCTAATGACTTTCGGGCTGGGCTCAGCCGGTCTATCGTCACCCTGTATACCGTGTAGCTCAGTTTTTGCTCCTTGTCTCCCATTGGCAGCCCTATGCATGTAAGCGAGTTCAAGCTATCTTACGTCCCTCATAATCACATATGCTAGAATGGGAGAAAGGTACGATATGTAAGCTATCCATCAGCTTCGTCTCACTATCTTAAGGCGGTCTACTTAGCAGGTGGACCCATAATATTTCGTAGATTGATTAGAAAAAACCCATCTGATCATAACATCGGTAGGAGCCCAGACTGGCTGTCATCCACTTGGCACCCATACAATGAATGATTCACAAGAGGTGGGCCCCACATAGAGTGGACATTTGGTGGTTCTCATCACTTCCTGCCAGTGGGGGCTACGACAAAAGTAACCAAATGGGGTCACTGGAGTGATGATGAAAAGTCCACTTCCTTTATCTCAGCAGTCATACACACGGACGCGAAAGAACTCAAAACCAAAACATAATCTTCTTGTTTTGGGAATCCTTTTATTACGAGAAATGATGAGATACAGCGGCTGTATCATAAGTTACGATGCATCTACTTCTTGCTGCCAATATGGAGAGTGTGTAAAATATCTTATCCGTGCAAAAGGTAGGCCATAGTATGATGATCAAATAGTAAAAAAATCAAGCAGATATACTCTTCGAAATTAACAGACGGTTTATGGTATGACTCAGTATATTGGTGTGGCCCACCCAATGAGTGGACATTCCTGAGCATCGCAGTGGGGTAATCTTGTTCGCAGATTGGATATTCCACTCATGTGACATGTTTGGGGGAGAAAAAAAAGGTGTACCATAGCTTGTGATACGGGTGCTGTATCTGATCGTCTCTCCTCGTTTGCCTTCTTGATTCTTTCGAGTAAAGGGGTTGAGAGAAACCCAGACCAATCATGTCAGGCCTCAACGAAGGCCTGGTAAGGCGACTCGCGCAAGTGAGACGGTGAAGAGGCCTCACACGGTCATGTCTACGCCATCTAGGCCGTTCATCAGGTATGGAAAAGAGAGCACTTTTTGGAACCAAGAATCAAGCTGGCCCACTGTCAGTTGGGTCTGATGAATTGGAAAATGAATGGTTGGAAAAATGTAAAATAGCCTATGATAGATGCAATCCTATTCGGACACTGAGGATAGTTTTTGCTCAAATCTCTCCGTGGTAGGTCACAAGCCAAAATCAAAATGGTGCAGAGCTGTACACACGTTTGTGTTGTACGTGGGCCAGTGGGGCCCACTGGTGAGCAATCACTAGTGGGTGGGTCTCGCATGTTTAGGCTTTTTACGGCCTTCTTTTCCTGAGATTTCAAATTCAACTTTGAATTTAAAATATGATAAGAGATAGGGATTTGACCGGATAATATGGTTTCATCCTATCTCATCCGATCTCTCCCTCCTTTCCTATAAAAAGGGATGCGTTTTCTCTCTCGCTTTCAACAATCATACGAAATACCGAGAGTATATAGAGAGATATAGTGTGCACAGTAGTCTGTCCATCTTAGCTTGTCCTTGGGACGATCTGATCCATAAATCGCAATCCGGGACCACCATATACCGTAGGATCAGAGGTGTGAATAGTTCCATCTGCTCCAGTATAGTAGATAGGCGGGCCGTTGGAGCGTCAATCTTCTGCTTTGTAAAGGTTTTAAACATCGTGTAGACCGTCAGATCTTGAGGGCTCACCTTCCGCGCTTCCCAAAGATAATGTAATCCTAAAATATGTGGCACTTGTGATCAAAACATCTTGCTTGAGAAGATTATAAATACCCACCGAGATAAGGATATGCAATGCAATGCAATGTTGTCTCATATGGTACTTTCAAGATGAGAGATCCTCATAGAAATGATTCATGCTGTCATCGTGATTATAAAGATTTGAGAAGACAAATTCACAACAGAACATGTGGGAACCAAAGATAGCACGATGGATCCGGTCCAATAAGACTTATTCCATAAGATCAAAGTGATCTAAAAATAATTTTTAATATGTAAAAATATCTTTAGCCAAGTTAAGATGATTAGAGAATAACTGAGCGTCATGGTTCCCAAGGATTTTGGACCAATAAGGAAACCTAGTAAGGATTTTGCTGCTTCCTAAAGTTATAAAAGGGGCACACAACAAAGATCTTCATGCCTAAGCCAAACCAAATCAATTTACACAGTACAATGCTATTTTATCTTAGTTTCTAGTTCATTCGCTTCTGTCCAACCACGCTATAAATCGTCAAGAGTTTAGTATGCTTATAAGTAATATAAATATCAACAACTTATCGTTGTTGGATCAAAATCAATTGAGTCATTACTTGGAAGATCAAACCATCAGTCATGTCCTGCTGACCAATCTGCATCGATTGTTTGTTCACACAAGCAATCGTAAGTATTTATCTTTCATTTATTTTTATACTTAGCTTGTTTCTCTGTTAGTTGTACTAAGCTTCAAATCCAAATTAATAAAATTGACATATTTTAACATTTAGTTTTAAATTTGTCAATCCTTATTCTATAAAAAATACAGAGCTTATTATTATTATTGAAAAATAAAATAAAATCCTTAACACAAGGTAAAAAGACTTAATTTGGAAGGATTATCCAGACCTTTTTAAAATCATTTGATCATTGTAACCATCGGTGGTGGAGAGGAGGACGGTTGATCTCCCAATTTCAGTTTTAATTGATTTATCTCAGTGGAGTACTAATTTTCAATTAAACTTGAGTCAAGTATGACTTTAGCATACCCACGTTATCCTAAGTGTATGCATTAATTGAATATAGGCTCTTGTTAACACGTGTGGTCTTGTGTTTGATTAAATTGCTCAAACACAACCATCTCGTTTCTCAGTCAAAACATGTTCACATTAGAGTTCAACTATTGCATCGTTGAAAATTGGTTTTGAAAAAAAAAAACAGAATTTTTATTTTGTTGCCAAAACGATGTTGATAATTTTCAAAAAGAAAAGTGTAGTTTTCTTTAGTCTCATGTTAGAAATGAGAAAAGAAGTTTTTTACTTTATATGTGGAGGTGTGTGTAATATTTTTATTTGGAGTCTTGGAGGTTGAAATACTCGAGTTGTTTCGGGCTCGGGCGTGGGCAATAAGGCTATAATAACACTAGATAACACACTTTACATTTCGCTTGTCTTATCTTAGAAGCAATTCATTTATAACCCATCAGCAATTGCTTAAGGATAGTGTATTTTTACGTGATTTAGACCAGTGATAAAAAAGAAATAATTTTTCTTTAATTATTTTTTTTAAAAGTGTTTCCAAGATATTTTGCAACAATAGCTCTAATGTCATATATGTGTACCACCTTGCCACATGCATTGCGAGGTCTCTTATACATCTCACTCGCGAGACGCGGGGCTCTCACCTTAAAGATGACTCAACAAAGAATGTTAGTTCCAGACGCTCCATCTTTAAGCGCAATACACAAATGCAAAACATGTTCCAACTTGCCCCATGCGTGATGGATCAGATACATTGATTAGAAGAAACCTCAATTCAAATGTCCTATTGAAAAAAAAAAACATACAGTTCTACTCATCAGGTAAGGTCAAAGCTGATGCAGAATACAGACCATTAATTGTGACTCTTTTAGCTGATAAACGAACCAACTAGATTTTGGCCAACCAACTATCAACGTGCCAGATCCGGCACGAGCAGATGGGTCCATCTGGAATTAGCTTTCTTAGTTAAAGACACACCCGGCAATCTCATTTTTGGGCGTGGATTAGTTGAATATTGAGTAATAGCTTAGGTGCTCTTTGGATTAGCCATTACAACCATAATATATTGTAATGCGTTGAAAATATGTAATAATTATCAATACCATAGCAGTGGAAGCAAAGTAGTATGTAATGATTCGGACTTTAAATATGTAAGTAAAATACTCATCTTGGTTAAATCTATATGAATGTAAATTCTTTAATATATGTTCTATCTATATTATTTATCCATTTTTTAATATTATTTTAAGGCATGCCTAAAAAATTTAAGAAGACCCGAAGTTCAGGTGGACCACACCACAGAAAACAGTGAGACAATATAATACGCAAGGTCAAAACTTTCCTATAGCCTAGTAAGATGTCTATTTGCCATCTAGGGTCCAGGAAAACTTGCTAAAGGAAATACCAATATCAACTTCATCCAACTCTTACGTGGACCACGGCTAGTTTTCTATGGTAGGCATTCAATCGATCCCTACTACTTTTTTGTGGTGCGGGCAGTCCATTTCCGACTTTAAATGTCTAATCTTTTTCTGTCTCATTGATTCAATAGAATAATCTCGAAAGATAAATGGACAGTGTGAATACAACGCATATATTGTGGTGGGGCCCGTAAAACGATGCCATGTCGATGCCATGTCAACACGCCCCAACATCCATGTCTTTGATTTGACAACTATGCTAGATTTTCAGCATGTTGCAGCGGCATTCAAGGATCTAAAGAGGCTCTTAGGGTCCGTTTGGACGGGTGGATTAGAAGGGATTGAATGGTATTAGGGTGGACGGCATGGATTTCAAGGCAATGATGGTGTTGTCAGTGGATTGTCTTAAAATTCATGGGATTGCTATATCCAGGATTGGATATATTAAGTCTGTTTGGCACGCCCGGCCAATCCCGGGATTAAACTTTCCCATCCCTTCCAATCCCTCAAACCAAACACGTCTCGGGTAAATTTGAACGGATTAGGGTGGATTGGATGGGATTTAAAGGTGATGACGGTGTTGTCAGTGAATTGTCTTAAGATCCATGGGATTGCTATATCCCGGATTAGATCACCCGGTCTGTTTGGCACAGCTGGCCAATCCCGGGATTTAACTTCCAATCCATTCCAATCCGCTCGGCCAAATAGGCCCTTAGTGGATGAGAGTGAGTCCCTGACCATACGGTCTACCAGATGCATGTATTATATATCCAATGCTGTACAACTGTTTTGTCAGCTAATCTTAAGGCATGGTTACAAAAAATCATGCAAACCAAATTTCAAATGGGCTACACCATACGAAACAGTGGTTAATATTGACCCGTAAAAACTTTTTATGGGCTCCGAAAGTTTTTTATAAAGCTTTTATTTGTGTTTTACCTTCATCCAAGTCTGTATGACGACGACTTTATCAATAGGTTGGATGGCAAATAAACATTATTACGGTAGAGCTAAGGAGTTTTTAATGGCGGGTGTTCAGTAACCACCTTCCTGTTGTGTGGTCCACATGAGATTTTTTAAAACGAGCGGTGAAAACAGGTGAATGGCATGGATATACAACACATACACCGAACTCACCCACTGAGCTTTCAACCCGGACCCGCCCTGAATAATGGGCCGGATTGCATCTAGCATGGGTCCCACAAATTGCAAGGTTAATGTTGCTGCGTATATGCCATGTGCATGCGTATGAATCTTCATAGGTCAGACTTTCCCAGAGCGTGAATGTTTTTCAAAATAAGAAAAAGAAAATCAGACGTCGGATTTGGGGCTGCGACTGCGAGACTTCCAAAATTCAGTGTTCCCGCAAACAAGTGGGGCATTGACCATTGGGTCGGCACAGCTAGGTCATCGCAAGATTTTCCGCGTGTGCTGAGATTCGTTTCGTAAATTTGGGGTTGCGGAATCTCTGCCCAGGAATAAAAGAGGAAGAAATACTACAGTAATCACGTGCCCATCATCATATCTCTCGCACTGGCAGAACTGTGTACGGTGATCTGGACCGTTGATCATGGGAATCTCACATTGCGTGGTCATATTTGTCAAATCATGGTGATTTCTAGCCCAGGGTCCATCACATAGTGGCCAAGCATATCAACAATCCCTGTAATCCGGACACGTTTGCCACGTATGTTATTGTGGAAATTTTAGCTCTTTGATCCGTGGCCTATGAATGGATGGTCAAGAAACAGTACAGCAGTATGGGAAAACGTCTAGAGATTGGATGGCTGGCTTGAATCTATGGGCCCCACCAGTCAGTGTGGATAGTCCATGCCCAGGACTTCTCTTCAGTAGGCCTGGAATCTATCCATTGATTTCATTGGTAGATAGGTCACATTCAGCCTAGAAAGCCATATTATCTGATCTGGAGGTTTTTGTCGCGTAATCCATTTCAAAATACCAAATCAATGCTCTGAATCATTGCAACGTGGTAATTGTCTTTTTTTTTTGGGAAAACACTTCATCTCCCCATATGTCACCACCGGAGTTATTTTTTACTAAGGTGGGAGAAACAATCTACGCCGACCATCGCATAAATCATCCTTTGGCAGGCCATTGATCCCAATATTTGATATGGTTCTCATGTTATATTTGGGAGCTTTGTATTTGGAATGTATTAGAATCTAAATCACAATTACACTAGAATGAATATGGTTTTGAATCCTAAATTGTGTTTGGTGGCTTGTAATTGAAATGCAGTGAAATTTAAATAATCTTCTCGCTTTAGGAATCCTTTTATTAGAAGAAATGATGAGATACAAGTGAAATTTAAATAATCTTCTTGCTTTAGGAATCCTTTTATTAAAAGAAATGATGAGATACAACAGCTGTACCATAAGTTATGATGCAGCTACTTCTCACCGGTAGTATTGAGAGCGTACAATATCCAATCCATGCAAAAGATAGGCCACAATATGATGATCAACTAATATAAAAAATCAAGCACATCTACTCTTCGAAATCAACAGATGGTCTATGGTATGACTCAGTGTATTGGTGTGGCCCACCCAATGAGTGGACCTTCCTAATCATCGTAGTGGGGTAATCTTGGTCACGGATTGGATATTCCACTTATGTGACATGTTTGGGGGAGAAAAAGAATGGTGTACCATAACTTGTGACACCGGTGTTGTGTTAGATCATCTCTCATCGTTTGTCTTCTTGATTCTTTCGAGTACAGGGGGTTGAGAGTAGAGTTGGACATTTCATACCCGAGCTAGTGGATCCGACCCGATTCGACCCAATTCGAACAGAACCGACGGTCAGGATCGGGTAGCATAAACCAGATTCGAAACATTTTCGGGTCGAATTCGGATAGGCCCTGTTTCGAAACGACCCGATCCGGACCGTATATATATACATATACATATACATATACATATACATATATATATATATATATATATATATATATATATATATATATATATATATATATATATATATACACTTTTACCGACTATTTTTTTACCCTACCCTAACCGCACCGCACCTCTCATCCCCCGAACCTTAAAAACCCCCAAATCGTCTTCTCTACCCTACCAGCGGTCCTGCACCCGAAGATCTCTACGGCCCTACCCGATTGTCTTCTCTACCCTACCCGACTGTCTTCTCTATGACTCTACTCTACCTGCACCCGAAGATTCGGTGAATCCCCAAATCATCTCATCCTGATCCCGATCTCTACCCGAAGATTAGAGTCTTCACTCTGCAGCCCGGCACAACACTCTCGATCCCGATCAGGTAGGACTCACTCGGCCACTCCATTTTTATTATTTTTTATTTATTTTACTGAAATGGGACCCACAGGCCAGCCATGGCTAGCTGTGCGAGTGTGCGGGTGGTCGTGGCTCGTCGGCCAGGCCAGCCATGGCTCGCTGTGCGAGTGTGCGGGCAGTCGTGGCTCGTCGGCCAGGCCAGCCATGGTTGCTGCCCACTGCTCGTGCGGTCCTCTGTTTGGAAGAGGGCTACCCTACCTAGCAATAGATGGCATGCCCATTTGTTCATGGGGTTTGGCAGATGTGAGTTCGTGGAATTCTTTTAATTATCCTCTTTATTATTATTATTATTATTTTGGAATAGCCCTGCTGTTTGCTAATCAGATTCTTCTTTGTGTGTCTTATATATCCAGCACCCACTTTAAATAGAAGAGGACTCATTGCTCATTAGCCTTGGATTTTCCTGACATTAGTGGTAATCTTCATCTGGCCGTTTAGTTGGCTGTGAGGTACGTGTTGTTTTATTTTGTTTCATAAATTATTATATGGTGTGATTGATGGTAGGAGGACCATTCGTTTTTGTTGTCATCCAGCCTTATTGGGAAAAAATAAATTTTTTTAAACAAAAGTTGGCATTTTAGGAGGTCGGAATGAATATCATGTGGGCCTACTACAATGTGTAAGTGAATGTTCTTTGCAGGCCATGGCAGATTGTTCATGCCAGCAAAGTAGTGGGCCCACCATGATATGTATGTGAAATCAACTTTGTCCATAGGGTGCATCAACCCAGGTAAGGCTTGGGCAGAAAATCAGGTGAACCCGTGATTTATGTATGCTCTATGAAAAATAGTTGAGAGGGGGATGCATGTTACCCACTCAGCACGTGGATTGTACAACTACTTTGGTAAGTAGTAAATAATTAATGTTAGTATGATAATAAATGAGATAATAAATAATTAATGCATGATACCCACTCAGCACGTGAATTGTATAGCTCGGAGATGCCCAAGAGTTCTCCTGCAGTTGAATCAGTAAAAAGAGAACCGAAGTATGAATATGGCGATGAAGGTGGAGGTGGAGGAGGGGGTTACTATTACGGACAATGTTCATTTAGTTACATGCCACAAAAGGCATTTATCATATAGAGGGTATTGAATGTATGAAAGTTTTACCTAATCTATATATCAGTATGTGCATGTTAGGTCTTTTTACTTTTGATTTTGGACATGATGTTGGACATGGTTTATTTACTTTCGAAGTGAAGAATATTCTTTCGTTTGGATGTTACTTTGCTTTTCTGGCCTAATCTTTTTCTTTTTCTTTCTTTATTATTCTTTAAATTTTAGCTTAAAGTGTGTTTGGTACCAAATTTCATGAAAATTTGCACCAAATTAGACTGATTAGTCATGAAATTTCATGGTATTTGCCGCAACCATACAATTTTTTATCCATACAACTTCTTAATATCTTAGTTGCACTAAATATCATGTCTAATGTGGCACAATATATCATGATATTTTCATGAAATAATGGTGCAATCTAACACATTGTCTTCTCTTTCAAATTTGAAGCACCATTCTAGAGTTTTCTTATTGAGTTGGGTCCACCATCTCCATGTGCTAAGGTGTGGGAATTTGCCCATTGGACTGTAAAGGTGCTTCCATGAATGATTTCTTCATAATGATGTCTACCATCTCTTATTTTTGTATTTTAGCAATTTTCATTCATTTGTTGTATTTTGAAGGTTTGCAAGTTCTCTGTGTTTTTAAACTTTGTTTTTTACTGATCTCTTAAGAGTGCTATTTGATATGTAAATTAGGTTTCAAAGAGATATTGAAGACTGATGCCAATATCTCTTTAATTTTATTTGTGCTGATTGATGTCTATGAATTTATAACATTTTGTCATGATTGATGTCAAGTTCTTTAGACATCTATGTTCGATGCCTATGATCCTTGTTTTAGTAAATGGCATAAAAGTCCCCTCATTGTGCATACCAAAACATTTACTTGGAATGCATGACATAATCATCAAACCTGCCATCCTTTTGGCTTTTTATATTGTTGCTGAAGATTAATTTATTAGAATGCCTATTAAGTAGTTCACAAGTTAAAATAGAAAAAAAAAAAAAAAAGATTTGTCTGATGTCGCTATACATATTCACATGCACATGAACATAGCAGGTGGAACTGGCAGTTGGACTGCTTTGAACTAAACGGTGGCGGTCTGGATCTAGTTTTAAATAGTTGATTGAATTTTTTATTTTGATTTTCCTTTTGTCTTTGAACATATGGGTTATACATTTGAATCTGATTTTTTTGTTGGTAAAATGGATTCCTTGCACAGAGTCCTTGATATTTTGGTTTGCTTGCATTATAAAAACTACAGCGTTACTACAACTTTACATAAAGAAAAAAACCCAATCTGAACTTGGGCCAATCCAATCCGACTCGGTTTTCCTGACCGAGTCGGACTCGGATCGGTCCAGGTCAGCATGGTTTAGGATCGGATCTGGTCAGAGGACCCAGACTCGGTCTCGGATCTGACCGATTTTGGATCAGGCCATGCAGAACTCGGACATGGTCGAGTTGGGCCCAATCCGATTCGACTCGGTCCGATGCCCAGCTCTAGTTGAGAGAAACCCAAACCAATCATGTTAGGCTTCAAACGAGGCCAGCTAAGGTGACTCGCGCAAGTGAGACAGTGAAGAGGCCTCACACGGTTATGTCTATGCCATCTAGGCCATTCATTAGGTATGGAAAAGAGAGCACTTTTTGAAACCAAGAATCAAGCTGGCTCACTGTCAGTTGGGTCTGATGAATTAGAAAATGAACGGTTGGAAAATTGTAAAGTAGCATGTGATGGATGCAATCCTATTCTGACACTGAGGATAGTTTTTGCTGAAAATCAAAATGGTGTAGAACTGACACACGTTTGAAGATAAGGCATAATGACAAATGACACGTAATCCTAAAATATGTGGCACTTGTGATCAAAACATGGTGCTTGACAAGATTATAAATACCCATCGAGACCGGGATATGCAAGGCAATGCTGTGTCATATAGTACTTTCAAAATGAGAGATCCTCCTAGAAATGATCCATGCTCTCATTGTAATTATAAAGATTTGAGAAGACAAATTCACAACAGAGCAGATGGGAACCAAAATAGCATGATGGATCCGGGTCTAGTGAGACTAGTTCCGTAAGATCCAAGAGATCCAAAAATGATTTTTAATATGTGAAAATATCTTTGGCCAAGTTAGGATGATTAGAGAATAATTAAGCGTCATAGTTCCCAAGGATTTTGGACTAGCAAAGAAACCTAATAAGGATTTTGCCACTTCCTAAAGTTATGAAAGGAGCATGCAACAAAGACCTTCGTGCTTGCGCCAAACAAAATCAATCTATATAGCACAATAATATTTTATATTAGTTTCTAGTTCCTCCGCTTCTATCCAACTACGCTGTAAATTGTCAAGAGTTTAGTACGCTTAATTAGGAGTATTATAAATATCAACGACTTATCACTATTGGATCCCAATCAATTGAGTCATTACTTAGAAGATCAAACCATCAGTCATGTCAATCGTAGGTATTTGTCTTTCATTTATTTTTATACTTAGGTTGTTTCTCTACTAGTTGTACTGGGCTTTAAATCCAGATTAATAAAATCGTCATATTTTAGCATTTAGTTTTAAATTTGTCAATCTTTATTCTATTAAGAAATACAAAGGTTATTATTACTATTAAAAAAAAAACCCTTAACACAGGGTAAAAAGAAATAATTCAGAAAGATTACCCAGACCTTTCTAAAATCATTTGACCATTATAACCATCGGTGGTTGAGTTTTAATTGATTTATGTTAGTGGGGCACTAATTTTCAATTAAACTTAAGTCAAGTATGACTTTGGCATACCTACATTATACTAAGTGTATGCATTAATTGAATATAAGCTTTTGTTAGTACGTGGCCTTGTGTTTGATTGAATTGTCTAAACACAATTATTGAATTGTCCAAACACAATTTCTCAATCAAAACATATTCACATTGGAGTTCAATTATTGCACCCCTACTAGGGGGATCGATACCAAGACCTCGGTGTTAGCCACCCCTACTTGGGATTGATATCAAGACCTCAGTGTTGAAAAGAGGTATCTTTCACTCAGCCTACCACTTGAGCTGTGGATCAGGGTGTTTAGCGTTTCCAACATATTTTGCAACAATAGCTCTAATGTCATATACGTGCACCACCTTGCCACAAGCGTCGCGAGGTCCCTTTTCCATCTCACTTGCGAGACACGGGGCTCTCACCTTCAAGATGACTCAACAAAGACAAGACGCTCCATCTACAAGCGCAATACACAAACGCACAACACATGCCAAGTTGCCCCATGCGTGATGGATCAGATGCATTGATCAGAAGAAACCTTAATTCAAATGTCCTATTAAAAAAAAAAAACATACAGTTCTACTCATCAAGTAAGGCCAAAGCTGATGCAGAATACAGACCGTTAATTGTGACTCTTTTAGCTGATAAACGAACTAGCTAGATTTTGGCCAACCAACTATCAACGTGCCAGATCCGGCACAAGCAGATGGATCCATCTGGAATTAGCTTTCTTAGTTAAAGACACACCAGTCAATCTCATTTTTGGGCGTGGATTAGTTGAATATCGAGTAATATAGCTTAGGGCCTCTTTGGATTAGCCATTACAACCATACTATATTGTAATGCGCTGAAAATAGGTAATAATTATCGTTACCATAACAGTGGAAGCAAAGTAGTATGTAATGATTCCGACTTTAAATATGTAAGTAAAATACTCATCTTGGTTAAATATATATGATTGTAAATTCTTTAATATATGTTCTATCTATATTGTTCATCCATTTTGTAATATTATTTTAAGGCATGACAAAAAAATTGAAGAAAACCTAAAGCTTTGTTAGGATATAGAGTTTGGAAAACTATTTAAACAAAATAAATTTAAATTGGAAATAAGATAAAACTTATTGGTTTAGAGAAGTCGAGGCGTGACATGAGTCACTTGAGTTGAAATCGAATTTGCTCCCCTTGGATAGCATCCCAAGTGCGATAAGTCTTTAGAGCAATCGACCTCCATGATACAACGATTATGACCTGGTCCCAGCGGTGCACTCACTGTACATGGGCTTGAACCACTTGTAGTCTTAACCTGAACTAGAAAACACTTAAACCATAATTTTAACGTAAAACAAACTTTTTCTTATTAATTTAAAACAGATAAGAGAAAGTCTATTTTTAACTTTGTGAAGACACCCTTAAGGGTGTAGAGACACCTTTTCAAAAAAGTTGTGACTATTGGGTTTAAATTCAATTGGTGCGACCCTTAGGTTTTAAAAGACAATTTTTCAAAACAAAAATTGAAACGATGCAACCTTTCAAACTCAAGTGAAAAGACATATCCGTAGGGCACATGCGCACCTATAACTACAGCCATGACCCGTCCCAACGGATATTTTGAAACACTAAATTATTTTAAAATAATTTAAAATACAACAAGTTCAGGTGAACCACACCATAGAAAAACAGTGAGACAATAATACTCATTGTCAAAACTTTCCTATGGCCCAATAAGATGTTTATTTGCCATCTAACTTGTTCATGGGGTCTCGCAAAACTTATCGAAGGAAACACAAATATCAGCTTCATCCAACTCTTATGTGGACCACGAGAAGTTTTCTATGGCAGACAATCAATCCATGCTACGATTTTGTGGTGGCGTCCATTTTCAACTTTAAATCTATCTTATCTTTTTCTTCTCAGTCCATAAAATGATCGCAAAAGATAGCTGGACGGCACGCCCCACCATCCAAGTCTTTGATAATTACGAAGATTATCATCATTTGAACGCTACGCTAGTTTTACAGCATGTTGTGGCTGTATTCAAGGATCTAAACAGACTCTTGGTGGGTGAGTCCCTGACCACAGGGTCTACCCAGTTGCATGTATTATATATCCATGCTGTCCAACTTTTTTGTCAGCTAACCTTAGTACATAGTTCCAAAATTTTATTCAAACCAAATTTCAAATGGACCACACCATAGGAAACAGTGGTAATTGACCATTAAAAACTTTTTATGGGTCACAAAAGTTTTTGGATAAGCTTATATTTGTGTTTTACCTTCATCCAAGTCTGTATGACCTTATCAACAGGTGGGATGGCAAATAAACATTATTACAGTGGACCCATGAAGTTTTGAACAGTTGGTGTTCAGTGACCAATGTTTTCTGTAGCGTGGTCCACATGAGATTTTTAAAATGAGCGGTGAAAACAGATGGACGGCATGGATATACAACATATACACCGAGTTCACCCACTGAGCTTTCAACCCGGACTCTGCCCTGATTTTTGGGCCGGATTGCACCTAGCGTGGGTCCCACAAATTGCACGGTTAATGTTGCAACTTATATGCCATTTGCATGCGTATGAATCTTCATTGGTCAGACTTTGCCAGAGTGTGAATGATTCTCAAAATAAGTAGAAGAAAATCAGCCGTGGGATTTGGGGCTGCGACTGGGAGACTTCTAAAATTCAGTGGTCCCGCGAACAAGTTAGCCATTGACTATAGGGTGCATACAGCTGGGTCATCGCAAGGGACACAGACTGCGTCACCGTCCGGGCAGGGCTCTGTGGGCCCACCGTGATGTAAGTGTTTTATCCACGCTGTTCAACGATTTTCCAAGATCATTTAAAGATTTTGACAAAAAAATAGATAGGTACAACGCATAAAGGGACCACAAAGTGGGGATTTAATTTCTACCATTAAAAACTCCCTGGGAGCTGGAGAAGTTTCGGATCAAGATGATATTTATGTTTTCACTTCGTCGATGTCTACGTGACCTTATGAATAGGTTGGATGGTTAAAAAAATTACGTTCGCCCTTAGAAAGGTTTCAACAGTGGGTGTCATTATCAGTGCAGCATCCTTTGGTGTGGTCCACTGGAGCTGTGGACCTACCTCAGTTTTTAGGGTCATACCTTAAAATGATCTGAGAAAAGCGGTGAACGGCGTGGATAAAACACTTACATCACGGTGGACCCCCACAGAGCCCTGCATGGTCTGGAAGCGGATTGGCATGTGTACCACACACATCAGCAAGTTCTGTGGTCCCATAACGAGGTATGTGTTATATCCAAACTGTCCATCCATTTGGAGAGCTTGTATTAACACTCGATCCGAAAAATAAGACATATTTAAATATTAATTGAACCACACTGCAAAAAGCAGTGGAGGATTAAACGTCTGCCATTGAAACCCTTTTGGGGGTAACAGAAGTTTCGGATCAATTTGAAAATTTTTCCCCTTTTCATCCATTTATTTTTGACATTATTAACAGATTGGATGGAAAATAAACGTTATTGTGGGCCCTATGAATTTTTTAATGGTGAAAATCATGATTCTTGCTGTTATTTTTGGTGTGGTCCATTTGAGCTTTGAATATGGTTCTTTTTTTTTCATTTTTTTTTTTTTTTTTTGTGTAATTCTCTAAAATGATCTCAAAAAATGGATGAACAGTGTGGATATAATAAATACATTATTTTTGAGTCCATGTAACTTTGATCTCCTTTGAACCGTTTGTACAACTCGAGGAGCGTACACCGGCCAATCCGCTTCCGGTCTAGATGCGTTGAGATTCCGTTAGTAAATTTGGGGTTGTGGAATCTCTACAAGAAAATTATCACCGTAGACATCACCTTTTATCCAGCTTCTTTACTGGGCTGTCCAAAACTTACCTTCCCAATTTAGACCTTTTGTGTACAAACGTAGCATTTATAACAAAAATACCCCTGCTTAAAGGCAGTCAAAGCATAAGCAAATTGGCTGGTGTACCTCACACCAGCTATATAGCTGTTGTATTGACGTCATCAAGTTTTGTGAGTTTGATCATGAGGTATGTGTTGAGGCTTGAGACGAAAAATAAGACAGATAAAACCATCAACTGGACCACACTGAAAAAAGCAATGGGGGATTGAACGTCTACCATTGAAACCCTTTTTGGGGTCACTGAAGTTTTGGATCAATATGAAATTTATTTTTCCTCTTCATTCAGGTCTTTTTGACCTTATGAACAGATTGGATGGAAAATAAACGTTATGGTGGGCCTTACAAATTATTTAACGGTGAAAATCATTATCTCTACTGCTATTTGTGGTGTGGTCTAGATGATGTTAGGATATGATTCATTTTTTGTATAATGCTCTAAAATGATCTCTAAAAATAGATGAATGGTGTAGATATAATAAATACATCATTGTGGGTCCACGTAACTTTGATCTCCTTTGAATCGTTCGTACAATATAGAGCTCGAGGAGCGTCAGTGCTCATCTTCGCACGACATGTACCTATAACTAGGGGTGTACACGAACCGAGCTAGCTCGGTTAGCTCGCTCGACTCGACTCGAAAAAGCTCGATTCGACTCGATTCGAAGTTAAGTTCAAGCCAAATTCGAGCATGCCTTAGCTCGACTCAACTCGGATCGAATCCAGCTTGAATTGAACTCGGATTGAACTAGTTCAATGACTCGGTTACTTTGCCATTGATGTTGGTCACCAACTGTTTGATAAAATGACTCAACAAAATGTGGCTGGTGGCAAGGAAGGTTTGGTTGGTGGCAAGGAAAGTTTGGCTGGTGGCAAGGTGGCAAGGAAGGTATGTACATGAAACAAATACTTTTTTCTCTCTTTTTATTTATTTATTTATTTATTTTTTATGTTACTTAGAAGGTGTTTGAGAAAATACCTGTAAAATCATTGCCTCTGTTTGTAAAACAGTGAGATTTTGAACTTGCAGTTCAGGTGTTTGTGGAAATGCCTCAATGGCGAACTCGGCTCGATCTTGGCTTGAACTCGACCCGAGCTGCTGACCGAACTGAGCCGAGCTGGCCAATCAAGCTCGAGGACCGAGCCGAGCCAAGGTCAGCCACTATTCAAGCCGAGTCAAGTTGAGGCCAACTTGACTTGGTTCAACTTGATGTGCACCCCTACCTATAGCAGCTATATAGTTGGTGTGAGGTGGACACGGATTGCGTCCTACCCCCGCCCGAACGGTAATCCGTCCAGGCAGGGATCTGTGGGGCCCACCTTGATGTAGGTGTTTTATCCACTCCATTCATCAATTTTTTCAGATCATTTTAAGGTATATAAAAAAAAATGAGCCGGGTCCAAGGCTTAAGTATTGGACCACATCAAAGGAAGCTGCGGTGACAATGACACCCACCGTTGAAACCTTTCTAAGGACCATTGTGATGTTTTTTTTACCATCTAACCTATTAACATGGTCATGCAGATGTCGATGAAATGAAAATACAAATATCAGCCTGATCTGAAACTTCTCCAACTCCCAAGAAGCTTTTAATGGTGGACATTCAATCTCCACTTTGTGGTTAACTTAAGATATGGACCCGACTCCTTTTTTGGCTCATACGTTAAAATGATCTTAGAAAAACGATCAATGGCATGGATAAAACACTTACATCAATGTGGGCCCCACAGATCCTTGTCCAGACGGATTACCATCCGGGTGGGGTAGGATGCAATCTGCATCCTTGTGAGGTACACCAGCCAATCCGCTTCCAGTGAAAGCAACGGCAGCGAAAAGCAGGGGTATTTTCGTCTTCAAATGTTCTGTCCGTACGTGAAAGGTCTAAGTTGGGAAGGTAAGTTTTGGACGGGTCACTAAAGAAGTTGGATAAAAGGTAGCGTCTACGGTGATAATTTTCTCAATCTCTACCCGATAGTAAAAGAAGAAGTACTACAGTAATCACGTGCTCATCATCATATGTCTCACACCTGCGGAACTGTGTACGGTGATCTGGGCCGTTGATCATGGGAATCTGACATTGGGTGGTCATATTTGTCAAATAATGGTGATTTCTGGCCCAGGGTCCATCACATAGTGGCCAGGCATATCTACAATCCCTTTAACCCGGACACGTTTGTTTAGCTCTTTGATCCGTGGCTTATGAATGGATGGTCAAGAAACAGTACAGCAGTATGGGAAAATGTCCAGAGATTGGATGGCTGGCTCGAATCTATGGGCCCCACTAGTCACTGTGGATAGTCATGCCCAGACCGACGCGGATTCCGTCCTACCCCGCCCGTACGGTAATAAGTCTGGGCAGGGCTCTGTGGGGCCCACGGTGGTGTAAGTGTTTTATCCACGCCGTTCACCAATTTTCTCAGATCATTTTAAAGTATGGTGCTAAAAATGAGGCATGTCCACAGCTCCAGCGGACCACACAGAAGGAAGCTACACTGATAATGACACCGACCGTTGAAACCTTTTTAAGGGCCAACGTAATGTTCAGTCCCCACTTTGTGGTCCACTTATGCATTGGACCTGCCTCATTCTTTTGGCTTATATCTTAAAATGATCTGAGAAAAGCGTTAAACGGCGTGGATAAAACACTTATATCACGGTGGGCCCCACAGAGCCCTGCCCGTCCGGGCGGGGGTAGGACGCAAACCGCGTCCGTCTAGGACATCTCTTCAGTAGGCCTGGATTCTAACCATTGATTTCATTCGTGGATAGGTCACATTCAGCCTAGAAATCCAGATTTTCTGATACCGGAGTTTTTTGTCGCGGAATCCATTTCAAAATACCAAATCAACTGTCTACATCGTTGAAATGTGGTAATTGTCTTTTATTTTTATTTTTGGTGGAAAACACTTTATCTCCCCATAGGTCATTACCTTAGTTATTTTTATTAAAGTGGGAGAAACAATCTACGCCGACCATCACATAAATCACCCTTTGGTGGGCCGTTGAACCCAATATTTGAAATGGTTCTACAGTAGTGTTACATATGGGAGCTTTGTATTTGGAATGTATTAGAATCTAAATCACAATTATACTAGAATTAATATAGTTTTGAATCCTAAGATGTGTTTGGCTGCTTATAATTGAAATGTGGTGAAATTTAAATAATGTTTGGATGATTGTAATTGAAATGTATTGGAATTTTTTTAACATATTCATGATAATATAAGTTTGATTAACTAAATCAATTATAATATTTGAAATTAGTATACATATGTGATATTGGATAAAATAATTATAATAAGCTCATTGAAATATTTACTTTAATAATAATAATAAAAAGATAAAATTTCAAGCCTTAAGTGGGTCACAATTGTAAGGATCACAAATGAGCAGCTCACTAATTTCAACTAGGGGTGCACACGGTTCGGTTTGGTCCGGTTTTGGGGTGAAACTGGAACCGAACCGTTCCTAACGGTTCTAGGAAATTTGGAACCGGAACCGAACCGTTGGCACCCTAGAACCGAACCGGAACCGAACCGTTAAAACCGGTTCGGTTCCGGATCGGTTCCACGGTTCTTGGCTTTTTATAATCCAACCCAATTGCAAGTCCATGTCCATCCATGTTGTGGTCCATTTGATGAATGGTTTAGATGTTGTATAAGGTGTTCAAAAATACATTTATGAAAATAATTATTCTAGAGAAAATAATTATAAGATATGCAAAAATACATCTGTTCGGTTTAAGGTTCGGTTCCACGGTTCGGTTCTACGGATCGGATCCACGGTTTGGTTCTACGGATCGGTTCACGGTTCGGTTCGGTTCTACATACCCCCAAACAGAGAACCGAACCGTTGTCACCGGTTCTTTGATTTTTGGAACCGGAACCGGAACCGTTGCACTCTAGAACCGGACCAAACCGGACCGTTTGGTCGGTTCCGGTCCGGTTCTACGGTTCTACCGGTTAAATGTGCACCCCTAATTTCAACTGTCCATTTAAATAGCCAATGTTTGAACAGTTAGGATCATTCTACGGATATAATTACTTTATTACTTACTTTATTACTTTATTGTTACAGTCGATAATTAGATTATTTTAAAGTATCATTAGCGTGTTACATGTATGGTAGATTAATAACTTAATCGTGCCTTTATTAAATGTGTGACTCTCTTGTCTTTAAAAATAGAATAAAAAAAGACATTTAACTCCAATTATATAGGATCATAATAAAAAGGTTGAATTTCAAAACAAACTAAAGTTGTATATTTCAAATACCACATATTCTATTTATCTCTATGAACCAATAAGCCACTGTTGAAAATCAGTGGTTTTTTGAAAAATAAATTTGAAATTTCAAAATTTTAGGAATTTCCTGCCAAAACGCTTTTTGAAAATTTTGAATGTAATTGTGCGGTGTGTGTGCTTTGTCCCACATCGGAAATGTAAAGAAAAGTTTTATGGTTTATATGAGAACTTGTGAAAAGTATTCTTACTTGGAGTTTTTGGAGGAGGTGATACTCGGGTTGCGTGTTCCACTGGAACACTATACACTGGAACACACGTACACGCGCTCGCGCTCGGGCACAGGCATGGGCGAGGGCGTGGGCAGTGAGGCAGTGTGGCTATAGTGGTGCTAGATGACACACTTTACACTTTGCGGTCACTCCCTTATGACCTTACGCGACTGCAATGCGATAGGTCTGGTCAGAGCCTTAGGGTGGTGGATCTGAAAATTTGAAATGAGACTGGGTTTTATAGGTGACTGAGAACGGTCGAATCTTAGATCCAAAACGTCCAGCCGTTTCTAAAAACAGATAGCCACCTTGAAAGCCACAACGGTCCGAAAACAGATGGGCCAGGATGATCCAACGATCAGATCTTCTGATCTAACGACCAGAAACGTCTAGGATTAATTGTCAACGGCCAGAAACGTTTTTCAAACGTTCTGGACCATTGAATACCACACAGCAACGGTGATATATCTGATGCCTATATAAACTGGACCATTCCAGTCCGATTTCATCATCTCAACACATCATCTCTCCCATCAGAAACATCCAAATCTCCTTAGTGAATACTGTAAATTTCCCTATATCCGATCCTGCTGGAACAAATCAATTGCGTTACAACGTTCCATAGTGGATCCATCTTGGTTGTTGCACGCTGATTCAGTACAGGCTTGTCTTAACCTGTAAGCAATTCACCTGTAACCCATCAGCAATTGATAAGGGGGTGAATCACGCTTTAAGGACAACATATTCTATACGTGATTCAGCCTAGTGAAATAATTTTTCTTACATTTATTTTTTATATTTTTCGGTGTATCCAAACATCAAATTCTAACAACCACTAACAAGCAAGCATTGTAAGTTTTGGATAATTCTTCTATTCTTGACCAGGCACATCAGATGGGTGGATTGCATGGTATGTACACACTACTGTGAGTCTTAAACAACTATTGTCTGCCCTTCATCCCAAGCTAAGATGCATACACGAGTTTCTAGTGATTATGATTATGATTGCCAGCCTACCGAATGAATTGGTGGGTGCCAATCAAGTTTCCTACATGCTTAGATTCGGTAGTGAACCCTCAAAGGCTACGTAAGTCCTACCGTGATATATGTGTTTTATCTATATTGTCTATCTATTTTTTCTTTTACATTATTTCATGAGACTAAAAATTAAATAAAATCAGAGCTTAAGTGCACCCCCACCATAGGAAGAAGAGTGGAAATAAAGAAGCCCATTGTCAAAGTCCTATTAAGGCCTGAATGTGATGTTTATTTGTCATTCAACTTGTTTATACAGTCAAATAAGGTCGGACAACACAAATATCAGTTTATTCAAAACTTTTATGCCTCTAAAAAATTTTGATAGTAGGAGTTGGTCTCCCTTGTTGCTTGTGGTGTGGCCTATTTGAGCTTTTTGATCTGCTCATTTTCGTGGAAAGAAAAAAAAATTCATGCCTTAAAACCAGTAGGATGTGGATAAACCACATACATCATGGTGGGGCCCACAGAACCAGTGCCATGGTTAGAAATTCAGGCCGTTGATATGATGTTGATGAAAAGAAGAGTGTGAAATAACAATGAAGAAGATCACCGTCTTCTCCGAGCAGTAAAGGCCTTGAATCCACAAGGTGGTTTCTTAAATCCATAAGAAATAAATAAGAGAAAACTTAAATATTTTTATTGACTAATGTTTAATGTATATGTTTTCTCCATTACACTTAATAAAGAAAAATAAAATAAAACTCTAATTCATAATTATTGAAAATAGAAAAATTATAATCTAAATAAAAATTATTCAAAATAGTAAAACTCATCTAAAGCCTAATTTGCTAAAAAAAAAAGTCTAGATAAACCTCACTGAAGGAGTTGTAGCATGATTACAAGTAATTTCTAAAGAGAGAGAGAGAGAGAGAGAGAGAGAGAGAGAGAGAGAATCTTAAAACTCTAAAAATAAGGAAATAAGATGAAAATTGAAATTATTAAAAATAGTAAAATTTTCTTAAAATTCTATTTTTTAGCTAGAAGAGTATTCGGACTACCACCGCTCGCGGCCCGCGTGTGAACCTCTGAGGACAGCTGTCCCAGCGTCCGAAAGTCAACTTTCTTAGAAAATTACCCCCATATCCGAGCTTATTTACCATTTTATGTCATGCCCCAAACTCAAAAAACGGGCTCATAAAATTTTCGATCGCTGAATCCGGCGCCGACAGCCTCCTTAGTGCCCCATTCTCGGATCCCAGCACTCACATGCCAGATTCCGATTTTGGGATCCTATAAGGAGGATTTTCAGTATGATTTTTTGTGTAATGGAGCATAACCACAAGTATAACCAAGTCACCAAAACAACATCACCACATATCCACTATATCAAAAACTTTAAGTACAAAGCGGGAAGGGAAATACAAGGTGATCAAAAAGCTTCAAAATAAACTGATGTGCACTCCTGCCTCAGTACTGCTGCTGTCCAACGCTACCTGCACGCAACGGTTGTGCATAAGCTTACAAAAGCTTAGAGGGTGGTATAAGTGTGTGCGTAAGGCAAGTGCCAAGTATATAATATCAGAGTAATGCGGAAATATACGGTAAGTCTATGAATACAACCAGCCGTACCCAGGCTAAGTGATGCAAGGCATGAATGCTATTGGCCATACCAAGGCTATGCGATGTGGAACATGAATGCATCGGTCATACTGATACAATGTGATGCGAGGCCTATGTAGCCAAATGTCATATGCGAGATGCAAAGCAAGCATGCCAGTCATTATCAAGTACACATATCAGTACAGTTCCTCTCTGGATATGTAACACCCTGAAAATCGGGGGTCGTGCATACGCTCGACTCCCGAGTTCCCGGGGTCACTTATAATCGGTTTTCATTAATATGCGATTAATCCAGGTTTAAAAGCGCAGCATGGAATTACTTGAAACATGAAGCACGATCACAACTAGTCTGCTGAAATGAAAATAGATCATTAAATACATGTCCAAAAGGATATAAAAATGGTCGCATCAGGCGTTGCCCAACAAAATCACAAAAGGAATATCATGACCAAAAGCATAGGGCTGAGTCCACAACTCAGCGATCCAAATCCCGTCTACTAGGCCGACGGGGAACCATCCATCAGCTGAAAGTAAGAGAACTCATCCTCCTCCTCGAGGCTCGCATCACCAGGCTCCACGAAATCTGCATCACCTGCATCTATGAACGGGTCTGGTTGGTATTTTAAAACACCGTCCTAGAGTGGGAGTGAGTGATCAACTCAGTGGGTACTATTAGCCATAGGTTGCAACAAGTATCAATTATAATAAGAATTTAATGAAAAGTAATCAATCATAAACGTCTATCTAGTCTTGTTAATGCGCATGCATGCAGGATGATATGATGTATGCCTTCGCCACAACACTCCCTCGAGTGACTCCATCTAACGATCGCGTATGACAACACTCCCTCAGTGCAACCTCGACTGTCGAGTCGCCAACCTAACTAATGCCATGCAATGATGATGTTAACCGAGTTCTTAGTTAAGTCCATTCATCCAGCAGATTTGGAAATTTGATATACCTCACGTATCAAATGCCCTGAACTAGTTGCGAGGCCAAGACCCCCCAATGTGTGAGGCCGAGACCCCGCGATCCTTGACCCCATCGGGTTTCCCCCATCCCCGACTTCAAGCACATGGGGGGTGCTGAATGTGGGGTTGCTCGCGGTCACTACTGGGAGGCGCGTCACCCCAGCATAGGCCGACAGTTCGGACACAGTGTCCCATTCCACCATGCCCGGCTCACGAGATTGTGGATCAATATTCCATCCGGTATCGATGGGCTACAACAGTGGTAGGGTGTTTCAATTTCCATACATATGTGAGCAAATAAGGTTAACAAACCAGGTGGGTCAGCCAGTGGACTAAGCCGCACGAGCCCAGACAAGTATGTGGCGGAACGACATCGGGTACAAGCGACCCATGTAGCCTAACTACTGCCGCCCACACGTACTCGCCCAAACCCATGGGTTTAGCCTCAAGGTGGTCCTACCAACGGAACCACCTTCGCTCTCCTCATGTTCCTGACCAACCCAAGGGTAGGAATAATGACTCATAGCATGCCAATTACCAATGTAACATTAAGCATATTCATCACCATGTTCTCATGTTGTTCAACATACAATTTAAATTTCTCTAACAAGCAAACTATAAATATCATGAATAAGGTGTATGTGTGTGGTGTGGGTTGGTGAGGAAGTTAAGCACTTCCTACACCTCAAGGGATCAATTAAACAAGAACAATGAATCAACACACTAAGAAGCAACACATATGAGAGAAAATAAAATCAAACAAACATGAGCATGTAATCATCCATACACTAGATCATGAGAGGCAAGATTTAACATCAAGGAGAACTAAACATGTCATTCCATACAATCCAACAACATACCATTCCTAGGTTCCTCTAGATTCTTCCATACAACATACCAAGCAAACAAAATCATTAAACTCCAATTATAATTGGTGCTAAGCCACCTAAGGATAATAGTCCGCACCTATGGATCATTGGAGGCTTGGAAAACGACCTAGGAATGAGCGCTTTTGGGGTCGGATGATCGGAATCCCTAAAGCAACCATTTGCATGTTAGAGTTTCAAGCAAATCCTTCCTCTACTCAAGGTTTTCAAGAAAAGGGATGAGGGATTTTACCTAGATGATCAACAGAGCGAATGTGTGGTTGTGGTGGAGGGGTCTTCCTTGAAGAAGAGGTAGGGAGGTGCAAGATTGAACTCCCTTGGATCCCACCTTGCCTACGGTCCACCTTCACTCTCTTCTTCCTCTCTTCCTTCTCCTTTTTCTCTCCTCTCTCCCTTTGTTCCCTAGGGCAAATTCGTATGGGGGAGGGGGTGCCCCAAATAAGGCTTTTATATAGTGCCAGATTTGATGACAATGGCCCCAAGTGTTGGGTTTTTACTATACTAGACATATGAGAGGGTCTTTCTAGCCTCTAGGGCCCACTATGGGGTGTACAAATCAATATACACCGTAGGATAGCTAGCCCTAATGATGATCTACGTATGGATTGATCGGCCTGCCATTTGGATGCGCCGATCGACAGATATGATAAGAAGTCTGTTCAATGGTCACCGATAGTCGATCAGGGCCGCGGCTATACGGATATGAGCAGAGAAATATCCTTACTCCATGGGTAAAGTTTGGTCGTAAACCGACGGTCCGAAATCCTCAACTTTGCATAAGAGTGGACGACTCAATTCACTTAAGTTTCAACTTCTTCCTTTAAGGTATTTGCACTTCTCATGCACTCGTCTTTCAGCTCAAGTTGACCGGTTCTGTACCGTACCTAGGTCTAATTCCCACGATGGACGTCAAGCCCAATGAGATGGACATTATTCTATAGTTTTGGAACTAGTGGTCCACTAACGAGTGGTCTAAAGCTTGTTTGGATAACCGGGGCAGTTCTAGTGGCCTTCTGACCATGAAACTTATAGGATATGTGCTCCATGGCCCGATGAAAGGCCTTGCAAAATTTGGGGATGATCAGATATGGGGTTTGGTTGCACGGGTCTGATTCATGATCAACGGTCACCGTGCCACGATCGGGACCCAGATTTTGTGGGCGGGCATAGAAAAATACATTAGACCTTTACCGTAAATCTGGAAGAAATCCAACAGCTGAAATGCCTAAAATCTCAGTTTTATTTAGCAGTGCCAGATTCTAATTCTGGCATTGGTGGGTTGCATTTGGCAAGTATTGTTGGGACGACCTGAATAGTTTATTTCTGGGTGTCCACTGGATCCGTGATCCGCGATGGTCCCCAAGCCCAGTGAGATCTATGCTCCCTTGAATTTTTATAATTTTTTGACCTTCCCGTGTCGCGGTATAGCCTGCATGGGCTGTCGTTAGGTGTTAACGGTTATCTGGCTTGGAGGCCTGCACTAGGTTCTATCAAGGCTCGTCTGGTCTATTTAATTGGGTTAATCTTGGTCTAATTTATTTGTGATACCTCACTATGAGTAGCTTAAATGAACGGTCCTGTGGCAAATCCTACGTGGACGCCACAGGACACTGTTCTGGTTGGGTGGGACGTTATACTACACCTGATGTTCAAGTGATTAGGCGGATTCATTGGCTTTCTACGGCTGATTAATCGGTCTAGTGCGGTTCTTTACTGGTACACCCTTGTATAAACTAACATTGAGTGTTAATGGTCATTAAGTGATATTAGGTTAATTAAATAAAATTTAAAAAAAATAAAAATTGATGAATTTTTGGAAATCCAAAACAGTGAAAATCCAGGATGTTACAGGATATCACCGGGGTCTAATACACCTCACACTAACTGCCTCCTCCCTAGCTGCACAGTCAAGCAAGTGGAAGAGACCACACTATCCGCCTGACCAGTAGTCTGCCAATACCTACCTGGCTCGTCGATAGCGAACTCATTTGCGAGCTGGTCAAACTCAGCCTAGCTTATAGCCCCCTCACTTGGGCGGATAAGGCCACATCCCCTTTTAACTGACCACGACACAGTGGGAGACGCGGCCTACTGGTATTCGGCACTCTGGCGCTCGTGTATCCACTCGGTCTAGACATTGGAGCATTTCCTGGTACCAAAAAGGTTCTGAGATTTTCACCTAAGGACATCCTAAGTGCCCATAATGCTAAAGTTGATATTTTCGGTATCCAATACAACTATCCACGTGTGCCTGTGGAGGCCACGACCCTGATGTCACTAGGGCGTGCAGTGATCAAGTCACACATATGCAGAATGCATGAGTCACATCATTAAATCATGCAGCAATCATGTGCGTACCACGCACTCATATGGGGCACTCGTCTCATAAGGAGTCCCGTAAATGTTTCAGCCCAACGGCTTATGCTATGATCAAACATTCCTCATATCAAGCATACATATGATGCGTATGGGCATGAATTATGGAGCAATACTAATCATGTTATAAAGTGATGATTTATCAACAAGTATGAGCCTATCAATGGGCCTTAAGGAGAGTTACAATACGGACATTTAACCAACATTGTACTCACAATGTGGGCGTCAAACCATCATTGTTCCCTGGGCACGACCCGCCATAAATATCATTACATAATCCAAGATGGAATCACGCATTGCAATGGACCTTAGGTACACCCCATTAGGCCTTAAATACATCAAATGGGCCATACCACATGGGCCTTATATTCATCAAGTGGGCCACATCAATGGGCCGCACCAATGGGCCTTATCTACATTGCAATGGGCCATAACCCATGGGCCTTATAATACATCAAAGTGGGCCTAATCACATGGGCCTTACATTCATAACAAGGTGGGCCTCAACAACGGACCATAAATGTGACAAGTGGGCCACATCAATGGGCCATAGGTGTATACCAAGGTGGGGTCCACTTGCACTATAGATCCATCTTATTTTTAGCCTCAAGCCCTAAGACAAGCTTTTAAAATGGTTGCGCAGATTGGATGCAACACATGCATTATGGTGGGGGTCCACATGAAGGCCCACCATTATGTATATATCATGTATATATTATATATAATATAATGTAATATATATATATACACACACACACACACACACATAATATATACAATATAATATATATATACACACACACACACAGTAGTCCCACACATGGGGTGGGTCCCACCATCCAGGGGTGGATGGTGCGGATAGAACACATCATGGTGGGGCCTGACTGGTACAGCACCCGAGTCAGGGGGGCCAGGCGTGGATAAAACACATGCCGCATGGTGGGTTCCACCGTCCACAGTCGTGGACGGTGGGAAATAAACACATATATCACTGTGGGTCCCACGTGGGGCCCACCATAATGTATATTTGCAATCCAACCCGTTGGTAAGGTCACACGACCCTAGATGAAAGGGAAAAGCAAATTTCATCTTGATCTAAAACTTCAGTGGCCCAGAAAAGGGGTTTCAAAGGTAGCCATTCAATCTTACTGTTTCCTATGATGTGGGCCACCTGAGCATCATATAGGGTTGATTTTTTGAGTACATTTATCTTGTTATGCTTATGTTCTTCATATGTTTACAATGATGCATGATTTAGTTAGATGTATAAGTTTGATAGAGTCACATCCCACACACAATAAACACTATCCCTATAAGCTTTGCTTTTATATATATATATATATATATATATATATATATATATATATATATATATATATATAGGTTTTTTACATGTGACATTCAAGCCGCGTATGCATGCAAGTGACTGACATTAGCTGTGAAATGTAGTCAGCTAATCGCAATTCATCACATAATACTAATTTTTTCCTAAAGAAAATTAAGGTGAGTTTCAATGGTGAAAATCACTATTTTCAAAGGTGTGGCCCACCAGAAGGTTGGATCAGTTTGATTTTTCGGCTCAACGCCTAAAATGAGTTGGCAAATAAAATGGATGACGTGGATTGAATACATACATCAAGGTGGGGCCTACACAAGCGGTCCACCCAAATAGCCTTAAACCAAGGCTAATATTTATGTTTTCCTTTCAATGTCTAGCGTCCCTGGACGCTGGACAGTTTTGGCATAGTACATACGGTTGAGGTGGGCCCCACTTATGGACGTGGGCCACTAACAGAAAGGGTTGGATGGCATGGGAAATACATACATCAAAGTGGGGTCCATCTAAGTGGGTCACACAACTACATCATCACACAAAAAAAGGAAAGAGAGAGAGAGAGACGCGTGATGATGGAGGGACCCTGGCACTATGGGCCCTCCCTTGCGTGATCTATAACATACATCAAGTGGGCCCCAATACATGTGGGCCTACCAAATCAAGGATCAACGGTGGAGATCCATTCTCCACCCAAAATGGATGGTCTAGATGACCTCTTGACACGTAAGGAAAAATAAACATCATGATAGGTTCATGGAGAATGGCCCCATCATAGAATGATCATGAGCATCAAGGTGGGCCATCAGCCACACCTAGGGTCCAAAGTGAGATCCATACCATTGATCGGTAGGCCTCACTTGGCCCATTATAAGAACATGAAAAATCTAGCCTATAGAAGCACCCACCGTTCGATCTTCTCGGTCTGTTTGAACGCCTGTCACCTTGTGCTACACTTTGATTGAGGGAGATGAGGTTTGAATGGCTAGGATGAAGGTTAAAGGGATGGAAAAGTGGGCCGCCAAAAGTCACTTTTGTCTCACATGGAAGAGCTTGGACGTGTGCACCTCTCTTGCTTGGGATTTGTTGCTTAGGAAATGAGGGAGAGAGAGGGTTGTAAGGAGATGTGAGAGATGGGTGATGGATGTGAGAGAGGGATGGGTTGTATAAGATTTTTGTTGACTTTTGGGATAGATTGTGTAAGAAGGGTATGGGGTGTGTAAGAAACTTTTGACTTATGGGTTGCTTGGGGATGGGTGTGAGGTGATGGTGTACTTGACCCTTGATTGGATTGATTGATTGATGAGACATGTTGTAGAGATTCTCTTGGGATTGCAAATACGCGGTGTTTTCTTCGAAATAAATGTCGGCCCACATCTTCTGGCCAGGGTATCGCATCGATGCTTGAGTCGTGGTGTTGGAACCGTGGCGACGGTGCGGTGGCAAAGATACAAGTCTCGGATTAAGCCGACTCAAATATACGAGATTCGACTTACAGTAGCATGCAAATGTCGATTATACGTCGCAGGTTGCCGAAATTTGACGGGAAGGATCGCGTGAGTCAACGGAACAGTATGGAATAGGATACATTACCAATCCCAATAACCAATAGAGTGCGCCACGTGGCGTCTCTCTCTCCCTAACCAATCACCACCTGCCACATCAACATTTACCCTTCTCAAACTTAAAAATTACCAAAAGACCATTAGAGAAGGCTATAAATAGCCCTCTCCTTTTCACATTTCAATCATCTACTTCTCATTTCAAAAGCTAAGTGAGAGAGAGAGGGAGAGAGGGAGGAAAAGAGTGAGAGTGAGGAGGAGCTCTGAAGCCTCTAAGTCCAGATTTTTTCAGCTATCTCCTTAGCCTACTCCCTATCTTCTAACCATCTTGATCCCTAAGTCTATTCCAGAGTGATCATGGCTCAGTTCTAGTCTTAGCCTACTCAAGATCAAGCTAAAGATCTATTCATTTTACATATAAGCATTCATCATGACATCTATTTCCTTCTCAACCTCCTTGCTCCTTTAGATCTCTAGTGAACGTATGCTCTGTGACTTGTTATACCTTGAATCCTGTCACATCAGAAATTTCTAGTGATCCAATCCACTTTTCCTTACCTTTTTGCATAAGCATCATCACATTCACATTCTAGACATGTTGTTAGACGTATGCTCTATGGCTTACCGAAATCTTCGATCTTCCTACATCAGAAATCCACATGTGCCTAGTCTTACCTTGACTGCATCATTCATCCCTTAAGATTTTCATACCACACTAAGTAGAGGTCGTACTGTCATACGGGCAGAGAGGGAGCCTAACACCTTTCCTCTTTGTAACTGAGGTCCCTTACCCGAAATCCCGGATCGCAGACCAGGAGTCAATCTAAGGTAAGAGAGTCTTCGGATTCCTCAAACCTCACGTATTCTATGGTTCTAGCCGACCGTGGGATTCAGAAATTATTCGTCCAGTGGCGACTCCAACATCCACAAATCAGCCTAATCACGCCCACCACAAAGCCATAACATTTAAATCAGTGTGGGCGCCGATTTTCAGTGCCTACAAAGAGCTTAAATTGAAAAGAGTGCTAAAAGCATAGATTTGGTGCTTAAGAATCGCCAAGGCAAGGGATGGATCTTAGGAGACTAAGATTGAAGAATTCACATGCCAAAGATCCAAGAAAACCAAGTGAGGAATGAAGAGAAACAAAGATTTGAAGTGAAGAAAAGGAATCCTGAAATCACCATGAAAAAGTATATTCTGAAACTCTGGGTTAATCAGTGAAATTGCGCAGAGTGAAGTTTATTTTTAGAAACTACGCAGAGTGAAGTCTATTTTAGCAAACTGCGTAAATTTGAGGTGATTTCTAGAGTTTTCCAACTAAGTGCGAAAGTTGGAGTTTCATAACTATAAATAGGACTCCCAAGGATGCTCCAAAGCATATTTTAGAGTTTGGAGGAGTAAAACACAAATGGTGGAGAGCGGTCGCCAAACATTTGTCTTCATATCTTCCTTAGTTTTTCATGCTTTCTTCTAGGGTTTTAGTTCCAATCATGTCTATGGTTGGCTAAACCTCTTAGCTAGGGCTAAGAGGTGAAGCTTGTAGCGTGATGAGATATTTTTATTGCTTTGATTCATGTTTATGTTGAACTTACTTTGATTCTAGTTTGATATTTAAGGAAGAATTTTAGTTTTTAATGGTTTATTGTGACTCAAATTACATTAGATCTGCAATAACTTTCAGTACAATCTTTTCCTGATTTGAGATTGTGAAATTAGTAAGTCCTGTTGTTCACCATCATCCCTTGGGCATGGCAGGGTGATGGAATCTTTCCTAATCTTCGTAATTTTTCTGCTTTGAGATTATGAGATTGGTAAATCCTATTATTTGCCATTGTCTCCTAGGCATGGTTTGGTGACGGAATCCCTATCAATTATCATAGTTCTCCGTCATTGAGAATTAAGTTAATGGAAGTTCAGATTTCGTTTTATTGATATATTTTTCAATTGGATAGGATAAGACTCCAATTCTAATTGTGTTACTTGAATCAAGTAAGAGGGCTCCCCAATCACTACAAGTGGATCCTTGACACCCTAATTCACACCTTTAAATTCTTAGTTTTAATTACTCTATTCACAATTACTCTCTTAAATACTTTAGAATTTTTTTCACATCTTCTTCTAGTTATACTTCTTGTTAATTTCAGAAATGTACAAGTTTCAGTCCCTGTGGATTTGACCTCAGTCTCACCAAGATTATTACTGCATTGCGACCTTACACTTGGGGTTGTGAATAAGTTTTTGGTGTCGTTGCCGGGGACTAATAGTTGCGTTTTTCTGAGATTAACTAGTTTAGGAATTGGTTTAAGATTATGGTTTTTCTACTTTCTATTTTTATGTTAGGGTTTTTTCCGAATTATTTTAAAAATTAACTTGGCTTTCTATTTCTAGGTTTAAAAACTTTCCTTTTCTATTCTTAGAAACTAATTTACTTTCTAATTCTAGGATAGAAATTTTCCTAATTTGTTTTTAGAAACTAATTTTTAAAAAACTTTCTTAATTTCTTTTTAGAAACTAATTTCATTTTCTTTTTCTTTTTTAGAAACTAGTTTACTTTTCTTTTTCTTTTTTAGAAACTAACTTATTTTTTATTTTTAGAAACTTGCCTTTTTTTTTTTTTTTTTTTTTTTTTTTTTTTTTATAATATAGAAACTAGGTTGCTTTCTTAGTTCTTTTTTTATAAACTAACTCACTTTCCTTTTTCTAGGTTTAGAAACTTTCCTAATTTATTTTTAGAAAATTTCATTTTTCATTTTTGGAAATTAGGTTTTTTTTTTTAGAAACTTTCCTAATTTGTTTTTAGAAACTAACTCATCTTTCTATTTTTAGAAACTTTTTATTTCTCTTTTTAGAAACTAATTCACTTTCCTTTTTCTTTTACAGGATCCTAACATAGAAACTTCTTTCTAATTCTCTCTCTTTCTGTTTCTAGGTTTATATTTCCCTTTTTCTTTTTAGGTTTAGATTAGATTCTGAAATTGAGGGCTGAGAGTGTTTCATGCCCAAGTGGGTCCGTGACAACACTCGACGTTTCTTGAGAGAAGGATTAGTTGAGGGGTTATCTATCCATCACAGGATTAAACATCACTCAAGATTCACAGATTTAACCATAGTTATGCTGCAAATCAATTGGTCAATCAACTTTCAAATCCACCTCAACCTAGGGTGGAGGAAATCCAGGATGAGAACGAGGTGCATCAACCACCCTCGCCTTGTATTTTAAGAGACTATTTATAACTAGCGGGGGTGAGCACCCCTTCCTATACGGTTTTTCTAGAAAATACAGGAAACATAAACATCAAACTAGGAGTGATCCAACTCCTTCAAAGTTTCTTAGGCTTGAATCTGAAAATCCATATTTATACTTGAAAGAATTTGATGAGATCATAATCACTTTATACTTTCCTAATGTATCTGAGGACACAATCTAGTTGAAACTCTTCCCTTTCTCCCTGAAAAGACGTGGTTACATTAATTATATCCACGATCTATTGGCAGATAGAATGACATGATAAGGGAGTTCATAAAGAAATTCTTCCCATATCATAAAACGAACATCTTCAGAAAGTCGATCATGAACTTCGCTTAAAGGAAGATGAAACATTCTTCCAATGTTAGGAGCAGTTCAAGGATCTTGTCAGTTTATGCCCATAATATGGTTTTGAAATGTGGTGCATAACAAATTTCTTCTATGAAGGATTGACATCTTCCATGTGATAATTTGTCGAGACAATGTGCAATAGAAAATTCTTGAATAAAGATGTTGATGAAGTGTGGGATTACTTTAATAAACTTGCTGAAACTGCACAATTATGGGACATCTCCCCTAAAATGAGCATCACGTCTAAGACTACTCAATCAAATGAGAGAGGTGGAATATATTTTTTGAAAGAGGAAGATGATATCAACGCTAAAGTGGCCAGTCTCACAAGAAACTTGATGCCATAGAACTTAGGAAGGATAAAGATAAAGAAGTTGTCGGCGGTATTTGTGCTTGTAACATTCATACAACTGAAAATTTTCCAACAATACCTGTGTTTCAAGAAATATTGAATGAGCAATCAAATGCCGTAAACAACTACTAAAGGCCTTTCAAGGGACTCACTTCGAAATCATACAACTCCAGTTGGAGAAATCATCCGAATTTCAATTGGAGGAATGGATAATTTGTTATACCTCAAGAAATCCCTAATCAATTCTTAAATCAAGGGAAACTTCAAGAGGAATTGGTTCAAAATCCTCAAGAGCTCATCCAACAAAGTACTCTTCAAGCCTTATAAGAACTCACAAAGACTATACAAAAGATAGACTCACGCATTACGATTATAGAGAAAGGGATGCTTCCAGCCCAACCTATCCCCAATCATAAACCGCAATACAGAGTTAGTGAACCAATCTCTTCAAATCCAATGGAACAAGCTAAGTCTATTACCACTCTTAGGAGTGGAAGATAATTGACAAATCTATTCCGATAAGGGCTGATAAGCCTAAGGACTCGAATGTAGATAAGACTGATAGACTTAACAATGCTCCACATGAGGTAGAACCGAAATTTCAAAGCAAACTGATTGCTCCATTTCTCCAATGGTTGATAACACCAAAATCTCTCTCTAACTCTCAGGATATTCTAGAAGTGCTTAAGTAACTGAATGTCAATATTCTTTTACTGGATGTCGTAAAATGGATACCTTGATATGTTAAATTTCTGAAAGATTTATGTACGACCAAAAGACGGCAAAACATTCAAAAGAAAATCTTCTTAACAGAAAAAGTGAGTGTCATCCTAAAGCAAAATGTGCTAGAGAAGTACAAAGATCCTGGTATCTCAACCATCGCCTGTGTAATTGGAAATTACCGAATTGAGCATGCACTTCTTGACTTAGAGCGAGTGTAAATCTGATCTCATACTCGATCTACAAACAACTGCGTATATGTGAATTAAAACCCACCCGAAGCACATTACAACTGGCCGATCGCTCAGTTCATATGCTGAGAGGGAGAATTGAGGATGTGTTGGTCCAGGTTGAAAATTCTACTATCTAGTAGATTTTATCGTCCTGGATACTCAACCCATCGTGGATATGAGAACTCAAATTTCTGTCATCCTTGGTCGCCCCTTCCTTGCTACATCAAATGCAATCATCAATTGTAGGAATGGAGTCATGAATTCGTCATTTGGGAATATGGCATTGGAGCTCAATATCTTTTTCAATAGGAGCAAATAGGTAGAGGATGATGACGATGCCCACGATGTTAACTTGATTGATTCTTTCGTGGAAGATAGAACTCTGATGACCTTATCCTCTGACCCTCTAAAGACATGCTTGGCCTACTCCCATGATTTAAATGATGAAATGATTAGGGAGACGGGTGCCATACTTGATACTGTGCCGGTACTTGAAGTTAACAGGTGAAGGCCACAATTTGAAGAACTATCCCAAACAGATATATTGCCTCTGCCGTTTAACTTAAAGACACTGAATCTTGACCTAAAATCTTTGCCCTCTGATTTGAAATATGTCTATTTAGGTAAAGATGAGACATACCCGGTGGTGATTTCTTCCTACCATGAGCAAGAACAGGAGAGTATACTTATTTATACTCTCATTGAGCACAAAGTAGCCATTGTATGGTTGATTGCAGACCTTAAGGGAATTGACCCTTTGATTTGTACTCACTGCATTTATCTAGAGAATAATGCGAAGACCTCCCGACAACCATAACGTAGATTAAATTCAAACATGAAGGAAGTGGTTAAGGCCGAGGTTATTAAGCTATTGGATGTGGGTATCATATACCCTATATCCGATAGCTAATGAGTGAGTCTAACTCAGGTGGTTCCTAAGAAGTCCGGAATCACCATCGTAGCCAATGCTGACAATGAACTCGTGCCAACTAGAGTTACTACTAGTTGGAGAATTTGCATTGACTCTAGGGAATTAAATATCGTCACAAGGAAGGATCACTTTCCTTTGCCCTTATTGATAATATCTTAGAAAGGCTAGATGGTCATTCCTATTACTGTTTCCTTGATGGATATTCGGCTTACAACCAGATAAATATAGCCCCTGAAGATCAAGAAAATGCCACATTCCCATGTCCCTTTGGCACCATTGCTTACCGAATGATGCCATTTGGACTGTGTAATGCCCTCGCCACTTTTCAGCGATACATGATGAGTATTTTTTCTGAAATGGTGGGACAATATTTAGAGGTCTTCATGGATAACTTCTCTGTCTTTGGTCCATCCTTTAGCGGTCATTTGGAGAATCTTAAATGTGTGTTGAAGCGATGTGAGGAAAAGAATTTGGTACTAAATTGGGAGAAGTGTCATTTCATGGTTTGTAAGGGGATTGTTATTGGACATATTATCTCATCCAAAGGAATTGAGGTAGATAAGGCTAAGATTGATCTTATCTCTAACTTACCTCTACCCAAGAACATACAAGACATGAGATCCTTTTTAGAACACACTGAATTTTACAGGAGATTCATAAAGGACTTTAGTCATCTCTCTCGTCCTTTATGCAATCTACTTCAGAAGGATATAATATATGAGTGGACTGAGCAATGCCAAGAAGCTTTTTCTAAGCTTAAGGGAGTGTTAACCACTGCACCTATTATGCAGCCACCCAACTGGAGCATTCCTTTTGAAAATTGTGTGATGTGTTCGATTATACTCTTAGGGCAGTGTTAGGCCAGAGAAAAGAGAAGAAGCCTTATGTTATATACTATATAAGTAGAAATCTAAATCCTGCCCAAGTGAATTACTTAACTACGGAGAAGGAACTCTTAGCTGTAGTATTCGTTTTGGACAAATTTAGGTCCTACTTGATCGGATCCAAGATCATCATTTACACAAATCATACGGTGTTAAAGTATCTTCTTTCTAAAAATGATGCTAAGCATCGCTTGATAAGATGGATCCTCCTACTCCAAGAATTTGATTTGGAAATAAAAGATAAGAAGAGAGTAGAGAATATAGTAGCTGACCATCTTTCCTACCTTGACCTCTTTAATTCCCTTAAGTCTCTTATTCACCTTGGTTTGCAGATATTGCTAATTATCTTGCCACAGGTTTCACGCCGACACATTGGACTGCGCAAGATGAGAAGAAATTTTTCGTCGAGGTACGCAAATTCTTATGGGATGATCCGTATTTATTTAAATATTGTCCAAACCAAATCTTAAGGAGATGTGTGCCAAACAATGAACACCAAAGTGTCATCTCCTTGTGTCATTCTCAAGCCTATGGTGGTCACTTTTTTACTAAAAAGACCACAGCCAAAATTTTGTAGTACGACTTTTATTGGCTCACTATGTTCAAAGACACTCATGAGTTTTGTAAAGCTTATGAGCATTGTTAGAAATTGGGAGCATTGTCCCGAAAAAATATGATGCCTTTGAATCTCATTCTGATCATTGAAGCATTTGATTGTTGGGGCATTGATTTCATGTGACCATTCCCACAATCTTTTGGAAATTTATATATTTTGCTAGCGGTAGACTCTGTCACTAAATGGGTCGAAGCGATCTCGTGCCGGAATAATGATCATCAAATGGTCACTAAGTTTTTAAAAGAGAACATCCTTTCCCGGTTCAGAATGCCTTAGGCCATCATTAGTGATGGAGGTTCACATTTCTATAACAGGCCATTTGCGAACTTAATGAAAAAATATGACATCTCTCACAAAGTGAGCACTCCATACCACACACAAACAAGTGGGCAAGCCGAAATTTCTAATAGGGAAATTAAACATATTTTGGAAAAACGGTTTACCCTGACTATAAGGACTAGTAAATCCGATTGACTGATCTTTTATGGGCTTATCGTACTGTATTTAAGACCCCTATTGGAATGTCTCCCTTTAGACTTGTCTACGAGAAGGCTTTCCACTTGCCTGTGGAGTTGGAACATAGGGCCTACTATGCGATTAAAAATCTGAACTTCAATTTAGACAACGCTGGCTCGCTGTGCAAACTTTAGTTAAATGAACTGGAAGAAATCTAGAATGATGCGTATGAGAACTCGAGAATTTACAAGGACAAGATGAAGGTGTTTCATGACCAAAACATTCTTCGAAAATCATTCACATCAGGTCATAAAGTCATTTTGTATAATTCTCAATTATACCTTTTTTCAGGTAAACTCCGATATCGTTGGACCGACCCTTTCACTATTACTAATGTTTATCTTCATGGGGCTGTCGAGATTCGGAATCCAAACAATGGTAATGAATTCAAAGTAAATTGACATCATTTAAAGCCATTTGTTGAAAAATTTGATTCTGAGGACATGTCAATACATCTGATTGACCCTGTTTAGTATGATTGACCTCCTAGTTTGACGGAGGTATAAGTAGATTTATTTGCTTTCATATGATTTAGGATTATGATAGTTTTCTCTCCGCTGTTTAGGATAGTTTTCTTTCCACTGTTTAGGATAGTTTGCTTTCTCTTGGTTTAATTCTTATGCTAACCCATCTTCACACTGAGACCATTCAAAAAGCCTCAAAATTCCTTCTCACTTCCCTTCTCTTTTCATTACTTCTTTTACATTACATGATTATTTCTTTTACATTAAGGACAATGTAGAATTTTCGGTTGGGGATGGGGGATTAGGTGAACTAATTAGTTTTTCTCAGTTTTGAGCAAAAATTTTAAAAATTTTCAATGTTTCAAGTTGAAATCTGTTTGGGAAGTGATGAATTGTGTACTTAAGAATGCGTTGGGTATGATAAAAATAGATATCGAATTTTGGATTATTAGAGTTTGATCAACTAAGTAATCTATCACCTAAGTTCTTGTACTCAATTGATTAAGAGATAGTTTAAATATCATGTTAATCTAAATCATAAGACACATTCAATTTGTCTTCTGTAAGACATGCTAGAAGTTTTATTTGTTAATATATGAATCATTGATAGATGGTGAGAATTGAGTCTGGAGAATTTTATCCACCTTAAAAGAAGAAAAGAACCAGTTTAATAAAAATGGAGATCGACAAAGAGGTCATGAAAAAGAATAAAAAGAATGAAAAATATGGAAAAGAATGTAAAAATAAAAAGAATTAATAAAAAATTGACCGTCAATATAAAATCAAAGACTGGAAAAAGAAGGAAAACGAGATAAGTTTGGAATCAGTACTTGAGTTTCAAATTGATCTTGAAGTGATGAGTATGACTAACATGATAAACTAATAGTATTCGTATAGGAAGTAAGTTGATTTTCACAGAGCACATTGAAAAACTTGATATGCAAATTATGCTTGATTTAATGGACAAAGAATTTACTTATTGGTTGCTTATGTGGTTCAGCTCTAAGTTTTCAAAACCCTACTTTCGTATCTTAATTCTACCCATTCATACTTGAATGTACAAAAGATTGTTTTCCTAGAGAGGTTTTGAACATTAAGCATTGAGATTTATTTCACGCATACTTTGCTCGAGACTAACAAAATATTGGTTGGGGATTGTGTTGAGGGTCAAATATTACATATTATCCCCCATTTTTATCTTGGTTTTATGAACATGATAATGTTTAATGTTCTATCTTACTCGTGTTTGTATTGCAAGGTGAATTTAAGAGCTTAGATTGAAAAGAGTGTTAAAAGCATGGATTTGATACTTAAGAATCACCAAGGCAAGAGATGGATCTTAGGAGACCAAGATTGAAGAATTTACATACCAAATATTCAAGAAAACGAAGTAAGGAATGAAGAGAATTAAAGATTTGAAGTGAAGAAAATGAATCTTGAAATTGCCATGAAAAAGTATATTCTGAAACTCTGGGTCATTCTTTGAAATTGCGCAGAGTGAATTCTATTTTTAAAAACTGCACAGAGTGAAGTCTATTTTTGTAAACTGCGTAAATTTGAGGCGGTTTCTAGAGTTTTCTAACTAGGTGCGAAAGTTGAAGTTCCACAACTATAAATAGGACTCCTCAGGATGCTCCAAAGTATATTTTAGGGTTTGGAGGAGCAAAACACAAATGGTGGAGAGCCGTCGCCAAACATTTGTCTTCATATCTTCCTTAGTTTTTCATGCTTTCTTCTAGGGTTTTAGTTCCAATCATGTCTATGGTTGGCTAAACCTCTAAGCTAAGGCTAAGAGGTGAAGCTTGTAGTGTGATGAGATGTTTTTATTGCTTTGATTCATACTTATGTTGAACTTACTTTGATTCTAGTTTGATATTTAAGGAATACTTTTAGTTTTTATTGGTTTATTGTGACTTAAATTACAGTAGATCTGCAATAGCTTTGAGTAACTTCTTTTCCTGATTTGAGATTGTGAAATTAGTAAGTCCTATTATTCACCATTGTCCCTTGGGCATGGTAGGGTGATGAAATCTTTTCTAATATTCACAATTCCCCTGCTTTGAGATTATGAGATTAGTAAATCCTGTTGTTTGCCATTGTCTCTTGGGCATGGTTTGGTGATGGAATCCCTGCAAGTATTATAGTTCTCCTTCATTGAGAATTAGGTTAATAAAAGTTTAGATTTAGTTTTATTGATATATTTTTCAATTGGATAGGATAGGACTACAATTCTAATTGTGTTATTTGAATTAAGTAAGAGGGCTCCCTGATCACTACAAGTGGATCCTTAGCACCTTAGTTCCCACCTTTAAATTCTTAGTTTTATTTACTCTATTCATAATTACTCTCTCAAATACTTCAGAATTAGTTTCACATATTCTTCTAGTTCTACTTCTAGTTAATTTCAGAAACTTACAAGTTTCTGTCCTTGTGGATTTGACCTCAGTCTCACCGAGATTATTATTACATTGCGACCCTACACTTGGGGTTGTGAACAACAGGTGAACTAGCACGTTATCACTCACTTCAAACACCTTCCGGTGCCGATGTTTATTACCATCTTCCTTGACTTGGCATTGGACTCCTGTAACTTCTTATGGACCTTGACATGTACTGTAATGGTTCGATCCAACATATTTTTTGCTATAATACTCATACCCAATGACTTGGCGAAAGAGCTAGCTCAAGAATATATTTGGAAACATGATTATATACAACCTTGAATGAGTATTTGCTGGTGGTTTGATTCTCCATGTTGTTGAAGGTAAACTCCGTTTGGGTAAGTGCAATATCCCACATGGGGAGCAATTCATCGTTACTTCATCAAAAATAATCTCCTTGGACTCATGCAATACTACTTTTAACTTCTCTGGGATGTTCATGGATTCTACTTCTTTTTTCCTTTTCAACTAATACATTTATCACCCTCGTTTCCTGAAATTCTTTAATGAAATTTCGTTCAGTTACGAGAGACCGCTCCTTGATTTTAGAAGTCTTGAGTTGGTTCTTCGTTCTCATAGGTGAGAGGATAATCTTTCTATCATTTTTAACAAAAATAAAAATATTATCCCAACCTCCACGAATATTATCCCAACCTCCATGCGTGGCTTCAAGATCATAATATCATGATTGACTGAGTAACATGTGATAAGCTTTCATATTGACAACATTACATAATACTTCATCATTATAATATTTAACAAGCGAGTAGAGAATACAATATTATTCAATTATCTTTGTTTTGTTGATCCACTTGATCCATCCAATCGTGTACGAAGAATGATATTTTTTTTATCTTTAGTTGCAGTTTTTCCTCCATAGCCTTTGATACAAGGTCCTCACTACTCCTACAATTTATAATCATATTTTAGACCATTTGGTTAAAGGTGCACACGAGACAACCTGATTCGGCTAACTCGACTCGACCCAAACCAAATTGGTCAGTCGGTCCGAACTGAGTAAGCTTCGCTCAATCCAAATTAAAACCGAGTCGAGTTCGAGTTACCTAGTAACTCAACCCGAAACTCGATCCGATTAGACTCGACTCGATTCGAAACCCGACTCGACCCGACTCTCTAACCCTACTATGACCCAATCCCAACCTCTCTCTCCCTCCCTCATCCTCCTCTTCCAAGCCCGGCAACTACCCACCACCATCACCCTCCTCCTCCGCCTCCTCTTCTCTCTCCTCTCCACTCCCTCCCTCCCTCCCTCCCTCATCCTCTTTCTCTTCCTCTTCCAAGCCCGGCAACCTCCCACCACCATCACCCTCCTCCTCCTCCTCCTCCTCCTCCTCTCTCTCTCTCTCTCTCTCTCTCTCTCTCTCTCTCTCCTCTCCACTCCCTCCCTCCCTCATCTCTCAATCTGACTCGGTGCCAACTCGACCCGACTCGGTACTTTGACCGGATCGGACTCGGTCCGGATCAGTCTAGGCTGGATCGAGTCAGCCATGCTGGACTCGAAATCGAGTCGGATCGAGTTCGGGTCAGGCCTATTTCAAAATCGGATTGAGTCGAGTCAGTCCTAACTCGGTCTGACTTGACTCGATGCCCAGCTCTACATTTGGTTCAAGGTGCACCTCATTTGAAAGATGTTGTGTCACCGTAAACTTATCTCTTTGTTTGGCGTGTACGAGAACTTTTTCACGATCAAAGTAGTATCTGTGATTCACCATTATTATGTGTCGGCCTACAATTCATCACCGACGTTGGAACACGAATAGCTTGACTGTGAGTTCCATTATCGATTTGTTGCCGCTCGCCATTACGAACACGCATCCGTTTGATAGCTTCCGTCATGTGGTTGATCAGTGCTTGCAATCCTTGCATGGCTTGCAGATTCTCCTGTTGTGCCGCCTGAAACACCGTTATTGTAAAAAAAAGTAATCTCCTGTAGCATCGCCCATGAGATTATTACTCGAACCTTAGTTAGAAGCCATTGAGTTGAGGAAAAGACAAACTCCGATACCAACAATGTTGAGAAGAGTATGAAATAACTACAAAGAAAATCTCTCCTTTTCAAGTAATAAAGGCCTAGTTTTTTTGAATATGTAAGAAATAAATAAGAGAAGGCTCTAATATTTTTATTAAATAATATCTTGAGTGTACGTTTTATCCGTTACACTATAAAACAAAATTCCAATTTATAAACACAAAAAATAGTAAAATTCTAATTGTAATAAAAATTACTTGAAACAATAAAACTCATTTAAAACCTAGTTCATCCGAGAGAAAATTCTAGATAAACATTATTAAAGAAGTTTTTTTACAAGCAATTAAAAAAAAAAAGGAAATCCTAAAATTTCAAAAATAAAGAAATAAGATAAAAATTAAAATTTTTTTAAATTTTTTTTTATTTAAACTAAAGAGTAAAACCGTGTGTTTTCTCACTAAGTAGACATATGCGGCCCACCATGTGCGTCAGTTGACCCCATAAACTACTAAGTCAAGATTGATGGAACGTGCATAGTTAATAGTTACTATTGATCTTTACATTTCAATCGTCAAATTCTTTCCAAGAAAAAAAAAAAACGGTTGGCCTCCCTGACGTGTACGGACGATTACGCTACGGATCGCCTGGCGGAACAGTCCCAACCCTTCCAAAGTTTGCCCATTGATGGAAGGTCAGGAAGAGAACAGGAACGCAGTTCAACAGGTCTCTGACACGTATTCCGTCCTCTCACACGAACGGCCTCTCAGTAAATCATTCTTCCGCTGGCCAGTCCCAGACATGCAATCCGCTTCCCACGCGGAAGTCTCTTTAGCAGCACGTGCGATTGGATATGGCCCCGGACCCGAGCCACACGTGTGGACTTATCTAAACCCATATATACTCGTCAGTCGTCACTTCCACCTCCGACACACACACACACACACACACTCTCTCTCTCTCTCTCTCTCTCTCTCTCTCTCTCTTTCTCTCTCTCTCTCTCGCGATGGGAACTGCGGCAATCGAGTCTCCGATCAAAAAACCCGATCAAGAAGAGTACGGAGACGAAGATGAAATCTCACCCGTCGAACAGGTGCGACTGACGGTGACGAACACGGACGACCCTTCACTGCCGGTGTGGACCTTCCGTATGTGGTCCCTGGGGGTGCTATCCTGCGCCCTCATGTCCTTCCTCAACCAGTTCTTCTCCTACCGTACGGAGCCTCTCATCATAACTCAGATCTCTGTCCAGGTGGCCTCCCTACCGGCGGGGCACTTCCTGGCGTCGGTCCTGCCGCGGAAGCGGTTCAGATTGCCGGGATTCGGGACGAGGGAGTTCTCGTTGAATCCTGGGCCGTTCAACATGAAGGAGCATGTGCTGATATCGATATTCGCGAATGCGGGATACGCGTTTGGGAATGGAGCGGCGTATGCGGTTGGGATCGTGAATATCATAAAGGCTTTCTATGGGAGGAACATCTCCTTCTTGGCCAGCTGGATCCTTATTATTACTACGCAGGTACTCTCTCCCTGAGTGTGATTTGCTAATGTGCGCCGGGGGATGCTGAATCCCTTTTGTTACTGTGCCGCTCTCGCTGTCACTAGCTAATGTGCGCCCGCCGAGCTGAATCATTTGTGATCACTCATTACTCACCTCTCTCTCGCTCTCTCTCTCTCTCTCTCTCTCTCTGAATGATTCTCTAATGGCCGGCGGGCGAGCTGAATCAGTGTTTTTTTTTTTTACTCCGCAGCTCTCGCCGCGTGATTCGCTAATGTACGCTGGACGAGTTTAACCATTGTGATTACGATGCTGTCTGCGCGATTTGCTAATTTGCGCGGGGCGAGCTGAATCCTTAATATTTCTTGGCAGATCTCTGCATGATTTGCTAATGTGCACCGAGCGAGCTGAATCCTTGCAGATAATACGCAGCTCTCTGCGTGATTTGCTAATATGCGCCGCTTAAGCTCTCTCCTTGTCCTTCGATTTTACTCATATTTGGTCCGTATCCTTCCGAATTTTTCTGACGTGCGCCGCTCTCTGGCTTTTGTTCTTCCTTTCTGGAGGTCTCTTTCTCTGGTTGCTAGATATTCAATCGAGTTTCGGGGTTTCGCTGTCCGGCGTGGCATAGCACCTGCCTCTCCCGTTCTCTCTTTTGTTTTGCTAACACGAGCCCCGTACTTTGTGTCTTCTGCCCCTTTTTCATGTTTCTGTTGCTTTCGGTGCCTCCGAAGCGCAAGGCCATCTCTCTCTGGGATTTGCTAACGTGCGCCGCTTTGGATCTCTCTACTCATTTGGTCGTTAATTATTCTGGAATTCGATAACGTGCATCGTTCTCTTAATTTTGTTCCTTCTCGCTCGATCTTCTATCGAGGTTACGCCCCGTTCTCCGAGGTTTTCTTATCGGTTTCTCGAACCTGTGCCGAATCATCAAATCGATATGCCTTTTTTACTACGTTTCACGGCATCATGGGTTGCGTTCCTTGCGATACGTTGATTTCGTACCGAGTTTTGTCTTTTCCACATAGGATTTCTAGATCTAGGATTTCTAGATCTGGAAACGGATTGGCTACTCCCCTGCCACCAGCTCCGTGGCTGGTGGTCGGTGCTCTGTGGGCCCCGCCATGATGTATGTGTTTCATCCATTCCGTTCATCCAGTTTTATATATCATTTTATATCTTGATCCCAAAAATGAGAGAGATATAAATCTCAGTTGGACCACACCACATGAAAACAATAGTGATTGGATATCGACTATTAAAATCCTCCTAAGGCCCACTATAATTTTTATTTGACATCAAATCTGTTGATTAGGTCATACAGGCCCAGATGAAGAGAAAAAAGCAAAGATCATCTTGATCCAAAACTTTTATGGCCCCTAAAATATTTTTAATGGTCGACCCTCATTCAACACTGTTTCCTGTAATGTGGTCCACTTGAGATTTGGATATATCTCATTTTTGGGCTCTTACCGTTAAATGATCTTTAAAAATAGATGGGCGGCATGGATGAAACACATACATCATGGTGGGGCTCACATAGCACCGACCACCAGCCATGGGATGGTGTCAGGGGGAGTAGCCAATCCGTTTCCGATAGATCTCGGGTTTCGATATCGGGGCCGTTTACCGACGCCTTGGTTACCCATTTCCTGTTCGACGCGGATTGCGTCCTTCCCCCGCCCGGACGGTAATTCAGTCCGGGCAGGACCCTGTGGGGCCCACCGTGACGTACCTTTTTTTTAATCCACGCCGTTCATCGTTTTCCTCGTATCATTTAAAACATTATGCAAAAAAAGAGGCAGGTCCAGGGCTCAAGTGAACCACAAAGTGGGGATTGAACATCCACCATTAAAAATTTCTTGGGAGCGGGAGAAGTTTCGGATCATATTTGTGTTTTCACTCAATCAACGTCTACATGATCTTATGAAAAGGTTGGATGGTAAATAAACATCACGGTGGCTCTTAGAAAGGTTTCAACAGTGAGTGTCATTATCACTGTAGCTTTCTTTGGTTTTGTCCACTGGATCTTTGGAACTGCCTAATTTTTAGGAGCAAACTTTAAAATGATACGAGAAAAGCAATGAACGGCGTGGATAAAAAACTTACATCACGGTGGGCCCCACAGAGCCCTGCCCGGATTACCGTCCGGGCGGGGGTAGGACGCAATCCGCGTCCTTTCCTTACCGTCGCTAACGTGCGCCGGTTTATGTTTTCTGCTTTTTTTTGCGTGCTCTGCTAAAATCCGCTGGCCTGAAATTCACGTGGAGACGAGAGAGTTCCCTTGCTTCTGTGTCTATCTACTGGTTTCGTCTCTTTGTTTGATTGTTGGGCTATTTCATTTTTATGTCTTTCTTTTCTCCGTTCTCGTTGAAGGCCTGATGTTAACGTGCGCCCACGGTGCAGGTGCTGGGGTACGGCTGGGCGGGACTGCTGCGGAAGTATGTGGTGGAGCCGGCCCACATGTGGTGGCCCAGTACTCTCGTTCAAGTGTCGCTATTCCGGTACGTTATAACCAGAAAATTTTTATACTCTGGCAGAGGGTGATGGATAATACGCAGCTACTTACAAATTACTTTAAGATTGCATACGTGGAATACACGTAGTCAAATTAAACGGTTCAAATTAGATGTATCATGAACAAACAATAAAGCTTACCTGACTATCGGATTGGTGCACATTCAGTGGACGGTTAAAAATGAAAAATATCCAACGGTCCTATTTCTACCAACAAGTGTCCACGAATCAGAGGATATGATTGTTCAACCAAGCTGATCTTTAGATAATGATCTGGATACAGTGGCCTGCACAATATAGACGGTTTGATTTGAGTTAGTATATGCCTCGTGTACAATTTATAAGTGCCTGCGTACCAAGCGTCATATGCAGCCGGAGTATCATATAACTCCTCTTTCTATTTCATGCGTTGGAATCCTACGATAGTTCACAACCATTGAAAAGCGCCTTCCCATCCGCGCATCATAGTTATACGGAAATGTAGATCGTCCAAATACTTATTAAATTGTGGCAAATAAAGAAAAAAAGATGAAGTAATATTGACTGTCTGATTTTGCAATTAGAATTTGGACCGTCACGATTTAAGTTTAACCATCTATTTGAAATCCATCAAATCGACGGTTTGGATTTCTTGTGTGATTTTATAGGCCTCTCCCGATGTAACGGTATAGATAGCCGTCCATGGGTCCAAGTCCGAGGATAATGGGTCGCCACCCCTTCTGGTGACCCTGCACCGTGCAGCTAGCTGTGGAAAAGGTCCATGGCCCCCATGAATGATGCATGTGCTTTACCCATGCTCATCCATTTTGCCAGCTCATTTGTTGGTTCAGGCACTAAAATGAGGTAGATCCAGAACTAATGGACCACACCCAAGAAAATAGTGGGAATCGATTGCCTACAGTCTAGAACTTATCAGGCCGCCGAAATGTTTTATTTATTTATTATTATTATTTTTTTTACACGCACACACACACCCCCACACACTCACGCTAGTGGAATTTCACCACCTATGGGTACTCAAACCCTTGACCGGGTGTTGAAACTCCCGAGAGTCCACCACCCGAGCATGAGTGAGGACACCCGAGAAATGTTTATTTGTCATCCAACTTGTTTATAAAGTCAAGTAATTCTGATGAAGAGAGAATACAAATATCTGCTTGATCCAAAGCTTCGGTTGCCCCTTAAAAGTTTTCATTAAAAGGCATTGAATCCCCACCCTGGTGCGGTCAAATTGAGCCTCGGATGTGGCTCATTTTTGTGCTCATGCCCTAAAATGATCCGGCAAAATAGAAGGACGCATGCATAACACACACATATATCATGGTGGGCCCACAAAACTTTCCAGAAGCTATTGTATGGGGTCACCGGCAATCCGCATCCATCTCCGGAACGTTGGTGAACTATCCGAAGAGTAGTCTGTCAATGGGTCGTTTGTTGATCGGTTGGAGAATGAAAGAGACAGTTTCGGTGCCGTGAAATTTTTATCGGGAAATTCTCTTGCGTTGGTTAAAAAACGCAAAGACTACTGTCCGTCATGTGAACGAGATCCCAACCGATTCGTTTGGTGGGCTACGCAGAGCTCAAAAACGTCACGGAACGTTTGATCACCGAACTGACTTTTGACGTTTTTTTAGGGGATCTTTTGGTTTCTACCTGCAGCCGTCCAATCAAATGGTTAGCTTACGATCGTTGATCAATGCAAATTTGCGGCACTTTATGTGGTGTGGGGCCCACCTGATTATCAATCAGTGACTCGACTGCATTTTGACGTATTACTTTTCGAGTATTTCTTTTTAGGAAGGTAGGATTGGAAGTTGCATTTTCTCGAGTAGTTTAAAGGGGGCCTCTGCCCACGTGCAAGAGTGTACCAACTTTCACGCTGTCATCGCCAACCTTTTGACTCTTTGAGCTTGATTTGCCTCTGTCGTGACTCACGATCTCAGCATGTGTTGCTCGCTAGGACCTACATACTGAGATTGTCCAAGGATCGGACCCGCTCCTGTTTAGTATTCTATCATTAAAGGCCACCTTAAGAAAATTAGCTTGAACTAATGATTCTGTCCATCAAATCTGCATCTTAAAATTTAGAACTTTGAAAATAATCTTCAATAGCTCAGATTCAACTCAAAACATTAAAGGCCATGATCATCACCAAGGCCTACTTATGGGATCATAGTTTATTTATGAGATTACCTAGGCGTGGACTGCTTGAATCTTTGAATAATCAGACTGTCTCAGCATGTGGGCCCAGAGGGGCGACGCATGAGTTTGAGTCAGGCACTTAGAAATGAGCAAGCTTATTTGATTATCTCACCATGGTATTTGTGGAAATTTATTGGATGGTTAAAAATAAAAATTATCCGACAAATAAGTGTCCATGGATAAGTGGTTAGGATTGTTCAACCAATCGGACTTTAGGGCCGTGATCTAGCTTCTTCCACACTTTATTCAGTTCAATTGAGTTACGGATGTAGCGTGTTCAATTTCTGAGAGCCTGCATATCTGGCAGCCTACTTTGTCGAGTATCAAATAACAACCCTTGTATATTTATATGTTTGCAATGGTAAAAGATTTTGATGCTTTCACACTCTTGCGGAATGACATTTTTAGATGTTGGTATTGTTTGTATAGACACATACAGCTGGCAGGATAGCCTGGTTCACTGTACAGCAGTATGGTAGATAGAAGCATATATATGCTAATTTTACACATTCCTCTTGTGCGTGTGTCTATATATATGTGTGTGTGTGTGGGGTCCATACATTATGTGTGTCCCACTTGGATGAGGGGTCACACTAAGTTTGAGATGCATGCAAATTTTAGGTGGGCCCCACCAAGTACTTTTAGATGTTTTAGGCATGCCTTTGACATGATATTAGATGGTATGACCCACCTAGTTCCTTATAGGGTTGATTTTCGGGATATCCATAGTTTAAAGGGACAGATCAAATGCAGGGTAATGGTTCTATGCGGTTGAGCTCATGGAAACTTTCCATGAGGTTGAGCTGTGTGGGCCCCACCGTGATGCGTGTTGAAAATCAACACCATGAATTTGATGGGTCCTCTTTAAATTATGGGATATCCCAAAAATCAGCCGTGCAATGAACTCAGGTGGGCCATACCATCTAAACTCATGTCAAGGCATGCCTAAAACATATAAAAGTACTTGGTGGTTTGGACCTAAAATTTGGATGCATTTGAAACTTGGTGTGACCCTTCATCCAAGTGGGACACACATAATGGATGGACTGGATTTGTGAACCACATCTCGGTGGGCCCAGCAAATGATTGTGAATGTTTTAATGGGAGGATAACCCCTCTCAACTTTTGCATGTGGTGTGGCCCACAAAAGTCCTGGATTGACTTGATTTTTAAGCCCGAGGCCCACCATGGAATGGTGCATCTGACTGATGGGGTAGATGTTTGACACATATCACGGTGGGGCCCACACAGCTCAACCTCATGGGAAGTTCCCATGAGCTCGATCGCATGGAACCATTTCCACTATATATATATCTATAGATATATATATATATATATATATATATATATATATATATATATATATATATATAGTTCAATGGAATAGAGACAGTTTTCCATAATAGTTCCTATAGTTATTATGGTATCAGAGTTATAGGTTTATCTGGTGACCAGCAGATTAGAGGTTCCCGCACGCTTTCTCAACACTACTATGATAAGTTCCCATCTCTTGAGCTGTGTAACAAGTGATGGTTAAAATGTTGGTATTCACCATTGCATGAGGTTCCCCTCTATTGAGGAGTGTAACAAAGGGTGGACCGTTCCAAAGCATGTCCAAATCCAGGCCATGAGACTAAGACCTGAGTCCATGTCCCATCCAGTCCGTGACTAAGCAATCGGCCGGGCTGGGTCCACATCCAGAGTTAAATCACCTATAGCCGGTCGCAAAGATCACCTGAGGAAGAAGCAGGGCTATCCACTCTTATCAATGGACACCCAAAGGTTGATCTTTATGGCTGGGCCTGTCTTCCTAGGTGAGATGTCCCACACTTGTGACACGATTGGCAAAAGGAGGTAGGATGCTGCTGGCTGTAGGTGATCGTTTCAGAAAGTTGGTAGGACCAGTGATCATTTCTGAAAGATGTCCCACACAGTCAAAGCTTATGCATACAAAGCATAGATGTCCTACACGGTCAAAGCATAGCTTTGTATGGGGCATAGTTGGTAAGAGTTGGGCTTTTTACAACTTTCAAGGATTACCCTTGAAAGATAAATGCTTTGTCTGCATCGAACTTCGACCGTGCAGGACACCGTTTCTGCAGAAACTTTTTAAAATCTTTCAGTTGACCAAGTTGCTAGGACCAGTGATTCAAATATTGGTATCAACGTTGGGAAATGGTGGAATTTTTCAATAAAACTTCAAGATGTGGTGAAAGAATGTGATTACATACTTAAAATTCAAAAGGTGACAGAAAAAGTATATACAATGAATTTCCTTTGTATGGAATCCTAAACTATGCAATGTTTGATAAAAGTATATAAACAGATTCCCCCAAGCAAATTTGTGAGAAAATGAAATTGTATAAGGTTTTTGGTTTTTTTTTTTTTAATTTTCAATTCTTTTTGAATTTCCACTAGGAAATATATCGCAATGTATCACTTTTGAATTTTCCACCAGGAAGAGTATATTGCAATGTGTTGCGTGTACCGGTGAAACATGAGAATTTTATGGAGGGTTTTTGGCAAAATACCACTGTATTAGGGGAATTGAATAACTTTCCCCATATATCATACTATATCGGCCAATACTATCAATATTTAAGTCATTGGGTAGAACTAGCAGTTTCACCAATATGTCGTGGTATAGCAGCCTTTTACATGATAGGCATTCAAGCAAGAGGCTGCAGGTTCCTAAGTTTTTGTAAGCTTATTTTAAGAGCTAGTTATCTGCGTGTAAAAAGTTATTCACTTTTGTGTTAATTCACATGAATATCATTTGCTTATACACTATTGCTTGTGTGGGGCCACCAAATGGCATGGATGCCATCCAAACCATGCATTAAGTGATCCCAAGCCTATCCAATATATAATTAAGTGGGCCCTACCATAGAAAGCAATTGACATCTAAAAAACCTCCACATTTACATGGTGGTCCATGTGATGGTTGGATCGACCTGATTTTGGCCTTCCAACTTTCACGGTGGGGCAACCCTGCTGGACAGATGATTCTGTACACACACTATGGTCCGCCATGATCAAGCTTGTAGAATAAGCTTATCCTGACAGGGCTCAAAAAAGGTCATGCTACTTTTTTTTTTTTCTTTTCTTTTCTTTTCTTTTCTTTTTAACTAACCAGCTTCCATAATCAACGAATATGCTGGATAATTCCTTTAAAAAATAAGGATATGACTCAAAGGAGGCATACTTACTCTACCCACTCCTCACATGTGAGATTTGGTTTGCCCAATGGGTGGATTCCATTGCGTAAGTGTCCTGGCCTGAGAATTTAGCCAATCAACGAATCAGATAGGCTCCCATGCATGTATCAGATGCACTAGTATGGTTGGATGGCTGTTTTCTTAGACCACCGAACACACAATGAAGCCTGCCATATGGATGGCTTGGATCTCCCATCTGTTCCAGGCCGGCATGTCTCGCAGTTTCTAGTCCAGAAAAGTAGAATTAGTAAAATCTCTGCTCAGAATAGTAATAGCTAGTGCTTTATAGTATCCTGATTAAATACCTGATCAGATAATGGGGCCTACCACCCAATAAGAAGCTGGAGGCCCTCTACTTTTTAACTCTTCTTTTCTAGGCTTGACCCATGTCTGAACTTGAGAGGTCCCACGGCACATATTGCATACACACCTTCATCAATACACACACTGTATACTGGACAACTCAATAGTTATGAGGATACCAACGGCTAATCCGGATTCAATTTGAATTTTCAGGGCCTTACACGAGAAGGAGGAGCAGCGCATGTCGCGCGCAAAGTTCTTCCTCATCGCCCTCATCTGCAGCTTCTGTTGGTACGTGATGCCTGGTTACCTCTTCCCGACCCTGACGAACATCTCATGGCTCTGCTGGGCCTTCTCCAAGTCGGTCACCGCCCAGCAGCTAGGATCTGGAATGCGGGGCCTGGGCCTCGGTGCATTCACGCTCGACTGGTCCGCAGTCGCCGCCTTCATGTTCAGTCCTCTGACTTACCCCTTCTTTGCCATTGCCAATGTCTACATTGGCTTCGTTTTGATAGTATACATTGCGATCCCTGTGGCTTATTGGGCACTCGACCTGTACAACGCAAAGACATTTCCGTTGTTCTCGTCGCACTTGTTCACCGCCACCGGCCAAGATTATAACATATCAGCTATAGTCAACAACAAATTCGAGATAAATATGCCTGCATACAATGATCAGGGACGGATTCATCTGAGCATGTTCTTCGCTCTGACTTACGGGTTCGGTTTTGCCACCATCGCATCCACGCTTACACATGTTGCCCTTTTTAATGGAAGGTTTGTGGTTGATTTTAATTATTATTATTATTATTATTATTATAGTTGTTGTGGGATGCAAATGCTCTGCTTGAATTCAGGATGGGAGCTGATTACTTGGGTTTTACCATTGATGGAAGGATTTCTTCCATTTATTCTTTCCTCCTGACAGGTGGTTGAGTCTGGTGACCTTTGCCTAATGAACTTCTAACTGCTGTAAAACGTACTAAATTTCCATCCTACCTTTGGTTTTGGTTGTCCAAATTGTATACTTCAAACTTTAGTTGAGAGATAGAGTCAGTTTAGGTAGTGTTTGGAAGAACCTAAACTAACTTTTGTTTGAATCAATTGGTGGCATGACTTCATTTTTAGCTGAGGAAGGCTGGGGATTGTGCTAAATAAATAAATAAAAGAAACTCAAATGGTTGGATCATCTTCTCTGCTTTCCTATCCCATAGGTAAAATTTACTTCGTTACTACTTGAAAGGAACTTAACCAAAAATAAAAAATAAAAAAAGAAAGAAAAGAAAAGAAAAGAATTTCTTAAGGTGGAAAACACAAGAGAAACCAGAAACAGAACTATAAGAAAATGCCTGGAAAACCTAAAAATGAGTGACCCCCTCATCACTTTAACTCACACAGGAGACTGTCCCAGAGAATTACAACAAGAAGGGTAATTGAAAGGCTGATGTCATACTTCCAGACATGCCTTTATGCTTTATAATAGAAGAGAGTCAAGAGAAGGACAAACCTTAGCCACTAAACCACCCATTTTTACACACACACACACACACACACACACACACACACACACACACACACACGAGTAAATAAATAAATAAAGAAAGTTTTTGAGCTCTGCTTCTCAGCAATTTCTTACAGTATTAACAGTTGTGTGTGAAATTCTACTATAAAATGAAGTTCATACATGCAGGGAGGTGTATGAACGTTTTCGAGCTTCCTATAAAGGCAAGGAAGACATCCACACCAGGTTGATGAGGAAGTACAAGGACATACCGGAATGGTGGTTCTACCTGTTGCTGGTGGTGACTGTTGGAATCTCTCTTATCATGTGCACTGTCCTGAAAGACCAGGTTCAATTGCCATGGTGGGGTCTCCTGTTGGCCTGTGCCATCGCCTTTGTTTTCACTCTTCCCATCAGCATTATAACTGCCACTACAAATCAGGTACAGAGAGTCATATCCTCTTTCCCTCTCTTTCTTTTATTCCATTTGCACCCAAAAACCAAACCAGGCCTATGTTGGAGGTGCCTTCAATAGTGTATCAAAAAAACCTCAAGATCGCAAAAGAGGACTTGAATAGCTGATGCTACAGCAATTTATATTATCACAACAATATCCTAAAGTTCTAATATATGTCAATATTTAAAAGATAATTCTGACATTTCATTTATTGCCATAAATTCCAGTGCATGAATGTGTCACAAAGGAGTCCTTAAAAATACCAGGATAGTTTTGGATGCTCTTATATTTATTGGTACCTTCAATTTTCAGACGCCAGGGCTGAACATCATCACAGAATACATCATGGGTTTGATACTACCAGGAAGGCCAATAGCCAATGTCTGCTTCAAAGTGTATGGGTATATGAGCATGACACAGGCCATCGCCTTCCTTTCTGATTTCAAGCTTGGACACTACATGAAGATCCCACCAAGATCAATGTTCTTAGTTCAGGTATTTTTTTCCTCCATTCAACCTTCAATAAAAGACTATAAGGCACTTAGAAAAGAAACAGGGGAATCAAGTAGAGAATTTTAAGATGCTCATATGGTAAACCTTACTTTTGGATCAGCAGTTGAGCATTTGAATAATGGTTGCCAACATGAATTTAGTAAATTGTAAGTAACAGCTAGCTATGATTTGAGAAATAATGAAGGCCAGTGTATATTACTTATCCAACTTGTGCCAGTGTTTGTGTGAGGACTGGCCATTCATCATGTAGGCCCCACCATGTATATGCTGTGGCCCGAAAATCAGGCTACTCTGCTCATCATGTGGGCCTCATTCATTTGGATGGTAAAAAGGAATAGATGAACAGTCCACATTTCACCTCTGTATGTGCCCTCCTGATGAATGGCATTGGTTTCACTCAGAGACAAAAGGTCCACATTTTTTATGTGTTATCCTATAGTATCTGTAATAAATGTATAAGAACTAAACCAGTTAAATTACATGTTTGCAAGTATTTTGCATTGGGTCTCTCCTTTTTGTTATTTCAATTTCTACTTGGTCTTTTCTATCAGTTCGTCGGCACCATTATAGCTGGAACAATCAATCTCTCAGTGGCAATGTGGCTGCTCAACTCTATTGAGAACATATGCCACGATGAACTCCTGTCCCCAAACAGTCCTTGGACATGCCCGGGTGACCGTGTCTTCTTTGACGCATCTGTTATCTGGGGTCTAGTGGGACCCAAACGGATATTTGGCTCTCTCGGAAACTATGCTGCCCTCAACTGGTTCTTCCTTGGTGGTGCACTGGGGCCATTTTTTGTATGGCTCTTACATAAAGCATTCCCCAAGCAGACTTGGATCCCACTGATAAATCTGCCCATCCTTTTGGGAGCGACGGCCTACATGCCGCCAGCAACTGCATTGAACTACAACTCGTGGGCCTTGGTTGGAACAATATTCAACTTCTTCATTTTCAGGTATCAGAAGAAATGGTGGCAGAGATACAACTACGTTCTTTCGGCAGCGCTGGATGCTGGCGTGGCATTCATGGGTGTGCTTCTATACTTTACTTTGACCATGGAGAACCGAAGTGTGGTTTGGTGGGGTACAGGTGGTGAGCATTGTGATCTTGCCAAGTGTCCTACAGCCAAAGGGATACAGGTTGATGGGTGTCCAGCTTTCTGACTTCTCTCTCAATATGTTTGCATGGTGAGGCTATACCTTTTTACGGTAGCATTTTTAGGCTGCGTTTGGATGCGGTATTAAATTGCAATGATGTCTTGAAATGCTAAGGTGACTGCAGTTTGGTCACTTCCTATCTATTTTACTAATTACTGCAATTCAATTCAATAGAGCATTGCATCCAAACGCCGACTTGGTTCTTTTCAGGCTTCACTACTTGAAAGAAAATACAAGGCCTTGAGATTGGCGTTGTTGTAGAAAAACAAAGAGAGAGAAGGTGGTTGATACATGTGGTTTGGAAGTGAAAAGAGAAAGCTGGGAGGATGTTAGATGTTTGATAAATGGGGTTGAAAAGATCAAAGTCTTATCTTTGAATCTATGTACTGCACGTTGTTATATATTGGAAAGATCAAAGTCTTATCTTTGTATCTATGTACTGCACGTTGTTATATATTGGAAAGATCAAAGTCTTATCTTTGTATCCATGTACTGCACGTTGTTATACATTGGACAGCTCAGATCAAAATGAAATCAGTGCTGTTCTTTTATGATGATTCTTTGTTTGTTTGGAGTCCGCACTAAGAGGCAATTGCTAGTGTGTCCAGCTATGTTTACCCCTATGACAAATCGTATTCACCGCAGGTGCTAACGCAGGGGAGGATGTGATGAGGTCGATCACTGTCTTCCTCGGTCAATAAATACCTTGAATTCGTAAGATGCTCTTGAATCCACGGTAAAAAAAATCTCAAACTCATGAGAAGAAATAGAATTTCTAAGATTTTTTTATTATTTTTTTTAATTGATAGATTTGACTGAATAATAAAAACGAGTTTAAGATCCTTTAAATAACCCTAAACAATTCCTAAAAATGTTATCAAAGAGTTCTAATTAAATAATGAAACGAATTCCGAAAAAATGTGTAAATTTTTGTTGTTTGCCGTCCTATCAAGTCGACAAGTTGAAGCAACAAAAAAGTGTCCACAGATTTAAATCAGAAATTCTATGATTTTTGACCTGAGGACTATCTGTCGACCTATCGAACTAGATTTCGAACTGTCTAAACTGACAGAAATTAGCTAGCAAGCAATCTAGAACAATATTTTGACCTGTCTAAACTAATAGAAATCGGCGAGCAAGCAATTTGAAATTTCTAGTAGAATTTCAATCGGTCAACCCCAAAAGTTGACCGGTCGAACTATGATAAAATATTGTCGATTTCTCCTCGGGATTTTTTCAATCTATGTGCATTAGGGACATTCTTGATTCATGTCCTACATTAGATCCCTCCACTTGAAAAAAATTGGTCCTTGAGTTTTGTTTTCGATACGTGATCAACTTTTTCAAGTTCTTTAATGGAATTAGTTTACAATACATATTGTTGAGGGTCAAATATTGCATATTAGACCTCAGTTATTACCTGATTTTACGAACATAATACTGTTTAATGACCTATTTTAATCGTGTTTGTGTTGTAAGGTGAAATTAGGAGCTTGGACTGAAAAATGATACTAAAAGCATGGATTTAACGCTCTGAAGTCACCAAGACAAGGGACGGAATCCAGGGGACTAAGATCGAAGAATTTACATGTCAAAGATCTGAGAAAATCAAGTGATTGGGTTTAAACGGGCCTAAAAGTCGTCCAGAATGCAAGATCACAAGATTCTCACCATTCATTCAGCTCGAAACTTTATATCTGGCCTGAAGACCATAATTAACCGTACACGTCGAATTTCAGCCATTGGATCCTTGTGGAAGTGGCCCAACGGATAGATCAGCCACCAAATCTTTGATTTGAGGCTCACCTGATATCTGGATACACTTCAATTTTAGTTTCAACCTCTTAAATGAGGTAGCAAAACGAATGGATGAAGAGTATGTCTCATATACATCACGATGGGACCCACCAGGAGGGTGTGTGTATGCACAGCACACGTGCACACGTCGTGCACCGCATTGCACAAAGTCGGTAAGCGTGCGCTAACCGACTCAAATCTCTCCTTGCGCCAAGACGTCCGATGGACTCATGCCCGACCGACCGGTTGATCTCAGTGGGCCCCACCTGTCATCCATTTGGACGATCAGGACCGTCCATTGCATCCATAGGGTGGGGCAGACCATGGCCATGGTGGCCTTTTGGCCCTATACGCACCTACACACATGGATTGCCAGAAAACGGTTGGACAATCTGAGGTGTTCATTAGACGTCCAGACCAGGGACGACCCCAACCATGGAGAGAAAATGGATTTTTTGATGATCTTATTGCCAAAAACACGTTCCAAACGCAAGACCGTTTCACGGTTTCGCTGCGCACGCGGTTGTTGCTGCGTAAACACCACAGCTGTGAATTCTCTCCTTACGCACGCCGCCAGCCGACTTTCCATGGCTATAAAAGGAGAAAAGAAGAGAGAGAAGACTATCCAAGGCAGCCGTGGAGGCAGGACGTGGGAAGAAAGAGAGAGAGAGAAGGAGAGCCGTGGAACAAGCCATCTTCATTGAGTTTTTCCTTCCTCTTCTTCTTTAGTTTCTTCTTTCCTATTAGAGTTTTGTAAGATCTTTAGTTTGATCATGGCTATGATCAGCTAAACCTCTTAGATAGGGCTAAGAGGGGAAGCTTGTAGCGTGATGGATGGTTTTCTATACTTTGATTCATACTTTAGTTGAACTTTCTTTTGATTATAGTTAGATATTAAGGAATGCTTTCAGTTTTTAATGGTTTGACGTGACTTAAATTACAATGGATCTGCGATAGCTTTGAGCATGTTCTTAACATTATAGGGTTTGTAAATTTGGGAACCCTGTTGTTCACTATCGTCTCCTGGGCATAGTTGGATGACAGAATCCTTCCTAACATACATCCCTTCGATTGGATGTGTATTGGCTAAATTCTGTTGTTTGCTTTGTCTCATAGGCATAGTTTTGTGATGAAATCAATTCTAATTCTCATACCTATCTTCTCTTGAAAACTGGATCAAAGGAAGTTCATATTTGAATTTTAATGGAATATCTTCCAACTGGATGAAGATGGGACTCTGAATTTAGTTGCGCTTATGAATCAAGCATAGATTTCCCTGATCTCTACAAGTGGATCCTTGGCACCTTAGTTTCTCACATTTGAATTTCACAAGTTTTAGATTAAGATTTCACAATTCTTCTCTTACATTCACTTGATTTAGATTACATCTTCGCCTAGTTCTAGTTCAAGTTACTTTCAGATTTCGTACAAGGTTCCCTGTGGATTCAACCTCGGTCTTACCGAGATTATTACTACATCACAACCTTATACTTGGGGTGTGAACACATATTCAACTTCGAGTGCCGACATTTATTAATATCTTCCTTGTACTTTGCAATAGGCTTCTCTGATATATCATGGACATTGACATAAATAGTTACTACCTGAACTGCCATATTCTTCGCCACAACACTCATTCCTGGTAGTTTAGGCAATGAAAACAAGTTGAGTGCGTGTTTAGGAACTCGAGCATACATAAACTCAAATTGGGCCTGGTTAATAGATTGATTCCTCATATTATTGAAAACAAACTCAACCCGAGAAAGACCAATCTCTTATATAGGGGATAATTCATCAGGAAGTTTGGTGCACACAATCGTCGACTTGATCTCCTGCAACACTGGCTTTACATCTTCTAGAATGTTCACAGACTTCTCATTCACTTCCTTTGCCACTATCACTTTTGTCTCCTCAGAGTATTTGACGAGATCCAGTTCGTTTACGAGATTATGCTCGCCCGCTTTAGAAGTTTTGGGTTGATTTTCCATCTCCACAGGGGCCACATGTACGCTATTAATGAATCTAGCAGCCTATTGCGACTCCGTTTCGACTAGGTCACCCCTTGTAGACAAACAAGGGGATTTCTCTGCATTACCCCTCACCTATCTATCGTCGCCTCTCACTGACAAGCAATGAGATTTCTCTAAATAATCCCTTACCAATCAGCTATCTTTGGTATTGTTGGAGCAATACTTGATCATAATCGCTGGGGAAGAAATGTGTGCACAACAACTGCATCATCGACGACCGCAAGCGAATTGACACCTTCATTTGTCTCATCCGCTTGAGTTGAAGTTGCTCCCATCAAACTGAAGCTCCACCCTTAAACTTCTAAGTCATAAGTCTAACCTTCTTCTCTTTAGATATGTCTACGTAGTTGTAGAAACATTCGACTTTAAGTAGTCAATCAAGGATATGGAGTTGGCCGTTAAAAGTAGGAAGATTGACTTTCATATTGAATTATTGATTCGTCTAACCTACCTGATTATTGCCTTGTTCGGAATGTTGGGGAATCATGTCACTGGATTTCACCTTCTTGGGTGCGATTATATGATTCACTGTCGGCATCGCCCTACGATCAGGGCGATTATGAATTTCTGCGCCTACCAGGGTAGATTATCGCCATGAATACAGAGTTACCTTAAGGCCTCTGTCATGAGATCGATGACAGCCTGCAGCCCTTACATGACTTGCCGATTCTCTCGCTACGCTCCTTTGAAAGCCACCGCCGTTAAAGGAAAATTCACTGGAGCACCATCCGTGGGAATGTTGCCCAACCCACATCAGAAGCTATAGATCCGTGGAGAAAATCTTGCTCTGCTACCAACTGACGTAGAGGAGGATATGATGAGGTCGATCACTGTCTTCCTCGATCGATAAATATCTTGAATCGACAAGATGCTTTTGAATTCACAGGAGAAAATATTGAATCCACGAGAAAAAATAGAATTTTTAAGAATTTCTTTTTTTAAAATTAATAGATTTGATTGAATAATAAAAATGAGTTTAACATCATTTAAATAACCTTAAACAAATTCTAAAAACATAATCAGAGAGTTCTAATCAAATAAGGAAACAAATTCCAAAAAACATGTAAATTTCCACCATCTGTCAACTTGTCAAGTAACCAAAAATTATGTAGATATTTAAACCAAAAATTTTGTGATTTTTGACCCAATCTGTCGACCTGTCAAACTAATTTTGACCTATCAATAAGATTTGTTGACCTGTTGTAGACACCCCACCTATGCTATCATCTTGTAGAGACAAGGACAATCCGGACCATGATCAACAACCCGAACCTGAAGCTCTAATCCAAACCCTAGCTGAACCCGAAACCCTAATCCAAACCCTACCTGAACTTGAAACCCTAATTCAAAAATTTAACCGAACCCGAAACCCTAATCTAAACCATTAGAACCTCCCAAACCTAGCCTGAAATCCTAAATTTAGGACCCATTTGAGCCAAGACAGCCTAGAAATATACCTGGCCGAGCCAAAAACCTGAAAAAAGGACCACCGGACAAACTAGCCTGCCACTCGAGGAGCATACGTTCGGGCCCGGCCCGGGCGGTAGTTGGACTACCGCCGGTGGTACTCCGATTACCTCCGCTCGTCGGATGCGTATGTCCTCCGAGCAACAGCTGGCACAACGTCTGAAAGTCAACTTTCTCTAGGAATTACCCCCCTATCCGATCCTATTTACCATTTTACCAAGCACAAGAGCTAATGAGAGCGCGCCACGTGGCATGTCTCTCTCCTCAACCAATCACCACTTACCACCTCATCTTTTACCTCTCCTAAACCTCACAATTACCACAATGACATTAGAGAAGACTATAAATAGCTCTCTCCTCCTCTCATTTTCAACAACCACAACAACACATCCATATCCAAGAGGAAGAGTGAGAGAGAAAGGGAGGAAGAGAGAGAGAGAGGAAGAGAGTGAAGGAGAGGGATGGAGCTCCCAAGCCTTCGAAGTTCTAATCTTTTAAGTCACCCCCTAGCCTTTCCTCTTGACCTTTTCTAGCCCTTTAGCGTAGCCCAGTTTGGTCCTGGTCTGGTCCATTTGTTAACTTATATAAGTTCAAAGCCAAAGATCCATTTATTTTATACATAATCATGACATTTATTCCCTTCTTAACCCCCTTGCTCTTCTAGATTTCTAGTGAACGTATGCTCCGTGACTTGCCGTACACCGGATCCTGTCACATCAGAAATTTCTAGTATTCTAATCCACTTTTATTACTTCATTTGCATGAGCATCATTACATCCGCCCTCTAGACACGCCGTCAGATGTATGCTCTGTGGCTTGCCGAAATCTTAGATCTGGTCACATCAGAAATCCGCGTGTGTGCATACTCCCATCTCAACCGACACATCCATCATCCCTTGAGATTGTTTTACCACACCAAGTAGAGACCGTACCTTTATATGGGTAGAGAGGGTGCCTAACACCTTCCCTCTTTGTAACCGCGGTCCCTTACTCAGAATCTCTAAAATCATAAATCCGGAGTCAACTTAAAGTGAGAGAGTCTTCGGATTCTCTGACTTCACATATCTTGCAGGTTCTAGCCAACTGCAGGATTCTGAGATTTATTAGCTAGTGGCGACTCCAACATCTACAAATCAGCCTAGTCACCCTGCCAGTAAAACAAAACTTATAAATCAATGTGGGCGTCGATTTCCAGTGTTCACAAAATGGTGACTCTGCTGCTGAAAAACATGCTAGAGCGCACTAGATGAGACCCAACTCGAAAGTGTGTGGCTCTCCAATCTTAAGGGACATGATTACTACATTCATACATAAACCATCAATTAATCTTTGGCTTATACTCGCTTAGGCATCAATTTGAATCATGACCACTCGCTCCTGGGCAACCATGACTTCTCAGGCTACCCATGAAGAAAAGCCGGCGGCTTCGCCAGTTCCTGAACCATCAATATTAGAACCAACACCTATGCCAACACCGACACCAGTACCGATGGCCCAAACAGATTTGCCAGCCACATCAGTCTTGAATGAGATGTCTCAGAACTTCAGGGCGTTACAAGAGTTACTGCTTCGCCTGTTACCAAGTGTAGTACCAATATGCAGGCGACACTGCCTGTCACGCCCCAAACTCGGAAACCGGGCTCACAAAATTCCCGATCGCCGAATCTGGCGCCGATAGCCTTCGTAGAACCCCATTCTCGACTCACAGCGCCCATTCGCCAGGTTCCGATCCTGGGATGCTACAAGGAGGATTTTCAACATCAGTTTGATTCGTAATAAGCATAACCAAAGACATAACCCACAAACACAACCAAAAACATTCATCACATTTCCACTATAATCAAAAACTTAACAGGTACAGTGAGCATAAGGGAAATACAATGAAGATAGACCAAAACTCCAAAAGAAGATCAGCCACGCGTCCAAGCCTCAGCGCTGCTGCGATCCAACGTCACCTGCACGCAACGGTCGTGCATAAGCTTATAGAAAGCTTAGAGGGTGGTGAAAGTGTATGCTCAAGGTGATAATGTAGTTATGCAGTATCAGAGTAATGCGGAACATGCTAAGAGTCCCATTAGCCGTACCAAGGCCATGCGGTGCAAAGAATGATGTCGGCCATACCAAGGCCATGCAATGTAAAATGCAAGTCAAGCATACAAATCCTCATCTAAGTCCACATGTCAATACGGCTCAAATCTGGAATATCACCGGGGTCTAGTACACTCCAAGCCAGATTGCCGCCCCATCGCGCGCAATAAGGTGAGTGGAAAAGACCTCACTATCCGCCTGCCAATATCGGGCTCGGCTCGCCAATAGCGGACCCATTCCTCGAGCTGGTCAGACTCAGCCTAGCATTGCCCCCTACTCTCGGGCGGGTAAGGCCGCACCCCCTTCCAACCGACCACGACACAGTGGAAAGCGCAACCGTCTGGTAATCGGCAATCAGCGCTCATGCATCCACTCGGTCTAGACGTTGGAGCAACCTCCTGGTACCATAAGGGTTTAGGGACTTTCACCCAGGGATATCTATCGCACCCCATGTAGAACAGTATTTCCGGTATCCAATCCTGCCAACCACGATACGTCTGTGGAGGCTACGACCCTGATGTCGTTAGGGCGTACAGTAACCATATCACTCAATGCGAATGCATGAATCACACTATCCAGTCATGCAGCAATCCTACGTGTATCGTGCGCTCATGTAGGGCAACACCCCCTGTAAGGGAGCCCCTAAACAATCTGCCCGAAGGCTATGTTATGATCAGTCATTTCTCATATCAAGCATACGTATGATGCATATGATCATGAATCATGGAATTAAACATATTATATGGGGTGGATGACGTGCATACCGAAAGTGGCCTAGACGGCCTACACATACCACGCATGAGCCTAACAATGGGCCCTAGGGAAAGTCATAATGTGGACATTTAACCACATTATACTTGCAATGTGGACGTCAAACCACCATTGCTCCCAAGGCATAGCTCTGTCATAAACATCATTACATAAATTATGTTAGGATCGTACATTGCAATGGACCTCAGGCACGTCCCATTGGGCCTTAAATACGTCAAATGGGCCGTATCATAGGGCTCATCAAGTGGGCCACATCACTGGGCCGCACTAATGGGCCTTATGTACATTGCAATGAACTATAAACCGTGGGCTTTAGAACGTATCAAATGGGCCTAATCTTATGGGCCTTACATGTGTCAAATGGGCCTCGACAGTTGGGCCCCATATATGCATCAATGGGCCTACTCACATGGGCCTTATATGTATCAAACGGGCCCCGCCAATTGGGCACCATACGTGCATCAAATGGGCCTCAACCCATTAGCCCCATTACATCTTAATGGGCCCCGACCCATTGGGCCCCCAATACATTTAAATGGGCCCGGACCCATGGGCCTTGCATATACATTAAAGTGGGCCTCAAACCTAGCCCATAAGTGAACTAAAAATGGGCCTACCCCCACCTTTATATTATATATGATATAATATATCATATATATACATTACATATAATATTATATATAATATAATATTATATATATATATATATATATAAATATATAAATATACCCACACGCACGCACCACACACACACACGCGAGCACCCACCCACACAGTGGGCTCCACGTACACTGTCCAGCGGACAGTGAAACACATGCATCATTGTGGGCTCCATGTGGGGCCCACCATAAGGTTTAGATGCCATCCAAACCATTGATAAGGTCACATGGGCCCAGTTGAAGGGTGAGAACAAATCTCACCCTGATCCCAAACTTCTGTGGGCCCAGGAAGGGTTTCAAAGGTAAATGTTCAATCCCACTATTTCACACGGTGTGGGCCACCTGAGTCTTGGATCAGGCTGATTTTTGGGGTGGGCCCACGTCAGATAGTGGCCCACCCGATGAACGGGTTAGATGGCACATAAACGCTCAGGTGGGGCCACGGCTAGGGCCGTGGTGGTGCCGATCGCGCCGTCGCCGGACGCTGGCGTGCGCTGGCGGTGCCTGCTGCAACGCTAACAACAGCAGCACTAGCTGCTTCTTCATTTTTTCTTTTTTTTTTGTTGTTTTTCCAATTGAACGTCCAGCGTCCAGAGACGCTGGACGGTCTGCCATACAAGGTGACCTGCTCAGGTGGGCCACCACTGATGAATGGTGTGGGTAGTACACATATAAGGTGGGCCCCACTTAAATAAAATACCTACTACATGGTGGGGTCCATTCGAGCGGGCCACACAACCTTACCATCATACAATAAAATAAAATAAATAAAAAGACATAAAATAAAAAGGGAGAGATAGAGAGTGAGATCGTGTGATGGAGGGACCCCGACACTATGGGCCCTCCCTTGCACTAAATCATACATCAAGCGGGTCCCATTACATGTGGATCCATGAAAGCGAGATCCAACGGTGGAGATCCCTTCTCCACTAAAATAAATGGTCTAGATGACCCTAAACATATAAGGAAATAAACATCATGATGGGGTCCATGGAGAATGGCCCCATCATGGAATGATCATGATGATCCAAGTGGGCCATCGGCCACATCTTAGGGTCCAAAGTGAGATCCAAACCATTGATCGGTTGGCCTCACTTGGTCCATCTTAAAAATATGAAAATCTACCCTATCAAGACACCCACCACTTGATCTTCTTGCTCCCTTGGCTTCCTTAGCTCCTTGTGCTATTCTTTGATGGAGGAAGATGAAAAATAGATGGTTGAGATGAGAGATGAAGGGGTGGGAAAGGTGGGCCACACAAGTAGCTTGGGAGAAATGGGAGAGGGTCTCACGTATGGGTTTTTTTTTTTTGCTTGAAAAAAAATATGAAGGAATAAAGGAGAGAGAGGGAGAGATAAGAGAGAGGGAGAGTAGCTTAGGTAGGTAATAATGAGTTGTAAGAGAGGGTGGCTAGCATTAAATGCTTGTAAGAGGGGTAGGGGTAGGTAGGGTGGCTATAGCTAGGGTAGGGTGGCTATAGCTAGGGTAGGGTGATGTCATCGTTCTCATAATTTCCTAGAGATTAGTGCCACATGGAATAGGTGGGCCCCGCAATACGCGGTCCACGGTCATGATAATGCATAGTCCCCAACTTATGATCTAAGCGTCGGTTTGACGCACAAGACGCGGCGTTGGAACCGCAGCGACGGTGCGGTCGCTATAATACAACTTTCGGATCAAGCCGTCATCGGTGCGCGGAACCTGGCCTAGGATCGTGTGCAAACACCGGATATGGTACGAAGGTTGACGGTATTTGACCGGAAGGACCGCGGAAGCCAACGGAACAGTAAGGATTAGGACACGGGTCTTACAGCTCTCCCCTCCAAATAAAAATTTCGTCCTCGAAATTTAAACAATCAACACAAGAAAACATAAATCATAATAGAGGAGGAAGCAAGGCATCGCCATATAAATATCAGAAACAACATACAACATGCAATCAATCATCAAAGAGATGAGGATAGCGCTCTCGAATCTCAGCCTCACGCTCCCAAGAAGCCTCCTCAACAGAATGGTGACCCCACTGAACCTTCACCAACGGGATGACCTTGGTCCGGAGGACCTGCTCCTTCCGATCAAGGATACGGACTGGCTGCTCAATATAGGAAGCGTCCTCACGAACCTCTAACGGCTGCCAATCGATAACAGGAACGATGTCTGACCCACACTTCCTCAACATGGAGACATGAAAAACGTTGTGGACGCCAGACAACTGAGATGGCAAGGCAAGCCGATAGGCCACGGCGCCAATGCGCCCAGTGATCTCAAAAGGTCCTATAAATCTCTGGACAAGCTTGCCCTTCGCTCCAAATCGAACTATGCCCTTCATGGGCGAGACCTTGAGATACACATGGTCCCCTACATCAAACTCCAAGGGACGACGCCGACGATCAGCAAAACTCTTCTGTCGGCTCTGAGCTGTGCGCATCCTCTGCCTGATGATATCAATAGCCTCTGACGTCTCCTGCACAAGCTCGGGACCTAGGAGACGACGCTCTCCAACCTCGGTCCAACAACTCGGTGATCTGCATGGTCTGCCATATAGTGCCTCAAAAGGAGCCATCTCGATGGTCGCCTGATAGCTGTTATTGTATGAAAACTCAGCCAATCGCAGATGCTCATCCCAGCTACCCCCGAAATCAATCGCGCAGGCCCGAAGCATATCCTCAAGGATCTGGTTGACCCTCTCGGTCTGGCCATCGGTCTGCGGATGGTACGCGGTGCTGAGCTGCAAATTAGAACCCATCGCTCTCTGGAAGCTCCTCCAAAACTGAGACGTGAACCTCGGGTCTCGGTCAGAAACGATCGAGACTGGAATGCCATGCAGTCTCACGATATCCTCGATGAATAATCTAGCAAGCCGGTCCAAAGGCCAAGTCGCACGTATCGCAATAAAATGTGCCGACTTCGTCAGTCGATCAACGACAACCCAGATGTCGTCATGACCGCGCTGAGTCCTCGGCAAGCCCATAATGAAATCGCCGACACGTGCTCCCACTTCCACATCGGGACACTCAACTGCTGCAATAGACAGGGGGTCTCCGATGATCGGCCTTGACACGCCGGCACGTGTCACACTCGGCCACAAAGCGGGCAATCCGGCTCTTCATCCCCGCCCAAAAATACGTCGCCTCATGTCATGGTACATCTTCATCGAGCCAGGATGGATGGAAAACCGCGATCGATGTGCCTCGGCCATAAGATCTCGGCGTAGCTCGGGAATATCCGGAACACATAATCGGCCCTAAAACTAAGTCCACCATCAGAACCGCCAACTGCCGACTCTCAGATGCTGCCTCTACTCGGTGATCCTGTAACGCCTGCCGAGCCTCGATCACCCTTGCGACAAGAGAGGGTTGAATCGGTAGGCTCGATAACTCACATAGAAGACTGCAAGCCAAACTCAAAGTCGTACTCGCTATATCCTCGAGCATCCGCCACTCCCGAATCATCATGTGCACCACCAGGCCTCGTGGCCGACGGTTAGGCATCCGCCACCACGTTCGCCTTACCCGGGTGGTACGGAGATCGAAATCATAGTCCTTCAGAGCTCCATCCACCTCCGCCTCATATTCAACTCAGACTCTGAGAGAAGAGGTACTTCAAGCTCTTATGGTCGAAAAGAGCTCGAACCTAACCCCATAGAGATAGTGTCTCCACACCTTCGATGCGAAGACAGCTGCAGCCAACTCTAAATCATGCGTGGGGTAGTTCGGCTCATGGACCTTGGTGACGAGACCATATGCCAGAGGCTTCCCGTACTGCATCAGGATGACACCCAAACCAATATGCGAGGCATCGGTGAATACAATAAATCCGTCACTCCCGAGGAAGAGTGAGGACGGGAGCGGACGTCGACGGTCCTTTAACTCCATAAATGCTCGCTCGCAGCATTACTCCAAAACTCTGTATTCTGTACCTGGTCAACGGGCTGCGATACGAGAGAAGCCCTCAATGAAACGCCGATAGTAGCTCCAAACCAAGGAAACTACGGATCTCGAACGCAGTCGTGGGCTGGTCCCACTGACGCACTGCCTCAACCTTCGAGGGGTCCACTGCGACACCCTCCCTCGTCACCACGTGACCGAGGAACTTTACCTCCTCCTGCCAAAACTCGCACTTCTCCAGCTTAGCATACAACTGGTGTGCGCGGAGGGTCTGCAATGTAACCTCCAATTGCTGCTCATGCTCCTCACGAGTCCTCGAATAAATCAGAATGTCGTCGATGAAGACTACAACAAACTGATCGAGATACGGACGGAAGACCTCGTTCATCAACTGCATGAATACTGCTGGCGCATTGGTCAGTCCGAAGGACATGACCTGAAACTCGAAATGACCATAACGCGTCCTGAATGCTGTCTTCGGAATGTCCTCCTCTCGGACCCGAATCTGATGATAACCGGAACGCAAGTCAATCTTCGAAAAGAACTGTGCACCCTGCAGCTGATCAAACAAATCATCAATCCTCGGGAGCGGGTACTTGTTCTTAATCGTGACCTTGTTGAGCTCGCGGTAATCTACGCAGAGCCTCAACGAGCCATCCTTCTTCTTCACGAAGAGTACCGGCGCTCCCCACGGCGAACTGCTCGGACGGATAAAGCCTAACTCACGCAACTCGTCCAACTGCTTCTGCAGTTCCCGCAACTCCAACGGTGCCATACGATATGGGGCCTTTGAAATAGGCGCAGTACCGGGCACAAGATCAATCTGAAACTCGGTGAGTCGACGAGGCGGTAATCCCGGAATCTCCTGAAACACATCAGGAAAATCGCAAACCACAGGCAACTGGTCGATGCTCACCGCTAAGGGCTCCTTTATGGCACAAGACATCAAACAAGACAACGGCTCTCCTCTGGGCTCAGCAATGAACTGGAACTGCGGCAAGCCAGGTATACGAAACGTGACTGTCCTCGCGGAACAATCCAATATGGCGTGGTACTCGGCAAGCCAATCCATGCCCAGGATGACATCAAACTCGGACATAGGCAAAGCAAACAGGTCGGCAGGCAAAAATATATCCTCAACCAGAACGGGGCAAGACGAGCAAAATCGGCCCAACACTGCAGTCTTCCCCAAGGGAGTCGATACTGTCAACCCCTCATGAGCAGACTCCAACGGTAAACCAGTCAATCGGCAAAAACTCTCGGCCACGAAAGAATGCGATGCACCAGAATCAAACAACACACGTGCAATGCATGCAGATACAAGAAGTATACCCTCAACGACTCCTCCAGATGACTGAGGATCCTGCTGGGCCGCATAGAAGCGAGCCTGAGCCGGCTGAGGAGGTGCCTGTCCCCTCTGAGGGTGCTGCTGCTGCTGCTGTCGCTGAGGCGGTCGAAACTGCTGCCTCTGCTGCTGCGGCCTCGGAGGCTGGTGCTGATGCTGCTGCTGAGGTGGCCTCGGTGGTGGGGGCTGCTGTCGCTGCTGCTGTGGGGGCCTCTGCTGCTGCTGTGGGGGTCTCTGCTGCTGCTGTGGGGGTCTCTGCTGCTGCTGCGGTGGTGGAGGCTGCTGTGGACCTCTCTGCTGCTGCTGGGGGCGAGGACACTCCCACATACGGTGTCCTGTAGCACCGCACCTAAAACAAGTGCCAGTGAACTGTCTCGAAGGTGGTGCTGGAGGTGCTGGAGGTGCTGCTGGCGCTCGGAAGGCTGGGCGACCTGTGCGCCTCTGCTGAGGTCGACCCTACTGCGTATCACTAGAAGAAGCCTGCCTCTTTCGCTCTCTCCTCTGACCGCGATCAGACTGAAAACCGTCCCACTCAGCCTCAAAAATCTGGACCTTCCGCACCACTTCCTCGAAGGTAGGGAGCTCATGCCCAATAACACGGCCTTGAAGACCGTAACGCAAGCCGGCCTCGAATCGGCGGGCTCTCCGCTCCTCATCATCCACTAAGTAAGGTGCAAATCTGGACAATGCTACAAAACGAGCAGCATACTGAGCATGTCATATCGCCCCGCACCAAGGCCTCAAACTCCAACGCTTGGACGTCGGATGATACTGTCGGTCAAACCGATCCACAAAATCCTCCCAAGTCCATACAAAGTCAGCACCGGCTGCTCGGGAGACTGACGCCCACCAGTGCTCAGCCTCACCATGGAGAAGAAATGCGGCTAATCGGACTCGCCGCTCAGTCGCGCATCCCATCGTCTCAAATATCTTCTCTACATCGGCGCGCCACCTCTCAGCTACGGTCGGGTCTGGCTCACCCTGGAAATGCGGGGGATCAAGGCGTCGAAACTCTCGAAGGAGGGCACTCGAGCGCTCCTGCTCTGCCTGTGCTGGTGAAACGACTGGGGGTCTGCTCTGCCCCTGAAGTGCGGCCGTCACGCTGCAGATCTGCCGTAGGGAAGCACTCACAGATACGTCGGCTCATGGTCTCTGGTGGAGGAGCTGCACCCATAGGCTGGGCAGCATGAATCCCTGGTAGAGGAGCGGCATCCTCAGGCTGGGCAGCAGGAATCTCGGGTGGTGGGGCAGGAATCGTAGGTGGTAGTGCGGGAGCCGCAGGTGGTGGAGTCGGAGTCTCAGATGGTGGTGCGGGAGTCGATCGGGTCACTCTCCTGCGCGCCATGTCCTACAGGAAAGAGCGAAGGTGCCTATCAACTTTGAAACTCTCGAAGGCACACTCGGTAAAGATCGCTAGGCTACCCGGACTTAGGACTTAAATTATTCATAGCAGATATGCAATGTTGTTTTTGGTTATTCCCGAGTTATGCTCTGATACATGTATCACGCCCAAACTCGAAAACCGGGCTCACACAATTCCCGATCGCCAACGTTGGCGCCGACAGCCTCCGTAGACCCCCATTCTCGGCTCGCAGCGCCCATTCGCCAGGTTCCGATCCTGGGATGCTACAAGGAGGATTTTCAACATCAGTTTGATTCGTAATAAGCATAACCAAAGGCATAACCCACAAACACAACCAAAAACATTCATCACATTTCCACTATAATCAAAAACTTAACAGGTACAGTGAGCATAAGGGAAATACAATGAAGATAGACCAAAACTCCAAAAGAAGATCAGCCACGCGTCAGCGCGGCTGCGATCCAACGTCACCTGCACGCAACGGTCGTGCATAAGCTTATAGAAAGCTTAGAGGGTGGTGAAAGTGTATGCTCAAGGTGATAATGTAGTTATGCAGTATCAGAGTAATGCGGAACATGCTGATGAATGCTAAGAGTCCCATTAGCCGTACCAAGGCCATGCGGTGCAAAGAATGATGTCGGCCATACCAAGGCCATGCAATGTAAAATGCAAGTCAAGCATACAAATCCTCATCTAAGTCCACATGTCAATACGGCTCAAATCTGGAATATCGGGGTCTAGTACACTCCAAGCCGATTGCCGCCCCATCGCGCGCAATAAGGTGAGTGGAAAAGACCTCACTATCCGCCCGCCAATATCGGGCTCGGCTCGCCAATAGCGGACCCATTCCTCGAGCCGGTCGAACCAACCTAGCATTGCCCCTACTCTCGGGCGTGTAAGGCCGCACTCTTCCAACCGACCACGACACGTGGGAGACGCGGCCTCTGCTATACGGCCCTCGCGCTCATGCATCCACTCGGCTTAGACGTTTGAGCAACCTCCTGGTACCATAAGGGTTTAGGGACTTTCACCCGGGATATCTATCGCACCCCATGTAGAAAAGATTTCCAGATCCAATCCCGCCAACCACGATACGTCTGTGGAGGCAACCACTGATGTCGTTAGGGCGTACAAGAACCATATCACTCAATGCGAATGCATGAATCACACTATCCAGGCATGCAGTAATTCTACGTGTATCGTGCGCTCATATGGGGCAACACCCCCTGTAAGGGAGCCCCTAAACAATCCGCCCGATATGCTATGATCGATCATTTCTCATATCAAGCATACGTATGATGCATATGATCATGAATCATGGAATTAAACATATTATATGGGGTGGATGACGTGCATACCGAAAGTGGCCTAGACGGCCTACACATACCACGCATGAGCCTAACAATGGGCCCTAGGGAAAGTCATAATGTGGACATTTAACCACATTATACTTGCAATGTGGACGTCAAACCACCATTGCTCCCAAGGCATAGCTCTGTCATAAACATCATTACATAAATTATGTTAGGATCGTACATTGCAATGGACCTCAGGCACGTCCCATTGGGCCTTAAATACGTCAAATGGGCCGTATCATAGGGCCTTGTATTCGGCCACATCACTGGGCCGCACTAATGGGCCTTATGTACATTGCAATGAACTATAAACCGTGGGCTTTAGAACGTATCAAATGGGCCTAATCTTATGGGCCTTACATGTGTCAAATGGGCCTCGACAGTTGGGCCCCATATATGCATCAATGGGCCTACTCACATGGGCCTTATATGTATCAAACGGGCCCCGCCAATTGGGCACCATACGTGCATCAAATGGGCCTCAACTCATTAGCCCCATTACATCTTAATGGGCCCCGACCCATTGGGCCCCCAATACATTTAAATGGGCCCGGACCCATGGGCCTTGCATATACATTAAAGTGGGCCTCAAACCTAGCCCATAAGTGAACTAAAAATGGGCCTACCCCCACCTTTATATTATATATGATATAATATATCATATATATACATTAATCAAGACACCCACCACTTGATCTTCTTGCTCCCTTGGCTTCCTTAGCTCCTTGTGCTATTCTTTGATGGAGGAAGATGAAAAATAGATGGTTGAGATGAGAGATGAAGGGGTGGGAAAGGTGGGCCACACAAGTAGCTTGGGAGAAATGGGAGAGGGTCTCACGTATGGGTTTTTTTTTTTGCTTGAAAAAAAAATATGAAGGAATAAAGGAGAGAGAGGGAGAGATAAGAGAGAGGGAGAGTAGCTTAGGTAGGTAATAATGAGTTGTAAGAGAGGGTGGCTAGCATTAAATGCTTGTAAGAGGGGTAGGGGTAGGTAGGGTGGCTATAGCTAGGGTAGGGTGGCTATAGCTAGGGTAGGGTGATGTCATCGTTCTCATAATTTCCTAGAGATTAGTGCCACATGGAATAGGTGGGCCCCGCAATATGCGGTCCACGGTCATGATAATGCATAGTCCCCAACTTATGATCTAAGCGTCGGTTTGACGCACAAGACGCGGCGTTGGAACCGCAGCGACGGTGCGGTCGCTATAATACAACTTTCAGATCAAGCCGTCATCGGTGCGCGGAACCTGGCCTAGGATCGTGTGCAAATACCGGATATGGTACGAAGGTTGACGGTATTTGACCGGAAGGACTGCGGAAGCCAACGGAACAGCTCAATCCCTCAAACCCCTTTTGCTTTTTCCCTCATTCCTCCAATAAATCATGTTCTCCCTCTCCTAGAAGAGTCAACATAGGATTAACAACAACCAGCAAATGGGAGCAACCCTCCCACACATCCCTACTCAGCACATCACAACAATCAAGTTACAACATAGGTTCCCCCTAACGGGAACCATAGACAAGAACTGGCAGATGCCCATGAAGGGGGTCAGTTTCGAGTCCAACTCATTCCCCATAATGGGAGCAATATTTCGAAATTGGCAGATACCCCAGGCGGGAGCCATTTTTGAACATCACACCCTCCTTCGAAAGGGAGCGGCGTTCAATTCCAGGTACCTCCCACCACCGGGAGTTCATCTTCTTTTCAACAACCCCCCATTTTTAATCCGTACGAAGAGGAAGCAGCACAAGCCCTATAGCAAGGGGCAAGATATCCGTAGCAAAGCAAGTCAAAAATCGAGGAACTATGAGAACAGCTGCAAATAGTGTAAAATCAGCTCCAAAGGCAGCAAGGAGTTGATCACCCATCCACCAAATTCAGGGATTTGTGTCCCTTCCCAAATGCTCGGGGACCTTCGAACTTTGAGGTACTCAAATTTAAAAGATATGACGGTAGCGGGTGCCCCATAGTACATCTGAAAGCATTTTGTGGGAAACTTAATGCGATAGCAGGGAACGATGGAGCCTTGATATAGCTCTTTAAGAAATCTCTTAAGGGCGATACTTTGGATTGGTACACGTCACTGGATAGCCATCAGATTAGGACTTGGGAGAGGCTCTCCTAGGCATTCATCGACAGATTTTCGTACAATTTCAACATGGCTCCGAGAATGAAAAATCTGGCTACCGTGAGACAAAAAACTAACGAATCATTGTCAGCATACGTGGGACGATGGCAGGCCATGACAGCCCGAATGAGAAACCCCATCGATGACGAAGAATAGATATCCATGATCGTTCATTCGGTAAATCCTAGCATTTCAGGATATCTAATCTCGTACCCATACGTAAACTTCTCTCAGCTCATCCGAGTTGGAGAACAAGTGAAAGCCAAAATCAGAGCCGGAACCATTTCCCCATGGCCACACCAGGCCTCCACAATCAAAAGAAACAAAGTCGAGGGGAAATCCGTTGGATATGGGAATGGAAACGACAATGGTCCCGCGCAACGCACTACGGAGGTCAACAATATCATTGCCAACACTCAAGGCAATCAGTACGCTCCACAATCGGAGCTACAACAAGACAGGCAGTACCAGCCACAATTGAATAGGCAGTACTAACTACAGCAAGCCCAACAGAGATATCAGGCACAGCCGCCTCAACAACAATAGCAATAGCCGAGGAAAAATGTGCAAAACCCATGCAAACAGACAATGCTAGGCAGGAAGTTCACCCATTTAGCATAAACATACAGTCAGGTTCTGACAATGTTAATGCAAAAGTAACTTCTAACACCGCTCCAGCCTCGACTCCACCCAATCCCCTGCCACCAGATTACAATGAAAATCAGTATTGCGCATATCACCAGGCTCCTTGCCATCTAGCAGACCGCTGCTTCGCTTTGAAACATGCGGTCCAAGATTTAATCGAAAGATAGAAGATTGTGATCACCCCGTAGGCTAACAATATAGCTTAAGCCAACATTCTCCAAAATTCCTTGCCATTGCGTCAAACGGGACCCAGCACATCCAGTACCTTTACCATCAACCACATTGAGGGAGGGCGTCCCACGTACTCCTTTCCACGTCATTTCATAAAAGTAATCATGGCCGATACAATAAATCGGACATGGAGATACCGACATGTGCCACCGCCTAGGCCACAGGTATTCCTCGAAGCAGCATCGACAACACGGCCTCTCGTCCTTGAAGCAGCACCAACAACACGGCCTCTTATCCTTGAAGCAGCACCAACAGCACAACCTTTCATCTTCCTTGAAGCGCCCCGCTAACCTTGCTGGGCACCCCCAGTCCAAACACCAAGTTTCCTAATGCCTCACCAACTAGCACATGCCCGGAGGATCCCTCCCACACATCAAGATGAGGAAGAAAATCCCATCGTCAAATCCCACCAAGATTCGGTCACACTTCAATTGAAATCATCAAGTCCACCACAAATAGTTCCGGCAACAACCTCTCAGCCTCAAGAACCGTTGATATACCTAGAAGGGCGGATGGTTCCCTCCTATAACACGAAGGCAGTCCAATGCCATTACCCAGAGTATGCTGAAGTGGGCAACAACGGAAGGTATTTCAGGAGAGATAACTAGAACCCAAAGGAAACCTGGGGAACTTTGTTGGGAATCACCCACAAAACTGATGCTGCTTACGACATAGCAGCTCAGCTCAAATCCATTCCTGCACAAATTTCCATCTGGGAACTCTTATGCACATCAAGATCGCATCAAGAAATCTTTGCAAAAACACTGAATGATGCACATATCTCCCCTGATGTACCTCCTGAAATGGTAGTGGGTATGATCAGACAACTCCTTGCACCACGAGCCATCACTTTCTCTGATGATGAGTTACCACCCGAAGGTCGTAAACATGGGCGCTTATTAAACATAACTATCCGTTACGAGAATTTCAAAGTCCCACTCGTACTCATAGATAATGGATTAAGCTTGAATTTTGCCCTTTGTGGACTGCCGGCCCAACACCATGAGCATCAGAGCCTTCGATAATTCTCAAAGGCAAGTGGAGGCGAAAATAGACATTGAGTTACGAATCGGACCAGATATGACTCTTGTCACATTCCAGGTCATCGACATCCTACCTCATTTAACCTTCTATTGGGACGACCATGGCTCCATGCTGTCGGAGCCATCGCGTCCACTCTCCACCAAAGGGTTAAATTCTCTTCGAAAAATCGGATTATCTCAGTGTTAGCCGAGCCGGAAACCATTCTACCGGTGATGGTCAATACCCCAAAAATCGACATTCCAGTGATTGACGTCCAGCATACAGAGGGTGAAATATCATATCACAGTTTCAAGTTTGAAATTGTGAACTCCATTGCCAACCCTCACCCGCTTGTAGTCGAATATGTCATCCCCCCTGCTGAACGGTTAATCCTGAATTACTGTACCGAGTTCCATGAGAAAGGTATGGTAGTAAAGCCAGTGCGTGCCAACGTGTAAAGACAAGGACTAGGATATCAACCGACACCAGAAGATCAGCCCCAAGGTCGAAAAAGAGGCAATCGTTCAAATGCACACTCATCGAGTTTGTTAAGGCCGGAATGGTCTGTGGTGACACGATGACTTTTCTTGAGGATCACCTCCAGTGGCTCAAACTCACAGAACATTCCAGCCAGGAATCCATTTGGCCGCCCATACGGTGGGATAAGATCCTCAGGACATCAAAGGCACACTCAATGCTAGGGGCAGAATCCCAGGATCCATCACATGAAGCTAAGGGCATGGAAACAGGACCATCCGAGGAGGACCCAGGACCAGGAGTACCCATTATAAGCCATTCAAGAAAGAACAAGGAAGCACCCATCTTCACCAACAGTCAAGGGGAAATACCCCCGCCACCAACTCAGCAGCACAAGGGGAAGAAGTAGCGCATCCATTGGATCGATAAAAGGAAGTGGCCTTCCCTTGACTGGATAGACATCAGGGTCCCACCGCAAGGTGAACCCGAGGAGCCTGAAGAGCTCTAACTTCTGAGCGAAGAGATCGAATCAGATTCCGACTCTGAGCCTAGCCCAGTAGACATCATGGTCGTTAGGACAGATGACCCACATGAACAAACAGAGTAGAACAAAAGGATCGAAAGGGGGAAAGAACCGGGATGAATGACCATCCCCCTGACGATCGAATCAGCCGGTGAGCCGCCCATGAATGCCGGTCTTTAAAAAAAACGGCAATGTAAATAGCAGTTGGTACCCCGGACCAGGATAGGTTCAATCATGGTTTACAACACCATCCTGTTCGGGATTCCTTGGCGACATAAAAAAATCAAAAAACCTTCAAAATACAAAAACAACAGATATTTCCGAAAATATAAAAAAAATCAAATATTTCTCAAAATCACAAAACATCAGAAAATCTTCAAAAATTAAAAACAACAGAAAAGTTTACAAAAATCACTAAGCCAAACACACCACTTACAATGCCAGAGTTCGAGGTCGACTCATATGATTTCGATCTAGAGTTGGATTTCGAGCTCATGCGTTTGGATGAATCCTAGGATGAAGGAAATGATGATACAACTCTCGAACTCAAGGATTCCCTCGAAAGGTTCGAAACAAAGGCCAACATTGTGGTAGATGACTTCAAAATTGTGAACTTGGGATCACCAGAACTCCCTAAAGAAGTGCGCATTGGTAGATCACTGTCCCCAAAGTACAAGCAGAGAATGATGAAATTTTTGAGACCGAGGTTGTCCAACTTTGCCTTCTCTTACGAAGACATGTCAGGGCTCGATGAAGATTTGGTAGTACACCACTTGCCAACAAAGCCAGACATGAACTCAATCAAGCAGAAACTCCAAAGAATGAAACTAGAATGGGCGCTAAAAGTTCGTGATGAAGTTATCAAGAAATACAACATGGGATTCCTAGTAGTTTCCAACTATCCAAAATGGCTCGCAAACATCGTACCAGTTCCAAAGAATGATAGCAAAGTCAGAATGTGCATCGACTTTAGGGACCTTAACAAAGCAAGTCCTAAAGACGATTTCTCTCTGCCTCACATCGACACACTGGTAGATAATACTGCTGGACACAAGATGTTCTCCTTCATGGACGGCTTCTTCGACTACAATCAGATTAACATAGCCATCGAAGATTGTAAGAAGACCTCCTTCATCACAACATGGGGAACTTTCTGCTACCGGCTTATGCCTTTTGGGTTGAAGAACGCAGGAGCCACGTATCAGCGAGCCATGACTACCTTGTTCCACGACATGATAAACAAGGAAATATAAGTCTGTGTGGACGATATGATCGTCAAATCTCGCACGATCGAAGGACATTTCGAAGACCTCGAGAAGCTCTTCGACAGGCTAGAAAAGTTCAAGCTCCGCCTCAACCCACAAAAGTGTCTTCGGCGTAACCGGAGGCAAGTTGTTAGGTTTCATTGTCAGCGAAGATGGCATACAAGTGGACAGGATCGAAACCAAGGCAATCATTGAGATGCCGCCACTAAAAACTGAAAAGGAGATTCGGGGCTTCCTCGGAAGGATCCAGTATATCAGCTGATTCATTGCGCAGCTCACACCAATCTGTGAGCCCATATTCAAGCTTCTCAGGAAGAACTCACCAAAGGAATGGAATGATGACTGTCAAGAGGCCTTCAACAGGATTAAGAAGTACCTGCTAAATCCTCCAGTACTCATGCCACCTACTCCAGGTAAGCCACTACTGTTGTATATCTCCGTCGCAGCAGAAGCAATCAGATGCGTCCTCGGGCAACACGACGACACAAGAAGAAAGGAGCAAGCGATCTACTATCTAAGTCGACGATTCACAAGCTACGAAGCCAAATACTCTAGCTTAGAGAAAATGTTCCTCGCCCTAGTCTGGGCAACACAATGGCTATGACAGTACATGATCGCTCACCTAGTCTTACTGCTCGCTCGCATGGACTCGTTGAAGTACTTGTTCGAGAAACCAGAACTGATGAGCAGGATCGCAAAATGGCAACTACTACTTTTCGAGTTGGACATCACCTATGTCACTTAGAAGGCAATCAAGGGGCAAGCATTGACCGACCACCTAGAAGCACACTCTCTGCCTGATTACCAACCGCTGAAGACCTTCTTCCCTGACGAAGACATCCTCCTAATTGAAGAATAAGAAGAAAGAAAGGCAGGATAATGGACACTCTTCTTCGATGAAGCCGCAGACTCAAAAGGAAGTGGAGTAAGTGTCATACTCTACTCTCCCGATGACGTCCCAATTCCCATATCCAGGCGATTGGCATTCCAATGCACCAACAACGTAGCAGAATATGAAGCATGTATTGCTGGTCTGAGAGAAGTCATCATTCTCAATGTAAAAAAAGTTACGAGTCTTTGGAGATTCACAGCTCATCATCAATTAGACGAATGGTGACTGGAAGACCAAGGATGAAAAGCTGATCCCTTATCACGCCCATCTGTAGAATCTAACCGAGGAATTCGAAGAGATCACATTCTCTTATATGCCCCAAGCCAAAAACCAGTTTGCGGACGCTCTGCCTACCCTCGCTTCAATGCTGGAAATCCCAAAAGGAGTTGCTGAATGGGAACTCACCATCGAACTCTAGGAGGAACCCACGTTCTACCTGCAGATAGATGAAGTTGACCCCTCCCCCCCGAGCGAATGATTAGCCATGGTACACGAACATCAAGGAATATCTCAAACATCAAAAGTACCCGGAGGGAGCAACATCAACTGATCGTCGCACTATCCAAGGGCTAGCGGCCCAGTTCACAATCATCGGGGACATTCTCTACAAACGATCCTTTAATCAAGTCCTTCTCCAATGCATGGATGAAACAAAAGCTACCCAAATCATGTCAGAAATCCACGAAGGACTATGCGGCCCACACATGAATGGACATATGATGGCAAAGAAGATCTTACAACTCAGATACTATTGGCTAACGATGGAAACAGATTGCTGTAAACACTTCAGGAAATGCTTCAAGTGTCAGGAACATGCAAACCAAATCTATGCGCCTGCTTCCGAACTTTACAACCTGACGACATTATGGCCCTCTCTATATGGGGACTTGACATCATCAGCAAAGTCAACCCCACAGCTTCAAACGGGCATGAATGCATCCTGGTGACAGTAGATTATTTCACCAAGTGGATAGAGGCAGCATCCTACACTACCATCGCAGCACTTCACGTGGTCAAGTTTATGAAGAACAATATCATTAGCCGATATGGGATTCCTCAGGTCATTATTACAAATAATGGAACTCCGTTCATCAATAAAAGGATGGGTGACTTTCTCGACAAATTCAAGATTCAACGTCATCGATCAAGTCCCTACCATCCTCAGATGAATGGTGGGGTCGAAGCTGCAAACAAGACTATCGTCTGCATATTGGAAAAAATGGTCAAAACATATCGCGACTAGTCAGAAATGCTCCCATACGCACTCTGGGCCTATCAGACGTCTGTACGATTTGCTACAGGCGCAACTCCATATGAACTTACATATGAAATGAAAGCGGTGCTACCAGTTGAAATTGAAATCCCATCACTCTGAGTATTGTTGGAAAGAAAATTCGAGGAAGGCGAGTGACAACAAGTAAGATACGATCAACTGCACTTAGCAGACGAAAAGTGCATGTGTGCGCTAAGCCACTCACAATACTACCAAAGAAGGATCGCACAGGTCTACAACAAGAGGGTCCGCAAAAGGAGTTTCAAAGTCGGTGACATGGTCATGAAACGCATCCTACCACCACACTTGCCAGATCCCAAAGGAAAGTTCAAACCCTCGTGGGATGGACCCCTTATCATTCGAGAGGTACTCCCAGGAGGCGCTATTCGGCTCACCAGTCTAAGAGGTGAAGATCTTCCTGAGCCCATCAACACTGATAACGTGAAAATCTATCATGGGTAACTACACCTAACCTTGTCAATGAGTACAATCACAAAGCTGTACCTATGACCCCTCCCACAAAAAAAAGAAAAAAATCTCCATCACTTCTCCTAAAAAAAAAATTAATCCCATCGCTCCTCCCACCAAAAGATATCCATCCTTCCTCCTGCCAAGTACGAAAAAAAAAGAGAACCTGTCATTTCTCCCATCAGAGGTTGATACCCACAAAACAAAAACAAAAACAAAAACAAAAACAATATATATATATATATACCAAAAATAAAAAAAAAAGGGGAAAGAAAAAAAAAACAGAAAGCCTCAAAGAGAAGAATGAAAATGAGAAGAAAATAAGACTATCCCCAAATAATCCGACCAAAAATAGCTTATGATTGTGATCAAAGACAAGGACAGGAAGGTAACCAGATGGCCGGCTATGAAGGAAGTCTCTTCGTCTTTTCCAGCACTCAAATAAAAAAAAAAAAGAAGAGAAAAACATGCCTAAGCAAAAAGGGCGAGTTGAAAACTCGAAAGGGTAGCTTGAGTAAAAACAGCTGGCATGTACCAGACTTGTTGAAAACCTAAAAATGTACTAAGGGTAAAAACAGCACAGCCGCCTAGGGGCAGGCAAGAGCAAAGACCCGGGAGGTAGTGAAAATCTGAAAGGACACTACGGTTAAAAATGACGGGAAAAGCCGGCCGTAGTGAAAACTTGAAAGGGCGCTACGGGTAAAAATGGCTGACAAAATAAAAATAAAAGTGCAGGTACAGAAGAAGCTGATGCAACAAATACCACAATGAGATACAAGGGAAGATCGACTTCGGATCAGTACTCTATCAGACTCTGGCTAAAGCCAAAGGACATGGTCCTGGACACACTCTCAAGAAACCATGATCTCTAGTACACAACCCAAACTACTGAACACAACATGGGCTAAGTTCAATATTCTGATCCCAATCATCCACATATCTAAACACAAGCGAGCATTGGAAAATTTGGCACAAACAAAATTTTCCATCCCTTTAAAATACATTACTTTTTTCCTTTATAAAAACAAAAACAAAACAAATCCATGCATACAGGAGAAGTAGTTGGTCAAAATCAGGGACCCCAGGTAAGCTCATATACCTCGTACATCGACAGCCTCTGCCTAAGCCTCTCTATCTCCATGCGCAGGTAAAAGACATCATTCCTCTCTAGGCGATGCGCAACGAACATGCTCTCATCATACCGCCTCCCTACCGCTAGCCAACGAGCCATGTCCTCACGAGAGTGAAGAAGGACGGTAATCTCAGATATGAGATGGCCATGTGTCGCAAGAAGAAACGACGGATCAATGAATGGTCACTCCTCGAACGCTTCCAGCGAGTCATCAACACACGAGGAAGATGAAGTGGTATCACTAATCATATCCTGATCAGCGGCCTTATCCACCAAGTGCCAACCTGGAACCTGACGATAAAGCGACTGCTCCGTCTCAGCGCGCAATACACTGAGGAATCTTCCATATTCTCCAGTTGCGGTCAATGCAAACAGCTAAATAAGATCCGATCTCTTCCGATTTCCCCAAAGGATAATTGAATCCGTACATGATACATGTACGATTGGCCCGATCTCTATATCTGGACAGTCGTACAAGTAGAAATAAGTGGATCTATCTCTGAGAAGAATAATCAAACTCAAAGTGACAACAATCCATTGTAACCAAAGTATCAGAATTAGAAGATCACATGAAAAAAGATTACTTACACATACCTAGTCCAGGACGTTCACAAAATTTGATCGAGTCCAAGTCGGCATAGTTAATTCCCTGTAAGGCCGCATCAACACGCAGGACAGCTAACCACTTTGACGATCAAATGGATCGAATACTCTTAGGATGATTACGTAGCAAAGGAACGACAGACCAAACAGTACAGGAATCCTCGTAAAGCTGCACCAACGCGCAGAAGCCCTACTTTTAGATTTACCCTCTAATGCTATTAACAATCTGACATGAAAGGGTTATACTTGGTGACCCGTTATTCCGCACCAACGCGCAGGGACAATCACAACGTTTTTCTCAGCCCTCATGATATGTGCAAGTCGTTTCTTTTCCAAACAATCAGTTGACAATGATACAATGACAGGCAACATATTCGAATCACCATCTTTTCTAACAAGGAGGGTGGGGTGTCCACTCGCTCTGGCCTTCGGTTGCTCGCAACCTCGACTAAAGAGGGGCATTTGTAGACACCCCACCCAAGCTATCATCTTGCAAAGATAAGGATAATTCGGACCATGATCAACAACCTAAACCTAAAGCCCTAATTCAAACCCTACCCGAACCCGAAACCCTAATCCAAACCCTATCCGAACCTGAAACCATAATCCAAACCCTACCCGAACCTGAAACCCTAATCCAAAACCTTACCTGAACCCGAAACGCTAATCTAAACCATTAGAACCTCCCAAACCTAGCCCGAAATCCTAGATCTAGGACCCATTCGAGCCAAGACAGTTTAGAAATACAGCCGGCCGAGCCAAAAATATGAAAAAAGGACCACCGGACAAACTAGCGCACCACATGAGGACCACACGTTCGGGTCTGGCCCGAGCGGTAGTTGGACTACCGCCGGCGATACTCCGATTACCTCTGCTCGCCGGACGCGTGTGTCCTCCGAGCAACAACAGGCACAACGTCCGAAAGTCAACTTTCTCTAGGAATTACCCCCTATCCAATCCTATTTACCATTTTACCAAGCCTAAGAGCCAATGAGAGCATGTCACGTGGCATGTCTCTCTCCTCAACCAATCACCACTTGCCATCTCAGCTTTTACCCCTCCTAAACCTCATAATTACCATAATGACATTGGAGAATGCTATAAATAGCCCTCTCCTCCTCTCATTTTCAACAACCACAACAACACATCCATATCCAAGAGGAAGAGTGAGAGAGAAAGGGAGGAAGAGAGAAAGGAAGAGAGTGAAGGAGAGGGAAGGAGCTCCCAAGCCTTCGAAGTTCTAATCTTTTAAGCCACCCCTTAGCCTTCTCTCTTGACCTTTTTCAGCCCTTTAGCGTAGCCCAGTTTGGTCCTAGTCTGGTCCATTTGTTAACTTATACAAGTTCAAAGCCAAAGATCCATTTATTTCATACATAATCATGATATTTATTACCTTCTCAACCCCCTTGCTCTTCTGGATTTCTAGTGAACATATGCTTTGTGACTTGCCGTACACCAGATCCTGTCACATCAGAAATTCCTAGTATTCTAGTCCACTTTTATTACTTCATTTGCATGAGCATCATTACATCCGCCCTCTAGACACGCCGTGGAACGTATGGTCTGTGGCTTGCCGAAATCTCAGATCCGGTTACATCAGAAATCCGAGTGTGTGCCTAGTCCCATTTCAACCACCACATCCATCATCCCTTGAGATTGTTTAACCATACCAAGTAGAGACCGTACCCTTGTACGGGCAGAGAGTGTGCTTAACACCTTCCATCTTTGTAACCACGGTCCCTTACTCAGAATATCTAAAATTGCAGATCCGGAGTCAACTTAAAGTGAGAGAGTCTTTGAGACTTCACATATCCTGCAGGTTCTAGCCAACTGCGCGATTCTGAGATTTATTGGCTAGTGGTGACTCCAACATCTACAAATCAGCCTAGTCACCCCACTACTAAAACAAAACTTATAAATCAACGTGGGCGCCGATTTTCAATGTTCATACCTGTCTAAACTGACAGAAATCAACCAGCAAACAATCTCGAACAATATTTCAACCTGTCAAACGGTATTTTGACTTGTTTAAACTGGCAGAAATCAGCCCGCAAGCTATCAAAAATTTCTGGCAGAATTTCGACCTGTCGAACTATGCTAAATTTTTATCGATTTCTTATCGGGCTTCTTCAAGTCTATGTGTATTAGGAACGTGATTGATTCCCTTCCTACGTGAGGTGCTAATGTGGCACACGCATGAAATATCCTAAATGGCCCCCACTGCTTATTTTAAGTCTTGTAGCCCTGAATTGAAGCCCTGAATATGCAAACAAGCTTGTTGGGTTTTTCGTGGAACGGAAATGGGAGGTTTTGATTTCAATCCTTGATTTGCTTTGGGACTCGTTTTTTGTCTATATCCGTGCAAGTTGGATCCGATAAAAAATTCAAGTGGACACACCGGAAATAGGGGCTCGCCCCATAGAACTCTGGCTGGTGTCACCGTGTTGTTCATATGCCATCCAATCCGTTCATCAGTCGAGGCCCACTAGGGTGAAGACACATGTTGGTGACTTTTATTTTTGGGGATTTTACAGTAAACTACCTACTTAAATAGAATTTACATTACGTTCCTTTTGTTGGCTGTGTGAGCGGAGGGGTGGCGGCTGGGACGGGCCCCACCGTCATGTTTATGTGAAATCGACCCCAACTACCAGGTGGGTCACCTCCTTTTAGACCGAAGCCCCAAAGCTTAGTTCCATCCACGGTTCAGGTGGACCACATAATTTGGAAACAATGTATAGAGCAACGATCATACTTCAAACTATTTCCCTTGGTTTGACCTACTTGAATCACAAATGAACCTATTATTTGGTCTCCATGACTAACTTTTAATATGGTATCTAATGGTTGGAGTGTATTTCATATAATTATCATGGTGGCTATGTAAAAATTAAGTATAAATGGTCTCCTAACTATTTGATCTAATTTCATATATTGGTGAGTGGATTTTATATACATAACAAATATTCTTATTTTATACAGGGAAATGGTACTATGAGGTTGACCTCATGCCAACTTCTCATGAGGTCAAGCTGTATGGGCCCATCGTGATGTGTGTCAAACATCTACCCCATCAATTAGATGCATCATTCCATGTTGGGACATGGGCTTAAAAATCAAGTCAATCCATGACTTGTGTGGGTCACACTACATACAAAAGTTGAGAGGGATTACCCTCCCATTAAAACATTCATAATCATTTATTGGGCCCACTGGGATGTGGTACACAAATCCAGCCCATCCATTGTGTGTGTCCCAATTGGATGAGGGGTTAGACCAAGTTTCATCGGCATCCAAAACTCAGGTGGGCCCTGCCAAGTGCTTTTATATGTTTTAGTCATGTCTTCACATAGTTTTAGATGGTATGGCCCACCTGAGTCTTTTATACGGTTGATTTTTGGGATATCCCATAACCTAAAGGGGACCCATCAAATACACGGTGTTGATGTTCAACATACATCACGGTGGGGCCGACTCCTAAGTTTTGGTGTGACATCCAATAATTGGAGTGAATTTCATATAGTTGTCAAAGCGGGCCATGTAAAAGTTAGTGTCGACCCTATTTCCTCAATAATAGATTTACATACATGTCAGAGTGGGCCCTCAACCAATGGAGGTTGTTGAGAAAAAAAAAAAAAAAAAAAAAACAAGAAGAAGAAGAAAAAAAGAAAAAAAGAAAAAACAAAGATTAAAAAAAGGATTTGATGGTACACCACCCTTATAATTTATGGGGCCACCATGATGTGCATGTGAGACCAACTCTGATAATCAGGTGTGTAATCTCACTTTAGTTCCTAGGCTAAAAATATTGAAGCTGAAGTGTGATTCTGTTTGGTGATGCGAAGGAAAGAATCAGGAAGAAGAGGCTTATTTTTACAGGCCCACCATGATGATTAAATGAAATCCACTTCAAGTATTAGATGTACTACTAAAATTTAGGATTGGAGTAAAAAAAAATAAAAATCAGGCCCATCTATGATTCATTTAAGCCACACCAAGGGTACAATTTTGGTGGATGATTATTGTCTTGTACAATGTTTCCAATCATGTGGTCTACCTAAATCATAAATAGCAGGGAAAATCCCCTTTTCTTCCTATGTAGTGGCCCGTCTGAATTTTTTTTTATTGAGCTGATTTTTGTAAAATAACATCATTGGAAATCTTACCGTTCACGTGTTGCACGTCACTGAGAAAGCCAATCCACCTTTTTTTTTTTTTTATTGAGCTGATTTTTGTAAAATAACATCGTTGTAGATCCTACAATTCACGTGCTGCGGGTCACTAACAAAGCCAATCTACCCTTCTTTTTCTTTGTCAGTGCACAACCCATCACCAGTGCAGACTGCCCTGTTAGCAACACCATCCAGCCTTCTTTTTCTTTGTTAGTATACAACCCATCACCAGTATAGACTGCCCGTTGGCAACCCCCCACTTGAGAATCGATAGCAAGACCTCAGTGTTGAAACGAGTTTATCTTTACCCAGTTTATTACTTGAGCCATGGATGGTGTGTATCCCCCAATGGTTACCACATGAATTTGGGACACGGATTAGCTACTGAGAGGTTGAGTAGGGAGACTTGCTACTGAAGTGACGCGCCAAGTTCTGTGGGCCCCACCATGATGTATGTGTTGTATCCACACCGTCCATATATTTGGAGAGATCATTTTAGGCCATGTTCCTAAAAATCAGGCAGATCCAAGGATGGAGTGGACCCCATCACAGAAAATAGTGGGGAGAGTGACGACCACCGTTGAAACCTTCCAAAGGTCTGCCATGATGTTTATTTGAGATCCCACCTGTCCGTATATTAACGACGACATGAAAGAATGGAAAATACAAATACTAGCTTGATCGAAAACTTTTGTGGCCCTTAGAACTTTTTAATGGTCGGCGTCACTCTCCCTACTGTTTTCTGTGGTGGGGTCCACTCGAGCTTTGGATATGACTCATTCTTTGGATCTTACCCTAATATTATCTTTCCAAATGGATGGACGGTGTGGATACAAAACACACATCATGGTGGGGCCCACAAAACTTGGTGATGTCACTTCAGTAGAGAGTCTCTACTCAACCTGTCAGTAGCTAATCCGCGTCCATGAATTTGAAAGTTTTTCGACATGGCCCACCTAATGAAGAGATAGATCTGATTTTTGCGACCTTCCATGGTATTGGTAGGGCTCACTTAATGCACGGCTTATGAGGCATGCAATATGACAGGCCCTTGATGGGGCTAGATTTGATTGGGTCATTTACTGCTATTAGATAAGAGCTGACACAAAGCATGTATGAAAGTTGTGATTGCTCCGGCGGTAGGCTCTCCAGAGTTTCAACTCCCGGTCAAAGGGTTCGAGCACCCATAGGTGGTGAAATTCCATTACCGCATAAGTGTGTGCGCGTGTGTAAAAAAAAAAAGAAAAAAAAGTAGTGTCCCTCTCGTGAATCTCGGGGCATGCTCCATCTACCATCGGAGCCACACACTGGACGGTCTGGATTGACATGCATATGTGCCACGTGTACAGCAGATGAGCTTCTACATTTAGTAAACTGTGGCAAGCAATTTCCTCTTTTATACCAAAACCAAAAATAAAAACTGAAATGATCAGATACAGCTGCCTTATCAAATATATGATACAACCATTTTCTTCCCGCCAACATGAATTGATATCCTAACCGTAGAAAAGGTGGGCCACATCATGATGATCACTTGTATGAAAATCTGACGGTCCACTCATTGGTTGATGATCCACAGAACACTACCATCAGCTATCCCTTAGTATTAACTTTGTATTCCACTCTACATTATTTTTTTTTATTTTTTATTTTCTCTTTTATTTATTTATTTATTTATTTTTTAGAAGCCAGAGAAAACCCTAATCCATTAATAAAACCATATATGTATATGAGGAGAGAGACGGAAAGAGAGAGAGAAAGAGAGAGAGAGAACGGATTTCAATCTCTAAACAAAACAAACCTTTCCTTTCCTCCACATCAAAGCATGGTTGCTCCAAAAACAAGTCCAAAAAACGCATATCAGCAGAAAAAGAAAAGGAGAAAAACCGGACCCACCTCCATCAACGGTCAGATTTCCACTACCTTAATTTTCATATAAGGTGATCATCATGGTGTGGCCCACCTTTTGTACAGATAGATATTCAACATGACACATTTTCAGATAATGATTGTATCATAACTTATCATACCCCTACTCCATCTGATCATTAAAAAAAAAATACCCCTACTCCATCTGATCATTAAAAATAAAAAAATAAAAAATTCTATGAGGAATGATAGTAGTGAACTTTCATCTTCACAGTATCCAAAAAACCCAAAGAAACAAGTGCTAAAGCATACACATACATGAAGTCAGCGTCATGGCTACAACATACACTAACTCTAGCTATGTATACTTAGTCCTTGCTAAATCATACACCATAAGTTATTATTATTTTTTGGGTTAGCTTGTTAGTATACACCCATGTCAGTACACACTGCACTGTTAGCCACCCCCACTAGGGATCGATACCAAGACCTCAAGTGTTGAAATGAGGTACCTCCACTCAGTCTACCAGCTAAACTATGGATCGGGGTGTCACCATAAGTTATAAACACACACAATAACTATTTTTAATGCAAAGATGCATACATTGTAAGAAATTTTCAAAATCAAAATAAATTTCAATGTCAATTGTCCAACACTATGAATTCTCAATAACCCATATTACAAACTTAGGTTTTTTTTTTTAAAAAAAAAAAAAAAGAAGAAAAAAAAAAGAAGAAGAAGAAGAAAACAAACAAACGATTCTATAACACAACTTGAATTAGTCCTTTTCATGTATACCTATCTATAGATGCTTTTGAAGATCATGGACCTAGGATGCTAAGAAATAAATCGTGGTTAGGTAATGGATCGCTAATAGAAAATTTTCTCAACCAAACAAGTAATCTTTTGATCAGTACCTGTATTTTGAATCCGCCATAGCAAATCTTTTATAGAGTTAGGAATTATTTTCATTCTTGGATTATCCATTACTACTGAAGAAGCCATTTGAGCATTTTTATTTTATTTTTTTCCAAATCTCTAGAGGAGAGTCGGTTTCCATGCATGACATGAGAAAGACTTGTGGCCATGCATTTCAATAGATTTTCATTTAGATAAGTAATTTGGGTCTCTCTCTACATTACATTAACATTATCAAAGGCAAACCATGTAACATGCATGTATTTTTAATTATTATATATCCCGCACATATCCACCCATATATACATACAACCCTTTTGACAATGATAGTAACAATACACCTCTCTCCCAACCTCCAAAACCACTCACCAACTCTCTCTAAGTGGTTTTCACCAACCCCTACAAAACCACTTTTCATGGGCGTGGAGATGGTACCCGTGGCACGGCGAACCTAGAAGAAAATCCACGGCTAGGACTGTTACTCTCTTCATCCCAACCACCCTCATCGAAGTTCTGAGAGTAGCTTAGAGGGTCATACCTGAAACTGCCTGGTTTTGGATGCTTGCTCTTGAAAAAAACCATTTGATTGAAATGGTTACTTACATGCCTTTGTCTCTTACGCCATGAAAGCTTGAAGAACTTCAAACGACCCCAACATGAAAAAAATCCAACTTGGTTTTCTTCATCTCTTTGGGATGTGGATTTCTCCATGGTTTTGTATTGATGTATTCGAGCCAAAAGCTTGTGGGGAATGTTTTTCTACGTGGGGCTGTTTTTCTTTTCTTTTGTGGTGGATGGATGAGAGCCTTTGGTTGTTTTAGATGTACAGGACCTTAATGATAGTTTACCACCATTTTAAAATTTTCTAAATTGTTGGTATCTGATCCGGACCATCCAAATTATGGGGCAGATAGTGGGTTGAGGGAATGTTCAAAATCATGTTGATGGATTAATCCTGTACATCAGATTGGTAGACATCAAAATGATGGTTGGAAGTAAGATAGTGAGTGATCTATATTCAATGGGAAAAATCATACAGTTATCATTATCTGCTCAGTTTGGTTTTTAAGTTATCATCCGTCCATAACTTGGGTCATGAATTTTGGATGGTCTGGATTGCTAAACAGCTATGCCATTCGTACGGTGCAAGTGTCACCACCATTTTTAAAATGGTGATGAACTATCATGGTAAGAGTGGGTCCCAACTTTGAGTGATTGAGAAGGAAGTATCGATTGTACTCAAAATCATCACTCGTCGGGTAGTCTGGTGGGGCCCACGTTCCATTATCCGAACCACCCATTCTATAAACCGGTGGTGTGGATGCCCCGCACATTAGCTATTGCCGGCCCCACATACCTTTAAATGAACGGTTGACACTGAAGAGGCAACAGTCGATATTCTACATGAAAGCCGATAAAGCCCTTTAACTAGATGGCAGGAGCGATGAATAGATAAAATCATAGAACCTGTGCACCTAGGACCATCCACTAAAAGACTCACCTAATGAACGGTTTTGATCGCCAAAGATGGGCCTAAGTACCGTAGTGAGATTCATCAGCTGTACATTTTCGGGTGGGTCAGCAGAGTTCTACACCATCTTCGATAGAGAGAGAACCTGTCATTTTGGTTTTGGGTTTTGGGTTTTGGATTTTGTTATTCTTTTTCTGGACAGTTTGGAATATTACAAATGCTGTGGAATCTTGAACGAATGATGGTGGTTGGACAGTGCCCCGAAATGATAATAAGTAAATGAAAGTTGCAGGGCTACTTAGTCATATATGTGTGAACCCCTTCTCGCGCGTGAAGATGCACGGCCTAATGATGCCCATGCTTTCTTGGCTCTCTTAACTTAGGTTAGTTATAGCTTTAATTTGACTTAAATGTGGGATTAATTTAGATGTAAAAATACATTTAACTTGGAATCTTCGTTAACTAAAATAAGCTTGGAATGTACAGTTGGCTATAAACTAAAATCGCTTAATGGTGGGAGAATTATAAGATTCCCAAACTCAAGTTACTCGTGCGGTTGGTTTGCAGCTGTTAATTAAAGGCAAGTGCCTTAATTATGAAAAAAGAAAGAGTTATGCACCATTTTCCACCCATGCGACACACGGCCTCTACTTTACGAGATTGAACAATTTTTTTTGGAGATTTAGAAAAAACTTCCAAATATAACAAAGTTAAGCCATACTACATATGCCGTAGTGCCACAGTAGGTAAAAATGAACAAAGCAATACCAAAGTTGAGAAATCAGACAAAGTTAAACCATACTTCATAGACTTTTTAGAGCTTGGGTATGCGAAATATTAAAGAAATGAAAGTAGAATAAAAGCGTGAGTAGGTGTAGATGTTGCAAATGTGTAGGGAATGTGTGGAGTGTAATATGGCTTAATTCGAGGTGTGACAGGGAAACACAGACACCTTCTTCAGTAAAAAGTGATGGATGGATGTCCTAAATTTTGACCATTCTCGTTAATTTTTATGACGGCTTTGGCTTCACATTGACAGATAGGAGAACGTGGAGAGAGGAATAGTTTATATAGGATAGAGGGTTAGGCACGTGCTATTTCTGAAGTAATGAACGTTAGTTGCCATTTGAGTAGATTCAGACAGAGCCTACTCTATTTGGTTAAACCCTCTAGCGACGCTCTTCTTCTCTCCTTCGAATTGCTCTCTCTATTCGGTACTCCCCCTCCATCTTTGGCTCTCTTTGGCCTTCCATCCCTGTCTCGTTTCTCCATCCTGGCTCTCTATTAACTCTCCCTTCTGTTAACTACACATTGTCTTAAATAGGCAAAGGGGCAATGACACGTAAGTGTTATAGCTCAGATCAGAATACGTCGAGCTGAGACCATCCCCGAAAACAACATGATCAGGTGCAGGATCCATACGCTCGAGGAAGGCTCTGATTGGTGGCCAGGACGACTATGTGCAGATACAGTGTTGTAAGGACGGTATCCATGCAGATATGGTCCCGGGAAATCCGTTTCTAGGATTACAGATTTCACACCACCATTTTTTGAATTTGTAGCCTTTTTTATTTAATGGTGCTTCGTGAGTGGTATTGTGCTCGTATGCTTTCGTCACCCTATTACTTGTGCACCCTGGTCATGGTTTATCCATGCCAATGACTATCTTCATGGCACAATTTTAGCCATACATGTGTCCAATTGAAGTTAACAGGTTGGATCTAATCCTGTTCAAAGTGGGGTGTCAATAGATGTCATTCTTTAGAAGAGGTTGGATTACAACCGAATGCCAAAGCGAGTAAACACCCTATATTGGATATAGACACGCACGCTTGTTCTATTCCTTGCCAGAGTGTCGTTGACGAGAGGCTTAACTGGTTAAAGATTAACATGGACGTCTTATGAGGGTTAGATTTTTTTTTTTTGCAAATTATCCTTGTGCATTATGCGGCTTTATGGGGCATCAAATTACAACCCTTTCACATCGTGATTTGTATGTGTGCATCGAATGAGTATGCAAGTCTAGATTGAGAGTGGTTAGAGCCATGCGCTTTCTGCAGCCTTATGAGGATAACACACTTTGATATAAAAATGTAGTTTTTAATGTTGCATGATTCCCTAGGATCACTTGTAAGATAGGTCACTTGTAATGGGCAGTTGCCTACATATTTTACTACTTTACGAATCTCCCACATTACAATGTGTTAGGTTTACAAGTGTCCCGGACTAGAGTTATCCAGGTTATTCTTTCATCATTCGAGTTCTCATCACCTTAGTTGTAATAGACTTGGTTTTGCTAATTCAGAAGTAATCATTTGGTATTCTAAGACGATTGGGCTGACAATGAGAGTTTAGGTTGGCCGCCCCATGTTCTACATATGATATCAGAGAAAACCAACAAGTCAAATAAAAACAAAATCAATTATTGGTGTTGCATCAACACTCACCAAGAGGTATGAAGACCGCATGGTGCCTCGGATGCCGAGTGTGTTATATTTTTAAAGATTTTTTAATTTTTTAATTTTTTAAATTTTTTTAAATTTTTTTCAATTTTTTAATTTTTTTGTGAAAGATCCCAACCTATAAAACATGGTTCCATGGAGTTTTTATTTCAAAATATTTTTGAAATAATTTTCTAGGTAATTTATTTTGAAGATATTTGCTTGATCTCACGAGTGGGCATTATCCATCGGTTTTTATTTTAGCCTCTTTGTTTTGAATTTTTAAATAAGCCCGACTTGCTCTCGTTTCTGCTGAGAATTGCAATGGTTACAATCAAAGTTGGCTTTTATTGCCAAGAGATTTTTTTTGGAATTTTTTTTAAAAAAAAATAACTCTTACCTATCATCTCACAATCCATTAGATGTGATCAAGGTTAGCTTTTATTGATACATGCTCGCTGCTCGATGTCCAACTTCAGGCATGTTTTTAGTCAATGTAGAGGTATTCTCTTTACTATCCAGGGTGCTTTTGTACCTACAAAGAGAAAGACATCACTTCAGTTAGAGGATTAAAGAGCTGGTGTAGAGGGAGCGAGACTCACCTAGGCAATTTGCTAAGGTTGTTGTCTGGTTGGGCATTTCAGAGAGACGCCCATGGCTTGAGTGATGTAACCTGTAGCGATGGAATTTTTTGTGGGTGTTCATTTATATACATGCATGTGCACCCATTTTTTAGGCAAATGTAACTTCCTACAGAAGAGACAAAATAAAAAGCTTTATATGCTAGTCTTGTTTGAATGATATGTTGTTCGGATTTTGGTGCTTTAGATTTCAGGGATCAGACACTTGACTATTCCAATGTTTGTCCTCTGTGAGATTTAAGCTTATTCCTGAGGGTTTTGGATAACCCTTAGAAATGTGGATTAGAAGTATCTTCGTAAATTTGAATTGAGTTGAAAGTTGTTGAATGTCAGGGTTTTTTCACACTTTGCCTTCGAGATACAAACCCAGGTTGGAGTTGAGGAACGCCTTGTTTCTGCATCTCTTCTTTTTCATTTTCAATTTTTTTTTTCTATTTTTTTTCTTTTTACCATTTTTACCTATAGTACCTTTGCAGGTTTTCAATATGTTAGGTTTTTCCTGTCATTTTTTCATATGAAGTCCTTTCAAGTTTTCACCACGTCACAGGTATTTGTTCTTGTCTGCCCCTTGGCAATTTTGTTTTTTTGTCAATGACACCTTTTCGAGTTTTCACTGGGTCTGTTGTGCATCCACTGTTTTTACTCGAGGTGTCCTAGTGGGTTTTCACCTTGTCCATTTCGCTTTAGACATACCTTTCCCTTCTCTCTCTCTCTTTTCTTTTTTTTTTTCTTTTTTTTTTTTTTTTCTGTGGTCAGGAATTCCATCATCATCAACCAAGTGACGCTTTCCAGATTGTGAGAGGCTTTGAAGTGCTTTGCTCAAGGTAAGGATCTTTACTAGGGTGGAGGAGGTTGGTGGGGTTTTGACCCCATGGACTCTTTTTCTGTGTTTTTTCTTTTTTATTCTTTTTTCTTTATATGCCCTAATTGTTTCTTGGAATTTTTGGGCTACTTATTTTTTATTTCTCTCTTTCTTTGTTTTTTGTACCCATTTTTTCATTTTTCCTAGGGGGCATGTTGGTGAGGAGGGACACAGTTCTATCTCATGTAGTATTTCGCATCCACCCTGCTATCCATAGTGAATTTTGATGTAGTTAGCGTTGGTTGGATCAGGAAGATCTTCATCCTCCATGTTGGTGGGGTAGAGTGTTCCTCCAGGAAGTACTTCTCGAATGGTGAGCAAGCCTTCCCAAGTGGGCCTTCGTTACAATATCTCCTACTTTGAACGTTCTTATGTGGACTCGCTTGTTGTATGCTCGTACGATCCTCTTATGATAAGTGTGAGAATAGCATAGACCTCGCACACGCTTTTCGTCTATTAGATGTAGCTAATCTTAATGAGCCCGTAGCAATTCTCCCTCTTCAACTTCGCTTTCCAACAATATGCATAGTGAGGGCATCTCCACCCCAACTGGTAGAATAACCTTCATTCCATGTGTAAGTTTGTATAGAGTGGCGCCCATTGTGGTGTGTACAGACGTTCGATAAGCACAAAATGCATATAGAAGCTTCTCTAACCAATCATGGTATGTTTTTACCATCTTTTTGAGGATGCAAATAAGCATCTTGTTGGTAGCTTCAACCCCTCCATTCATCTTCGGTCGATAAGGGTTTGATCGGTGCCACTTGATTTTGAATTGTTTGAGAAATTTGTCCACCTTTTGATTTACAAACGGTGTCCCATTATCTGTTACAATGACTCGTGGAACTCCATAGCAGTTGATAATGTTGTTTTTCAGAAACTGTACTGTATGTGATGCTGCTATGGTGGCATAGAATATTGCTGCCACTGATTTGGTGAAATAATCAACTACCACTAGGATGTACTCGTGGCCATTGGATACTTTGGGGGTGATTTTACTAATGATGTTGATACCCTACATTGATAAAGGCTAGGGTGTCATCCAGTTATATAATTCAAAAGGGGGCATGAATCCAATTCACGTGACCCTGACATTTGAAGCATTTCATGATCAGCTATTAGCAGCAGTTTGTTTCCATTATTATCTAATAGTATCCTAGCCGTAGAATCTTTTGGCTATTATGTTTCCATTCATGTGCGAACCACGGGACTTTTGTCATGATTTTTATAACTATGGTCTCGTCCACGCATTGTAGCAGGATCGTTTGTACCTGATGTCACCGTTGATTGTGAACCGCATGGCTAGTCACTAAATTGTGCAGCAGTCTGTTGGCGTGACGCTTTCTGGATACACCTGATTTTTTCTAGATGTATATTTTTTTAATGTCGGTATATGACAAATGTCCGTCAAGTGGCCAAGGCCTTCTTCTTCTTTTTTTCTTTTTTTAAAAAAAAAAAAAAATTAATATCTCAGAGGTATCAACTAACTAACAAATCCGTAGCCTATATGACTCAGAGCCTCTCTCTCACCCAAATGAAATAGGATGAATCAAATTAATAATTTTCACAATATTTCCATAGGATACATGAAAAGATGATATAACATTATTTAATATAGTGAGATTTTTGAGTTTTCATTCTTCTTGGATTTATCATGAAATTATCGCAATTTTAATGAACAAATATTTTAGTGCATGTTTGGTAGATGGCAGAAAATGGGGTTCATCTCATTTTAGTTATAATTATGTATTAGATACTAAGACAATAATATAATATATAATTATGATTAATTAAAAGTGAGATTAACTCATTTTCAAGTATCTACCAAACCGGCACATGGATACTAAAGTGTTTCAATATTTTCAGGTATTTATTAACTTTAAATAAAATTTAAATTCTTTTCATTTGGATGGAGAATTTTCAATTTATAAAAATCAAGAAAAAAAAAACCTCAAAATATAAAAATCTGCAGACGCGGATCACCCACCTCGGTAGTGGGTGGTGAGATGACGTGGCAAGGTTTTATTGTGGGCATATACTGTAAGAGATGGCCCATGTATTAATCTTAAAAAGCCTGGGCCAAATCTCAACACGTCATCTCACCACTCTGCTGGGGAACCCAACACCACAGCCACGTGGTATAAGGACTCTGTGGGACCATCTTGATATATGTGTTTGATCCACACCGTCCATCCGTTTTTCCATATCATTTTAGGGCATAAACTCAAAATCGAAGCATATCCAATACTCAATTGGACTACACTACATGAATTAGTGAGGATTGAACGCTTACTTTATAGGGCCACAGAAGTTTTTGGAGCAAGCTGATATTTATGCTTTCCCTCCATCTAGGTGTGTGTGACCTTATGAATGGGTAGGATGACAAACAAACAAAGGATGACAAACAAACATCATTGTGGCCCTAGGAAGGTTTCAACAGTGGATCCCCACTCTTTCATGTGGTGTGGTCCACTTGAGCTTTGGATATACTTTAATTTGGTCCCATACTTAAAATGATCCCGCAAAATGGATGGGCAGCATGGATAAAACACATACATCACAGTAGGCCCCGTGGAGTCCTTACATCACGTAGCTCTACGATGCTGGGTTCACCATGCAATCTGTGTCCTTGCGGGACGCGGTTTGGCTACTGGCGCTGCTACAGCTGTACAAGGGTTTTTTGTTTTTTTTTTTTTCGTTTTTTGTTTTTTTTAAAGTTAGCTTGTTAGTACACATTATGCCAATACACACACTCCATGTTAGCCACCCCACTAGGGGTCGATGCCAAGACCTCAAGTGTTGAAACGATGTATCTCCAGTCGGTCTACCAGTTAAGCTATGGAGCTGGGTGTAGCTGTACATGAGTTGACTTAACTTGGTCAGCTCACTAAATCTGACTTAGAAAAGCTTGACTCACCTTAGCTTGAAATTTAATTTGGACCAAGTTGAGTTGGTTTTTAGAGCTTGGAAAATTTTCAAGTTGAATTCGAGTTTGCCTAAGCTCGGCTCGACTCGAATTAAACCCCAACTCAAACCGACTAGGATCATATCTGTTTGGTGACTCGGTTATTTTGAAATGGATGCTACTGGCATGTTTGATGAAATGACTCAACGAAGTGTTGGCAAGAAATGAGTAGATACGCTGAGTGTTTGATTTTGATGCTACTCTCTGAGTGCTCGGTGAAATACTAGTAAAAATGTTATTAATATTTTGCTTATTTGAGAAATTGAAAATATATTGTTAAGTGTTTGAGAAAGCGCTGTGCAAGTTTGAACTCATATCAAACCAGCCCAAAATGCTGATCAAACCGAGCTGAGAAAGCCAAATAGGCTCGAGGACCGAGCCAAGCTAAGTTCAAGCTGGGGTTAGCTACTGGCCGAGCTGAGGCTAACTGTGCCAAGCTCTACTCGTGTACGGCTTTAGCTAGTGGCATGTGGACAGTAGTCGGTGCTATGCATACCCAACCATGATGTATGTATATGTTTTATCCATTCCGTCCATCCATTTTGAAAGATAATTTTAGGGTTTGCTCTAAAAAAATGAGCTAGATATAAATCTCAGGTGGACCACACCAAGGGAAAACAGTAATGATTGAATGTACACCATTAAAAACCTCCTATGGCCCACTGTAATGGTTATCTGACATCTAACCTGTTGATTAGGTCATACAGACTTGGATGAAGGGAATAAATATATATCAGCTTGATGAAAAACTTTTGTGGCCCCAAGAAGTTTTTAATGATGGGCGTTCAATCACCACTGTGCGGTCCACTTGAGACTTGGATTAACCTCATTTTTGGGCTCATACCATAAAATGATTGCTAAGAATAAGTGGACAGCATGGATGAAACAAATACATCATGGTGGGGCCCACAGAGCACCGACCACTAGCCATTGGCTAGTGGAGGGTCAGCATCCAATCGGTTTCCGTCTGTGCGCTCCTTGGGTTCAGAAATTGCTAAGCCGATGAATCGCCGAGGAATCCGGATCTTCTGCTTGCCACAAGCAGAAAAATCTTGCTTTCCTACGTCGTGATTGACCCACGTCATCACCGACGTTGTCTTCTCGCGGAAATGGAGATTGAATCCGTAAGGAGAGGATCGGGATTCATAGAGATTTGTCAGTATGCTTGTGAATCGCATGCCAAAACCATAGGGGCATTTTGGGTATTATGATGCTTGAATTTAAGAATGTCATTTTCAGATGGCTGTGATTGGCTACCTGGAGATGGACTATATACCACCCAATGTCTAGATTCTCCTTCACCTGCTTGCTCCCATATGGTCCGCTCAATGCTTTTCTCAAAGATATTCTAAGGTGATTGAGAGACAGAAAAATCAGGGCCGTCCATTCATCGGATGAACCGTACATTTATGAGAAAAATGGACGGCTAGATTTAAAAAAATGTTGTATTTGAGGCCTGATCCGCTACAATGCTTTGTCCGTTAAGCTTAACTTACAATGCATTGTGTGGGGCCCATCCAATCCGTCCGTCATGTGCGACCCCTCGTATCCTCCTTAGCCTCCTAAAATCAGAACCATCAAGAACTCAAGTGGGCTACACCACAAGGAAGAGTGGGGATGGGGGATGCCCACCGTTAAAAAACCTTTCAAGTTGTCTGTGGGGCCCAACGTGTTTTCTATCTACCATCCAATCCATTCAGAAGATGTTTCCCGCTGGGTCGAACGGAGACCCAAAAAATGGGACATTCTATAGCTCAGGTGGGCCAGGTCACGTGATTTTAGATGTTTTATTTATCATTTTACATGGTGTGGCTCACCTGAGCTTTGAATCGGCCTGATTTTTGGAAGGTAAGGATATTATGAGATGACCCATATGATGGACAGATTGGATGTCATGCAAACATTGTGGTGAGCCCCACGCATCATGTTGTAGGTTAAGCTTAGCCTACAAAGCCTGGTAATGCATCCGGCTCCAATATTTAAAATATATATATATATATATAAATGATAGAACGGTGGAGGTCCACGCACTGATAATTCCCAGGATGGAAATGGAAGATTCTAGCTGTATAATATTTGGTTATTTTCTTGGTTGGATGTGGACCCTTGCTGGATTCTCTTTCTTAATCATCTATCTGTTTACCATCCATTGAAGGGCTAGGATTTTCCAATAGAGGGGCTTCGCCTTTTGGTGCGCCGTCCCATCCACAGTGGGGGCCATGATATCTACTGTTTGGATGATTGAACCAGCCGTACGTGCCAAAATGAAAAAAACCAAACGATACGTGCAACTTCTCGGCCCACCACTGTATCCTGCATCTGGACCAACATCCATTATACACGTGTGGCTAACTACACATATGGCGTGCATGGATTGTGGGCAAGCATTTTCAAGGTGGCCCATCTGATGAACGGGCTGGATTTCACACATTTATCCTTCAAACGGTCATAACTCTGCCACACGTATGTACCTTGAAGGTGAACTGCTAGCGCAAATTCCCGTCTTTTCAGACACGAGTGGCCACCTAATGATCATACAATTCTGACTTTTGGATCAGGCATTCACTGAGGCCGGCCTAATGAACGGCCCTGATGTCTGCACTGATGGAATGAGTGATCCCAATCAACTAGTTTGCACCGTCTGATCATGCAGTTATCATGTTTTTGATGTATGGAAGGTCCTAAATTAATCTGAAATATCAGCATGGTGGGTGGTGGGCCCTAGCTTGTGCACCGCGACGCACTATTCACGTTTTGATGCATCAGGACTTATTTAAAAAAAAAAAAAAAAAATAGAATTTTAACAGCTTAATACGTGCGGCACGTGTACAAAATCTGGACCTGGGGGAGAATGCCCATGAGATCCACGCCGTCCATTAGGTGCACCGTGTCGTGTGCACCCTACAAGCCAAAACGTAGGCCAGTCTCTTCAGGCCACACCATAGCGAAGAGTTTGGGTGAGGACTTACCACCATTAGTTGCGTGGGGCCCAGTGGTCTATATCTGGCATCCAAACCATTTATATTATGATTCTCACTAGAATGCAGGGACCATCCAAAAATCACGCCATGCTGAAACTCAGTGGAGCCACACCATGTAACTTTAGAGGTTTCATGGTTTCCTATGGTGAGGTCAACCAAAGTTTGGCATCAGTGTGATAGTCAGGGTCAAGACCAAACATCGAGTGGCGCACCTGATGGACGGTGTGGATCTCATGCATATAAAATATTTCCCTGGGTAGGTGTAGGCATTTCCCCATATAGGAGTGCAAGTCAGGCAAAAATTCCTGAAACAGAAGCTAGTCAAACGAGAAAAGTCGATTGATTGGATTCAGTAAGTTTCCTTCAAAAGGATTTTCTGGACACTACTTTAACGGCCGTGATCATCGAAAGATGCAGCAACAGGGCCCACATTCAGATACAGACTAAGTGGATCTCAAGGGCACTAGTCAAGAGCCCACTCATCCTCCTTTATGATTGATGCAACAATCATCCTTTAACAATCAGTCAAAAAAGACTATCTTCTTTGATGGTCCATTCGGTATATCATCCACCGTGGGACCCACAATGTGTACGGTCAGATTTGGCATGCATGTATTCAACCCGTACGGCAGATGAGTTGCCACAACTTAGGGAGCTGCAGCAAACACAAACTAGCCCGGAGTTGCAGGTTTGCCATCTAAGAGATGAGACCGGATATTGCTTGTTCAGCAACGGTGGGCCCACCATGATGTAGGGGCCACGTCCAATCTGTACAAAAAAACGTTAGCCCCTTCAATATCCCAGGTCCCAAAAATCAGCCTGATGCAAATCCCAGGTGGGTCACACCACAGGCCTGATCTCCCCAGGATGCCCAGCATTGAAACCTTCTAGATTGTGTGTGGAGCCTACCGTATTTTGTATATGCCATCCAATCCATTCATAACATACGCCTCGATATGATTAACTGGCTTCCAAAATTCAGGTGGGCAACACCCATGTGATCTAGATTGCATGTGAGGCCCACTGTATTTTGTACATGCCCTCCAATTCATTCACAACATGCACCCACCATAATTAATTGGCTTCCAAAATTCAGGTGGGCAACACTATAGGTTTGAGGCACGATTTTACACAGTATGGCCCACATGAATTTTGGGCTCAAAGGAGAACACGACGGGGCGCACATGATGGATGAATTGGATACCATCATGGCCTCCAAATAGATGAGGAACCAGCAGGAATGCAGACATGTAAACTATTCTCCTCAAAACAGAGTGCAGACCTAATCGATTCTCCTCAAAACAGCTAAGAATTCTGAAAATGGGGACCATGCGTGTGCAAAATGAAATACCGTGCTGATGCTTTCAAGCATTCATTAGTTAACGGGTCTGATACGATGAGAATGGTTGAAAAGAGAGAGCCATACATTCAAAAGGATGCTGCACAATTCTCGAAGAACCAGACCTGGGAGATTGGCAGAGCTGCAATGCTGATGATGTCTAAACCCCTGGCCGTGTAAGGTTCCAATACCTGAAATTCACAAACACCAGTTTTGCTTATCCAAACCAGAAAGTCAGCCGATTGACAATCGCTTTATTGAATATCCGGTGTGACTAACGTTTTTAAATTCTTCTTTTGTCTTTGGTTTCACCACTAGTTGTTTTGTCACTGAGTTGGAAGGATGATTAATACTCGAAGTGCCCATCAATCACTTTAAAAAGAAAACACACGATTATATGCAAGAAGAAATTCACAGTTATATCAAGGAAAAAGCGGAAATCATGCTTGATATCTTCCCGACACTCAAAATCGAAACTTATCTAGTGAAAATGAGTTTTTGGATTGCAATAAATTTCATGATCAATCAGTCTAATTTGGTGCAACCAAACACACCCTCAGAGATTATAATTTATATTAATTATGGATTATCATGATTTTTTATACTTGCAAATATTATAATAGACAATTACTGCTAACTAAAATGAGATGAACTCATTTTAAGCAGCAACACAAATGGGGCCTAAAGGTAAGCCAGGAGTGGGTGGAAGTGGTGGTGGTTGTAGGGACCACTGCTGTAGATTTATATTTGCATTTTGGCATGCATATGGGACTGTCCAATCTAATTGCTGAGATTAGAGTGATGGTCGATGGGCAAGGGCATTGTGACCAGCTGGGTTTGGATGATGTAGAGTTGGGAAGTGACTCAAAGCTATGGCTTAGGTTTGAAGGCCTCTCTCCCCGGGTGACTCAGTTTTTTATTGAAGCTTATAAAGGACTTCTGTTTGAAATGGTCAATTTGAATTAAGAATGCGTGTCAGTAAAGTAATGAGGTGGCAGATGTTTTGGAAAAATGGGAATATGTTTGAGAAGAAGCAGAGTTCATGTTTTGGACAAGGACGTCCTGTCTTAGTTGGAACCACAAGGTAACTCTTCGACAATATTGCAGAAATAAGGTATGTTGCATCAGATGCTCCTAGACGTTTTAAAGTGAATAGATTGCTCCTGTTTGAGTTTTTGTGCGCTTATCGGTGGCCCCGAGCCTGGATAAAGGAGAAAGGTTCAGGTAGGTAGCTGGCACAAAACTTTGGCCATATCCTTGTTCTCACAAATCTTGACATGACAGTGGCAGTGGTGGAACAGCAATCATGTAGCCAATCCAAATTAGTTGGTATAAGGCTTAGATGATTGGGGGTTGGGGGGTTACAATCGGTGCCTCCGAAACAAAAGTGTGTCGGTTATGGATGTCTTCAGAAGAGCGAAGTTAGATGTTCTAGATTGGATAAATTGTATTAAAGCCTCCAACCATAGTGATTGGTCCGTGTTGGCTGGGCTTTAGTTGTGTTTTTTGCCTTTTCGATGCTTCTTTTAATAAATTTTTTGTCATCTTTAAAAGAAAGAAAGCAAAAAAGGCTTCGATGACGAGGATGATGATAAAATGGTCTGATGAGATTTCTGAGTAAGGCCTTTATGCCCCCTCTTATATACGGGTTAATAGTTCCCTATCAATAAAAACACTGTTGCCTAAGAAAATGGAAAAGATTCGGTCTCCAGATAGACAATCTGGTGGGTGGGGAGGAAGAAAGTCCTCACCATAGACAATCTTTGGAAGAGAGGGATGGTGCTCCCAAATGTCTTTTGTGTATGCAAGATGAGGAATCAGTGGACCATCTCTTTATGCATTGCTCCCATGTAAGACACATTTGGGCTGATATGTTAGGTCGTTTTCGGATGATGTGGGTTTCCCCGAGTTCAGTGGATGCATGTCATACCCTCTTGATTTGGAGCCCGCCTTGGGAAAGGTAGATCATACCTTTGGAGAATGGTGCTTCGTGCTATTTGGTGGGCGGTTTGGGAAGAAAGGAATGCGAGGTGCTTCTCCAATATGAGCAAGCCTTGTGCGAGCACATCCCATAGGGCGAGGAACTTAGTTATCGAACGGGCCTCCCCTCTTGTGATCCTAAGCTGAAGAATTTGTAATTTAGGTTTTCTTAGATAGTGTGGGCCGTCTTCTCGGCGCCCCTCCTGTATTTGTATTGTCTCTTTTTAGTTTGCTTTTAATAAAATTTCAGTCATCTTTCAAAAAAAAAAAAAAAAAATAAAAATCTGGTGGGTGTTGGGAAAGAAATGAGCCTCAAGATCATATATTGACATGGTCAAGGAAATGTACAAGGGAGTGGTAACTAATGTGAGGACCTCCGGTGGGGAGACACATGAGTTTCCAATTACAGTAGGCCTCCACCATGAGTCAGCATTGAGTCTGGATCCTTTTGCATTGGTTATGGATGAGTTAACTAGGCATTCACAGGAAGACATTTCATTGAATGTAGTTTTTGATAGATGAGAGGGGGGGGGGGGGGGAAGGACAAAGCTAGAATTATGAAGAGATGCTTTAGAATCTACAATTTTAGCCGCATAAAATCAGAGTATATGAAATGCAATTTTAGTAACTTATCAGTGTGGAAACAAGGAATTAGTTAAGATTGAAAGCCAGTAAGTATCCCAAAATGATCACTTCTGATATCTATGGTTGATAATTAATGAGAACGGAGAATTTGGGAAGGATGTTGCTTGTAGAAATAGAGCTAGGCAGATGAAGTGGAGATGTTCCTCTGGAGTTTTATGTGATCAACGCATACCAATCAAACCAAAAGTGAAATTTTATAGGACAGTTATAAGACTAGCCATGCTTTATGGAACAGAATCTTGGGCAGTCAAGGAATAGCAAGATCAGAGAATGAGTATAGCTGAAATGAGGATGTTGAGATGGATGAGCGACAATATGAGGATGGATAGAATTAGAAATTAATACATTTGAGGGAACTTAGGATAAGCCCAAGAGGTATAGGAGGGAAAGTAGACTTGGACAGTTAGGCCATGTGTATCAGCGACAAAGAACTACACCAATTGTAAGGATTGAATCCGTTCAAGTTGAAGCTATAAAAGGATAAGGGAAGGCCCAAAAGGACTTAAAGGACTTGGCTGAGGTAGTAAGAAAAGATCTGATGACCTATGTAACTGAGGATAGGTCCATGAAAGTGGCATGGCAGAACGGGACACGTGTACCACCCCAAGTAGTTGGCATAAGGCTTTAATGATGATGATGAGTTTTGCTTGCCCCATGCATACATGAAAAAAGGGTGATGCTTGTGATTTGAATGGTTCATGTGGGAAGTCAACCAAGCATATATGTGTGATGCATGACATACTCGGTTGTGTGGGTTCCACTACCTATGCTTAATCAATGAAAGTGAATGTGGCACCTTTCGCCAATGAGTGCTTGTGGTATCAGCAATAGAATTCCTCTATAAAAAAAAAATAATAATAAAATAAAAAAATATCATGATTGTGAATCTGCTGCTAAGTAGACCAACTCAGTAGAGGATACAAAATTTTGGAGTTTCGAAGTTTCAAGTAATGAAGTCATATGTAATCTATGATTGTTGGACCCGCTTTGGAACGATCTTGGCAGATAGAGGCATTATTGGATCCTTGAGCTGAGGATGGGTAAATGGTATATTTGTGTCATAGTTTGTGTATGTAGGGGCCATGATTCAGTGATCCAGACCATTGGCCCATCAGGTCCCACCATCAATCCACCTTGACCTGAAAGCCTCCCTGATAGAACAGTCCCCACCTTTTTTTTTTTTGAAGGCTAAGGAGGATCCTAACCTAGTAGTTTGTGGCCTAAAAGTGAATGGTTAGAAGACAAATATATCAACAGTCCACATTAAATTGTAAAATGGCCCAAGATTGGTTTGGGGAATGGTCCATCTACAGTGGTTTGCAACATGCTCCATATGACTCTATAAGAGTTGAGATCTATATCTAGCTATTTGGGGTCTACTCTGGGATGCTTCTGATGTCCTCATTCTTAATTCTACCCTCCTAGCTTTTCCATACATCCATCTCAACATCCTCTTCTGTGCCACACTCATCCTCTCCTCATGTTGCCTCCTAATTATGCAACACTCAGCCCTGTGTAGCAGCGCTGATCGAATAGGTCATAGTGGCTAGTTATTATTCAAATTGATCCTTTTTAGAGGACTACTTAAATCTCAGCTCCTAAAGACACTCCACATAGACAAGTCGAAATAAAGAAAGAAAGAAAGAAAAAGGTCAGCATAAAACATTGTGGAGGCTTACAATATAAGTATTGGGGTGACATGGATGCTGGCGCCCAATTAGTTGGGATAAGGCTTTGACAATGATGATGATGATGATTGAAGCAACATGGATAGCGGACGCTCATGGATTTTTACTCGAATATTCTAAAAATTATATTTCTGAACTTGGGTTTGCAAATAACAAAGTAGAAGATACTCGGAGTATTCAGCTCATCGGGTGAGGCTTCTAATCTAAATTAATTGGTGATGCTTCATTGAGCGTCCCATTGGCTTTAGTAGTTCAAGCTACACACAAAAGGTGTTCCCTTCTTAATTATTTTATATGAAACTGATCAAGCAGCAGAACCAACGCACAATTCTAGGTAGGTATTTCATGGAAGGAAAAGACAACTTTAAAGTATAGAGTCATGCATATTGCTTGAAGTATATCTAACTTTCATACCTATTCTAGCTTGGTGTCTGAACAAGACTCCAACATCCACATTTTGTAACAAAAAATCATTGTTCCACATCCGCTCTTGCACACTCTAGTTCCTCCTCGCAGAGAAGCTTACATTGGTCAGACATCATTCAGCTATATCTCCCACTACTTGTAGAAAGTGAAAGGCTTGATGAGAAATGATCACAACAATGGGATCACAATAGCTCAATGACACCCGATATGGCGGGTACAGGATGTGGGTGATGAAAATCCCCTAAATTCTAAATTCTTGGGATATTTGGTATGGCTAGGACTGATTACAACTCATAAGTATTATCCAACAACTTTACTAAGCTGGGTTTGCATCCCAGTTGGTAGGACTTGCTGTGAGTAATAAACAACGAGCAGGTTTAGAGTTTAAGCCTAGGTAGATTTTGAGTTCGAGTCCAGCCATCCACTCTCTAATTTCTAATCATGTTCAACCAGTGGGTGTTGGATAGAGTTAAAATGTGATTTATGTTGTGGGCATACCTACGATAATGTTTGATATTCTAATGTAGTTTTTGATTTCCTTGTTATCCTGTGCCATTTAGAGGAAGCTTGTCCCTCTTCCTTTGCCGATTGTGCAATGAAGTGTGAGAGAGGACAAGGGTAACTCAAGGGAGAAACAACTAAGCATTTGGTGATACAACGAAAAGTGAAGGATTTTAAGAAACAAATGTTCGAATAATAGTGTGATCATATTCCACACACTCATAATTACAATACAAAGACCTGGTTTTGTGGATTTTAAGGAACATCAGTATTTCGAAGGCTGTGGTCTTCTTGAGGGTCTTAGTTTTGTTTAGGGATTGGACCCCGTAGTTTTTGTTAGCCGGGGTTTTCTTGCCAGCCAGGAGGCTGGTTCTGTATTTTTTTTGTTTCCTCTTTCCTTTTTTCCTTTCTTTTCTTTTTTGTTTTCTTTCAGCTCTGTTTGTGTTTTTCTTCATTTTGTATTTTGTTCCTTTCTACTAAATAAAATTCTCACCTTCCAATTTTTTTTGAAAAAAAGAAGTTAGAGCCATCTAAGGAGAACTGAGGAAAGGTAAACACGTGGAGGGGAAAAAAAAAAAAAAAACTTCAGTAAAACGTGAACAAGATCCAGCTAGAAGATGTTTAACCAACAAAAAAGGATTCATATTGCATTTCAATCAATTGTGCTAAAACAAATTTGCAATCCACAAAGCTTCTAATGCAAGAAACATAAGCATGAAACCCAAATTGCTAAAAACTTCATAGCTTGAAGGTTTGAAAACACATTCAATTTCACACACAACTGTGAAAGCATGAAGAAAAATAATTACAGAAATGCCCCATAGCTTTGAAAAGGAATCTACTAAGCTAACACCAAGGAAAACTGATTTAGTATCCAGGGCGTTGTTAGAAACTTGGAATTCCTAACATGTAGGTGAAATTCATTGTACACAACAGAAGATCCAAGACTTGCATTGATGTCTTCGCCCCATCATGCCTCAACAGGGGTATCATAAAGACTAATGAGCCAAATAGTGCAAAAAACATATTCTGATACCATAGAGACCTAGGATAAATCACATTTGCAGTCACTAACTGACCATGAAGCCCGTATTGCACCTAGAGACGAAGATTGCATCGAAGAGGAAACAAATTATGTAGCAAAAATGGAAATAAAAGCATAGAGCTAGCTTTTTTTAAAAAAAAAAAAAAAAAAAAAACGGCATATTTTATATCAAGTAAAGATTACCTATATCCAGTAAAGATTACCTACTACACAAAAATTCTTCGGAATTACAATACAACTCATGCCAAAATGAGGTTGAGAAAAAGCTGCCACAGATCATATTTATCAAAATTGAATTTGAGTTTAACTTGTTAGGACTGCAGATGATGAACCGATGAAGATACAGGCTCATGCAACAGACAAGATAGTTCAAATCCGTACTTTGTGACCCTAGGTGGCAACCAACAAAATCCACCAGCATACATCACTAGTCGCTCATCTGAAACACCCAGACAGCAAACATCTCTAGCCTACATCTTAACTGCCACATGCTGTGCGGAGCTTTTCTTCATGACCCCTCTCGAGCACAGCTCATTCAACAACTCCAAAGCCTCCTTTGTCATACCTTCATAAGCTACACCTTCGATAAGAATCGTGTAGGTTGCTTCTGTAGGCTTACAGCCTTTAGACACCATATAAGCAAAGAAATCGATGGCACGGTCCGTCTGGCGAGCTTTACAGAGACCCAAGATGAGCGAATTGTATGTGATAACATTGGGTCTGATACCCAACTCTTCTAGCTCGTGAAAGAACTTGATTGCTTCATCAACCTTCCCTTCTCGACTAAGGCCAGCCACCAACGAAGAATAAGTGATTATATCTGGGTGGAGCCCCTTCCCCAACATCTCCTCGAGTAGCTCTACAGCCTTTTCTGTATTCCCTATCTTCGAAAGCCCATCAATTACCGTATTATACGTTATCAAAACAGGTGAGCAACTTTTGCTGCTGAGCTGTTTAAGTATCTCAACTGCTATATCGACCTTCCCATCCTTGCATAATGCAGTAAGCAAGGTGTTATAAGTCACAATGTCCGGATAACACCCTCTAGACACCATTACATCCAAGTACTCGATTGCGCGGTCCATCTTCTTCTCCTTGCAAAACCCATGAAGCAACGGATTGTAACTCAGCGAGTTGGGCATGCACCCATGCTGCGGCATCTTCTCCAAAACATCAATTGCACGGCCCAACAACCCCTTTCTACACAAGAAGTTGATAAGGATGTTGAATGTCACGACGCTAGGCAAACAACCCTTTTGAACCATATCGGCTAAGAGTTTCTCCGCATCCATCCACCGTCCCGTGCTACACATGCTACGCAGAATGATATTGTGGGTAATCACATTCGGTTGACAACCATACAACAGCATGCTATTCAAGAACTTGATCGCTTCATCCAATCTCCCTTCCTTGCAAATCCCATTGATAAGAACGTTGTAGGTAACCACATCCGGTTTACATCCCTTACTCCTCATCTCATCCAAAAGCTTCATCGCCTGCTCAACTCCACTCTCCTTACAGGTCGCTTCAATCAATATCGTATACGTAATGACATCAGGATAACACTCTTTCTGCAACTGATGATCGAGAACTTCCATCGCCTGCTTCAACTTCCCCTGATCACATAAACTACGTAAAATTGTATTATATGTCACAACATCTGGAGAGACACTCATTCGGTCCAAAAGCAAGAGAGCGTTGTCAATCTCGCCCATTTTGCAATACCCGCTGATTAAAACATTATACGTAATGACATCAGGAACGGCCCCCGATTCTTCGACAATCTCCAAAACCCGGGTCGCCTTCTTGGTCTTGCCAGCTCTACAAAACCCACGAATTAGGCTCGTGCACGGGATGATATCAGGAATCGCACCATGGCCCACCATGTTCTCCAAGAACTTCAACCCTTCCTCCAACTCCCCATTCCTAACCAATCGCCGGAGACGGTCATTAGTTTCAAAATCATCAAAACTTCGCGAGAAATGCCTGTTACTCGAATGCGCATCTGGGTTTTTGGGGCGATTCGATAATCTACCGTTAGAACTAGCGGTCTCGACCTTCGTGACAGCCGAAACCCGGTTCCTCTGGTTTTTCCGATACTTTCCGGGCTTTTTCATCTCATCATCAGAAGACAACAAACAACAACAGGCCTTGTAACCGAGAAATCCATTCACACAGGAACTAGTGCTGCTTAAATTGAAGTCATAGAAGAATCTAACCTTAACGCCAACCTCACTCTCCTTTTGAATGCATTTGAAGGGGGAAAACCCAACATGGGTATGTTTGGCAGGCACCACAAAATCCATTTTTTTTCAGGATTGTATTCCAAGAAACTTATACCCAGATGCTCATGGAGAAAAACCCAGAAATATCTGATTGAGATTGAATGGAAATAAAGAGAACATGGAAAGAAGAAAAGAAGATGGGGTTTTGGAAATGAGGGTTTTGCTTACAATAGAACTGTCTACAAATGAGAGGATTTTAGGAGGATAGTGCAGCACAGGGATAAGATTTTATTATTTACGGAGGGATGTCCTTATGAGGGGACTCTTTTGATACGCTGGGGGAGTGTGATTATCCATATGTACGCACGATGCTACTGTGCATTCAATCGAGACCGTCCAAAAAAAAATTTGGTATATTTTGATGAATGGGAGATTATAGTTTCCCATTTTTTGGATATAAAATGATGGTTTAAATGGAGAGTTTCAGCTGTTCAACTTCAAGATGAAAATGCCGGTTGATGGAATTTGATATATTTTTTTTAAAGTCTGATTTTGAGTTTAACCTGTTTCTTTAATTTGGACGGTCTGAATTGATGTATCTGGTGCATAGAAGAGGTGCATGTGTATGAACAGTCAACCTCTTGCAGAGCATCAGTGTTTTTCTCGTTCTTAAGTGGTGTATTGCTATTTGCTTATAGGATGCAACTGGGCCGGGTCGGGGTGGATCAATGGGTCCCGGACCCGACCCATTTAAGAGTTTGGTCAGAAGTTTGGACCAAAAGCCATCCCATTTAAATTTTAGAACTGTCCGGGTCAAAAATATATGACCCATTTAAATCTTGGAACTGTCCGGGTCAAAAATAGATGACCCATTTGTGTAATGGGTCAGGTCGAGTACCATAACCCAGACCAGACCATCTATCACACGGATCCGAGTTTAGGTCGGCTCTAGGACATATTTGTGTTGGGCAAAGAAATTACAATTGAGTTTTTATAGAAGTAATGTTCCACACCATTGAATTAGTGGTGGCTAGGCCCCAATCTCACCCAAGACTGTGTGGCCTTACAGTGGGGCCCACCTTGATTTATGTTTTCTTTGTCCATGCGGTCCATCTATCTTGTCACGTCGTTTTAAGGCATGAGATAAAAAATGAAGTAGATCTAATTCTCAGGTGGACCATATCAAAGGAAACAGTGGTGATTGACCATTAATGGGCCACATAAGTTTTGATTCAAGCTGACTTTATCAACATTTTGGATGGCAAATAAACATTACGCTGGGGCTTTGGAAGCTTTTAACGGTAAGATGTTCAATCACCAATGTTTCTTATAATATGGTCTACTTGAGATTTGGATCTTCATTTTTGGCTTAATGCCCTAAAATGATGGGGGGAAAACAGATGAACGGCATGGATATAGAATATATACAAGGTGGGCTCGATGGCAAGGGCCGCACTGTCTTGGGTAAGGCTGGGCCGCACCTAATCCTCTCCCTCAATTTTGATGGTAAAAAGTAAAGAATGAAGTTGCCAGTGGTCCAAAATTAAATTGGTATAATAAAAAGTTATGGTCCAACTAATGTGAATTTTGGTCTATATCCATTAACAGTGGCGGTCGATTTGCCCATTACAGATGTTATGATTGGTGGATGGTAACATTCCTTTGAAACTCCACAAGGTCGTTGTGAGTGGTGGATGTGGATATTGGAACCCCACATGATGGGTAATAACATTGATGTAGACCATACATCATGTAGGCTCCACATTTGAAGTGGGCTGTCCATTGCACCGGCAACTTTGGATGTGGGCTATTTATCATTAGGGGCCGACCTTTGATGTGAACCATCCATTTTGTAGGCCCACATTAATATGAGGACATGTATCATGTAGGACCTAACTTTGACCTGAGCTATCTATCATTTGGGTTCCACCTTAGATGGGTACGGTCTATCACCTAGGAAATTGGATTGCTTACCTATAGTAAACTCTTATTGTAGTGAGTAAACTTTGTTAGCCCCACTATGAATTCATGTGGTTTATCTATGCTGTCCTTTCGTTTTTGCAGCTCACTATGAATTCATGTGGTTTATCTATGCTGTCCTTTTGTTTTTGCAGCTCATTTTAGGATTGAGCCCCAAATTAAAGCATATCCAAAGCTCAAGTGAACCATACCACAGAAAACAGTGGGAATAATGATTTCCACCGGTGAAACCTTGCTAGGCCTCACAGTGATGTTTATTTGTCATCTAGACTGTTCATATGATCACACAAACATGGATGAAGGGAAAACCCAAATATGAGCTTGATCCAAAACTTCTGTGGCCCCCAAAATTTTTTCAATGGTAGAAGTTCAATTTACACAATTTCCCATGGTGTGGTCCATTTGAGCTTTGGGTATGCTTTGATTTTGGTGTCAACCCATAAACCTCTCTGGTAAAATGGATGGATGGAGTGGATAAGATAAATAAATCACAATGAACCTCACAAAGTTTACTCATTACACTTGGTATACTAGTCACTCAGTATGCAATCCGACTCCATCCCATTGGGCCTCCTTTGATAAGCAGCGTGAGAGTGAGGAAGCCTCCTTTGGCATGTGCTGGGGGGAAAGTAGAGCCTCTTTTGACATGTGCTGAGAGGGAGAGTAGAAGAAAATTAATAAGCAAGAAGGTTAAAAACAACAACTCATCCACATGAGTAACTTTTGGCACTTTAGTTACTTTTATGATGGGACTTACCAAACTAACTTAGGTGAAAAAAAAAAATAACTTATTTAGTAGTATCCAAACAACCCTTAATTAACTACTTTTTCTTCGTTTGAGTTGAGTTTGAGGCTGGGTATGGTCCATTATACCATGACTCACACCGTACTGACAAAAACTGGGTGCTGGTTTAATTGGGTTGGGCTAATTTTGAAAGGACCAAATCCACTAATTGTTGGATTGAATCCAATGACTTGTCAGATAACCTGACCCATTTGCATCTTTAATTGATAATAGGGTTGCAAATTGAGCTGTGCTGGCTCGAGTGGCCCTGAGCCTGAGGGTCATAGGCTGAATATTAGGTTGTGGCCCTGTCGATGCCTAGGACCGAGGTTCTAGTTCAGGGGGCTGAGCCAGGTATTAACTCGGCTGTCACAAGTTGGTCCCATTCAAAGGGTTGTGATCATCCGATCAACAACGTAATATTTTCACCATGGTTTCTCCCAATTGCATAAATGAACGAACAGTCTAAATCAATAATTGGACACTTCACATGTTACTTAAAAGCATTGGTGGCGACATTAGCAAAGCCCATGTATATGTGTACACACACATACAGAAGGTCCGACGGGTTGGACCATAGGTTATGGTCCACCCAGCAGGCAACTTAACTTATCAAGCGGATGAGACATCACCCTGTTCAATAGATTGATTGGCCCCACCAAGAAGAGCAATTAAAAAAATAAAATAAAATCAGCCATATCCACTCATCAAGTGGACCACACTTGTATATATGTTGCTATTTATCACTGGCTATACAGTGTTTGCTACAGTGTGGCTCACTTGATGAGTGGATAGATTTTTTTTTTTTGGCACTAGTATCCACACGGTAAGGCCAACCTATTAGAAGGATTGGATGTCATATATAAGTATATAACAGGTTGGGGGTTGTCCACTAGGTGGACTGTCACTTACGGTCCAACTGGTTGTTGAGAGGTTATCCATGTTCCCAAACCATTTAAAGCACATGGGAAGACCTACCATCAGTCTAAATCATCCATTCATTCATACAACTAAGAACAAGCCATGGTGTAAATATCACACCAATTGAATGATCCTAACCTTTTGAATGGGGCCAATCTGTTACAACCATATGTTGTTATGAGATATAAAAAAAAACATTATTATAATAATCAAATCAAATTGTTACTTCATAATTATGTGAAATACAAAGTGAACTCTCTCTTAGTTGTTTGGAGATGATTGTACTTATTTGTTTCTTCAGTCATCATTTTCAACCTATTTGGCAATATAAACCATTCATTCATTCATTCTTACAATTAGAACTTGTTCCATTTTTTGTTTAAACTTAGCAGAAAATATAGTAGTTTTTTCGAAGATCCAATTAATTTGTTCTCAAGAAGTCTTATTTGCAACAATATCAAATTTTTCACAAAGATTAAAACTGAGAGTTAAGATCTTACATGATTAAATTATGTGATACCTTTTTATGATGATTTTGCCAATAAGATCCTCTAAACGAATTGTAAATGAAAGGAGTAGTGCTATGCCCTTCCATTATTTAGGCCTTTCACTATAAATCTTGTTTCCATCCAGATCAAAGTAGTGGGCCACCATGTTATCATTAAGGCCAATTAAAATAAGTTTTGATGGTTAAAAATATTCATAAACCCGATTAAAACTTTTAAGTGTAGGGTCTTTTCATTTTTTAGGTCATTCATCATAATCAATGTAGTGGACTATTGGATTTGGGCCACCAAGTTATAATTAAGGCCGATTAAAAAAAGGTTTGATGGTTAAAAATATACATAAACCCGATTAAAACTTTTAAGTATAGGGTCCTTCCATTATTTAGGCCATTCACTATAAATCTAGTTCCCATCCTGATCAAAGCAGTGGACTATTAGATCTGGGCACCCAGTTCTCATTAAGGCCGATTAAAATAAGTTTCGATGGTTAAAAATATTCATAAACCCAATTTAAACTTTTAAGTGTACGGTCTTATGATAAAATCATTTGATGAGTACTTGATATAATTGGATATAACATACAACAAGATTCTATATCTATGACACACTTATGCTACCGTGAAAGGTAAGGGAAAAGACAAGTAATGCCAAGTTGTCTCCTAATGGTAGAGGTCTTCCACCACCTTGACTCTGAGTCAGTACCCCCATATAGAATGATTATACATCTCAAAGCATGACGTTCATGTAAGATTTCTATATGGTGGGCATAATTGATCAACGGTCTAGATCTGCCCAAGAGTTGAATATCATGATCGGGCATGTAATTGGACTCCACTCTCAAGTTGTGATTAATCAAAAATTATGTATAGGTGGTGCACTACAGCTGTGTTAAATGGACAATGCCATAGTTGGACCAGGATTCTTAAATTTTTATAAAGCTTAAAGGAAAAAGTTTCATTGGGTTTCAAACTCCCTACACTTAATAACTATATAAAAGAAGATGGGTCCCAAAAGCTACACATGTCTGAAGTTATTTTTCCATCCTTAATACTTTTCTCATAAGGTGTTTGTTTTCTTGATTTCCACCGTAAATAGAATTAAATTGGTAATAATTACATTTTGCCACATTTTGAAGCAAAAAGGATGCAAAAGGCGAATCGTGCATTAAATGCCTGATGAAAAAGGTGATGGCTCGTATGGGAATTATGCGAGATAATTAATGAGTTTCAATACAATGTGTGCTTCTAATCCACACGGTCCATCTGTTTTAGGAGTTCATTTTAGGGCATCAGCCAAAAAATGAGGCAGATATGAAGCTGAAGTGGGCCACACCACATGAAACAATGGTATTAATAACGTCCACTACTGAAAATTAAATCCTTATCAGGGCCAACAGTGATGTTTATTTTTCATCCAGACTGCTCATAGGATCACAAAGATATTGATAAAGTTAAAATACAAAATTCAGCTTCATCTAAAATTTCTATGGCCCTATATAGACTTTTCAACGATAGAGTCAATTCCTACTGTTTTCTACGTTGTGGTCCATTTCAAACATGTTACAACCTTAGCTTTGGGCTCATGCCATAAAATGAGCTGCTAAAATATATGGACGACTTGGATAAGCCAAAAAAAATCACGGTGGCCCCAAAAAGTTTTTACCTTTTCTCCATTTATGTAACAAACATATTTTCACTTGTACTGTTATAATTAAAAATGTTGCTGGAATTATTTGCATAAACAATTATTACTTATTTGCAAGTATTTTCTAAAGTAAAATAAAAATAGGGTGTGAGGTGCAGATCAAGGCTACAACATTTGGACTACAACAATGGCCTCTCAACTAAGTATGAATTTTAGTTTAGTTTTCTCGGTCTCCATCTTTGATGTATTGTACTATCCTTTCAATTCCGCTACAATTCACGGATTATTCTAAGCATTTGTGCCGGTCGTGGCTAACAAGGTATTGAGATCCATGGAACATAAATCTCCATAGTCAATGTCTACTATTGATGCAAAAATTAGGCATCCTCCTTAGACCACTTGAGACCTACAAAATAGGACAAAGATGGAGACCCCGACTGCTGCAGGGGACCCTCCGATGCCAAAGTCAGATAGGCAAGATATGCCTAGTAGAATGTATGGTTTTAGGATATAAAATTATGTGTACCTTTCACTATTAGGGATGCTCCTATTTATAAGTGAGAGAAGAAGGTGGCGTAAATGGAGATTTTCTTATTTAGCAGCGACGTATTCTAGAGGGATTCGGATCCCCAGCGTATCACATTGATCTTTCAAAATCTTCAGCCCAGGTTGGAATTAGTAGAAGCACGCAGTGGGAGGCCGAGGTGGAGAGTTGTTCCAAGGTAGGGTTCGACCAACTTGGGTTCTTTTGTCGAGTTGTTACCGAGCTCCTTTTGGTGTTGAGTAGATTAGCGGTCAGTCGAACTACCTTTGGAAACTGTGTAAGAAGACCGAGGTCGATCTCCTTTCCTGCTCGAGTTGAGCTCTCTGACGTATTAGTTGTTAATCGACCTCGTAGTGTGCACAGATGTTCGACTTGACTTTATCTCATTGGTCAATCCATTTTTACCCATAATATCTACTATGTATAATATTAAGTTTTTATAGACGAGATGATTCGTTATTCACATGACCCATATTATATAAGTTTAAGGTAGTATTAAATATAAGTTAAGTCATAACACTATGAGTTTTAGTTTTCCTGATTGCACTAGTATACTTAAACAATCCAATCCATTGATCTAGATTGATCACTACAACGAATGTTCCATGGACTATCATGAAAACATCAAAGTGATTTAAAAATAGTAGCCATTTGAACAATGGCATTGGTGAACATCATTTACACAAGATAAGTCTAAACAATAATTAGTTCATCTATTTGTTAGGGACCATCATGGTTGATATATATATATATAATCACCATGGTTATGCAACGATAACCATCCTTGTCACGCTCCAAACTTGGAAACCAGGCTTACAAAATTTCTGATCGCTAAATCCGACGTCGACAACATCCATAGTACCCCATTCTCAGCTACCGGTGCCCATACGCCAGATTCCGATCCTTGGATTCTACAAGGAAAATTTTTCAACATACATTTATCCCGTAAGAAGCATGACCATAAGTTTACCCAAATCACAAAGGCAATATCATCATCACATATCCACTAATATAAATACTTGAATACAGTGCTAAAAGGGAAAATACATATATCAAAAATCAAAGCTCCAGAAGACAGTTGTAGACTCCAAGCTCAACGCTGCTACGACCTAACGCCACCTACACGCATCTATCCTGCATAAGCTTATAGAAAGCTTAGAGGGTGGTGTAAGTTTGTGCGATGCACGTGCCATGCATATAAATATCAAAGTAAGTGAAAATATTGACAATCCATAAATCGTACAATATCAGAGTAATACGGAAATATGCTGGTAAGTCCATAAATATCATCAACCTTATCCAAGCTATGCGATGCAAAAACATAATAAGCTAATATCATATACTGAGGAAACAATGTAGATCAGTTATGCAATGCAGAGATATAGTATGCCAAATATCATATACTGAGAATGCAATGCAATATACAAAACCTAATGAGTCCACAAATACAGTTATGATCATTTATGCCATATAAATGCAGAAACATAACAACCCAAAATGTCATATGCCGCGAATGCAGTATGCGGTCGAATGTAATGACCAAGCCAGAGTGTGAAGTCAGGATGATAGTACGTAGTATCGCAAGCTATGGGGTCCATCACAAGGGAATTCTATCTAAACCAGTCTCATACCTAAATTTGGATAGATAGACTCAATGTAGTAGACTCTTGATCTCCGGTTGGTTGTGCGCTCCGACCGAAATCGTGGCCATTGCTAAGGTATACATAACAATTAGTTGCGCACTACCAGCCCGAGTGGATAGTGAATGAATGAATGAGTATAATGTTGAGTATGCAACTCCTACTCAATAAGTCCACATATCAGTACCGTACATCTCTGGGATCATCACCGGGGTTTATTACACTCGACGCCACCTAGCGCCCTATCAAACGTACAACTGGGTAAGTGAAAAAGACCTCACTATCCACCTACCAGCAGTATACCAATACCTACCAGGCTCGTTGATAGCGGACTCATTTATGAGCTGGTTAAACTCAGCCTAACATCGCCTACTCCCTCGGGTGGGTAAGGCCACACCCCCTCTCAACCGATCACGACATAGTGGGAGACGCGACCTACTAGTATTCGGCACTCGGGCGCTCATGTATCCACTCGTTGTAGACGTTGGGGCGTCTTCTAGTACCTAGAGGGTTTAGAAACTTTCACTTAGGGATATCTATGACACCTCATGTAGAAAAAGATTTTCGGTGTCTTATCTAGCCATTTTCGATATGCCTGTGGAGGCTACGGCCCTAATGTCGCTAGGGCGTATGGTGGTCATATCACAAAATGTGAGATGCATGAGTCATATCATCCAGTCATGCATCAAATTTGCGCGTACCGCGCATTCATATAGGTCAACTCCGTCTCTCAGGAAGTCTCATAAACAATCAGCCCAATGGCACATGCTATGCTCAATCATTCCTTATAACAAGCATGTGGATGATGCGTATGGGCATGTATCATGATGTAATACTATACATTTACTCACAATCAGTATCGATAATCGGCCTAACAAAGGGTCTAAGGAAAGGTCACAATGTAGACATTTAACCATCATTGCCCATCATTGTGGACATTTAACCAACATTGCTCCCAAGGAGTGGCCCACATAGAGCCAAACGCATAATGGGATCCGTGGCCTCACTCAAGGGCCTAATATACATCATATTGGGCTCACTTATAGGCTGCATATACATCACGATGGGCCTCGGCACATAGGCGATAAATACATCACATTGGGCCTCACTCATGGGCCACATATACATCACAATGAGCCATAAATATATTACATGGGCCGGGTATACATCATAATGGGCCTCGACACATGGGCCATAAATACATTACATCGAGCCCCAACACATGGGCCGGGTATACATCATATTGGGCCTCAAACGTGAGCCTCGTATACATCAAGTCAGACCGCATTAATAGGCCGCACCAATGGGCTACATCTCATGGGCCTAATATACATCATAATGGGCTGCATCACATGGGTCTTATATACATCAAGTTGAACCGCATCAATGGGTTGCACCAATGGGCCTCATATACATCAAGTGGGCCACATCACATGGGCCTAATATACATCACAATAGGCCTCATTACATGGGCCGTAACAAAGGGACTCATATACATTAGGTGGGCCCTGCATCACATGGGCCTCCTATACATCAAGATGGGCCTAATACACATCATGGTGGACCCCACGCCCCATGAACGGTGTGGATATACTTCAAGGTAGGGTCCACATCCAGTAACAGATGGACGGATGGTTATAGGATACATGCATCAAGAGGCCCACAGTCCACAGCAGATAGTCGTTGCAGATATAGAATATATATACATTAAGGTGAGCCCTACCCGTCCCAGCCTATGGACGGTGTGGATAAGACCTATACATCACAGCAAGTTTCACACAGATAGACGGTGTGGAATACAATACATACATCAATGGACCACCATCCACGTCCAGGGACTGGACGGTGTGAATGAAACACATACATTATGTGGGTCCCACGTGTGGAGCCACGTGCCACCAGGGCAGGCCCCATGGATGGACAGAGCAGATAAAGCACTTACATTGGTGGGACCCACTGTCCTTTGCTGGACGGTGTGGATTTCACACATTCCACATGGAGGGGTCTACGGATTGACAGAGTGGATAAAACACTACATCATGGTGGTGTTCCACCGTCCAGCAACAGATGGACAGTGGAGATATAACACAGACATCATGGTGGGGCCCACATGTGCCATCAAGGCAGGCCCCACAACTTGCTGACATCAATGTCAATACAACAGCTATATAGCTGTTGTGAGGTACACCAGCCGATCCAACCTCCCACCATCCAGAGGTTGGACTGTGAGGATACAACACATCCATCGTGGTGGGGCCACACGTGTGGCCCACCATAACGTTTATCTTCCATCCAGTCTGTTGATAAGGTCATAAAGACCTGAGCAGGAGGAAAAATAAATTTCATATTTATCCAAAACTCCTGGGACCTAAAAAGGGTTTCAAAGGTAGACGTTCAACCTCCTACTGTTTTTTGGTGGTGTGGACCACTTGAGTTCTGTGAACGGCTGATTTTTTGGGGGATCCCATTTCCTAAAGGGGACTCATTAAATGAACGATGTGGATGTTCAACATACATCATGGTGGGGCCTGTGGTGGGTCTACTGTCCCACCCTTCAAACAAGCAGCAAGGACGCTGAGGACGCTAGCAGCAACAACGTCCCATATATATATATTATTATTTTTATTTTTGTAAGGTTTTTCATAGGTGGGGCCCACATCAAGGGGATCCATGCCGACTATTGGTCTCTCTGACTCGTAACAGGTATAACGAGTTCAATATGTAATATTTTTTGGTGTATAGAAACATCGTAGTGGGCCCTAACAGTTTATATCCCCAAAACTACTATTTTCTTCAATGTGGCCCACCAGAGACTGTGTTGGGCTTCTTTTTTTTGGCTCAATGCCTAAAATGAGCTGGGAAATAGGATGGATGGTGTGGATCAGAAACATACATTAAGGTGGGGTCCACGTGAGTGGCACACCATAAATTTTTTGGACCAAGCTGATATTTCCATTTTTCCCTCCAGCAGCGCCTGCTGCTGGGCGGTGCATATACAACACATATATCAAGTGGGCTCCACTGTCCTTTACTGGACGGTAGACAACATTGATGAAACACATATATCAGGTGGGGTCCACGTCATGCCCACCCGTTTTGGATCAAGGCTGATATTAATGTTTTCCCTCTATCCATGCCTGTACCAAAATGGACAGTAAGGTGGGCTCCACCAGCTGGACAGACAGCTTGGATAAAATGCATCACGGTAGGCCTGCTGGCCTTGGACGGTCTGGATGTGCTGTGCATATCAGGTGGGCCACACATCATCAAAAAAATAAAGAGAGAGAGAGAGAAGAGAGAAAATGGTTGTGGGAGGGGCCCCACCACTATGGGCCCCTCTTGCATTACAATACATGCATACGATCAAGGTGGGCCATTAGCCACACCTAGGGACCAAGATGGGATCCTCACCATTGATTGGTGGGTCCCACTTGCCCTATAAAAGAAAACAAAAGGATTTACCTAAAGAGCACTCACCGATTTCGCTTCTTCCAGGCTCCATGGACTCTTTAGCTCCTAGGCTTTCCTTTTGATGGGGAAGATGAAGATTGAAGTGGAGATGGGAGATCTTAGGGTAGGAAGGTGGGCCACACCCTTAGCTCTCTCATGGGAAGCTTGGACGTCCACTCTCTCTTGGGATCTGCTTGGAATGAGAAATGAGAGAGGGAGGAGTGGTGATGGGATGAAAATGGATGGGTTCTCTTGACTTTTGGTAAGAAAGGAATGGGCTAAGCATGAGTTGCTTTGACTTTGGATAAGAGAGGGATGGGTGTGTGATGGGATATGTACTTGACTTGTACATTGATTAATTGATTTAAAATTTGGTAGAGATTCTTTCGGGATTGTAAATACACGGCGTTTTTTTGAACTGAACGTGGGCCCACATCTCCTAGCTTGAGTATCTCCTCAGCGCGCGAGACGTGGTGACGGTACAGTCGTTAAGGTACAAGTTTCGGATTGAGCCAACTCTGGAATATGGGATACGACTCAGGGTTGCACGTAACTGTTATCTATACATCGCGGGTCACCGGAATTCGACCGGGAGGACCGCGGAAGCCTATGGAATAGTACGGTCTATGATACATGTCTCACAATTTTGTCCATGGACAGCTCAGATAAATAGATTGGACTGTCCAATTGAACATATGCAACTAGGAGCACCATATAACTTATAGTGCTCAAAGAGCATTGGACACACACTGATATAATCTATTTACACGCAATTGATTGAAGGGTTAGGATTGACTTGTCATGAAGGATTTCAGGGAGTCCGTGGACAGTCGGCTCAATCATCTGAATGGCCTGCAAACCACACCCCACATGTACAAACTGAAAGTATGAGCGGCTGAGGATTACGTACACACTTCCAAATTCTAACACACCTTATTGCCAGCTCATCTGAGTTGGGCTTGATTCAGTCTAAGGCCCCGTTTGTTAAATCTAAAGTCTAAAGCCTGAATCTAAAATCTGAAGCTGAATCTGAAATCTGAAGCCTAAATCTGAAATCTGAAGTCAAAAAACTTGTTTGATAATTATGGCTGAAGCCTGAAAATTTAGTATTGAATTTAAAACAATCTGTTTGTTAACAAATATCTGAAATGTCTGAAATATGTTAATTTGATCAAGCTGATTTTTGTTTTTTTTTTTACTTCATCTGGGAATGTATGACCTAATCAACATATTGGATGTTAAATAAACAGTACAGTGGGCCCTAGGAGGATTTTAATGGTGGATATCTAATCACTATTGTTTTCCTGTGGTGTGGTCCACCTGAGGTTTATATCCCTCTTATTTTTGGGATAAAGACATAAAATGGTACATAAAAATAGATGAATGGAATAGATGAAACACATGCATCATGGGGGCCACAGAGCACCAACCACCACCAACCGGGATGGTGGCAGGGGAGTAGCCAATCCGTTTCTGTATCCAGCTATATAGCTGGTGTAGATGAGCACGGATTAGATACTGACGAGACTCGCTACTAAGTTACGTCACCAAGTTCTGTGGACCCCACTATGATGTATGTGTTGTATCCACAACGTCCATTCATTTGGATATATTATTTTAATGCATGACCCGGGAAATGAGGCAGATCCAAAGCTTTAGTGGACCCCACCACAGAAAATAATGGGAAGATTGATGTCCACCATCGAAACCTTCCTAAGGTCCACCATAATGTTTTTTCGAAATCCAACCTATTCAAAAGTTTAAAAAGCATTAAAGAAGGGAAACCACAAACATCAGCTTGATCGAAAACTTTTGTGGCCTTTATAAGTTTTTAATGGTGGTGTCACTCTCTCCACTGTTTTCTACAGTGGGGTCCATGGGATCTTTGGATGTAACTCATTCTTTAGATCTTATCCTAAAATGATCTCTCCAGATGGATGGATGGCATGGATACAAAACATACATCATGGTGGGGCCCATAGAACTTGGTGACGTCACTTCAATAGCAATCACGTCCCCGCCCATCTGCTCCAAGGCGGATTGCGTCCAACCCCCGCCCGGACAGATTACCATCCGGGCAAGCTCTGTGGAGCCCACCGTAATGTAAGTATTTTATCTAAGCCGTTCTTCATTTTTCTCATATTATTTTAATATATAATCTTAAAGATTAAGCAAGTCCACAATTCCAGTGAACCACCCCAAAGGATGCTACAGTGATAACGACATCCACTGTTGAAACCTTTTTGAGGGCCACTATGATGTTTTTTTTTACCATCCAGCCTATTCATTAGGTCATGTAGACGTGGATGAAGTGAAAACACAAATATCAGCTTGATCCAAAACTTCTCCAGCTCCTAAGAAGTTTTTAATGGTAGACGTTCAATCCCCACCTTGTGGTCCAATTAATCCTTAGACCTAACTCTTTTTTGGCTCACACCTTAAATAATATGAAAAACTTGATGGACGGTGTGGATCAAACACATAAATCATGGTGGGGTGTAAAGAAATTTCAAAGGTTAAAAAGTTGGTTTTGCATTGCGCAAAGAGAAACAATTGCCGTATTAACTTAAAAGTGGATAATTTTGAAAATAAAAATTTTTGTTTAATAAAAAATTTGTTGAGCGCATTCCGCGTTCACCATTAAGTCAGACTCCTATCACTGAAAAAATTCAGTGAAAAACCTCTTAGCGCTTTCCTTCTTCCGCGTTACTGATGCATTAACAAACACCACTAAACACGGAATATTTTCCCCATTCCGCGTTAAGTGCAAAAATTCAGCGTTAACAAATAGGGCCTAAGTCAGGCATATTTAAGATGCCTCGGCCAAACATGGGCCGTCAACTCATTTAGTGGGCCGCACCTATATGCTGAATGTGAACCATACACAAGCAGCTCGCTTGATTGTCAGATTGACCTATCTTTGGGCTTAGGTATCCATGTGGTCCACCAGATTACCATCTCCGCAAAAGTCTTGCATTTGACTCATTTTTCGGATTATGTCCTAACATAAGATGCAGAAATTGGACGGAGAATTTCTCATATACATCTTGGTGGGCCCCATGTAGCTTCTAACGGTAGGAACGTCCCGCGGCCGGGCAGTGTGGCACATGCAATTCGCATCCCCTCCAATCTGCCATACGTACGTGTAAGACATCCGTGCAATGAAAATAAAGGCCTCACAATGAATATCACTAGACCGGTGATATTAGCAATTGGCCTCCCATCCGAACTAAATGGGAAATTGACGGTCTGATTCAACACAAAGGTGTGACGTACCTAATAATCAGAGGAAATGATGAGACTACAAAACATTAGAGAGCAACCTATTGTATCTGATCAATTCTCCTTTCAAAAAAGGTGTGGCCATGCCCGCACATGTGTAGAAGGGAGCCCATCCACGTACCACCCCATGAGCTATTATGGCACATTTGTACCAGATCCAGTCCATTATTTGAGTTCCCTTGCCTTAGATGCCCTCGCCAAATTTAATCTGATCCGCTTATTAAATGTGTGGCCCATCTCTTCATTGAATCAAACCTTTGGTCGTCCAATGAATCCAGATTTGTGGCTCACCTGATCATATTACCTACCTTTCCTTTTTGCCATGTGATCTTCATGGTCGACCCTACCTTGAGGCTAGCTTAAGCCCAGCCCAGAGAAGATTAGACTCCTTATCAGGGCCATCCCATACTAGTTTCCAACCTACCTTTATACCCCACTTATCACATGGGTCAGATTAGCCTTATTGTCCCATCAATGGACTTTTTCTAGACTGGGGTCGTACCGTATTCATTGGGTGGTATAGGCTTCATCAATGTGACTTTTAGGTTATGGCCCATCCAAGAGGTGGCTCATTATTGGACGGTCCAGATATACCGTCACGTCAAAGAAAAATGGATGCCCTGCATCAAATTAAGAATGTCCAATGATCAATCGGAATGGTTCATTCAATAGTCCATTTTGGATGACATGGCTCTATGTATCCATTTGTAGCCATCTTAGCCGTAGTAGTGTTTGGAGAACGGACGGTCACTAAATGAGAGACCCAGTGTTTAATAGTTTAGCGTCAACCAACGAGAATGACATGTTCATGGCAGCCCAGTAAGGGTGGGGCTTACCTGATGAGAGGTCCAGATCAGAGGACTGGATTAAGTAGTGACACGGCCAGTACCCACCTGTGTGCTGGTCGGTTCTGGAAAATCTGTGGGCCCGCCATGATGTATTTATTTTATCCACTCCGTTCATCCATTTTGAGAGATTATAATTGGGCATGAGCTCAAAAATAAGGTAGATAAAAATCTCATGTGGACCACACCATGGGAAACAGTCGTGATTGAACACCCATCATTAAAAACTTATTAAGCGCCATAAAAGTTTTCTGTATGATCTAATCAACGGGTTGGATGGAAAATAAACATTACAGAAAGCCTTAGGAACTTTTTAATGGTGGGTGTTCAACAAATATTGTTTTCCTGTGGTGCAGTCCACCTGATATTTGGAGCTGCCAAATAGGCTGATGCCTTAAAATAATAATTTAAAATGGATGGACGGTGGAACTCGAAGGGTCACTATCGAATCCGAATTCCCTGTCCGTGTGTCTTTTGGTTTTGGTCCTTAGTGCATTGCACACAGCACACCTGTGACTAAGCAGCTCTATGCAGAAAGGAAAATCCAAATGATTAGTTCCCTTCCCTGTAAGGTTTTCAAAGGACGCTATTTACACGTGACCTTACAGTAATCCGTGTAATCCTTACATGTCCCCCCCTAAAAATGTACAAAGCCTAAACATTAGATATGAGTACCCATCCTATGGTTGTCACAAGTCTAGGTTTTTCTGCTGGATCCTTGCTCTTGATAAGGTGGTAGACTCTTCGGAGTTTCAACACCTGGTCAAGGTTCGAATATCCATAGGTGGTGAAAGCCCACTAAGGCGTGAGTGTGTGGGGGTGTGCGTGCTTGTTTTTTTTTTTTTTTTTTTTTTTAAAAAAGTCTAGATTTTCTCCTTGTTGCAATAGGATTGGGCCACAACAAATATGGCTCAATCACATCGTGACAAGCAAGAAATCCCTACTTGCTGGTCCAGACTTATCTCACACACACTGGTCCAGACTTATCTCTCTCTCTCTCTCTCTCTCTCTCACACACACACACACACACACACTCTGTTTGGTGGACCATTGAATTGTAATCAATTAACCAAATTCACAATGGAGGTCAGCCACTTATACATGTATATAATCAAAATGTCATATGTAAAAGGCATATATGAATGGACAACATGGATAAAACACATGCATCAATGTGGGGCCCACATGTATAGTAAATTTCAAAATCCACTAAAATCTTACACGGGACCAAATGTAATTCCATCCCAACTAATCCCAACCTTTTCCATACTCCTCAAATGCTGGACCGAATTTGCACGGAAGTAAATGCAATTTCAATATCACACTTAATCCTATTTAATACCATGCGCCAAATGCCCCCTACACAATAATTGCATGTTTGGAAATACTCCCATGCTTGGGATGAAATGATTGCTATCGAAAAAACACTAGATTAAGCAAAAACCAATTTGGTGGACCTTGGAAATGTAATCAAGGAACCAAATTCACAATGGCTGTCAGTCACTTGTACACATATGTCACTAGAAAGTCACGTGTAAAGGACAAATATAGATGGACAACATGGATAGAGCATATGCATCCATGTGGGACCCCACGTGTAGTAGATTTCAACCAGAAATCTGAGGACCAAATATAATTCCATCCCACCTAATCCCAACCATCTTCGACTCCCAAAATGGTGGATGAAATTTTACACAGGACCAAATGCAATTCCATTCCACCTAATCTCATTTACCAAACAACCCTCTTCATTGCTAGTTTCACATCCATGGGCGTTGCTAATTTGGAGGATCCTTGGATCACCGAGGTGGGTGAAACCCTGACCGTGGGGCTCCCTATGATGTATATGCCTTAAATCCACAATGTCTAACCATTTTGACCGCTCATTTTAAGCCATGATCCAAAAAAATGAAGTTGACCCAAATCTTAAGTGAACCATACCATAGGAAACAGTTGTGATTGAATCCCCACCACTAAAATCTTTATGGATTCCCCCGTAATGTTTATTTGCCATCCAACCACTTTACACACACACACACACACACACACACACCCCATAATGTTTATTTGCCTTCCAACCTCTTTACACACACACACCCACACACCCACACACTCACACTAGTGGAATTTCACCACTCATGGATACTCGAACCCTTGACCGGGTGTTGAAACTCCTGGGAGTCTACCACCCGGGCAAGAAAGGATCCAAAGACTTAGATGAAGAGACCAAACAGATATCATCTTGATCCAAAGCTTTTGTGGCCTGCAAGAAGATTTTGATAATCATTTACCACTGCTTCCTATGCTAGATCTGATTCATTTTTTCGATCATGTCCAAAATTAAGCTTTCAATATGAATGGACGGCATTAATGTAATCACATGTATCATGGCGGGCCCACAGCCAGGGTCTCACCCACCGCCGCACCCCACATCCATTAGGCCACATGAGGGGAGATGGGGTCACCGCTAATTGGCATCCGTTTTCAAGCATTCAATGTATTTACAAATGGCACACATATATTGATCCTCTTTCTCTGTTAGTTTCACGAGTTCAAGGCAGGAGCCTTTTAATGGAATATATCAAAAACTTAAGTAGGCCACACCACTAGAAACGGTGGGAATGGAAACACCCACCGTTAAATCCCATTTATAGTCCACCACGATTTCTCATACCAGCCATCCATTCAATAGATCATTCTTTCATTCCACGTAAATATCTGCCCAGTCCAAAACTTGTATTCATATAAAGAAGATTTCAATGGTCAGTATTCCATCCTATCATTTCTTGTTGCGTGTTTTCTCAGGTTTTAGATATGTTTGATTTTAATATCACATTTTAATTACGTGAACTACTGCAATAAATAGACAAAGTTTATATAACACAAGCACGCCATTAGACCCCACAATTACCTAAACCTTGATACAGTAGGTGAGTCAGCTTGACTCATCCAAGTCTACTTTAATTTAGGCTAAATTGACTCATTCAAAGAGAAAGATATCAAATATCTAGATTTTTTTATTTTTTATTTTTATTTTTATTTTTATTTTTTATATCCTGTATGGATGATTCGATCCGCAAGAACCTTGATTGGGAATTCTTTGATCGTCTTTCTCCGGGTAAGAATGAACCTAGGATTGAATATTTCAGTCCCATGGTCCAAGCCAAAGTCGCCCAAGTAGGACGGGCTACCCGGTCCATTGCCACCCTTACCTGACGGTCGGCAGGCCATACATCTAAGGTACACTTTTCAGACCATCCTAGCCATAGATTAGACCATTCATTTTTTGAATTTAACATTAGCCACTGGTTAGATTTCTTCCTAACCATTCATTTGTTAATGCTCAAAGAGTCCTCCAATCAGTGGCCATGATCACCTGACTAATGGGCTTTTGAGGTACTCCCCATCCACTATATGGCCCAATAGATAAAGGGTCCGGATCATCCAATACACGAATTGAATGCTTGATAAGTAAGAGTTATAAAATGTTAATAGCTCTAGATCCTCCATCACTTCCCTAAGAATAATAAAATGGGCCATCCACATTGAATAGTGATGCTTTAAAGACCCTTGAATTAATGCCTGCATATGTACCTCTTTGATTGAAATAATTAAAATTAAAATAACAATAATACTGCAATCCACGAACTCAAGAACTCAATACATAAAGGTGCGTTTGGTTGCACCAAATATCTAATATGAAATATCAAGAAAAAAAAACCTACAATTAAAAAAAAAAAAAAAAAATCTACATACTAGCGTTTCTTGAATTGGGGAACATCCCATCTGACTTCCTCAACCGCTAGCGGTGGTAGGTTAGATTCGTCATTCTTGAAACCGTCGTCGAAGTTCTGCGAGTAGCTAACGACATCGTATTGGAAGCTAATAGGTTTAGAGCTGTAGATGGTTTTACCTTCCCTCATTAGTTTTCTAAATAGATTTCGCCACCTCCGGCTTCGGGAGGAAGCGCCGTGGCTGAGAAAATGAAAGCGGGAGTGGTCATTGCGTAGAGGAAACCATGACGGCGATGCCATGCAGCCGGAGAAGTATGCTGTCTGCCGTTGGTGGGTCAGATCGGAATCCATTGCACACAAGAAAACTAGGGGGACTGTGGTTTGTGAGTTGTGACGTTTGTGGATGGAAGGAGTGGATGTTGTTTCATTCTAGTGAAGGATTATAATGTGTGTTTGTCACACCCACTAAGATGTAGCAACTCATGCCCCCGAATAAATCTCCACTGTCGAAATCATGGGACCCATCTTCAATGTAGTGTAGCCCAAAAATCAACCTGTTGTGATCTCAACCATTTGGTTTGGATATTTTCATCTGGACCATGTATCAGTGTATTTCTAAAGAAAATGACTCTAGTGGGACCGCTTGAACAGTAAGTGGTTGTCCACCTAGTAGATAACTTCCAACATTTCATATGAGTGAGATCCGATTAAATAGGTAGGTCCCATCACGAGGATGACCTTGTGCAAAAGTCAGCGACAACCACTCATCAAATGGACCACACTTGTATTTTGTTGTCTATGAGTGGCTAACCGGTTAAGATGATCTCATTTCTAAACATCCAACGGATGACCAATTGGATGGTTAGGATCTCCCGATTGTTTATGTCCAGCTGTGTCAAACGCACATTTTATTATACGCCTTGGCCCCTGAGAACCCCTAGCGGTGCCTAGCTCGAGAGTAGGGGTAGTACGAATCCGCGTCTGATCGGCTCTCATTTTCAAGTTAGACACAATCATATCATGATTTGATGTTTATCATTTTGCCATGCACTGGGTTGTATTGATAATGATGCATGTCATAGTACATTTTCTCTTTTATCCCGCGAGTTATAATGGAGGGAGCGGATTAGGTGTTGCCTGGGTAACACCCATGGGGCCAACCTTGATGATGTGTTGTATATGCACCCTGTCTATCTTGTTTTTGGAAACGGAGTGGCTACTCCCCCTGCTCTGTGGGCCCTATCAAGATGTATGTGTTTTATTCCGTTAAGCCATTTTTAAAGATCATTTTAGGGCTTTATCCCAAAAATTAGAGGTATATAAATCTCAGGTGGTCCACACCACGTGAAAACAATAGCGATTGGATATCCACCATTAAAATCCTCCTAAGGCCCACTGTATTGTTTATTGGATATCCAATCTGTTGATTAGGTCATACAGGCCTAGATGAAGGGAAACAACAAAAATCAGCTTGATCCAAAGCTTTTATGGCCCCCAAAATGTTTTTAATGGTCGACGCTCATTCAACACTGTTTCCTGTAATGTAGTCCACTTGAGATTGGATATTACTCATTTTTGGGATCAAGCCCTAAAATGATATTTAAAAATGTATGAATGAAATGGATGAAACACATTCATCATGATGGGGCCCACAAAGCACTGATCATCAGCCATTGGCTGGTGTAAGGGGGAGTAGCCAATCCGTTTCCATCTTTTTTTTTTTTTTTTTCTTTTTTTTTTGTCCATTTTAGGATGTCACACCAAAATGAAGCAAGCACAAATTTTAAATGGACCGCACCATAAAAAACAATGGTGATTGGATGCCTACCATATTAAACTTCTTAGGGCCCACTGTAAGAAGATCTATAATTTTTATTTACCATCTAACCCGTTGATAAGGCCACCAGTCCGAGATGAAGGGAAAATCCCAATATCAGCTTGATCCAAAACTTTTGTGGCCCATACTTTGAACGTCATTCACCACTTTTTTTTTTCATGGTGCGGTCCATAGGAGTTTTGGATCTACTTAATTTTTATGATAACATCCTAAAATTAACTGAAAAAACGGTGGGTAGCATGAATATACAGCATATTAATCAAGGTAGGCCCCACATAGTAGGTAATACCCGCTAAGGTGTTACATGGGTAACACATAATCCACTCCCTATAATGGATTGCAAGTAGGGCGGTACACAAACCGAGTTAGTTTGGTTAGCTTGCTCGACTCGACTCAAAAAAGCTTTATCGAGCTGATTTTTTTAGCTCGAAAAAATTTCAAAACTAGTTCGAGCTTGCCTAAGCTCAACTCGACTCGGATCAAACTCAACGCGAATTGAACTCGAATCAAACTAATTTCGTGATTCGGTTACTTTGATATTGATGTTGCTCACCAAGTGTTTGATGAAATGACTCAATGAAATGTTTGGCAAGGAAGGTATGTTTCATCAAACAAATACCTTTGATGTTGCCTACAAGGTGTTTGATGAAATACCTGTAAAATCGCTATTGGTGTTTTATATATAGTGAGAATTTGAAGGTGCAGTCCATGTGTTTGTGAAAATGCTGAATAGATGGACTTAGCTCAATCTTGGCTTGAACTCAGCTCGAATTGGCCCGAGCTGCTAACCAAACCGAGGACCGAGCCAAGCTGAGCCAAGTTTGAGCTGAAGTCAGCTAGTGGCTGAGGCGAGTCGACCTATGCCAAGCTCGACTCGGATCAACCAATGTACACCTCTAATTGCAAGAACAGAAAACCTCTCAAAGGTATCACAGTACCAGTTTCCATGCTCATATAATATTGGTTTTAAACATGGGTATAAGCCCAAAATGATTAGATCTAAGGCTCAAGTAGACCACATGCCGGGAGCTAAATGCCCACCATTAAAAACTTCTTAGGAGCCATGAAAGTTTATATTAAGTTGATATTAATTTTCTTTTTACCATTCATCCAAGTTTACGTGACCTTCTGAATAGGTTCGATGGCAAATAAACATCATGGTGGGCCAAGAATGCATCATTGTCACTTTTTTGTGGTCCACTTGAGCCTTGGATCTACCACATTTTTGGGTTTATACCCTTAATATGATATGGAAAAATGGATGGAAGGTCTAGATAAAACCCATACATCACAGTGGCCCCTCAGAGGCCTTGCCTGTGTCGAGCTCAGGCTGGGCAATGGTCGCACCAATCCAGTATCCGAACTGATTACAAACAGGCTAACTGGCTTTCCGGCCACATCTTTCTGCCCATATGCCCCTTGTGTCCAGAATCTATACCATGAATATAGTAGGCCCCACCACAAAAATAGGTAGGTCGGACTCAAAGGTGAGACCCACTTCACATAATGAGCGGACCCATTCCGTGCCAGGTGATCTTGATGGTACGTAGGGCCTACCATTTGGATGCGGCACGGATTTCCTAAGCAAGTGGAATGTTGACCAGAAACATGTGGCTAGAAGCATCCGTCCAGTTGTATGTGATCAGTTATGTGATTCAACATAACTAAAGTCATGAACTAAGAAGGTATGTGGCCCACTGCTTGATTACCCCAAAACATGATCTGATGGTGATGATTCCACTATGAAAAATGTATTGCATGTGGAACCACTACTTAGACGCAGGGAAGAAGTTTGGATTTGTTTCTCTTTAGGTGCGTCACACCGGTGGTTTCGGTACCATCATAAGCTACGGTGGTACCAGACAGAAGTGGGGTTCACCTGATGAATTTATAAGATCTAACCCGTCCATCAGATTGATGACCTCATCTTACCCCAGAAGGTAAAACTAATTATCCCCATCTAAAATAAATTGGGCCACACCAAGTGGAACAAGCTTTGAGTGGACGCCTAACATTGATTTGAATTGGGGGCCACAGTGTAGTTTATATTCAATCCAGGCCATTCAGACCGTTCATCTAGTATGGATGAAGGGCAAATTTTAAATTCATGCTGTTATTCAAGCTAGGTGAGTGAAGGGTCAGTGTTCCTCCCATCTTGTTCCCTGTGTTTTTGGCTCACGTAAGTGCTGGGTCAGGCTTATTTTTTACATGTACAGCTAACATGAGCTCATGCATTTAATGAATAGTCTGGATGTTCTTAATACATCACGTGGGCCCCACATCTGGCTGGTGACCGCATCAAAAATTTCTCAATCCATGGAAATCTATTCCTTGGAATTCTGTCCTGGAACTCGAGGGGAGAGTTTACCAGACACCCAAATGACCTTTGGAGGTAAGAGAATAGGAACATGGTAGAAATACAAGAAGACCCACGTAGGAAGTGACATGACCTGATGTGGGGACTTGAAGTGTTTGTCTTCTTTAGACTCTCAAGGGAAGAGACAAGCGGGCAGTCTGTCAAAGAAAGGAAAGATGGTGCATGGGATTCCTCCTGTATTTTGGGCGTCTCATCACCCATATCTCATTTATTTATCGTCTTCTTAGATTCCTTCACGTGAAATGCTGCCAAGGAAGACACTCAATGCATCTCAGTCTGAAAATGCTGGAACTGAAATTACTAGAATACCTCTCTCTCACTCTCTCATGCACGTTCGCATGGTTCTATGTACCACTTTTCATGAGGAATTAGGAAGCACTTCTACATTTCATTGGGTTAATCTTGCTGATTAGGACAAATTTTTGGTACCTCTATTAAGGTGTCTTTGATTGCACCAAATATCATCAACTATAATGATTAATCATGAAATATCATGAAATTTTCTGATAATTAGTGCAACCAAACAAACCCTTTAACAAATTTCTAGAGAGGTTTTCTCAAATACATCCACCTAAGGTATTATGTTAAGACATGTGGGTATTCTAGCTGTTGGATTTGCTCTTTTTCAATGACAAACTGTTTATTTGATAGAGATCTCCTTCAATGGGGGGATGTCCAAAAAGAAAACTCTCATACTGAATATTGTAATTCACTAATTATACAAATGTTATGGTAATTATTCATGTTCAAACTAAAAGAGCCCAATTAACAGAGGATTGAAATAATTCAATGGAGACCTTTTATTTGTTATCTTTCCACCATACAAAATGAGACTTATGGTATAAACGGTTTGGATTATTGTAAAATGACCTAAGTTCAAGGCTAAAGTCCGGGAGTTCCATATTGCAGTACCTAAAATGTATTCAAGCAAACCTCTTTTCTAAAACCTGATAAAATACATAGCATTCCACCGTGGGTGACTGGGCAGGGGTGTTCTCATGTGAGTAGAATCAGCAAACCTCCTAAAAGGACAGGAATTTATCTCTTTATATATATAGAGTACTATTAGGTAAAGATAATTTTTTATTTGTAAGAGACTTTGAATTTTAAAAGTACATAGGTTATTGATATAGAGTGGGTTGCGGACAATTTCATGGCCAAGATGGAATAGAAAAGACCCAGTTGACAACAGAAGTGATCTGGACTGTCAAAACCTTAAAATATATGTATCTCATAAACTGGAATGAGTTATTGGACTTGCCATATATGATTCTAGGGTAAGAGAAGCTACTTTAGTCACCCAACCCACTATTCCAAGTTGCCCATGCCAAACTTGCGAGATTCCTTCAGATCGACAGTCGAAATCCCAATTAATTTTTGTTTTTACTATTTTTAGTAAGTTTTAGTCTAATTATAACTCTTCATCTGTTGGGCTTTAGGAGTTGTGTCCAATATAAAAAGTGGTTAGAAAAGTTAGGAGAATAGCATGGTTGAGCCACATAGGATGCTCACTATTTTTGAGCAAAAATCATAAGGTCTAGTGGAAATCATGCCTGTATAAATAGTAAGTTTACTATTTAGAGTACTCACAATTTCTTTTGGGAGTTTTAGTTGTAATTTGATTATGAAACTTCTCCCTATGGTTTATGTCTTTATTTAAAAGGTTGTAAACTCATTTTTTAAAGAAAATCAAGCAATTTATTTTGAATTTTAGAAAATTATTTTCTTATTTTCCTCATGGATTCAAAGTATATCCGTGAGGAGTTTGGAGAACCTCCATGGATTCAGAATAGTTATTCCCTCGGGAAGAGGGTTCTTGACCTCAATGTGTCCTTCCCCACGTCAGTTGCTTAGATAATTAAGAGGTATTTATATACTTAACAACCAACTATTCATACTTCATCTACTCAACTCTATATGAGTGTTGTGAACTTTATCCACTAAACTAAGGATACGGGCATTTTTGTCATGTTAAAAGTTTGATGTGAGTGGTCGACACATACGTGTACGTAGCTTGTACCATCTCTCTCCGTGTCTTGTAAACTGCTTAATATTTTCCACGTGTTGTACTGCTATACCTACTAAAAACATTTATTACTCTTCTACCGTGCTGGTTTATTAATAACATGTTTGGGTAAAGGTTTGCAAGAATACATTGTGACGTATTGCAACAGGTTATGTGGGGACTTTATTTTTTGGTTCATTGTCCTTTTCCAATTATCCGAACTTAGTATACCGCAAAACTTATTGTGGATAGCCAATAGCTATGAAATCTCTCAAATCTAAGTATTTTAAGCACTTTGATTATTCAAGAGTTAAGGATGATGTCATTATCAAAGGTTGAAATATTCAAATCCAGGTGTTTAATTTTTTGCCACACCTTATGCAATATGGGCCCATCATATAAAATGGTTCGGATCCCTGAAAACTTCCACAGGCTGAAGTCCCAGCATATCATATAGCAATGCGTTTGGATGTAATTGGTCAAATCTCGTTTAGGAATTTGTTTCTACCTGTAAAACTTCTTTTTTCAAGAATTTTAGAATGTACATGTGAGGCCCATTGATCAACGATCCAACCTGTTTATATTAGTCTCAACAGAAGATCCTATTCGTAGAATACATGGATAAAGAATGTTAATAGTCGGATATTCAGTGGATGAAAGCGAAAAAAGTTACGTATAAGATTTGCCTAGTGGTTATGATTTTTGAAACACATGGGGCCCAATAGATGGATGGACCAGATTGCAACTAGCTCAACTTAAGAACCCAAGGGTGGCCACAACTCACCCAAGGTAGAAGTGGAAAAAGTAATATAAAAAAGCCATGCCAACCTAACTTTCAAAATCATGAGCCCCATTGAGAATGGACCATATCGTGAAAATCTAACTAACTGGTTGTTCTTGCCAATTCAGTCGAACATGAGTCCACGTACGTATATGATCGAGGACCTATATTAGGTTTTTGTGTGATTATGATGCGTAAGCGTGCCAAAGTTTGCTCGACTCAATATTTGATTAAACCATTATTGTCCCCCGCATCAAGTCAGACTAATTAGAAACTAGATGCAGGATCTAATTATCCTCTCAACTACCAGATGTGATTAGCGATCAAGTGACTTTTGAAAGGGTAGAGGTTAGCTATTTTAACTGGATTCTTTTTGCCTTGTGTCCAAGGACCTATTCTTTTACTAGTACAATTGTAATACACTTCTTAAAAGAATAAAAATGAACACATAAATAAAAATAGTTAAACAATGTTGATTTCATTAATTGAATATGTGGCTCATTACAATTAACAAAGTATTGAAAGTAACATAGAGAAATAAGCAATCGAGAGATAAATACTTACCCCATTTATCGGAACAAATGATTGAGGTGAATGGTCAGCAGTATGTGACTAGATAAGTGCGATCACCTAAGTAATAATTTGATTGATCATGATCTAACAACTTAGGGTTGTAGATATTTAATCTAATCCTACAATACTATAGTGGTGGATGTTGGATAGTAGCGAAATTTGTTAGAGCTAGGCTAAGCTTTTTTTTTTATATACCAAAAAGGCACCGGGCCTAGAATTTCATTCACAAATGGGGACCAACTTACATTCAAGCATGTCCCGAAAAAAGGTTGGGCACACCTATCGTAAAAAGGAAGAACAAAAACCACCAAAAAACTATACAATGCTGAGAGGTGTCAACCCCTGCCTCTAATAGCCCCGAGACTGTTTTATCAAGAAAGATCAACCCTTTCACAAGGGAAGGGAGATCACCAAATGACGAAAAAATTTAGCTGATTTGAGAATCACTACCAAGGCAGGCCGGCGCGTCCGCCGAGGCGTTCACCTCTCTGAAGGCATGCCCAATCTTGACCTGACCACAATTCTTTAGAATGCCAATCCTCCTGATCCAATACTCCCACTTCCACCCTGACCTGGATCTACCATTCAAGATATCAACCACTAACTGGGAATCCACCTCTACCCTTTGAAGGCCCCTGTTTTGGAAGAGGGAGAGGCCATCATGAATGGCACGAATTTCCGCCCCCGTGTTGGAGCCACGGCCATAGGCACTGGTGAATGCAAAGTTCAACTCCCCTCTGTCAGAAAACCCTACGTATGCAAGGTTCTAATGTGAGAGTAAGTAAAACTCTGCGTATGCACTGGTGAGCTAGGCTAAGCTATGTTAAGATAAAAGACGATTAATGAAAGATAAATTGAAAAGTAGATAGATGTATTTAACATGAAGGCTCGAGCTCTTCTTTGCGTGCTTCTTTTATAACTCGTCGAGGCGGCTAAACTCTCATTGAGTTTCCTTGCTGATTATGGATCTTCTGCGTATTTGACATGTATTTCGAATAGAAAGGTCTCAAGATAGATTCAAAATTATTAGCTTATCGAATCTTCTTCCCATAGTTTATATCTTTTATGCAAAATGCTCATAAGCCACCAATCAAATTTAAGATAAATCAGGGGATCATTGATCTCTGACCTCAAATCGATCATGGCCATTCATCTAAATGACCCATTCAAACCACCTCCTGCATTTAAATACTTGCTCCCTGATAGTTTGGAGTGTTAGAGGGATTAGATGGACTATGGTCACGTGATACTGATATGTTATTAGATGGGTCAGATTATATCTTTCGTCAAGCTCTTCCATTCTCTTAATTACAATTAATATATACAATTAAACTAAATTTGCCTAATGTTTGCTCTCTCCTGATTTGGGTCCGAATCATAATAGGATTTACTTTGACATGAATTTGATTTTTGGATATTTGGAACCTTCTCGAATATTATAAAATCTCCGAACATCTATTGGAAGATCTCATATTTTAGAATGACTGTGAGAAACAGCCTCATCGAGTGTATTATAGCCAGATCTGTGATAGGATACGTAATTCAAAGTCATCCTTACTTCCGACCATATACACTCTTCTCTTCCACCCCTGAACTATATTCCATCAAGAGAGAATCTATTTACACCCGGCATAACACAAGAAAATCGAACGATTCAGAATGTGCTACGTGGCAGTTGTGCCACATGTGGTGTACATTAATTTCAAAAGGAAGTGATAGAGGCATGCACTTATAGGGGCGTTAAATGTTAGAGTTTTATAAAAAATAACTCTTTGTAAGGTAAGAGTCATATCAAAAGAAAACTCTGTGTATGCAAGGGTCTAATGTGAGAGTAAGTAAACCGTCCCGTGCACGTAGGATTGAAATAACAAGAGGCGTGCACGATCTCTTGTACACGTAATCATATGTGATAGACTGTGCTTACATGAATAATCAAGGAAACTTGCATGATTGACTACCCAAATATCTCACGATATGGAATCTTACGCAATGCTACTGCCTCTCTAAGCCTATAAAAGTACCATTCGATAAAGATCTTGGAGCCCATGCCAAATACAATATCTCTACACAGCGCAAGATGCTTATCTTATCTTAGTCTTTAGTTCCTCTACTTTTGTTGAGCCTTGCTGTAGAATATCCAAAGTTTAGGATAGCTTAGATCGTTGTTGTGCAACACCATCGCTGCAGTACACGTGGGAGTAGTATAAATATCCACGACCCACCATCGTCAGATCCTCGATGAACCGAATCCTTACATGGAAGATTACAACCTGATGAACATTTGCCATGATTTTTTGTCCATACAGATGATTGGAGGTATTTATCTTTTATTTATTTCTCTACTTATTTTATTTATTCAATGATTATACTAAGCTTATATTATAAATCAATAAAATTAGCATTTGAACCTTTAGTTTTTATTCTTTCCATCAATTACTATATTATTAAGAAATACAAGACCTGCAATCACTATTGAAAGAAAAATTCCTTAGCACAACATAAAATGTTCCCATTAAGAAGAACTAACCCTCTTCTTTTAAATTGCTTAATCGCTGCAACATTGGTGGTTGAAAAGTCAAGACAACCTTCAAATGCTTAATCCTACAACTGATTTGATGTCTGAAGTCGTGTTGAGGGTCAAATATTGCGTATTAGACCTCATTTATTGCTTGGATTTATGAACATGATACCGTTTAATGGCTTGCTTTAATCATATTTGTGATGCAAAGTGTATTTACGAGCATGGACTAAAAAGGAAGCTGAAAGCATGGATTTAACGCTCTGATGACACTAAAGGCAAGGGACGGACTCCAGGGGACCAAGATCGACGGAATTACACGCCAGGGATCCCCGAAAATCGAGAAACTGAAGCTCAAGCGGCCTAAAAGTCAGCCAGAATGCAAGATCACTGGGTTTCCATCATCTATTCGGCTCGAAACTTTATACATGGCTCGAGGACTAAAAATTAACCGTACACGTAAAATTTCAGCCATTGGATACCTCTAGAAGTAGCACAACTGTCAGACCAGCCCATAAACAGTTGATTCTGGGCCCCCCTAATCTTCAGATATGCTTCAACTTTGGTCTCAACCCCTTAAATTTGATGATTCAGCAGATGGACGGTGCAAATTTCTCGCGAACATCATATGTGAACCCCATATGAGACGAGTGTGCATAGTGCATAAGTGCACTAGCCATGCACGGCAACGAAGAGCGTCTCGTGACTGAGACTCCTTCCAAAAAACGAAAATTCCATTTTTTTCTTCCAGCGTCCGCATAGGGACTTGCGGACAAATGGGCCACCACCGTTCATCAATGGTCAGATCCAGACCGTCTATGAGACTCACACGTCCACTCTCACTCAGGCCTAGGTGGCATAATTTCAAAATATAGCAGATGTTAGATCTCAACCATTTTTTCTGGGACGATCCATATTTGTTTAAATATTGCCCAGACCAGATCCTAAGGAGATGTGTGCCAGACGATGAGCATCAGAGTGTCATCTCCTTCTGTCACTCACAGGCCTGTGGTGGTCACTTTTCTGCTAAAAAGACCACGGCTAAGATTTTACAGTATGGCTTTTATTGGCCCACTATGTTCAGGGAAACTCATGAGTTTTGTAAGGCTTGTGAGCGTTGTCAGAAATTGGGAGCATTATCCCGTCGAAACATGATGCCTTTGAATCCTATCCTTATCATAGAAGCATTTGATTGCTGGGGCATTGATTTCATGGGACCATTCCCTCAATCTTTTGGAAATCTATATATTTTGCTCGCTGTAGACTGTCACTAAATGGGTTGAAGCGATTCCGTGTCAGAATAATGACCATCGCATGGTCATTAAATTTCTAAAAGAGAACATCCTTTCCCGATTCAGAATGCCTCGAGCTATCATTAGTGATGGGGGCTCACACTTTTGTAATAGGCCATTCGAGAGTTTAATAAAGAAATATGATATCTCTCATAAGGTGAGCACCCCATATCACCTACAGACAAGTGGGCAAGTTGAGATTTTCAATAGGGAGATCAAACACATTTTGGAGAAAACGGTTAACCCTGATCGTAAGGATTGGTCAATCCGATTGACTGATGCCTTATGGGCTTACCGTACTGCATTTAAAACCTCTATTGGAATGTCTCCCTTTAAACTTATCTATAGGAAGGCTTGCCACTTGCCTGTGGAGTTGGAACATAGAGCCTACTGGGCAATCAAAAAATTGAATTTCAATCTAGACAACGATGGCTCGCTACGCAAACTTCAGTTGAATGAACTCCAAGAAATTCGGAACGATGCATACGAGAATTTATAAGGACAGAATGAAGTATTTTTATGACCAACGTATTCCACGGAAATCATTCATAAGGACCCTTCTTATTTTCCCTTTTAAAATTTTCCTTTTTTAAAAACTAACTTTCCAAAAAGATTAGATAGGAAATTTTTTATTTCAATTTTTCCACATTGATAAAATTGTTTTTCTTAAATTTCAACTAATATCTTTTTTTTGTTTCCAATTTTTTTTTTTTTTAAATTTTTTTTTTTTCCCTAAACCCTTTTTAAAATTTTAAAATTTTTTCCCAATTTTCTCTTTTTAATTTTTGCTTTTTGGAAATTTTTTATTTTGAAAATTTTTTTTTGAAGGGCCTTTCTTTTAAACTTTTTTTTTTTTTTTTTTTTTCTTTTTTTTTAAATTTTATTTTTTTAATGGTCTTTTTCTTTTTTAATTCTTTTTTTTAATTTTCTTTTTTTTTTTTTTTTAAAGGTGGTTTTTGGGGGGGCCCCGGGGCCCCACGGGTTTTTAAAAGGAATTTTAGGGGAACCCATCCACCCAAAATTTTCCAAAGAAATTAAAGGGGCACCCTTTTGGAAGAAATTTTAGGTTTAAAAATTTTCCCTTCCTTTTTTTAATTTTCAAAAACCCATGATGGTTCTTGGGGTTTAAAAAGGGCTGTTGAATTGACCCATTAACCCCCCATAAAAGATTCCTTTGGGGGTTGGGCCCGAAAACCCTTTGTTTTAGGAAAATAAAACCCCCGAAACATTTAAAGGAAAGAACCCCCAATACACTTTCAAAAAGGCCTTTTAAATTCAAATTTTTTTCCCTTTGATTTTGTATTTTCCCTTAAACCTGCTTTGTATGGTATTCCCACCCGGAAATTTAAAAAAAAAAATTAAAAAATTTGGGAAAAAATTAACCTTCTCCCTTTTTACAACTTGAATGTTTCATTTTAGATTTCCTTTAAACTTGTATTCTCAATATTCTATTTGTTTAATCAAATTGTATTTTGGGTAAATTTTCCTATATTTTCAATTAATTTTTTTATATTTAATTAGTTTTAGAATCTACTAATTTCAAGATCTAATTTTCACTAAAAGTTTTGACTTTTTTTAGAGCTGCTAAATTTTAAGGTAATTTTTTGATCTTTTTATCTTTGCTTTTTACTTTTGGAATATACTTTCTAATTTGGACTTTCTACTTATCTTAGAACATTTCTTGTCTTATTTCTTTAAATTCTTTTTATAGATCTCTTATTTTCTTTATGATTCATTTTGGTTGAACTATTGATTTGGTCTAATCTACTTGTTTGAGATTATTTCAATTACTTTTTGATTTCTTAGTAGTTTTGATTGGTAATTTATATTTTCAAGGGGATTTAAAATGGATATCTCGAAGTAGATTCATTAATTAACTAAGCTGGACCTAATAGGATGCAATTTGAATCATCTAGGATTGACATTTAAGGGTTGTGAAATTATTCCTCTGTTAACTTAGGAAGCTACCTAGATTAAGCTTGATGACAGCTTTCATGCTTGGCTTTGAAGATTGACCCCATAATTGAGTTGGAATAGCTAACCATTGTTTATCGAAGTTGATCCTTCGGCTTAATGAAAACTAAGATTAAAAGAAGGAACCGAATTTCAAGTATTCCCGATGAAATCTATTTATATCATCTTATCGGTATTCTTTATGTAACTTACATCGATATTTATCTGATTTCTTGAATAGAAATGGACTAAGATTAATAATCTCATTAAACTGATAGAAAAATATCAGATGACATGCGACTTGTTCATTCCTGGTTCTCAAGTTTGCACGTATACAATTTGTTCCATAGAGATTTGAGTTTTTCGGTCATTTGGTAATGTTCTGAGTCAGTGGTCAACATTGATTCATTACATTTTTACCAGTGTGTCTTTTGTCCAGTTATGAATTGCGATGTAATCGACACTGTGCACGAGAATCAAGTTTTAAGCTTGCACATGGGATTCTGATGCAGATCACGATTACATGCTAGGTTTATATTGGATTATTTTGATTTCTTCATGATTTGCTATTTGCTCGACATGGTTACATTATGTCGAACTATCTCATAACTCTATACTCTTCATGTGCATTTCAATTGATGGGTCTTCACTTTAATAGGCATTTGATTTTGAAATTAATTCTATGGTAGCACTATACTGGGTGGAAGTAATTTCAAGATATTTTTGGTAAAATTATGATTAAATTTATCATTGAATCTGGTATCATCAAAATCTGGTAATTTTATAAGTCGATTGATATTTATTGATTACCTCTGATCAATTACATAAACTAGTTAGGATTTAAGATCAAGGACGATTCGGAACAAATTTGGAATAAGGGTTATGAATGTAAGGAACATCGGTAAAACCTTAAATGAAGCTTCGTAAAACCATGGTCCTATTAGGCCGAGCTATCCAGTACCTAAAGTGGGATTGTCCAAATGAGATGATTAAGATGGAGAATTGATTAAGAGGTGACGTTATCTGAATTGTTCTTCCTTGAGTGAGTTATTGAGTATTGAGAGTTATTTAGAGAATGAGGAAATGTATAGAGAAAGATTTTTTATGAATCTTTTTGTTAGTTATGATTTTAATTAGCAAGCATGATCTTTAAGTGTAAGTGGAGATAGTGTTGTAATGGTGCATATATGTTAGATCTAATATGTAGGATTTCTTTATTATTTATATTTATTTGTTTATGATCAGAGATACTTCTGATCAGGTCTGATTTGAAATTTTCATATCTGAATCTTTCAAAATGTATCATTCTTTTTCATGATATGTTTAGATTGTGATATTTTACCATATTTCTTGGATACTTATCTTGTACTATTTAATTTCTTATTGAGTTGATTGAGGATATTTATTTACATTAGAGCTTTATTGGGGATTTGAATTGGATACCATTTAATCTGGTTGATATAATCATGGTTGTAATTTGAGATAAAAACGTTAATAGGTATTCATGTTAATTAATAGCACTAAGTCAGGGAAGAATTAATGATGTGAACTAGATTCCAAGTAGATTCAATCCCTGCAATTAAGGATTAGGGATTAACTTGTCACTCCATCATGGGATCCACTTGCATGATGGCATTACAGTTCCAATGATGCCATGAATATAGGGTGTGACAATTTAACCATATCGAGGATAACCTTTGGAGTAATTAGGATAGAATTGAAATTAAAGATCAATATTGGCAATATGTCTACTTTGAATTGTTTATGATTTGAATATTAATTTATCTGAATTACTACTCATGTTCAGTAATCGTTACAGTAATTTGTTCGTTTCTTTTTTGCTTACTGATTGGGAAATGTGGTTATGGTAATTCTGCGATTAAAATGTGGTTTTAGCTTTTGAAAATTCCCATGTTAATACTTTTGGGGATTTTGCATACGTTAGGATCGTATTCTGATAACTAATTAAGGCGACTAAATACCAGACGGTATTAACGGCTCTAAAATCTAATCGAAGCTGTACTAAAGGTTGGAAGGGCACCAAGTCAAATGGTAGATCCGATTGGACGATCTCGTCTAGGGATGGCAAATGAGGAGAGAGATAAGAGGAACGAGATGAGATAGATGCATGTGCTATGGAATGTCAAATTGCTTTGATCTAATTTCGTATTATTAGAACTTCACTCTACCATCTCTCGAGCGTATTGTATCGTGTTTGAGATTCTGCTTTTGGGATTATTACTGTTATGTTGGATTTTGGACTGTTGGTTTTAATTGTTTGGGACGTTTTCTTTGATCGGTTGGCTCTGATTGTGATTCATGGCCGTGTTATTCACCCTTGTTAGCATCAATGGCCTACATCGTTCTTAAGGAGAGTCGAACTGCAGACCCTTCATAGCATGAAATTAATTTGTCTTAAATTGTTTGGTTGCCTTAAGGGAAGGGAAAAGACAATTATAACTGTTTGCTTCTTTGGTAAGTCAGATAGGATGCAATAAATCTAGATTACAGTGAAGTTCTTCCATCTTAGGCATTTGATTGTTAGTTTCTATTCATACTAAGTTATTAATTATTATTTGGAATTCGTTATGGCTTGTTTTAGCTTTATTATAGATTCTAGTATCTTTGGATTACCTGTTCGTTTGCGCGAAGTATATATCACACATATTCTACGAGTTTTCCAACTTTGCATTCTTGTTATTGATTTTAGAATTTTAGATTTTCAGATTTTATTGATTCTTATTCTAAATATTGATTCTTTTTCATATTGCTTTGTAGACTGACCTTCTTAGATTACTAATCTTAATTCCTATGATTTGTTTACATTTTATCTTTCAATAGTTCTATTTAAATTTTCTGTTATGTTGTACTTTATCTTTATTTAAATCTTCTATTATTCTAAATTACACTATGGATCATTGTAGTAGGTTACTAGTGATAGTATTTTTGAATTTACTTCGTTATTTTTAATTACGATTACAAATTATAGTTTCTATTGTAACATTTTAGTTAATCTTGTAAATCTAATTTGATCTTATTTAATTCTTTATTTAGATCTATTTATTTTAGATAACTTTTCTTTTTTAGGATATTAACTTAATCCTTAAATTTCTATTTAGGATTTTATTAGTTCTCTATTTTATATTCTATTTTTAATTACTTTTAAATTATGTATTTTAAATTTTAGATTTCAATTTTTTTGAATTTTCCTTTTTTTAGAAATTTTCATTAGTTTTTCTTTTAGATTTTTCATTTACTTTTTAAAATTTTCTTCTAAATTTTTTTTTTATTATCTTTAGTTTTACTTGAGATTAATTTTAATTTAATTCTCTTTTTTTCAATTCGATTTTTATATAATTCTTTTTCTTGTTTAATTGTCTAAATTTCTATTGGTGTTTCTTTGATACATGACTTTTAATAACTTGTTAGTTTTAACTATAGGATTTTGTTCTTCCCCTGAAGTTGGTTTCGATTTTGGATGCAGACCTTTGGGATATGAAGAGTCGTATCATCAGTTTGTCTGTGGTTATAGGTCACCCATGATAAAACTAGCTGGAACTTTAGCTGGACTTAGGGCATGTAAGAGTTGCACTCAAACCCCTCCTCTCCTTAAAATTCATGGATACTTATGTGTCGTCGAAGCTTAGCATGAAGACCTTACAAGAATATGCATAACATACACACGGATTCTTTGGCGGTATGAGAAGGTACTCTTGTTCAGAATAATCTACGAATATACCGACGTAAAGACTCTTATACCATGATTCACTTGATAGGAATTTCAGTACTTGAATTTCACCTTATGACGCTTACCAAGTCATCTTCTTAAGAATGATGCTAAGCCACGCTTGATAAGATGGATCCCCTTTTCAAAATTTGATTAATAAAAGGTAAAGGGAAGTGATAGAAGAATTCGATATGTTACCTATCTTCTCAACGAATTCCATGCAGTTCCCTGTAAACAATATATGCCATGTTCGGAGATAATTTTATTTCTTTACTTGGATAGTACTTGATTTGTAAGTACGTTGTAAATTCACATCCGCAAGGATCTAATCAAAAATTTCCCAAGTCTGGATTTTTTGGACATTTTGTTAAATTGCAGACCAACTAGTGTACATGTGCACTTTGCACATGTCGCTCGATGTCTAAACCTCTTAGGTAAGACTTAGAGGTGAAGCTTGTAACATGATGGGGGTCTTTCTATTGTTTTAATTCAAGTTTATTTGGAATTGATTTACTTCATGCATCTTCGAAATACTAATCATTATGATCTGGATCCTAATCTGAGATTTGTTGATAATCATCGATCTTAAATTGCATATTGAGTATCTTTCCTGATTAATTCTATGGCTCCTTATTTTGTGATTAGATTGTGAGTAATGTATGTAGCGTATAGGAAAGAATGAATTTCAAGTGAAGTCCGTTTCATGATGTGAATCGAAAATTGGAAATGGGTCAACTTTTGTAAGGATTACGAGTTTATACCATTGTATTTACATATGTCCTTACACTATATGTGAAATTGCATATGGAGTTGACTAGGAGTTGAAATATTGGTAACATTGATCACGATGTAAGTTGCAATTATGTGAATCATGATAAGGTTACGAGACGAAATCGCGAGTTTAAATTTGACATATTAATCCATTTCAACTATCAGGGACGTGTCTAGTCTTTATAACTCGTAATTCATCCTAAATCACTGTAGGGTGACCCTTATTGATGACTCAGGGAAATTGTGATAAGAATCGAGGAAGAGTAAGAATGCGTTACCTCTGAAAATTATTTCAGAAATTTCCATGAGTAGTAATTGTAATCTCGCTCCGTTACAATCTCCTAGCGACTAGTTGGTAGTTTATGCTTGTGATAGGACTAGTGTTTGCTTTCATTACCTGTAAGAGTAAACTTTCGGGAGCACTTCTTTTCGATTATTATTTTCGTAGTTAGTTAGTTCAATTTGGGTAATTATGCAACTCTCTATCGAGACTAGATTTACTACCGTTTGAGAGGGTAATTTCCCTGAACTTTGTACCTCTAGCTGACTAATTGTGGTTGCCATCTGGCCCATCTGATTGTTCAAACTTTGAATATTGGCCCTCGCCTCTTGTTGAAATTGTTTCGTCTCCTGTTGAATTTTCAATTGAAGTTTAAATCTATTTTGGGTTTATGAATTGTCTATATTTTCTTCGACTAATTGTTAATATTGTTAATTTTTATGATTTCATGTATTTGGGTTTAAAGATATGGTTAAATAATTATTGATTTGGTAATTGATGAAATTGGATTTAGCACTTAGATTTCCAGTAGTTTGACTTTAATTATGTTAATTTAGATGTGTATATTTACAAAAACTGTTGAATGTTCATGATATTTGAAGAGATTAATTGGTATAACTAACTTAAGCCATGAGAAATTAATGTGGTGAGCAGTTTAATAGGTTCTCCCTTGGATATTCATTCTGGAATGATTAAAATGGAAATAAGTTACTTGATTGAGAGTTGTGGATCTTAGATCTTAATACCCTTTGTAACAAGATCGAATATATGTTGAGAAGTTTGGATTGAATTCTTTACTATGTATCCTAAATAGAGAGTGAATTTAATTTAATGGATTAAAATCATGAAAATTTAAATCTAATTGATGACTAAATTTGATTTAATTATGGAAGTCTACTGAATTTGACTTATTCTGATTTTCACTATGAATCGTTCATGGTGTATTTTCAATTGTTCAATTGCTATTCACTGATTTAGAATCTTGTTGGTGTTATAGGCATTTGCATTGGAGTGTTTTGTGGTCAAAAGACTTAACTGGATTAATCTGAATTTGTGGAGATGTTTAATGGTCCAGCTTAAAGATGCTCGATCGAACTATCCTCGGAGCTTGGAGCAAACGATTACTGGGACCTAAGTAGATGGCCAGTTGCAATTCGACTGAATCCCTTGGGCAGCCGCAGATTTACGATTTGGGCCGATCATCTTCATAGAAGGTCGGATCGATAATACGGTTTAGGTTGCAATTCAAGGGAGCAATAACCATCAAAATCGAGCCAGCGTACTGGACGACATTCTCAAGGATAAGTACGTAATCTATCTGTGATGTCATATATTCGATTGAACGTATGGATCTACATTAGGCGTAGCTGACCATTATCTGGCTGATTGTTGTCAGTGATGGATGGCGATGTGATCTATCGTTAGGATTCAAAATTCCCGGAGTTTGCTTGTTCGGATATCGACGATTGGGTTGAGGCCTTCTGACGAGGAATTAAATCCATCGTGGGCTCAATCCCATACTTTTGAGCGGAAGCTTGATGTGCTGCTAGACAGGTGTACCTGCCTAAAACACGCTTTAAGGGAAAGGGTCGAACGATCATCGTTTGGTGACGTGAGAAGAGAGAGAGAAGAAGAGAAAGAGGAGATGAGGAGAGAGAGAGAGTAGATGAAAGTAGTTTAGATTTGTGTTTTGTTTGTTGAGAGTTAGGTCATTATGTTAACTCTTTATCTAAGCTAAAGGTGAAGCTTGGGTGCGATGGAGCATTATTGGTTTATGATTCATTTATGGCTTGATTCATGTTAGACTAAGTTGATGTTGATTTAGTTTGATTAATGGGAATGTTTTTAGTTTAATGGTTTGTTGTGACTAAATTATAAGATCTGCGATGGCTTTGAGTATTTCTTCCTCCTTTTGATGTTTATTATCGGAACCCTATTGTTCACCATCGTCTCATGGGCATGGTCGGATGGTACCCTTCCTACCTCTGCATGTTGATTGGATTGGTAATTAGTTTATTCTTTGTTCATGTTTCGTGTTATGGATCTCTAATCATCTATTTAACTCTAAATAGTTACTAATGATAGTAATTCATTAATTACTTGATGCTGCTCTAATCACAAGGATCCCTAATCCCATATTTCCTCAATTCTTATCAATCTTTACATTCCAATCATATTATTAAATTACAATTACTTAAATTTCATCGTATTTAGCTTAGTTTATTCAGTTGTTCTCTGAAATCCCCTAACGGAGTCTAAGTAATTCAACCAACTTGAGTAAGTATACTATGCAGCCATATCTAATAATCGATGTTGACAGATCATCTCTTAAAATGCACCTATGTTTGATGAATACAACCATAACCATTCACCATTACTTGATATAAACGAACCTTTATGCAATTTAATCTCGCCACTATTTACATTCATCCATGTAAATTGGTTTGAAGACTAAATGCTTATACACTAGCTATAATCTGATCACTGAGCTGTAGGATGTCATGATAAGCCCATACCAATGAAGGGTACAACCGCTCCCTGATAGGAAACCAATCGTCCTAATTGTCCAAGTTAGGAGTCAATTGCGCAGATATTAGCCCAGCTTAGGTAAGCACCAGAACAGTTGAGGTCAGCATTAAGCATGACTAATTGCATAGATGTTGGGTTCGCCAGCTGGAGTTTGCCAATCGGGTGACTAGCGCGATCTACTTGGTCGTAATGGGTCAATCCTGGTTATGTATGCTGACCTAGCTAGTCATGAGTCCTTAATAAGTGAGTTAGATTAAGCCAACTAATTGTAATTAGTTTTAAATGCAATGTCGGAAATTTTCTTCTATAGTTGATCCATCTTGTGCATTTAATGCGATTTACCGCTAATTTTATATTTTAACTATATATTGGCATATTATACTACACATATAAAATATGTATCATTTTTCTCTTTATTTCTTTTGCTTTTTATTTACTTTGTTAAAAATCGTGTCTTTTACATCTATCCTTAATCTTATCCTAAAGCCTAATATACTTTACTGTCTAATAGGATAGTGTAAGTTGGCCTTAAGCATGTGATCAATAATTGTAATTTAACTTAATTGTGGTGCTTAAATTTTGATGCTCTTAAGAAATTTAATGACGCATACGAGAACTCGAGAATTTATAAGGACAGAATGAAGGCGTTTCATGACCAATGTATTCTACAGAAATCATTCACACCTGGTCAGAAAGTCCTTTTATATAATTCTCGATTATATCTCTTTCCAGGTAAACTTCGATCTCGTTGGACTGACCCTTACATTGTGGTCACTGTGTATCCTCATGGGGCTGTTGAGATAAGAGACCCCGACAATGGCAAGGAGTTTAAAGTAAATGGACATCGATTAAAACCATTTGTCGAGAAATTTGATTCAGAGGAGATGTCCATGCCTCTGACTGCTCCTGTTTACCAGGATTGATCTCCTAGTCTGATGGAGGTATAGGTAGGTTTATCGTTTTCATAGGACTAGGGTAGTTTGCTTTATTTGTCTGGCTGAAGACGGTAAACTTATCGCTCCTGGGAGGCAACCCATCTTTTCATTCCATTTCATTTTCCTAGTTAGTTAGTTCAATGTTTGTGGGTAACATTACTGCAAACCCTCACGAGACTACAACTCGTCCACTAGGGGCAACCTAGGGGTTTAAAGGCTTGTTGCATACGCTAAATGCAATCGAGAGTACCTGCAAAAGTGGTATAGGTAGGATCTTCTTTTTTTTTGGATTTTATTTTTGTTATTTTGCTTTTATTGATTTCTCTCATGTGCTGAATCACTTTTACGTTAATATCTCTGGGAAGCCTCTTGATTCTCTCGTTCAGGTACTATCTTTCCATCACTCTTCTTTTACTTTCATTGTTCCATATGCATGGCATGCTTATTTCTTTTACATTGAGGATAATGCAGATTTTAGGTTGGGGGTGGGAGATTAGGTTACCTAATCAGTATTTTCTTGGTCTTGAGCAAAAATTGTGAATATTTTTAAATTTTTATGGAATTTCTTGTGAATTTGAAGTGATTTTAAAGGATAATTGTGATTTTAAAATTACAAGATACAGACTGTTGGTAATTTATGAAATTGGGATTTAGCCACCTGTTAGATTTCACAGTAAGTTTGAACTATTAATCTATGGTTAGAGGTTTTAAATAGTGGTTGAGTCATGATTTCACAAAACACATCTCGCTTGCACATTAAGGGTTCAGTTCGATATTGAAGGATTAACTTGGTAATAACTAATCATGAAAGGAACCAACCTGAGAAAATTGAATGGATTGGGTGAACAGTCTTTACCATAGGTTTGCTCCCTATAAGTGAGGATTCGATTCCCCATGGATGATATTTGAAAAAGAGTTGGGTGTGAAGTCTTTACCATTGGTTTGCTCCCTATAAGTGAGGATTTGATTCCCCTTCTTGGCGTTACTTTTAATGAGAAAAATGAAAAATTAAAAGAATGAAAAGATGATGTGTGAGGCAAGTTTTGGTTATTATGAATTCTCTTATTGGTTACTAATGATATCCTTAAATAGAGAAGTGAATTTTAATGTTGATAAGTCGAGATTAGACTATACATCCATGGAATTCAATGTTTAGAATTGTTCTAATTGATGGACTAATACTTTGAACTTAATTATGAAGTTTACCGTGTGCTTGAGTCTAGGAGAGAATTATGCCCAACATTCATGAATCTTAGAATTTTCGTATTTGAATCGTTTTTCAAAATATCACTCGGTTTCACAAGAATTGTCTCGTAATTGTCAACTTATTTTCCGCATACTTTGCTTGGGACTAGCAAAATGCTGGTTGGGGGTTGTGTTTGAGGGTCAAATATTGCACATTAGACCTCATTTATTGCTTGGATTTATGAACATGATACCGTTTAATGGCCCGCTTTAATCATGTTTGTGGTGCAGAGTGTATTTACGAGCATGGACTGAAAACGAAGCTTAAAGCATCGATTTAACGCTCTGATGACACTAAAGGTAAGGGATGGACTTCAGGGGACCAAGATCGACAGAATTACACGCTAGGGATCCCCAAAAATCGAGAAACTGAAGCTCAAGCGTCCGCATAGGGACTTGCGGACGAATCCTTGTGGGCCACCACCGTTCATCAATGGTCAGATCCGGACCGTCTATGAGACTCACACGTCCACTCTCACTCAGGCCTAGGTGGCGTAATTTCAAAATACAGCAGATGTCGGATCTCAACAATTTAAACGCAGGATGGACGACTGGGTTACAATTCAATGGGCCATACCTAACTCGATCCAAAATCATCCATCTCTGAACGATTTTTTCTCGTGAATCGAATGAACTGAATGGATCTATCTGTTGAAGTCGATCATGGACCCCACCATCGTCACAGCGTAACTATTTTACGCAGGCCCTGTTTCCGCGTTCGCTGCTAACCGGTTTTAGGGCTATTATATGCCCATGGTGATGATCGGACAGCCGATCTGGACCGTCCATCGTGTAGGCCATTCAAAAATGTCCCAAGGGACGTTATTCTTTTGGACAGAATCACAGGAACATGAGCGTTGGGAGGATCCGTTCTTTACTGCGTAAGGAGAGCTGCGTAAAACTCCACCGACCGGCTTCTCAATGAACTCCAACAATCCACCGACTTTCTGCTGTGCGTAAAGGTGATGTGCGCAAGCTGCAACCAGCCCCTGCTCTTATAAAGGGAAGAAAGAAAAGAGAAGTGGGGATCGAATCTCGGTTTGGGGCTTGGACGATTACAAGGGAGAGAGAGAGAGAAGATAGAGAGTAGTTGTTGTTTTTTGTGTTCTTTTGTTTTTGGAGAGTTCTAGCCTCATTATGTCAGGCTAAACCTCTTAGCTAGGGCTAAGAGGTGAAGCTTGTGGTGCGATGGGAGCAATTCTATGGTTTTGATTCATGTTATGGCTTGGATTCATGTTAGAATAAGTTGATGTTGATTTAGTTTGATCAATAGGAATGCTTCCAGTTTTTAATGGTTTGTTGTGACTGAAATTACAATAGATCTGTGATGGCTTTGAGTATTTCTTCCTCCTTTTGATGTTTATGACGTCAGGAAGCCTTGTTTTTCACCATCGTCTCATGGGCATGGTCGGATGATGGTACCCTTCCTAACCTTTATGCATTGTTGATTGGTTGGTAATTAGTTTAATTCTGTTGTTCGCTTTGTCTCCTGGGCATGATTTGGTGATGGAATCCATTCTAATTCATATACCTTTCATCTCGTGAAAACTAGATCAAGTAAGTTCAGTTTAATTTCCATGATTCTTAATGCAGGCATAAGATCTCCCTGATTTCTACAAGTGGATCCTCTGAATCTCTAGTTTCCTACCTCTAAATTCTTTAATTTTTACATTAATCTCTCATCATTATTCCTCAAATTCACCTGATTTAGATTTCATCCTTTTTTAGTTCTAGTTCTAGTTATTTTCAGATTACGTACAAGTTCAGTTCCTTGGGATTCGACCTCGGTCTCATCGAGTTTATTACTACATCACAACCCTACACTTGGGGAGTGAACAAGTTTTTGGCGCCGTTGCCAGTGATTGACGGTTACGATTCTTTGAAATTAATTAGTTTTAGAATTAGTTTGAGATTAGGATTTTACAAACTTTAATTTTAGATTCTTATTTCTATTTGATTTTTAGAACTAACTTGTTCCTGTTTTGTAGGATCCTGACATAAACTTCTAAATTGGTAATCCCTTCCTAATTTCTCTACTTTTTCTATGTTTAGGAAATAGTTTATTTTTAGAAACTTTCCTCTTTTGTTATTAGAAACTAGGTTAGTTATTTCCTCTTTTAGAAATTCTTCCTTTTTTAAAAACTAACCCAACTTTCCTATTTTGTAGGATTCTGAGATAGGTTTCTAAATTGGTAATTTATTTCTTAATTTCTTCCTTACTATTTTTAAATTAGGATTTATTTTAGCAAGTTTCTAATTCTAACTCTTTTAGAATCTAACTTTGTTTCCTAATTTATTTTTAAAAATTTTCTACTTATAGATTTTTTTTTTTTTAGAAACTAACCTTCTATTTTTTTAGGCTTTTAAGATAAAAATTTCTAATTCGGTAAGCTCTTTCTCTACTTTCTATTTTTCAGATCTCTTTTAGGAACTTACTTGCTAATTTAGGACTTTCCTAATTTATTTTAGAAAATTTCACTTTCTTTTAGGAATTCCTTCTTTTAGAAATCAGTTTACTGCTATCTTTCTTTTAAAGGATTTTTCTTCTCTTTTTAGAATCTAACTTATTTTGTTTTATTTTGCAGGTTTTTAACTTAGGGACTCTAATTTGGTAACTTCTTTCTAACCCTCTCTTTCTTTTTAGATTTTCTTTTCCTTTCTTAGGATTAGGTTTGGAGTTTGATTGAAGGCTGTGAGTGTTTCATGCCCAAGTGGGCCCGTGACAACACTCGACGTTTCTTAACTGAAGGAGGATTGGTTGAGGGGTTAACTATCCATCGCACCACAAGATTCTTCACCCAAGAACATTAGAGACGTGCGATCCTTCTTAGGACATGCAAGATTTTACAGGCGATTCATAAAAGACTTTAGTCACCTCTCTCGTCCTTTGTGTAATCTACTTCAAAAGGATGCACCATACGAGTGGACTGATACATGTCAGGAAGCTTTCACTAAGCTTAAGGGCATGTTGACTAGTGCACCCATCATACAACCACCCGACTAGGGCATTCCTTTTGAACTTATGTGCGATGCATCTGATTATGCTCTTGGGGCGGTTCTAGGCCAGCGAAAAGATAAAAAACCCTACGTTATTCATTATGCGAGTAAGACTCTAAATCCTGCCCAAGTGAACTACTCGACTACGGAAAAGGAACTCTTGGCCGTAGTATTCACTTTGGACAAATTTCGGTCCCACTTGATTGGATTCAAGATCATTATATACACTGATCATGAGGCGCTCAAGTATCTTCTGTCTAAGAATGATGCTAAGCCCTGCCTGATACGATAGATCCTCCTACTCCAGGAATTTGACTTAGAAATAAAAGGTAAAAAGGGAGTAGAGAACGTAGTGACTGACCATCTTTCTCACCTTAATCCCTCTGATTCCCTTGAAACGACAAATATCAATGACATGTTCCCTGATGAACAATTGTTCAGAGTCTCCCATTTACCTTGGTTCGCTGATATTGCTAATTATCTTGTCACAGGTTCCATACCGACACATTGGACTGCGCAAGATAAGAAGAAATTTTTCACCAAGCTGCGGAATTTTTTCTGGGACGATCCATATTTGTTTAAATATTGCCCAGACCAGATCCTAAGGAGATGTGTGCCAGACGATGAGCATCAGAGTGTCATCTCCTTTTGTATTCACAGGCCTGTGGTGGTCACTTTTCTGCTAAAAAGACCACGGCTAAGATTTTACAGTATGGCTTTTATTGGCCCACTATGTTCAGGGAAACTCATGAGTTTTGTAAGGCTTGTGAGCGTTGTCAGAAATTGGGAGCATTATCCCGTCGAAACATGATGCCTTTGAATCCTATCCTTATCATAGAAGCATTTGATTGCTGGGGCATTGATTTCATGGGACCATTCCCTCAATCTTTTGGAAATCTATATATTTTGCTCGCTGTAGACTGTCACTAAATGGGTTGAAGCGATTCCGTGTCAGAATAATGACCATCGCATGGTCATTAAATTTCTAAAAGAGAACATCCTTTCCCGATTCAGAATGCCTCGAGCTATCATTAGTGATGGGGGCTCACACTTTTGTAATAGGCCATTCGAGAGTTTAATAAAGAAATATGATATCTCTCATAAGGTGAGCACCCCATATCACCTACAGACAAGTGGGCAAGTTGAGATTTTCAATAGGGAGATCAAACACATTTTGGAGAAAACGGTTAACCCTGATCGTAAGGATTGGTCAATCCGATTGACTGATGCCTTATGGGCTTACCGTACTGCATTTAAAACCCCTATTGGAATGTCTCCCTTTAGACTTGTCTATGGGAAGGCTTGCCACTTGCCTGTGGAGTTGGAACATAGAGCCTACTGGGCAATCAAAAAATTGAATTTCAATCTGGAAAACGTTGGCTCGCTACGCAAACTTCAGTTGAATGAACTCGAAGAAATTCGGAATGACGCATACGAGAACTCGAGAATTTATAAGGACAGAATGAAGGCGTTTCATGACCAATGTATTCTACAGAAATCATTCACACCTGGTCAGAAAGTCCTTTTATATAATTCTCGATTATATCTCTTTCCAGGTAAACTTCGATCTCGTTGGACTGACCCTTACATTGTGGTCACTGTGTATCCTCATGGGGCTGTTGAGATAAGAGACCCCGACAATGGCAAGGAGTTTAAAGTAAATGGACATCGATTAAAACCATTTGTCGAGAAATTTGATTCAGAGGAGATGTCCATGCCTCTGACTGCTCCTGTTTACCAGGATTGATCTCCTAGTCTGATGGAGGTATAGGTAGGTTTATCGTTTTCATAGGACTAGGGTAGTTTGCTTTATTTGTCTGGCTGAAGACGGTAAACTTATCGCTCCTGGGAGGCAACCCATCTTTTCATTCCATTTCATTTTCCTAGTTAGTTAGTTCAATGTTTGTGGGTAACATTACTGCAAACCCTCACGAGACTACAACTCGTCCACTAGGGGCAACCTAGGGGTTTAAAGGCTTGTTGCATACGCTAAATGCAATCGAGAGCACCTGCGAAAGTGGTATAGGTAGGATCTTCTTTTTTTTTGGATTTTATTTTTGTTATTTTGCTTTTATTGATTTCTCTCATGTGCTGAATCACTTTTACGTTAATATCTCTGGGAAGCCTCTTGATTCTCTCGTTCAGGTACTATCTTTCCATCACTCTTCTTTTACTTTCATTGTTCCATATGCATGGCATGCTTATTTCTTTTACATTGAGGATAATGCAGATTTTAGGTTGGGGGTGGGAGATTAGGTTACCTAATCAGTATTTTCTTGGTCTTGAGCAAAAATTGTGAATATTTTTAAATTTTTATGGAATTTCTTGTGAATTTGAAGTGATTTTAAAGGATAATTGTGATTTTAAAATTACAAGATACAGACTGTTGGTAATTTATGAAATTGGGATTTAGCCACCTGTTAGATTTCACAGTAAGTTTGAACTATTAATCTATGGTTAGAGGTTTTAAATAGTGGTTGAGTCATGATTTCACAAAACACATCTCGCTTGCACATTAAGGGTTCAGTTCGATATTGAAGGATTAACTTGGTAATAACTAATCATGAAAGGAACCAACCTGAGAAAATTGAATGGATTGGGTGAACAGTCTTTACCATAGGTTTGCTCCCTATAAGTGAGGATTCGATTCCCCATGGATGATATTTGAAAAAGAGTTGGGTGTGAAGTCTTTACCATTGGTTTGCTCCCTATAAGTGAGGATTTGATTCCCCTTCTTGGCGTTACTTTTAATGAGAAAAATGAAAAATTAAAAGAATGAAAAGATGATGTGTGAGGCAAGTTTTGGTTATTATGAATTCTCTTATTGGTTACTAATGATATCCTTAAATAGAGAAGTGAATTTTAATGTTGATAAGTCGAGATTAGACTATACATCCATGGAATTCAATGTTTAGAATTGTTCTAATTGATGGACTAATACTTTGAACTTAATTATGAAGTTTACCGTGTGCTTGAGTCTAGGAGAGAATTATGCCCAACATTCATGAATCTTAGAATTTTCGTATCTGAATCGTTTTTCAAAATATCACTCGGTTTCACAAGAATTGTCTCGTAATTGTCAACTTATTTTCCGCATACTTTGCTTGGGACTAGCAAAATGCTGGTTGGGGGTTGTGTTTGAGGGTCAAATATTGCACATTAGACCTCATTTATTGCTTGGATTTATGAACATGATACCGTTTAATGGCCCGCTTTAATCATGTTTGTGGTGCAGAGTGTATTTACGAGCATGGACTGAAAACGAAGCTTAAAGCATCGATTTAACGCTCTGATGACACTAAAGGTAAGGGATGGACTTCAGGGGACCAAGATCGACAGAATTACACGCTAGGGATCCCCAAAAATCGAGAAACTGAAGCTCAAGCGTCCGCATAGGGACTTGCGGACGAATCCTTGTGGGCCACCACCGTTCATCAATGGTCAGATCCGGACCGTCTATGAGACTCACACGTCCACTCTCACTCAGGCCTAGGTGGCATGATTTCAAAATATAGCAGATGTCAGATCTCAACCATTTAAACGCAGGATAGACGGCTGGGTTACAATTCAATGGGCCACACCTAACTCGATCCAAAATCATCCATCTCTGAACGATTTTTTCTCGTGAATCGAATGGACTGAATGAATCTATCTGTTGAAGCCGATCATGGACCCCACCATCGTCACAGCGTGATTGTTTTACGTAGGCCCTGTTTTCGCGTTCGCTGCTGACCGGTTTTGGGGCTGTTATATGCCCATGGTGATGATCGGATGGCCGATCTAGACCGTCCATCGTGTAGGCCATTCAAAAATGTCCCAAGGGACGTTATTCTTTTGGACAGAATCACAGGAATATGGGCGTTGGGAGGATCCGTTCCTTGCTACGTAAGGAGAGCTGCGTAAAACTCCACCGACCGGCTTCTCAACGCACTCCAACAATCCACCGACTTTCTGTTGTGCTTAAAGGTGATGTGCGCAAGCTGCAACCAGCCCCTGCTCTTATAAAGGGAAGAAAGAAAAGAGAAGTGGGGATCGAATCTCGGTTTGGGCTTGGACGATTGCAAGGGAGAGAGAGAGAGAGAGAGAGAGAGAGAGAGAGAGAGAGAGAGAGAGAAGATAGAGAGTAGTTGCTGTTTTTGTGTTCTTTTGTTTTTGGAGAGTTCCAGCCGCATTATGTCAGGCTAAACCTCTTAGCTAGGGCTAAGAGGTGAAGCTTGTGGTGCGATGGGAGCAATTATATGGTTTTGATTCATGTTATGGCTTGGATTCATGTTAGACTAAGTTGATGTTGATTTAGTTTGATTAATGGGAATGCTTCCTGTTTTTAATGGTTTGTTGTGACTGAAATTATAATAGATCTGCGATGGCTTTGAGTATTTCTTCCTCCTTTTGATGTTTATGACGTCAGGAAGCCCTATTGTTCACCATCGTCTCATGGGCATGGTCGGATGACAGTACCCTTCCTAACCTTCATGCATTGTTGATTGGTTGGTAATTAGTTTAATTCTGTTGTTTGCTTTGTCTCCTGAGCATGGTTTGGTAATGGAATCCATTCTAATTCATATACCTTTCATCTCGTGAAAACTAGATCAAGTAAGTTCAGTTTAATTTCCATGATTCTTGATGCAAGCATAAGATCTCCCTGATCTCTACAAGTGGATTCTCTGAATCCTTAGTTTCCTACTTCTGAATTCTTTAAGTTTTACATTAATCTCTCATCATTATTCCTCAAATTACAGTTGACTTAGATTTCATCTCAGTCTAGTTCTAGTTCTACTTAGTTTCAGATTACATACAGGTATCAGTCCCTTGGGATTCGACCTCGGTCTCATCGAGTTTATTACTACATCACAACCCTATACTTGGAGAGTGAACAAGTTTTTGGCGCCGTTGCCAGTGATTGACGGTTACGATTCTTTGAAATTAATTAGTTTTAGAATTAGTTTGAGATTAGGATTTTACAAACTTTAATTTTAGATTCTTATTTCTATTTGATTTTTAGAACTAACTTGTTCCTGTTTTGTAGGATCCTGACATAAACTTCTAAATTGGTAATCCCTTCCTAATTTCTCTACTTTTTCTATGTTTAGGAAATAGTTTATTTTTAGAAACTTTCCTCTTTTGTTATTAGAAACTAGGTTAGTTATTTCCTCTTTTAGAAATTCTTCCTTTTTTAAAAACTAACCCAACTTTCCTATTTTGTAGGATTCTGAGATAGGTTTCTAAATTGGTAATTTATTTCTTAATTTCTTCCTTACTATTTTTAAATTAGGATTTATTTTAGCAAGTTTCTAATTCTAACTCTTTTAGAATCTAACTTTGTTTCCTAATTTATTTTTAAAAATTTTCTACTTATAGATTTTTTTTTTTTTAGAAACTAACCTTCTATTTTTTTAGGCTTTTAAGATAAAAATTTCTAATTCGGTAAGCTCTTTCTCTACTTTCTATTTTTCAGATCTCTTTTAGGAACTTACTTGCTAATTTAGGACTTTCCTAATTTATTTTAGAAAATTTCACTTTCTTTTAGGAATTCCTTCTTTTAGAAATCAGTTTACTGCTATCTTTCTTTTTAAGGATTTTTCTTCTCTTTTTAGAATCTAACTTATTTTGTTTTATTTTGCAGGTTTTTAACTTAGGGACTCTAATTTGGTAACTTCTTTCTAACCCTCTCTTTCTTTTTAGATTTTCTTTTCCTTTCTTAGGATTAGGTTTGGAGTTTGATTGAAGGCTGTGAGTGTTTCATGCCCAAGTGGGCCCGTGACAACACTCGACGTTTCTTAACTGAAGGAGGATTGGTTGAGGGGTTAACTATCCATCGCACCACAAGATTCTTCACCCAAGAACATTAGAGACGTGCGATCCTTCTTAGGACATGCAAGATTTTACAGGCGATTCATAAAAGACTTTAGTCACCTCTCTCGTCCTTTGTGTAATCTACTTCAAAAGGATGCACCATACGAGTGGACTGATACATGTCAGGAAGCTTTCACTAAGCTTAAGGGCATGTTGACTAGTGCACCCATCATACAACCACCCGACTAGGGCATTCCTTTTGAACTTATGTGCGATGCATCTGATTATGCTCTTGGGGCGGTTCTAGGCCAGCGAAAAGATAAAAAACCCTACGTTATTCATTATGCGAGTAAGACTCTAAATCCTGCCCAAGTGAACTACTCGACTACGGAAAAGGAACTCTTGGCCGTAGTATTCACTTTGGACAAATTTCGGTCCCACTTGATTGGATTCAAGATCATTATATACACTGATCATGAGGCGCTCAAGTATCTTCTGTCTAAGAATGATGCTAAGCCCTGCCTGATACGATAGATCCTCCTACTCCAGGAATTTGACTTAGAAATAAAAGGTAAAAAGGGAGTAGAGAACGTAGTGACTGACCATCTTTCTCACCTTAATCCCTCTGATTCCCTTGAAACGACAAATATCAATGACATGTTCCCTGATGAACAATTGTTCAGAGTCTCCCATTTACCTTGGTTCGCTGATATTGCTAATTATCTTGTCACAGGTTCCATACCGACACATTGGACTGCGCAAGATAAGAAGAAATTTTTCACCAAGCTGCGGAATTTTTTCTGGGACGATCCATATTTGTTTAAATATTGCCCAGACCAGATCCTAAGGAGATGTGTGCCAGACGATGAGCATCAGAGTGTCATCTCCTTCTGTCACTCACAGGCCTGTGGTGGTCACTTTTCTGCTAAAAAGACCACGGCTAAGATTTTACAGTATGGCTTTTATTGGCCCACTATGTTCAGGGAAACTCATGAGTTTTGTAAGGCTTGTGAGCGTTGTCAGAAATTGGGAGCATTATCCCGTCGAAACATGATGCCTTTGAATCCTATCCTTATCATAGAAGCATTTGATTGCTGGGGCATTGATTTCATGGGACCATTCCCTCAATCTTTTGGAAATCTATATATTTTGCTCATTGTAGACTATGGGTTGAAGCGATTCCGTGTCGGAATAATGACCATCGCATGGTCATTAAATTTCTAAAAGAGAACATCCTTTCCCGATTCAGAATGCCTCGAGCTATCATTAGTGATGGGGGCTCACACTTTTGTAATAGGCCATTCGAGAGTTTAATAAAGAAATATGATATCTCTCATAAGGTGAGCACCCCATATCACCTACAGACAAGTGGGCAAGTTGAGATTTTCAATAGGGAGATCAAACACATTTTGGAGAAAACGGTTAACTCTGACCATAAGGATTGGTCAACCCGATTGACTGATGCCTTATGGGCTTACCGTACTGCTAAAACCCCTATTGGAATGTCTCCCTTTAGATTTGTCTATGGGAAGGCTTGCCACTTGCCTGTGGAGTTGGAACATAGAGCCTCCTGGAGGATAAAAAATTTGAACTTCAATCTAAACAACACTAGTTCGCTGCGCAAACTTCAGTTGAATGAACTCAAAGAAATTCGGAACGACGCATACGAGAACTCGAGAACTTATAAGGACAGAATGAAGGCGTTTTATGACCAACGTATTCTACGGAAATCATTCACATCTGGTCAGAAAGTCCTTTTGTATGACTCTCGACTACATCTCTTTCCGGGTAAGCTTCGATCTCGTTCAACCGGCCCTTACATTGTTGTTACTGCTTATCCTCATGGGGCTGCTGAGATAAGACCGACAATGGCAAGGAGTTTAAAGTAAATGGACATCGATTAAAACCATTTGTCGAGAAATTTGATTCAGAGGACATGTCCATGACTCTGACTGCTTCTGTTTACCAGAATTGATCTCCTAATCTGATGGAGGTATAGGTAGGTTTATTGCTTTCATAGGACTAGGTTAGTTTGCTTTATTTGTCCGGCTGAAGACGGTAAACTTATCGCTCCTGGGAGGCAACCCATCTTTTCATTCCATTTCATTTTCCTAGTTAGTTAGTTCAATGTTTGTGGGTAACATTGCTGCAAACTCTCACGAGACTACAACTCGTCCACTAGGGGCAACCTAGGGTTTAAAGGCTTGTTGCATACGCTAAATGCAATCGAGAGTACTTGCGAAAGTGGTATAGGTAGGATTCTTCTTTTTTTTTGGATTTTATTTTTGTTATTTTGCTTTTATTGATTTCTCTCATGTGCTGAATCACTTTTACGTTAATATCTCTGGGAAGCCTCTTGATTCTCTCGTTCAGGTACTATCTTTCCATCACTCTTCTTTTACTTTCATTGTTCCATATGCATGGCATGCTTATTTCTTTTACATTGAGGATAATGCAGATTTTAGGTTGGGGGTGGGAGATTAGGTTACCTAATCAGTATTTTCTTGGTCTTGAGCAAAAATTGTGAATATTTTTAAATTTTTATGGAATTTCTTGTGAATTTGAAGTGATTTTAAAGGATAATTGTGATTTTAAAATTACAAGATACAGACTGTTGGTAATTTATGAAATTGGGATTTAGCCACCTGTTAGATTTTACAGTTAAGATGGAACTATTAATCCATGGTTAGAGGTTTTAAATATTGATTGAGTCATGATTTCATAAAACACATCTCGCTTGCACATTAAGGGTTCAGTTCCATATTAAAGGATTAACTTGATAATCACTAAACATGAAAGGAACCAACCTGAGAAAATTGAATGGATTGGGTGAACAGTCTTTACCATAGGTTTGTCCCTATAAGTGAGGATTCGATTCCCCATGGATGATATTTGAAAAAAATTGGGTGTACAGTCTTCACCATAGGTTTGCTCCCTATAGGTAAGGATTTGATTCCCCTTCTTGGCGTTACTTTTAATGAAAAAATTAAAAATTAAAAGAATGAAAAGATGATGTGTGAGGCAAGTTTTAGTTATCATGAATTCTCTTATTGGTTACCAATGATATCCTTAAATAGAGAAGTGAATTTTAATGTTGATAAGTCGAGATTAGACTATACATCCATGGAATTCAATGTTTAGAATTGTTCTAATTGATGGACTAATACTTTGAACTTAATTATGAAGTTTACCGTGTGCTTGAGTCTAGGAGAGAATTATGCCCAACATTCATGAATCTTAGAATTTTCGTATCTGAATCGTTTTTCAAAATATCACTCGGTTTCACAAGAATTGTCTCGTAATTGTCAACTTATTTTCCGCATACTTTGCTTGGGACTAGCAAAATGCTGGTTGGGGGTTGTGTTTGAGGGTCAAATATTGCACATTAGACCTCATTTATTGCTTGGATTTATGAACATGATACCGTTTAATGGCCCGCTTTAATCATGTTTGTGGTGCAGAGTGTATTTACGAGCATGGACTGAAAACGAAGCTTAAAGCATGGATTTAACGCTCTGATGACACTAAAGGTAAGGGATGGACTTCAGGGGACCAAGATCGACAGAATTACACGCTAGGGATCCCCAAAAATCGAGAAACTGAAGCTCAAGCGTCCGCATAGGGACTTGCGGACGAATCCTTGTGGGCCACCACCGTTCATCAATGGTCAGATCCGGACCGTCTATGAGACTCACACGTCCACTCTCACTCAGGCCTAGGTGGCATGATTTCAAAATATAGCAGATGTCAGATCTCAACCATTTAAATGTAGGATGGACGGCTGGGTTATGATTCAATGGGCCACACCTAACTCGATCCAAAATCATCCATCTCCGAACGATTTTTTCTCGTGAATCGAATGGACTAAATGGATCTATCTGTTGAAGCTGATCATGGACCCCACCATCGTCATAGCGTAACTGTTTTACGCAGGCCCTATTTTCGCGTTCGCTGCTGACCGATGTTGGGGCTATTATATGCCCATGGTGATGATCGGATGGCCGATCTAGACCGTCCATCGTGTAGGCCATTCAAAAATGTCCCAAGGGACGTTATTCTTTTGGACAGAATCACAGGAATATGGGCGTTGGGAGGATCCGTTCCTTGCTACGTAAGGAGAGCTGCGTAAAACTCCACCGACTGGCTTCTCAACGCACTCCAATAATCCACCGACTTTCTGTTGTGCGTAAAGGTGATGTGCGCAAGCTGCAACCAGCCCCTGCTCTTATAAAGGGAAGAAAGAAAAGAGAAGTGGGGATCGAATCTCGGTTTGGGCTTGGACGATTGCAAGGGAGAGAGAGAGAGAGAGAGAGAGAGAGAGAGAGAGAGAGAGAGAGAGAAGATAGAGAGTAGTTGCTGTTTTTGTGTTCTTTTGTTTTTGGAGAGTTCCAGCCGCATTATGTCAGGCTAAACCTCTTATCTAAGGCTAAGAGGTGAAGCTTGTGGTGCGATGGGAGCAATTATATGGTTTTGATTCATGTTATGGCTTGGATTCATGTTAGACTAAGTTGATGTTGATTTAGTTTGATTAATGGGAATGCTTCCTATTTTTAATGGTTTGTTGTGACTGAAATTATAATAGATCTGCGATGGCTTTGAGTATTTCTTCCTCCTTTTGATGTTTATGATGTCAGGAAGCCCTATTGTTCACCATCGTCTCATGGGCATGGTCGGATGACGGTACCCTTCCTAACCTTCATGCATGTTGATTGGTTGGTAATTAGTTTAATTCTGTTGTTTGCTTTGTCTCCTGAGCATGGTTTGGTAATGGAATCCATTCTAATTCATATACCTTTCATCTCGTGAAAACTAGATCAAGTAAGTTCAGTTTAATTTCCATGATTCTTGATGCAAGCATAAGATCTCCCTAATCTCTACAAGTGGATCCTCTGAATCCCTAGTTTCTTACCTCTGAATTCTTTAAGTTTTACATTAATCTCACATCATTATTTCTCAAATTACAATTGACTTAAATTTCATCTCAGTCTAGTTCTAGTTCTACTTAGTTTCAGATTACGTACAGGTATCAGTCCCTTGAAATTCGACCTCGGTCTCACCGAGTTTATTACTACATCACAACCCTATACTTGGGGAGTGAACAAGTCGCGAAGCATTCAAACAAACTCGAGTCAAGTATTACTATGTCACGCTCTCATCATCTTAATTAATCGCACATGTTTGACCAAATACAATCTTTCATTAACACATGTTACCTTATGTTTGATTGAATAAAAAACGCAACCAATATGCAATTTCATCCATCCTACGCTCGCCCAACCTTTCGACATTCCTAAAATCCATGGTGAAAGGAAGGGTTGAAACAAATGCTTAAAGATCATCCACTAGGCTTATTAATTCTCCGGTCTACTTGAGCCTTGTATGGCCTTATTTTTTGATTCATAACTAAAATGATTTGGAAAAAAGGATGGACAGCGTGGATAAAACCCATATGTCAAGGTGGGCTCCTAAAGCCCATACGTCTAGGCATGGATAGGATACAATCCGCTTCCTCCCTTGACTGAGGATTAAAGTCACATATTTGTACATAAAAAGTTGAGTCCAGGCAGTGACTTAGAGCCAAAGCTAGACCTAAAATTGATCGGACCATGCATGCGAGGTTCAAGCACAACCCCATGGCCCAAGCTAGTGGGCCACCCGACACATTACCACCCTTGGTCTAATTTTTCCAATCTGAGGTTGAGTCCTAATTGCTGGAGTCTCTTGGAGTCCGGGTCAATTGGCCCAACTAGTTTGAGGTAGGAGTGAGTCGGGTGACTCCTGTGTCCTATGGTTATGTTGGGTTCAACCTAGAGCGAGTTGACTCGGACAAGTCGCATCTAACTTGTCAAAGTCATCCATCCATGATCTAAGCCGAAGCTAATTCAAGCCTAACTTTAATAAGTTTGATCTAATTATTAAAATGGCACAAAAATTGTGATAATTTGTTCTTCAACCTATTAGTGTCGGATCCATCTTGTGACCTATCTTAATCATTGTACACATGCTGCGGATTTAGCCGATCAATCTAATTTTGGATATTTTTTAAGCTATAAGGACAAAAAATCCTTTCTTCCATCCTTTCAAGGCCAACCTTACCTACCTTTACCTTTTCTTTCATCCCTCCCCTATTCCCTGCATTTATAGGGCGTGTCTGTTTTTCAATCTATACCTCAAATGTAGTATAGATAAGGTAATAATGACTTCCCACACCTGGGTCCAAAAGAGGAAATTACATGGTAATTAGGCCTTAAAAGCAATGTCATAAACATTTCGTAATTAGATGGGATTGTGTCTGTAAAATTTGTGGGGGCCACCATTATGTATGTGTTTGATCTATGCGCTCATCTATTTTATCTGTTCATTTTAAATCATGAGCCCAAAAATGAGATAAATCCTAAGTTTTGGACCACACCATAATAAACAAGGGGGAATTGGACGCTTATCGTTGAAAGTTTTGTCATTCAACTTCAACTTGTTCACAGGATTACATAGACACGAATGAAGGATAAACACAAATGAACACTTGTTCCAAAACTTATGTGGCCTCTAAGAAGTTTTCAATAGTAAGTGTTTAATTGTTCTATTTTCTGCTGTGTGATCTACTTGAGCTTTCTATCTGCCTCATTTTGGGCTATACACATAATAGTGAGCTCCACAAATTTTAATAGTACCGTATCATCTTTCCAAACACAACCAGGCCCTTAGTAAATAACCCCATCTAACAGGAGCAAGAAAGTATAATATGGTTTTTGCATTATTCCAATTATAACCTCAAATTGCATACGCATGGAACCTACCTGTCCACATGCAGAGACACATGAGCTTTTTATTCAGTAGACCACACCACTTAATGTCATCTATACTAAAATCAGAACACCTCTTAAGTGGGCACCAACGGAAGCGGAACGGTGTGTACCACACATCAGCTATATAGCTGGTGTATTGATGTCAGCAAGTCCCGTGACTCTCATCAAGATGTATGTGTTATATTCAAACTGTCCATCCATTTGGCGAACTCGTTGTAAGGCCGGAGACAAAAAATAAGACATATCCAAAGATCAAGTGTACCACACTGCAAAAAGCAGTGATGTATTGAACGTCTACCATTGAAACTCTCTTGGGGGTCACAGAAGCTTCGGAACAATATGAAATTTGTTTTTCCTTTTCATCCAGGTATTAGTGACCTTATGAACAGATTGGATGGAAAATAAACATTATGGTGGACCCTACGAATTTTTTAATGGTGAAAATCATTATCCCCACTGCTATTTTTGGTGTGGTCCATTTAAGCTTTTGATATGATTATTTTTTTGCTTAATGGTCTAAAATGATCACGAAATATGGATGAACGGTGTGGATATAATAAATATATAATTTTGGGGGCCATGTAACTTTGATCTCATTTTAACTGTTAATACAACTCGGAGCTCCAGGAGCGTCGGCGCTCGTCTTCTCACGACCGGTATCTACACCAGCCAATCCGCTTCCGCCACTAACATATCAAAAGAAATGAATGCCTATAAATAAATATTTGTAATGTAAGTTTACTCTGTACACTGGGGCCCACAAATTGCATGCGCATGGAGCTTATCTGTCCACATGCAGAGACACACCAGCTTTTTATTCGGTAGGCCGCCACGCTACTTAATATCGTCTGTACTAAAATTAGAATGCACCTCAAGTGGACCACAACATACCAAAAGAAATGGATGCCTGGAAATATTCATACCGTAAGTTTACTTTGTACACTGGGGCCCACACGAGAATGAAACCAACCTATGTTTAGCAATAAGAGATCTTGAATGTTTCAATTCTAGTAAGTAGGTTCAACCATCAGGTGCACCGAACTACTGATATGGATCTCATCATGGTTGGGATGGTTTAAAAATCTCCCTCATCAGAAGATCCTAACCCTTCAACCAGTCTCCAAAAATAGATACCAGATAGGGGTGAACACAGTTTGGTTCGATCTAGTTCTTGGGTGAAATTGGAACCGAATTGTTACCAACAGTTCCAAGAAAACTAAAACCGAACCGGACCCTCTGCACCCTAAAACTGAATGGAACCGAACGGTAAAAAACTGATTCAATTCCGGTTCAGTTCTACGGTTATGGACTTTTTATAATCTAATTCAATTGCATGATTTATTTTTATAATACAGCTCAATTGCATAGTTTTTTTTTTTCTTTTTAATCTAGTCCAAATATCGCACGGTTCTTGAGAGAGAGATGCCATGAAAGAAGGGGAATAAAGAAAAATTAAGGTATTTTTATTTTTATTTTTTTTAAGACTTTTATGTTAAGAAAATTAAACTTTAAAAATTTATTGATTAAGCGGTCTAGTTCCAAGTTTAGATCCAAGGTTCGATTCTACAGTCCGGTTCAGTTTTTTAAAACTCCAAACTAAGGACCAAACCAAACTAATCGATTATTTAATTTTTGGAACTAGAATCGATGTGCTTCATAACCGAACCAAACTATGTTGCATGATCGGTTCCGGTCCAGTTTATTGGTTCCTCTGGTTTTGTGTGCACCCATAATACTGGATATTAGATCGCTAGAATCTTGAAATTTTGAACATTTTAGTGGTGTCCACTATACATTTTAGAGTGTACCAATTCAATGCAACTAATCACACTCCCAATTTGTAAACTGGATGTATTCAGACAATTCAACTTTCTGATGCATGAAGACCTTAAAATTCTCCATATCAGGGGGGTGACTAATTGTAATGCCAGCTTGAAAGTTGGTGCAAGATCCCAGCCATTGATCAGGTGGGGCTCACCCTAATCAACTATACAAGTGGGTTACATGTATTTAATTAAAAAGTGTCGGCAAAAGGTCTATATGTGTCCCCCTTTAGAGTAAAACCGATGTTATTCTCTAGTTAGTATACTAGAGGGATACTAAAGTACATTTAAACTGTGTAGGCACATTAGGAAATCCCAAAAAGGATAGACACTGACCGTCAAAGGACAAGGCTCTATTCAATGCAATTTCTTCTGCTGTATGTATTCGGATTCGTGTTACCGAGAACCTCTCATAGCAGGTGTTATAGTCTAAATGACATTGATAGGTCCAGGGTAGAGACACCTGAAACATTCTTATTGCACGGATATTCAGGCTTACAGAAATGGCTTATTTTATGTCAACATATGCTCACGATGGGGCCCAACTGATATAGAGCTCGATCGGTTCTCACAAACATCTAGTAGGCAAATGTGTAAAACCAACTCAGATCTTACATGTGTACGAACATAAAAGGGCAAGCACGGCCTCAACACGTGTGTGGAATTTGAAAACTCAAGCTTCTCCAGCTACCATCAATGGGTAAAATTGGAACTAAAATGAAAGGGTAACGTTGTTGTTCAGTTTCTTACTTTCTTTTTACATAAAAGCCTATTTGATTTTCCACAATGCAGGTAAAGCCCGGTAAATAATAATTATAAAAGCCTATTTGATTTTCTACAATGCAGGTAAAGCCCGGTAAATAAGTAATTATTACTTTTTCATGTTGTTTGAAATTTTTTGAGATTAATTCCACTTAGAAAATCGATACAAAAGTATTGACTTAAATATATGGACCTCACATAATGTATATGATGTATCTGCACCGTCTATCTATTTTATTAGAAAATTTTGGGCCATGAACCAAAAAATGAGGGAGATTCAATACTCAAATGGTCCACACGAAAGGAAATAATGGCCTTAATTCGTCCACCATTAAAAGTTGTTTCCTTCACTGCTAGGCCCAAATTGAGGTTTTTTTCATAATCTAACCTGCTCATAGTGTCACACAGACATGGATAGGATGAAACAAATATCAACTTAATTATAAACTTTTAAGGGCTCCAAGAAGTTTTTAATAGTAGGTGTTCGATTCCTGTTATTTCATATGACATGGTCCATTTGAGCATTGGATCTGCCTCATTTTTTTCTCATGTTCTAAATTCAGCTGGCATAACAAATGATCGGTGTGGATAAGTCACATACATCATGATGGGCCCACATTGATTTTGTAAATTTCTCAATTTAAGTGTTAAAAAAATTACGTGCCACATTTACATTGGGAAAGATGCAGTAATTACCTAAGTAAATAATTATTACCCATTTACATGGTAATTACACTTGAGCTCAAAAATCAAACAGGCCCAAGAGTACATGAAGTTATTTTCTGAATGTAGGGGGTTAATTCGAAAAACTATTAAAAGGAGGAGCGGTTGGTCCTGAAAGATTAGACGGGAGCCGCGGCCTTTATTTGTTTCAAAGAAGGGAGCGGATTAGGTGAGGCCCTGGCCTCGACCTCACCCCAGACTGTACTTCCCTTACTGTGGGCCTCACCCCATATTGTACGTCCCTTACCGGCCTTACCTTATCAAGGTGGGACCCACGGTAAGGGACGTACAGTCTGGGGTGAGGTCGGGGCCACACGTAATCCACTCCCTTCTTGGAAATGAATAAAGGCCGCGTGCCTCCCGTCTAATCTTTCGGGACCAATCACTCCTTTTAACAGTTTTTCGAATTAACCCCTGCATTCATAAAATAACTTCATGGACCCTTGGGCTTATTTGATTTTTGAGCTCAAGTGTAATTACCATGTAAATGGGTAATAATCACACCGTCCAACTATTTTTACAAATCATTTTATATTATAAACCCAAAATTTAAGCATACTCAAATCTCAAGTGGACCATTCCATAGGAAATATTGGTGATTGAACATCCCACCACTAAAATCTACCTACAGCCCACCATAATCTTTTCATAATGTTTATTTTCCATCCAACTTGTTGATAAGGCCGTATAAGCCTATTTGAATGGAAAAATAAATAGTAAAAAATCAGCTCGATCCAAAACTTTTTTGATCCATTATAAGTTGTTAATATCCAATCATCACTATCTCCTACGGTATGGTCCACCTGATATTTGGATCTACTTAATTTTTTTAGTTCATCTCATAAAATGATACGCAAAAACGGATGAACGGCGTGGAGATATAATATATGCATCAAGGTGGTCCCCTCAGTCAGGAACCAACCTAATGCACTCACTTCAAAGATCAGTCCGTTCGGCTCCACTTGTCAAGTTTAAAAACGCCCACGCGATATCTGCTCTGTTCTGCGCGTGGCAGCCCAATGGGTGGATGATATTTTAGGGTCCCGAGGTGCTCATATCCTTTAAGAACAGGAAATGACGACATCTGTTACGTGGGAGTGCATTGGGTCCGTCCCTGACCGTTGGGCCACCTTGACGTATCCACACCGTCCATCCTTTTTTTTAAAGATCATTTTAATGCATGAATCCAAACATGAAGCAGATCCGAATCTCAGGGGGAGCACACCACAGGAAACAGTGGTGATTGATCATTGAAAACATCTCGTGGGCTACAAAAGTTTTGGATCAAGCTTATATTTGAAATTTCTATCCATACATGTCTGTGTGACATTATCAACAGGTTGGATGTAAAGTAGAAATGACAGTAAGCATTACAGTGGTCCCAATGAGTTTTTAACGGTGGGTGTTCAATAATCAAATTTTCCTGTGATGTGGTCTAACTGAGATCTAATATGTTTATTTTTGGACTCTGAGTAACAACAAAAAGGATGGACGGCATGGATATATAATATATAGATAAAAGTGGGCCCTACGGTCAGGGCCGCACCCAGTTGGGTTAGGCCGGGGCTGCACCTAATCCGCTCCTTCGTTAAACACATGTGTCAGAATTATTTGGGATCCATCCGTCGCGTACGTTGAATATCTAAAACGGGCTTATGCTGCAACTCCCCCGTCACCGGATGCGGATTCGGTGGTCCGGGGAACCACCGAGACTGTGGGGCCACCTTAGTGCATGTGCATGTGTTTTACATCCAGGCCGTACATCTGGCTAGCTAATTTTAAGGCACGAGCACCAAAATCTAAAGTGCACCGCACCACCCGAAAGTAGTGGTGAATGAACGCTCACCGTTAAAAATCCCTACGGTCTATTTATTTGCCATACAACCTGTTGATAACGTCACATCGATCTCTATGAAGAGCAAACAGGCGTATCAGCTTGATCCAAAAACTTTTGTGGGCCCCAAGAAGAAGTTTTTAATGATGGGCATTCAATCAGCACTGTTTCCTCTGGTGTGGTCGTTCTTAGACTTGGATCTACTTTATTTTTGGGATCATGTACTAAAATGAGCTAGAAAAGCGTATGGATGGCGTAGATATAAAACATATACTTCACAGTGGGCCTCACAGTAACGGATCCACCGACTTCGGTGGTTCCGGATCCACCGAATCCATGTCCTTGTTCACGGCGCATCCCGAGAATCGTCCAGATTCAAGGCTCGGGTCGGAAACACCACAGCGATTACTTTACGATTGCACCTAAAACCTGCGGTGTCGCCCATCCTAGTTTTGAAATATCATAACCTTTCGTATGCCCCTTAATCCTGGTGGTGCTTGCTAGATGAATGGGTTGGATGGCATGAACAGAGCATAATGAACCCCACGTTCCATCTGGAAACTTCAATGGCAGGCATCACCTTCATCACCGTTATCCATTGTTCCCTCTGGTGTGTCCCACCCCGAGTTATGAATCAGGCTGACTTTTGTTAACTAGACTAACGTTTCATCTAAGGAACGGTTTGGATCCCAGTATTACATCACGGTGGGCCCACACAGCTCTATCGTATAGTAGCTACCATACGATAGGACGTACGTGATCATTCCCTAAAAAATTAAGGTTCGACGTGAGCGATGACGTAATTGACCTGGTGCGGGCGGCCCACCAACTCAGCCGATTCCGTACGCGGTTTGCCTACTGACACGGTAGGCTGTGGCCCACCATGATTTATATGTTTTATCCACACCGTCCATCCATCTTTAAAGGTCATTTTAGAGGAGGAACCAAAAAATGTGGATGATAAAAATCTTAGGTGGACCACGCCACAGGAAACAGTTGTGACTGAACAGCCACCGTTAAAAACTTCTTGGGGCCAAAATAGTTTTGGATCAAACTGATAGTTGTGTTTTCCTTCCTCCACGTATTTTTTACCTAATAAAGAGGTTGGATGACAAATAAACCTTATATTGGGCCCTATGAAAGCTTCAATGGTCGTCGTCCAATTACCACTGTTTTCCTGTCGTATAGTTGACCTGAGATCTGGATCTACCTCAGTTTTGGGTTCATATACTAAAATAATGATTCAAAATGGATGGACGGTGTGGATAGAACATATGCATTAATGTGGGGCCCACAAGGAACTGTCCAGTAGCGACCTTGCTACTGACATTGTCAGTAGAAAATCCGCGCACGCCGATTCCGGCTAAGTCTGCAGCTCGACATAACGCGGCCGTTCCCAAAAACCAACCCTAGCCCTATAATAGTTTACCACTCTTTAAGACATCCTGAGGACTCTTCCTTAATACAAGCGGCTCAATTCTACGTGATCTAGACCGTTCAAATATATAAGCCTAATGTTGATGGATCAGACTCGAGATTACACAGACACGACGAATTTAGACAGCTCATTAATTTACTTTTATCCGTTCATTTTATATCCACCCCATTGGATGGCTGGCATTTCTTGATCTGATTAATTTTAGAGATATGCTCCATCCACAATGTGGCCCACAGTATGAATAGCTTTGCTAACTGCACATCACCACAATTTTACGGGAGTCTAGCCCCGCAGCAGAAGGGAGGAAATTAGATGACGTGGAACATAAAGCGGGGCATCTCGTTCGATGATTTTCGTTGCATAGTCAATGGGCCAACGATTTGGTAATCAAAACCGTTGATCTATTGTTTCCTACCGTAGATGGACTATGAATTAGAATAACAACGGGAGTTACATTCTGTTTGTGACCTACAGGTATTTAGGAGGTGAAATATAACAACCGTCCAGATTCATCTGGATTAAATCCTACTAATTTTATTACATATTATAATCAAGAACTTCTTTTAGATGATTGAATTTGGGGGAAACGTACCAATGGTCTGGATTAGTAATCTAGGATCACATTTTAAAGAAATGATATGATTGTATACATTTTGTAATTTTGCCGGCAACGTATCATATAATTCCGCATTTAAAAGAAGAGGTTTCCTCGAAAACATCGCGACGTATTCCGATACCATACGTCGTTACTTCGACCTTTGAATCTGGGTTACTTTTCCATGATCCAAGCCGTTTATGCGACGAGTTTCATACTGTTTGATAGAAAATCTGTGTAAAAGTTCTCTATTTTGGATTATTTCAACCCCTTTAAAAGTTGCTCTTTTTCTTTGAATATGAATCCTCATTATATCTTTCGAGTAATCAAACGAGTGAAATATCCAACCTACGAATTTTATCGAACACATGCTATCAAAAAGAATTCCTATCAAGTAAACGGTTTATTCATTGAAAAATAAAATCCCAAATCCAACGGCCAGAGTCTCGACGTATTTTAGTCTAATACATTTAGATGTATTCTAGAAAACCTCTTAAACGAACACAGCGTTCGAAACCTCTCGCTCTCAGATATTTTTCTCTCTCATGCGAGTTCGCTGTCCAGGTCCGGACCTCTCTCTCTCTCTCTCTCTCTCTCTCTCTCTCTCTCCAGATCTGCTTCTCTTCGATGCTTCGTCTTCTTCCATGCTCCCGCCCTACATCTTCAAACCCATCAGCCGTTCTCTCCGTTTCCCGATTCGAATAATAAGATCTCAATCACAATTGCTGTAAATACCGTTCCCATACTAACATTCCGTCCTTCTCAAGAGAATTTCTCCTAGCGATTTATCATATTCTACGGAAGGAGCTTCTAAATCTTTCTTCCTTTGGAACAGATGACATTCTTGCTTCTACACGAATCTCATTTCCAGGTGAAGATCATAATCTTTTCTTTTTCTACTGATTTCGGATGTATTCGTTTCTTTAAGATGAATGATTTCATGCCAGCTTCTTTTCTAAAAATCCTTCATTGGTTTGAAGTAGGGTTCCTCTCATTACACATAAATGTCTAGCCAATTCATGTAGCTATTTTGCCGCATTCGTCAACCATTTATCCGTGGTTGTCTAAATACATGACCTACCATACCCCACTGAACAGATTCTTCAAATTGTTTCTGGATGAAGAAGGTGCAACTGACTAAGAACGGAAATAGAGATTTTATTTACTAATCCTCACTTATCGTGATGCGGGTGCTTTTCTACTTACAATTTCAATTTGCTGGCGAATTTTTGGGAAATGATATTCAAGTTGCATCTGCCATCGATTACTAACTTCATACATTGTCAGCACATCAGACATTTGTATATGAGATATTGATGCACATCAATCTTTCTCTTAGCCATTGTTGTTAGGTATTGTTAGAGAACTCTATCATCGCGTAAGTAGTTGGGTGTAGGCCTTTGAACATGTCTTCTTTTGGCTTACCTTTTTATTTGTTTAGTGTCTCTTTGTTGTAGTGTTTGCAACCTGCATGTTTTTTTTCATGAGGTAAGGCAACTGCAAAGTTACCTTTACTTTCACACTTGTAGAGAACGAAGTCATTGCTTTCTCTTATAAACATTTATCCCGTTTCACCATTTTCCTTAGAATGGTTGTTTTGTGGAGTGAACATAGTAGGCTGATTACTTTTGCAACTCATAGCAATGTTCTCACCATTTCTATAACTTCTAGAATAATGATAAACTAATAAGCCTGTCACTTTGTGAGTTATTGATAGATTATGCTGCCTTCATTCTTTTGCTCTTTCCTCATTGATATTGATTTGTAAATTTACCATTCAATCTTGATTTATGATATCACTTGCCACCGGAATTTTTTTTATAAAGAAAATATTAATTTTATTTAACAACTTCTTTAGCATTAAATTTACTTTAATCACAATTTTGTTGATTATTTGTAACACTTTTTATGTTTGGGTTTGATGTTCAGTATTATAGATATGCTAAAACTGTGCGAACTTAATTGTTGTCCATGATTTGAAGAAGAGAACCAATTCTATGGTAATTTTTCTCTCTTATTTGAAATGAAAATGAGAGATCTGCTGATAGCAATACAAAAGTATTAGAGAATTCCTGTTTTCTTTGATGTATTGCTTTACTCCAATAGGGTTTAAATAAAGATGCATAATGATATACATGAGAGGAAATAAAATATTACATCTATCTACAATAATCATATACATCGAGACAAATCAAGGATTCCAACTATTTACAGCTACAAATCCCCCCATCCCCTCTTCAAAATGATGTGGGTGATCAAGCGGCAACAATTCGTGAACTAGGAAAGTATCCAACAATTGTTATAGTCTTTGTAAGAATATCCAATATTGGTTCTTGAGATGCCACGTATGGGAGAGAAGTAATCCCAGACTGAAACTTCTCTTGAATGAAGCGACAATCAACTTTAATGTGTTTTGCCCTCTTGTGAAAGAGAGGATTGGAAGTAATCTGTACAAGGTTAGAAGCAAGGTGTTCTGTAACTGTTACGATACGACTGTAAAGACTGATACATATAGGTAACGGCTGTGACCGTTACACGATAGGGGGGTGAAATGGGACAATTGGTTTTTTTTGGAACTGTATCGACCATTACCCCGTAACAGTTGAAAAATGATCACTTTTTTTTCTTTTTTTTCTTTTTCTCATTCTAAAAACTTTCCTAGATTATTTACAGCAAATTTCGACCACTCTTACTATAATTTTTTAAGATTAAAACCATAGATTGAAGTACTTTGAACGAAAATTCTAAGGGCCATTCAAAAAAGAAGAAGAAGAAGAAGTGGTATTTGTGTTTTTTTTTTTTCCTCTGATTTCTAGTTCTAATGCTTGAATGTGTTGAGTAAATATTAGAGACACATAACTATGTTCATAAATTCACTAGATAATCAGATACAATACTCTTATCAAAGAGTGGACCGTTACACTATTATAAACATGTTTTTAAAAAAATGAATACACATTTGGAATATTTACATTAATATGGATTTTCAAAAATTTTCAAGCAATTTTCTTTTTTCAACAGCTACGGGCATCATAATGGTTGTTACGCCCCAGTATCGGTCGTTACAACTGATACTCTTATCGGTAATGGTGGTGACTGTTACGGCCACCGTTACCGATATAGAACATACAATACCCCATAGTACATCTTCGCTGAGGGCACATCCTGCCCAATCAATATTGGTAAAATCAATAACCTTAAGGGGAGATGTAAATGAAAATAATAATGACTGATCTAAGGTGCTTCTCAAATATTGGATAATCCTCAAGACAATAGTCATATGTAAGGTATGGTGCTAAGTAATTAATTGACTAACAACCTGTAAAACATAGGCGATGTCAGGTCTGATCACTGTTAGGTAGGCCAACTAGGCAACAAAATAGTGTAGGTTACTCCAAGAGATCATTGTCTTGTTTACCATATCGAACATTTAATTCCATCAGTGTATCAACAATCCTTTGTTTAGAAAGGTGTGTAAGGTTGATGAGATACTGGATATATTTTTGTTGGTTGACAACTATGCCATGATCTGTACGAGAAACCTCTAATTTGAGTAAGTATGTAAGTTGTCCTAGATCCTTCATGTGGAAGGATGACTAAAAACTAGTTGAAGCTTTGTGATTCGGGCTTGATCATTGCTAGTTAGGAGCAAATCGTTAACATAAACTAGTAAAACCACAATACCATGGGTGAGGATTATGTGAATAATGAGGCATCGTGACCACTCTATCTAAACCTGACCCCAATTGCAACCTCATGAGGCTATTGAAAGTAGGCACATGGAGCTTGTTTTAGCCCATAAATGCTTTATGAAGTCTACACAAGAAATTTTTTTGACCCGTGCTTAGGAGGCTAAGCCATGTACATGGTTTCTTGTAAGTCCTCATGACGAAATGCATTCTACATGCCCATATGTCAAATAAACCAATTGCTAGTAGCAACAATTGTAAGAAGCATTTGGACAGTCTTCATCGTGGTCATTAGAGCAAAGGCCTCCTCATCATGGTTTGTCGTACTGGCCATTACATAATGGTGATGGTGACAACCATTACCATTATGGGGTCGTGATGGGTGTAAAGGCCATTATGAAAGAAATTACCTATATCGTCCCCATGATTTTTTTTAAGAGATCGTAACGGTTGTTATGGCCAACAGTTAAAAGACAGAATGACCATTACAGAAAAAATGACCTATATCGGCCCCAACCGATAGAAATCTTTTTTTGGTGTAAAGAGACCATAATAGTTGTTACAGAGGCCGTCACGGCCATTACGGCCTGTATCATAATGGTAATGGTGATTGCTGTTACTGTTATTGCATACCTTGCTTGTCATAGTCAATGCCATACTCATGTTTATAGCCTTGGGGAAAAGCTAAAGGCGAACCCTACAAGCAATTGACTGAGCTGAAAGAAAATCAAGTCGGTGGGGTTTCCTTGAAAACTTTGGGAATGTTTAGAGGGATAGGAATAGATCAAAGACAAGTTGGTGGGTTAGCGATAGCTTAATAGAGGAGCTTAATGCGGCCAAGAGACAGAGCCCCCTCTCGGGATCCAGCGAGACGGAGGGGAGATGGAAGTGGAAGATTCGGTTCAAAATGGCACATGGGTAGTCAAATATGGTATGAATGTTTGTTTATGCAGCTCTTTCATGAGAGCAAAGTACTCCTAGGATGTTGAGCCCGACGGCGCAGGGAGCTCCTTTCCCTATCCTTCTCCTTTGTGGAAGAGCATTAGGGCCCTTTTGCCTTCTCTGGACTCTCTTGTGCAACGTTTGTGGGGCGGGGCCTAAGCAATCTGTGGTCTTCCAATTGGTCAGGTCTCGGCCGTCTCAATAGCCTTGTGGTTAGCCCAATTCTGCCGGCTATTCGATCTTTAAAGATTCGGGACTTCCTTGGTTTGGATGGCCCGCTCCCTCCTTCGTTCGTCTTTTCATATCTTCCCCAGGAAGTCCTGGACTTCCCGTTTCAGGGTGGATTCTGTCTATCGGATGAGGAAGATGTTTGTTTTTAGCCGTTTGAGCCTTTAGGCTCCTTCTCAGTCAGATCGGCTTGGGAGATTAGTAGAGAGATCTGGCCTAGAAAAGGCTAGGCCAAGTGGGTATGGCATGCTAAAATGCCTCCAAAGTGGGTATGGCATGCTAAAATGTGATTCATGTGGAAGACTTGGTTCAAGCTAGAGGGGTCCACGTAGCCTCCATCTACGTTTGTTGCATGGGCAGTCTTACCAGTCATCCTAATTGTGAGTCCCTCGACCACCTCTTCCTCTATGGGGCTCTTGCAGCTGATGTTTGGGCCCACTTTGGGGCTATTTTTTGCATCTCCCTCATGGCCACTCAGTCCATAATCAGTAGGTTGGTGCAGTGGTGGCTCCTCTGCACTCTGCAAGGCTGTTCCCAAGGTTTGCAAGGGCTGACCCCCTGTTTTATTCTCTGGGAGATCTGGTTCTCTAGAAATTCTTCCAAGTTTGATGGTAAATCTCCTCGGGCTCCAGTAGTTATCGCCCGAGTGAACTGGAGATTATCTTCGGTGTGTAATGATAACCCGTCCCCCAGGAAGCTTCCTTTGGCGAATTAGGTGTTACTATCGGATCTAGGTATTCCTATTTGCAGTTTGGCTAGAAATTTTCCTGAGATTGTGAAGTGGAGAAGGCCTTAGTCAGGATGGATCAAGTTGAATGTGGATGGCTCCGCTAAGGGCAACCTAGGTACGTTGGGTGGTGGCGGTATTTGTAAAGGGGATAAGAGGGCTTTTCTTTTTTGCTTTCTCGATGGGATATGGGGTGGGGCCGAGCTCCAGGGCCGAACTCTGAGCTGTTTACAACGGCTTGGTCCTCTATTTGTAGCAGGGTTTCCCAATGATTGAGATCGAATTGAACTACATGATGGCGGTGTCAATTTTAAATGGTACTTCTAATTTGAATTGGCAATGGAATTACTGGTTGCAGAGGATCGAAAGGTTAGGGAATAAGGTTTTGGTTTCTTTTGTTCACATTCTTTGGGAAGGTAACATGCCGGTGGATGGGATGGCCCGTAGGGGATTGGAGCTTCAAGAATTCTTTTACTCTTCATCCTCCTCCGATTTTCCCCCAAAGATCAGGGGGCTTCTTTTCCTTGATAAGGTTGGGCTAAACGATATTAGGCAGGTCAATTTGGGTTCTCAATAAGGGCTGGGCGGGTAGGTGTTTGTACGTATCTTACGATAGGCTTTTGCGGGGGTTTTTTTTTGTCCCTTGGTCTAGCCCGAATGGTGGGTGTGTTGTACAGTTCTCCCATGGATGAATATAACTCTCTTTTTTTAAAAAAAGAAGAAAAAAAAAGAAGAGGAAGATCCCCCAAAAGATTTCAGAATGCCCTGGGAGAGGGCTTCACCCTCTTTATAGGGATATATCCCATTTGACTGTTCCCAATCAGATCTACAGCTCATCTTCCAGAGATATGGAAAAGTTACCGATACCTACATTCCAACCTTCTCGGATTCCAGGCGCCCAAAAGGGTTTGCATTCATTAGATTCATGTATGAAGCAGAAGGGAGAGCAGAGCGGCCATGGGAGTTTTGGATGGAAAAAGGATGGATGGGAGGATAGTCTCAGTTAAAGAGGTAAAACCCATAACCAAAATCACTCAGAAACCAACCTCCATATTAGATTCTCCAATCCTTCAGTTCCATACCTCTTCTCCTTCCCATGTGGGAGTAGCCCGAAACAGGAAAAAGGATAACTATCTGTTCATCAGAGAAGAAATGTTGAAAGGGCAAACAGAGGGTCTGATCACTATGGCTGATAAAGGAGCCGTCGCTACTAGACTGCAAGCATTGAAACTAGGCATGGTGGGAATAACTTCTAATACCTCCACATCCATTATACATCTTCTAAAAGAAATCGGAGATTCAGACTTCAAGGCATCGAATATGGACGTGGTAAGGATCGCCCCTGATAAATTCCTTATCAAACTCAAGATTGAAGAAGAATACAGGAAATTCAAAGAAGACCACTCCCTACACATCCGGATGGGACTGGAAACGCTATACCTATGGTCTGCAAATGAAGGACGAGAAGGTACATGGGTACGCCTATTCGGAATCTTAGCCCATGCCTGGATGGAGGAGGTCATTCTAGACCTAGGGAACTACTTTGGTAAGGTCACATAGATTGACTCTATAAGCAGATATGGTCTCTTTCAGGTGTTTGCCAGGGTGAGAATTCAAATTCGTGTAGGGGTTAATATGAAATAGGTTCTAAAGCTGCAGGTCGAAGGCGACACATTTCAGGTGTTTGTGGAATTGGAAACACACTCAATCACATTGGTACCTAATCAGTCTCATCTGACAGAGAAAAGAAAGGAAGATGATAGGATGAACACTAAGGAATGAGTGGAAAATAGCTTCGGACCTGCATTAGATCAAAGGGAACAATGCCCCCCAATTGCTTGTACAAAATGCGAGAGAGGCTTCTGCGACAGAAACTCTACCTACTTTGATCGATACCACATCCCACTCCCCTACCCAACTTCTAATAACTGATGGTAGCAATGATTCCCTCACTGCTAGAACAATGCTAAGGCCCTCCCATCCCTTACCCTTCCTCCAGATTGCTACCCAGGCAGAACTGGTAACAGCTCAGAATTGCATTCCCTCCCTGGAAAACCAACCCCTGCCAGCTAACAGCTCAACTCACACCATCCTAGAGGAAATCCTCCCAACAATACCAGTTATGGAACTTCCCCCAGCCACTCTTAAAAGTGTAACATCAGAACTTACTACCCAAGCTTGGACAAAGCAAAGACAGAGCTCTCCTCTTAAAGGTCTGCCCATTGGTTGGCCTCAGGGTAAAAGAAGACCTCCAAATCACCTCCATAGGTCCAAATCTGAGGGCCACATCCCTCCACAGTAAGAGGAAGAAAATTTCATTAGAATTAAACCTTTACGCAGGGAACCTTTCCCTACACCTGGTAGAAAACTTCCCCCCCTCACCAGTAGTAGGGTCAAATAGGTGAGTGACAACCTTTATATAGCTGTTGATCTATCCCCATATTTTTCTCTGGGATCGGCGATCAATACCTAAGAGGGAAGTCAGCATATGACTGATGTCGCAAAACAAAATTCCACAAACAAGTAAGAAGATTCAAATAGTGGGGATGAATCCCTCCACTGTCTAAATCTATATTCTCAACTTCAGGACCAGATGGAGAATCCTCCTTCGGCCATACCAGCAGATATTCCAGCTGTTAGAATCCCGGGTAGGTGGAAAAAGAAGACTCATAGAGACATTCTAGATTTGAACGAGGTGGGAGGCTAGTATTGTAGGCTTCGACAATTGAAAAGAAGGACTGTGAATTCAAGTTGTGTGATAGATGGATAACATCCTTTTGTGGAATGCTCGAGGAATAGACAATGCAGCCATGACCAGGAGGACTATCAGATCAATCACCAACCATAATCCTAGGATTGTTGTAATCCCAGAGCCTATGCTTAGAGAGGAAAGAAGAGTGAGCATAGGTCTCAAGCTAGGCTTCCACTCATCCCTTTCCAAATGGAGCAGCAGGAGGCAAGATATGGATCTTTTTTAGAAATCATCCCCAGGTTTCATTTCTTTCCAATTCTAACCAAATGCTCTCTCTTAAAATCTGCTTGCATAATTTCCAGGTCCCAGTCCATTTGTCGTTCGTCTATGCCAAATGTAACAAGATTGCCAGAAGATCTCTATGGGATGAATTGTCAGCCATCAACAGTAGTTTTACTGGCCCATGGATGGTAGGTGGAGACTTCAATGCGGTAACTGAGGAAGGAGAAAGGCTAAGCTACAGGAATTTTGATGCTTCCATCTTCCATCTCCTCTGAATTCGTCCAAGCCATCAACAACACAGGCCTTCAGGATGCAGGGTTCGTGAGAAATAGGTTCACTTGGAGTAATAGCCAGGCTGTTAATGTTAGGGTCTGGGTGAGGCTGGATAGGGTCCTCATCAACGGAGATTGGACCAACCTCTTTTCGTCTTTCAAGGTGGATCATTTGCCTAGGGTGTCCTCGGATCACTACCCTTTACTTCTGTCCTTCCCCAAGCCTCCGCCATCTTCTCCAAAACCATTCAAGTTCCAGAGAATGTGGACCCTCCACGACTCTTTCCTTCACATCATTAAGAGGGCCTAGGAGGAGGACCTATCACCATAACCCATGATCAACCTCCAATTAAAGCTGAGAAATACCAAGAAAGCCCCAAAAAACTGGAATAAAGAAGTATTTGGCAATGTCTTCCAACAAGTTAAAAATGCAGAAATGGCCCTGGAAGAGATAGAAAACAGAATGCAGGTCCAACCCAATGAGGATCTCCTCAACGACCTCTCCTTAACAAGATGACATCTGGCTAAAGTGGAACTCATGGAGGAGGTCTTTTGGAAATAGAAGTCCAGAATTGACTGGTTGGAAGAAGGAGACATGAACACCAAATTTTTTCATTCAGTAGTGACAGAGAAAATCAGAAGAGCTGGAATATCATCCATTTCTGTTGGAGCAGGTTAGGTCCTAAACAATCAGCAAGACATCAAACAAGGAGCAGTGAATTTTTCCAGGTTGCCTTCCAAGCAGAAGAAACTAGATAGAGTCTGGACCTCATGGCATCCATCCCCCACCTGATCTCAACCCAAGACAACATTGATCTGTTCGCCCATCCATCGCTTTCAGAAGTGCATCGAGCAGTCTTCAGTCTGCCCAAGGATGGGGCCCTAGGCCTTAACGGCTTCTCTGAAAGTTTTTTCACAACTTGCTGGCCGGTCATCGCTGCTGACCTTCATAAGGCTGCGGTATTCCTATTTGAGGGGGGTTCCCTACCCAAAGCCTTCACGTTACTCTCATCTGCTGTTTCCCAAAATCTGTGGTGTCCTGTACTTTTGCTGACTTCCGCCAATCAACCTCTGCAATTGCATCTACAAAATCTTCTCCAAGATGCTAGCATCTAGGCTAAGTAACCTCCTTCCCAATCTGATTGCATTTGAGCAGGGTGCTTTCATTCCAGGCCGCCCAATTGCAGAAAACATTGCGCTGGCCTAGGAGATGCTCAGGGAGATCAACAAGAAAGTCAGGGGGAGGTAATATTGTTTTAAAGCTGGACATGGAAAAGGCCTACAACAAAGTTGACTGGGACTTTTTGAAAAATATTCTCTCACACTTCAGCTTTAGCAACAGATGGATTAGCCTAATGGAAGCTTGTTGGGGCAACAACTGGTTCTCGATTATCATAAATGGTGAAGTAGCCGGTTATTTCAAGTCTTTGAGAGGTCTTCGCTAGGGAGACCTGCTCTCGCCTGCCCTTTTCATCCTAGTTGCGGAAGCCTTGAGCAGAGGTTTCAAACTTCTAGTAGAACGTGGGTTCGCTCAGCCCTTCAAGCTCAAGTGAGGTAGCCCCTTGACCTCCCACCTTTTGTTCGTGGATGACACCCTTTTCTTCCTAAATGGAGGTCGGTCATCCCTTCAGATCTCACTTCCTAAAATCCTTCCAGGAGTCCTCAGGGCAAAAATTAACTTCTCTAAGAGCTCCTTCCTATGCTCAGGGAAATTATCTACGGGTCGTGTTAGAACCATTGAACGCATATTGGGGATCCTGAGATCTTGTTTGGCGCCGCATTATCTGGGGGCCCTAATTTCTTGTGGTAGAACTAAAAAGGCTAATTTCCAATTCTTGATTGACAAAGTCTAGACCAAGATAAGCAGTTGGAGAGCAAGATACCTCTCTCAAGCAGGAAGAGTTACGCTGATCCGGCATGTCTTAGTGAGCATCCCTATCCATATTATTGCAGCATCACAGGTACCTAAGCAAGTGCTTCAAGAACTGGAAAAGAAATTTGCTGATTTTTCCTGGGGTTGGGCAGACGGTAAACGCAAACTTCACTGGATCAGTTGGAAGAAAATTGTTATCTCAATCAGCGAAGACGGCCTAGGCATCAGGCCCCTTAAAGAAGTCATGCGGGCGCTCCGGATGAAGATAGTCTGGGTTGCCAAGTTTAGGGAGGGAACCAACCAATGGTCTTTGCTAATGAGATCACTCCACCCCCTTAACTTCAACACCCCCTCGGAGAGACACTCCTCCCCTTTCCCCTCTCCCCTCTAGAAGAGCGTTAGAGGCCTTTTCCCACTCTTGGAAGAAAACATCCAATGGAGTGTGGGGCGGGGCGAACTAAACCTTTGGAATTCCAATTGGACAGGATTAGGCCCTCTGCTCCCTCGGGCAATCAGGCCTATCTTGGAGGCTCTCTCCTCCTTACAGGTTAAAGACTTGATTGGCGAATCATGCCCGCTCCTGCTTTCCTCAATTTTCAACTTCCTCCCTCAGGAGGTGGTGGACTCTATCTTTCGGGGTTTTGTGACCTCGGAAGAAATAGATTCATGCTTCTAGCCCCTGGAACCATCAGGAAACTTCTTAACCAAATCAGCTGGGGCGTTGTACAGATTGTCTCGTCCTACTAGGAGTTGGGCGAGCTTTGTTTTCCATAGGAAGATGCCTCCTAAGATTGGCACTCTAGTATGGAGGGTGCTGCAAGGGGTTGTGGCATAGATGATCGGGTTCAGCGCAGAGGAGTATCTTTGGCATCAAAATGCACCTGTTGTGAGGAATTTTTAGGTCAGCCCCCTGCATCTGAATCACTTTCCCACCTCTTTCTCCTCGGTGGTTTAACAACGAAAATTTGGAATCATTTTGACCCAAATTTCGAGGTCCCCCTCCTCTCGACCCTCTCGGTTGAAGGTTGGATATGCCAATGGTGGAATGCGGGTTCATCTTCAGGCAATTTCGCATCTCTTAGAAACCTGGTCCCCAATCTGGTGATTTGGGAAATTTGGCGCTCCAGAAATGCCGCTCGGTTCAATGGTACTCCTAGTAGGGCAGCAGTTTCAATTAAAAGAATTGAGTGGTTGATCAGCGTGATGTTCAACTCCCTAAACCTATCCGAATCCAAGTGTCTGGCCCTCTCTCTATCTCTCAAGCAGTTGGGCCTACCGTCCCCTTCTCCAGCTAAGGTTAGTTGTTAGATAATCAAATGGGCCAAACCCTCTCCTGGGTGGGTTAAGCTCAACATGGATGGATCGGCCCGTCACAACCCAGGCCTATTGGGTGGACGCGGCATATGCAGAGATTTCGATGGATCCTTTTTGTTTGTTTTCTTGTCAGGTTGTGGGCTAGGCTCTAACAATATGGCCAAAATGAGAGCGATCTGGGATGGGCTTTCCCTGTGTTGGAATTCAGGGCTATTTAAGGTGGAGGTGGAGACAGATTCTAAATTGGTTATCGATCTAATCAATGGTATAGCCCATCCGGCTTGGTGTTGGAAGCACTGAATTTCTAGAATCAACAAGTTCAAACAAGGGGGCCTTCTTACGATAGTTCACATATTTAGAGAAGGTAACTCCCCAGCCGATGGGCTGGCCCGCTGGGGTAGCGTGAATCAAACTTCGACCGTTTTCAGGAACCTCGCTGTCCTTCCGCCTTCGATCCAAGGTGTAATATTCCTAGATAAAGTGCAGCTAGGTGCATTTAGAACATTCAGGAAAGCTTAAATCTCATGGTAGTTTCCTTCTGAGTTTGCATAGATTTATGATAGGTGTTCCTGGGGAAGTTTTTATCCCGGGAATCCCTGAAATATGTACACGGTTTGTACAGTTTTCATATGAATGAAATACACTACTTTTTCTTTCTTTCTTTCTTTCTTTCTTTTTAAATGTTTATAGCCTTGGGCCACAACGAAAGCCTTGTAACAGTTAAGGAATCCATTCGACTTTTTAACTTAATAATATTGACCAACTTACTACGAATCACCTACTGACCAAGTGGGTTAGGAACAAGAGCCCATGTATGGTTATTTGCTTGTTCTTATAACTCTTTTGCCATGGCATCCCTCTAACACTGACACACAAAAGATTAAGAATAGGAGGTAGGAGCAGAGACAGATTCGAGATCAGAACAAATAGAGCAAAAGAGTCTATTGGGAGGGTGTGATGGATGGGTAGATCAACATACCTTTATAAAGGATGGATTGGTTGTAGGTTGAGCAACAGGAGTCAAAAGCACTTCTCTTTTTTGTCATTGATAAACCTCCAAGGGGGATGGAGTCACGCTTGAAGCACGGGGTATGTTAGGAAACTAGGTTACAACTATCATGTGTTTAGTCTTCTCTTACTCATATGATCTTTTTGGGAGAAAGGTTGATATGCACTTAGACAATGTTAGGTTCGATGTAGGTTTGGAGGCAGCTTGGGACACCCATGAGGTGATGTATGGTATGTAGGAGGTTGGTGGAGAGGTGGCGAATGCGAGCTAGCCACGTAGTTGGGTCAAAGAGGAAGCGAAGGTGGCTTGGGACACTATGTAGCATGTAGCTTAAGCCACGCCACATGTAAGCTACATGCTACATAATGTAAGATATTCAAAACATTGCCTACAGGAGGAAAAAAAAAAAACATTGCCTGTGGGAGGAATACTGTGTTCTTTGGAACACAAAGTTGTGGAAAAATGAAGTGTTGGTGAAGTTATTTTCAGTTTTGATGCTCCTAAGAGACATGGTTACAAGTTTTAGGTGGGTGTTTACAACTGTATATGGTCTGAATAATCCAAGCCAATGATCTCAACTTTGGGTAGAGTTGGACTTTATTCGCAATAGATGGAACCTTCCATGGTGCATGGGGGGTGACTTCAATGTGGTAAGATTCATCTTTAAGAAGTTTAATGGAAGATGTATTACGCACACTATGAGTGATTTTTAGATTAGGGTACTAGAAATGATCCCGTGGATTTATCGATAGCAGATGTGAAGTTCACCTGGACAAATGGGCAAGAGAGGGCAGCTAAATCCAAATTAGATATGTTTTTGGTTTGAACCAACTGGGTGGAGAGGTCCCTCTTGTTTGGTAGATGGGTCTTCCGAGGCTGTTATTTGATCACTGCCTAATATATCTAGAGGTGGAGGAGGAGGATCGATGCTGTTTAAATTCAAGTTGATATGACTAGACGTGGAAGGGTTTCCCATGTTGGTGTAGTGGTGGAACTCCATCACTATGGAAGGGTGTGGTAGCTTCAGGTTTTTTAAGAAACTTAAAATTTTCATAGGAAAGATCATCAATTGGAAAAAGTGATGCTTGGAAAATGGTAGGAGGATGTTGATACCTTCGAGTCTTAACTCTTCTCAAAGCTTCCACTACCGCTTTGACTTCCTCCTCAACAATCGGCTTCTCTAATGACATAGCTTCCTCTTAAGATATTCTACTAAAAGACAGATTGTCAACCCGCCACCTCTCTTGTGAGTAGTTTCTTATTATATTGAACTATTGCATTGCACACCTTTAATTTCTCATCGACTCTCCCTCCATCCACCAACATGCTATGAATCATATTGGTCCTAGCCTGAGCACTAACAATGATGTGGTAGAACTTCGTATTCTTGTTTCCTTCCTTGAGCCACTTTGCTCTAGATCGTTGTCTCCATTTAATCTCTTCTTCTCTGAATCGATTTTTATACTCATGGCCTCATCTTTCTCTATAAATTTTTCATTTTTTTTCTTGATTCTCTGGGAGATGGTGAGGGAAGATGTGGTTAGCTTTGTTGCTGAGTTTTTTAAAAGTGGGTGTTTGTCAATGGAGTTGGCTACATCCTTCATAGTAGTTATCCGAAAAAAAAGGGGTTGAATGTCTTGGTAAATTTAGGCCAAGAAGCCTTATTGGATGCCAATATAAGATTTTAGCAAAAATACTGGCTTCTAGATTTCAAGTGGTTTTAGCGAGTGTTATTTACGAGGTTTGAGGTGCTTTGTGGTTGGAAGACAAATCTTAGATCATGCGCCAACTACTCATGAATGCATCGACTCGCCATGTAGAGAAGCCAAGAAGGGAGTTGTGTGCAAGCTAGATATTGAGAAAGCATATGATCATGTAGATTGGAACTTTTTTAGCTATATATTAGGCGAATGGGATATGGGTAGAAGTGAAAAAATGGATTTAGGAGTGCATTCTATCGGTCATGTTTTATGTATTACTTAATGGGTTTCCTAAAGGCTTCTAAATAGTGAGATGTCGGGGGTTTGAAATTCCTAGGAGGAGGTGGCGAGGCTAGTAGAGGTGTTTGGATGTAGTGCTAGATCTTTTCCTTCCTTGTACCTTGACATTTCCTTATGCTAAGGCAAACCTACAAATCATTTTTGTGATAAGGCAGTTGAAAACATTAAAAGGAAGCTATGAAGGTGGAAAAGTCAGTACATCACACTTTATTTCATCCCATATTCAAACACAATTTACTGAATTTGTTGAACCAAGCTCTTGGAGATTGCTTGTTCATAAATTGATTTCTTAAGTTGAAATCTTTGTTCGACTCCCCTTGAGCAACAAATCCAGGCAGTTTCTCCATATAAACTTTTTTTTACTAAGATCCTCTTGAAGAAACACATTCTTCACATCAAGGGCCAAACTATTACATGCACATAATTGAGTTTTGCCACAGGTGTCTTGGAATAATTACTTATAGGGTCTAAAAGTACCATTGAGTAGTCAACTGAGCTTTTTAGTATTTCATTGAACCATCAAAATTATACTTAATTGTATACATCCATCAACACTTAACAACACGTTTTCTAATGTTAAGTTAGCTAGGTATGCATGTGATGAAGAGCAACCATCTCGTCATCCACTGCCATTGTTTGGAGTATCCTCGATATCATCAAAATATCCCCGATATTATCTGTATCCCTAGCTCGGTGATACCGATAACACTTGTAGCAATACAGATAATACTAATAGTATCAGAAATTCTAGGTATCAACAATTATATCGCTAAGTATCGTTAATGTATTGCCAATATTTTTTTATTGTGTAAATTCTAGGTGTCTCTTGTATCGCCAATATATCGATATCGCCAATGCATCGCCAATATCTTAGACTATGTAAAATCCAAGTGTCACTTGTATCGCTAGTGTATCGACGATATTTCAATATATCGCCAATGTATTGATATCACCAAAAATCTGTTTATTGAAAAAAATCATTTCAAAATTTTTTCTGGACGCCTGGTTGTATCATGAAATGTGTGTTTGTATGTGTATATATGCATGCATGCATGGATGGATGGATGTGCATGCATGTGTGTGTGCGCGCGCGTGTGTGCACCCATGCATGGATGGGTGGCTGGATCTTGTTTGTGTATTTGTATGTATGTGTGTGCATGGATGGATGGATCGATCCACCATTTTCCCCATGTTTCCTAATGTTTCCCTGAGCCAACGAAACATGCTTTTTGTCCCCATTGAAGGGAAACTTATTATTCAATTCTTAAATATGCAAATATGCATCTTTTTCACTATTATTTGATTCTTTTTTTTTTTTTTTTAAATTTAACCTGTGCATCACTTTGTTCATTTCATAGGAATCAACATCTTTACATTTGGGCACCCCTTTTCATAAAATAGGGGGCCTATCAAAAATAAAAAATAAAATCCACAAGGAAACCATAGGGGATCACATCATCTTAATCGAACCCAAGCCAATCCTATCAAGAAAGACTGAACCTCTAACCTGTTATGGAAGCTCAAATTGGTTATCGAACTAGGAATAAGACTGGGAAGCGCTTCCTTGCCAGGCCATAAAATCTGCTGGCGCGTTCCCTTCCCTCAGGACATGCATAAAACTAGTCGACCTCTCATCTTCAGCTGGTTTATCCTGAATATCACACCTTCCATTTCCAACATGGCTTAGCCACCCCATTAAGCATATCTACAACCTGCCTCGAATCAGATTCAATAATGATTTTAGATAGGCTGTAAACCAAGGGATAGGCCATCATGCACCGCTTGAAGCTCTGCAACGGTGTTAGAACCTACCCCATAACCAGCTAAAAAAGCAAAAATGAATTCACCCTTCTCTCCTCTACAAATTCCACCCCCACTTGATCTTCCTGGATTTCCTTTGGCTGAACCATCTACATTTATTTTAAACCATCCAGACGGGGGCCTCTCCCATTTAACCACCAAGGCTTCACCGCCGGTTCTGTTGTTAAGAGACGAAACACCGATCCTCATCTGGTAATACTGTCCTAGTCCAGGCACACCAACTTCTCCGCATGAGTCGTTGAGCAGAGCAACCCACCACCTGATTCTGGCGATTACTGTAGAAGAGGACATTGCAGAACTATAAAAAATTGCTGCATTACGTGCTTTCCAAATCTCCTAGATTATAATGCACGGAGCGAGCATGTGGCCTACTGATTTTCCTTGCTTGGACATGACCGCCGCCCACCACTGATTTAACCTTGCTTCAATCGAAATTGCTGTCATTACGGTAATCTCAAACCATCTGCCAATAGCCAGCCACACTCGCTGTGCTAATCTGCTAGCAACAAACAAATGGTACAACATTTCCTGAGGATAGGACTGGGAATCTTGAAGGGTGCAACACACACATCTAGATGCTAGCTGAACTCCTCGAGATTGAACCACACAATCGAACGGGACCGCTTTTTGTAAGACTTTCCAGACGAGAGGAGAGATTTTGGGCGGAAGTTTGACATGCCATACGCATCTTGACCAGCTCCGACCTGTACTTGGGACTTTGCTCATCATCCAGGCTGATCTAACTGAGAACTCTCCAGATGGAGTGAAAGGCCAGATTGGCAAGTCAGTGTCCTCTGAAATACAATACCTGGACTGAAAGACGTGGTCGATAAGGCTCTGAGGAAGGAAAAGCCACGTAGAAGAGGGGGGGAGAGGACCAACCGATCCAAGCACCTAACACAATATTGGAGGTCTTGCAGTCTATCCGACACCTCTGTTTTCAGCCAGCTGATGAAGAGGGCCAAGACCGGTCCAATTCACCATCCAAAAATTACATGTACCAACTCCAATTTGCCATTGTACTCGGGATTCAACCATAGGAATTAGCTCCATGATTCACTTCCACAGAGGAAAAGAGAGCCGTCTTGATTTGTCTGACACATGTGAAGATAAATCATGCTGATACTTAGCTTTCATGAAAGGTTTCTAAACATTCCCCTCCTTCCCAAACTTGATCGTCCATGCCATTTTAAGCTGAAAGGCTTTCATAATTTCAGCAAGCCTTCTAAAACCAATCCCTCCCTCTTCCTTAGGCGTAGCCATCAATTTCCAATTCTTCCAGTGACATTTTTGCTTCCCTTCTGTCTAGCCCCAAAAAAAATTAGTCATCTACTTCTCAATTGAATTCAACACCTGAGAAGGAATATGGACAACCATCATAGAATGGATCGGAATACTTGTTAGGATGTTCTTCACCAGGACCACTCTCCCAGCCTAAGATAAAATTCGGGCCTTCCACCCATTAATACGCCCCACAACTCTGTCAATTAGAGGATTAAAAACACTTGATTTTAGCCTTCCTTCCATAATAGGAACACCCAGATATAAGAAAGTTGACAAAGATTTTCCAAAACCAAGTAGTGCCTTAATTGATCTGATTCTATCTCTTGGAAGCTTCTTTGAATAGTAAAAGGAACATTTTATTAGGTTTATACTCTGGCCTGAGGAAGCTTGAAAGGGGTCCAAGAATTTCTTAATCACTTGAAGTAATTTTTTACCCCCATTTGTGAAAATTAAGGTATCATCCACATATAGCAAATGCGATATCGTTGGGCACCCTCTTCAAAGCACAAATACCCAGCAAACCTGATGGTTTATCAAGTATTTAAAGCCCCTGCTCAGAACCTCTGCTGATAGAATGAATAAACTTGGAGAGATTGGATCTCCCTGCCTCAATCCCCCTGATGATTTAAAAAAACCGACCATCTCTCCATTTATAATAATAGAAAACCAACTATTCGCCCAACACTTTCCCATCATCTTTATCCAAGGCCTGCTAAATCCATACCGTTCTAAACCTGAATCAGAAATTCCCAATTTACCCTGTCATAAGCTTTATCCAATTCTAACTTCAATACAGTATTCCCACCGCGGACTAGCCTATTCAATTCCCCGAACAGTTCCTGAGATAAGGCTATATTCTCTGTTATCGATCGGCCTTGAACAAAAGCCCCCTATTCTAGCGATATCAACCCCGAAAGAATCTGCCTAAGCCTGGCAGCAAGAATCTTGGAGAAAATTTTATAGAAACAGTTACATAAACTGATTGGACAAAAATTTGAGAACCGTTTAGGAGACGCTAATTTCGGGATTAAGCAGATGATTGAAGATGTTATTGACCCAAGAATATTTCCTCCTTCGAAGAAAAAGGAGACTGCCTTATGTATGTCCTGACCCACCACATCCCAACAAGAGACAAAAAAACTGGCTGAGAAGCCATCTAGCCCAACCGCGCTATCTATTGGCATGGATAAGACCGCCGAGTGGACCTCCAACAATGTGGGAATAGCCATTAATCTCTCATTCTGGGCCTGAGTGACAATTTGAGGGATGCATTGAACCAGGTCTTGATCTGTCTGACAAGAAACAACGCTGAAAATCCTAACTCAAGTTCCACCTGACGGATGATGGCTCTTCTTTGTGTCTCCGTTGCTGTAGCATGAAAAAATTTCATATTTTTGTCTCCCTCTGTTAGCCAATCCACTCTCGATTTCTGCTTTCAGTAAATTTCCTGCATAAGCTCCAGGGAAGTTAACCTGGCTGAAATTGAGTTGAGTTGCTGCTGAAGGCTGACGGATGGATCAACCGAACCTGATGAAGCCAGCATTTGGTCCTCCAGATCGACCATGACATGCTCCGCCATTTTTATCTGCTCAAAGATGTTTCCAAACACCTCTTTGTTCCATAATTTCAGATCGTATTTCACCTGCTTAAGTTTAGAGAGCACATTATAAACTGGGTGAGCTGATTCCACCTTATTCCAAGCTGACTTGACCACTCTAAAAAAAGGTTTCATGTTGGGTACACATTCGTTGAAAATAGAATGGTTTCGGACCACCATTCAGTTGCTCTGGGAAACTGAGGAGAAGCGGAGCATGGTCCGATTGAATGCGAGGCAGATGGGAGACTTGGAACTGCGAGAAAATCATGGACCGGTTCACATTGATGAGAACCTGATCTAGCCTTGCCCATACGCGAGAAGAACCCATCTGATTGTTACTCCATGTAAACCTATTGCCAGAAAATCCAACATCTTGGAGGCCCACAGAATTAATTGCATTAGCAAATTCAGTAGAGGAAGCTTTGTCCGCAGCCCTTCGACTTCTTTTTTCTGAGTCATCAACAATTGCATTAAAATCCCCGCAAACAGCTCAAGGGCCTTGCACCGAGGACGACAGGAAAGCCAGGTCCGACTAGAGCGCTCTCCTCAATATCCTTGCACACCTGGCCTAGACAAAGGTAATATACAATTGGGAGGAACAATTCTGCACCGATGCCACAATCAATAAACATTGGTCAGATTTAAACACAATCAAGTAAGAAATAAGGGACTTGAAAAATACCCATATCTTTCCACCCTCATGGCCATTTGAATAGGATGAGTGAAAACCCAACGATAGACTAGTTCGAACTCTCTTCTCATCACCAAGCATTGGCTCAAGCAGCATCACAATACAAGGATCATGATTTCTAATTATCCTTTTAGCAGTCCTTAAGGCCCATTGGTCGCCAATTCCACAAACATTCCACACAATGATCTTATCCATCCGTCATACATCTAGTATTCACGGCCCTTCTCTTTAACCTACGAAGTCTTGATCCCCAGTTTCCTTTAGCATATAATATTCTGTGTCTTCTTATCTTCTTCGCTGTTCTTTCCATGTTTATCATCTTCTGTCCCTCCTGTATCTCTTGTTCAGCCATCTCTAGATTCTAGAAATCCCCCATGAAATCTTCCCCCAGCTCTTTCCCCTATTCTTGTTCCTGCTCCACACACTGGTTTGCCACCGGGCAGCAATACTCAAATGTCCAGATTCCCATTTGGCTGGTTAATTGTTCTGATTTCAAACATAAAATATGGGGAGAGATCAACCTCCAATTCTGCTCTCTCCTTCGCTCTCATCCTTCCTGCACTTGCTTGGTTCTGAGCTGAATTCGTGAGACATCTAATCTCAGCTTTGTTGACTCCATTCACACTGTCCTCTACTCTGTTGTTCCCATTTAAAGTATCATCTGCCTTGTTATCCGCCGAACCATGCCTAATCAAAGGTGATTCCCTGTTGAGGTGCACCCGGTGATGCAACTCTTTTCCGGAGTTCATCGGTGAGTTTTCGGCTGATACAGATCTCACTATCCATACCTGATGACGAGCCGCACCTATTGTATAAGGTGTAATCATATCGGCATGGCTAACCCTTGTGCCTTTGTTCTGTTGGGGTTGGGTGTATGGCTGCATTCCACACAACCTTTCCACTTCACCTTGATTAACACTCACCTGGCTTGGACTCAGCACTACTTGACTTGGCTGCATCCAACCTTGATTAACAGTCATCTTGCTTTGATTCAGCACTGTTCGAAGTGGCTGCATTCCACACATCATTTCTGCTTCTCCCTGATTAATAATCATCTGGCTTGAATTTAGCACTACTCGAAGTGGCTGTAGACAGCCTTGACTTCCATCCTGATGGTTGTCTGATTGCCGGTCCCCATTGGAAATGGTAGTCGAAACTAAATTGTCATTAGCTCTGGCTGCTAGGGGGAGAGGATTAGGCGAACGAGCATCAGCACCACATCAGACCTTTCAGTTGCATTTCTACAAATATTTGGCAGGCGTTGGGCCTCTCCACTACCCCCTTCCTTCATACTAACCTTTCGACAAGCATCTGATGGGCCTTGATATCCTCCACTTCTCCTTTCCTCCATATTAACATTTACACAAACAGTTGTCTGGTCACCCAAACTTTCGTCTCGTTTTTCTACTACTCCTGATGTAGCCTTTCCACATACATCTGTCAGGTTGCCTGAAGGACCATGGAATCTCCTGATGACCCATTCCTTGGTGCTCTCTTTCGTTAACTGTCTGATCGATGGAGAGCATCCGTACTTGAACAGAGGTTCCATCTCAGTTATAATGGGGTAACTCTTCCCCAACACCATCAATTGCAAAACGTGATTAAAGCTCACACCCGAACGGGGAATCACCTTAATTCGAGCAAACGCCTGAAAATAGCCAAATCTCGAGTTGGAGTCTATTTGAGTGATTTTACCAAAATAGCTGGCTAGATCCAGAATGACTGACTTGATCCAGGCCTGAGTTGGGATACTGAATAGTCTAATCCAGACTCCATCACCCCTATTACTTCTTCCGGAGACCACTGTTCAATCGATTGAAGCCCCATCTCCATGTGCAACTTAACATTACATCTGAAAGTTTGAACGTTATTAGGAATTTCATGGCAGATATCCTCATAATCTCCACTGCCGCCAATTTTAGGCTTGAAGCCCTCATTGCGTCTAATAGCCTTACTATCCGAACATCCTGAACTAATGCAGTCCCCACCAGGGCGAGGCTCAGCATTCGCATCTGATTCTCCACTGCTCTAGGGTCTGCGATGGTTTTATCCCCAGAACTCCTTGCCATCAGAGAGATTGGTCCCTGCCTCGACCCTGATACTGCATCCACAAATGTTCGAACCGGGGCTACCGCTTCCGCCTGTTTTTGGGGGTGAGGAGGTGACGACACTGTTTCCTTCATACCAGATTGGCTTTTCACCCAAGCAATGTGAACCACCCTACCATCAATGCTTCTTTCATGCAGACATTGGATGGCATTGCAAGTATCCTGTTCATAACAGAATCGTATGAAAGCGAAACCACGGGATCGATTTAGGTTTCGGTTCCATGGAATGAACACATCTGCTAGCTTTCCAAAACGACCAAAGATTCGTTGCAGATCTTCTTCCGAGGTGTTGAAGGTTAGGTTTGCTGCAAAGATTGAGAACTTGGACCGTGAGATCCGAGATTTCTGAGGTGGAACCCTCTCCCACGGAATCTCCCGATCCTGTTCCCGATCTTCCATTCGTTGCAAAGGTTGATAACCGTCTTATCACTAGCCTTTAATACGGATTATGGACAGTTAAGATTGTTTACATAAAAATAGTTCAATCAACAATTCTATCTATATATTTGATTCTTAAATATGCAAATATGCATCTTTTTCACTATCATTTGATTCTTAAATATACAAATATGTGTATTAATTTATCATCTCTTGAAGTTTCACTAGAAAATTCTACTGCTTTCCCAAGGTTTCCTCAATGTTTCCTTGCATTTCCCAGAATCGACGATAACAATATTGTTTCCATATCCCCGGCTAGCAAAACTTGTAGTGATACCAATACTTAGAACAATGTCCATAACAATATCCATCATGACCGAGAGCTTTACGGAAAGAATGAGGAACAAGCACAAACACCAAGGATAAAGCAAATTTCCTTAAGAAGGATAGAAACCAACAAAAGAAACAAAATGAGAAATAGGATGTTGACTACAGGAACGTTTACCCTTGTGATGCAGAAGTTGCATTTGTTAGATACTAAAGAAGGAGAGTTAGGAGAATGATGATCTTTAGACAGAATGGTAGGATTGGTGGAAGCTATGATTGGAAGAACTTTATTACAACACTTGAACGTTTGGAGTAGACTTGCAATGATGTAACTAAATGTTGTGCACTCATTTCACCTGAGACTTGCTTTAAGGAAGAGGATAAATGAAACAAATTGGGAAGAACTTGAACTTGATCTCATCCAACACTTGCTTTAAGAGAGCATAGACCGATGATCACCACTACAAATAGATGGCCCGATTAAGGACGAATACCAGGAACTCTTCACTTGCATTCATGATATTTGCACCCCCATTTGATCTTCAAATCTGCCCACATATGCACAATGGCCCACTTTGAACCATCATGGTTTGTTGTTTGCAGAAGTGGGCCTCAAGCACCTTTACGAGGAACAACAACACAAACCAGTACTATGTGATGGTTGATTCATGAATGAAGCCAATTTTTGTACGATTTAGGGTTTTGCCTTGAAGAGGAAAAAGGAAAAAGAAAAGAAAAGGAAAGAAGAGGAAAGTGAAAGAAAGGAGAAGGAACAAGGTATTAGTTCTTTTACTGCTTTGATACCATGTTCATAAAGTTAAGACCAAGGAAGAGAGAAATGAGGAGAAGCAAGAAAAAAGCGAGAGAAGGCCCAAGAGGCAGTGAGATCCCTATCCTCTCCTCTTACTTATCATTAGGGCTTTCATAATACACACACACACACACACACACACACACACACAAAAATGCCCCTATGCTTAAGTTATTACATAAACCAAAGCCTGTTTATTTAAACTTTATTCTTACACATCACCTTTAAGGACTAAAGAGGGAAATAACAATATGAAACAATAGAAGTCATAATCTTCATGTAAAGTGAGCAAGCCCATAGATCGTCGCTGTCCATCATAATCCGTCAACATCATTATATGCCACATCCACATATCATTATCATTGTCGTCATCATAGCCTTGATCCCAACCATTTTGGTTCAACCTTATGAATCCTTGTTTGCCAAAAATTCCTATATAATGTAAAGCCTTCATATCCCTTTGCATGACCTCAATCCAAGTCCATTTAGGTCTTCCTCTAATCCTCCCCTTCCGCCCTTCAATCTCAATCTTAGTTCCTTTCTATTTTGGGAGGATATTAACGGTTTTCATGGCACATTTTTTAAAAAAAAATTAAAAAAAAAAACAAAAAAACAAAATGAGAGTGATATATTCATTTTGAACAAAATTACAATGGTTTTCATGGCACATTGCCAATGTTTTAAAATTTAAAATGGTGGTTTCAGTCTTGGACTCACTAGGGCCTGAAACTGAGTCATATTGCAAAAACTGATATGGCTTGTCCAAAATGGGCATTTCGAGGAACAAAAAATGTTCTAGAAAAAAATAAAATAAAATCTCATGACAATTAGGAACACTAAAATCAATAAATAAAAAATTCATAAATTTAAACCAAATTCACTCAACTAAGTCTAACAAGTTTGTTTAATTCAAACGGGTAGAAGCTGACACTCCAAATCTACTTACAAAAAAAAAAAAAAAAAAACCAACTCCTTTTAAAGCCTTTGAAATAAGAAACAATATGAACTGGGAATTCTCAGAAAAAACTAATAAGAAACAATATGAACTGGGAATTCTCAGAAAAAACTAACCTGTTTATACTCGTCAATGGAGTTTTTTTTTTTTCAAAAACTTCGATTCAAATCATATCATATCAGGAAAAAGCTGTTTACAGGGACTATACTTCGGGATGCCCATACATCCAAAAATTGACAATGGGCAGCCTATCATAAAAGCGCTATACATGGACGACCCTCCTAATGTTCCCGACTCCCACCTTATCTAAGACCACCCAGGAAAAAGCTGTTTATACTCGTCAATCGAGTTGCACAATTAATGTGAATTGTCACGACTTAGTGCAAGGTTTTGGGGCGCCATATCGTCTCAAACAAGACCAACACCACCATGACTTGGACAAATGAAGTTGTATAGGACGATTCTAAACCATGACATGGCTGAATGATCTCAGCTGGATTTTTGTCATTATTCTAAACCATGACATGGCTGAACGATCTCAGTTGGCTTCCCGTCATTTTATCTCCAATTGGGACTACCTGTAGGTTGCTTTATTTATTTATTTATTTTTACATTCTACTTCTAGGTTGCTTGACCTCATTGCTAATGTTTGTTTGTGCTTTTTAATGTTTTCACAATGACGTCCTTCTTAATGATGCTATCATTCATATCCTTTACAACATCCATCTCAGCATCCTTTTCTCTATAATATTGATCCATTGTGCATGTTGGCTCATGCTTTGCCCTATATAGCATAGACAGTCCAAGTCTTCTAGGATTACCTTAAGTTTCATTGGCATTGCAGTGATCACACAACATTGCAAAGCCACATCTTTACTTCATCCACCCAGCTCTAGTTCTATTGGAGACACCCTCCTCGATCTCTCATCAATTTGAATGATGGAGCTAATATAACATATCACTTGATAAGTGGAACGACGTAACTTTCACTCATGCCCAGTGATCTTCATGGTGACATAGACCTTTTGCACGGCTCCGATGTTTTACAAATGAAACATTGATTGGTGGGATGAAAGGCACAACATGATGACATGGTAGAGCTATACATCATCATCATCAAAGCCTTATCACAACTAATTGGGGTTGGAATATGTATGCGTGTGCATGTGCATGCATCTAGGGTCTTGCAGATAACTAGTTGGATGATGGGATTATTGTTAAGCCCACCATTAAGAACACCTAATACAAAAATAGGCCAATTTACTCATCAAGTGGGCAAAACTGTACAAAATAGTGGCCAACCGTTCATTTGGTCCAAAGTAAATGAGTGGAAGATCGAGCTCTCTATTGGAAGTTGGAACTCAAACTTCAAGCAATTCAATAGTTTAGAGTTGTCATTTGCTCAATTTGTAGATGATTGTGTGCGAACTGCGCAATTTCCTCAAAACTGAGTCCAAAAATGTGTGCAAACCAGAGATCTAGGTAAGGAACCACAGTGACAGGAAGGGAAGGTGTTAGGCACTTTCCCACCCACGATTGTGTCTCTACCAAGTGGCACAAAAAAATCTAGTTCAGAAAAATAAATTCTTGCGTCAAATCACATGTAAGATGGATACATTCGTATCGTAAGGCAAGAAGAATGCAATTGATAAAAAGAAATACAAAATTATCCTTGTTGAAATGCAAGCCATTGGAACTCTATCACTGAAATCTCTTGATGCGAATTGGATGTCCTTGATTCGAACGACTTCAAACGAAGATTTGCACTTTGCAGGGGATGGTTATCGGAGCCATTTCTGAGGCTAAAATGACCAAGTTGTACTCCCTACCCAAATCCCAGCTGCTTTCTCCACAAGCTTGCTGAAATTCTTTATTTTTTATTCTCATCTCTCATTAAAATTCTCCTTAATAGCTGATGATGGAAGAAGAGAATCAGAACTTAGAGAAAATTTCCAAGGATTGAAAGGCCTCTTTTTCAAGGAATGAAGGGGTACTTTTAATGGAAATGATGGTACAATAGCATTACTAAAGAATCTCCAGGATTATTAAAAGATCAATTGCAATAATATGCAGCTTAATGAGGATCCTTAGAATGGATGGTAATTGGGCAAAATGAGAGGGAAACTTAGTTAGAAGAGGGTTCCCTTTTTGAATTCAACACTCGGAGGATACAAATATAATTTTCTTAACAAAATCAATTATGATGGGAATGACTGATTAAGGAATGTTTGAGGGTAAATTGAAACATCAAAACAATCTGATTTTACAGGGAAATAGCCTCATTGGATTTGAGTGGACAGAGGGACATTTTGGGAAATTCAGCAAAACTGTTGCAGAAAACTGTTATCAGCTACCCATTTTGCATGGTTTGCCAACAGTTGTCCATGCATCCGATCAAGATGATCTTGGTATTGTTGGATAGCTTGTCCGAAGAACTATGCTATGGTCCCAAAGATCTAGAATTGGTAGAAAATGTGCCTGAAAATCAGGTTTCATCAAAATTACGGTCAGTCAATTGGCAAACATGTGCACTTACGGGCTTGAACACATATCTCTGATCAAGATGATCTTAAATCTATTGGAAAGATCTTTCAGAATACTAGAAGAGCAACTCCAAGATCGTTAAGAAAAAGGACATAGGACAAGGAGAAACATGGGCATGGAAGTAGCTTTCCGCAGTAAATGCATCCTGAAGAGTGGGAAAAGTTATCCTGCTCTCCTGAAAAGGTAGGAAAACACATTGGAACCCCCTGAGTTTTTTATAAAGATGGTAAAAAAGTTATCACATTCCCTTATAGTGGTGGAAAGAGTTCTTGCCTGGTATACACATACTGTGTGGACCTCCTCCCCCAAAGCCACAGTCAGGCCCACACTTCATCACACTGTTTTAACCATCAATTACAAGCCCAACTAAAGTTCTAACTCTTCCTCTCTCTTTTTTCCCCTTGTTTTTTGAGAGATGATGCACTTAATTTTCCACTAGCCCAAATGATGATTAGGATTTAAACAAACTTAAAATCATAGTAATACCCCAACACTACATGAACTCTAGGATCAAATCAGGACGCTTCATTTGAATCTTTGATTAAGATCTGTGATCCAGGCCTCTACCATGAAGTGTGATATCTACAATGAGTGTTTATTTATTTATTTTTAGCACTAGGTCATCTTCATGGTGTGGCCAACCTGTTGGATGGGTTAGGTGTCATGCACACATGACAAGTAGGCAATTAAGCACTAGTCAGATGGGAACACCATCATCCAACTAGCTATGGGTGATGCCTCACACACACACACACAATGCATGTATATGAGTAATATGCTGCTGTTAGGGTATGAAAGCATATTAGTACAAGTTTGCCCATATTCACTGAATCAGCCCAGTCTCACGAAACATGCTGAGTGATCTGAGCTTGTGTAATTTCATAGTTTGCACTACTAGGAAATTGCACAAGCTTGGAGTGCTCAGCCATGTTTAGTGAACACTTGGTCGATTCAGTGAATAGGGGAAAAGTTGTTGACTTATTATTCAACGAGTTGAGTTTCCAGCAATGGTTGTAGTAGGGAGTTCCTTGCCTTTAACTAAATTTTATTGGCTATATTACTTGTATCGATCTGGCCATACTTCGACTACTGGTATATCTTTTTTTCTTTTTCAACTGTTTGTTTGGATTCACAATATTGACCACTCTGGATGTCCACTCATCCAGAATGGACATTTTGATCGAGCAACTAGACATCTGTGACATTTTGATGCTACTGCATCCTCTTGCATGAGTGATAATGAAATGAAAATTTTTATTTTAGGGAATGCACTTTCATTATTCCTTAATCCGTTATGTCATTATATTTTAGTGATTATTCTATACCTATGATTTGTGTCTTGTATATCAATATATGTTTTTGCATAGTTCTTCTCTTATTGCATGTGTTACTTTCTTCTAATCAATGGAGCAACTAGACACATTGCTTGTTAATGGCTGTAGTTGGGTACTTCTGAAAATTAATTGATGCCACAGCTGCATATTGCAGTAGAATGTATCTGAAAACTAGCAACAAACCATACAGGTTGTTGAAACTAGCTGTGTCTTCATTTTGACTAAATCTATTCACATTTGCAAAATGTCTGGTGAAGGTGAGTCTTATTAAAGGGATAGCACCTTCAAGACATTAACTAGTATAGGAGCCTTTAGTTGCTGTATATTTCATTTTTCTCACCTTCGCACCAATGGATTTTGTCTTCAGCCATCTGGTTGATAAAATGCTTCTTGAAGATTTATTTTATTTGTGAGATATCCAGGTATGCCTTAAAAAAATAATAATAATAATTCCATATTACATTATTAGTTCCTTCACAGTTAAACCGACTTCTACTAAGACATTAAAGTTGATGCCCTGTTCTCTACCAATGTCTTTCACTTTCCATTCACACCGTGAAAGGTTCTAACATTGGAAGCAATCCAATGCAGACTAGTGAAGCTAGGGGATCTAACTCATCCAGATATAATGAAGGCATCAGTAAATAGAAATCAACCTGTATGTTCTGCATCAGACCCGTATATCTAGATTTATTTGTCAGCCTTGACAGTTACAGGGGGATGGCCTTAGTTTTATATGGCACTACTAAGTCTACGTTAATACTAGTTCATGTCTTTTAGAGCCCAATTTTTCTGGTTGGCATTTATCCTATTCTGATGATGTTAAATGCAATAAAATTCTCTTCTTGTTGCATGGCATACTTCCTCTCTTCTCTGAGATTGTCCTCTTGTTATCTTTAATAAAAAATTATTGCCTCTCAAAAAGAAAAAGAAGAAAAAAAAAAAAGCAACCAAATTCCGTTTATTGTGATGTAGTAATTTACATTTCTGACCTTAATTGTAACATTATGTTATTTTTTCCAAAATTTGAATACTGGTGATATCTTGCATTTTCTGTTTGGTGATCATATGTTTGGGGACTAGTTGGGATGAGTCTTAGATGATGATGAACATAATCACCTGATGCCAGGAATGAGTTTTGCAGTGATTCTTCCTCTGATTGAAGAGCGAAAGTACCTAGACTTTTCTACTCTCTCTCTCTCTCTCTCTCTCTCTCTCTCTCTCTGTTGTTGTTGTTGTGTATTTTTTTTTTTTTACACGCACACACACCCCCACACACTCATTCTAGTGGAATTTCACCACCTATGGGTACTCGAACCCTTGACCGGGTGTTGAAACTCTTGAGAGTCCACCACCCGAGCAAGATTAAGGACCCTCTCTCTCTCTCTCTCTCTCTCTCTCTCTCTTCATATAATGGATAGTCCACATCAAAGGTGGCCCCGCGTGATGGACAACTCACATTGAAGGTGAGGCCCACATGATGAATGGTCCACATCAAAGGTGAGCTTGACATGAAGGGCATTGGACATTGAAGGTGGGCCCCACATGATGGATGACCCACATCAAGGTAGGCCCCACATAATAGATGGTCCACGTCAAAGGTTGGCTCCAAATGATGAATGGCCCACATCCAAGGCAGTCCCTGCATGATGGACAACCCACATTGAAGGTTGGCCCCCAATGATGAATGACCCACATCCAAGGTGGTCCCTGCATAATGGAAGGCCCACTTCAAAGTTGGGCCCTGCATGATGGACAGTCCACATTAAAGCTGCATGATGGATGGTCCGCATCCAATGTTTGACAAGATGGATGACCTGGATCCGAGGTGGACCTCACTTGGTGGATGGTCCACATTGAAGGTAGGCCCCACACAATGGATGGTTCACATTGAAGATAGGGTCAAGGTGGGCTGAGCATAATGAATGCTCCAGATCAAAGGTTGGCCCCACATGATGGATGGTGGATATTAAGGGTAGACCAAACAAAATTGAGGGAGATGTAGGTATGTGACATTGGAAACTAGACATACTTGTCTACTTTTTGGCTGATAAGTATCTTGTTTACCAAACATACTCATCTGCTGAGTAAGCAGAAACCAAGATAAGCTACTTGAGGATAAGTTACTTTTGGAAAATAACTTACGATTCAAACAAGCCCTAACTGTACCAAACTTTCCCTTTTTGCTCTGATTCACTGTAATGTGCAAAAGCTTGAAATTTCTTATGATAATTTCAGGCATATCATGTTCTAGCTTGGGCCACTTCATGTGACTGCATGTCAATTCCTTTTTCTTGAACCACTTCTGTGGTATTCTATTTCATACTTATTTATTATTATTGTTATTATTATTTTGCCATTGGGGACTTTATTTAACGTACTGTGGAGGGAAGCGCAGCTCTAGTTTTGACCTCATCTATGAGGTTTCTCTCTGGGATCTGTCAGGCTTCATTTTGGATACTGTTTAAAGTATACGTACGGGTCTCAGTAATGCAGCAAATAGGTCTTCAGGTCTCATGATTTTGAATTCCACAACTAGAGAACACTAGGTATGGCCTGTGCTTTATTATTGCTACATAGCTTTACATAGATCATTGGTTCCTTTGATCATGTCAAACAATATCCCATGGAAGAATATATACTGGTTGTTGTTCCTGATAGCATAGATACTGCATGTGGAGAATAGCATAATGTTGTAATTGTTGGTGAATGGAATTGGCAGGAGATGAGGCAACATCCTTCCATGGTTCCTGAACTTGTATCTTTAATGCAGCTGTAATCTGTTGCAATTTAAGACAAAATGGGATCAAATTTGGAAGGGTTTAGTTTCTGCACCCATTTGAATTTCCAAAAGTGAAAAGAAGAGAAACATTACCCCAACGTCACAGCTGTCACTGCCATCTCCTGGTTTTGTTGTTGAGGCTGGCTGAGCTGGAGATGGACAGGTACAGGAAAGTCCTCCACAATTGTAAAACCATTTGGGAGAAAGAAGTTTCTATTTGCTCCTCCATTTGACTCCCCTGTTCCGTAGACCTGAGACCCGAAAGTTTTTGCTCAGGCTAGGGACAGGACTCTCAACAATACAGTTAAAGATAGGAAAATATATGAGTGAATGGGTAGATTTGTATAAGCTTCTATAGGGATGTTTGAAGTTGTATTAGTTGTCAAAACCAAATACCTTCTTATACAATTCCATGTTTTCTTGATGAATGAGGTTCATCTTCTTACACAATTCCATATTTTCTTGATGAATCAGGTTCCCCTGAAAACAGATTAGTGAGTGTTACCTACTTGAAATTGCTTAATGGAAGCAAAAAACACAGTAAATGTTTGCCACTGTTTCATGAAAGACCTTCCGGTTAAGTTCTTGAATTTCATCAGTTAATATTTGGTCCTGCAAAAAACGAAATATCAAATTACGAATTATGTGTTATTTACATCATTCTGGAAAGTTCAAAGACCATTGCATAACCTTCTTCATCCGGACATCACGCAAACCCATTTCCAATTTGCTCTCTAGATTCTGTAGATCCTTGACACTCAACCCTGAAAGCTCTTCTCCCATCAATTGCCTGTGATTGTCATAATCAGTTAATAGGATATCTATAAGTTTTTGGACACTATTTCAAGTGTATAATAATAGTTAAAAGCATGCCTTGTGTGACCCCAAATGCCATTTCTTTTGATGATACATAATTCCTAGCTGGAATATGATGTAGACAACATCAGAGGTGTTTTCTGTTTTTCTTTTCTTTTTCTTTTTTTCCCGTTTAGTATGAAAACAGTTATTTTTTCCCCTAACATGGACCTTATGAATTTTTTATGCGACACTTTCTTTCTCTATGATAGATGTTTACAGAATATGATTATTGCTGCTGTGGTTACACTAATTTATAGGATTAATGGAAAAATGAATTTCCATGACTGCCACATTTGTCATCTTGTTTGGCTTGAAAAAGCTTGAAAACTTCTATTGCGAATCGGATATAGATAAAATCTTACTCTTCATTCTTTGTCCCATACTCCAATACCCTTACTTTTCCTGCACTCACATAGTTATAATGGGAAAGTTCGAAGGATTGTGGGCATAAGTTGCTTCAACGTAAATATAAGTAGGTTGGAAGATGATACCGATGACTTTCTTGCAAGTGTTGTAGTTGTTGCCTCAAGCCTGCTGCCTCCCTTTGCCAGAACTAGCAAGTACAATTCACAGAATTTAGTATTTACCATATAGAGTTAGATACTATTTTGCCAATGTAACTATCTTTAGAAACAGTGATTCTTTTAAGTTTCATGCTATTGTACAAGTTTGTCATCTCCTATTCGGACTAATAAGTGTAAAACCAAAACTGATAACATGTTTTCTGGACTGCTTATTGCTAAAAATAAGTTTAGGTCATGTCTACAATGACAAGTCATGTAAAATTTCTCAATTCTCAATCATCTTTTTTTTTTCCAATGTACTTTATACTTGTAACTTTTTCCTGATCAATAAATGCAACTTTTTATTAAGACAGATAAGGGGGACAACACAATAACAGGAAGCTATTCCTGAAAGTCAAGGCAGCTCTTGAAACTCCTTCTGAAGCTGAAGTATCTGCCTCAGAGTCTATTGGTATATGAGAAAACAAAAACTGGTGTCTTATGACTTATAATATCCTCAATTCTGCTTGCAAGTCTCTAGGGGAAGACTCCTTGAATCTTGCCCATGCGTCCGAAGAATCACCTTCGATAATTGGCTACCAATAAGGCACATCATAACTACTTATTTCTGGTCTAGAGCCCCTAATTCTCCACCTAGTTGTAATTGTAGTTGCATCAAGTGTGAAGCTTGTTGCTGTGGCATATTTGGATTCAATGGAAGAAAGAACTTGGAATAAAGAGATGATAAATTAGAGAGAGTAATGTTTGTGAGAAATGGTTACATATTCATTAAGTGCATTCAATACATTCTATCTCATCTCCTAGACATAGTAACATACCCCATTCAATATTTCAAGGAATGATATGCCATATTTATAGGTATGGCACAATTGAGGAGCACAAAAATAAAGTGTCCTAAGTATGTATGGTGCTTTGCAGGAGTATGCTATGCATGAGTTTAGCTCCTTCAACACTTCTCCTCAAGCTAGAGCATAGATATCGATCATGCACAACTTGCTTGTAATAGTGTTGAGCTGCACCTTAGGTAGAGATTTAGTAAAAAACATCAACTAATTGTGCTTGAGAGCGGAGATATAGAGATGATATCTTTGGCCCCAATCTTTTCCTTGATGAAGTGACACTTAACTTCAATGTGTATAGTTCACTCATGGAAGATATAGTTTGTAGAGATATGTGTAACTGCTTAATTGTCAAACCACATCTTTGTTGGATTGTGAATTGGGAATTCTCTTTCTGTCAACGACTTTTTCAATCAAAGTCATATGTATTGTGAGCCATTGCTCAGTGTATTCTCCTCAGCACTGGGCCTAGCGACGACTATATGCTTTTACTTCTCCAGATGACAAGGTTCCCATCAACAAATGTACAACATCCAAAAAGTTTGATGCATGAACTAAATAACATGTGATATTAAGTAGGCGAATTAAGATATTTAACTAAAAAACACAAACATTGCTAAAATATCATGAAAATCAAAAGAATATCATGCATAATCCTAGCCTAAGCTACCAACATTATAACACAAGATCATTAAATAAATAAAAAACTAGGATCTAATGGATGTGGGGATATCTGATTAGCATAGGATATAGTCTATTTCAAAACAGGAAACCTAATACAACCTAGGGTGAAAATTAGGGTTTGAGTAATTTGAGAAAGTAGGAAAATTAGAAATTTTAGGTTTGGGGTTAGGGTTTCAATGATGGAAGAAATGGGTTTTGATATAATGATGGTGGGAACCAAAAGGGGTAGGTAGGATTCACATGTGTGGCCGTACGGTCACACATGTGGCGTGGGAGGATGGGTTTAGATTGTGGATGGGTATGGGAAAGTTGAGTTTGGGAGAAGACAAAGACCTGGGATGGTGAAAATGAAGAACCAAAGAAAATACCTGGATAAGGGAGAAAAGAGAAGATGGTGTGAGGATAGATGGAGACCTCGCACCTCCGTTAATGAAGATAAGTCTCGTACCAATCTTCCTTCCAAATCACATGGAAGTATCTTCAAATCGCATGAAGAGGGAAGAAGAAAGCAAGAGCTTTTTTAAAAAAAATAAAAAATAAAAAATTATAATTACAAAATCCAATGGGAAAGAGGTTACATGCCCCACTCTTTTTATAGATCCAAGAAGTTTCAAAATTTACAGTAATTCCCGTCGCGTAAATCTTAACGAAAATAGCCCTAGTCTAAATAAAATCAACCAAAACACTCATAATGTGTCCAAATATAAAATAATCAGAAACTAAATCCTAAAAGATGATAAAGTCTAAAATTGATGTGAACGATCAACGATCAATGGCCCGATCATGTGATCGATGCGATTCAATGGCCCGATCGTCGTGTCCCTCCAATCTGATGGTTTGGATCACTTATAAAGCATCACATGTGCATCTTCCTAGTATGGGGTCTTCTAGACGCTCACACATGCACATGGGGTCTTCAGCATGATCACGAATACTCGCCTAGCCACAGGGAAATCGATGCGGCCTGCCTCCTCCTCTAATACATACGCAAGGGTGTATGTGATGTGATGTCCTCATCAAAGTTGATTGCTTGCCATTAGGACTTCTTGCCTAGTCTGCATTAAGTAGTAATGATCTCTAAGTGCCCATGGTTTGAATAGAGAATTCCCCGTCCTGGTGTTCCTTTGATGAATTGAAGAATATGATTAACAACCTCATGAAGAGTTAGGGGCCGACATGAGCTAACTTATGAATCCAACAACATGAGTAATATTTGGACAAGTGATCATGAGATAAATAAGCTTTCCTTTATTCTTTAAAATAGTCAAGGATTGGTAAGAGCATTACCACCATCCAAGTAAATTTTACAGAGTATCGATAGGTTTGGAGCCCAAATAGATAGTTTTCTGAAGTCAAGAGAATATATGCATTGAGAAAGAATAATTCCTTGTTTTGACCACGCAACGTCAAACCAAGAAAATACTTCAACAGGCCAAGTTCTTTGATATCAAAATATTGACTCAAGTGATCTTTTAAGGCTTTAATGGCGATCTCGTTATTTCCAGAGAGCATGATGTCATCCACATAGACCAATGTTGTCAAAATCCTATGATTTATGATTTACAATTTACGATTTGAGTTGAATCTTAAGCAAAACAATTTGAATCCCACCTTGAATCCCTTCTTAACAGCCTATTTGTTTCACCAACTACTGCAATAACTAAAGGAAATGTGCAATGATTACAAATTACTTGTCTCTTGACAGCATCCGCATTTGATTGCCGATTCTCTTGTTTGGTTTATTGGTGAATGGTGATAAAATTGTAATGATAGCATTTTACATTACTTTAATGTCAAATCATCACCAAAATACACTGATGTCGGCATTTGGATTTCAGATTTTCATGGTAATGCCATGAAAAGTACATTCATTACAAATTCCTTTACCTGTCTCTTGAAAAGTACATTCATTACTTTTGGCCGACGATTCATGTGTTTAGCTTGGTAGTGGTAAAATCCTAATAATGACAAATTTCCTTTACATTATTGGAGTCATACAATTCTATGTTTTGAATTCAACGATTTACGATTCAAATCCTGATTTACAATTCAAATTGTACTTGTTCTCTTCTGTTTTGAGCTTTACTTGGCTTTCATTTTGTGTTTTTAAATTGTTGGAGGCTTTAATAATTGCTTTGAAGAGGTCAATTATTTTATTTTGTTCTTTATAAGAGATTACATGATGGATATTCTCTTCGACATTGAATTGTTTTACATTTTCTTATGATTTCTTCTAAATTGGTGGAAACACCAAATTGATGTATGACTTTTCTTCTTCTTCTTCTTCTTCTTCTTTTTGTAGATGGTTGTGATCATGCTAATCTACAAATATTGTGATAATGATGGTTAAAAATAAAAATTTCTTTTTTCATCGATCTACAAAACCGAATGCTGCTTTTCCAATGTAATTCTACGCTCAAGAAAGGCAAAAGGAACATAAATTATTAAAGGATTCTTGTTTGTCTTTTAAAGTAAATTTCTTGAATAATAAAACACAAAGGAAAAAAGACGAGCCATCTAACACTATGATGATATGGAGGTATAGTGGTTCATATGGATGCAAAATGGATGACTGATGAGTTTTTAGCTTTTTCCCTAATTTATTTATATTTTGCAGATTTTATATTTTTATATTTTTTTATTTGTTTAAGAAAAAGAAAATTGTAAAAAAATATAACAATTTACGATATGATTTGCGATTTGATACGATTCAACGATATGCAATACGATAACAATTTTGACAACAATGACAGAGACTATCATATTGTTGTTTTCTCACACTAATGTTTGACAAACATGGAATGATCATAACTAAACCAAGAGAAACCAAGGTTGAGAAAAGTAACGTTGAATTTGGCAAACCAAGCTCTATGCATTTTCTTTAGCCCATAAATAGCCTTTTTGAGACGGCAAATGAGGCGAGTCTCTCCTTTATGAGTAAGGTTTGGAGTAGGATGCATATATACTCATTTGATATATATCACAATGGAGAAAATTATTTTTCACATCAAGTTGATTACTTTTTCACATCAAGTTGACAGAGACGCCAATTTAAGTTTGCAGCGCGGGAAGTGGGGATTCGGATAGAGTTGAGCTTTGCACCCAGAGCAGATGTTTCTAGATAGTTGATTCCATCAATCTGGGTGTAGCCTTTAGCTAACAACTTGGCCTAAGGAGTGATCTTCCATTAGGAGGGTGATATTTGAGAGAGAACACCCGTTTACAGGCAACAGGACATTCCTTTTGAATAATACAATAATCTCCCAGGTTCTATTCTTCTTCAATGTTGCAATTTCTTCTTAAATGGATAGCCTTCATAAGGGGTGTTTAAGAGCCTTGTCAACCCTTGAAGGAAGAGGGATAGAAATGAGGGAGACAGGAAAGGGCCTGTAAGATGGAGAAAAATTCTAATACAGCACAACTTGAGCAATAGGGTGAGCTGTGCAACTGTGCACTCCTTTTCGTAATGCAATAGAAATGATTAGAGCAACTGATTAGATTTGTAAGTTTCTGTGTCTTCAAAAGGTTTATGGTGATGAATTGTGGAGGCAGTGGGTAGTTGTTTCATGTCTCCTTTCATAAATCAACATTTCTTTATGGTCATTAGGTGGAATAGGAGAAGGCATTGTGATGAATGGACTAGGGGTATGATGCCCGAAGAATGGGCAGAACCAGACTATTTTCCTGTGCTTGGTCATGAATAGTGGATTCACTCTTTTTTGCATAATGAGGAATTTCTTGAAGGAAGGTGATATCCATAGTTGCGTACATTTCTTAGCTACAGGTCCATTCCACATCCAACATCATTTTGGGAGTGAGCATATCCCACAAACATGCATCTGGTGGAAGTTGGAGAGATTATTTCTTGTTGGGTCAAAATTATGGAAGAAATAGACATGGCCAAATACTTTAAGAAGGATTGTGAAACATGATGTTTGGAACCAAATAGATCAATGCAATTCGTTCCATCCAAAACTCTAGATGGCAGATGTTTAATTAAATAACATGCAGACGAATTTTTGGATCATTCATCTCTACTAGAAGAGCTTGAGCTACTTAAGTAGGTGATCGTTTTTTCATTCTACCATTGCATTTTGTGAGGACTACGAGACATGTTGTCATTAACTCAGTCCCATGATTTTGCTGGTAAGCGTGTAATTCTTTGGAGATATATTCTCCTCCATCGTCACTGTGTAGAGTTTGGATATAGGTTTGGAATTGAATAAGTACCTATTTGTGGAAGGTCTGAAAATGATGAAATGTTTCATTTTTATACTTCATGAGAAATCCATTTCATCTGAGATTCATTGTCAATAAAAAACATGAATTAATGGAATCCAAAATAATCTAAGATAGGAGCTGTCATATATCAGAATGAATAATAGAGAAAAGCACTGTAATGTTTATTTTCAATGCTGTTGAAGGTACTACAATGATGCTTCGAGGGCTCACAAGTGTCACATGTCAATGAACTACAACTAGAAGAAGGTAAACACATATTTAGAACTAGAATCAATGGATAACCACACTAGCAATACCTCCTATGGAGTTCTTCCTTAATCATATCGAGACTATTAACTTGGGAATTGGTATGAGAATCAAAGAGCTATAACTCTTGTTATACATGCCCACCACCATGGTGTGCCACAAAGGCCGTTACAGGGCCGTAAAGGCCATTACGTAAAGGTAACGGTGGCAACCATTACACGTTACGGGGCCGTAAAGGCTGTTATGTAAAGGTAATGGTGGCAACCGTTACATGTTACGGGTCGTAAAGGCCATAACAGCCGTTATGGAAAAAATGACCCGTAATTGCCATTAACGGCACGTTATATCTCATATAAAGGCCATAATAGCCCCATAATGGTCTGTTACGAGGCATATACATGTTTTTCATACTTTTAATCAACATTACGGGGCAGATACAGGTTTTTTGGAGGTTTTTTTAATAAATAAAAAATAAAAAAGAGAGACCGTAAAGGCCATTACGGGGCTGTAACAGCCATTATGCTCCATATCATAAAGGTAATGGTGGTGGCCATTACGGCCACCGTTACCGTTATGGAACACCTTGCCCACCACATATCACCTTCTTCGTTTGTAGGTCTTGAACAAGAGTCTGGAGAAAAGGTTATGGTGCAATTTAGAATTTTTGTACGATCACTCACAGGTAATAGGCTGCTAGTGAGCTTAGGATCATGAAGGACAGGGGGCAAGGAAATATATTAAGACGAGGGATGAAACCTTTCCTTGCAATGTCTAAAGGTGGCATGTGCTACCTTTGCCAGGTGAAGAATAGGTAATCAAGGGAAAGAGATTGGGCATACTAGACATGTGATTTGTGGCACCTGAGTAAATTACCCAGGGCCTACCCATAGCATGAAGGGTAGAAGAGTACCTGTTACACAAGATTGGAAGACTCAGATGCAAAATTGGCCTGAAGACTCGCCATTTTTTGGAGCAGTCACATTCAGTCTGGGAGATTCAAAACATATCGTCGGTAAGATTGCATTCATTTTTCAGAGTAGAGCAATGGAAGATTCTCTTTACCCAACAAACGTGTGAAGAGCACTCTCCTTGGTCATTGAGGGTAGCCTACTGCAGCTTCCAACAAGTATCAACAAAGTGGCTCCATTGCTTGCAATGGCTATGGAAGCATTCTCCTTTGCCACAACCATTACCATGAAAGCCGGTGTCTTGGTTAAAATCCTTATCATGACCTGAAGATCCCTTAGAGATATGAGCAGACTTTTCCATAGTGTGAACTGATGCATCCACTTTTCTCCGCCGCTCATCCTCGAGAAGTAGAGCATACACTGTTGAGACTGGATAGGGTTTGCTGACCAAGGACTGGATCCTGAATGCCTAAGCATTTTAGCCATCTAGTCATTTTATCAATGTATTGCAGCATCCATTTGATAGTTTGATTTCTTTTGGAATCTGCATCACTTCATTTTCATATCCATATTGCTTCAAATTTAGCTTGGAGTGTCTTAGATCCACTAGATCAAGAGTTCTATTTCCTAAGATTTTATCGGCCAACTTGTCCTTGTTGTCTATATATTCTAGGTATATAGCATCCATTCAATAGTGACTTCTTCTAGGATCTGTCATCTGTTCATTGCCATAGTCATATTGCTTCAAATTTCAGATAAGAGGGGTATACGATGCACTTTTCCATGAGATGCGATCTGCTGTAGTATCTTGTTCATATTTCTTGCCTGAGGAATCATCTCAATGGGCAAAATAAACTGAAGATAATCGACGATCACCTGAAATTGTTACGGTAAATGTGCATTCCTATGAAGTTGTCTGAAGCTTTCTTATAATTTTTTATTTGTCTAAAGGTTAGGAGAACCAGAACCCTAATTTGTGTGAAAGAAAACAACTCTGGCTGAATCTTACCTACTCTTCACTAAATCCATCGTTGCTCAGTGCTGCCTTTGAATTTCCCAAACTGAAAATTATTCGCCCATTTCCTTCTCAGCCCTTCCAGAGTCAATATTCAGAGAATTAAAAGGGGATCAGATACCTTGGTTGCATATGTATTTCTTCCCTCATGTTATGATGGACACATTCTTCACATGCATTAGTTTATAATATGTTCTGTATGCCTGTCAGTGTCAGTGTGTTTAATCATAGTCAGGCCCATACTACTGACTGCATCCCAAAGTGTCAAGCTGAAGCTTGAAGTACCAAAGCACTTTAGCTTCGCTTTCACACCTTCCTGCATACAATCGTCTGGATTTCAAGAAGTAATTTCCAAAGAATGATTAATATTTAAGGTTTAGCATCCAACTATTCAGTGAATCAGCACAGTAGCTTCACTCTTATAGGTGCGATGTTCAGTAAATAGAAACAACTGTAGATTTAAGGAGTAGAGGATCTCAAGACACACACCTAAGTAGGGGAATGGATGGTTGAGTAGAGCAACGAACAGGATTCTGCATCTGTTAGGATTGGGGTGCAGGAGTTAAGACTGATTGCCTCGCCTAAGACTGATTGCCTCACCTGTGAACCTACTGTCTGAGGGGACCTGCATAACAGTGTCAAGAGCTACCTTATGAGTGGCTGTGAACTGAATATTTGGAGAGGATGGAGGAGTTTGTATACATATAGCAGCTGCAACATACCCTTGATGGCTTTGTATTGCCCAAATTCACCATGGTGGGATTACGGCAAAATCTGTGGAAGTAGGAATAGGACCATTGACCAATATTCTGAACTTCCTCTCCATAATGGATGTGGTAACCAGATATGGAAGGATACGTACTGAATTGTGTTGCGCTGTTCAGCTTTAGATTGACTTTGTATCTTTATAAAAAGATAACCAGAAACAGACTGGAGTCTTTTTCAGCTACCCTGAGCTTAAAGCAACTGTTTATCATCAAAATGAAGTTAACGATTGTAAATTCATAAATAGCAGTACGCTGAAACACCTAATAGCAGGATGGGGGGTATAATGAATAATTGCATCTTCCTCATTTACGGTATTCAAGTTGGAACTTTTCAGCAGAGGACAACTGCTGAAATACCCTTCACTATAAAAGGATTCATAACATGACGCTGCAGCAACCATTTATGTTGGTGATAGTCTTCCTGCATTTAGGGCTTGAATGGGCTGAACTAGCCCGAAGGCCTGTAGGGGATGGCCTGACTTGGACTGCACATGAGCTACATGTCAGGCCAAGGGGTGGCAATGGTTGGGTTGGAGTCATGTGGAGCCCGGCCCATTTACTAAACGGGCCAAGAATTATGACTGCCACCCACTACCTTGTCGCCCAACCCGACCCACTTAAAATTCAGCTAGCGCAAGCCCAACCTACCCGATCTGACCCATTTAGGTTTAATAGGGTTGGACTCAACCTAGTATCTATACTTATCGTCTATTAATTTGTTTCGGGGTTTGCACAGGTTCAGGTAGGGTCATCTGGCCTAGCCCATTGATAAGCCATATCGGGGGTCAAGTTGGGTAAGGTTCAACCCGAGCCTGGCCCATATCCATTTACTTAAGTGGCCTATATTTTAATCCAGGACCTTCCCAGTGCCCATTTAGCTTGGACCTTCCCAGTGCCCATTTAGCTTGGCCCAGACCTGCCACAAAAGTGGGTCAGGCTAGTTGACTCATGAGTTTACCCAACCCATTACCACCCCTAGTGCCCGTTGAGCTGGATTGGAGGCTAAACTAATGACTCGATATTGGGCTTAGGTTGACAGCCTTTACTATTTTGGCTTCATGTGAGTTTGAGTCCAAGCATGTTCTTGGCTGTCACAGGCTAGAGTCGTGCCTGAATTTGCAATTCCATTGTTCTGTCTGGCTCAATTTCAGGCATGACAAATAAACAGGCTAGTATCAGGCCTATCCTAGTCTTGGACAACCATTGACTGCCTCAACTACTATTAGGAATGCATTTGTTGCAGCAACTCTGCTAAAACAACCCACCAGTGAGCAGATATATCTACTTACACCATTTAAATGGTGATTGCATGTGGAAATATATCTATTCTAGAAATGTTTGATTGACAGAGAAATGTTGCTAAAATCCATCTCAGAACTGTTAAAATTACAGGATAAGAAATGTAAATGTGCAAACGCATGAGCAAACTGATATCTTTTGGTGTAAACCCATGTTGAGAAACAGATGGATTGAGGCAATGTCTCTTCAATATGATTTAGTGAAAATATTCCTTGCTGGTCAAGTGTGAAAATGATGGCAACCACTAGGGTATATTTCAGTAATTATGGAATAAACTGGTGAAATTTATTGGAGAAGACATTTCTGAGGTAAGTTGGAAATTCCTGGGCAATACAATCTTGATGGTTGGTAAGACGTATAACTGGGACTCAAGTGGCAATGAAGTTGAGGGCAGGCTAAAGATTGCAGTCAGAACTTGCAGTTAATAGTACATCCGCAGTCTCAGTTGAGTAGAACCTTTTTGTTGGAAGTGTTATTAGAAGTAGTTTCACCTGATGGTTCAGGTGATGTAGATTGAGGCAATACACCCAAGATTATCTTCTCAAGTTGTGTTCTAGTTCCTAGCAATTAGCAGGGATTTAGTTACAGAATGCAACTTGCCTGGGGATTGTTCTATGAACTTGGTTGATCACTTGATCTATTATTTTTCTGTCGGTGGGACATTTAATAGCCTGGTCATTGGATCAATGCAGCTAGCCAAAGGTGCTGTAACTGAGGGCTGTGGTAGAGGAATGGATTGATATACGATATCACTGTATTCTTAGACCTGTCTACTGCTAGGATGGATCCATTAAGTTTGGGTTCATTCACAACAAGATCAGATTTATTACAGAGTCTGGCCTGTGTATTTCTCTTTTCTAATGGGGCTTTTGGCCTGGGTGTCTTCATGTAGCCTTTTGGGCACTCTTTTTCTTATTAAAGAATTTTATTACCTTTCTTTTATTTTTGGAAAAAATAAAGAAATTCAGAGTCTGGCTTTTCCTATGACTAAGGTGCATTTCCTTAACTAATCCACTGCCTAATGAGTCACCAAAGTAATGTTGGTGAGCAAGTGTACAAAGAACAAATGCTTTTCCATCTTGAGAACTTGCAATTTCTTCCTCCTCAATAAGAGTGCTTTTCATTTTCCATCGTGAGCCTATATAATTAAACCCCTTAACACCATTATGACAAATTGACCCAAGCAACTGAAGTAGAACCTAAACTTCATGACTGGCTGTATCATTAAACTAGTCAACCATATGATATCCCATTTTGAACTATTTCATCTGGTTCTTAGGTTTTTCCACCACATGCAAATCCTCCACGTGTGTTCGAGTTTCGACTCCATTTACCCTTCCATATCCATCCACAAAGCATTCAAGTGTAGACTGCATCACTCAGAAAAGAGCCCAAAATTGTCTCCGCTGATCTAGAAAGCTATCCGATCAGAATATGAACTTCTTTAACATCAGAAGTGAAGGAAATTGAGCCTTGCGATGTATTCCTTGTTGATTAAAATCGCATTTTCACCCACCTAATTGCATCGAGCATGTACACCAGCTTATTGATAAGATGGCGTGATTGCACAACTTATTAACTGATCTTTCCCATGCATAACGTATCATGGATTGTGATTCATGCTCTCTGGTTCTTTGATTCTCATAAACCACATGGTCCAAATTATTTCAGCAATCATATCAAAACACCTATCCCAAAGATACCTTCAATTCGTCACCATTCAAACATCAAAGAGTACATCCATGGTGGAAATGCCTTTCTATTAGGGAAATAACCCTGTATTCTCATGGTGCTTCCATTATCGTTAAACAACATTGAATGTGTGTCCTTGCAAGATTCCACCTCTGCCATTTGGTTACGTCAATTTCTTGTGTCCTTGGCTGATGCAAACAACATAACCCTGGAAACAAGATGGTTTCGTTGGACTTGTCTGTCATGAAGGCTTTACTTTCCCTTTGTGAGATAACATGTTTGCGTGTGATATTTTTATTCTATCATACGAACATTGTGGCACAATGTCTTGTGTCCTTGGCTGATGCAAACAACATAACCCTGGAAACAAGATGGTTCAGTTGGACTTGTCTGTCATGAAGTCTTTAATTTTCCTTGTCTTTTGATCTCTTCTTATAGTAAACAAATGTGCTTCCATGCTTTTTGTTGACAGTGCTTTACTTTCCCTTTGTGAGATAGCATGTTTGCATGTGATATTTTTATTCTATCGTACGAAATTTGTGGCACAATGTCTTGTGTCCTTGGCTGATGCAAACAACATAACCCTGGAAACAAGATGGTTCAGTTGGACTTGTCTTTCATGAAGTCTTTACTTTTCCTTGTCTTCTTGATCTGTTCTTATAGTGAACAAATGTGCTTCCGTGCTTTTTGTTGACAGTGCTTCAAAAACCACCTGACAACGCAGTTGATCAAATCATGGTGTCAGGTGCACAGCTTTCATTTTTTCTCCAATCAGATCACAAAAAGACGTTCATGTGGCATTTACTATGAATGTATATCTCAACATCCCTAGTAGTCATCACCATCTCAACTCTTTTGATATATACCGAAGGTACATTGAAGGTAACTTCTACAAAAAAAGATACTAAGAACACAAAAGGCAAGATAACATAACAAATAATCAACACAATAAAATAACATTAATGAATCGATACCATCTCACAAAAATTGTTGATGAACATAAAAAATATTATATAAGCACACAACACAGTGGACCATTCCAGTGATGCAACTTGTCCTTGTAAAGCTTGCTTGTATTGATTTTTTTTTTTTTTTTTGCTAGAAATAATGAAAAGGTTTTGGTTTGCCTATTGAATGAAGTCACTGTTAAGTGGAAAGAATTCTTGCTGCTGTCATTTACTTACTACTTACAAAGTTCCAGATGGTCGGATAACATACTGTGATAAAAATTATTGCTACTGGTTTGGACAGTTGAACATTATTTTGTACAACACATGGTGCCCATACAAGGTTGTAGATGTAAGTTTCCGTTTGAGTTAGAGAGGACTTTGGACTCTCAACTGGTTGATGCCATTGTGCCTTTTCCTACATTGGAGCTAGCTCATTTTATAGAACCTTTTAGCAGTTTGGTGGCATGTCCTATGCCATAATCTTTGCAAGGATAAGTTGCAGTGTGGCATTGTACTAACCTTGTTTGGTCCACTTTTCTGGTAGTTTTTTTTTTTTGGTAGATGTTTGCCATCGATTCTGTTACCCAATTATGTTGTTTTGGTCATTAATATATCCTATCTCATGTGTTCTTGTATACTTATATTGTTGTAGTGATGTCGCCAGCTATTTTATTCCTTCGAATATGGAAAGAATGATGGGTTGTAGCTACTAGGTAACCATAATGAATATTATTGCTATTCAGACACTAAAATGTCTCAAGAATGCCAGGAGTCACCATGACATTATGCACACGATGTCAAAGTTTGTGATGGTTGATTACATTCATCTCTCGAGTGTTATAGGTAGTCCCAACAAAACTCTCTTGAGAATAAGAATGTTAGTGCACTTGTCCAAGTGGGAGAAGAACATGATGAAAAGCATGCTTTTATATGAGAAGTTCAGTGGCAACCATCTTGCTTCCAAGGTTATGATATTTGTTTCAGCTGTGTACATGGACATGCATACTTGTCTGCTCAGCACTTTGCAGGTATGAATGGAAAACCCGTAACTATATATATGACAGTTTGTCGATTCAAGAAGTTGCTCATCCCCAGCTCTGGAATCACCTCACATTGGCAACACCTACATGACAAAACGATTCCACCTAGTTCTACGCACCAGCTCAACTGGTACCTGCACACCCTAGAGGCCAAGCAGCCAAAAGAGGGTCATGGAGGGGCCAGACAAATCATTGATCTGAAGGTGTGCACACAATCTTTCCTCATATCAGGTAATAAACACAAGCACCTAAGATTCTGGTGTACACACATGTTGGTCAATCCGCTAAAAAATGGAAAGGACATGCTGAAGTAGTTGGCTGCAAAGAATGGCAGGGAACCCACTGATGCATGTTTTCTGAACACAGCCCACATGCCAACGTGATTATGCCCAACACTTGAAAAGTCTTCAATGGTAAATTTATTAAGATAATTTCAGCATGATTTCAGCTGAGGGATCTCATGAAGAAGGATTACGATATCTTTCGACATAAAAATGCATTTCTTGTTCTGCATTGGAAATGTGGACTTGAAGTATAAAAACAACTAGTCTTTCTCATGTTGCCTATATAGAGGTTTTTACACGTGGGATGATCTGGCATGAACTATCATAATCCATACTGGTGATGGTTATCAATATCATGAGAGTTGAATCATCATCATCTAAGCCTTATCCCAACTAATTGGGGTCAGCTATATCATGAGAGTTTAATATTACTCACTATTTATGCAATTTTAAAGTTAATTTCTTCACCTGTTTGGAAGTGCTCTCAAGTGTCCCGCACGGCTACCTCTAAATGACCATGCACCAGTTATTTTTATAGAAATGAATAAAGTAACAAGTAAAATAAAAGGTAAGGAAATTTAAATGCATAACAAAATGTCACAAATGAATGACAATTGCCAAAAAAAGTCTAAAGCTGTATACTAACAGAGATAATCAACTAAAATAGCAATCCAGCAATAAATTAATAAAGGCACATTTTAAAAATAATAATAATAATAAGGGTTCATTTGGTTGCACCAAATATCATGATTTGTCTGTCTAATCTGGTTCAAATTTTCATGATATTTCTTGATATTGGTGCAACCAACTACACCATAAATAAATAAATAATCAAATAGCAATACATCATGCAATAACTAAAAAGGTCATAACATATAAAAGGGTGTATTTTTAGAAGAAAACTGAGTATTTATTTAAGGAAACCTTGACTTCTGAAGTTGAACTCAACACTTGTTGTTCCTCTTTTGCTTTGTGGTATCGATCAATTACAGACTTCATGCTGAAAAGAATAACATCGTGGTCAGATTTTCTAATTTTTTTTTTAATGCAATTAGCAGACAATACAATAGATATGCAGTTGCTAACACAAGGAATATTATTGGTTGCCTTCATCATGACAGAGCAGAAGTAATGAAATTCTGATCAGGATATCTAATGGCTGGATTTAAGTCTTTGGTCAATACCACAGCAAACCTAACATAGAACTATTCATCTATTTACTAGGGAAATCTCCCATTTTCCCTAAATTCATCCTATAAGTTTCCAGATTTTTTTTTGAATTGGATTAATTGAATTATTCCAGAATCAACCTTGTAGCATCTGTCCCTATCACATGGACAGCTTGGATCACCTAACCGTGTGCCCACTGGTAGAAAAATAACAACTTCACTGTACTATAGAAACCGAGGTATTCTGTATTGGTAACGGTGGCCGTAATGGTCACCACCATTACCAATACGGGGGCGTCACGACCGTTACAACTCCTATAACCATTGAGAATTTTCTTTTTTCCCGAAAAAATATGATAAAATATCTAGAAAATCCAAAATAATGTAAATATTCCAAATATGTATTCATTTTTGTTTTGTTTTGTTTTGAACATGTTTATGTTAGTGTAACGGTCCACTCTTTGGTGAGAGTGTTGCATTGGGCTTTCTAATGAATTTGTGAACATGATTATATGTCTCTAATGTTTACACATCACAATCAAGTATTAGAACTAGCAATCGGAAAAAAAAATGCATAAATATTACTTTTTCAATTTTTTTTTTTTAAAAGGTCCTCGGAACTTCTATTCGCTCAAATCACTTCAATCTATGGTTTTAATATTAAAAACTATAGTAAGATCGGTCAAAATATGTTGTAAAATAATCTAGGAGAGTTTTAGGAATGAGAAAGGTGAAAAAATGAGGAGAAAATGGATTTTTTTTTAAAAAAAAGTGGTTGTTTTTCAACCGTTACGGGGTAACAATCATTATGCCTCGTAACGGCCTTTATGGCTACTGTAACGGCTGATACGGTCCCAAACAACCAACTGCCCTATATCACATAACAGTCATGGCCGTTACCTATATGTATCGGCCGTTACGGGCGTATTGTAATGGATACAGAACACCTTGATAGAAACTATTGAGATGAGCATTGAAAATTACTTCCAACTGCAAACAGAAAACAGGCTGCTATCTTATTTTCATGGAACAGGTAACAAAGGCTTCAAGTAGCATCTTCTCCATTCAACTTGCGACTGTGATGGACCCCATTCATCAAAGTTTGTATTCAAGATCGTACCTTCGGCATAGTTCTGAAACTACATGGTTTGACTAGAAAAATTCCATAGAGTCAACTTGATGAGATTTTGAGCAAAGTCAGTGGAGACTATGCTACTTGGTTTTGAATTGGCAAGGCACATTGAGTTGTCTTGCTGAGTCAGTCCAGTCAACCTTACTGGAGCCAAGTCACATGCAATTTGGGTTAAGAGAAGTAAAAATTGAGTATCCATAGCACAATGTGTTGAGCCATCAGTCAAGGGCCCATGCATCTTTGCCTGCAAGCACATCTCCTTCGTTCGACACTTACTCTGCCGACTCGGATCCATGACACGACATTTGCATGCCCCATAGCCCATCAGAGGTCACATCAGACGGATGGTCACATTTTGACAGCAGCGAAAGTTTTTGACAAATTTTGATGCTGCAGTAAAAGGGTGTTTCCGCCACCTGAAGGAATGGCAAGGACGGCTACCACAGGCGACACATGGCGCATTCATCAAAGCCCAGCTATCACAGGTGACACATGGTGCATTCATCAAAGCGAGCATAGTTGTTGAGAAACATCTGGGCAGGATCCTTCTTGGCCTATGCTGATTGTTGTTCAGTCTCCTTTACTGTACGTCTTCTAGTGTTCAGGCCTGAAGCAAACCTCTACCTCTGCTTGCCATAGTCCAAAGATTCAAAACTTTACCCAACTCGATGTCTAGTCAGATCGGGTTAGCTCAAAGACTCGATAGTCTTTACTTGACTCAATATGTAATAATTAAAAACCATATACACTTATTATGGTAATCAATATTAAAAAAAGGCCACACAAATCACAAACCTTGGTTAGAGATAGGCACTCTTAGGTGAGATTATGTGTTGGAATCATGCTCTTGAACTTCAAATTTTAACTTCTCACCAAGTGGGTGACTTGGATTTTTAAATTTTAAGAAAGGCGTATCATGCCTTGCACCCTTTTAATCCCTTAAACTTTGCTGTATTCACACATCCCCTTGCACATAGATTCACATGCTCACAGGTGTGGGCTTAAACACTGAGCAATGAAATACAGGCTCGGGTATCTGTTCTGAGCAAACACCTGCAAGCGCAGTACCACTGATGGAACAAAGTACCAACATGAGTTGAGTCAAGACTAGAATCAGTCCACAAGTTGACCTGATCTAATTGGAGGTTCGGGTTCGGTTTTTGGTTTTTTCGATTATGCTTTAGACAAACAGTTAAGGAGTATGGCTACTAGTTCTGCCATACTCCTTAACTGTTTGTCTAAAAGTGATGACTCTACTTAAGGTGATGGCTTTTATATGATTGGTCAGATGGAATAGGGAACTTACAGTGGACAACCTTCAAAGGTGGTTGATGATGCTTCCTAATGTATGCTTGATGTGCATGAGCAGCACAGAAACAATGGACCACCTTTTAATTCATTGCAAGTTTTCCTAAGAAGAGCGAGATACATTTCTTAACATTTTTAGCATTCAATGGGTAATGCCAGAGTCTATTGGAGATTTTTCTTTGGGCCACTGACTTAAAAGGGAGAAGGGTATGGTGGCTGGTCCTTGTGGCAGGTTTATGGGCATTGCGGGGAGAAGAACAATTGATTTTTCCGAAATGTAAGTGGCTCAGTGATTTAGGTGGTTAGAAGGGTGAAGCAGTGTGTAGTTTATTGGCCTCTCTCAAAGCCAATCGTTATCTGTAATGTCACCTCTTTTCAGGTTGTAGCTTGCTTTTCTGCCTGAGTTGATTCCTGGTGGTGATTTATAATAAAATTATCATTACCTTCAAAAAAGAAAAAGAAAAAAGACAAGGAATTTTTTCCAAAGTCAATTATTTTTAACATGATATGATGTGTGAGGTGCCTAGTATGCAGCTCTACTTAGGGCTTTAAATGAGCATTGTTTGGGTCGGATATTGGTGACTCTGTGACCCTGTTAAGAACCTAATCAATATGCCAAAAAACCCAGGACTGATGGAACATGTCAAACTAGGCCATTTAAACCATTGGAACTGTAACATTCCACTAAGCTCTGCAGCCGGTGGCTCACTCTTTGGCAGCACTCACTCCGGCTTCTCGTAGCCCTTTCCAGGACATGGCAGCTGCACTCTGGTTACTCAAGTAGCCCTTTTCACTTGGTGCTTGTACTGTGGTTGTTACTCAGGTAGCTCGTTTCCATAGGTCACCTCTTTCGTGACTCGAACATAGGTCATGGTGTTGGCTTTGACACATATTGTCAAGAATCTAACCAATATGCCAAAAGCCTCAAGATTGATGGAACGCATCAAAGCTAGGCCCTTTAAACCATTGGGATCATAAACGTGTAATGTACTTGTGCTATATCCGATCAGATTCAGGTATCCACGGGTGCTTAAGTAGGGTAACCATTTTGATCCAATTTAATTGGATCAGAATCGTTTGACCTGGGTGCTTAAGTAGGGTACCCAAGGATTGTGGTTTTGGGTGGTCGAGCATACTTTTAGAAAAAAAAGAAAAAAGATAGAAAAAGAAGAAGAAGCTTTCCATTGCAAGAAGAAACATATACAGCAGGCTAATTCGGGCAGGCCCACTGACAAAATGAAGCAGCCTCACCTATTGTAAAGCTAAGAAGAAAGCTGAAAAAGAGTTAGGCTATACACTCTTTTTTTTTTTTGTTTGTTTTGTTAGCTTGTTAGTACACCCCACTGTCAGTTCACACTTCACTGTTAGCCACCCCCACTAGGGATAGATACCAAGACCTCAGTGTTGAAACGAGGTATCTTTCACTCAGTTAGGCTATACACTTAAAGCTAAGAAGTTCAGCATACTTGAACAGGCCATTCCATCTTTAAGTGAAAGAGGTTTGGATTGGTTGTACAAGTGGGGCCATGATCTAAATTGTTGATGTGATGGGCCTCACTACAGAAGGGCTATACACTTAAAAATCCCCAAGATGAGAAGATCCTAGCTATAGAATATTTGTCAACTGGCTGAATGAACCGGCTCTGTATTTTCTTTATTAATCAGAGTAATGTTTGAGAGAAATTGAGGCAGATCCAAAACTCAAGCAGACCACACAACAGGAAAAACTGGGGAGAGAAATGCATCCAAACCGTTCATAAGGTTATTCCCCACTGTGATGAACTTATGAACGGTTTGGATGCATTTCTCTCCCCACTGTTTCCTGTCGTGCTTCATTTTGGGCTCATGTCCTAACATGAGCTGGCAAAACGCATGGACTGAGTGGATTTGTCACAAACATCATGGTGGGCCCACTTGGCTTCTGTCGGCAGAAATGGTTGGGGGTTGCAGGCAATCAGCGTCCTTTCTTTAGAGCCATCTATTGGTATGGTCAGGATACTTCCATCTGCATATTTTCATGCATGGACCAAACATCATATGGTCCATAATAGCAATGGTCAACATCCCTAACCATGGCCACACATGTAGAAACTTAAATGTTGAACACTTCCACCAACGTCCTGAATTTCAGTTGGCTCAAGTGGGGCCCGGGCCTTGCAATGCCTTTTTTTTTTTGGCCTTGCAATGCCTAATTACAAAAAGGACAATGATTATGTAATGCGGGAGAAATAATCCCAAACAATCACGTTTCCACAAACATCAAAGAATTAGAGTCTTTTCAAAATAATCAAAATTCTAGAATCTTTTTTGTAGAAAGAGAACTAAGACCGTGTTTGGTTGCCACTTAAAAAAAAATAAAAAATGAGTTACATCTCATTTTAGTTAGCAATAATGATGTATTAGAAAATTTAAAAGAAGAAGAAGAAGAAGAAGATGATTTACATCTCATTTTAGTTAGCAATAATGATATATTAGAATTTTTTGTAAGGGTCAAAAACTAGTCTTCATAACCCATAATTTATACAAATCGTGATCTCTAATACAAAATTAGGGTTAACTAAACAGAGAAACTCATTTTTAAGTGGCAACCAAACAGGTATAAGCATAAAATAGAAAACTGTTTTAATTAAATTCAAATCCCAAACCTACCAAAGCATAAAATAACACAATTGTTTCTGTGACCGCATAATTAAGATTTTAGTCTGAAATGCAATTCAAGTCATAAATAACAGTATCTATTTTTATTTTTTTTTTCCAAAATTCTTCATATTCAAGTTGCCTCTCTCTCTCTCTCTCTCTCTCTCTCTCTCTCTCTCTCTCTCTCTCTCTCTCTCTATATATATATATATATATATATATATTTGAAAGGTGACTGTTTTATCAATAAAGGCCTAGATGAGATATTTACCAGAAATACAACCTCAAAACCAAACAGTGGAAGAAACTAAAGTAGAGCTAGTAAGGGCATTAATATATGTAGAGTCTGATGCATTATATCCAATTTTTCCCTTCTAAAAATTACATCCGGTGACTTGAACTGGTTTTTTTTTTTTTTTTTAATTTATTTATTTAAAGAAAATGGCAATGCCACATATATCATTGATATGAGAAATGTACAATAATTCAGGAGGGCCGGAACAAAAAGACTACGGACCACTCTTATCGTGTCAACTAAGTATGAACAAAAAGAGAAGGACAGGGCGAAGGCAAAAGGGCTAGAAGGAGGAAAACACAGAAGACAGACCGGCTATGGCCTTCTCAAGGAGCCAAGCCCTGTACTATCGAGGACTCGCGCTCCTCTAATAAGTGAAGGGAGATCGGAGCTGCGCCAAAAAATTCTGTCAGGGCACCCTTCATCACTCGCCATCCTTGCTAAAGCGTCCGCCACCGCGTTGCCTTCGCGGAAGATGTGGTCAAAAAGAAGGTTCAGAGAACTCTTCTTGGAGAGAATTTCGCCCATAATATACCATATGTTCCAAGGACAGGCTGCTACCGGGTCCTTTGCCGCGTTGACGGTGACTTGAACTGGCTATGAAAGCATCTGTCATTCGTTTCTGCCTAAATGGCCCAAAGACCAGCAGAGAGCGAAATCTTGATATCCTTGGACGATTGCATTCATGCTATTCCTAATTTCGCTTGCATAAATCTCCATCAGTTATAATTTGAGTGAGATATATTTCTTATTCTTGATTAGATGCCGGATTATAAATAGGATAGTAAGGTTTGTCCCCTTTAAGTAGCATTTTTTGGAATAAATGCTTTCATTTTTATTTTCTAATTTTGTGTTCATATCATTTGGTATTGTCGGCAGATGGGGCGTGATTCAAGTAGTTGGAAGCTGAGATGAATGTTGAACAAAGTGCTATAGATAAAACTCCAAGAACCCATAGAAGAGTGGAGGAAAAGCAATGGCAGTAGCAAGAATCAGTGCAAAACTAGATCACTATGTGGAATAAGCCAACTCGGTAGCTGTCGAGCTTTCTCAAAAGGTTGGCAAGATATTCGCCTTGTCTAGCGCTCTTCATGGGGCAAGCAATGTGGGTGTCGATTTTTCCCACAGATGGACGAGGCATATTAAAGTTGAGTTCCCATGGTTCGATGGGGAAGATCCCTTTGGTTTGGATCTTCATCCCTACCCATATGAAATCTACAATAATAATTTGTATCTAAAATGTGGGGTTCGCATAATCTATTTTGAAGAACAAGTTGTGGAAAGAAATTTTGGTGAAGTGACGGTCAAATCACTACGGCATTATGCACTATGTCCGAGAGACATAAACAAGTCAATTCGATGAAGTCTTTGAGAAAGCCTCGTTAAGCTTCAACCATTTCCAATTTTCAATGTGGTTGTTTTCCGAATGTATGCACTTCAATTCAATGAAACATATGATTTTTTATACCATAAATGCTTTATTGTTGTGCATGCATGGAATGGATATGATTGAGATACTTCTTGGAGGTCTTTGTACCTTCGGAGGATAAAGTAGATATGTTGACGTGAAATACATTGTGAGGTCTAATTTACCTAGGTCTTTATAGACCTAGAATATTACCATGGATCCATAACTAGCATAGACGATGTGACTGTTATGCGTACGGTGAGTCTTTACCATGGACATTGTCCTCACACATGTGGCTGTGTGCATATACATACATATATTGGATGGAGAAAGCCAAGCTAGCTTAAGAATGAGATAAAAATAGAATAATAAAAAATACTATGGAGGTCACTTTAATTTTAGCACTTAGCTTTAAATAAATAAAACATGCTGTTCTTTCCGGTATGATTTAAAGTCAAAATTCCAAAATTGGTTATGCTGACGGTTAGAAATTACGATAGATTTTTTATTTTTATTTTCAAAATGTGTATATTAGATGAGGGAACTATACAACATCATTACACAATGTCTATCCAGGCCACCCTCCGCAACAAAAAGGTGAAAGGGGCAGCCTATGATGACCCTCATAAGTTAAGACTAAGAAAATTTTAGCACTTAGCTTATCTCCTTGATTCCATTGTTCAAAAATTGATTCGCATAAAAGAGTGACATTTCTACCCATTTGTTAGTAAAAGTTAATAGATTCATATGGGTAAGGGAACTAGTATTTATTAAGTATATGTAGATATAGTTGTCTAGTTATCTGCCTATTCCATCTTTTATCAAAATTCATCTTGAAGCAGCATCGGCTGTACTTCATCCAAGCATCGATGGTTAAGTATGAGCTTGGTATTAGCTTATACTTCTTATGCTTGGTACACTTATTGTTAGATTTGAGAAGACCTAGGGGCCTTGTGTGGACTTGGTTGATTACTTCAGTTCACAAATGTGAATCATAGTGAGTTGCTACTTAATTTTCTCACAGGAATTATGAATCATAGTGGATTTAGCATTATATCAAGAATTGGACTGGTTGATCAACATGGCCAACCAAACTTGATTTTACAAATTACTTTAATTAAACATATGTTTAAAATATATGCATTATTTTATAAAATCAACGGTTTTAATTTTTTCGTATGACCAATCATGGCCGTGGAATATGGTGGGCCATATAATGGGCTTAAAGAGGTATATAGAAGGATATGTTATAATATCATGAGAAAGGTGATGGTGCACATCATTGTGGTCTGCAAGTGAATTAGTGCGCTTTTAGATGTAATCAAAAAAATTTACTGTCTATGAGTAAACCGACAGGACTAAATCGTATTCTTCAGTGTGCACATTGGATAAATAAGTGAGATAAATTCAAGATTAAAGAAAATCAATGCAAATTAATATATTTCAAACCCAAGGGATTACATGTACATGCATACATAAAGCTAGCTAGCTAACTTGCTGTATAAGTTACCTTAAATTCTAAGCAAGAGTAAAACTCTAATATAATCCTAACCATTCAGTACTTCTAATCCTAACCATATATTTCAATATAACTTCTAAAATGCCAAAATACCCTAATATCCTTTCAGAACCATCAAGAGACTGAATGTGGTTCTACACATAATCATGAACACAGGTCCACGAGCAAATTAGCAAGGACCAAGTTGTATCCTTTCAATGCACATGCCAGATTAACAACTGAGATAAATTCAAGCTTAAAGAAAATCAATTAAAATCAACTATATTCAAACTCAAGGATTACATGCATATATAGAGCTAGGCAATTTTCTCTCCAAGTTATCTTAATCACTAAGCAGAGAAAGAAAACCTCAATATAATCCTAGCCATCCATGACTTCTAAACCTAAATATCTATTCCAAATAACTAAAAGGACTAAAATACCTTGGTTTCTCATCACAACAATTCAATGTGAATGTTGTCAAAATCATTATCGTATCGGAAATCGTAATAAAGGTTGAATCCTATTGCAAATCGCAACATTTCTTCTATGATCTTCTTAAAAATATGAAAATAGAAATAAATAAATAAAAATTAAAAACTCAGCAATCATCCTTTTGCCACCAATATGCACCAAGTAACTATGTCATGATGGGACATCGTTGGTGGCGATCTTCATAAAGCCACTGAGCATATCTTTCTTAGAGGGAGTCTCCCTAGGGCTGTGTCAGCCACCCTAATCTGTCTCATCCCCAAACGGATCTCTCCGAAATCCTTTTCTCATTTCCGCCCCATTAGTCTTTGCAACTGCCTTTATAAGATTATTGCAAGTGTCATCTCAGCTCGTCTCAGCGAAGTACTACCTTAGATAATCTCTCCCGAACAGGGCGCTTTTGTTAAGGGCCGATCTATGTCTGAAAGTATAGCTCTTGCTCAAGAAATGGTCAGGGATCTAAACAAGAAAGCTCGTGGGGGAAACATAATCCTGAAACTGGATATGGAGAAAGCCTATGACCAGCTAGATTGGCACTTCCTCAAGCAGGTTCTTCTAAAATTCGGTTTTAGTACCGATTGGGTGAGCATGGTCGAAAAATGCTAGAACAACGCCTGGTTTTCTGTCCTCATCAACGAGGAAGCTACTGGATTTTTCAAGTCCGCGAGGGGAATTCGTCAAGGAGACCTCCTCTCCCCTAGCCTCTTTATTTTGGCGGTTGAGGTGCTTAGCAGGGGTATAAATCGCCTCATATCCCAAGGTCGCTACCAACCTTTCAAGCTCAGAAGGAACTGCTATCAGATTTCGCACCTTCTTTACGCCGATGACACCCTTCTCTTTCTCAACGCAGGCCAACAATCTCTTCGAGCGCTCACTGCTTTTCTTGAAAAGTACCAACTTGCCTCTGGTCAAAGGGTCAACCTTCACAAGAGTGCCCTATTATGCTCATCCAAAATTTCCTCCTCCAGAATCAGGGTCATTGAGAACACGTTGGGAATCTCCGAGTGCCACTCGGGTCTGACTTACTTAGGAGTCCCAATTACATTTGGCAGGGTGTCCCCTAGATCGTTCCAACCCTTGATCCAGAAGATTGAAAATCACATCTGCGGGTGGTGAGCTCGGTGTCTCTCCCAAGCTGGGCGATTGGTCCTCGTCCGCCATGTTCTCAGTAGCATCCCAGTTCACACTTTGGCCGCCACGGTGGTGCCCACCTCGGTTCTCGCCTCGCTCAAACAGCGTTTCGCTAACTTCCTATGGGGTTGTGTGGACAAGAAAAACAAGCTACACTGGATTAGTTGGAAATCCATAGTCTTACCTACTTCCGAAGGTGGCCTAGGAATTAGGCTGTTGGCTGATTCCATGAAAGAACTACGACTGAAGCTGGGTTGGGTTATCAGATGTAATGACGTAGGCAATCTGTGGAAAGACTACATGTGCTCGAAATACCATGCAGATCTTTCCTTCTCGGGTCAGATCCAGACGTCCACTTTCACCTCTCCGTTCTGGAAGAAGCTCCTCTCCCTCCTTCCTTTGCTGGACCAACATGTGCGGTGGTAAATTGGTCATGGTACCTGCTTCTTCTGGACCGATAACTGGACAGGGCTGGGCCCTCTGTCTTTGCTGGCCACGCAGCCAGTTCCCCAGCAGCTGCTTCAAACCATGGTGAACCAGGTGCTGGGCCCGTCCGGCCCTCTCCCCCCCTCATCTAGCTTCGAGTTTCTGCTGCAACAGGTGATAGATTTTGTCTTCCAAGCAGGTTTCTGCCTCTCGGATAAGCCTGATTCTAGGGTCTGGGCTCTCACCCCTCACGGAGATTTCTCGATGCGATCAACTTGGAACCTATGCAGGACTACTCAACCGTGCAAGGAATAGTCCCGGTGGGTTTGGCACGCTTGCCTACCCCCGCGGATCTCTATGTTCGTCTGGCGCTTGTTGCATAACGCCATCCCTCTCGATGAGGCAATTAAACGGCGGGGAGTATCGATTGCCTCCCGCTGCGACTGTAGTACGAATTCCTCCTCAAATTGTCATGCGATGGAGTCCATTCATCACGTCTTCATTCGCAGCCCAGTGGCTACGACAATATGGGCTTTTTTGCGGACATTTTTGGGATTGTCAGCTATTACTCTCCATCCATCCACGGTATGTTGGCATTATGGTGGAGCAATGAGAACTCTCGTCGTAGATCCACTCTAGCCCAAAAGATTGCCCCTTGCGTCATTCTCTAGGAGATTTGGAAGGCTCGAAATGCCACCAGATTCGACGAGATCAGGATCCATGCTCCGTCCATCAGTTAAAACGTGAAGCGCAGCCTCGTTTCTCTGGCCTCCCTGCACCCTGACATCCTCCACCTCCCCGCCAGCATATCGTCTTTGGCCGTCCTAGGATTATCTTCTCTTCGTCGGATTACAGCCCCTCCAATTGTGGTTCGATGGCAGAAACCTCCCTAGGGCTGGAGCAAACTAAACGTCGATGGGTCTGCGATTGGGAACCCGGGCCCTTCGGGTGGCAGTAGCTTATGTAGGAATGATACAGGCGACTTCATCTTCGGTTTCTCTGCTGGCTATGGGCCTGGTTCCAACGTCTTTGCAGAGCTCAGGGCCATTCATGATGGGCTGGTGTTTTGTGTCAACTTCGGCTTGCAGCAAATTATAGTGGTGTCTGATTCGCGGTTGGTAGTTGATTTCTTAAATGGAGCGCAGAATCCCTCTTAGAAATGGTCTTACTGGATGGGCCGTATAAATCGTTTTCGTTTGAACATACAAGTCATTTTCTCCCACATTTATCGCGAGGGTAACGACCCAGCAGATGGGTTGGCCCGCTGGGGTAGTAGGTGTCAGGAGTCCTCTCTAATCAGGGATTTCGGCCTCCTCCCTCGCCGGGTCAGGGGCAGCATTTTCCTTGACAAAGTTGGCCTCAGTTCAGTTTGGTTGGCCCCAGACAGGTTCAGTCCAGGCTAACTCAGTCTGAAAGTCCCTCAGTCCTCTAATTGCTATGTAATGAGCCGTCCTCTATACATGATCTCTGTGTATAGTCCATTTACGATAGGTACCTATCAGGCTCTTTTAATCTTGTAGGGGCCCAAAAGTCCTCTTGTAATTCTTTGCATATATTAAAAAAAAAAAAAAAAAAAAGGAAGGAAGAAGAAAAGTAATATCATGTCATGATAGTATTGAAGGATTCTTATCTTTAAAGAAGAAAAAGAATTCTTTTTTTTTTTCCTTAAAACATACACGGATCCTTTAATAATTTATTTTCTTGTTAACTTTTTTAAATATACAATCACATAGGAAAAGCGGCATTTGATTCTTTAGATCAACAAAAAGAAAGATATTTTAATCCTAATCATCATTCCACAATATATATATATATATATATATATATATATATATATATATATATATATATATATATATAAGTCAACATGAATTTGGTGTTTTGACCAGTTAAGAAGTAAGAAATCATTGAAAAAGAAAACTCTACGATTTAACAATAAAGAGAATATATATAATTTAATCTCTTATAAAGAATAAAAGAAAATAATTTACAGTTTTAAAACTATTCTTTCTTTCTTTCTTCGTCTTCTTCTTCTTCTTTTTCGTGTGTGTGTGTGTGTGTGTGTGTGTGTGTGTGTGAAAAGGTTATTTTCTAAATTATTTTTAAAAGCCGCACTTCAAAAACATAAAATGAAAGCCAAGTGAAATTTAAAATAGAAGAGTTCAAGTATAATTTGAATCATAAAATCAGGATTTGAATTATAAATCATAGGATTATTATTTTAAAAAAATATATAGAGAAATTGAAATTGAAATATTGCAAAATTGCTTGTGTTGTTTTTCATTGAGTACAACTTTGAATTTATACAAGAAGAATGACCTAAAAAAGGAAGATTACAATGAAATCAAATCTATCTTAAATTAATTACATCCTAATTAAATCTTGATACAAAATGAAAACAAAAAATAATAAGAAGAAAAAAAAAATCGTATCATTCCTAAAACTCCCTCAAGTTGGAGCGTTGAGATCCATAATGCCCAACTTGCTAAGTAGAAGATAAAATTGGTCGCAACCAAGAGCTTTGGTGAAGATGCCCATAAGTTGGTGATTAGTGGGTACGTAAGAAGTGGGGATGACCCCGGAAGTTATCTTTTCTTAGACAAGTTGACAATCAATCTCGATATGTTTGGTCCCTTCATGAAAAACTAGATTGGTGGCTATGTGAAGAATAGCTTAATTGTCATAATGGAGGCGTATGGGATGGGGATGTTGAACATCTAGATCTTGGAGGACCGTTTTGAGCCAAGTGAGTTCACAAGTAGCATTGGCCATGACGCGGTACTCGGCTTCGACAGATGACATGGAGATAGTGGTTTGTTTTTTCCCCAAGATATAGGACTACTCTCAATCATCATAAAGTAACCCATAGAAGAACAATGAGTCTTGTGGCAACTGGCCCAGTCAGAATCACAATAAGCTCATACCTGGAGGGAGCCAGTAGAGGGCAAAAAGATGCCCTTGTCAGGAGAAGACTTACGATATTGGAGTACTCAAATAGTTGCATCATAATAGGGCCGGTGCATAGAGTGTGCATGAACTAGTTGATAATGTTGACCGCATAAACAATGTCGATTCGAGTGATGGTTAAGTATATGAGATGTCCAACAAGTCATCGATATACGAAGATATATGGAAGAAAAGTGTCAAATTCATAGGCGAAACACAAATTCTCTTCCATAGGAAAAGTGGTGGGCTGAGCTCCAAGATGCCCACTATCTTTGAGAATGTCAAGTGTATATTGGTGTTCATTAAGAAAAATCCTTTTTTTTTTTTTGGAAACAACCACCTCAATTTTTAAAAGGTATTTCAACGGGTCGAGATCTTTAATGTGAAACTTGGTTTGAAGAAATACCTTTAAGGCAGTAATGGCGATTCCAATAACAGGGTTGAACTATGAGTGATGCACAATGGTACGGCCCACTGTGTGAACCTTGGGATAACTAAAGTGGTTATCGAATTAGACTCGAAATTTGTGGTGGATTCCTTCTACGAGCGGTCCAATATTGCATGGAAATGGAGGCAATGGCTAACAGGGATAGGTCTAAAAAAGAGGGGAAGTTTTGTGTTCACCCTCATCCCGAGAAAAGGCAATGGCCCGGCAGATGGGTTGGCTAGAGAAGGAAGCAATAGTCAAGGAAATCAGGTTTTCAGGAAGGCCTCCGACCTACCTCTCCTTGTCGAGGGCCTATATCTGTTAGATAAGGTGGGGTTGGGGTCGATTAGAGAACTTTCGGTGGGAAACAAGTGACCGGTCCTCAAGGTGCATTTGTAAATAGATATGATAGGCGGGCCAGACTTTTTTGCTATCTGGAGGCCGCTGAATAGTCAGTGTTCTGTAAATTTTATGTGATCAATGAATGGCTATAGTTCCTTTTTTTTAAAAAAAAAGAAAAGAAAAGATGCAGTAATGGCAATTGGATCATTTCCTATAAGGATAATATCATTACATAAACGAGGACAACCATGAAGAGAGTGCCATTTTAATGCATTAAAAGAGAATAATCCATTAAGGATTAATGATAACCAACTTCTTTGAGTGTAGATGAAAATTTCGCAAACCAGTTTCACGATGCTTAATGGAGACTAGAGAGAGATTTGTGAAGGCAAAAAACAAATTGCTCTCCCTATTTCGCAAAGTCGGGGGAATCTTTATGTAGACTATTTTTATGAAGGTCTTTATGAAGGAAAGAATTGTTGACATCAAGTTGATGGAGTAGCCAATGTGAATAACAACTATGGTCAAGAGACAGCGTACCATAACTACTTTGACAATGGGTGCAAATATTTCATGAAAATCAAGACCCTCAATCTGATTGTATCCTTTTTCCACCAAATGTGTTTTGAAACGTTCAATGGTTCTATCAACACGATATTTAATTTTGCACACTGATTTGCACTCAATGGGCATTTTTCTTAGTGGGAAGTGTTGCAAGGTCCAGTTTGATTATGCTCTAATGCTTTGATTTCTGCTTCCATTGCTTCATGCCAATGAAGAATTTTAACAACTTGAGCGAATGATGTTGGCTCATCATGAAAAGAAATAGACTAAAATAGGATAACATGGTTAGTAGAGAAATGATTATATGAAAGAAAGTTGGATATGGGATAGAGAGTACCTATAAAGGGTTGTGAATGAGGCGAAGCAAAAGAGAATGGGGGAAGAAGGGTGGGATAGACATAGTCATTGAGGTGAGTAGGTTGGGTAATAGTATGTTGGGAGTGATGAGGACCAGGAGGTGGTGCATTGGTTGAAGGTCGAGGTTCAGGAGAGAAATGGGCAAGTGATCATCTTTACTTCGCTAATCAATAAACATGGGAATGACAGGAGATGTATCGATTGCGAGATTGATGTTCTAAAAGGGGAATATAGATTCAACAAATGTGACATCCTGAGAAGTGAAAATACATCTGCATTCTAAGTCATAAACTCGATAGCCACATTGATAGAATGGATAACCAACAAAGATGCATTTAAAGGTACAAGGGACAAATTTATGTCGATGACTGTGAATGGTATCAGCATAGCACAAGTAGCCAAAAGTACGAAGATAATCATGGGTACAAAATTTTATATGGGGTTCAACCATTTAAAATATGTGTAGGTATACTATCGATGAGGTAATTAGCAGTCAAGATACATTTTCCCCAAAAAGAAAACGGTAAATTGGCCTAAAAACGTAAGGCACGAGTGACCTTGAGAAGGTGTCGATGCTTGCACTCAACTATCCCATTCTGCTTTGGTGTCTCAACGCAAGTGCTCTAATGAAGAATGCCATGCTCACAAATGACGCTTTGCATGGAGTTCAAAAGGAATTCCCTCTCATCATCAGTGCAAATTTGGTAAAAATTTGAATTGAGTTTGAACCATTATACATAAGTTTTTGAAAAAGAAATATGTTTTAAATTTTAAATGCATAAGACAAATCCAAGTGCAACATAAATAGTCATTGATATAATAAATAAATAATGTGCATCGGTGTGAGTTGGTGTGGGATATCAGTGTAATTTTGTTTTAGATTGGCCTCCATTGATGTCACATGTACTGTGGATGAGTTGCCACGATTCGGAAGGATTTGGCCAAGTGATCAAAGCCAAACTTAACATCCAACGAGGGCAGAGATTTCTACGGGACAAGCTCTACTAGAGAAATGGATATCAAAACCGGTAGAAAGATTGCTCAGCATGCATTGCATATGATCAAGTCAAATCAATCAGTTGAAGATAAGGACAAATCAATCAGTTTTTTTTTTTTTTTTTCTGAAAAGGATCTTATTCATTCGAAGCAAAGGATATACGACATGCAAATCAATCGGTCGATGATGTCAACACAGACAAAATCAGGAGGACAGCCGATCCATATTTTTTGTATATTTTGCATTGTGCATTTTAGATAGTTACAATGCACATATAATATTGAGAGCCAACCGTAAGAAAATTTAATGATTTTAATGTTTTGTCCTGACATCATGTTAGAAGTTATTAATTACATACACAACGGAACATGATACATATGAAGTACCTCTAACCACAGATTTTTGAAGAAAGGATTTTAATCGCTTCATATAGATAGGCTTAGTTATTTTGTGTGACTAACTGATGTAGGACCCAAGAAAGTAATAGAACTTTCCTATTTTGTAAATATTGATGCTCATGGGGGTATTTAGCAGGAACTCTTCTCAGTCCTAAGGATTCATTAATAGTTTCAATTGAAAAAAATATTTGGGGAAAAAAGAAAGCTAATTACTTTCCAAAATATTTGTTTGGAAAACCATGACATATTTGAACTGGGGTGTATTTAGTTTTCATGTAATTCAAAGTAAATGAGTTATTATTATCTTTTTAGAGTGTTTGGTTCCGATAAAATTATTGCACAAAAAAGAGAGTCAAATACATATATAAAGTAAGCTTGTAATTTTTTTTTTTATTATTATTTTTGTAATTATTACATTTTTTCATACCAAAAGGCTTATTTTTACAAGATGGTCCTGTTAAACAAACAATAGTATAATATGGTCAAATGTAAGTGATGTCGCTAAACAATTACAGGGGTAAATAATTACTATTTATTTTTAACTAATTACCATCATAATAAAAAAAACCAAATAGGCTTGGAAAATTGTGAAAATAAAATTGATTTCCACATATTTGACATTTTCAGATGGCCCGTGAAAACAAACTTATCAGAGGAATCAATTTCCATATTCCATAAGAAACACGGTGATTTCCATTTCCTTAAGAAAACTGTTAAATCTATACTTCCAGGGTAAGAGAAACAATTTACACTTTTGATTGTTAATTTTTTAACATTTCAAAGAAAATCACGTGTGCTAAGAGAAACTAATATAAATTCTTTTTGCCCAGCTTTTTTATTCTTTAACTCGATTTTTAATTTTTCATATCTATGTTTTGATTTCCATCGATTCAAAATGGAGAGATAGGAAAACAAGCATGAAACTTGAATATGCGGTACCTTCCTACATTTGAATATACGACTATTTAATGTAGGAGCCTTCCTATGCTGGTTCTCAGGTCCTCTGTCGATTTCAAGAAGATCCTATTGCCCACGGAAAATCACAAAATGCCTTTAATACTGCATGCAAACATTTCACATGCTTCCACGTGAAATTGATAATCTGTCCAAGTTCGTGATGTGACAGCTAATAAACTGCATAACTGCACATAATTCTGGGGGTGTTCAGTTTTTTCAGTTTCCACAAGTGGGGCCCATGTCTCAGTCGTCCATAGCCAAGATGGATGGACTATGGACCTAAACTCTCCCCGATCTTAAGATCCTAGGCACCAATCTTTTGTCTTTCCTATCAGTTGAAAGTCGAGCATTGATGTATTTCCCTTCTAGATTAGCTATTAGGCCATGAGTTGAAAGGTTTGGACTGTTGAAGGGACCATTGAAACATGGTTCATCTACAGTGGCCCAACAGGCCAACGGTCTGATCAATGAAACATGATCCCCACTTGTACAAAAAGATAAGACCCGAGTACATTGTGCATATCCTCTGCCGGAATTGCTGTCAATATCATGGGGGTATAAAGACAAGATGATAGTGGGATGTCTTTCTACGTCGAGAAAAGGATTCAAACAATACGGCTGGTGTAATTAAAATAACTAATCCACGTTTAGGAGTTGCCCATTAAAGAAATTTAAAGGGTCAGCAAACAACTTCAAAGATGTCACGTTTCTTTTTATGGAAAGATAATCCTTGTTTATACAAATACGAACAGGGAGAAGCATGGCATATTTGATCAGCAATCTCATCTGTACATGTCTAGCACATGATCAGAGATTCAAACAGTCAAAAGCCAGTAGCCCAACTTGAGCGGTCTATAGTTTGACAATTAAGATCTCAACTACTGAATTGGAGCCTTCAAATGCCCAAGTGTGCCCCTGCATCATACAGGGTACCCCACTTGAGTCTGGAGTGAAAATGCCCTTGCATTAATCATCCCCAGTAAGGAGTCTTAGACATAAGACCTCCCGCTCTGATACCGCTTTAACATAAGACAATTAACCACTTGCTTTAAAGACTCGAATTGATAAAGGGTAAATTAATCCAATATTTATCTCATAATCCATGCCTCACATCCCATGGGTTAGAACCTCATTTGAACTTACCTCGTGGGCCTCATTTTACACGAGTTCCACCTCACACGGGCCGCCCATCCTGAATGTGCCCCTGCTTCCCACAGGCTACCCCACTCGAGCCCGGTGTGAAAATACTCTTATATTACGTAGAGTATCTACCACTGAGCCATGCATGGAGACCCTTAAATGAACCTAATATCATTCTGATTAGAATGATCATAACATTCAAAGAAGGGCCTGCATAATCCGCAATAAAATCATTTCATACTCTTACCATTCTCTCTCTTTAAAATAAAAAAATAAAATAAAAATAAAAACTCTTACCATCCTTTTTCTTCATGCCCTTAATTTAATGTCCATTATTTATTCAATCATATTTTAGGTCATGTGTAATACACAATGGACTCCTATCCAATGACCTGCATTGTGTTAGGAAATATTACATTAGATCCTTAGATTAGATTAGTTTGGATCCTGAATTATCTCCTAAGATTTCAAAAAATAATAATAATAAAATAAAATAAAAATAAAAGATGTCAGGAGATCAAAGGTCTAAACTAATCTAATTTTTAGGAATAGACAATCATTTGATTTTTGCTCAAAAAGACAACATTAATAACTTATATGACTAATCAAAAGGAATGTTATCAATTTTCTTGGAACATAAGGAGTGCATGAACAAAACACTGAAACCCTAATCATCTAACTCGAGGTTACTTGGATTGTTGGGTTTTTATTTTTATTTTTATTTATTTATTTTTTTTATATATATATATATGAGAAATATTCATTCTGGACAAAAATTACAACATTTCGGGTCTTCCTCCGAAAAAAAAAGGACCAAAGGAAGACCTATTGTAAAGGCCAAAAAAAGGCAAAAAAATACAAAAAATAGAAAACTGGGGAGTGGGCACAAATTAAATATTCCTCTCTCTAATCACTCCAAGCCCCACCTTGTCAAGGAAAAGGACGCCCCGCACATGCCAAGGAAGATTAGCAGAACAGGAGAAAAATAACTGTGATTGGGACACACTTCCCATTTGAGCAAGGCCGTCCGCTGTACCTGGATTGTTGGTTGCTTTGGTACATGGTATTGGAATGGGTACGCAATATGCTACTTTCCTCCCATACATGGTATGCTAGGAGCAGGTTCATGTGTGTAACTTCGATGCATACACTAGAAATGCAATGTAGTTTTATACATGAACCGGCCGGTATTGCAATTTATAGATGAAATGTTATCATTACCTTACATGCTTAGTGTTATACGTACTATAACCAAATAAATAAAAGTATAAATCTCTACACTATAGACATATATATGCATTAACTTAACAAGATAAGAATAAAGAGCCACAATTGTGGGTGGCTAAAAATATTGACTAGGATTGCAAATGACCCATAATCTAGAATGCTCAATCAGAACGGAACCATGGGGAGCTTCATGTTTTGGGTAACATTGATCTAACCACTACAGTGAGAGGCTCAACCGATTACAAAATCTCACAGGAAAAAAAAAAAGCATGAAAATAAAAGGAAAGAATAAACCATTCTTGAACAAATACTAAAAGAAGCAAAAAACATAACTCCTATAGTCATATCATTAAACCCAACCACAAAAAATTACGATTATTAAATAAATACCAAAAAAAAAAAACATGTGTTTGAATGAAAATAGATATCTTTTTCTTTCAGTTCCTTATTAGAAAGATTGGATTCAAAACCCATGATGACATTGGAGTTAGTTACTGGTAGGCATTTTACACACTTATGAGCTGCTAATTGAGAATAATAATAATAGTAATAAAGAGATGCTGATTGAGAATAACCAAAAAAAAAAAAAAAAAACACTGCTGATTGAGAACAGTTGGAATATATACAAGGGGAATACATGTAGAGTACGCGCAAACAGATAGTCTACCTATCCAAAGAATCCATCTAATCAAGTATATACAGCCGTATCTCTGGCTCATGCGCACACTATCCTGACAGCTACTATGATCTTTTGGGTGTGAATAAGGAAGATATGTAAACGGTGAAGAAGCAAGCAAGAATTTCCAAATTGCCAGGCGTCGTCTCCTCGTAGTCTCTCCTATCTTTATATCCCTCTTTAGACCACTAATTAACTAGACCACTTTCTAATCCTAGTGGTTAACATAATAATACCCTTAATCATTCTCTTCTACTATTTATTAATATATATTTTTTCTTTCTTTTTTGGACGCGTTGGTAGAAACCCTAGTGCAAGTTGGCCAAATCTCAGGCACTTGTTATGCAGCAGCATATATCAGTATTGGGATTTCTACAAACAGTAGATAAGCAAACTCAATATATCATGTCTAATAATAAAAAGATTTCCCTTGATATCTTCGAATGAAACTGGCAGTAATTATGAAGAAATAAATGAAAATTCAATCCAAGTATTGAAAGATGGGAATGGAGAAATGGGAATTTGGAACTGACCTGGAGCTTGCGAAATCGTAAAGCTTGCCGGTGCTGGAAAAGATCATGAGGCCGACTTCGGCGTCGCACAAGATCGCCAGCTCCTTGGCTTTCTTCAGCAATCCAGTACGCCGCTTCGAGAAGGTCACTTGCCTACTTGTCGAATTGTCGATGCGACGGATCACAATCTTTCCTCTCCCCATCTCAATCTGTTTTCTTCCTTGTTTTGAGAATTTGGAGGTTTTAGATCTAAGAAAGGCAGCGAAGAGAATTTCTTCAAGAAAGAGAGGCGAAGAAAGATCGATAATTCCAAGAAAGGAGAATCCAAAACGGGGAGATTGGATCAGAGAAAAGAAAGTAGAATTCAACAAACCTGAGATTTGGTGGCTGAGAGAGAGAGAGAGAGAGAGTTTCCACTTGAAATTTCTATTCGTTCGTTTTATGAAGGAAATGGGTGTCTGTGAAACCGAAGTGGTTTCGTGTTACAAAAGGTGGTTTTGGGGTTTGGGTTTTGAGAGTGGAGTTTAAGTGCACTCGCATCACACGTGGATATAGTGAACATCTGTAAGAGATCAGAGCAGTTCATCAGACAGCCTGTATTCTGAATATTCCACATACTAGAAACCAACCCAATCAGTTTTCACAGTCAGTTATGTTGATAGATAGAACTTGAACATCATGTCAATTTATATTAACCGTCGTTTATTCTTCTCAGGTGTGGCTTACATATCAATAACTTCTGGGTTATTTCCGAGATATGATGTCTACGTACTGGGGATTGTCTGATGAGTGGATCAGATCTCACACATGTGTTCTTATTTTAGATACATGAAGCGAGTGCACATATTTGTAGAGAAATGGGTGTATGAAAGAGGCGACAGGGTTCGAGACCTAATTGGACGGTGCAGAGTTTTAAATTTGAGTATTTTGATGAGGTCTTCTGCCGTATAGATCTCCGACACGTGTCTTTTCGAATTCGTTGCTCGTACGACTTCCATCGGGTGTTTCACCTTTCACAGCGGGAAAGATGGACTGCCCTTGCCTTTTACCCAAATGGCTAATGTGTCCTTCAGCGGTAAGATAAAATATTTAATACTCTGCAAAGTGTTATCGATGATACGCAGGCACTTAGAAATTACATAAGTGAAAAACAGATTATTCAAAATTGACCGACCAAATTATCTATGCTATTTTGGATGTACCATGATCGAGAAATTACACTTAGTTTATTATTGAGTATCGGATTAATAGGTTTAATTAGTTAAACGTTAAAAATTTAAAAAATCCAATGGTTCTGTTTCAATAAACATGTGTCCACAAATCACTGGATAAAATATTTTCAAATAATCTGATTATTGAAATGTGAATTACAGAAAATGGGTTATGAAATTTATTCGGCTTAATTTTAGCCAACATATTCTGAGTGCCTGTGTATCAAGGAGCATCTCTGCCAGAGTATCAAATTACTTTCCTGTATCAAGTTAAAGCACCGAATTCTGAGAAAACATGCTCTGGTGCTCCCAGAGCTATAAACGTTATATTGCTCTTCCTGGCCATGTAGGGTAACGTGAGATATTCAATCAATTGATCTATGCCGTCCATTAGGCCCATATCATACCTTATGAAGTGCCGTGCAAAATACACACCAATTTGATGGCCGATCCTTCCAAATTTTGGACTTCCTTTTTTGTAACCATCTGTTTTTTAAAACCATCTTGATCTGAATATAAGGGATCCATAAGGACCACACCAATAGATGGTTCAAATTGAATAAGCAATATTTAACGTCCATTTTGTAGACGATTAATCTAATGGTTAGAATTGTTTAATCAATGTTATTCATGCGTGGTGGCCCATCAAGTGTATGCTGGACATAATCCACAGTCTACATCAGTTGACTGAACTGTCCATGTGATCCTGCTAAAAAGCTTTTAAAAAGGGCCGGTTCCATCTCTGACAACTTACCGTCCCACCAGTAAAATCTCGCCGTGCCATTTTACACCGACATCGTGCTCCTAACGACTCCATTCCCCTCCATTTTTAAGAGGTTTCGACAGGCATGTGTATTTAAGTGGGTTTATCAAGCCTACCTACATGCTGAATACAAATAATAAAAATAATAAGCATGAGATCTTGACCGTTTATTTGTGGGGCTTCAGGCCAGTTTGCTGGAGGATTTATGGAGATTACCAATGGACAAAGAGGTGCAAAGAATGGTGGAGATTATGTGGGAAACACTCCTCCAAGGTAGGGCCATAAAATGAACGGCTCTGATCTCGATCATGCGTGCACCATGTAAGGAAACAGGGTTCATGATAACAAGTGGTGTGTATTTAACACTGGTTAATCTTTGATATATATATATATATATATAGGAAATAGAGGTGTACACCGAGTTAGCTCGGTTAGCTCGTTTGACTCGACTTGAAAAAGCTCGATTCGACTCGGTTCGAAGCTGAGTTCGAGCCGAATCGAGCTGATTTTTTGAACTCGAAAATGAGTTCCACCCGAGTTTGAGCTGGCCCCAGCTCAACTCGACTCGGATCGAACCCAGCTCGAATTGAACTCGGATCGAACTACTTCGGTAACTTGGTTACTTCAATATTGATGTTGCTCACCAAGTGTTTGATGAAATGCCTCAAAGAAGTGTGTCTGGTGGCAAGAAAGGTATGTATATGAAACCAACACCTTTTTTTTCTTGATTTTTATGTTTTTATTTTTATTTTTATCTCTTCTTTTTTTTCATTTGTACTTTTTTTTTTGTACCCATGGCAGTCCACACACTCCATGTTAGCCACCTCAGCTAGGGATCGATACCAAGACATCAATTGTTGAAATGAGGTATCTCCACTCAGCCTGTCAGTCGAGCTATGGTTCTGGGTGTTTGATTTTTATGTTGCTTAGAAGGTGTTTGATAAATAAGGTGTTTGATAAAATACTTATAAAACCATTGCTGCTGTCTCAAATACAGTGAGATTTTGAAGGTGCAATCTAGGTGTTTGTGAAAATACTACAATAACGAACTTGGCTCGATCTTGGCTCAAACTCGGCTCGAAGTGGCCCGAGTTGTTGACCGAATCGAGCCGAGCTGACCAGTCAAGCTCGAGGACCGAGCCAAGCCGAGTTCAAGCTGAGGTCAAGTAGTGGCTGAGCCGATTCGAGCTAAGGCCAGCTCAACTCGATTTGACTCGATATACACCCCTATAATGGGAAATGGTTCTATGCACTCGAACTCATGGGAACTTCCCATGAGGTCGAGCTGTATGGGCCCCACCATGATGCATGTCGAACATCAACACCATGCAATTGATGGGTCCCCTTTAAATTATGGGATATCCCAAAAATCAGTTGTATACGGAACTCAGGTGGACCATACCATCTAAAATCATGTGAAGACATGCCTAAAACATATAAAAGCACTTAGTGGGGCCCACTGGAAATTTGGATGCGTCTGAAACATGGTCTGACCTCTCATCCAAGTGGGACACACATAATGGATGAGCTGGATTTGTGAAACACATCTCAATGGGCCCAACAAATGATTATGGATGTTTTAATGGAGGGTAGCCCCTCTTAACTTTTGTATATAGTGTGGCCCACACAAGTTACGGATTGACTTGAATTTTAAGCCCTAGGCGCACCATGGAATGGTGCATCTAACTGATGGGGTAGATGTTCGACAAGCATCACAGTGGGGCCCACATAGCTCAACCTCATGGGAAGTTCCCATAAGGTCTACCGAACATAACCTTTTCCCATACATATGTGTGTGTGGAAATGGTACTATGAGGTCGACCTCATGGGAACTTCCCATGAGGTTTAGCTATGTGGGCCCCATTGTGATGTGTGTCGAACATCTATCCCATCAGTTGGATGCACCATTTCATGATGGGCCACGACCTTAAAAATCAAGTCAATCCATGGCTTGGGTGGGCCATGGTTCCAATGACTGATTGTGTAGGTAACATGGTTCAAAGTTACTAGTGTCATATCTATGGTAAAGATATGCATCCTTTTAAAAAATAGATAGAAAATCTACCATTCATTGACTGAAACTTGGTAACCACTTTCAATATATAAAAAGTTATACTATAATTTACTAAATTTGGGTAGGTGTGATATCGACTTCTACCAAGACATTTGAAAGAGTAAGGTTAAAAAGGAAGGTTGATGTCTATGTGGTGGACAGTTAACCATAATACAAAAAAAATAAAAATAAATGCAAATCTACCATTTAAATGCCAAAATCTATTTGATGCAAAAAGCTTCCTACTCATTCGGCAAGTTTGATAGCGTATGCTGTAGAGAGAGGAGACCTGGACTTGAGTGCATGATGTAATGGTTTTGGCCCTGACTGAACTGATTGGTTGGAGACACTTAAACAGTTCAATCCAACACTCATTTCTTGAGCTATCATACAAACATCACATCGATTCAACAAACAGTAAGTATTTGATAAATGGCCTTCATGGCTTAGATAGACTCTGTTTCAACACTGAGATCATCAGATCAAGGGGTGTGTGTACCTGTAAGACGGGGGAGACATGGAAAAGCCATTAACAGACAAGATAATTTACAAAAGGCATGTCTAATAAACTAGTTGATCTTTCTGTTAGGGCTATCAAGGATTCGTTATGCTTCTAATTTTGAAAGAATTTAATTTTGTTAAGCAATTGTAATCATCCCATTTATGGCTTTTTAAAGGGATAGCTAAAAATAAAATAATAATAATAATAATAATAATAATAATAATAATAATCATCATAATAATAATAATTATAATAATAATAAGCCAAAATAAAAGATAGATTGGATCATTTGATCAGTGCTAGCTATTTTGCATGGTAGCTTATAAAATATATTTTTGACTTAATTGACAGTTACCAATATTGTTCCATCCAAGTGAACCGATGGAATTAGGAGCACTATAGCTTATAGTGCTCCGAGAGACTCACACTACGGGAGCATTTCTCTTAATTAAAATATAAAACATAAAGAAAAATAGATAAAACTGAAAAAGACCTAGAAAGCCTAAAAAGACAAGGAAATCTGAGAAGATCTAAAAACTTGAGTGAATGGTACGATACATGAAAAGCTCAAAGAAGTTTAAGATATCTTGAAAGAAAGAGTCAAAAGAAAGCCTCATGAAATCAGGTTTAAAGGCATGCACATGGTTCACCTGGCCACTGAGTTAATCCTTTTTATTGATAAACGAGCGACTCGACCTGCGTCATGGCAATTCAAATTAAGTCAACCAGGTCAGCAAGCTAACTCAACAATTCTTGTTGAAACTTAAATTCGTCTGATGAGACAGGGCTAAGTTCTTGAGCAAGTTTTCTAGGGCTTGATTGGAAGGGATTGGCTAGTGACCCTTCCACTAGCCTGTGTCGATGCTCTGTGAGCCCCACTATAATGCAGTACGTGCTTCATCTACGCTATTTTATGGGATGACACCAAAAATGAGGTAGATCCAAATCTCAAGTGGACCATAGGAAATAGTGTTGATTGAAAGCCCACCATTAAAAACTTCTTGGGGGCCATATAAGTTTTGGATCAAACTGATATTTGTTTTGTCCTTCCATCCAGGTCTGTATGACCTAATCAATAGATTGGATGTCAAATAAACATTATAGTGGGCCCTAGGGGGTTTTTTAATGGTGCACATTCAATCACTACATTTTTCCTGTGGTGTGGTCTCCCTGAGATTTAGATCTGCCTCTTTTTTAGGGTCAAACCCTAAAATGATGTGAAAAAAAATGAATGAACATGCACGTAAATAAAACACATACATTATGGTCGGACCCACAGAGCATCGACCACCAGCAACAACGACGCTGGCCAAACTACGTCCCCCACAAATAGAGCTCTCTCTCTCTCTCTCTCTCTCTCTCTCTCTCTCTCTCTCTCTCATGGATAGTCCATATCAAAGATGGCCCCAAATGATGGATGGCCCAAATCCAAGGTGGGCCCATAATGGATGGTCCACATCAACAATGGGCCCACATGATGAACAATTAAATTGATCGTGAGCCCCACATAATGGACGATCAACATCCAAGGCAACCCGCATAATGGACGACCCACTTTAAATGTGGGACTCACATGATAGATGGTCCACATCAAAGTGGGTTCTACATGATGGGTGAGGACATTGATGGTTGGCACAACATAAAATCCCCCACATGATGGATGACCCACATTAAGGTGGGACCCATAATGTAGGGTCCACATCAAAGGCTGGCCCCTAATGATAAATGTCCACATCCAAGGCAGCCCTTGTATGATGGATGGCCTGCTTCGAAGGTGGGGTCCCATGATGGATGGTCCACATTAAATGTGAGCTTCTTTTTTATACAAAAAAAGAAAGGTGGACTCATACCACTAGCATTTTATTAAGATGAGAAGGATTGCACAACCATTCGCACAGGTACCAGCAAAAAGATATCGGACCATGCCTATTGTATACCCGAAGACCAATAACAAGGCTGAAAAAAAGGCAGAATGAGCGGAGTGTCCACGGGTAGCAGACAAATAAGGTGGGCTTCACATGATGAATAGTTAACAATGATAGTGCGCTCCACATAATGGATGGTCCACATCAAAGGTTGGCCCCTAATGATGTATGGCCAACATCTAACACAAGCCATGCACAATGGATGGCCAACTTTGAAATTGGGCCAAGCATGATGGACGATCCGTATCCAACATCCTAAATTATTAATGGTGTGCTCCACTTTTTTTATAAAAGTAAAAGAAAGAAAAATAAAAAAGAGATTAATGGAAGAGATTTAGAAATCAGTTATCTAAGGGCCTGTTTGGCCGGACCGATCCCTCGGTATTAGGAGGGATGGGATCGCGATATCCCGGGATATGCATGACGAGCCAAACAGACGCAGTGAACTTGTCCCGGGATATAAGCAATCCCATGGATCTTAAAACAATCCACTGACATCACTATCATTACCTTAAAATTGATCCCCTCCCTTGGTTGGACGGATTGGAAAGTAAAATCCCGGGATATGCCGGGTGTGCCAAACAGACGCAATGAACTTGTCCCAGTATATAGCAATCCCATGGATCTTAAACCAATCCACTGACACCACCGTCATTACCTTAAAATCCATCCCATCCCTCTTAATCCTTCGCCTGGCCAAACATGCCCTACGTGATGTTGGAAACTATAGATGTTTCTTTACTTTTTGGTTGAACATACCTGTCTGTGGAAACCAAGATATATTAATTGAAGTATAAAAAAACTCAAGAAAAATGACTTACAATCCAAACAGCCCCCATCAGTCCAGAATCTCCTCAAATCGAGTTGACTCAGTAGAGTTTTGAGTCAAGTCACAGGGTTTAAGAAGCATGGTATTCAGGACTAGAAAACCTGGAAACACTGACTCGATGCAATGACAACCTGGATTTCAGGCAACCGGCCAACAAATTGGGGTGCACCTGATGAAAGGCCCAGATGTACTCACGTACGACCTCTGATATCTTTGCGGGTAGGAAAAAAGCGGGTGGTAAATACCATGTGACATGCTGGTCATTGCAAACAAACCTAGGGGTAGTTCTGTCTTTTTGTATACTTCTTTATTTCCCGCTTATTTCGGTCCGTTAATTAGGTCGGAAGCGAATCCAACTCCAGTATCCTACGGCCAGGAGCGGATTAGGTGTCACCCGGGTATAACACATTAGTGGGTGTTAAACTTAACTGAGGGCCCACCTTGATGATGTATTGTATATCCAAGCCGTCCATAAGCTTTTCCACCTCATTTTAGTATGTATTCCATAAAATTAATCAAATAAAAATCTTAGGTGGGCCACACCTCAGGAAACAGTGTTGATTGAACTTCCACCATTAAAACTTCCCACGGCCCAACGTAAGAAGTTTATTAATGTTTATTAATGTTTATTTCTCATCCAACTCGTTGAAAAGGTCAAACAGACCTGGATGAAGATAAAATTTAAAGATTAGCTTGATCCAAATCTTTTGCATTCTTCAAAAAGTTTTTAATGGTTATTAGCCACTATTTCCAGTGGTGTGGTCCACTAGAAATTTCTACCTATTCTATTTTTAGGATAACATACTAAAATGTTCTGAAACAGCGGATAGACGGCTTTGATATACAACAAATTCATTAATGTGGGCCCCAAACGGTAAGGTAACACCCACTAAGGTGTTACCGGCCTAACACCTAATCCGCTCCCGCTACGGCCGAGGAATGTTCACTCGCCACGTGTCACTAAAAAAGTGGTGATTGAGGAGGGCCCCACCCAAGGTGGAGAAAAAAAAAAGTGCATATATATGTATATATGTAGCCTTTATTCTTCATTCTTAGTATTTTCCTTTTTTTGGTTTTTGGGTGCTTTCCAAATTAGGCAAGGTGAGATGATGGCATGCGAATCCAAATGCGGAAGGTCCATTTTACTTATAGGTGGATGTACTGTAGAGCCGGTACAAACCAAATATGGTAGAGGAATCTCTCTCCGGTACAGTTGGAATAATGATGATTAATCCGGACGGTCCATCTAGGGGACCTTGACATGGATGGCCTATTTGTTTAAAACCACGCCTAAAAAGTGATCCTATCCATCAGATTTCTTCACTGTATGTCATCGATGAATGGTATTTGTTTCCTAATCTTTCCTTTAAAGGCCACTGATTAGATGGTTGGGATTTTCCAATCAATGTGTACTTTTAACCATTTTCCATCCAATGTAGGGACAATTAGATGGACCGTGCAGACTGATAAGTCATCCTGCCACGTGTACTGTGGAGGAGAGGGATTCGTGTTCTTCTGCTTGTACGTCATTATCTCCTTCCTCACTTGTCCCAGGTTGGTTGGAAGTTCGAAACAATCATCTCAAGCTCTATATACCAACCATCAACCGTCCCAACTTTTTCCGTTGGTATGGCCCACCTAAATTACGGATGCACCTGATTTTTGGGCCCTGGGCCAAACATGTGGTGATGAATCCGATGGTCGGAGTGGATTTTACATACATAACATGTTATAACCGGTAGAACTTGTACAAAACCAGTGTGGACACCCTCCCAACTATTTTCCTTGGTGTGGCCCACCTAAATAACAGATGGACTGAATTTTGGGCCATCGACCTAACTTGGACTGACGCATCTGATGGTAGAAGTAGATGTCATGCACCCATCACAGCGTAGACCACCCCAATCACGCCCAAAAGGTTCCACGGAATGTTCCCTGCTCTGAACTTCATAACATTTGGTAGTAAAACAAAAACATTGCCAAGAGAAATATAATTTTCCTTGAGAAATACATTTATATTTTGAAAAAAAAATGGTTATTCTCTGTCCTGAAATGTTTATAAAATCAATGAATTAGATATCTGCCCCTACATTTATGCATAAAAATTTCTACATTTGCAAGAAATGATGTAACAAAAATAAAAAAATAAATAAATAAAATAAAATAAAAAACCCCTTATATTTCTCATTGAAAAGGTTTATGAAATACTAACCTCTCATGAGTGGCTACAATGCCGCGATTCGCCATTGTCAATCCATCTGATCCTTAAGACAGAGAGGAATTTTCGTATTATACAGGAAATAATATGAATTTTCAGACATGAACTATTGCACTTGACTTGCCTTGTTTGCTAAAAACCATGAAAACTAGTAAGATAGGGAAGTTGCTCAAGTGACTTCTCCTTGTAAGCAACAACTACAGCAGACTGGATGTTGAGTGGGTTTTAGTTCTTATAAACCATAGTTAACTCTAAGGTTAGTTTTATAATTAGGTTCTTTTGTTTTTTTAGATCATGAAAAGACTAAATTTTGATAAGAGGGACATTGAAATTTGTAGCATGCAAAAGAATCAAAATTCTGTTGTGTATCGGTACAATTGTCTTGCCATTAGAGACTTAGTTTGAATAGCTCTCTTCCTTAGTATGGATTAAGCACCACTTAAGTGTGTTTAAGTTATGTATTGATTTAATACCAACTTTGGTTCATTAAGTAATTTGATTAGAATGGGTATTAGTTAACATTATACACAATATAAGGGCTTGTTTGGATACCACTAAATAAGTTGCTTTTTAATTTTAATTTTAATTTTTTTTTTTTAAAACAAGTTTTCATTGAAGAAAGAAGAGTTATACAGCAGGGAAACAAAAATTCAGGCTAGTCCGAAGAAACCAAAAATGCCTTGGACTAGCTCATCAAATACCCTACCCAAGATGGCCCTCTTTTTTCCTTCCTCTATTACACCTTTCTTTTTTCTTTTTTTTTTTTCTTTTTTTTTAAAGCGCGCATTGTACACATTTTTTTTTTTTTTTTGAAAAAAAGGCTTTTCATTAAACAAAACGGCCAATTACATTCGGGGGTCCCCCATGAGAAAAAGATCCTAGGGGACGCCTATCGTAAAAGCAGGAAACTATGTATAGCACTAAACAGGCTGGAAAGGAATTTCCAGCAGTCCACTCCACAAGAGGAAAAAAAAAAAAAATCAAAATAAGCTTAGCCATGGTCCCTCTCAGCTCTAGTTCCTTCCCGAATAGAGCCGAGACCCACTTTGTCTAAGAATAAAAGACCTCTAACCTTGACCGGGAGGGTAGTCTGCTGAAGAAACAATTTTCTACCTTGCTCTGCACTCCCTATTCTCGTCATCTGGTCTGCCACAGCATTATCTTCTCTATATATGTGTAAGAATCGAAAATTACCGAGCTACCTAATGCAATTGATCCTCTGGATCTAGTACCCCCATTTCCACCCGAGGTTTGCGGAGCTAGTAAGGAAATTGATCACTAGTTTTGAGTCTGATTCCACAATCACATTTTGGAAGCTTCTGCCTATACACAGGTCCATGCCATCCAAAATATCTCTCAGTTCCGCGTTCACATTCGACCCCACTCCATAGCCTACAGAGAAAACGAACCAAAAGAGCGAACAACCTCACCTCAATTCAGGTAAGGTTGTCCTAACAAAAAGAGCAAACAACCTCACCTCTCAAGACCCCCAAGTACAACTCTCACCTAGCGAAGGCTACCCAATGCCACCTTATTAAGAAACATATGCCCTCTAATAATGGGAGGCAAATCTCTGGCTTCTCCAAACATCCGCTGACTTTGGAACTTGCTCCCCCAATTAAGTTACTTTTTAACTCTTCTTAAGTCATTAAATTACCTTTTTCACTTAAGTTTGTTTAGTAAGTATCATTATGTGTGTGTGTGTGTGTGTGTATTCTATCATGGAGTTGGTTTCTGTTTTTCTATGTAGCTTTCTAGGTTTTCTATTTTTGTTTTAATTTTTGTTTTTCTTATTGATTTTTATTTCCTTCTGTTTTTTGGCTTTATGTATAGCTTTTTTATGCAACAAAATATCATATTAATTTTTTTTTAAAAAATAACTTAATACTTAAAGCTACTTATTTTAATAAGTTTTTTTTTTTTAAAATTTTTACGTAATACTTTTCTACTTTTCTCTTTTAGTAAAGTCCATGTCAAAGGGGTCTCTCTCCCACGGTCCTTACCAAAGGTGGGGCCCACATGATGGATAGTCCACATCAAAGGTGAGGCCCACATGATGGGGCCCACATGTGGATGACCCGATATTAATGTGGACCCACATAATGGATTATCCACATTAAAGGTTGGCTGGTATAATGGAAAACCGACTTCGAAGGTGGGCTCCACATGATGAGTAGTGGACATTGAAGTAAAGTCCCACATGATGGATGGCCAACATTGAGGCAGGCCCCAAATGATGGGCGGTCCACATTGAAGGTTGTCCCGTAGTGATGAATGGCCTACATCCAAAGTGATCCCCACATGATGGATGACCCACATTGAAAGTGGGGCCCACATGACGGACAACCCACATCAAAGGTTGGCCCCACATGATGGATGATCTACATGAAAGGTCGGCTCTAATAATAAGTGGCCCACATCAAAGTTGAGCCTTGCATGATGGATGACCCACATTAGAGGTGGGGCCTGCATGATGGATGGTCCACAGGATGGGCACTAGATATTGAAGGTGAACCTCATGTGATAGACAATAGCATTGATGATGGGCTTCACATGATGGATGACCAACATCAAAGGTGGATGGTGCATATGCCCTTATAATGATGAATGGCTCACATCCAAGGTGGGCCCTGAATGATGGATGACCCACGCCAAAGGTAGGGCCCGCTCAAATGAACAATTCACATCAAAGGTTGGCCCCACATGATTGACTATGAATATGAGATTGAACCAAATAAACCTGAGGGATAAATACTTGTGATGGTGGCACACTATCACATACCTGAGTATCATTATACTCGGCAAGAAGCAGCTGCTCAGCTCCTTAACATGCTGAAAGGGTCACCAAGGAAAGCGACTACGAGTAGGTCCATGACACAATTTTTGTCCGTCACGCTCAGATTCCAATCATACGTAAGCAGCCCAAATTTCATTTTGGTGCCGACACTATCATGTACCCCCCGGTGCAAGTTAGAATAATTCTTTGAAAAAATAATCACGGATTTGATCATTTATCATATATGATAATATATTATTATTGTTCTCTAATTATATTGAATAATAGGGGATTAGCTTGAAACAATTTTCTTGTTATATTTGTATAATCATGATTACATCAACACCTGAAGTTTCACTAAAATGATCACACCAACTACATTTGTGAGAAATATAAACTTAGATGTGACACAAGTAATATTTTTTTAGTAAGGTAGATTACATCGGTTTCTGGTTTGGGATTCCTTTTGTAATTTTATTCTATACTAATTAGTTATATAAAGTATAGTTTGGTAGAGCTATTACCTTATGTTCTACCAATCGAATTAGGTCAACAAGGTAGGGAAAGTATTGAAATGCAGGTCATGGCATCTTGGGTTTTCTAGGATTATTTCATATTACTCAGGGTCCAGTACTTATCCTCATCCCTTTCAAATAAAACTTCCTGGGGTCTTTATTAAGTGAGTGGCCCCTCATGTGACGTACGACACAATATCATGCACACGTGTCAAAGATCCATGCCATTCATCAGGGTATAGTTTGAACATACCATACACAAACTATTAGTTTGTTCACTTATAATGGGCATGAGCCCCACATAGATGTTGAATTTTACCGTTAGATTTGTTTTTTAACTACCCCATTTTTTGTCATACAAGTTCAACCTACCTGACTAGAAGGCTAACAGATCTCTGACACATATTCCATCCATGAATCACGGGCCATATATGGCATTAAAGTTACTGTAATGGAGAATCGTAATATGCACATTATAATAAATAAAGAAAGATAAAAGTGAATAAGTTAAAGAGATATGATCCTGGTTCTATCAGGAGGTTTGAACGGTTCAACTAATCAATGTAAAATTCACTCTTCATTTTGATTCCATCGGTACTAGTTTAGCCTTCTTTTATATCCATCCATTTTATATGCCATGGATGCGATGACTAGGATTGCTTGGTGGGTACTGATTCTTTGAAACCATCAACAATCCATACAGAGTGTAACAAATGGATAGCTGAAGCCTTTTACCGGAACTACTTTTAATACATAACAACCAGTTTATAAGCTCATGCCCCTTTGGATGCGATGGCTGGATTGCCTGATAGTGGCGATTCTTTGAAACCATGAGCAATTCATATAGGGTACTAAGAGACTGCTGACGCCTTTTACTTCGGACCTGTGTGTGTATATATATAACGCTCAGCTGCATACCAATTCCCACGAAATTCATGCTAACTTTTTTGAGAACACATCATACGTTATGTGACTCCAAAATCCGAACAGTCCATGTGAATCAGCACCTCATGAAACCCCTTAGGCAAATTTTTTTTTACTTCGATCCAAAACTTTGGTGGGCCATGAAAAATTAAAACAGTTTCCTTTCTTGATTTGCATTTCTCTTTGCTATGGCCTACTAGAATTTTAAATCTGGGTAAAAATTCGTCTCATGGGGTTTCATGGGATTCCGCATCAGATGGACCATACGAATTAGACGCCCCTGACATGTGTACAAAGGTGCGCACGCGCGTAGGTGAGCACGACTCTCTCTCTCTACACACACATATAGATATGTAGGGAAATGCTCACCTGTGCACTAGTTCGCACGGAACTGGTGTGAACTTTTTTTAGAACCCAACATAAGTTATGTGGATCCAAAATCTGAACCGTCCATGTGAAGAAGCACCTCATGAAACCCCCTGGGCCCAAGTTTTACTTTGATCCAAAACTTTGGGGGGCCATGAAAAATGAAAATAGTTTCCTCCCTTGATTTTCATTTCTCTTTGCTATGGCCCACCAGAAATTTAGATCAAGGTGAAAACTTGTCCCGTGAGGTTTCATGGGATTCCGCATCACATGGACCGTTCAGATTAGACACTCATGACACGCGTGCAAAGGTGCACTAGTGAGCACGACTGTGTGTGTGTGTGTGTGTGTGTGTGTGTGTGTGTGTAGCTCAACCTCATGAGAAATCCCCATGAGGTCAAGCTCATGAACTTTTTCCCATATATGTAGGTGTGTGTAGGCTTACCATAAGATGCCTAGAATCATCTAATCTGTGTGAAGTTTTCATGGTAGCCCATGAAACGTGTGATCAATTCCATGATCAATCTAGATTAATTGATCGAACCATCCAAGTGTCTGATGTAGAACGTGTCACAGATACGTTCCCAGCATGGTTGAGCCAAACGAAGATGGACCGTAAATTGACCATAACTTTTGATCCGGGTATCGTTAAGGGCATACAACCTATCAATCTTTACTGAAACGGGCCATCCGAGGTGAACCGACCCACAAGGTGGGTCACATCTGTCTGTTTTGTCAGAAAACGTGCGCTTGCAGCTCAAAAATGAATTTTTAGAAAAATTTTACTATTTTTAGTAATTCAGATTTTTTTAAATATTTTTAGAGTTTTAGATTTTCTTTCCTTTTATAAATAACTTTTAGTTATACTAGGACTCTTATAGAGAAAGTTTATTTGCAATTTTTATTTTTAGAAATTAGGCCTTAGAAGAGTTTTATTAAAATTAAAATTTTTATTAGAGTTAAAATTTTGCTATTTTTGGTAATTACGAATTTTAGTTTATTTTTTTCTATATTAGTGGTGTAAGGAGACATATTAGACAAGTATCAATGATCAATTAATCAATTTTGAATTTATTAGAATTTCTTTCTATTTTCTACTTTCTTTCCTCGTGAATTCGAGAAGTCTCTGTGAGGAGTCCAGAGAAGCTCCGTGGATTCGAAGTAGTTATCCTCATCATGTTCATCCCTGTGTCAATTGGTATCAAAGCTTATCAATGATCAATTAATCAATTTTAAATTTATTAGAATTTATTTCTATTTTCTACTTTCTTTCCTCGTGAATTCGAGAAGTCTCTGTGAGGAGTCCAGAGAAGCTCCGTGGATTCGGAGTAGTTATCCTCATCATGTTCATCCCTGCATCAATTGGTATCAAAGCGAAGATTCTCCTCAGGCCGATGGCAAACAACGAAGGTATGAATCAAAATCCTGTGGATGGTGATCCAGAGATTCGTTATCTTTTGGAAAGAATGGAAGCTTTCCACCGGGAGAGTCAGTTGACCATGCAAGGGATGCAGGCAACCCTCAACCGTATTGCAAATGCACTGATTCCACCACAAGCTCAAAGTGATGCTCAACCGCCTGTGGCCGCTGTATGACACAACCCCAATTTCTACAAAGCACCATTAGATGATGGTAAATCACAGGCCGCCACTTCGATTACGAGGAAGTTGTTATACATGCCAAAGGTAGAAATAGAATTACAACGAGACAACATCTTTCGAAAAAAGTGCACTACATACAAAAAAGTCTATAATGTGATCATCGATATCAGGAGCGATGAGAATTTCGTGTCGAAAATAATAGTGAAAAAGCTACAACTGAAAACAGAAAGACACCCATCTCCATACATGATTATATGAATCAAGGAGGTCAACAAAACAGAGGTAACTGAACGATGTCGTATATCTTTTTCCATTGGTAAATATTATAAGGATGAAGTAATGTATGACGTGGTCGACATGGAAGCTTGCCACATGTTACTTGGTCAATCCTAGTAAAATAATATTAATGCTACACATAGGGATCGGGATAACCTATTTATCTTTATTAAAGATGGTAAAAAGATTATCCTCAGCCCTATGGGAAGGGAGAACCAACCCAAGACTTTTAAAGTTGAGGAAAAGTCTCTCAAAACTAAATAGGCTTTTGTCAAACAATCTGAGGAAATAAGACATATATATCCATTAGTTGAAAAGAAAGAATATATAGAGCCTGTGAATATCCTAGAAGATTTGAAGCCAATTTTTCAGGAGTTCAAAGAGATTGTGCTCGATGAACCCCCAGATAAATTGCCTCTCATACGAGATATACAAAATCACGTTGATCTCGTCTCAGGGGCAAGTCCGCCTAATTGCCCACATTATCAGAAAAAATATAAGATCTTGAAGGCAGATATGAAGGAACTAATCAATATTAGTCAAATCAAGGAAAACATGAGTACATATATTGTGTCAGCTCAAGAGCTTAATGCCAAGTACAAAAAAGGGGCTGATGAACATCGGCGTCAGAAGTTATCTCAGACTCATGTGCCAAGTCTCTTGCATAACTCGAGGATGAATTTTTTTCAAGTGGAGGGGTCTGATGTAGAACGTGTCACAGATACGTTCCCAACATGGTTGAGTCAAACGAAGATGGACCATGAATCAACCATAACTTTTGATCCGGGTATCGTTATGGGGCGTACAACCTATCAATCTTTACTGAAACGAGCCATCCGAGGTGAACTGAAAATGGGTCGCATCTGTTCGTTTCGTTAGAAAACGTGCGCTTTCAGCTCAAAAACGAATTTTTAGAAAAAATTTAGTATTTTTAGTAATTTCAATTTTTTAAATATTTTTAGAGTTTTAGATTTTCTTTCCTGTTAGAAATAACTTTTAGTTATACTAGGACTCTTCTAGAGAAAGTTTATTTGCAATTTTTATTTTTAGAAATTTGGCCTTAGAAGAGTTTTATTAGAATTAGGATTTTTATTAGAGTTAGAATTTTGCTATTTTTGGTAATTATGAATTTTAGTTTATTTTTTTCTATATTAATGGTGTAAGGAGACACATCAGACAATTATCAATGATCAATTAATCAATTTCGAATTTATTAGAATTTATTTCTATTTTCTGTTTTCTTTCCTCATGGATTCGAGAAGTCTCTGTGAGGAGTCCAGAGAAGCTCCGTGGATTCGGAGTAGTTATCCTCATCATGTTCATCCCTGCGTAGGTGTTTCGATACAACAAGAAGCATTATAACTTAATAGTGTTATGAAAGCAATGCATCATTTCTCTAACTTAAATGTGAGTAAGGAAGATAACCAAGAGTGGGCCCCACCTAGCTGAGAGGCATTGCTGCCCACATTCTACATCTGATCAAGATAGGACAGTTCTTCAACTCTAATGCTTTGCTTTTCAGACAATTTTAAAAATTAATAATAATAACAATAAATGCACTTTTCTTGGGCCCTTTTCGTCCGGAGAAAAGAAAAAAGAAAACACAAAATAGCTTTTATAGGAATATATTTATTATAATCAAATCACAAAAATGTTCAACTTCTTAGAAACTTGATCCTGAAACTTAATTCGCGTGGGAATCATAATGCACGTGTCAACACTCAACTGATCAGCATGCACGTGAAGGACACAGGTCTTCATCCGCCAATCGAGGGCATCCGTTGTACGAACCTTTATAGAGATTAGCCCATGGGCCACAAGCGTGTGAGCCAGGAACAAAAGAAATATTTATTTATATAAACATACTTAGCATGCTCATATTACTAAACATAAACATCAGGCGTTTGCTAATTCCACACACGAGTGAAGCCCGGCCATCCAAACATAGCCACACGTGCTGATCTGGAATACATGTGGGAGTCTGAACTTTCCATCTGGTTGAAAACAATGCTTAGATCTTGTTACTAAAAAAAAAAAAAAAACTAGGCAATGCCACTTCTCTCCTCAATTGGGCCAATGTGCAAAGTAAACCTATGGTTAAAACAGTTTTTTCTATTCCTTCATTTGTTTTGTCTTAAGGTGTAAAATGGCCTGATTTCTAGGCCAGAAGTTCAAAACCATGTAGCCCACTTGATGGAAAGATCTGATTTCATGCACGTATGCCAAATTGGCACATGTGCCAACATGTGGATGTGCATTGCTCTCACACGCGTTTGGAATTAGCAAAAACCCTCTAAACATCAACATCTATATGGGGTATTACACCTTGATTAATTATATTAATCTCCTGATTTATATAGTGTTTGGGAACTGTCCTAGACAATATATCTCTTTTTCCATTGGAGTTAATGACTGAGCTCGCAAGCCCCTTTCCTGATTGGTCGAACCCATGTGACGGTGATTCCGTCTACCAATGAGATGCTTTCTTATCTGCAGATCAGCTTGTGGCCCAAAAATCAATGGCTTGGATTAAAAAAACGTAACCTTGATACCTCCAACTTGGAGCTTGGACAAGTGTCAATCATCTGCAAATCATGTATTTACATAAACCAAGAAAAAAGGTAATCTCCTATTAATTTTGGGATTAGTTTATAATCCTAACCATGTAGAGGTTCCTTTATTGAGTCATTTCCCCTTGAAAACCCTAACAGATATAGGCCCCAGCGAACTCCTTTGAATTCGTGTGGGGTGAGTTGCGATTGAGGTTCATCAGCACGCATTGCTCGTAGAGCTAGCCTACATGCAGAGATGGTCAGATGGGTGGAACGATTCATCTTTCGGACACGGTTGTGGATGAACCATGGTCCAGTAATCACGACCGAAAAGACATCCCGGATATCAATCTGTTGAGTTGGATGTGGACCGTTGAAAATTTTCTTTTTAATGATGTGTACATTTAATTATGAAAGTGGATGAGCAATATGATCTGTTCAGCATGAGGCTTATGAAGATTGACGGCTATGGTCATCTGACCATCTTTCAGGTGGGTTCCCGGATCTACCGAGGTCAGTGGATCCCTGACTGTGGGGCCCAACTTGATGTATGTGCCTTACATCCATGCCGTCCATCGTCTTGAAAGATCATTTTAGTGTATGATATCAAGAAATAAAGCAGATCCAAATCTCAAGTGGTCCACACCACAGGAAACAGTGGAGAATGACCATTAGAAACTTCTCATGAGCCACAAAAGTTTTGGATCAAGATGATATTTGTGTTATCCGTTTATCAACAATTCGTATGGAAAATAAACATTCCGGTGGACCCTAAGAAGTTTTTTATGGTGAGTATTCAATCGTTACTGTTTCCTATGGTGTGGTCCACCTGAGGTATGGATCGGGTTTGCTTTTGGGGTCATGCCATAAAATGAGCTTTCAAAATGGATGGACAGCATGGATGTAAGGCACGTACATCTCTGTGGGCCCCACAGTCTGGGATCCACCGAAGTGGGATCTTGCCCCATGGGGTGACGTATGGTGAATGAGTGCAAGTAGTGACGTACCAAGTTTGAATATCTTTTTCTAACATCTCCAACCAAAGCAAATGAGATTTGTTGGTTCTTCGAAGGGAGGAGAGGAGCATGTTTCAAGGGTGCCTGCTCCGGATGTGCACGGAACATGCATTTTCCCATTTTCTAATGACCAAATCTTGCTTGGGTCTTTGTTAAAACCTTCATTAGCTGGGGCACATGCATCATACAGACGTGATAATGAAGATCGAGAGACTTGTAGTCTTATTGCTTGGAAGGTCTTCTCTCTCCCATAAGTGTGCATTATCACTTTTTTTGTTTTCCTCCTTTGAGGGATTTTTCTATTTGACAATATGTTCTCCCATCGAAATGTGGCCACCCTGTACATTCATTCCAGGCTGTCCACAGCCCATTTGGACCCGTCACGGCCGACAAATTGCGCCGATCGGGCGATCTAACCTCGATCTGTGGCCGAAGATAAAGTAAAGACAGAAAATGGTCAACATTTGGTGGAAAAAGGTCTGTCAATTGGACGGTTAGGATCAACCGGTCTGCGCGCAATTATTGGACTTGGACTGTCAAGATCATGGCTGGACAGATATGTATTGCCAGATGGAAATCATTCTCTTTTTATCATTTGAATCCTCTTCTAATCCATCGTTCCAACATTGTCCATTGCTTGGCCAATCCATGATGGGCCCACTTGGCTGCTTGGGTGGAGAATCTGGACTGTCCATTTGAAGGACCTTAGTTTATGGGCAACTGTATACATATACTTTAGATTTTACTTCTGCGATATCCAATGTTTGTTTAGTCTGCGTTTGGATGCTCAAATGAATTGAATTGCGAACATTTAATCTAGTCAAGGAGAAATAACAATAATCCAGTGTCCTAGAATTCACAATGAGGAAGAAGCGCTTAAATTGCAATTACTTTTCATGTCCAAGCAATACTCTTCATGTCCAACTTGAAAGTAACCTAATTGCAAGCCCAGGCAGTCAAATATGAAGTTGAAGGAAGTAAACTGCAATTTGATTAACTTCCATTTCATTATATTAATAATTACATTTCCATTTGATAGAACATCCAAACACAGCCTGAGCGAAACAATTCCTAGCATTATCACTTAAATGATAAACGGTTCCTATAAGACCATTAGGTAATCAATTGTTTAGTTTACAATTCCTCTAAATTGCCATTTAGAATTTGGATTATTATTATTATTAATTTTTTAACACACACCCTCACATGGGAACTTGAATCCATGATCTCATATTTGAAACACACTCTTTCTATCACTTAGCTATGGGTTGGAACCCAGAACAGTTTGATTTGAGTTATATATTTGTATGCCACTGGATGCTTGCATATCAACCATAACAATCTTCCAGAGTACCATAGTTTTTCTGAATCTGCAAATGGTTTTCTGATGACAAGGTTTCATACTTGGATTAATTTTTACAAAGACATTTGCAGCTTTGAAGGTCCAAAAGGACACTTGTGTGATGGAATGCGGCAATGAGGCCACGCGTATTTGGTCATTTTTTAAAATCCTCTTTTGTTTTCTCTTAATTATATTTTAATCAATATTTATTAAACATTTTTTAAAGAGTTATTTTCAAATTAAGAATGTTTTAAGTCAGAAGGACATCTAAGAAGAAACATATTTTCAGTCATGATGGAGGAGAAAACTCAGGAAAGGTTGCAACCTTTCTCTGAACCTTTCCGCAAATGTATATTTAAGGAGAAAATTAGGGGAAAGGTATACAATACAGCATGCTATGCCATAATAGGGTATGAATTCAATCATAGTATGGGTTATGGTATTTTAAAAGCACTTGTAATTAGAGAAAAATTTAGGAAGAAAAAAAATAAATAAATAAAAATCTGAAAGTGACTTTTTACACCACTTGCCCCTGGCATGTAACACGGTTATGATTTTTTTAAGTACACTACTTGTAACTTTGTTGAAATGACAAAAAAGATGTTGCCAGAAAAAGAAATTGATCTCACCTACTTGCCCTTGGCTGATTGGATACATACCCTATTACATATTGCATGTCGTATTGTATCGTTTCTTAAGATTAAGATGTTTTGATTGAGGAAAAAAAAAACTTAAGAGTGGCTGAGAGAAATCCTACAAGAGATTTCTAGTCTAATGACTCAAAAGTACCTATTTTCTTTTCTTTTCTTTTTGGGAGACTTAGGATTGAATAATATCATAATTGAGTTCAACTCTCGAGTTGCCACGGAATTGCAACCTTTAAAAGAAGCAATCTCTAGCCCCTAGCTCCAAACCCTTGGTTGTTTTGGTACAGACTACGGAATATTGCTCACATGAGTTCAGTGATTAATTTTAAAAAACCGCCCACACTGTGAGAGAAGGGAATCCTGTGACGGATGGCCTTGGTAGGCTTGAGAGCGGCAGGGCACCGAACCGTTTATTCAAATGTAGAGAGGAGCTCCCAAGAGAGATCCGGGGCTTGGTATCATTGGATAGTGCTGGAATGGGTGTGGTCCAAAAGAGAAAGAGGTCGGTCCCTCCATAGTCCTGGTGGGAGCTTATTGGAGCTGGGGCCCTTGTTGGAAGGGTGCTTTGGGCTTTGGTTTTGGTGATTTTTGTTTGTTTGTTTTTATTATATATGGTTTATTTTGAGCCCATGTGATAGGCAAGGTCTTATTTTTTATTTGAAATCCACCCGAAAGTTTATAAAATGATATTTTCTAACCAACAAAGTTATAGGTAGTGTGTTCTTATTTTTTTGAGGGAAAAATAAAAATAAAAATGATCCTTGATAATAGAATTGTGGAACATATTTCATGCAGCCAACCACAATTAATTGCACAAAGGTTCAAGGATGATGATGATGACAATACCTGAAACCAAAGTCAGGAATGTAAATAGGGTATGGTATGAAGGATTGCTTCCCTTGATGATTTTATCCTGTGGATTTTTTTATTTATTAAAGGTTCAGGGATGTAATGCCTTTGTTTCTCTAAGCCGGATTTGGAAACAACTTCCAGGTGTTAGATGTTGCTTTGTGTTAATTGAATATGCAGCTATATGTTACTGTCAATGCTGCTTTGTGTTCATTGGATATGCGGCTATGTGTTAGGCTGTGCTTGGATATGCTATTGAATTCAATTGCAATAATTAGTGTAGCAAGGTGAAAACGACCAAATTGCAATTACTTAAAAGTATTGTTAGTGAGGTACTGAGTTCCATGTTGTCATAATGTCTTAAATCTGACATTGTCTAGGCTACTCGACCGGTCGAGTGCCTGGCTCGACCAGTCGAGGGTCCACTCGACTGGTCGAGGGCCACTCGACTCGAAGTCTTGCGAGCACAGGTTTTGGGTGTCCAGGCCGCTCAACCGGTCGAGGGGCTGGTTCGACCGATCGAAGGGGTCTTTAGACCAGTCGAGGCCCTAGCTCAACTAGCCGATGGTTACGTAGATCCTACGCAGGCTGCGTAAATTTGAGGCGATTTCCAGACTAGGTGCGTAAGTAAAGTTTTCTAAACTATAAATAAGGGTCCTTAGGGCTAATCTAAGGTATTCTAAAGCTTTCTAAAGGTATTCTAAATGGTTTTAGGGTTATCAAAGGGTGTAGCAAGGGTGAAATTCGAGGTTGTTCGAATCAGGTAAGTCCCCTTTCTTTGTAATTTATGCTTTTATAGTGAATTTCTGTCGCTTTGTGCCATGGTTTTTTTCCCGCAAGGATTTTCCATATTAAATCTTTGTATTCTCTTGTGTGTGCTTGGTGTCATTGGATTGCTTTTCTAGATCTAGATCTGTGTGATTCTGCAGCCAAAATCTCAACATTCCATACTAATGCTACTTCCTCAATGGTGAATAGGAACCTTGTCATACATTCAATGCTTTTTTAGCGGTGCATCCAAACGCACACTTAGGGATTGTTTGGCTTCATTAAAAACATGTTTTTATTTGTAATTTTAATTCTCAAAATCATTCGTTTAGGTGTTAAGTGTGTTTGGTTAGCCAACTTAATTAATCAATTTTAGAAAAATGATTTTCTAAATTTGTTCCTTTTTTCAGTGCCTAACCCCTTGTTACGTACCTACAGTCATTTCAGCTAATTTTACAAAATTGTGAAAAACATGATCTCTCTCTAGTTGGAAGGTTTGTTGATTGAACACAAGCATGAAGCCATGCATGCACCTCCACACGTGTCACCATGGCACATGGGTTCGAGATCAAACCCATCCACAGGTTAGTCCAATCATGTTTTTTTCTAAAATTAATATGGCCCAGTTGTACTTTTTAATATGGATACATTGGATCTCGGAACTAAGTGCCATGATGGCAAACAAGTGGCGTGTGCATGAGTTGTATTAATATAGAGAAGCCAGACATGAGTTGTACATGAGTTGCATTGGATCCGGTGACACCCTCTTGCAACGCTGTGAGGTGTAGGGCTGAAAGTCGGGTGGGTTCAACCGGACCGACCCGACAATGGGTTGGGCTCGGGCAAGATGTATCGGGTTCGGTCTCGGGATTGGGCTGTACAAACACCAACCAGATAAAACTTGGGTTAGGCTTGGGTTGAGGTCTCGGGTTGCCCGACCCAACCCAAACCCGATCGATATATATAAGTTACTTATAAATTATAATTGAGTGTGGATTGTCTGTATTGAAGGTACAAGAAATTTTAATGCCGTCAAGTTTCATTGGCCCACATAATTTCTGATGACTCAAGCTAACAAGATACACCGATTTCTCTCTTCCAAATAGATTGTGTGCTACATAGGGTTGAAAGTTGGGCGGGTTCAACCCGACTGACCCGTGACCGACCCGACATTGGGTTGGGCTCGAGCAAGATGTATTGGGTTCGGTCTGGGGCTTGGGCTATATAAACACCAATCTGATAAAACTTGGGTTGGGCTCAGGTTGAGGTCTCGGGTTGCCCGACCCAACCCGAACCTGATCAATACATAGGTATAAATTATAATTGTGTGCAGATCGTCTATCTTCAAGGCACATGAATTTCCAGTGTCGTCGGGTCTCATTAGTCCACATCATTTCCGATGACTCGAGCTAACAAGATATGGTAGATTTCTCTCCCAAATAGATTGCGTCCTAGACAACATGATTTTAAGGGAGTAGCTATCCTATATTTTAGCTTGTTTATTTTTTTGAAAAATGAAGTTTTTTACAATAAATAATTACATATATAATTAATAAAATCATAGGTACAAAAAATAAGACGTGTATTGAAATATAATAGACTAATGTAATAACAAAAATATTAGTATGTATCCACCCGACCAACCCGACCCAACCTGCTTGGGTTGGGCTTGGGTTGAGAATTTCCAACCTAAGATTGGATTGGATTGGGTTAAGGTTGAGGTACAGGAACCTTGGGTAGGGTTAGGGTTGAGCACCAACCTAACCCAACCTGACCGACTTTTAGCCCTAGTGCTACACAATAGAACTTTTAAAGGAGTAGTTGTCCTATATTTTAGCTTGTTTGTTTAGGAAAAACAAAGTTCTTTATGATAAATAATTACATAATAATTAATAAAATTATAGGTACAAAAAATAATGCGCATATTGAAAATATAATAGACTAATTTAATAACAAAAATATTAGCATGTATTAACCCGACCAACTTGAACAACCCGACTGAGCCACCTTGGGTTGGGCTTGAGTCGAGAATTCCTAATCCGAGGTTGGGTTGGGTTGGGTTAGGATTGAGGTATAGGAACCTTGGGTTGAGCTAGGGTTGTGCACCAACCCAATCCAACCCGCCTGACTTTCAACCCTAAAGAGGTGCCCACTGTGATAACCGTGAGATATCTACTCCATCCATCTAGTTCCACGTCATGTTATGGTATGACTCTAAAAATGAGATAGATTCAGGACTTTCTTTCTTTTCTTTTCTTTTTTTTTTTTTTTTTTAAAAAGAAAAGTGGCAGCACACGTTGACAAAAAAAAACTGTATAAATCTTGCCTATCATTTAACAAAGCCAAATCAACACTGCCTACTTTAAAACATCATAACAACATCAACCACATTACTTCCGGACTACTTATTTACCGCGACATTCTCTCCCATAAATACAACCATTATCTAAAAGAACTTGAAAAAAGAGAAAGGAACTTGACTTTTGGCTGAGATGATCCTCATGTGGAAGGATGAGGGGCCGAATCTTTGAGGCCCAATATCTTCCTAACATGGAAATACGAGGAGCAGCTGCTGACGAAAGATTCATATGCTTCGCAGCGGCCAACCGAAGATCATAGAGAGACTCAGTTTTGCTACACTCACCTTTGAAACCTTCTTGGGGAAATTGCTTTTCTCATACATATTCACGAGACATGTAATTTTTAATATAAGCAATTCTCAATAAATAAGTAGGGATGCATTCAATTCCTAGAGAGTTCCTAAAAAATACAATGGAGGTCCGCCTTGTTTATATTCCTAGAGAGGTGAACTCAGTTGTTGATGGCCTCGCTAAGCTGGGGAGTGCTGGTCACGGTAATCTGCAGTATCTATCGCAGGGAGACCTCCCCTCGCCCATCCGTGGCCTGTTGTTCCTAGATAGAGTAGGGTTAGGCTCCATTCGCGAGATCTAAGTCCTTTTCTGTTTCATTTCCTTTTATAATTGGTGGGCTTGCCTCCTTTTCTTGGCAGGCCTCCCCGAAAAGTCTCATCTGTGCTTCCACAGTTGTATTTACAGATTTTATGAATATACGTGATGATTTTGAAAGAGAGAGAGAGAAAAAAAAAGGTTCAGAGTGGCATATGAAACAATGCCTAACTGGTCTTAGTTAAAAGAAAAAAGACATACCAAACTGCCTGACTGCTTGGGGATGCATTCAATCCATGTGGTCATGGTTCTCAGCTTGGCTTTATCTAAATATGACCATGACCTGACCATGACCATGACTACGACCACGACCCGGAAAATTTTAGTTGCTTATGAGTGAGAAAAAATGAAGCTTTTTCTTTTCATTTCATTTCTTTTCAAAGTTGATAAGACACCGTTTAAACGGAGCTTACGTAAAGAATGTGGCCAGCTTGCTCGTGATCATGAGTGGGAATGGTCACATTCGTTCCAACGTGTGGTAATTGCCATACGTTTGAATTGTGTGGGACCCACCCATGGTATGCATGTGCAATCCAAATCGCGAATCTGGAGCACCTCATGTTCACCTGATCATGATTCAGCTCGCTTTGTGATGCTGTAAGTGGAATTCGTTCTGTGTAAGGGTCAACAACTCGATCGCATGTATAGAATGGCCGTAGATGATGTTGATCACCCCACAATTGAATGGTGCTAGGGTTACAACTGGGCTGGGTTAGCCCAGTATCAGCTCAAGGCCAGCCACTTTTAGCCCAAAAGCATGGCTGCGTTTGGATGCACAAGTGAATCAAATTGTGAACTTTAAGTTTAATTAGGAAGAAATACAATCTTTCCTGGTATTTAAGGATGAGGAAGTCATCCTCGAATTGCAGTAAAATTTCTAGCAAGTACAACTAGAAAGTAACATGATTGCAATTTGGATCCCAGATCCTTACTGTGAATGCTAAAGAAATAAATCATAATTTGGTTAGTTTCACTTTATTAATTAGACTAATAATCACAATCTAATTATTTCCACTCTTAATGATGTCGATCACTGAGTATGGATGAAGCACAAACAAAGGTTGAAATGATGTCATCAACAGCGGAGAATAACTCAAAAGTATAGTCTACTAGTATAACGTTACCAAGTACGGATACTGGTGTGAATGGGCAAAGCAGAGGTTGTGTAGCTAGCCCGGCCGGTCCTAGACCCCTAAGCCCAGTCCCTAATGAGCTAAAGATGTCTCGCCCAATCCATCGATGTAGAGAGCCAAGCAAGGCTAGGGTTGGGCTAGGGCCAGGCTGAATTAGGCCAGGGCTAGCGCTGATCACCCTGTGTGTGCATGCTTATGAACCATCATGCTCTTCTAAAATGTCAAAGTCTTTCCACAGGCATGTATGTCAAATAACATTATTCATCAGCTATGCGTTTGCCCCACACAATTATCCACTTAATACATAGATTTAAATGAGTACATCAATGTCCTATTAACCTTATAAATTAGGGTCCACAGTTTGAGGGCCATGATAGGCCGCCCCTCTCCTTCTTTTTGTTAGGTAGGCGGCCCAAATTATCACTGTGTAATATTGCTGTATAGTTCCCTCATCTAATATACACATTTGAAGGGTCATTTCTCTTGCTCGATCGGGTGATAGACTCTCAGGAGTTCCAACACCCAGTCAAAGGTTTGAGTACCCATACGTGGTGAAATTCCACCAGCGTGAGTGTGTGGGGGTGTGCGTGCGTGTATTAAAAAAAAATAATAATAATAGGGTCCACAGTTTGGACGGTAAATCACCCGTCACACTCTACGAGAGTACTAAGTTCTTCATAAAGTAACGCCAAAAGTTCAAGCAGTTGAACATCCACCCACCTGGTTATTAATTAATAGTAATAAATATATTAATAAATAAGGTGCCAGAAGTAAAAAGTAGTTGTCGGCTCGCGTGGGCCTCATGTTCATGTTTATGTGAATTTTACCCCATCCACCAGGTGGGTCACCTCATGTTACGCGAAGGGCCAAAAAGAAGCCCCTTTACTGATTTAAGTGGACCACATGATTGGAAAGAGTATGCAGGTCAATGCCGCCTCCAATTTATTTTCATTAGTGCGTCACACCTGAATCATGGATGGGCCTGATTTTTAGGCCACAGACCTATGTTTTGTTGTGACATCTAATGGTTGGAGTGGATTTCGTGTAATCTTCGTAGTGGGCCCTTTAAAAATCAAGGGTGGACATCTCTCCCAAGCCATTTCTTTTGGTGTGGCCAACCTGAATCACAAGACAATCTATTTTTTTTACTCTAGACATAACATGCAATTATACATCTAATGATTGAAATAGATTTCACATATACATCAGGGTGAGCCACCTAAAAAATCAAGGGTACCTAGTTGTATGATCTCATTGTTGGGCTTCATAGAAGTTGGTGATTAATTAATGGTAATAAATACGAGGTAAAGAAGTAAAAGGGATTGTGAATTGGGTGGGCCCCACCATGGTGTTTATGTAAAATACACCCCCATCCACCAGGTGTGTTACCCCATGTTAGGCCTGGGGCCCCAAAAATCAGCCCCATTTATCATTCAAGTGGGTCACAAGATTGGAAACAATGTATAGGGCAAAGCTCACACTCTAAACTTTTTCACTTGGTGTGACTCACTTGAATTAAAAAAATGGACATAATTTTTTGGCCCTATGTCTATTTTTTCGTGTGGCATCTAATGGTAGGAGTGGATTTCATACAATCATCGTAGTGGGCCTTAATAGAAATTAAGGGTGGATGTTTCTGTCAATTATTTCCACACGAGCCAAACTTTTTGGAACAAGTGGGAGATGGAATGACTAACCTTTCTTTTAAGAGGCCCGCCATGATATGTATGTGAAATCTACTTTGATCATTCAATGTGCGATTGCATGTTATGCCTAGGGCACAAAAATTAGGCTTACCTTTGATTCAGGTGGGCGACACTAAAGGAAACATTTGGGAGAGAGACATTTACCTTGATTTTTACTGGGGCCCATCAAGATGATTATATGAAATCCACTCTAACCAGCAGATGTCACACCAACACATAGGCCTAGGGCCTCAAAATCAGGCCCAATTGTGATCCAAGTAGGCCATGCCAAGAGAAACTGTTTAGAGGATAATCATTGCCCTAAATATCCTTTTCAATTATATGGACCACCTAAATCACTAAAGGGACGGAATTTTATTTTATATTTTGCCCTAAGCCTAGCATGGGGTGACGCACCTGGTGGATAGGGTGGATTTACATAAACACTAAGGTTGGGGCCCACTCAAGCTAAAATTGGGTGGATTGTCTACCATGGCATGTGTGAAAGCTTGACGAAGCTTAGAATTAAGGCTAAGTCCTAAAGGGGGGGTGAATAGGGTAATTTTAAAATTCTTTTTCTAATTAACTAATTTACCAATTTAAACTAATAAGACAATTAACACTTAAGCTTAAAAGCCAAATGGGTCCAATCATATAGACTAAAAATGATGCAATAATAAGTAACTAGTTTATAAAGTAAGAGAGTGATTTTTTATGTGAGATGTATTAATTATTCAACACTTAACACACATTTAATTATGCATTCATATATTTCAGTAAATTAAACTCACAAGCATAATTAGAATTGTACACAAATAACAATTTCAAACACAAGTATGTACAATAGTTTGGTTTTCCTACTCCACTCCTGAAAAACGCACTCCTTGAGTGTACTAATATTTTATTATCATGGGTTTTAAATTAGGTTCACCTTTAATCTTTACAAACTTACACTCCCACCAACGGCCTACATAAGGACTTAATGCATGTACACTCTTGTGTTAGAAGAACATGTTTCCATCCATGTCAGTGGCTCCCACAAGAGACTTTAATTGGTTTTCTATTGGTTGACTAATCACCAATAGCGGTCCTAATTCAAGGCCATACGTATAATCCTATTGGAGGCTCCCTATAGAGACTAACATGTACAGACCCATGTCCAATGAATGTGGTCATAATCTAAAGACATACGTACACTCCCGCCTGAGGCTCCCATGAAAACTAACATATACACACCTGTGTCCGATGAATTCGGCCTACACAAGAACCTATTCGAGTTTATATCACAAACTCTGTAAGACCCGTGTCCTAATCCGTACTGTTCCGTTAGCTTCCGCGGTCCTTCCGGTCAAATTCCGGCAACCTTCGCACCGTATTCGGTATTTGCGCACGATCCTAAGCCAGGTCCCGCGCACCGACGTCGGCTTAGTCTGAAAGTTATATCAGAGCGACCGCGTCGTCGCCGCGGTTCCAACGCCGTGACTTGCGCATTGAACCGATACCCAGGCAAGAAGATGCCGATCAGCGTCTATTCCGAAGAAACACCGCGCGTTGCGGATTTCGAGGGAATCTCTACTATTAGTCCCATCAATCAACCATTAAAGCATCCCATACCTCAAGTACATCAACCCATCTCCACCTTTTACAAAAGTCCACCATTCTTTCCACCTCACCACTCCTCTTTTCCAAATTTCAACAACAACCATACACCTTTTCACAATTTTCAACCCAAACCATCCCCCATCACTCCATCACCCATCTCTTTCTCTCTCTCTCCCTCCCTTTACAACTATCTCTCTTATTCTTTTTTTCAAAAGAAAAATCCAAATCCAAGAGAGAGCACCATGAGTCCCCCATGGTGAGAAAACTTCATTTGTGAGGTCCACCTTTCCCACCCCCTTCATCTCTCATCTCAACCATCCATTTCTCATCTTCCACCATCAAAGGGTAGCCCAAGGAAGCCAAGGAAGCCAAGGGAGCAAGAAGATCAAGTGGTGGGTGTCTTAATAGGGTAGATTTTCATATTTTTAAGATGGACCAAGTGAGGCCAACCGATTAATGGTTGGATTTCACTTTGGACCCTAAGTTGTGGCCGATGGCCCACTGGGATCATCATGATCATTCCATGATGGGGCCATTCTCCATGGACCCCATCATGATGTTTATTTCCTTCCATGTTTAGGGTCATCTAGACCATTTATTTTAGTGGAGAAGGGATCTCCACCGTTGGATTTCAATTCCATGGACCCACTTGTAATGGGACCCACTTAATGTATGATTTAGTGCAAGGGAGGGCCCATAGTGCCGGGGTCCCTCCATCACACGGTCTCACTCTCTATCTCTCTCCCTTTTTATTTTTAATTGTTTTATTTTTATTTTTATTTTTATTTTTATGTTAATGAGGTTATGTGGCTCACTTGAATGGACCCCACCATAGGGCATGTATTCCATCCAACTCACCTACGAGTGGGGCCCACCTTGTGTGTAGTATACACACCATCCTCCATGAGGTGGCCCACCTAAGCAAGGCCCACCTCTATAATAGTGCAGAGTCCAGCGTCCAGGGACGCTGGACGTTCCATGAAAACAAAAAAAAAAAAAAGGAATTTACTTGGTTTGGGGATGGCCCACTTGTGTAGGCTTCACCTTGATGCATGTATTAAATCCACACCATCCATTCCCTTCCCTAGCTCTTTTTAGCCGTTGACCTGAAAGATGGGATCCATCAGGCCTTCAGGCGGGCCATACCGTAGCAAATGGTGGTCTTTACCATTAAAACCTTCCCTATTGTTTTTATGCACCGAAACAGGTCCAATATTGGGCTCGTTTAACTTGTCTAGGGCCATGGAAGGCCATTGGATGGAGTGGATGGCCTGGATATGGACCCCACCAGTAAGATCCTCAATGAAATAGAAATCAAAAGAAAAAAAAAAAAAAGGATCACAGCAGCTATTGCTGCTGTGTCAGGCGCTGCCTGCGCACCTGCGCTCGGGCGACGGGCGACCGGACAGCTTCTCACGGCTGTAGCCGTGGGCCCCACCTTGATGATTATATTCTATCTAAACCGTTCATATGGTGGGCCCCTACCTGACGTGGGCCCACCCCAAAAATCAGCTTGATCCAAGACGCAGGTGGCCCACACCGTATAAAACCGTGGGATTGAACATTTACCTTTGAAACCCTTTTTGGGCCCACAGAAATCTTGGATCAAGGTGAAACTTTTTATCACCCTTCATCTAGGGCTGCTTGACCTTATTAAGGGTTTGGATGACATATAAACATTATGGTGGGCCCCACATGGAGCCCACAGTGATGTATGTGTTTTACCTCCACCGTCCGCCTGGACGGTGGAGCCCACTGGGTGTGTGCGCGTGCGCGTGCGTCTGTGGGTGGGTGCATGCGTGTGTGTGCGTGCGTGTGGTGTATGCATGTGTGTATATTTATATATATATATATATATATATATATATCTATATATATATAATATTATATTATATATAATATCATATGTATATAAATATATTGTATTATATCATGTTTGATATAATATTGGTGGGAGGCCCACCTTAGTTTGTTGTGGCCTGTGATTGAGGCCCACCTTGATATAGATGTAAGGCCCAACTGTCGAGGCCCATTTGATGTAATGGGGCTAATGAGTTGAGGCCCATTTGATGTGCACATGGGGCCCAATTGGTGAGGCCCATTTGATACATATAAGGCCCAGGTGAGTAGACCCATTTGATGTACATATGGAGCCCAACTGTCAAGGCCCATTTGACACGTGTAAGGCCCATAAGCTTAGGCCTATTTGATAGGTTCTGAAGCCCCCGGGTTATAGCCATTGCAATGTACGTAAGGCCCATTGGTGTGGCCCACTTAATGAAGATAAGGCCCATATGACTTGGCTAATTTGATGTATTTAAGGGCCCAATGGACGTACCTAAGGTCCATTGCAATGTGTGATCCCAAAATAACTTATGAAATGATATTTGTGGCAATCGTGCCTTGGGAGCAATGTTGGTTTGACGTCCACATTGTAAGTGTAGTGTGGTTAAATGTCCGCATTATGACTTTCCCTTGGGCCCACTGATAGGCCCATATGTGTAATATGTAGGCCGTCTAGGCCCGTCTTCATTATGAGCATCATTCACCCCATATAACATATTTAATTCCATGATTCATGATCATATGCATCATACGTATGCTTGATATGAGAAATGGTGATCATAGCATAGCCTTCGGGCGGATTGTTTAGGGGCTCCCGTGCAGTGTTGCCCTACATGAGCGCACGATACGCGCGAGATTGCTGCGCATGGTTGGATAGTGTGATTCATGCATTTGCATCGTGTGATATTATTCTGTACGCCCTAGCGACATCGGGGCCATAGCCTCCACAGACGCATCGTGGTTGGCGGGATTGGATACCGATACTCTTCTACATGGGGTGCGATAGATATCCCGGGTGAAAGTCCCTAAACCCTTATGGTACCAGGAGGTTGCTCCAACATCTAGCCGAGTGGATGCATGAGCGCGAGGGCCGTATAGCAGAGGCCGCGTCTCCCACGTGTCGTGGTCGGTTGGAAGGGGGTGCGGCCTTACCCGCCCGAGAGTAGGGGGCAGTGCTAGGCTGAGTCTGACCAGCTCGAGGAATGGGTCCGCTATTGACGAGCCGAGCCCGATATTGGCAGGCGGATAGTGAGGTCTTTTCCACTCACCTTATTGCGTGCGATGGGGTGGCAATCTGGCTTGGAGTGTACTAGACCCCGGTGATATCCCAGATTTGAGCCGTATTGACATGTGGACTTAGTTGAGGATTTGTATGCTTGACTTGCATTGCATGGCCTTGGTATGGCCGACATCATTCTTTGCACCGCATGGCCTTGGTACGGCTAATGGGACTCTTAGCATTCATCAGCATGTTCCGCATTACTCTGATACCAACTTCTGTCACGCCCCAAACTCGATTACGCAGAGCCTCAACGAGGTCACGATCAAGAACAAGTACCCGCTCCCGAGGATTGATGATTTGTTCGATCAGCTGCAGGGTGCACAGTTCTTTTCGAAGATTGACTTGCGTTCCGGTTATCATCAGATTCGGGTCCGAGAGGAGGACATTCCGAAGACAGCATTCAGGACGCGTTATGGTCATTTCGAGTTTCAGGTCATGTCCTTCGGACTGACCAATGCGCCAGCAGTGTTCATGCAGTTGATGAACGAGGTCTTCCGTCCGTATCTCGATCAGTTTGTTGTAGTCTTCATCGACGACATTCTGATTTATTCGAGGACTCGTGAGGAGCATGAGCAGCATTTGGAGGTTACATTGCAGACCCTCCGCGCACACCAGTTGTATGCGAAGCTGGAGAAGTGCGAGTTTTGGCGGGAGGAGGTGAAGTTCCTCGGTCACGTGGTGACGAGGGAGGGTGTCGCAGTGGACCCCTCGAAGGTTGAGGCAGTGCGTCAGTGGGGCCAGCCCACGACTGCGTCCGAGATCCGTAGTTTCCTTGGTTTAGCGGGCTACTATCGGCGTTTCATTGAGGGCTTCTCTCGTATTGCAGCCCCGTTGACCGAGTTGACCGGAAGGGCGCGAGTTTATTTGGAGTGGCGCTGCGGCGAGCATTTATGGAGTTAAAGGACCGTCGACGTCCGCTCCTGTCCTCACTCTTCCCTCACGTATTACGGATTTATTGTATTCACCGATGCCTCGCATATTGGTTTGGGTCTGTCCTGATGCTGCACGGCAGGACTGTAGCCTTCGCGTCTCGCCATCTCAAGGCATGAGCGGAACTACCCCACGCATGATTTAGAGTTGGCTGCAGTTGTTTTTGCACCGAAGGTGTGGAGACACTATCTCTATGGGGTTAGGTTCGAACTCTTTTCGATCATAAGAGCTTGAAGTACCTCTTTTCACGATCGAGTTGAATTGCTATAGTTGGATGGAGCTCTGAAGGACTATGATTTCGATCTCCGCTACCACCCGGGTAAGGCGAACGTGGTGGCGGATGCCCTTAGCCGTCAGGAGCCACGAGGCCTGGTGGCGCATATGATGATTCGGGAGTGGCGAATGCTCGAGGATGTAGCGAGTACGACTTTGAGTTTGGCTTGCAGTCTTCTATGTGCAGTTATCGAGACTGTCGATTCAACCCTCTCTTGTCGCAAGAGTGATCGAGGCTCAGCACAGACGAGTCGTTACGGGATTACCGAGCAGAGGCGGATCTGAGAGTCAGACGGATTGGCAGATTGGTACGGATGGTGGACTTCGCTTGAGGCCGATTATGTGTCCGGATATTCTGAGCTACGCCGAGACCTTATGGCCGAGGCACATCGATCGCGGTTTTCTATCCATCCTGGCTCGACTAAGATGTACCGCGACATGAGGCGCAGTATTTTTGGGCGGGGATGAAGCGCCGGATCGCCAACTTTGTGGCCGAGTGTGACACGTGCCGGCGTGTCAAGGCCGATCATCGGAGACCCCCTGGTATTGCAGCCATTGAGTGTCCGATGTGGAAGTGGGAGCACGTGTCGGCAGATTTTATTATGGGCTTGCCGAGGACTCGGCGCGGTCATGACGCCATCAGCGTAGCCGTGACGAAGTCGGCACATTTTATTGCGATACGTGCGACTTGGCCTTTGGGACCGGCTTGCGAGATTATTCATTGAGGATATTGTGAGGCTGCATGGCGTTCTCTCGATCATTTCTAGCCGAGACCCGAGGTTCACGTCTCGATTTTGGGGAGCTTCCAGAGAGCGATGGGTTATGATTTGCAGCTCGGCACCGCGTACCATCCGCAGACCGATGGCCAAACCGAGAGGGTCAACCGGATCCTTGAGGATATGCTTGAACTGCGCGATTGATTTCGGGGGTAGTGGGATGAGCATCTGCGATTGGTTGAGTTTTCATACAATAACTATCGGCGACCATCGGCATGGCTCCTTTTGAGGCGCTATATGGCAGACCATGCAGATCACGAGTTGTTGGACCGAGGTTGGAGAGCGTCGTCTCTTAGGTCCCGAGCTTGTGCGGGAGACGCGAGAGGCTATTGATATCATCGGGCAGAGGATGCGCACAGCTCGACAGAAGAGTTTTGTTGATCGTCGGCGTCGTCCCTTAGAGTTTGATGTAGGGGACCATGTGTATCTCAAGGTCTCGCCTATGAAGGGCGTGGTTCGATTTGGAGCGAAGGGCAAGCTTGCCCCGAGATTCATAGGACCTTTTGAGATCAGGCGCGTTGGCGCCGTGGCCTATCGGCTTGCCTTGCCATCTCGGTTATTCAGCGTCCACAATGTTTTTCATGTCTCCATGTTGAGGAAGTGTGGGTCGGACATCGTTCTGTTATCGATTGGCGGCCGTTAGAGGTTCGTGAGGACGCTTCCTATATTGAGCAGCAGGTCGTATCCTTGATCGGAAGGAGCAGTCCTCGGACCAAGGTCATTCCGTTGGTGAAGGTTCGTGGGGTCACCATTCCATTGAGGAGGCTTCTTGGGAGCGTGAGGTGAGATTCGAGAGCGTTATCCCCATCTTTTTGATGATTGATTGTGTTGCATGTTGTGTGTTATCTCCTGATTTTATATATTGATGTTATGTTTCTTCTCCCTCTTGAGTTATGCCTAGTTGCGGTGATTGTGTAAATTTCGAGGACGAAATTTCTATTAGGAGGAGAGAGTGTAAGACCCGTGTCCTAATCCGTCCTGTTCATTAGCTTCGCGGTCCTTCCGGTCAAATTCGCAACCTTCGCACCGTATTCGGTATTTGCGCACGATCTTAAGCCAGTCCCGCACCGACGTCGGCTTGGTCCGAAAGTTATATCGTAGCGACCGCGTCGTCGCCGCGTTCCAACGCCGTGACTTGCGCATTGAACCGATACCCAGGCAAGAAGACGTTCATTTCGAAGAAACAACGCGCGTTGCGGATTTCGAGGGAATCTCTACAATTAGTCCCATCAATCAACCATTAAAGCATTCCATACCTCAAGTACATCAACCCATCTCCACCTTTTACAAAAGTCCACCATTCTTTCCACCTCACCACTCCTCTTTTCCAAATTTCAACAACAACCATACACCTTTTCACAATTTTCAACCCAAACCATCCCCCATCACTCCATCACCCATCTCTTTCTCTCTCTCTCCCTCCCTTTACAACTATCTCTCTTATTCTTTTTTCAAAAGAAAAATCCAAATCCAAGAGAGAGCACCATGAGTCCCCCATGGTGAGAAAACTTCATTTGTGAGGTCCACCTTTCCCACCCCTTCATCTCTCATCTCAACCATCCATTTCTCATCTTCCACCATCAAAGGGTAGCCCAAGGAAGCCAAGGAAGCCAAGGGAGCAAGAAGATCAAGTGGTGGGTGTCTTAATAGGGTAGATTTTCATATTTTTAAGATGGACCAAGTGAGGCCAACCGATTAATGGTTGGATTTCACTTTGGACCCTAAGTTGTGGCCGATGGCCCACTTGGGATCATCAAGATCATTCCATGATGGGGCCATTCTCCATGGACCCCATCATGATGTTTATTTCCTTCCATGTTTAGGGTCATCTAGACCATTTATTTTAGTGGAGAAGGGATCTCCACCGTTGGATTTCAATTCCATGGACCCACTTGTAATGGGACCCACTTAATGTATGATTTAGTGCAAGGGAGGGCCCATAGTGCCGGGGTCCCTCCATCACACGGTCTCACTCTCTATCTCTCTCCCTTTTTATTTTTAATTGTTTTATTTTTATTTTTATTTTTATTTTTATGTTAATGAGGTTATGTGGCTCACTTGAATGGACCCCACCATAGGGCATGTATTCCATCCAACTCACCTACGAGTGGGGCCCACCTTGTGTGTAGTATACACACCATCCTCCATGAGGTGGCCCACCTAAGCAAGGCCCACCTCTATAATAGTGCAGAGTCCAGCGTCCAGGGACGCTGGACGTTCCATGAAAACAAAAAAAAAAAAAAGGAATTTACTTGGTTTGGGGATGGCCCACTTGTGTAGGCTTCACCTTGATGCATGTATTAAATCCACACCATCCATTCCCTTCCCTAGCTCTTTTTAGCCGTTGACCTGAAAGATGGGATCCATCAGACTTTCAGGCGGGCCATACCGTAGCAAATGGTGGTCTTTACCATTAAAACCTTCCCTATTGTTTTTATGCACCGAAACAGGTCCAATATTGGGCTCGTTTAACTTGTCTAGGGCCATGGAAGGCCATTGGATGGAGTGGATGGCCTGGATATGGACCCCACCAGTAAGATCCTCAATGAAATAGAAATCAAAAGAAAAAAAAAAGATCACAGCAGCTATTGCTGCTGTGTCAGGCGCTGCCTGCGCACCTGCGCTCGGGCGACCGGACAGCTTCTCACGGCTGTAGCCGTGGGCCCCACCTTGATGATTATATTCTATCTAAACCGTTCATATGGTGGGCCCCTACCTGACGTGGGCCCACCCCAAAAATCAGCTTGATCCAAGACGCAGGTGGCCCACACCGTATAAAACCGTGGGATTGAACATTTACCTTTGAAACCCTTTTTGGGCCCACAGAAATCTTGGATCAAGGTGAAACTTTTTATCACCCTTCATCTAGGGCTGCTTGACCTTATTAAGGGTTTGGATGACATATAAACATTATGGTGGGCCCCACATGGAGCCCACAGTGATGTATGTGTTTTACCTCCACCGTCCGCCTGGACGGTGGAGCCCACTGGGTGTGTGCGCGTGCGCGTGCGTCTGTGGGTGGGTGCATGCGTGTGTGTGCGTGCGTGTGGTGTATGCATGTGTGTATATTTATATATATATATATATATATATATATATATATCTATATATATATAATATTATATTATATATAATATCATATGTATATAAATATATTGTATTATATCATGTTTGATATAATATTGGTGGGAGGCCCACCTTAGTTTGTTGTGGCCTGTGATTGAGGCCCACCTTGATATAGATGTAAGGCCCAACTGTCGAGGCCCATTTGATGTAATGGGGCTAATGAGTTGAGGCCCATTTGATGTGCACATGGGGCCCAATTGGTGAGGCCCATTTGATACATATAAGGCCCAGGTGAGTAGACCCATTTGATGTACATATGGAGCCCAACTGTCAAGGCCCATTTGACACGTGTAAGGCCCATAAGCTTAGGCCTATTTGATAGGTTCTGAAGCCCCCGGGTTATAGCCATTGCAATGTACGTAAGGCCCATTGGTGTGGCCCACTTAATGAAGATAAGGCCCATATGACTTGGCTAATTTGATGTATTTAAGGGCCCAATGGACGTACCTAAGGTCCATTGCAATGTGTGATCCCAACCATGATGTATGCGATGATGTTTTCGACGGTCGTGCCTTGGGAGCAATGTTGGTTTGACGTCCACATTGTAAGTGTAGTGTGGTTAAATGTCCGCATTATGACTTTCCCTTGGGCCCACTGATAGGCCCATATGTGTAATATGTAGGCCGTCTAGGCCCGTCTTCATTATGAGCATCATTCACCCCATATAACATATTTAATTCCATGATTCATGATCATATGCATCATACGTATGCTTGATATGAGAAATGACTGATCATAGCATAGCCTTCGGGCAGATTGTTTAGGGGCCCCATGCAGGGGTGTTGCCCTACATGAGCGCACGATACGCGCGAGATTGCTTGTATGAGTGGATAGTGTGATTCATGCATTTGCATCGTGTGATATTGTTACTGGTACGCCCTAGCGACATCGGGGCCATAGCCTCCACGACGCATCGTGGTTGGCAGGATTGGATACCGGAAATCTGTTCTACATGGGGTGCGATAGATATCCACTGGGTGAAAGTCCCTAAACCCTTATGGTACCAGGAGGTTGCTCCAACATCTAGGCCGAGTGGATGCATGAGCGCGAGGGCCGTATAGCGGTTGCGTCTCCCACCGTGTCGTAGTCGGTTGGAAGGGTGCGGCCTTACCCACGGAGAGGGCAAAGCTAGACTGAGTTCGACCGGCTCGAGGAATGGGTCCGCTATTGACGAGCCGAGACCGATATTGGCAGGCGGATAGTGAGGTCTTTTCCACTCACCTTATTGCGCGCGATGGGGCGGCAATCTGGCTTGGAGTGTACTAGACCCCGGTGATATCCCAGATTTGAGCCGTATTGACATGTGGACTTAGTTGAGGATTTGTATGCTTGACTTGCATTGCATGGCCTTGGTATGGCCGACATCATTCTTTGCACCGCATGGCCTTGGTACGGCTAATGGGACTCTTAGCATTCATCAGCATGTTCCGCATTACTCTGATACTGCATGACTACATTATCACTTGAGCATACACTTTCACCACCCTCTAAGCTTTCTATAAGCTTATGCACGACCGTTGCGTGCAGGTGACGTTGGATCGCAGCAGCGCTGAGGCTTGGACGCGTGGCTGATCTTCTTTTGGAGTTTTGGTCTATATTCATTGTATTTCCCTTATGCTCATTGTACTTGTAAAGTTTTTGATTATAGTGGAAATGTGATGGAGTTTTTGGTTGTTGTTTGTGGGTTATGCCTTTGGTTATGCTTATTACGAATCAAACGGATGTTAAAAATCCTCCTTGTAGCATCCCAGGATCGGAACCTGGCGAATGGGCGCTGGGAGCCGAGAATGGGGTTCTACGGAGGCTGTCGGCGCCAGATTCGGCGATCGGGAATTTTGTGAGCCCGGTTCCCGAGTTTGGGGCGTGACAAACTCTATACTCAGTCTTATGTACTTTATAGTTAATAGACACTGACCTTGGGCCAAGCTTATTCATCCTTAGTCTTAGCACAACCTAGCTTAGACATTGGGCTTAAACTTTAAGCTCGAGCCCATGCCTTGAGTCTAATTTAATGGCCTAAACATTAGCCCCCCTCCTCGTCCCAAAGGGGCTGCCAAACACTTCACTCTCACGCCTTCCCGCCATGGCCAGGATTTAAAGTCCACAAGCTGAGAGGAAAATCGAAGGCCGATCTTCTAAACCAGCTGAAAGATCTGAAAGAAGAGCTCTCTCTACTACGTGTCGCGAAAGTCACTAGAGGTGCGCCAAACAAGCTCTTTAAGATCAAGGTTGTGAGGTTGTCAATAACGCAGGTGTTGACTGTGATTTCCCAAAAGCAGAAGGCGGCACTGAGGGAAGCATATAAGAAGAAGAGGTTCCTGCCACTCGATCTGTCGACCGAAGAACACACAGGCCATCGGATGGCAACTGACCAAACACTAGGCATGCATCTTTGAAGACCGAGTGTGAGAAGAAAAGGGAGATGTATTTTCCGTTGAGGAAGTATGCCATCAAGGTGTAGGGTAAGAACTTAATCTACTTATCTTTTCATTCCTTTCAGAATAGTGACTACTGGATGATAAGTTTTGACATTTGATTTCTTTGAATCTACGATCAAATACAGTGGCTTATTTTATTCTAAGTTTACACATAGGGGAATGGGCAGTTACTGTTGAACCTATAGACATTAGTTGGATCTATTTGGCACACATGTTTATGTGTTTTATTTTGGTTACTTAGAAAAAAAAACACAAAAACAAAAAAACAAACCTTAGCCCCTCAGGGCTAGGTCGAACTGCGCGGCTGATGGTTACTCCCAAGTACATGTGTATGTGATTCAAGTGCATCTCCACACTGGGGTGGGGTGGCCCACGAGATGGGGTTTGTGAGATTTAGAATAATCACATAGTGGGGTTTGTTTTGGGACCTGTGAAATGCGAGGTAGCAAACAAAGAGGTCTTGATCAATTTACCTAGGAGGGCTTGGATAAAGGGATAGTTTGGTGCTTCCCCAATAGCTCTAAAGCTTTTGATGCATTGGCTGGGACTCCCCACAACAGTAAGCAATATGAATAATTTCAAGAATATCCATAATAAATAATAATAATAATAAATAAGAAAATACCTAAGGGTCCATTTAGGTAAGGGATCCAGTAAAATTAAGATTAAATCTAATTCCAATTTTTGTCAAGTGCCCATACTCTCCACATAGGATTTGCCACACTCAAGCATTGTTTTCATTCGCATGAACACAATTATTTGCTATTTCAGGGTTAAAAAAAAAAAAAAACTCAATTGTGTTTATGCAGAAGAAATTAAACACCACTTTAATGTGGTGAATCCCATGAGGAAAGCATACGCCCACTATTTTTCTGGATCTCCCTATTCCAAGCAAACCCTAAAGATTCATTATATTAGCATAAGCATATCCCTCTTTAATGTAATTCTTTTGTCAAATATGTTTTAGACTCTTACTCTTTGTTGTTTGTGAAATTTTAGTTGTGTAACAACTTTAAGATTTATGTTAAAGGGTAAAAGCATCAATGCTTAACTGCTGTAAGCATGATGATACATTGATTCTTCTTAAAGTTTTATTAAAATTTACATTTTTGTAGGGTCTATTGAGACCCCATGGCACAACGTAATGTCTATTATACATTAAATATAGAAATATGATCTTATATGCTAAGCATATGGAAACAATTCCATGCACATAGTTTTATTTGGACTTTTTAGCATCGACAACACTTATCCTGACTATTCATCAGATGTAGTCACTATTCTTCCATTATATAAAAATCACGACAATCAGATAGTCTTGAACATTCATGATTGGACCTATCTTTTATTGTGATCATTTCCATCTAATTTTACATGTAACTAATTGGTGCAAGACAAAGTCAAGGACAATAGCATGGACAGTTAGTATTGAAAGAAATTGGGACAGAACTTATTGTGATCAAGCGTATGACATGTTGTTGGCAAGCTATTGATGAGAGCTTTACATGATGGCCAATGCCAAAAGTCATTGGACCTTAAACATTTTTTTTTCAAAAATAGGCCATTGTAGGTGTTATTTATTAAGTTAAAATTGTTATTTATTAAGTTAAAATTTACTATATATATATATATATATATATATATATATATATATATATATATATATATATATATATATATATATATATATATATATATATATATATATATATATATATATCTATTGCTAGTTTTAGGATATTAAAGTTCTTCTTCAAGTCACGAGAAAGAGTTTGAAGCAATTTAAAAATCATTTACTTTTTTTAGTAAATTTACTATATTGGAAAAGTTATGAATTTAGGATTTAGGGCTTGTATAAGTCATATGAAAGGATTTTATAAACCAACTTTTTTAATTAATAGCATCAATTTTATTTATTATTTTTAATATTTTCTCTCTTATTTTGGATTTAAGGGCTATTTTTGAAAAGAAGACATTAATCTCCTATTTTCTATGCATTCGGTGTGTCAATGGGTATTAGAATGAGGTCTTTCCACAGGGTCACGGTGTCTGTAGGTGTTGTGATGTATAAAGCACCCTTAGTTGTCAAATTTCGATGAGACAAAATAATTTAGAGTATGACTTATTCACAAGATGGAAAGTTCACCTTCAAGTGAAGCTAGATAGAAAGTTCACCTTCAAGATCATCATTAGAAGTTTGAAAGTGCAAGACATGAAAATAATACTATAAGGTTGAGATCTACTTTTACTTCAAGTTCAAGATTAAGCTATTAATTCAAGTACACTTCAAGTAAAAGATCTACTGAAAGGTACTGAAGATTCGAGTAATAACTTCAATGTCCAATATTTCAGGTATAAGTGACTCTAGAAAGACTCTAGGCTTAAGTCTTTTCTTATGATAATTATTCATGTGTTTTTATACTTTAATTAAGATTAAATTCGACTAGTTCAAACCTAAGTTCGACTAGTCCTAGATCTGGCTCGATCAATCCAAGATTCAAACTCAAATTCGGAGTTTTTCTGGTAGTTCCTCGACTAGTCGAGCACCCCGCTCGACCAGTGGTGGACCCTCGCTCGACCAGTCGTGGGAGCTCGACTCGAACACTAGCAACTTATTTTATGCTCCCTCGACCAATCGAGGGCTATGCTCGACCAGTTGAAGGTCAGTTTTATCCGATCGGGTTGAAATTTTTGAAATTTGGTTGATTCTTAAACTACTTGAAGGAGACCTTAGACCAGTCGAATGAACCGTTTTTTAACTTATAGATAGAAGTATTTTCTCATTCTAATTCATTCAGAAAAGCCACAGCAAGCCTCCACTTTGAGAAAAAAGTCTCCGTGTCACGCCCCAAACTTGAAAAACTGGCTCACAGTATTCCCAATCGCCGAATCCAGTGCCGACAGCCTCCATAGTACCCCATTCTCGGCTCTCATCACCCATACGCTAGGTTCCAATCCTGGGATCCTACAATGAGGATTTTCAGTATAAATTTTTTTATAAATAAAGGAGCATAACTACAAGTGTACCCAAATCACAAAGGCAACATCATCATCACATATCCACTAAAATAAATAGTTGAATATAGTGTTGAAAGGGAAATACATATATTAAAAATCAAAACTCCAGAAGACAGCTGCACGCTCCAAGCTTAACACTGCTGCGACCTAATGCCATTTGCATGCATCTATCATGCATAAGCTTATAGAAAGTTTAGAGGGTGGTGTAAGTGTGTGCGTAAGATAAGTACCAAGTATGCAATATCAGAGCAATGCAGAAACATGTTGGTAAGTCCATAAATACCATCGGCCTTATTCAGGCTATGCCATGCAAAAATATAATAGGCCAATGACATATCTAGGCCTTACAATGCAGAATCATAGTAACCCAAATATCATATACTGAAAGTGCAATATAAAAGAATGACGAAGCTGGAGTGTGTAGTCGGGATGATAAAACGTGGTATCGCAAGCTGTGGGGTTCATCACAATGGACTTCTATCCAAACCGGTCTCATACCTAAATTTGGATAGCTAGACTCAATGTGGTAAACTTCTGATCTTAGGTTGGTCACGCGCCGCAACCGAAATCCTAGTCATTGTGAAGGTACACATAATGGTTTGATTACGCACCACCAGCCCGAGTGGATAGTGAATGAATGAGTCAAATGCTGAGTACGCAACTCCTGCTTAGTAAGTCCACATATCAGTATTGTACATCTCTAGGATCATCACCAGGGTCTAGTACATTTTACACCAGATCGCCGCCCACTAGACGCGCAACCATGCAAGTGGAAGAAACCTCACTATCCGCTTGGCCAGTAGTCAGCCAATATCTACCCGATACAATGATAGCGGACCCCTTTATTAGCTAGTCAAACTCAACCTAGCTATATTCCCTACCCTCGGGCGGGTAAGGCCACACCCTCTTCCAACCGACCATGATCTGTGGGAGCACCGCTTACTGGTATTCGGTATCTGTGCGCTCTCGTTTTCCACCTGATCTCGATGTTGGTGCATCCTCTGGTACCAAGAGGGTTTAAGGATTTTCACTCAGGGACATCTATAGCACCCCATGTAGAAAAAGATTTTCGGTGTCTCATCTGGCCATCCACGATATGCCTGTGGAGGCTACGACCTTGATATCGCTAGGGCGTACAACACACAATGCAAGATGCATGAGTTACACAATCTAGTCATACTTTAATCCTGCGCATACCGTGTGCTCATGTGAGATAACTCCGCCTATCAAGGAGTCCCATAACAACCTGCCCAATGGTATATGCAATGGTCAACTACGTCTCATATCAAGCATGCAGATGATGCGTATGGGCATGTATCATGATGTTATGCTATCACATACTCATAATCGGTATTGATAATCGGCCTATATACAAGGTGGGGTCCACAGATGGACTCCAAGATTAAAACAATCCTACTAGCAACCAATGGGAGGCCCAACATTATGAGTTATCCCAATATGAATAGATGGGTCATGTAAATATTAATGGGGCTCAATGATTAGGGTCAACCCACTTAGAAAATGATGTAAATGGGCCAAACAAGACCTAAGAGAAAGTCACAATGTAGACATTTAACCATCATTGCCTATCAATGTGGACATTTAACCAACATTGCTCCCAAGGAGTGACCCACATAGAGCTTAACGTATAGTGGGCCCACGGCCTCATACAAGGGCCTCATACACAACATAATGGGCCACATACAATCTCAATAGGCCTTACACATGGGTCTCATACATCGAGTGGGCCGCATCACATGGGCCTCATATACATCAAGTGGGCCGCATAGCATGGGCCTCATATACATCAATGGGCTGCATCGCATGGGCCTCATATACAATCTCAATGGGCCTTACACAAGGGTCTCATACATCAACTGGGCTGCATCACATAGGCCTCATATACATCGCATGGGCCGCATCGCATGGGCCTCATATATATCATAATGGGCCACATCCATGGGCCTCTCATACATCACATCGGGCCTCATTATATGGGCCAATATACATCACATTGGGCCTCATCATATGGGCCAATATACATCACATCGGGCCTTATCATATGGGCTAATATACATCACATCGGGCCTGATATTTGGGCCTCAAATACATCTCAATGGGCCTCATGCCTGGACCCTAATTACATCACATCGGGCCTCATCAAATGGGCCACACATACAACACATCAAGGTGGGCCCTGCACATTCCAAATTGGTCCCATCAGATGGATAGTTTGGGTCAAACACGTACATCTTGTAGGGCCCACGTCCCATGTGGATGGTGTGGATATACATCATATGGTCCTCGCGGATGCACGGTGTGGATTTAACACATGTATCACGGTGGGTCGCGGACGAACAACGTGTATATAAAATACATATATCAGGTGGACCACACACAGATGGATAGCGTGGTATACAACACATCATCAAGGCAGGGGGCCCACACAGTCCAAAACGAATGGACTGCATGGATGTGAGCCACATACATCATGGTCGGCTCCATACAACCCCGTTTAAATGGACGGTGTGAATATAGATTGCATACATCAAGGTGGGCCCCACCCTACATGTGCAACACGCGTGGGTGGGTCCCACCATCTTACCAAAAAAATAGATGAATGGTGTGGATTAAATCCATACATCACAGTATGTCCCATAGCAGCACCGTCCAGGTGGACAGTGCGGGGACAGAATACATACATCAAGGTGGGTCCCACCATCCTGGAGAGATGGACGGCTGGGAGAAACACATACATCTTCGTGTGCCCACATCGCACCGTCCAGATGGACAGTGTGGATTCATAATACATACATCAATGTGAGCCCCACTCGTCCAGAACGGACGGACGGTTAGGATAAAACCCATATATAATGGTGGGTCCCACCGTCCAGTAGCCTAGACGGTGCTGGACACACATGCAGGGTGGGACCCCTGCTGATGTACGGTATAACACATACCTCGAGATGGGACCCAGAACTTACAGACGTCAATACAGCAGCTATACAGCTATTGTAAGGTACCCAGCCAATCCACTTCCATCCCACCGTCCACAGATGGACAGTGAGGATAAAATACGTATATTAAGGTGGGTCCACGTGGGTGTGGTCCACCCGTTAAAGCTGATAATTGTGGAAGCCTAGACGGTGAGGATGGGCCATGCACTGGGTGGGTCCGACGGATAGACGGTTTGAATAAAATACGTACAGCATGTGGGTCCCACATACACGTGGCCCACTGTTAAGGATCAAGCTGATATCTGTGTTTTCCTCCAATCAGGCCCATCCAAACAGACAGCCAGGTGGGCCCACTCGGTGGACGTCATGGATAAAATATATTCATCATGGTGGGCTGCAAAATATGAAATGGGTCCCATCACAAGTGGGCCCTCAAATGAAAATCAACGGTGGATATCCTAAAATCACACATCAATTGCCTTCTTCTTTAGCTCCTTGGACTCCTTAGCTCTTAAGCTTTCTCTTTGATAGTGGAAGATGATGATTGAAGGGTGGAGATGGGAGATTGGGGAGTAGGAAGTGAGCCACACTTAGCTTCTCCTTGGGAAGCTTAGACGGTTGCTCTCTCTTGGTTTGCTTGGGAAATGGATTGAGAAAGAGACAGAGAGAGAGGTGATGGGATGAAAGGGGATGGGTGAGTGATGGGTGGTATGGGTTGTGTAAGAGAGTGATATGAGAGGCATGGGTTGTGTTGACTTTTGGGTGAGAGAGGGATGGGTGTGATGAGATGTGTACTTAACTTGTACTTGATTTATTGATGTGATGGATGGTAGAAATTCTTTCGAGATTTGCAACGCGCGGTGTTTTTCTCGAAATATGCTTGAGCCCACAAATCTTAGCCTGGGTATTGCATCGGCATGCAAGATGCGGGTGTTGGAACCGCGGCGACGGTGCGGTCACTAAGATATAGGTTTTGAGTTGAGTCGACTCAGATATACAGGATACAACTTAGGGTCACGTGCAAACGCTGATTATAAGTCGCGAGTCACCGGAATTTGATGGGGATGATTGCGGGAGTCTAAGGAATGGTACAGACTATGATACGAGCCTTACATTCCGTCATTATCAGGTTATAGTCCGGTAATTTTAGATCCTTTAATAGCTTATTTATTTTTGTAATTCATTTATCTCTGTTTTATGAATCTAATTTTTTAAAGGGAGTTTTTACTCTATCTTGTGAGATCTAAGGAATTTAAATAAGTACATTGGTTGCTTGCCTCTAAGTGCAGAGGTTCGTAAGTAGTATCCCGTGAATACAGGGTCAATCCCACAGGGAGATGAATTGTGAAAAAAAAAATAATCAAATGCAAAACAAACTAAGTAATAAAAATTAATCTGATGATTTGATTTTGAGATTTTTGAATGGATGTAATTCAACTGAATAAAATAACACCTAAGCTTCAAAGTTCCACACATAGGTTAATGTTCTAAAATCATAATGACTTGGATAACATAACTAGGATCTGAGCACTATGGTCAGCCTAACGAAAAATAAAACAGTTTAAATATTTTAATAAATGATATAAAAGATTAAAAAATGATGGATTTACATCATTGACATATAGTCTCAAGCGCCAGTGATTTTAAGTATTCAATATCTATAGGATAATGAATATCAAAGAAATATAACAGTTTGAGAACATCTCCTATCTAGGAAATCTGATTGATCTAGGGTAAGCCTATCCATCAATGTGGATCTCATATGATGGAAACATGTGGATTTCACAAGAGGATAAAAAAATAAAACCTAAATAATAGATAACATGCATACACTATTCTTCTCATCATTAAAACAATCAATCATCATAATCTTAAAAAATTATTAAACCCATGTGCTTCCCTTCTAGCTTGGGCTAGAAGGAACTTAGAAAAACATAATTAAATTGCAGAAATAAAAAGCAACAAGAAAGAAAGAAGAAAAAAATGCAAATAGAAAAGATCTAAAATAAAAAAAAAACAACTTATAAAGCTTTAATAAAACTAAAAACTCTTTAAAAACCCTAAATATTGCTCTTGAATGCTTCTAATGATGTTTAAGAATGCCCTAGGAGGCCCTATTTATAAGTAGGGAACTCCAATTTTCGTACAAAGTTGAAAACCCTAGAAAACGCCTCAAATATACGTATTTTTCCAAAATAGACTTCTCGCTGCATAGTTCATTTAAAACAGACTTCCTGCTGCGTAGTTTTCCAAAATAGACTTCAGAGCTTTAAAATACACTTTTCAGGACGATTTTAAGATTCTTCACTTCAAATCTTCGATTCTTTTCATTCCTCACTTGATTTTCTTGGATCTTTGGCATGTGAATTCTTCAATCTTGGTTTCCTAAGATCCATCCCTTGCCTTGGTAATTTTTGAGCATCAAATTCTTACTTTTTAGCACCCTTTTTCAATCCAAGCTCTTAAATTCACCTTGCAACACATACATGAGTAAAATAGAATATTAAGATGATTTATGTTCATAAAACTAAGATATAAATAGGAAAAATTATGCAATATTTGAGTCTCAACACACCCCCCAACCAGCATTTTGCTAATCCCGAGCAAAATAAGCGAAGAAAAATAAAAATAAAAATTAATTTTAAAAAAAAATTAAAATGAAAAAAATTCTAACTACAGCACTTTCACAGGTAATCTCGATTGCATTTAACATATGCAATAAGCCTTTAAACTCTTAGGTTTCCCTTGGTGTACGAGTTATACTCTCGTGAGGGTTTCCAGAAATGTTACCCACAAATATTGAAAATAAGAAAAATATTTCAACACTAAAAAATTTATACAATTATGCCCCCATTCATTATATGAATTCCAAAACAAAACAATACTTAACCTAAGTCAGAAGTTAATTAGAATCTCAATTTTCTAATCCATTACATCCTTGAGTTCAGAGACATAATCAAAATTTAAAATAGTTATGATCCAATATCCTTAGGTGTTCCGTGACACTAGTCTAACTTTGAGAAATATGCATGTTCCCTATCTTAACTCCTTTCAATCATTCCAAGAATATGAAATCTCTAGTTATCTCATTTTCTTCATGTTATTTCTTCTTTTATCATCATATCCTCATTATTATAGACCACCCTTAGATGAAGATTTCCACTGGGTTTGCTTCATAACCTAAGGTATCGTACTTATAATGGTAACAGTAATGGATACTTAGGTATCCTTATTCCGGATTACTGACACGATTGTTATGATCATTGCATTCATGCTCTATAATAAAATTTTCTTTTTTCCATTACTCTTTTTTTTCTTTTAATATTCTCTCTTTTAAATATATATCAATGGTACTAGTTTATTCAACTTTGTTTGAATCAAAAATTGTTATTCTAGTTCACATATCATATTCCTCACTTAGTTAGATAGGGTGTATTGTGAATTCAGTACATCAAATTACAACTCACTTTAAACTAGTGATTAAATAATTGAACTCAAGTTTATAATTTTTAGTTATAAGAATTCTGACTACTATCATCATAGAATAAATATTAACTTTGCCTTTGGAATTCGCATAATATCATGTTTACATTCTTGCATATAAACATATTATTTTGAAAATGTTAAATTTTTTTTTCCATAAACCTAAAAAAAACAAAGAAAAAAAACTTAAACTTAACTGAAACCTAAAAATAATAAAAATAATAATAAAATAAACTGAAACCTTTAAAAAAAAAAAAACATTCACATGGATGACTATCCACACCCCCCAACCGAAAATCTACATTGTCCCCAATGTAATGATAATGTAATGCAGAGAACAATAAAAATAAAAAAAAGGGTGGATAGTACCTGCCAGGAAAAACTCATCTGCTATGTTACACTAAAAAAAATTGAATATGATACAAATCCTATACAAATGCCCCGTCAGACTAAGAGCATTAATCTGAATATTCTGGCTCATGAAGAGGGACAGACTCCTCTCCCAAATGAAAGTTTTCCACATAAGGCTTCAATCTCTGACTATTAACCTTGTACACATTGCCATTACGTGGATTCTCAATTTCAACAGCCCCATGAGTATAAACATTCTTCACAATGAAGGGTCCTGTCCATCTTGATCTTAACTTTTCTGAAAAGAACTGGAGATGAAAATTGTACAATAGGACTTTTTGCTAAGGTTTAAAATTCTTCCTCAGGATATTTTTATCATGAAAAGTTTTGGTCATCTCTTTGTAAATTTTAGAATTTTCATAGGAGTCTCTCCTCAGTTCCTCTAATTCATTCAACTCTAATTTCCTTTGTCCACTTGCTTGATCCATATCAAAGTTTAATTTCTTTATTACCCAGTAGGCTCTATGTTCCAATTCCACAAGCAAGTGGCAAGCCTTTTCATACACCAATCTGTATGGAGACATTCCAATCGGGGTCTTATAAGCAGTCTTATAAGTCCATAAAGCGTCGGATAGTCTGAGGGACCAATCATTCCTATCTGGCCTTATAGTTTTCTCTAAAATGTGTTGGATTTCCCGATTAGAAATCTCAGCTTGCCCACTCGTTTGTGGGTGGTATGGGGTGCTCACTTTATGGTTGATGTCATATTTCCTCATCAAAGCCTTAAATGTCCTATTCAAAAGTGAAACCTGCCATCACTAATGATGGCCTTTGGAGTTCCAAATCTAGCAAAAATATTTTCCTTGAGGAATCGTATGACCACTTTGTTGTCATTGGTCCTACTTGGAACTGCCTCAATCCATTTTGAAACATAGTCCACACCAACCAATATATAAAGAAAACCAAAAGAAGATGAAAATGAACCCATAAAATCAATACCCCAACAATAAAAAATCTCCAATGGTAAAATTGGGGATAAAGGCATCATGTTACGCCGGGACACTCTTCTCAACCTTTGACATCTATCACAAGCAATACAGAAAGCATGGGTGTCTTTAAACATGGTGGGCCAGTAAAAACCACATTGCAGGATTTTTGCAGTGATTTTCTTAGCAGAAAAATGGCCACCACATGCTTCCATGTGACAAAAAGAAATAACACTTCGAACTTCATCCTCTGGGACACAACGTCTAAAAATTTGATTAGTCCCATATTTATATAAATACGAGTCATCCCAGAAGAATTTTCTAACCTCGGTTTCAAAACGCTTCCTATCTTGTGACTTCCAATGATATGACAATTTTTCCGTTACAAGATAATTCACTATATCCACATACCAAGGCAATTTAGAGATCGCAAATAATTGTTCATCAGGGAAAGTATCCTGGATATGTATCTCCTCAATTGAATCACCTAACACCAATTTAGAAAGGTGATCGGCCACTACATTTTCTACTCCTTTCTTATCTTTTATCTCTAAGTCAAATTCTTGGAGTAGGAGGATCCATCACAAAAGTCTCGGCTTTGCATCCTTCTTAGATAACAAATATTTCAAAGCCGAGTGGTCCGTGAAAATGACCACTTTGGATCCCAGCAAGTAGGACCTAAACTTATCCAAAGCAAAAACTACTGCAAGTAACTCTTTTTCAGTTGTTAAGTAGTTCACTTGGGCTGAGTTTAGAGTTTTACTCGCATGGTGAATAACGTAGGGCCGTTTTTCTTTCCTTTGGCCCAAAACAGCCCCTATGGCATAATCACTTGCATCGCACATTAGTTCAAAAGGAAGTGTCCAATTTGGTGGATGCATGATAGGTGCAGTGGTAAGGGATGATTTAATTTTATTAAAGGCACTTGCATACTCATCTGTCCACTTAAATGGAACATCCTTTTGAAGAAGATTAGTCAAGGGTATAGTAATGGCACTAAAGTCCTTGACGAATCTTCTATAAAAACCAGCATGCCCTATAAGTGATCTAATATCTCTAATAGTTCGGCGGATAGATAGATTAGATATAATGTCGAATTTTGAGCGATGTACCTTGATTCCATTTTTGGAGATAACATGGCCCAAAACAATTCCCTTTTGAACCATGAAATGACATTTCTCCCAATTTAAGACAAGGTATTTCTCTTCACACCTAGACAAGACAAGAGATAAATTGTTGAAGCATTCCTCAAAACTACTCCCAAATAAAGAGAAGTCGTACATGAAAACCTCAAGAAACTTTCCAACTATATTTGAAAAAATGCTTAACATACACCATTAGAAAGTTGCTGGGGCGTTACACAATCCAAATAGCATTCATTTGAAAGCAAACGTGCCAAATAGACAAGTGAACGTGGTTTTCTCTTGGTCTTTAAGGGCTATCTCTATTTGGTTATATCTAGAATATTCATTAAGAAAACTATAAAAGGAGTGACCTGCTACCCTCTCTAAAACTTGATCAATGAATGGTAGAGGGAAATGGTCCTTCTTTGTGACCTGATTCAATTTTCTATAGTCAATGCAAACACGTCAACTAGTGGTGACACGTGTTGGTATGAGTTCATTATTAGAATTCTGCATAATAGTTATTCCGGATTTCTTTGGGACTACTTGAGTTGGACTCACCCAAACACTATCGGATATTGGGTAGATGATTCCCACATCCAACAATTTGATCACCTCATTTTTTACAACTTCCATCATGTTTGGATTGAGACGCCTTTGAGGTTGTCTAATTGGTTTGGCGTCCTCATCGAGGTGGATCCGATGGGTGCATATACAAGGGCTTATACCCTTGATGTCAAAAATGGTCCAGCCCAAGGCTCCTTTGTGGTCCCTTAGAACTTTCAACAATTTAATCTTTTAATCCTTCTCTAAAAATGAAGAGATCACCACAGGATAAGTTTTATTTTCACCTAAGTATACATACTTAAGCTCATTTGATAGTGGTTTTAAATCAAGCTTTGGAACATTGGTTGGTGATGGTAGAGGTCGCAAGTCCTCGATAGATAGGATTTGAGTGCGCGGTCTCCATTGGTACATACCAATGTCCTGGGTGGTAGTGCTTTCATTATCATCAGAAATTTCAGCAAACACTTTTTCTAAATTAGAAATTTTCAAGTCTCCAATGACTTGAATCAATTCCTCAGTCAGACCAGGTTCCAATTCCTCTTCTTCTATCAAGCAGTCCATGAAATTCAGCTCATGGATTTCATTATTATCAATGGGCTGCTTACATAAATTGAAAATATTTAGTTCTAGAGTCATGTTACCAAAAGACAAGTTCATCATTCCATTCCTGCAATTTATGATTGCATTTGAAGTTTCTAAGAATGGGCGGCCTAAAATAATGGGAACTTGAGCGCTAGCATTTACACATGGTTTAGTGTCTAGTACAATAAAATCCACGGAGAAGTAGAATTTCTCCACTTGGACTAGCACGTCCTCTAAAATTCCCCTTGGTACCTTAATAGAGCGGTCAACGAGTTGGAGTGTAATCGTGGTTGGTTTAAGCTCGCTTAACCCCATTTGTTTGTAAACCGAATAAGGTACTAAGTTGACACTTGCACCCAAATCTAGCAAAGCATACTCAATTTGAAAATTCCCAATAATACAAAGAATAGTGGGACTTCCCGGGTCTTTGTATTTGGGTACAACCCTTTGTTGAATGATAGCGCTCACTTTCTCAGTAAGGAATGCCTTTTTGTGCACATTTAATTTCCTTTTTACAGTGCACAAGTCCTTGAGATATTTAGCATATGATGGAATTTGTCTAATGGCATCAAGCAGAGGAATATTAACAGTAACATTTTGGAGCACATCCAACACCTCTTGATATTTCATGGGGACAGTTGGATTCCGAAGTCTAGATGGGAACGGAATTGGAGGCTCATATGACTTAGTCTCTTTATCCTTTTGCTATTGCGGCTCCTAAACCATAGCCGGTTCATCATTTTCTTGAGACAGTGGTTCATCCTCCAGTATTTCTACCGGTTGCATTATCTTGTTATCGACTTCTTTTCCACTTCTCAAGGTAATGATGGCCTTAGCTTGTTCATGATGTAGTTCACTTGGATTTGAGTCTCCAATGAAATGTGTGTTTCGAGGGTTTGGCACAGGTTGAGAAGGAAGGGTGCCTTTTTTCCTAGCATTTAGTTGAGTCTCAATCCTAACCACAGCTGTCTTTAATTCCTGATTTGATTGGATTAGAGACTGATTCATTTGAGCTTGAGAGTTCATGAATGTGGTCAATGCATCCTCCATAGATGATTGCTTTGGTGGGGGCACATATGGTGCATTGTTAGGTGCCTCAAAGAAGTTATTTTGTGGAGGCATTTGAGGTGCATTGGGCGCATTAATTTGTGGTCCATTCCTCCAACTAAGATTAGAATGGTTACGCCAATTTGGATTATACGTGTTTCCCATTGGTTGCATAACTGACCTTTGGTAATTATTTATAGCATTTGTTTGATCATGCTCATGCATGATATTTTGTACAACTGAGATTATTGGACAATCCTTTGTGTCATGGTCTATACCACCACAAATGCTATAAAAATTACGTAAGGAAGTGTTTGCTTTAACCATATCAACCTTCCTAATTTCCAAGGCTTCGACCTTTCTAGCCAATGCAGCGAATTTTGCATTAAGGTCGTCTTCCTCTCTTAGGACATACATTCCCGCTTTCTCTCTAGGAATGGGTCTAGTTTGGTCTGATTTAGCAGAGACATCCCATGTCTGCGTATTCTCTGCTAACAAATCTAGAAAATCCCAAGCCTCATTATGATCTTTGTCAAGAAAGGTTCTACCACACATCATCTCTATGAACTGACGAGTATCCATGGTGAGCCCCTTTCGGAAAGCATCAATCACGTGCCATGGTTCATAACCATGATGTGGACAAGTAATTAGAATGTCTTTGAAGTACTCCCAAGCTTGAAAAAATAGTTCATTCCCCTTTTGGGAGAATGACATGATTTCTTGTTTTAGTGCATTTGTTTTGTGTTCGGGAAAGAACTTTTTCAAAAACTCTCTACTTAAGGCTTGCCATGAAGTGATGGTATTAGGTCTTAGAGAGTTGAGCCAGGCTTTGGCCCGATCCTTTAGAGAAAATGAGAATAACATAAGCTTAAGTACATCCTTATTGCCATTGTTTACTTGTAATGTTGCAATTACTTCCTCAAAATCCTTGAGGTGCAAGTACGGGCTTTCAAAATCCAAGCCATGAAATTTAGGAATTAATTGAATCACACTTAGTTTAAAATCAATATTCCCTGTGTGAGAAGGGAACACTATGCAAGATGGTAAAGTTAATCTCTCATGGTGTAAATATTCATGTAAAGTTCGTGGTTGGTTTAACACATTCCTATGAACTTCATTTTCATCCTCAAGAGGAGGATTATGTTGATTTTCTCTATTTTGATTTATAGTTGGATCTGACAGATTTGGATTTGGATTATCAACTAGGTCTACCATGGAATCCAAGTGATGTTGAGTGCCTCTTCTAAGTGAATAATAAAGGCCTGGAACTAGTCCCCCTTCAGAGGAGAGTCGATTGTTTTGATCCCTACTCCAACGGGACATAAACCATCCACACCACACAACAAATACTACTAATTCAAATCGTAAGTATGATACTTAAAATAAAAATAAAAACTTAAATCAACAACCTAGGTGGTAGGGCCGACCATGAGGGTTCAGTCCACAAAGTAAAATAAATCAATAACCCAGGTAGCAGAGCCGACCATGAGGGTTCAGTCCACAAAGCAAAATAAATCAACAACCCAAGTGGCAGGGCCGACCATGAGGGTTCAGTCCATAAAGCAAAATAAATCAACAACCCAGGTGGCAGAGCCGACCATGAGGGTTCAGTCCACAAAGCAAAATAAATCAACAACCCAGGTGGCAGGGCCGACCATGAGGGTTCAATCCACAAAAAAATTAAAATAAATAAATAAATAAAAGTAAAACTAATGCAAAAATTAAACTATGCTAATCTGGAAAATAGATTCAGCGGATGATCTTTGTGATCAAACAACAACTGTAGGACAACCATAACACTTGGGTGATAAAATCCCAAGCAGGGCAACCTTATGTCATAGTTAGTGTTTGAAAGACCCAACTGAATTTATTTTCAAAGAAAAAGAAAAGAAAAAAAAATTTACAGAAAATATGGAGGGTTTAGAAGAAAACTTACCTTAGCTATCTTGCACAGATTTGATCTATCTCAGTCTCTCCCCGGCAACGGCGCCAAAAACTTAGTTGCTTGCCTCCAAGTGCAGAGGTTTGTAAGTAGTATCCCGTGAATACAGGGTCGATTCCACAGGGAGATGAATTGTGAGAAAAAAATCAAATGCAAAACAAACTAAGTAATAAAAATTAATCTGATGATTTGATTTTGAGATTTTTGAATGGATGTAATTCAACTGAATAAAATAACACCTAAGCTTCAAAGTTCCACACATAGGTTAATGTTCTAAAATCATGATGACTTGGATAACATAACTAGGATCTGAGCACTATGGTCAGCCTAACGAAAAATAAAACAGTTTAAATATTTTAATAAATGATATAAAAGATTAAAAAATGATGGATTTACACCATTGACATATAGTCTCAAGCGCCAGTGATTTTAAGTATTCAATATCTATAGGATAATGAATATCAAAGAAATATAACAGTTTGAGAACATCTCCTATCTAGGAAATCTGGTTGATCTAGGGTAAGCCTATCCATCAATGTGGATCTCATATGATGAAAACATGTGGATTTCACAAGAGGATAAAAAAATAAAACCTAAATAATAGATAACATACATACACTATTCTTCTCATCATTAAAACAATCAATCATCATAATCTTAAAAAATTATTAAACCCATGTGCTTCCCTTCTAACTTGGGCTAGAAGGAACTTAGAAAAACATAATTAAATTGCAGAAATAAAAAGCAACAAGAAAGAAAGAAGAAAAAAATGCAAATAGAAAAGATCTAAAATATAAAAAAAAAAACAACTTATAAAGCTTTAATAAAACTAAAAACTCTTTAAAAACCCTAAATATTGCTCTTGAATGCTTCTAATGATATTTAAGAATGCCCTAGGAGGCCCTATTTATAAGTAGGGATCTCCAATTTTCGTACAAAGTTGAAAACCCTAGAAAACGCCTCAAATATACGTATTTTTTCAAAATAGACTTCTCGCTGCTTAGTTCATTTAAAACAGACTTTCTGCTGCGTAGTTTTTCAAAATAGACTTCAGAGCTTTAGAATACACTTTTCAGGACAATTTCAGGATTCTTTACTTCAAATCTTCGATTCTTTTCATTCCTCACTTGGTTTTCTTGGATCTTTAGCATATGAATTCTTCAATCTTGGTTTCCTAAGATCCATCCTTTACCTTGGTGATTTTTGAGCATCAAATTCTTACTTTTTAGCACCATTTTTCAAACCAAGCTCTTAAATTCACCATGTTACACATACATGAGTAAAATAAAATATTAAGATGATTTATGTTCATCAAACTAAGATATAAATGAGAAAAATTATGCAATATTTGAGTCTTAACATACCTCAAGGTTGGAGATAATTTAAAATCGGTTTAAAACCTAGAACCCTTGATTATGTTTATTGGACATTGAACATCTACACATCAAGCGAAGCGGTTTTATAGGCTACATCAAACAGCGTCTTCAAGAAGAAGATAAGTACTCTTTATTTATTTGCTTTTGGTTTTTGAAATATCTAGAAAATCTCTATATTGGTTTTGACTGAGATCAGCTAGAAAATCTTAGCGCGGGGTTTTGATTGTGATAGCTCGTTTGAAAACACAATTGTATAGGTTTTAAGGTGAACCTAAGAAAACCTTGATTATTAGTGAACGCCAATATCACATGGGTTGTGATTATTGGGAGTAGAGTAGATGTGGCTGTTTGAGAACGGTTGGTATACACACCGAACCACTATAACTCCTGATGTTTTGTGGTGGATGATATATGTGATGGATGTATGTTGAATGTTTGTAATCTTTTCATGTACATGTGGTGAATGCTTGTAATAGATAACTTCTTTTCTTTGCCTTTTGTTTTAGTTTGTGATCTTAATCCTTACTGCATTCAAGAAATCAAGACTGAGAGCTCACCCTTTTTAGTGTCTAATAATAAATTGAGTTGTAACAATTCTTTAAACAATGTTTTTGCAAATACTTATTGGACTGAAGCAATCAAGGCCTTTTATTAGGAATTCAATCATTCAATGGAGTTACAAGCAAGGATATCTTGTGTGATTGAAGTCGCATGGACTGCAAATATAATCACCATAATGAATAACCATGACCATTGAAGGGGCTCACAATCAATTAGTTTGTATCCATATGCTTTTTGACCAAATTCAATATAGAAGAAGAAAAGTGGATTTATGCAAATTAAGGAGTGCCTCTTGGGAATCCACTGATGGAAAAGAGACGTGAACCTATCCACATGAATGAATATCTCTTGATGAATCTACCATCAAATTACCTGATGGACCCATTGATGGATTAAACAATGATATAGGAAAAAGTTTCAATTGAAATAAAGCATCAGTTAATAAATAAATCGACCAAAATGATTGACGGATAGGCGTTGATCAAGAATAATTTGGTGGCTAAGGAGATGGATACTGTCGTAGTCATCTAAGACTGCAGAGATCCAAGGTTAGTAGTACTGATGACAATAATATAATGGTTAATAGACACTAATCAAGAATGAAAAATGAAGTAACAATTTACACTGTGGTAATCCATGATCACCAATCCATTGTTACAAAAGAGGTAGAGATCAACATGCCAGACACGAAAGATTGTAAAAAAAGGTGAGATATTGTTTTAAAGTTCTATCTTATGAATAAAATTCGGATTTGACTTTTAAGCATTCACCGCCAATTGTTGTTGAAGACCCTAATTAATACCCTTTTCAATTGTTTGGTGCACCTAAATCACTGAAGGGGGCTGATTTTTTGGGCCCTAAACATAACATGGGGTGACACAGCTGGTAGACAGGGTGGATTTCACATAAATACCATGGTGGGCCCCACTCGAGCCGACAACCCCTCATTCTCCTTTGTTTATTAGCATATTGATCACCATTAATTGCTATTAGTTAATCGTCAACTTCTAAGGAAAGTAGATGTAATTGATTGGACTTGAGAATTTCTGGTTATTATATACACTAGAATATAGAATATGTAGTATATATTATTAATATGTATGTATTTTATAGTTAGTGGACACCGGGCCATGGGCCAAGCTTATTCATTGTTGGCCGTAGCAAAACCCAGCCAGATAATGGGCCTACACTTTAAGCTTGTGCCCATCCCTTGAGCTTAGTTTATTGGCCCAAATACATGTGCATAAAATACGGATAATTTCAAGATATATCCATGACCAAAAAAAAATTAAGAAAATACCTAAGAGTCCATTTGGGTAAGGGATCCTGTAAAAATCAAGATTAAGTCTAATTCCAAATTTTGCTGAGCCCATACCTTCCACGTAGGATTTGACACACTACTTCGCATAACCACAATTAATGGCCTTTTTTGGATTTTTTTTTTTTTAAAGCTCACTTAATTGTGTTTATGCTGAAAGAAGGACCACTTTATTGTGGTGAATCCTATGTGGCGGGGCCCGGTATTTGCTGGATCTCCTATTCCATACAAATCCTAAAAGGACTCATTGTATTGTATCTCTCAATAATGTAATTCTTTTGTCAAATAATTTTTTACTCTTTTTCCAGAGTTTTAGTCTTGTAATATATTGATATTGATATGTATTGGCATTAGGGGGGCATGGAGTCTTCTTAGAGTTTTATTAAAATTTATTTATTTTTATGGTACTACAGCACAATGTAATATATATTATACATAAAATACAGAGAAATAATCTTGTAGGCTAAGCGTATGAAAAAACTTTCATGCACAAAGTTTTATTTTGACTTTTCAGCATCCATAATAGTTTTATTTAGACTTTTCAACATCCATAACACCTATCTTGACCATTCATCAGGTCGAGTCACTATTCTTTCATTGTTATGTAAAAATCACAACAATTAAATGGTCCTAAACATCTATGATTGGACCTATCTTTTATTATGATAATGTCCATCTAAATTTTCATATCACTAATGGATGCATGACAAAGTCAAGGACAATTGCATGGATGGCTAGCTAGGATTGAAAGAAATTGAGTTAGAAAGTTTGATTGAAGGGTCTAACATGTATTATAGCTTTTGACAGTGTGATGGGTCATCGGTTTAAGGATATATATCATATGTTGTTGGAAAGCTATTTACAAGCTTTACACATTGGCCAGTGCAAAAATTTATTGAACCATAAATAATTTTCAAAAAATAAGTCATTTTAGGTGTTATTTTAAAGTTAAAATTTACTATTTTTAAAATTTTATGCTATTTTTAAAATATTAAAGTTCTTATTGGAGTCATGAGAAAAGCTCGAAGCAATTTAAAAATCATTTACTATTTTTAATAAATTTATTAATTTGGAAAAGTTCATTATTTTGGGAAAGTTATGAATTTAAGATTTATGGCTTATATAAGACATATGAATGGGTTTTATAAACTAACTTTTTTAATCAATAATATCAATTTTCTCATTTTTAAAAACTTCTCTCATCGTAAATTCCAAGGCTATTTTTAAGATGAAGACATTGAAGTCTTTTTCTCCATGCATCCGTTGCATTAATGGGTATTAGAATGAGGTATTTCCTTACGGTCATGGTGTCTAATAATGGATTGAGCTGCAACATTTCTTCACATAATGCTCCTGGAAATACTTACATAATTGAAGCAAGTTCGAGATCTTTTATTAGAAATCCAGTCATTCAATGGAGTTGTAAGCATGGATTTCTTAGGTGATTGAAGCCATGGACTGCAAATATAATCACGATAATGAATAGCCATGACCATCGAAGGGGCTCACAATCAATCAGTTTATGTCCAGATACTTTTTGACCAATCGGATATTAAAGAAGAAAAAGTGGATTTACACAGATCAAAGAGTGTCTCTTGGGAATTCACCTATGGAAAAGAAGAGTGAACCTATCCAGATGAAGGAATATCTCTTGACAAATCTACTATCAAATTACTTGATGGATTCATTGATGGATTAACAAATGGTTTAGAAAAAGTTTCAATTGAACTAAAGCATTAGTTAACAGATGAATCAACAAAAAGATTGATGAATAGGCGGTGATTGATGATTTGGTGGCTAAGTAGATGAATATTGTTATGGTCATCTCAGAGTGTATAGATCCAAGGCTATAGTGATGACAAAAATACAATGACTAATGGACACTAATTAAGAATAAAAAAAGGAGTAATAATCCACACTGAAGTTAATCATTATTATAAAAGAGGTAAAGATCAATATGCTAGACACAAAGGATTGTAAAAAAAGTGATGCATTGTTTTTAAAAGTTTTATCTTATGAACAAATTTCTGATTTGATTTGTGGGCATTCACCACCAATTGCTGTCGAAGATGAAGAAGATGTGCTACAATGACGGGTTATCGCAATGGGTTATACCATTTTAAACTTGGGGGGACATAGTTAATTTATCTAGTGGTGGGTTCTTATGTAGGACAAAGTCAAAGACATGGACAGCTAGTATTGAAAGAAATCAAGTTAGAAAAGTTCAATCCAATGATTAAACATGCATTATAACTTTTGATAGTCATAACTTTATAACTACTTATGTGCTTTATGTATATGATATGTTATCAGAGAGCTATGGACAAGCTTTACATACTAGCTATTACTAATACAATTAGACCCTAAACAATTTTTCAATTTTTTTTTTAAAAAAAGGTTATAACTTTTAGTAAGTTATAGTTTTTGTTATTTTCAAAGTATTTTAGGGTTTAGAGAGTCATAGAATAGTTTAAAGTCTTTATTTGAATGATGATAAATACTTTAAGTCGATTTAGAAGTTATTTCTTATTTTTAGTAAATTTACTATTTTTAAAAAGTTTCTTATTTTAGGAAATTTATGAATTTAAGATTTAGGGCTTAATATAAATTATATCAAAAGATTTTTTTAACAAGTTTTTTATTATCAATAATATCTAATATTATTTATCACTTTTTAGATATTTCTCTTTCCTTGTGGATTTGAGGTTTATTTTTTAGAGAAGGTAATGATTCCTTCTCTTTCCCCTCACACACCTACATCAGTGATAGGATGATGTGCATCATTCCATTAGGATTTTTCAAGGAAGGAAGAGTGGCTTAGACCTAATGATAGCCCTAAGAGGTGATGTCGATGCCAATGGGTCCAAATGCAGCTATGTGCATGTGAAGGTTGCTATATATGCATCTAGTCCATTAGATCATATTTCTAATTATATATACAAGGAGTACTAACTCATGGAATCCACGTGTAGCAACCAAGGAGGGGATAGAGAGAAGGGAATGGAAGGTGACCTATGCTGATTGTTTTTCTTGCTAGGCTTATTTAAGTCCCCTAATTCACCTAATTTTTACCATGACATCATAACATTATCCAATGCAATAACACAAAGCACATTCATCTAGTCATCAAAATAGCCTCGCAGAACTTTTGTTAATTACAATTAGAAAAGAAGAGAGATCTATATAGGCTAAGCTATACACATCAAAAAAAGTGAAAGATAACCGGACATGGTGTAGTATAATCTCAACCATTCATTGGCCAAGCAAGTACATTTCTATAACGAAATTAGCATCTCTCAACCAATCTGTGAAGAGTATGTGTGAGGGCAAGAATGTCCGGAGCTACTTGTGGATGTATGGATTAATCTATTATTAAAATGAGATTTACTTTGCCACAGGCATATAAAAGTCTATTTACGCACCATGCATGTGTCAAAGGTATATACCATGCATGTGTCAAACGGCACATTGCCTCCCATGTAATCCATCCCACGTGATTGTCCTTGCTCAACCTAGACCCGACTGCAATCTGACTGGGAACCAAGGTCCGAGGAGGACTCAGGCGGATACCGGACAACTACTCGCACCCACGAGCACACGGAGTAAACTGTGTAGGGTCCACCGTGATTTATGATTTTTATCCACTCCGTCCATCCATTTTATCAGATAATTTTAGGAATTGATCCCAAAAGATTAACCATATCCAAAACTCAAGTGGACCACACCGAAGGAAACAGTGTCTACCGTTGAAAAATTATTGGGGGCCACTGAAGTTTTGGATCAAGCTGTTATTTGTGTTTTCCCTTCATTCATTTCCATGTGATCTTATGAACAGGTTGAATGACAAGTAAACTTCACCGTGGTCCCTAGAAAGGTTTCAACAGTGGAAATCATTATTCCCACTGTTTCCTGTGGTGTGGTCCACTTGAGCTGCTTCCATTTTGGACTCGACCCCTAAATTGATATGAAAAAATGGATTTATGGCATGGATAGACTACATACATTCAAGGTGGGCCCAACAGAGTTTACTCGGTACGCAATCAGATTTCGAGTATGAGACCCGGCAATGTCAAAATCTTATACGCGGGGAGACGGGTAGCTGAGGGACAACAAAAGTTTTAAATCAAGCTGATATTTGTGTTTTCCCTTCATTCATGTATTTCTAATATTATCAACGGGGTTGGAAGACAAATAAACATCACCGGACGCTTTAGAAAGTTTTCAACAGTTGAAATCAATACTTCTATTTTTTCCAGTGGTATGGTCCACTTGTGGTTTGTATATGCATCAATTTTGGTTTGAACCCATAAAATGATCTGAAAATACAAATGGACGGCGTGGATAAACCACATGCATTCGCGGTGGGCCCAACTGAGTTTACTCAGTACGATAAGAGCGTACTGAGTAACTCAGTACGCAATCCGATTTCGTGCAGGAGGCCAGACCCGTACTCGACCCGTTGAAGCACAACTGTGGTCTATGGGTCAAAAACCCGCGTAAATGTGAACAGGACCAGGATCACGAATATCCTATGATTTCTCCGCGAAACTCACCTTCCAAATCCCCCAACAGCAACCACCAAACGCCATAGAAAGCAGGAATCGGCACATTCTCGTTTCCAAATCGCAAACGCTTCAAATCCAAGGTATTCGAAAATCCATTCCGTTTCAATTCGGGTTTTTCTCTCACCTCTCCCAAATTTGTTGATCTTGATTTTCTTCATATCTCTCCGAAATTTCTCAGGGGCAAAAGGCGAATCCATCCGCTCAGAGTCATGGCGATCCCTTCCGAATTCGCCACCACCGTCTGCAGTCACTGGTAAGCGACCATTCTCTTGCGATATCTCTTAGCGATTATCTTGAATTCTGAGGTCTTGATGCCGTAGGGCTTCAGTAATTTCAAATCGTTCCTTTTATTTTCTTTTCTTTGTTTCCTTCTTCTTCTTTTGTAAATTCCTTTAGGTTTTTATTTTCATTTCATTTTTGAGTTGATTTTTCGTGAATTTGAAGGGTCGTTTAGATGCCTGTAAAATCCGTTAGTTATAAAGGGTTTACAGGTAAAAACATTACAGGGGTTGTTTGGATGCCGGCAATTTCATGTAAACCCTTTATAGGCTGTTTTGGCTTTTAAGAATCCTGGTATTTTTCTGTGTTTCAGATTACAGATAATCTGATTACAGGCCCAACAGTCTTTAAAAAAAAAAAAAAAAAACACTTTAAGAGAGGCTCGCGGCTAGCGGTCTCCTCCATCCTGGCTCCAACGTCTCTCTCTCTCTCTCTCTCTCTCTCTATCTCTCTCTCTCTCTCTCGTTTCTTTAATATATTTTGTTGATGGAAAGTTGAATTTTGGAGAGGCGATTGATATGGATTAAAGAGACTGCTGTGTTGTGATTTAGAGATTTTCATGCAATAGCAGAGGTGCACATGCGAGATCCAGGCCTTTATTCAGGTGTGACATGCCCCACGCGAAAGTCAGGTTGGTTCTGTTGTCCGGTCGGTATATTTGACGTACATGTGTATCTCCCCTTATTTGCAAACCAGCCTGATTTTTTGGCCGGGCCATGTCCGTGGTGGGACGCACCTCACTTTGAAATTGGAAATGTGTCTGGCAAATTACCATAGCATCTCTCATTGTTAAATAGCTGAGGGTTTAAAGAAAAGAAAAACATAGTTTTCCACGCTGTTGATCTGTGAACCATGCACTAGAAATATCTTTATTGCCTATGTCTTGTGGACCTCATATGTTTACAGCCACGGCCTGTGATTGAATGAGTTATATTCTGGCAATGTAGTTTTGGTGAGCAAATTAAGTAGTTTACTTCCCTTTCATTGCCGTGTGCAGTATTCTATACTTGCCATCTGTGTAACTTGAATACTAGCATGTGCGTCAATGTTAGACACGGTCAAATGTACCTGGGATTCGAGACTGTGGCTTTTAAATGCCAATTTCACTGACATGTCCATGTGAAAATAAGAAATTAAAACAAAAAATAAATAATTGCAATAAACCTAAAATCCAAGTACTCATGTGCAGATTAATATCCTCAAAACAAAAAGATTAAATAATAATAACTTAAACATAACTTTTGTTATATGAGTGGTATCCAAGTGTCAGGTATGTGGGTACGACACATGCTGACATGGCACAATTTCAAAAGAGTTCCTAGCTGTTGGTGATGATAATTACCGGTCTGTTAATATCTTAAAAAAAAAAAAAAAAAATCAAAATGTGTTTTCTTTGTGGGTAATAAATGTTTGTAGCTATTTATGATCAAATACAACCTCATGGATTTTCCAAAGGCTACCTCTGCTGATAGAAAATGAACTGGCTATAGAATGCCTTTATACTAAAGTAGCATTGTTTCTAGTTTACATCTTTTCATGGAATTTGAGGCATTTGCACGTAATTGACACTTATGTTATGATTTTAGTGAGAGAGATATACCAGCACCAAATATCAGTTTGCATTATGCACACTGCTCCCGCAATCTGGAAAAATGTACAATTTGTGGAGATATGGTTCCAAAAAAGCATGCCGAGGAACATTATTTAGAGACCCATGCTCCGGTATGTTGATCCTTTCCTGGATTCTTTGCAGTAGAGAATTTTTGTGGTGGGCATTCCTAAATTATTTTACATTATTTTCCCCCCTTGTTGATTGTGTTATTTTTATCAATTGAATTATTGCTTCTATATGCATAATATGTTAAGATTCCTTCTTTATACATAAAAACAACCAAGTTAGTACCATTTTGTTGATTTTGGACCTTGGTTCTTGTAAGTGATTTTTCCTTGGTTGAACAAGTGACCCTATGGTTGGACTTTTTGTTTAGTTCAATTGAAAGCTTTGAAAATGTTTGAGTTTATTGTTACCTTTTTATGTTGATATAGTATAACGTGTTATGGGAGTTGGTCCTTGATTTTTTAAAAATAACCTGTGGTTTAACTGTGACCCTATGGTTGGACTTTTTGTTTAGTTCAATTGAAAGCTTTGAAAATGTTTGAGTTTATTGTTACCTTTTTATGTTGATATAGTATAACGTGTTATGGGAGTTGGTCCTTGATTTTTTAAAAATAACCTGTGGTTTAACTGAGGATATGGTCCCCGACAGATTGGAATGGAAGAACATGATTCATGTTGCTGACCCTAATTAGTTAAGGCGTAGATGATTATGATGATGATAGGATCATGTGATACATGAACCTATTTGTTGGGAGAATTCTCCCTAGCATGTCTTGAAATACCATAACATAGTGATGATGATGTTTTTTATTTTTTGGAAGACACAGGGTGTCCCTGCCCCTTTTGAGGCGAGACTATTCCATGAGGATACATGCAATCACCCACTACCACATATAGTGATGATGATGTTGATGAGTGAATTTCTAAGGTTACTATTCATCATTAAAAGTTTGATTGCGAAAGTATCAAATATACTGAATTTTTGATATGCAATGGTGAAATGGAAATGATTGTAGCAAAGTTGGATGATGTTGTTTTTCTATGAGGTTTTTGGAAATGCAGAACTCATAAGGAAGGTGTACTTTTTTGGTCGAAGATTGTAAAGGGGAAAAGAAATTCTGATTTCAAGTTGTATTCACGATGGATGTTTGGTTGGGCCCCTTCACCCAGTCCGCATGTCTATATAGTTTAGTCCTAACTAACAAGCTCACAATATAGCATTTGCAGCCCTTTCCCATGATTTAGGGACACTTGAAATTATACCCAAGATATTCTGTAATGGTAATGGTTGCCGTAACGGCCACCATCATCACCTTTATGATATGGGCTGTAACGACAATAATGACCCCCGTAGCGGCCGTTACGGTCTCTTTTCTTTTTTATTGAAAAATAAAACTTGAAAAACTTGTATCGGCCTTATCATGGATCGTTACGGGGTTGTTACGGCCTTTATGAGTGGCATAACAAGTCGTTACAGGGGTCATAACCAGTGTTTTAAATAGCGGTAGCGTGTTGCGTAGCGTTCAACCCTCCGTAGCGTGTAGCGAAATAGCATAGCGTGTAGCGTAAGCTACATAATACTTTTATTTTTTAATTTAAATATATATAAAATAAATATTAAATTGTAAGAAAAAAGCAAAATATATAAATGTCACATTCTTCAAAATAAAAATCTCAAAGAATGCAAATCCACCCATTCACGCACCTTAGTGGGCCCCACGTGGGCCACACCATAGAAAACAATGCACATCCACCCCTTCATGCAACTCAGTGGGCCCCATGTGGGCCACACCATAGAAAACAATACACATCCACCCCTTCACGCACCTCAGTGGGCCCCATGTGGGCCACACCGTAGAAAACAATTCACATCCACCCCTTCACGCACCTCAGTGGGCCCCACGTGGGCCACACCATAGAAAATAATGCACATCCACCCCTTCACACACCTCGGTGGGCCCCATGTGGGCCATACCACAGAAAAAGAAATGAAAAAAAGTATAAAGAACAAAAAAACGACAGTAACCGGCATTTTAAAAGAGAAAAAATGAGAAAAAAACTCAAAATACCAAGTTATTTTCATTGTACAGCGAAAAAATTTTTAAAAAAAGGAATGACCGTACCTATTTTTGTCTCAAGATGAGACTGAATCAATGAAAACTGCAAAAGTTGAAGCTCCATAGCCGATTGCAACCAGAATAGGGGAAATTTGATTTCTCCATCATTTCTTCTCTATTGTTGATGAAACGACACCAAATGGAGCTCCTTGTAGTCTCCAACAATCTGCCAAAGAAGCCCCTTCGAAGGGCTTTTCGATTGCAAGATTGAAGAGTGGGGAGAGGAGCAGTGTCGGTTTGCGTCTGGAAGCCCTTTCGAGTAGGGTTTTTTTTTTTTTCAAAAAAAAAACTTAAGTGCTTGCTTGTGGTGTGAGTTCACCACTGTTTAATACAGTGAAAAAAAAAAAGCAGAACAGGTAGCACATGCTACCTGCGCTACACGCTACGCATCCGTAGCGTACGCTACGACCCCTGTAGCGTGTGCTACAGGGGATATACGCTATTGGCTGCGCCACGTAGCAATTTTGCTATGCTACGCTACGTAGCATACGCTACCGCTACACTATGCACGCTACTCACAACACTGGTTATAACAGCCTTTAAGGGTCTTCTTCTTCTTCTTCTTCTTCTTGTTTTTTTTTTTTTTGGTAACGGCTGTTATGACTTTTACCACCCCATAACATGTAACGGTTACCAATGTTATCTTTACGTAACAGCCTTTACAACACACCATGATTATGCCTACACTAAGATGCCTAGACATATTTCCATATGCTTAGCATACCGTTACTGACATGATAAAAATACTGATATTGATACCAGATACTTGTAGATACGTATGGGAAATGCTTTTTCGCTTTGATACTCATCTTAATTTTTTTGGTTAGGGTATCATATAAGACAACCATATAAAGAATTACCCTTTACACACACACAAGCAAAAAAAAGGAAAAAAAAAAAGGGCAAAAAGAAAAAGTGGAAACATCATGTGAGACTGAGAGGTAGTAAGGTTCCAGTAAGAGTGAAGCTCCCCAAACTCCTTCAGTGTCAGTGATTTCATTTGCTTATGTTCAAGTCGAATAAATATGCACTTATCCTTGAAACCAAGAAACATGTTTATAGGATGAGTGTAGCTGAAATGAGGATGTTGAGATGGGTGAGTGCAAAGATTAGGAAGGATAGTATTAGCAATGAATGATTCAAGGGAACTTAGGAGTCGTACCAATAGGTAATAAGACGAGGGGAAGTAGACTTGGATGGTTTGGTCATGTGCAATGGAGACCAAGAAATGCGCCGGTTAAAAGGAGTTGGTACAATTTGAAGGCTCTAAAAGGGCAAAGGGAAGGCCCAAAAGGATGTGGATAGCGGTAATGAGAAAAGACTTGATGACCCTATGGTCTAACTGAGGGTCTGGCCTCGGTAGAGTGGAATAGTAGAAAAGGATTCATGCAGCTGACCCCAATTAATTGGGATAAGGTGTAGAGGATGATGATGACGATGATCCTTGAAACCATGTCTAATCTCTTTTGAAAGAAACTATGTTCTCCTTTGAGGAGTCTTATTGTGAAACCAGTTTGGTTCCTCTTTGAGAGTCAGTTGTTGGGCAGCTTAGGCCTTGCCTTATTAGATATTGGTGGATAGCATTAAAAAAATGAAGAAAAAAAAAAAAAAAAAAAAAAAATGAAGAAGCCTTTTTTACATCCTTAGTCGCATGGAATCTGGGATTTTTTCTTCATAGATGACAGATCAATGGCCCAAGGAAGCCCCATCATGATGTCCCTATATCCCCAGTCTCCAGACATGTATGTTCCTTGATGCCTCCTCATTTTGTCAGTTTCAAAGGGTCTTAGCTTTTCCTTTTCCCCATCTCAAGGTGTTCTCTTATATAGAAGCTTCTATCGCTACCTGTCATAATATATTAATCTGTGCAATGTTTATGTATGTTGGTTTATCCTATGCTTCTACATTGATTCATCTTCACTAGTAAACGTGAGCCTTGTTTTATTGCAAGACAAACTTTTTTTAGAATTGTAAAGTGTTGAGCACTAATTCTAGTACAAAGAAGCTTTTGCTCCTTTCGGCAGTTTTTCTGCCCTTTAATAAAGTCACTTATCTTTCAAAAATAAAAAAATAAAAATTTCCAGTTTAAAGAATCTACTTTTTTGTAATTATTATTTAATAACCAACAATATTTAGTTATAAGAAAGTAGGAAAAACCAACTGCAACATTTGTCATCTTGGTTCTGTCAGTAGTAACTGGTTGGCAATGATGAGGATGACAGAGATATCATGTGAGACAAGCATATCGGCTGTAACTTCGAGCTTGTCTTTTTAACCACAAAATCTCGAGTTTTCGGAGTTCTCAACAATTTGCACATTTTGACCTCTAGGGATTGGGAAATGTCCCTAATATTTATTGTTTTAGTTTTCGGATATACTTTCAAGATGAGTGCTGGCATCCCATGGTGCTACTGTGTCAGTTCAATCATACGATGAATTTGATTTTTAAGCTTGGATGATATAGATGAGATTACACATTTTCACAACCTTGATTCTGTTGTGGTACCTTAGGAAAAGGAGCATGTGTCTCATCATCAGTTTGTCATGCTCATTGAGCATTGTTGTTGGTTGTTTTGTACTTGTGCTTGTGCATATGTATGTTTGACTTTACTTTTTTTTTTAAAAAATATAGTACAGAATACTTATGCAAATGAATAATGAATATACACATTACTGATCACTAAAAGGCAACAGCACCACATGTGGTGCCGTACCATCTTCCCTGCCAACATGCCACTAGAGGGACAACTGTACCATGAAAATAGTGGGCTCCAGTTCCACTATGAAGATCACCTGTCAAAAAGTTCAGGCCTGTCTGCTCATCAGATGGGTCACACCATTGGAATTAATGGACATCTGATGGCCTGACTTCACATACAGGTGTGGTCCACCATGTGAGTGGATCAGCCTGATTTCTGAGAAGTGACCTTCAGGGTGATGCCTTCCATTTTCATGATAGTAATGTCCTACCCAAGTGGCATGCCAGTGAGAAAGACTGTATGGCACCACAAGCTGTGATGCTGTTGCCTCAGGCAGACAGTTTGTCCACAACCCCAAGTGTAGGGTCGCGATGTAGTAATAATCTCGGTAAGACTGAGGTCAAATCTACAGGGACTGAACCTTATACGTAATCTGAAAGTAACTAAAACTAGAACTAAAAGAAGATGGAAACCTAATTCTAAAATAATTGAGAGAGTAATGGTGAATTAAACAATTAGAACTAATAAAATTAAAGGTGGGAACTAGGGTGCCAAGGATCCACTAGTAGCAATTGGGAAGCTACCTTTTATTGATTCAAGGACACAACTGGAATCAGAGTCCTATCCTATCCAATTGGTAAGAAGAGATTTGTCAGATCTCTGAACTTCTCATGGATCTAATCATCAATAGATGAGAGTGGTGAAGATTTGGAAGTGATTCCGTCACCAAACCATGCCCAGGAGACAATGGCAAACACAACAATTTACCAATCTCACAGCCAATCATAAGAGAATTGAGAAGATTAGGAGGATTCCAACACCCAACCATGCCCATGAGACAATGGTGAACAACGGGATTGCCTAATTTCACAATTTCAATACATGAAAAGAGAATATCTCAAGCTACCGCAGATCTATTGTAATTTGAGTCACAACAAACTATTAAAACTAAAAATATTCCTCAATAATCAAACTAGAATCCATTAGGTTTAACCAGACATGAATCAAAACAAAACCAACATCCTAATCACGCTACAAGCTTCACCTCTTGCCCTAGCAAAGAGGTTTAGCTCATCATAGACATGATGAAACCAAAATCTCAGGAAAGCATAAAAGGAAAAAATGAAGAAGGAGAACTCGTTGCCGGCCCGCTCCACGCCTCCACGGCTGCTCATGTCCAAGGATGCCTTCACACTCTCTCTCCCCCTCTTTTATAGCAAAGAGTAGTCGGTGCTAGATGGTGGAAGTTGGTGGCTGGGAGTTGTCACAGTAAGAAAATACAAATAGAGTCACGTTTGGTGTAGATTTTTGGGATGGAGGTCATCCCATCCTCTGTTTGGCCTTCATGGTGATTGTCGTGGCCCTCTTCTCTCTCTTCTGGACGGTCCAGATCTTACATCCGACCACGATCTTGATCGTAGAACGGCCCACGAAGGGCCGATTTTTTCGGACGCAAGCCATGCAAAATCTCTTGCGTTGAGATGCTCGGTGGGCCCCACAGTGATGTTTTTGGTGAAATCCACCCCATCCATTGAATTCTTTGTGAAAAACCAGTTGGGGAGGGGTGGTTTTGGTCGAGTTTGGTGCGACCCACTGTATCAAATCGTCCTGCCGTTCATCCTGCGTTTGACGGTGATCTACGTGTGTTCACATGCATGGAAGCAAAAGGTCAGCATGGCTAGGGTCGTGGCCACCCCTTGGAGAGACTGGACAGCTCAGATCGTCCATCAGGACGATGGTGGAGGCCCACTACATGTCACAACGTCTAGATGTGCAGATACTTTGTGTTTTCGCGATTTGGCTCAGGTCAATGACCTTTGACCGAGATTTTTGGTGCAGTGCACCTCCTGTACACGTGTGTTGTGCACACTCATTCCATGTAAGTGGGTCCCATCGTGATGTTTCGAGAAATCTACTCCGTCCATATGTTTTTCCACCTCATTTAAGGGGTTGAGACCAAAATCGAAGCATATTCAGATATTGGGTGGGCCTCAAATCATTGTTTTATGGGTTGATCTGTCTGTTGGGCCACTTTCATAAGGATCCAATGGCTGAAATTTGATGTGTATGGTTAATTTAGGGTCCTCAGTCCAGATATAAAGTTTCGAGCCAAACGGATGGTGGGAACCTTGTGATCTTGCATTCAGGACGACTTTTAGGCCTCTTGGACTTCAATTGCTTAATTTTCTCGGATTTTTGGCGTGTAATTTCTTCGATCTTGGTCCCCTAAGATCCGTTCCTTGCCTTGGTGATTTCTGAGCATTAAATCTATGCTTTTAGTAACCTTTTTCAGTCCAAGCTCCCAATTCACCTTGCAACACAAACATGATTAAAATAGGACGTTAAACAGTATCACGTTCGTAAAATCAGGTAATAACTGGGGTCTAATATGCAATATTTGACCCTCAACACAGTTCTCTTTAGATGTCTTCGATTCATATAAACTGCAAGTCATTGACTAATGTGCTTCTGTTACTATCTGTGTGGTGCAGCTGCTACCATGTATTCACCAGAATTAGCTGTGGAGAGGTGGAGAAACCTTGACTTACTAATTCTGCTTTGCATACATCACATTATATGATCGCAGAGTATAGACGTGCTGCATTGTTCTAAAATTGCATATTGAATTCAAGGAGAAGTCGCTACTTTTGTGTTGTGGTTTGCATCTTTATATTAACAATATTGGTTTTTATTTTTCTTATATTACGCTAGTCTTTAATCAATCAAAACCTGATCTTCTGTAGAGATTTTATTTTATTTTTAGTTTTTCTTATGTGTAATTCTTTAGAGATGATTGGTGTTAGTGAAGAGTAAGTATCCACAACTTGATGGAAGTGTGATGCATTAAGGTTCTATGTGTAGAATTATATAAGAACTAGATGATCCTTGACCCAAGGATGTGTATAGATCCTGAGGCCTTGTATACAAATGGGGTCCATGGTCTAGTAATCTAGACTGCTGATTTGAGCGCGCTATCGTTGATAGTCAATGCCCCCAAAAATCTCCCAGATTAAAAGGTCTTAGCCATCCAATCCTTGCACTTCTTCACATTGAATTTGGATCTTGCTGCCTTTCTCTTAATTACTAATTATCAGTCTGCCAATCGAAGGTTTAAGATTGCCCTGTCATGGAGATTGTCTTTTTTTTTTTTTTTGGCATGGTCTATGCACAGTGAGGCCTATGAGATTGTTATTTTCAATTACAAACCATGTGCCCTGCTTATACAAGCTCGAGGACCCTTCCAACTTTACGGAGCCGCTCCTCTTCCATCTCCGTGAGGGAGTCACAGGTGTGGAAGTGGGAGCGATTTGGGAGGCTTTCAGTTAGATCCTTCTACGAGGTTATTCACTCCTGGGGAGAGGTCACTGGGAGTCCCAATTGAGTTCATTTACTCTTATGGAGGGCTCCCTAAGGTGATGGCTTTCACCTGGCTGGTTGGAAAGAGTGGGGTCCTCATGATGGACAACCTATAGAAAAGGCACGGGATTATTCCCAATGTTTGCATTATCTGTTTATGGGATGCAGAATCCATTGGCCATCTATTTTTCTGCTGTGCATTTTGCAAATTCTAGGATCAGTTCTTACGCCTATTCAGTATCATTGGCTGATGCCTGGATCAATTGGGAACATGTTTCTTTGTTGGCATGGGGGACGTGCTGATCGTGAAGGGAGGAAACTGTGGAAGATCTCTCTCCTTGCCGGTCTTTGGGCTATTTGGGTGGAAGGAAATGATAGATGCTTAACAGGTGCTTTTGCAATCATAGTAAGGGGGTCTCAGATGTTTGTGGAAGGGTTAAATTGGATGTAATAGAGTGGGCCTGGAATATAAAGGCTTTTGTGGATTGCACTTTGTCATCCTCTTCTTGGGCTGCCTTGTAATTTAGTGAAGCTTTTGCCTCTTTTTAAAATAAAGTTATTACCTCTCAAAAAAAAAAAAAAAAAAACAAAAAACAAAAAACAAAAAAAAAGGGAAAAAAAAAAGGAAAAAAAGAAATGATGGATGCTTTTGTAACATGTGCAAGTTGCCAGATGTGGGTTTTAGAGGGGCAAGATTGGATGTAATGTGTTGGGCTGTCTATTAATTCCCTTGCTAATTGTGCTTTAGCCTCTTTGGTTGTTTGGTTTTGAGGTTGTAATTGTGGTGTAGATATCTCATTTATGCCTTTATCAATAAAATAGTTACCTTAAAAGAAAAATCCTCAAAGTTATATGCTGATGTATGATTCCATATCAACTCACCATGCACATTGATGAGATTTGGTTTTGGTAGTGATACCAAAGATGGATATGTTTTTATATGATGTGGGTAATCGAATTGTTACAAGGGCAGGTAGCTTGTTCACTTTGCAGTGAGACCATACAGCGTGAACTTTTGGCTCTACATAAAGGTGAAACCTGCCCCCAAAGGATTGTTACATGCGAATATTGTGAGTTCCCGCTGCCTGCTGTTGATCTCTGTATGCATCAGGTAGTAAATGTTGACAATTCTTTGCTTGAGCATAATTCTTCTATGGGATAATTTGCTGTTATTTTCTCAAGTAATTCTCTATTGCTTTGTAATTTCAGGACGTGTGTGGGAATCGGACTGATTATTGTGATCTTTGTAACAAATATATTCGGCGGCGTGAGAGGAATGAACATGACCTACAGCTGCATACTAGCATGGATAGTATTGCAGAGTCTTCCAGGTATGTCCATTTTGCAATCTTCCCAAGTTGCAAATTTTAAAAGAGGTTTGTTGGAGATGCTCACGACCGTTATATCTCCAGCATCTCCACCAAACACGGGCTGGATTTCTATTTAAATTGGAACAATTGATCTGATGGTCCACCATTTAAACAAGTCATAGCAGAAATTGATGGTGATTTGCAATCATAGCCATTTGACCATTGTAATTTTTACCCATTGAAAGATGACAAATGCCCATCTTTTCTCAAAATTTTCTCAAGAGTCCATTCATATACCACTAGTACAATGATTAAGATAATTTCGTTAATGTGAGTTTTGAGTTAGGTGGGCCACTAGATTAATGGTTTAAATTGAACATAAGCATGACCATGTGTACGAATGAGACACTAGAGGTGAGCAAGCCTCCATTTTCAAAAAGGCTTGCTGGCCTCTCTAGCAAATCTAATTTCAAAATGGATTCTTGTTTCTTCCTTAAGATCTTTTATCGTCTTTCGAAATTTCTAATGAATTTATCATGAAGTGTGCTTTACCACTGACTCAACATTGGATTGGATTATTTGTAATGGGTTTCAGGAATACATGGTTTGACCTGGTATGGGATATGAATATTGGACAAATCATTACTATTTGACCCCCTCTTTGAGATCTAAATGCTCCACAGATAGGCATTCATAGTATCATGTGTCTATTGTCTTTCAGAGCTATTGTCATGCATTTATGGTAGCATTAGAAATAATGGTAAATTACATCACAAACTATACAAAATATCTATTATTAGCTAATTGAGTTGAAGCAAATTTATTGTCAAATCTATATTGCAATGATTTAAATGGTAAATAGTGGATAACATAGCATTCATCCCTTTAAAGCATGACATTAGCTGCATAGCATGTTGCGTAAGCTTAACACTACTTCTAGATTTCAATTAAAATAATAGGAAAAATAGAGCAAATAGTAAATAAAGATAGAACCAGCGTTCAAAATATTGGTATCGCATTACGTATTGCACCCTTGGGATACGGATACGTATCGGTTATTGCATGGGATATATCGGTTGTATCATGTAATGCTTTGTTGTTGTTTGAAACATGAGGAAACATTGAGAAATTGGTCGAATTTTTCAATGAAACTTCAATGATTGTTAAAAAAAGACATCAATAAACACTTATAAAAAATAAAAATAAAAAAATAATAAAAAGTGCACATAATAGGTTTTCTTTGTATGGGGTCCTAATCTATGCGTTGTCTAATTGAATTGAAGTAAGTATATTCAAAGTTTATTAATATAATTTATAAATGTAAGAAGACGTACGGAAACACAAGCAATGCATTCAAAAGCAAAAGAAGAATCACTAGATTAGATTACATACATGCTTGATTTTATGTTTGGATACAGATTGCAACCGATTTGCGAGAAATTGAATTTTTATTTTTATTTTTTTCAATTTTCTGCAACTCGGCCCATCTCCTCTAAATCCCAAAATCGAAGATCCCAAAATCCATAATTTTTCATGCAAAACATGAAAAATTATGGATTTGTAACAATTTGACACTGATTTAACATGATTTATAGAAAAAAAAAATGATCGAAAATTGAAAATGCTCATCAGATCGAACATGTGGGATATATCATCCCACTAGTGCATTTCATATCGCACATGTTGGATACAAGATACATCGTGGGATATATCGGCAGATATCATCGATACTTAAAACACTAGATAAAACTGATTTAATATTGTTTATCATATTATTTGACTGAAATCATTGATAACATTAACTGATTTTACTATTTTTAATGAAAATAAGAAAGTACAACATATAATTGAAAAAGCTGATTTTTACTGTTTTAGCAGGGTTTGAACCCTAGGTCAATGGAAGATGGAGTGTGTTTCAACACTGAGATCTCGGGTTTGAGGCTTTGAGCTCAGCTTACCTACAAAAATAGAATAAAATAAAATAAAATAAAATCTGTTTCTATGAAAATAGTGTATAGTTTATGTACCGCTACATAGCGTGTAGACTGTAGCATACGCTACTTAGCATGTAGCATACGCTACATGCAACTTGCGCTATTTTCTCGTGCTACGTTGCACGATGGCTGCACTGCATTCAAGTACAGGACATGCTGCTCAGTGTACGCTATTTATAAAGGACTGCTATATCAAACTCTGCAAATATTTGCTTGAGGCTTTTAAGGAGGCAAGCACACTGTGGGTATTTCATTGCAAATGGGAATTGGGGAAGTTGGAATCTGGTGGTTTTGAGGATACTGGATTCCCTGGAACGTTAGCTTGGTCAGGTGCAAGAGATGACACCTTGGTCTAGTGAGGAAGCAATTAGGCTGAGAATCATGAAGGGAAAATTTTGCGGTCATGGATAGAGAAATTTCAAGGATCGGAGAAGATACCTAGCAGTTATTTGATGGGTAGGTTTTCTTAAGTAGTTTCGTTGTGGCTGGCGGTGCAAAAATGTGTTAACAACTGCCAGAAGGATGCATTGTAGTATGAGTCGAGATACTTGAAGATGGGTATTTTCCTTGTTCAAACTGTAGTTGCACGGAGCATGAAGCGAAGCGGCAACAGATTTGGGTGTGGAAGTGGGGAACATCTGTTGGTAAATAAGTATATAAGTATGAAACAGGAGCAGGAGCGAGAGTCCGAAGCGCGATTTGAAGCAGGAGTGGCTCCTAGTCAGAAGGAACCTGCAACTAAGGTTTGAATGCAACTAGGAGGGTCATTTGCTGTCAATGGTGCATTATCTGCATCTTTTTGTCCTCCTATTATAGAGGGCAAATTGTAACTTGTGTTAGAGGAATTACCATGATTAGTGCTTCCCATCTTTTGTGACCATTTGAAAGGCTATTTGGTTGTGATGTTGAGGGAGTGACATGGGTTGCTGGTATCATGTGACCCTCCCTCCCCATGTGGAGATATTGGGTGAAGTAAAGTTTTTTCCCCCCTTTTCATTTTTAATTTTCTTTTGTGATACATTAGAGTTGAAAAGGCTAAGGATGGTGTATTGAGATCTCGACTTTGATCTATTGCAAGTATGTTGAAATCTCATCTATCTTGCATCTAATGTTGAATAGAATTTTGTTATTGATTGAGAGAGAGAGAGAGAGAGAGAGAGAGAGAGAGAGAGAGAGAGAGAGAGAGAGAGAGAGAGAGAGAGAGATTTCACCAATTAATGGTGATTAGGAAATTGGGTTATTAGGTTTATCAAAGATTCTTGACAGACCTCTTATAGTACTATGGGGGAAGCTGTGGATTTAGTGATGTAGATTGGGACTAAGAGAGGGCACTTTGGTTGAAGGTGGGAGATGAGAACATGAAATTCTTTCATGCCTTGGCTAGGGCTCGACCACGAATGATGATAAAGCTAGAGTGTGCGCATCGATAGTAAAATTCTACAAGGAGGTTCTATTTAGGGAAGAATGGGAGAGACCTACACTCGACAATCATCCTTTTCATTCTACTTCTAGGGAGGCGGCCGAGTTGTTAGTGAAAGCTTTTTCAGAAAAGGAAATAGAGGAAGTAGTTTCTGAATTGGGGAGTAATTAAGCCCCAGGTCTGGATGGTTTCCTGATTGTGTTCTATTAAAAGTTTTGGGAATTAGCAAAGGAAGACGTGATCAATTATATAAATAAATTCTATGAGAAATGTTTTCTAGTAGTGGAATTAAGGACCACGATCATTGTGCTTATTCAGAAAAAGAAGGGGTGGAAAGCTTGAGGGATTTTAGGCTCATCAATCTTTTGGAGGGTCCCTATAAGATATTGGCAAATATGTTCGCCTCCAAATTTCGAGCTGTTATCGGAGAAGTGATCTCCAAGGCGCAAGGGGCCTTTGTAGTTGGAAGCAGTGTTTACTGTATCGGTATCGTGTTACATATCGCACCCTTGGGATATGAATACGTATCGGTTATGGTATGGGATATATCAATTGTATCGGGGAGTTTGTTGCACTTTTTGGTGAACATGGGGAAACATTGGGAAATTGGTCGAAATTTTTAATGAAACTTTAGGGATTGTTGAAAAGGACATTAATACACACTTGTAAATCATAACATAGCAAAAAGCAAGTACACATAATAGGTTTCCCTTATATAAAATCCTAAGGTATGTGTTGTTTGATTGGACTGATTCAAGTATATTCAAAATCTATTCATTTAATGTATAAATGTAAGAAGACATGTATGGAAACACAAGCAATACATTCAAAAGCAAAAGAAGTATAAAACTATAATTATTTTTTAATAATTTTAACTAAAAGATATATTTATTTATTTTCTAAAAAAAAATAAAATCCAAAACTACATGAACTAGTAGATCAGGCCTTATACATGTTTGATTTCGTGTTTGGACAGTAAGATTGCAACCAATTTGAGAGAAATTGTAGAAATTTTGAAAATTTTCCATTTTCCCCCAAATCGGACCACCTACCCCCAAATCCTAAAATTAGAATGTAATGATGACTTCATCAAACACTCGCACATACTCTAAAATTGGGCCCAATTGACCAATGATAGAAGTGGAATTTCGAAAATAAATATATATATTTTAATATTATAACTATTTTTTAATAAACTACATGAAGCAGTAGATTAGGCCTCATACATGTTTGGTTTCTTGTTTGGACAATTAGATTACAATAAATTTTGGGTGATTGTGGAAATTTCGATTTTTCTCCAAATTTTCCCAAAATTAGATCACCTATTCCCAAATCTTGAAATCAAAGGTTCAAATCCTAGATTTTTTAATGCAAGATATAAAGAATAAATCATCTAACCTTTTGAAACTGATTTGATATGATTTAAACAAAAAAAGGATAAAAATGCAAAAATACTCACCAAATTAGAACTGGCTCCAAATCCTCTTTGATTTTGATTTCGGTTTGAAAACTTTGTTTTTCTTCTAAAAGATTCAAGAGGATGGACTGAAATTCACCCTAGAGATATTTAAAAGAGGGAAGAAAGAAGGAAAATGAAGAAAAACAACATCACACTCCCTAACAATACGACGATATTTGTTGATATTGACAAATATCTTTGATACATGGGAAAATTACAAAAGAGCTTGTACTGATATTTTGTGATATATCACAATATCATGTGATGCATTGTGATACATTGGATTTTTGAAACTCCAACAAGGTTTCATATCACGATACATTGGATTTTTGATACATGGTAAAATTACAAAAGAGCTTGACTTATATTTTGTGATATATCACGATACCACGTGATGCACTGTGATACATTGGATTTTTGATACTCTAACAAGGTTTCATATCATCGAGCTACAATATTGATAATATCGACTGATATTATTGGTATTGCAAACAATGGTTGGAAGGCAGATAGTGGACAATGCGTTGATTGTAGCTCATACATTTATTGATTCTTGTAATTGAGAAGCATGAAGGGGGTTATTTGCCAATTGGATATTGAAAAGCTTATGATCACGTGGATTGGGATTTTTATAGTATATGTTGGGCCGATTAGGTTGAGGGTAGAAATGGCGGTCTTGGATTCATATTTATGTTAAATCGGCAAAATTTTTGGTTTTAGTAAATGGCTTTCCGAATGGCTATTTTCAAGCTTTAAGGGGGTTGCAACAAGGGGATCCACTTTTGCCATTTTTGTTTGTGGTGGTAATAGAGGCCTTAAGCAGGATGATTGATAGAGGAGCAACGACTGTATTGGCAAAAGGCGTAAAGGTTGATAATTCATAGTTTTAGATATTACATTTACGGTATGTGGATGACATATTGCTTTTATGCGAGGCCTGTGAATCAAAGGTAGATAATCTTTGAATGATTATAGTATGTTTTGAGGTAATATCGAGGTTAAAGGTAAATATTAGTAAAAGTGAACTATTTGGGGTGGGTATATTAAGGGAAGAGGTATTCATCTTTGTTAGGATTTTTGGAAGTAGGGAGAGCTCTTTTCTGTCTACATACCTTTGGTTGCTATTATGTATTGGGAAGCCGGCTAAACATTTATAGGATAAAGTGATAGAAAGGTTTGGAAGGAAGTTAATAAGTTGGTAGAAAAGGCACTCGGAAGACTAAAGTTAATTAAGGCGGCAATGTCTAACTTACTGGTTTATTTCATGTCCACTTTTAAGTGTCTGAAAACAATATTGGATAAGTTGGAAAACATTAGGCAGGATTTTTTGTCGAAGGGGGCGGAAGAAAAGGGTAAGTTTCATCTTATGAAGTAGGAGGAAGTGTTCACATCCCCAAGTGTAGGGTCGCGATGTAGTAATAACTCGGTGAGACCAAGGTCGAATCCACAGGGACTAAACTTGTACGTATTCTGAAAATAACTAGAACTGGAACTAGAAGAAGATCAAACTCTAAATCTGGGATAAAAGGGAGTAATTGTGAATAATGTTGATTAAAACTATCAATTGAAAGGTGGGAACTAGGGTGCCAAGGATCCACTTGTAGCTATCAAGATGCTACCTTACTTGATTCAAGAAACAGAATTGGAATTGAAGTCCTATCCTATTTAATTGGAAGATAAAACAATTAAATCAAATTTCTGAACTTTTCATTGATCTAGCCACACATGAAAGAGTATTGTGATGATTGGAAGGAATTCCATCACCCTACCATGCCTAGGAGACAATGGTGAACAACAGGATTTACCAATCTCACAATCTCAAAACGGGAAAAGAAGATATTCAAAGCTATCACAACATCTATTGTAATTCGAGTTACAATAAATCATAGAAAACTGAAAATATTCCTTTAATATCAAACTAGAAATCAAGAAGGTTCAACAAGAACAAGAATCAAAGCAAGAAAATCATTCCAACATGCTACAAGCTTCACCTCTTAGCCCTAACTAAGAGGTTTAGCCAACCATAGACATGATTGGATCTAAAACCCTAAAAGAAAACATTAAAAATATAAAAGGGAAGAAGAAAAACTCTTGGGAGGTTGCTCCACCCTTTGGCTCTGCTTTTTAAAACCTAATTCTTGTTTAGAAGTCCTTGGAAAACCCATATTTATAGCCTTGTCCGTCTAATTTCGAAAAACTGCCTCAAATTTACGTAGTCCGACTAACTTTGCGTAACGCCTTCGATGTCATCGAATAACTTTCACTGTCATCGAACGTAACTTGAATCTAGTAGTTGCGCCTTTTTGCACTGCGTAACGCCCTTCACACTGTGTAACTCTTCATGTCATCGTACGTACCTTCGATGCCATCAAACTTATGATGCGGACATTAGTGGTGCACTCTTTAGAGTGTACTAGATGAGGAGGCGTCACTGACAAAGTACTGGAGTGGAGGAGTTGATGTGGATGGATGTTAGGTCCATTAGACCCATTTTCTGATGTACTACGAGTGCAGGAGCAACATGACCATAGCCTGACAATAGATACATGGATCGGACACCCTACCACACAAGTGTTTTAGTTTTAGGCATTTTTGTTCTTTTTCTTATTTCAGAGGCTTTATTGCACTTTCTTTACTTTTCGTCTTTTTTTAAAAAAAATTTATAATTTTCTTGTTTTCAGGTACTTTAGTGCACTTTTGCTTTTTTCATAACTTATATATACGTTGTGAGAAACCCTATTTTGATTATTATTGAATGAATAGAAATTCGTCTCTTTTCTTCCTCTTTATTCAAGAGATTAGGGTTTCAGGATTAGCCCTTGGGTGTTGAGGATTCCACCCCGATTTCAGATTTCCTTCTTTTTAGATATTCGAGGTGCAACAAAAGGTAAGAATCATCCTCTTTCTTTTCTTTTGACGACAAAAGGACCTGTACCTTCTTCGTCTCGAACCCTTCATTCTTCACCCATTTTGTTCCTCTCTTAATATTCCCTTTCTATTTTGAACGGAAAAGGGGAATGGTTAGTCAATAGGATCAGATCCAAACTTGACTGTGGATTGACTTATGTTAGATCTGAAATATCCTCATATCCCTAGGTCCTCCATTTTTACTGTTTACGCGATTTTATGCTAAGGGGCATGATCCTAACGGAATGACCTCATTTTTGTTTTGAAATTTACTTAATTCCTTTGACTGGAAACGGTTAGTTAATTGGTGTATTTATTTGAACATTCTTTAACCTGATTATACATGCATCTAGGATTAGGTCATCATATGTCTTTGCATCAAACTTCCTTCGATGAATCGAGAATGTGTCCAGAGTATTCCAGCTAATTGTTCAAAATATCCACAAAAATCTCGATGTCATCGAACGGGTCTTCGAGTAATCGAACAGGGCTTCGATGTCATCGAGAATTGTATCCAATTTGTCCAGCGACCAACTTGATTTTCATGTAATGCTTCGATATCATCGAACACTAGCTTCGATGTCATCGAACGGCGGTCGATGACATAGTGTGAATTTCTGCACTTTGCACTTTCAACTTCCTTCTCCACTTAGTTTCCTTGGATCTTGGAGTCTTGAAATCTTCAATCTTGGTCTCCTAAGACCCATCCCTTGCCTTGGTGATTCTTGAGCATCAAATTCATGCTTTTAACATTCTTTTCAATCCAAGCTCTTAAACTTATCTCACAATATAAACATGTATCAAATATACCCATCAAGCTTTATCATGTTCATAAAACCAAGATATAAATAGGGGGAAATATGCAATATTTGACACTCAACAGGAAGTATGTAAGCCATGGGATCATGGGGGAGCCAGTTTAAGACTCTAAGGTGTTTGGTAGAGATGAATTCAACAGTATTGGGTAAATGGGTTTGGAGGTTTGGTGTGGAAGAGGGTAGTTTATGGAAAGAAGTGGTGGGGAGGAAGTATGGGCTAGAAGCTTTGTTTGAATTATCTCCGATATTATCATTATCTCCAACTTGACGATACTAATATCACTGGTAGCGATACCAATAACACTGATAGTATTGGAAATCCAAGCATCAACAATGTATCACTAACTATCGCCAACGTATTGACATCACCAATATTTTCAAGTGTGTAAATTCCAGGCATCGCTTGTTTTGCCAATGTATCGATATCACCAATATTTTTTACTATGTAAATTCTAGGTGATGCTTGTATCACAAGTGTATCGGCGATATTTCAATAATATCGCCAATGTAGAGATATCACAAAAAGTTTGTTTATTAAAAAAATTCTATTTCAGTTTTTTATGAGCACATTGTTCAATGCATTTTTCAATTCGTTGTTGCTAATATTGATAATATCTCAATATTATCGTTATCGCAACATGCGCAATATCGAGACCACAATCTTTCGTTTCCTTTCCAGTTGTTGACGATTTCTTGGGAAAATATCATGAGTTGTCGATATTTTGCAATATCGATGGATGTTTGGATGGATGATTTGATGGTTAGATGGGATGGTTAGATTGTTTCTTACAACAACACATGCTTTAAAGCCCCCATTAAATGGAAACTTATTGTGTATACATTCTTTTTGCAATTTCTTTATTCCTAAATATGCAAATATGTGTATTTTAGCATCTCCCGAAGTTTCACTGAAAATTCTACCGTTTTTCCCATTTTTTCCTGAATTTCTGGTTATCAGCAATATTATCGACGATATCGATATTGTTTTTGTATCCCCATCTAGCGAAACTTGTAGCGATAACACCGGCTACAAGAAGGAAATAAGTCTTTCATCGTTGTTGTATAGGGCATTGTTTATTTGGAAATGGGTGGCCTTGCTAAAAAAAAAAAAAAGGTTTGTGAAGGGGTGGATTTGTCCTTTGTAAATGATGAGGAGATTAGATCTTGGGAGAATGCATGGTTAGGGGAGCAAAAGTTGAGAAAGATATTCCCCCGCTTGGCAGGGATTTTGTTTGAGGCAAATAAAATGGTGGCAAATTGCTCTTCTTTTTGAGGAGAAGTCATTTGGGCTCCTCCCTGTAGGAGAAATTTGGATGATGTAGAGCTAGAGGAGTTGTTGAAATTGTTGGATGTGTTGAGTAAGGTACACCCTATGGTCTTAGAAAGGGATTCAATGATTTGGTTAGAAGAAAAGTATGGCTAGTTTTGAGTAAAATCCTTTTATTGAATGTTTAGTGGCGGGCCAAATGTTAATGGGGTCAGTTATACAACTCATGCATGGCGTGATATGGTGCTCCAACAAAGGCGGCCACTCCAGCTTGTCTAGTGGGTACAAACAAAGTGCTTACAGTTGACAATTTACGCAAGAGGAAGATGATTCTCTGGAATGTGTTTAATGTGCTATTAGGATGAGGAATCGGTTGATCATCTCTTCATCCATTGTTTATTTGCAAGAAAGATGTGGGAGGCTTCTTTATCTTGTTTGGTATTGAGTGGATTTTGCCAGGGACCATCAACTCTTTCTTCTTGTCTTAGCATGGTGGCGGCAAAGGAAAGACAGTGAAGAAAGTTTGGTGTCATGTCTACTAGCTGGAATTTGGAAAGGAATAATTGTTAATTTAGGAATCTGAAAGGAGAAAGGTTTTCAAATTGGCTAAAGTGCATGTTAGCGAATGGGTGATTGAATCAAAGGCCTATTGCTTCTGCTCATTTTCCTGATAGTTGGTTAGATATGTAGATTGTATTTTCTTTTAAGTCTCTCTTTTTCTTTCTTCTTTTCTTTTTTTCTTTTTTTCTTTCTTTGTTTTTTTTTTTTTTTTTTTTTAATTATAATTTTCCTCGTTATAATACTTCAAGATTTGGCCCATTTTCAATAAAATCATCGCCAGTTCAAAAAAATAAAATAAATAAATAAATAATCGAGGGAGGGATAGATCCAAGCAAGATGGTTGTTTAATATGATGTGGAGATGTGGAGCGTGCTAGAGCAATATGAAGAAGTTGAACTCAATTTGCAAATATAGGAATACACACCACTTCTGAAGATAAATTCCTCTGACTACTCAATAAACTTGATTTGCAATAGTAAATAGAAGCAAGGATAAATATGTGGAGTCACAGGCTCACCATCAAAAGGATAAATAAAAAGAAAAAGAAAAAGCAAACAGAATCACAGCAGATGGATCTAGAGGCATCTCATCATTAGGTCATAGAAGAATCTCTTAGGTTTGTATTCCATTGCATGAAACAAAGAAAAGGACAATGTTAAAGTTTTCAACCAAAACTATCTTGTCGATCCCCATAAAAAGCCCATACATGTGTCTATAAACAAATCCTACTTTCAATGAAAGAAGCCAACGTTTGAAGTATTGGCCCACAGAACTAACATATACCTAGTTACCTACACAGTCTCAAACTAACCCAAAAAAAAAAGAAAAAGAAAGAAACTTACAAAAAGCTTACCCACAGAAATAACCACTTGATTCTTGTAACAGGCTCCTAAAAACCACATCAGTTGCTCCATGAACATGTATTGGAATCTACTTGTAATCTGTTCAAAGCTTAATTCCTACACATTCTTGTGAACATGAGATACTAAAAAATCTATTCTGTGTTTTGTCAATGTCTCAATCAGTTATTTATTTATTGAGATTATTCCAGTGATTAGTTCCACATGATATATCTTGGCACTAACCTATCAATGGATGTTGTTATGATGCAAAGGGATGAGAGCATATCTGAGAGAGAACAAGACTATCACAGACGGCAACCTCGTGATTTATCACAGAAACGCATATGGTTCACAATTGCAATAACAGGGATTGCTGTTCTAATGGGTTCGATTTTCCTCCAGAGAAGAGCTGATAACCATCAACAATAACAAGCAGGAATCGCATTTTGGTATCTAGTTCTTGCTTCAAGCAATGTATTCAATTTCTATATGTAGGCCTGAGAGTGCTGGTGATATACCTGATCGCCCATCGAACATGTAGAAACGAACTGTAGTATTGATGGATGGATTCTTCATTGTGCTTCCCATGAAATTAATATTTATCATTGTGTGCGTTAATCTGGTAATTTTCTTTTGTTTGCTATAATCTATGGATGAATCTGATTTGTTTTGTACCAATAAAAAAAAAATAAAAAATAAAAATCCTGCCTTTTGTTACACTGTTGGTGGTTCACTTGTCAGCTGGGACAAGGCAATGATGACGATGATCCTCATGGAGAGAACAATCAGAACATACACAATGTTCTTTGGTTTTTAGCTTGAATAGGTAAGGGGTCCATTGATCCAAACCGTTGAATCATAGGGTCTCACCATGGGTGGACCATTCCCTAAAATATCAGGACCATCCCAAGCTTTCAGTTTTTTTGCCTTCAAATAGATAGTCAAGAAGAGACCTACAACGATGTGGTTAACCGAAAAGGCTCAAGATTAGTGGCTAATGCCTTCCAATCTTGGAGATCTTTGGGACATTTGCCAGTCTATGGTGGGGCCCAACAGACCAGCGATATGTTTCACTGAATCATGGGGGCCTGCCTGTACGTATTGAAAACTGGAGTATGCGAGATCACATGGCTCATTTCCTGGTTCTGCTTCTAGTTCGGTCGAATTTTGTTCCAATTCATTGGTAAACCTTGATTCAGATGGCATGTATGTTTCTGGAACTTCATATGGTTTGATGGCATGTATGTTCTGGAACTTCATATGGTTTGATGGCATGTATGTTTCTGGAACTTCATATGGTTTTTGGATCATTGATGGTTCGATGATGGATGGTTGAATGGATGGATGCATAGGTACATGTCTGTATGTATGCATGGGTGGATGGATGGATCATGCATGTGTGTATATATTGTGTCATTGTATGCATGCATGGACGTATTGTTGGATGGATGAATGAATCATGCATGTGTGTATATATGTATGTGTCATTCTGTGTGTGTGTGTGTGTGTGTGTGCATATGGATGAATCCACCATTTTCCCTATGTTTTCTCAATATTTTCTCGAGTCAATGATACATACTTTTATGTCCCATTAAAGAAAAACTTAAGTGTATGCATCTTTCTTTCATCTTCTTTTCTGATCTTTCTATTATTTGATTTGTAAATATGCAAATATGTGTATTTTAGTATTTACTAAAGTATCATTGAGAAATTCTGCCATTTCCCCCTGTTTCCACGTTGTTTTTCAAAGCTAGTGTTACATGCTTTTAGGTTCCTATTCCCTATTAAAGGAAAACTTATTTATGTATGTCTCTTTTCTACACTTATTTGATTCTTAAATATGTAAATATGTCTATTTAAGCATCTCTTAAAACTACATTTTGAAATTCCACCATTTTTTCATGTTTCCCTGATATTTTTCTCAATCAACAATACATTTAATATAGGAGATATGGATGCATGTTTCCACATCGCCAACCAGTGATGCATGTAAAGATACTGAACATTGCATTCAAATTATATAGTATAAATATTTAATTATGATATAATACAAAGTCAAGTTAATATTAATTATATCAATTTGGAGTTAATTAAATAATAAAAATTATAAATATATATAAATGCACGTTTTATAATTGATAATATGAGTTATGAAAATATTTAAAATTAATTAATATTATATAATTGGTATGTTGTATATTTAAAAATATAGGTTAATATAGAAATTATATTAATAATAAATAAAATTTATTGCATAAATTGTAATTATTTTTAATTTCAATTTTTTTTTTTGAATATAAAATTTCTTTGTTGCATAATTTGTAATTATTTTTAATATGCAATAAATACAGTTTTTTTTTTTTTTAATAAAATGATTATTAAAAATCAGCCAGATACGCATCTTAGATAGGCCACATCACATTAAATAATGGGGATGAGATGTTGACTATATGCTTGTGTGCTGGCCACCATGATGTATATCTTTCATCGAACCTATTAATCAGGTGTAATTCACCAATGTTAGGAGAAAGATACAAAGATCAGCCTGGTACAAAGCCAGGCCAACTTAGTGGTTTTGGTAGCAATGGTACATTCTTCCCATTGGTGTGGCATGTGAGTTTTAATCCCACGGTACGCAGGGGAGAGGTCCTGGCTAGAACCGGTGTTGTAGACTATTCTGTTCCGGGAAACACACTTCCCATCAGCATATCGTCTTAGTTGACAGAGGAAAATGCTTGCAAAGACGTGAGCGGAAGGAGGAAAGGAGAGTTATTTGATACACTAATAGGGTGATGGTTGATGCTCAGTCACTTTGAAAATAATTATGATACACTGTACCATGTGGCCATCCATTAAATACCGACCAATCAGCCAATTAGGGGCTTATTTTTCTATAAATGTTGGGTTGGGAAAGAATGGACAATGGGGAGTGCCGGTGGCTAGATGTGGACCCTCTAATGCCTAAGTTAGGTGTGTAGATGATGGGTCCTTGCTCTTGCTCCAGTGGTAGACTCTTAGGAGTTTCAACACCTGGTCAAGGGTTCAAGTACCCATAGGTGGTGAAATCCCACTGCGGTGTGAGTGTGTTGCGGTGTGTGTGCGTGTGTTACAAAAAAAAAAAAAAGGGTGTGTAGATGATCTCCGAGGTGTGGATTCAGAATTGAATTTCACCTCTTCTCCCGCTTCTCCTGGCTTAGGATGAGCCTACATCTATCATAGTAATCTTTTCCTAAGAAAAGGTTGGATAGGTTGGATCCTTCTTTTACGAGTCTGGGGCTAGATTTCCTTCAGCTTTCTCGTACCACTTTGACTTGGTCAACATGGGATAGTGGGGAGCACGGGTTTGAGCTCCTTCACCATGGGTTCTTTACCTGCATTGTAGACATTCTAAAGTAGGGATGGACGTGATGAGGTCGATTATCGTATTCCTCGGGGGGATAATTACTCCAAATCCACGAGCTTCTCTGGACTCCTCACAGAGATTCCTCAAATCCATGAGGAGAGATAGAAAATAGAAATAATTTTTTATCAATTCGAAATAAATTGATTGATAAAAAAAAAATGAATTTACAATCCTTTAAATAGTAACGTCGAACCTAGGAAGGAGTGTAAGAATCAAACTCCAACTCAAACTCCCTAAAAACGTGACTTACTCTAAATAGTAAGTTACTATTTATAGATGATCATGATTTCTACTAAACTTCTTGGTTTTTAGCAAAAAAAAAAAAAGGAAAAAAAAAAGTAATTTGTCTAATTTGGCCTAACCATGTTATTCCTCTAATTTTTCTAAGCCCTTTTTATGTTGGGCACGACTCCTAAAGCTCAAAGAATCAAGAGTTATGATCGATCTAAAACTTATTATAAATAGTAAAAACGAAATTAAAAAGGATTATCGACTGTCGACCTGCTGGAATCTTGCAAATTAGGCATGGGAAACCCGGTGCAGTGGGTTGGGTGGCTAAAGTAGCTTCTTTTACCCCAAATCATATATGGTACATTGAATAACTTATTCCGGTTTGCAAGATATGCCTGTTTTAAGATTCTGACGGTCTTGATCACTTACACCTCTGATCGGGCCTTCTCCGGTCCATCTTGGACATGAAAGTATTTGTGACCCAATTTACATCACATTCCTAATGGGCTGAGTCCTCTTCTATTGAGCTTCGTCCTTTGACAGCTTAGCTTGACTGCAGCTCATTTCGAGTCAAGTAAAATGCCTGTCCCGTGTCAATGACCTTTTTGTTGGGACTACGGCAACCCCAGTTGAGGGGTCTTCCTCAACTTAGAGGCCTATCACTAATGGATAATTGGCACTCTTTCCCTATTAGGACGGTTTGATTTTCCTTATAATAGTCTATGCTAATGATAACTTTCAACCTATTAAGTGCACGTAACATCCAACCCTTGCACCTGATTAGCCCACTAGGAGGATCACCCATTACAAAAATCAACCCTATCTACTCACTGGGTGGTTCATAACTAGAAAACAATGTCTAAGGCAAAATAAAAAGGTTACCTAATGTGGCTGATTTTTTTATTAAGGAAATCCTTGTGATGGGACCAACTTAGTAGGCGGATTGGATGATACCATATAGACCTCTCTCTCTCTCTCTCTCTCTCTCTCTCTCTCTCTCTCTCTCTCTCTCTCTCTCTCTCTCTATATATATATATATATATATATATAAAGACTGATTTTGTACGATTCTCATTTACTGCGTTGGGCAGCTTCGCTGAACGGTTCAGATATCATACAAACACCATGATTAGCCCAACACCAACTAGTCGGACGTGTGGTATAAGTAGATCCAAATGAAAAACGTTCACATGCAAGTAGTTTAACATACAATGGAGTTATTTTTCGCTAATGTGTTTCTTCGGCGAACATCTCAGCCGTGAAAATGGTGGGAACTACCAAAAATATGCATGGAGAAAAATTGGAACATTGGGTGTACCTCTAGAGAAGGGGTATACAATGCTCCCGCTGGAAGCTTCTACAATTCCATTCCGATGTTGAGGTACACGTGGGACACGTGGTTCTCTGATCCAAACCGTTGATATGAATATTCTCACTATGGATGGCCCAAACAGCTCAAATAATCTAGATTGAAGGACGCATCTATAAAACATTTGACATTTTTGTGTTGTAATGTAAACCGTTGCTATACCCGTCTATCCGTAGGCCACCTGTAGAACGGTTAGGATTTATTTTGTCCCACCTGCAAGATTTTTGGTGCATGAAATAGCCACGGTAGGATGGTTTACATAAAAAATCATGGGACCCACTTGTGCAAAACGCGGAAGGTACTGTATAAACTCCCGGCGGAGCCAATTATAGTACGGTGGCATAATCCACCAGAATTATAATTTTTTGTGATTTGATACTCTGGCAGAGTACGAAGCTTGTATGCAGCATTAAGAACTGTACACATGGCATATAGTAACTCTAAACCGACTTAATTTTCGAACCCACTGTCGACTCCCAAAATCATATGGGTTAAACAATCCCAACCTCGAACATGTTTTCTGAAATTGAACTATGGGGTATTTTTCATTTTCAACCGTCCAATTAATGTCCACCCATCCGATCAACAAATAAACAAGCTAGTGTAATCTTTAATTTGTGATATATCTATTCTGGGTAAGATAGGATGGTCTATAAAAAAGTCGAACCAAGAACCAGCATGGACCCATGTACCAAACCATACAAAAGAGAACTATTAATTGGAAAGAATTGATCTATAAGATAGATTGGTCTACTCATAGGTCGGTTTAGTCACAGGTCAGCCTAACCATATATCGACCTAATCATAAGTTGGTCTAGTCATAGGTCAGTCCGACCGTAGATCGACCTACTTATAAGTTAGACCATTCATAGGTCAACTCAACTATAGATCAACCTAATCATAGGTTGGTCCTGTCATAGGTCTGCTTGACCGTAGATCAACCTACTCATAGGTTGGTCCAGTCACGGGTCGGCCTGACCATAAATCAACTTACTCATAAGTCGGTCCAGTCATAGGTTAGCTCGATCGTATATCAACCTACTCATAGGTCGGTCCAGTCATAGGTCAGCCCAACCGTAGATCGACCTACTCATACGTTGGTCCAATCACAGGTCAACCCGACCTTCCATGACTTTCGAAAATCATTGGAACTAATGATCGCAAGAATATTACAAGCGATTCGACATCGGAGTGATACCGACCTATAAATAGGTTAGTACTATCCGCCCTCGAGGCGTCATCCACCTCATCTATCTGATCTTACCTAAAGGTCGGATGAGCTTATCGACTTTCTATTACTGTTTGACCTTATCCAAGTCCAACGGCCTAAGGATATCTCCTAGAGGTCTTCCCTTGAAGATCTCGGAGGATAAGATAAGAATCCCAGAGTTCTCGGACGCACATGATCTAAGGTAGATCTCCGACGAATCAAAAATCTTCAATTGGGAAGATTTGCAATGGCCTAATTTCCCCTCCCGATAGAGAAGATTTCCCACCCCATGTGATCTTCCATCTCGACTATACAAGGGAGCCCTTAGATGATAAAAGGTATAGTGACAAAAAAAAAATAAAAATAAAAATACACGCACAACTCTTAATCTAAATTTTAACTAGTGACTTTTTTCCTTAAAATCCCTATTCTCACTTCTCTTTTTATTCTCCCATGTGCATATGTTCGAGAGTCAGGACTGTTAGAAAAAAGCATCAGCAACATTATATTAGGATCAACGGTTCCGACAGTTTAAATTGAATTAATGATACGCCATGTATTCAATGTCTAAGTGCGTGCATATCACCTCACGTTTCATTCCACGTGAATAAGGTATTAGATCTTTATTAATTTGTTCTCGAGCCAGCAATCAGACAGTAAGGATTGTCCCATCAATGTGGGTGGCATAAAGAATTGGACGGTTGGCATGTCCCAGTCTTCCTATACGTCAAGAAAGATGATCCAGTGACCAGTCCTTATTGACCTTCCATGCAAACTAGTATACCTCCATTCACAGATGGGGAGATAGTGAATCAGGACCATCCATCGAGAGGCCCCAACTGTGGGTGGCCCACCATTCAAAAGTCACACTGATCAGATGATTCTAGCTAATGTAAACCACGGTTATTTTCTATACCGTCAGTTTGAAGGCCAATGATCGGATGGCTAGGAAATTAAAAACAGTGTTGTTCTCAAAATGAAGGCAATCAGTTCTATTGGCCACCAGATGGACGGTCCCGATTATCCAATTTAATGCCACGTATAAAGAGTGGAAGGAACGTTGCATGATTGTTCAACAGAGAAGGATCCACCGAAAAATTTCTGGGACCACCGCAGTATCCGTCTCCGCGCTCTTCACGTGCACCTCCATTGTTGGTTTCGGCACGCTATGATCTGTTTTTCTTTTCGGACGTGGATCGCGTCCTACCCCCGCCCGGACGGTAATCCGTCCGGGCAGGGCTCTGTGGGGCCCATCGTGATGTAATTATACGTTCATCGCTTTTATAATATCATTGTAAGTCATAAGCCTAAAAAAGGAGCATGTCCACAACTCCAGTGGACCACACCAAAGGAAGCTGCATTGATAATGACAACCACCGTTGAAACCTTTCTAAGGGCCACCTTTTTGTGTTTTTACCATACAACCTATTCATAAGGTCATGTAGACTTCGATGAAGTGAAAACACAGATATCAGCTTGATCCGAAGCTTCTCCAGCTCCCAAGAAGTTTTTAATGGTGAACGTTCAATCCCTACTTTGTGGTCCACTTAAGTCCTGGAATTATCTCATATTTTGTCTCATACCTTAACTTAATCTGAAAAAAACGATCAACGGCGTGGATAAAATACTTACATCACGGTGGGCCCCATAGAACCCTGCCCGGACGGATTGCCGTCCGGGCGGGGGTAGGACGCAATCCGCGTCCTTTCTTTCCGGGCTGTGATTCAATGGGCGGCGAAATATGATCCGAGATCTGTGTGTACCGCGTACGTGTCAGAGATCTGGGCCATTCATAAGGTAGGATGACCTGTGAACATGCCATGTACCAAAAATCAGGATGGTACACTGGTCAAATGAGCCACACATGTATACTGAATTTTTACTGGACTTTTTAACTGTCCTTTTAGTCATAAAAGTGTTAACTTCCTGATTAGCGGACGAATATTATAGCTGGTCCATGGCATGCTCACAATTACCTTATGAACGGCTCGGATCTGGATCAAGTATTCCCTACACATGGATCTGTGACACGTTATTCCGTACACTCGCACAAAAGGGCCAGTCCCTGAATCACGAGTAACGACTCTTTGTTTCTTTAGGTGAGCATTTTGATTCTTTGAACTACTCTCAGCCCCTGGCTGCTATGATGCTTGATACTCAGGCACTTAAGTATGGTACACGTGGAATATGTTAACCGATAGGGCTACGTTTGGATATTACTAAATAAGTTACTTTTTCTACTCATAGCGGTAGAGAAATAATTTATTTAAGATAAACAAGTTTATGATTAGTTATAATTAATTTTTTTACTTAAAATTAATTAATTATATCAATTAATGTTTTTAACTTTTCTATCTTTCATAAATTGTTGAAAATATGCCTCAAACCAAAGAGAGGAGAAGCTAATAAATATGTTGTCCACTAAATATACTTATATGTTTAATAGGTAGAAACTAAGATAAGTAACTTATTATCCACTCCCTAAAAAACCATTTGGATGCTGCCAAATAAGTTATTTTTCTACTTACTGTAGTAAATAAGTGACTTATTTCAAAAAAATAAGTTTAGTTTATGATTAATTATAATTAACTTTTTTACTTAAAAGTTTTTAATTATATTAGTTAACTTTTTTAGGTTTCCTTATTTTTCATAAGTTGCTTAAGAGAAACTAATGAGAAACGAAAGAGAGGAGCTAATAAGTATGTTGTTTACTAAGTAGAAACTAAGATAAGTAGCTTAAGAAACTTATGATCCAAACGGCCCCTAAGTGAAAGCCAAAATCAGATTGGTTGAACCATATTAACCTGTGATAGGTGGTCACTTGGTTTTTTGAAATAAGCAATTTCATACTTTCTTTGTTAACCATTCAATAGCCACACAATAATCTAACTAATTAGATAACCAAATAAGTGAATATTTGATCCACAGTAGATCTAAAATAGTAAAATTAATATGGACAGTTTTATTTGAATTACTTGTATCCCACTTATGCAGTTTGTAAGAAATTTTAATTGCCTGTGTATCATCTATCAAACTCGGCCAGAGTACAAAAGAATTCCTATTTTACTAAATTAAAATATAATTAGGATTGAAAGCGTGGGAGCGGCTGAGTAGTTTTGAAGTCTACGTCGGGAGAATGGAAGAATAACTACACCTATTTTTCTGGCAATTAACAAAGAGAAAAAGACCAGATAAGGCAGCTGTATTATGATTATCACCTAATATGCACATCGGACTGTTCCACGTGGCATTTGAATAATATCCAATCCATGAAAAAGGTGGGCCGCACCATGTTTAACACGTAAGATGGAAATCAGACTAATCCATTCATTGGATGGTCCACGCCAGTACAATTAGTCATACCATTGGCTGTCAATTGATTTGGATCTTATGTCCCAATCTATAACTGGATCCGATTTATTTTGATATCAGGTGGTGATCAAGGTTGGGCCCCACATTTTTCACACATTGAATATTCTACATACCTGATATGTTTGCCCGGAAAAATAGTTGTATAGTTAGTTATGATACATGCCCGTTGGAGATCATTTCTTTTGAAGAAGAAGTGTTTCGCATGAAAGTTACACTAATCAAGATTATCATGCCAGCAATGTCTTAATCCTATAATTAGCTGTCCATTGATTTTATGTTTTGTCCTGATCAATGAATGGATCGGAGTGATTTTAATATCAGGTGAAAATCATGATGTGGCCCACCTCTTTCATGGACAAATGTGACTTGTTGCCGGGAAAAATAGCTGTATCACAAGTTATGATCCAGGCACTGTATCTAATAATTTATTCATTAAGAAATGTTTCTTAGGAGAGTTACACTAATGAAGATTATCATACCAGCAATGCCTTCTTGAATTCACGTATAAAAAGGCGCTATGGTGCACACACCATTTACGTGAGCTCTCTCTCTCTCTCACCCACACAGCTGCTATAATGCATACGCCATTTCCATAACATCTCTCTCAACTCACACATACAGCTCCTATAATGCATACACCATTTCCATAACCTCTCTCTCTCTCTCTCAACCATGTCATTTTACCAAAGAATTTCAAAGCAATCTCTAAATACCTTCATTTTCTCTCTCTTTCTATTCTCAATCCTCCTCCCCACTACAAACTCAATTGAATTCAAGATCTCTCGCTTCGACTCCGGTGCACCAGACATTCTCTACGAAGGTGATGCGGCATCTTTCAATGAAGCCATTGAACTCAACCGGGCCGATTACACATGCCGTGTAGGCCGAGCCACATTTGCTCGGCCGGTGCGCCTTTGGGACTCTACCACCCGAAACCTCTCCGACTTCACCACCCATTTCTCCTTCACCATCGATACCCTTAACTCTTCTAAATACGGCAGTGGGTTTGCCTTCTTCCTTGCTCCTGTTGGTTTTGGAATCCCACCTAACTCTGCAGGTGGATTCCTGGGCCTGTTTAACACCACCACATTCTACTCCACATCCCAGAATCGGATCATCACCGTCGAATTTGATTCTACTCCGAATGGTGAGTGGGACCCACCGACCGAACATGTTGGGATCAACATTAATTCGATCGAATCCATCACATACATGAATTGGAATGCTACCAGTCACAGTGGGACTGTCGCTAATGCTTGGATTAGTTATAATGCTAGTACTAAGAAGTTGAATGTTTTCTTGAGCTACGAAAAGAATCCTATGTTTCGCGCGAATTCTAATCTTTCTTATGATGTCGATTTGAGGAAGGTGTTGCCAGAGTGGGTGACGATCGGGTTCTCAGCAGCGACAGGTGTGTATCAAGAGCGGCATATTATTCATTCATGGGAATTTAGTTCGACGCTATCAACGAAGGATAGAAAGAGAGATGGGAAGGCTTTATGGGTGGGCATGTTGGTCCTTTCTCTGGGTGCGTTGATTAGCGGGGTGGCCACTGGATGGATGATTCTGAGAAGGAAAAGGATTAGAACAAAGGAAGGAGATGAGGAGATGGTGAATTTCACATCTATAAATGGTGATTTAGAGAGAGGAGTTGGACCAAAGCGTTTTACTTACCAAGAACTGGTTTCTGCTACCAAGAACTTTTCAAATGACGGGAAGCTTGGGCAAGGAGGATTTGGGGCTGTCTATCAAGGGTTCTTGAGTGATCAAGGACTGCCAGTGGCCGTCAAGAAAATCTCAAGAGGGTCCAAACAAGGGAAAAGGGAGTATATAACCGAAGTCAAGATCATTAGCCGGTTGCGGCACCGGAATCTGGTGCAACTGATCGGCTGGTGCCACGACCGGGGAGAATTCCTGCTTGTCTATGAGTTCATGCCAAACAGAAGCCTTGATTACCATCTCTTCACCGAGAAGAGCTCTCTCACATGGGCGATGAGATATAAGATCGCTCTCGGGCTAGGCTCGGCATTGCTCTATTTACATGAAGAATGGGAGCAGTGTGTGGTGCACCGTGATATCAAATCAAGCAATGTGATGCTGGATTCAAGCTTCAATGCCAAGCTTGGGGACTTTGGGCTAGCTAGGCTCATGGACCATGAGCTGGGGCAGCAGACAACAGTTCCAGCTGGGACGTTGGGATACTTAGCGCCAGAATGTATTAGCACGGGCAAGGCTAGCAAAGAATCGGATGTATTCAGCTTCGGTGTCGTGGCGTTGGAAATCGCTTGTGGGAGGAAAGCATTGGAGCTCAAGGATGGGGAATCTATGGTGAGGTTGGTGGAGTGGGTTTGGGAGCTTTACGGGGATCAGAGGCTTGTCGATGCCGCCGATGAGAGATTAAGCATGCACTACGACACCAAACAGATGGAGTGTTTGATGATTGTTGGGCTGTGGTGTGCTCATCCGGACCCTGGTTTAAGGCCTTCCATTAAGCAAGTCATGAAAGTTCTTGATTTTGAAGCTGAATTGCCAAATCTTCCTAACAAGCTCCCCGTCGCCATGTACCATGCACCCTCACTGCCGCTTCCTCCACCGGCTTCTTCTTCCCAATCTTCCATATCATGTAGTGTTCTATCGACTGGGCGATAGCATAATGTAGGTAAAACAATGGGGTAGAATTGGATTAGTATTTTTTGAAGAGGAATGATTACCTACAGTCATCTGCATGTTTTCTCCTGCCAATGCGTTACATGTACGGGATGGCCAGCTGTGGGCCATGAGAACCGTCTCGAATATCAACTGGTGCAAAAATCAGGCTTGTCCACTCATTATCTGGGCCACACCATTGAAATCGATGGGAAGGGGACATTCTTACCTAAGGTACGGTTGTGGCCCAATGGATCAGTGGATCGGCCTGATTTCTGTGCTAGGTGATCTTCATGACAGTTTCCACATTTTGCATGGCTAGGATGAACGGTACATGTGAGACGTTAGCGGAATAGATGGTGAAACATGGTATACTTAGCATTCTATGATTATATTGAAAATTTCTCTTATTAAACTGCATTAGTGGTAAACATGATATGACTTACGATATTATGTCATAGAATCTTTTAATATGAGTAAAATGCAAGTGTGTTGTACTCTAAATCACGGGAATTTGCTAAATGCTACCATGTTAATCAAGATACATGCATATGCTCATCCAAATAAGGTGAATTAGGTAAAATCGATGGTATATGAAAGTAAATCACGAAAATTACCTCAATTATGGCAAATTAGGGTAATTTTTTTTTAAAAAAAAATTTTAAGTAAAGGGCATGCCCTTGTATCTAAACTACGGTAAGTTATTGACGCATGGATGGACGTGATAAGGTCTATCAGTGTCTTCTTCAGGAGGATAACTACTCTGAATCCATGGTGCTTCTCTGGACCTTTTTTTTTAAAAAAATAAAATTATTATTGTTATTATTATTATTTTAGGGGAACGGAAGTTTCATTTCGTTAAAAAGAGGATGTACAACCTTCTCCTTAAAGGGCGTCGTTCAAGTCCCCCAGCTATAAAAAAATTTGAGGGGACCTATCGTAAGGTAAACACCAATATACAAGGAGACTTAAAGCAACAAAAAGGAGTCTGCACCCGAAGGAAACTAAGAAACATATCTGAGCGTTCCTAATCCGACTTTGTCCAGAAAGATGAGACCCCGGACCTGAGGCGGGAGTGAAGGTAAGTGGAGGAACAGCGCAACTGACTGATTTCGGCTCCCTTCCCTAGCCAACCCATCCGCGGGACCGTTGCCTTCCCTAAGTGTGTGCGAGAAGAAAAAATTGCCTAGCTGTTTTAAGCAGTTAATTCTAGTTATCCATGGTTTCCATCTCTACGGAACCTTTGTATGGCCCCCCAGAATGCCAATCACCAATCTGGAGTCTGATTCTACCATGACCTTGGTCAGCCCCTTCTGAATACAAATCATCATCCCATCATGAATCGCTCGAAGTTCTGTCAGGTTGTTGGAACCTTCGCCATAGCCAAAGGAGAAGCCAAAAATAAAGGACCTGTTGTCAATTCTAAAAATTCCACCTCCACCCAAGGGGTCGGGATTCCTAATGGCTTCTCTGGACTCCTCACATACTCGAATCCACAAGGAAAAATAAATTTTAAAAATTCAAAAGTTGATATATAGATGATAAAAATGAATCTACAATCCTTTAAATAGTGATATCAAACCTACGAAAAAGTTTCAGAATCAAACTCCAACTCAAACTCCCTAAAATTTGTGACTTACTATAAATAATAAACTTACTATTTATAGATAGTCATAATTCCTACTAGACTTCATGGTTTTTGGCCAAAAAATAGTAAGTGTCCTATTTGGCTTAATAATGTTATTCTCAAAGGCTAAAAAGTTATGATCGAACTAAAAATTACTATAAATAGTAAAAATGGAAATAAAATGGATTTTCGATTGTCGATCTGATGGAATCTGGCAAATTTGGTATGGGCAACTTGGCGTAGCAGGGTTGGGTGGCTAAAGTAGCTTCTCATACCCCAAAATCATAAATGGCATGTCGAATAACTCATTCCAGTTTGCGAGATACGCCTATTTTAAGGTTTTGACGATCTAGATCACCTCCGCCTCCGATCGGACCTTCTCTGGTCCATCTTGGACATGAAAGTGTTCGTGACCTGCTCTGCATCAGTTATAGAAAAGACTTCTTCTCTTAGCAAATTATGGTATAGGTAATGGCCAAGAGAGGACTGGCTACCCATCTCTTTTTGGTCCATAATTACCCTTGGTAATGGCCTAGAGAGGACTATCTACTTATCTAATCAATCTGATTTTGATCATATCATCCAATCATTATTTGAATATTGTTGTCCATTTAATGTTCGTTCACCATCCATTTTCAAGCTCTTGATGGAATGGTTAGATTTGTCCTGTCAAAATGTATATTGGGCCATGAGGAATTCAAGGCCTAAATGAATTTTGGGCCACGAGCAATCTTAGGTCAAGAATAACAACTAGAAAATCCAAAAGGATCAATGATCAATCCCACATGCATTGTACAATATACATTTCAATGTCTTTTTTTTTTTTTTTTTTGCTTCCACTATTATTTGTAAAAGGCGAGATTGTTTTGGATAGAGTTGGTGTGGGAAGTGTTCGGTGGAAGGTTCGCTGGAATCCAAAGCCTGTTGCTATGTTGGTCCCTGTAGGCAATTTCCTAGGTGGAGATGGGGTCATGCAAAGTGTATAGATGGGACCATGCAGAATGTAGGTGGAGATGGGGTCATGCAAAGTGTATAGATGGGACCATGCAGAATGTAGGTGGAGATGGGTTTGGCTTGTGCGGATCGGCTGTATTTTTAGGAAGACCGTTTGGCCTTTGGTTTCAAGTACTGGGAAGCTGTTGCTGATCTTTTTTTAGCCTTCTTCCTATTTGTATAGATTATATTTTTATTCAATATTCAGGTGGCGTGCCATTTGCCAGATAATTTTTATTTTTATTTTTTTTAAAAGAAAAAGAAGAAGGAAGAAGAAAGAAAAAATCTAATAGCATTTTATGATGGAAAATTCGAATTTAGATGCAACATTATCTGGATGATGTTGTCTATTCATACATATATATTGGGGTGAGATGTTCCATATTGTGACAACATCTAGAGACATCCTCGATCATTATAATTGCCTGTTCTGAAGAAACTATGTTAGTCAATTTCTAAGAAATCAGAGTATCCATTCTAGAAGACTAAGAAATGGGTGAGATAGTACCCAAGTGCTTTGTTTTTGTTTGTTTGTTTGTTTGTTTGTTTTTTTTTTTTTTGAACTGGGATGATATCACAAATTTTTATTTTAAGGGGGGAAATTAATTTATTGAATGAGAATTTTTTTGGAGACCCCATGTGCAGAAAGAAAAAAAGTAATCAGAAAAAATAAAATAAAAAACCAATCCAAAAACCAGAAAGAAAAAAACCACTGCCAAAAGAGGAGCCTGATTACCAGGCATGCCCGAATGGTTGTAAATTTTGTCCATCTAATATATTGATGGTGGCATGGTCCACCTTTTGAAAAAAAAAAAAAAAAAAGAGCCTGAAAAAAAAAAAGGCTCCCTTCAGCAAAATCCAATCCGCCCTCTTCTTTAAATCCTTCTTAGCATCCCACTCCTGCTTTATCTACGGCTAGGGATTCCTGATAAGCCTAAGGAAGTCCACACTATTCCGATGAATCTTGTTAGGACTACCATTGCTAGCCAACTTAGTAAGCCCATCCGCTATCGAGTTACCCTCACAGAGGGTATGGACAAACTTGAGGTTTATGGGGCCATTCTTGCTCTAAATGATTCCCACTCCATAAGGGCCTCTGAGGCTAAGGGATTTGAAACCGCTTTCCCTATGATTTGAGAGTTGGTCTCCACAACAATATTGGTTAGCCCTTAATTTTCACAAATCTCCATATAATCAAGCATTGCACAAGCTTTAGTTATTGTGTTGGAGCCTTCCTAGGTGATCTCTACAAACTCCCCCTCCTCCCCTTCTCCACAACAATATCGCATGCTGAAATAGGGAGCACTTTAAATTGTAAATATTTAATAATAAGTAGTCTTTAGAGTGGACATTGAAAAAATATATATATACCTATAAGAATCATATCTTGAATTCCATAATACCCATTTGATTAACCATGATTTTTGAAAGTTAGGCCATTTATACTACGACCTACCATATGAACGGCCTATAATGAGGGAGGGTTGATATATTATATGCAATAGTTTTAAAACTTGGGAACTCGACTTGAAACTTGGCTGAGTTAACTCAATTTAATTTGATTTCATCAAACTACATAGCGAAATTTGATTTTCTCCAAATCAAAAAATGAAATCCTAATCCCAAGATTTTTCAAGCACAATGATGTACAATTTCTCAAATTGAATAACTAAAGAAAGTCAGCTTATACCTTATATCTAACGATGTGTGTTGATGCAATGCCGATGATAATCCTTTAAACTAGAAGGCATCTCCTGATCAATCTATCTCGGTACCAGAGAGATACATATAGCCCAAAGGATTTTATCTGTTAGGTGCCATGAAATGCCACAATCGTCCATAAGAATAGACCACACAGAGATAGAGATGAGAATAAAAACTCATTTGCTTTCTCTATAATTTTTACTCTATTTTCTTTGATTCACAGACCCAAAGGGAAAGGTGTCTAGGGCTTCTCGTCACTATTCTTCTGGGATACGATCAAATAAAATAAAGATGAAGCTAGGGTTTCAAGAAAATACTAGTATGTTATTCCGTCATCCTATACATAACTTTGTAACACACTGAAAGAAATACGTAGATATGCCTTATCTATACATATGCTCATGATCTAATTTCTCTATTGCCATGTGCATCTACTAATGATCATATCCTATGCTAGTAAGAAGTGGAGCATTAGATCTTGACCATTAAGTTATTATTAAGTGCTATCGAAGTAATTTTAACGATTAAAACAAAACTTTAATGGTTAAAAACTATTGAAAAAATCATATTAAAACAAGCAAAGTACTGGGCCCAGTGGAAAATTCACTTGATGAGTTCCTGATTTATCCAAATGAAAGTCATAAACATATTCCTAAGCAAATTCGTAGATTCCTTGTTGGACCATGAAAGAATCAACGGTTCCTTATGAAAGTAACCGGCCACATCCACTTTACTAGCCATTGCATGGACCTTGTCAAAAAAGCTAAAGTTGAACAATCAAGACTGTGACCCTTATACATCCTTGGGTCTAAGGATTAATCATCTTTCATGCATCATCGAGTCCTGATTTCACGATCATAGTCTAAGCTAATGGGCCCCTAGACTATTGACTTGACCTTAATCTGCTAATGTAACTGACCAAAGGTAACCTGAATCCTTTGTTCATGTTACATTCACACTAAAAGGTAATGATAAGGCATAAATTGACACTAAGTCAATTCCTAATGGTGAAGCTTATCCATCCTGACCCAACTCAGTGCCCTCACATAAGATGACTGTACATCTCATGAATTGATCATGTCCACAAATATATCCCATGCACCTATGATGGTCATGGTCTAATAGGGTACTGAGATCCATAGACTATGACTCTCCTAGGTCAGTAACTGTCATGTCCAATCTTAAGTTCCTAATGACTATCAAATGGATCACTCCTCAATAAACTCATAATGAATATTCAAGACAACACTATATACTGAGAATTAATAGGTTATATATCCACCAAGGACTCATGATCATCTTGATCTATGACTGAAATCACCCTAATCACATCCATACGATTAATAGATTAGAGCTCACATTGGTTTTTCAAAGCACTAGCTCAAATATAGGGAGCCTCAGTATCGACTTGCTAAGACTCGTTGATTCAGCTTGACAACTTGATTCAAGTGATGTAAGTCACTTTCTTAGTGAGATAGCTTTTAATTTTTATTTTTATTTAAAAAAAATCAAATTAAGAAATGGAATTCAAAGACAAAACTCATGGCCGATGCATGAATGCCATCTCCACCTTGCCACACACTATATTTATTGAAAAAAGACAACTTTTATACACTATTGCTAGGCCCACCTTGTTGTTTATATGCCATTCGACCCTCTCATTAAGGGCTTGTTTGAATACCACCAAATAAGTTGCTTTTTCTACCTACAGTAGTAGATAAGTAACTTATTTGAGATAAGTTTGATTTATGGTAAATTATAAGTAACTTTTTTGCTTAAAATTATTTAATTTCACTTCAGCTTAATAAGTAGAAACTAAGACAATCTACTTGAGGCATAAGTAATTTATCTTAAGCATCTTAAGATCCAAATGCCCCCATTGAGTCCATCATGATAAAAGGATTCCCAATAAACCGAATGTACAACCACCCGAAATCTTTGAAATTCAGTTGTCTGATCTTTGGGTGGTCCAACTTTTACGGTGCGGTGATCCTAGTGGATAGGTTGGATGCCACACAAACCACGGTAGGCCGTATCTAAAATACTAGTAGTATAAGCTTATTCTGCAAAGACGGGTGGACGAACCGGCCTCTTACTCTGTTATTTGATTTTGCTTTCTAGGCCATTCATCCTTTGTTTCGCTGCTTTAGGCCTTGCTACGTATACCCATTTCATTCTTGGAAAACCAACGGTCTGGATTGTTGATTGGTGTTACATAATTCTTTCATTTTGAGTTATTATTATTATTATTATTTATCTTGTTCCAATAGTTAGCTGTTAGTACTGATGAAGAAAGAGTTCAGAAGAAGCCTATTGAGATGTTGGATCTTCATCCCGTATTCAAGATGAGCCTGTCAGGTCAATGGTTTAGATCTCCAATCCAGGGGTCCGTGTTTACGGATTTTCCAGTACGCACACATTTGCCGATGAGCATAACCCAATAAATAGACTCGGATTTGAATACATCGGGGTTTGCTAACTCCACATGATTTGTAAATGTGCGAACATGTATGGCCGGAGTGTGGGACATGTGAGCGGCACATTAGGTGGGTCACCAAGTGAAGACGTGAAGACGACCCGCCCAGAAAACAGACAGGACGAAAACTACGGACGGCATAAGAGGAACGCAGATAGCCAAGTTCTGTTTTTGGTTGGCAGCTGCGGTTGGGATGTAACTTGGGCTCCTGAAGTTCGACCCTGCTTTGGGACTGGCAGCTTGCCTATGTTCTCCTCTTCTCAGGGCCTTCATGTTTTGATTTCTCTTTTCTTTTTTCTTTGCTTTCCTGCTTAGCCTTGTATAGAATTTCTATATGATGGGCTGGGTCCGAATCCTTTTTTGTTGGGACCCGCCCAAATGGCTGTATATACCAATTTCCATTCTAAAAAATTCCGGTGAATTGATTCCACCTTTCCTTTTTTTTAAAAAAAATAATAATAATAATAATAATCCATGGAGGTACATGGCCCACTGCTATGTATGCGTTTTTATCCACACGGTCCATTCAGTTTTCAAGATCATTTTATGAGATAAGCTCAAAATTGAAGCATATCTAAATCTTAAGTGGATCACACTACAGGAAATAGAGGAGATTGAATGCCTACCATTGAAAACTTCGCAGGGTCCACGGAAGTTTTGGATCAAACTGATATTTTTATTTTTCATTCATTCAAGTCTGTGACCTAATGAGCAGATTGGATACAAATAAATATTACTATAGACCCTTGGAAGGTTTCAAAGTGGACATCATTATCCCAATGTTTCCTTTAATGTGGTATACTTGAGCTTTGAATATGAGCTCATGTCCTAAAATAATCTGGAAAAATGGATGGACAGTGTGTATAAAATATATACATCATGGAGGGCCTTATAGAGTCCTTATGTTTGCTTATGTTGGGTTTAGCAATCTGCCTCAGTTTCTTGAGGGAAGCCGCTTGCGTACTGTGTAAACTCTATAGGCCCACCATAGTGTATGTTTCCTATCTATGGTGTCCATTCATTTAACCAGCTCATTTTATTGCATGAGTCCAAAATTGAAGCATATCCAAAGCTTAAGTAGACTACACAACAGGCGTTCAATTCACACAAGAAACCATGTGAATAGAAGGCCTACGATTGGAACTTTCTGAGGTGATTGAAGTTTTGGATTTCCCTTCATCTATGTCTACATGACCTTGTGAACAGGTTGGATGACAAATAAAGTTTTAAGGTTGAATGTTATTATCTCTACTATTTCTTGTGGTGTGGTCCACTTGAGCTTTGGATATGCTGCAATTTTGGCTTCATGCTATAAAATAATTTGAAAAAATGGATGGACAGTGTGGATAAGAAAAATAAATCTACAGTGGGCCCCACATAGTTTAATCAGTATGCAATCTACTTTATATCGAGGGAAGAAACTGATTGGATATATACTGAATTAAGGGTAAAGAGTAAACTCTGTGGGGCCTACTATAGATATATGTATCTCATCAATGTTATACATCCATTTGTATATATCATTTTAAGGCATGATCACATAATTAAATCATATCAAAAGCTCAAGTTTACCACCTCACATAAGAAAGTGGAAATGATAATGTCCACTGTTGAAAGTTTCCTATAGCTTGCAATGATGTTTATTTGTCATCCAATATGTTCATAAGGTGGCACAGACATAGATGAAAGTAAAACACAAATATCGTTTTGATCCAAATCTTTTGTGAACCACATGAAGGTTTCAACAAACAGGCATTCAATACAAATTTACTATTTCCTTTTGTGTGTCCTACTTGAGTTTTGGATATGCAGTTCATTCTTTTCTCATGACCTACCATGAGCTGAAAAAATAGATGGACGGGATGGATTTCTCACAAACATCCTAGTTGGCCCCACCTAGCTTCTGACAGCAACAACTTTCCTGCCATGGAGGTTGCAGGCAAACGGTGTCTTCTCACGTACATGCCAAGTCGGCATGTGTGGTGCTGATGAAGGGGGCACAGCTTCCGTGGATTCATCGGAGTGCGTGGGACCCCTAACTGTGGGGCCCACCTTGATGCACGTGACTGTATGCACGGTGTCCACCTGCATTGAAAACTTATTTTAGGGCATGATTCAAAAAAAAAAAAAAAAAAAAATATGAAGCAGATCCAAATCTTAGATGGACCATAGTACAGAACAATAAGTAATTGACCATTAAAATTTTCCCATAGGCTGCAAAAGGTTTGGATCAAGATGATATTTGTGTGGTCTCTTCGTATCAGTCTTTGTTCAACAGGTTGGATGGCAAATAAACATTCCGGTGGACTATATGAAGTTTTTAATTGTGGATTCAATCACGACTGTTTTAAGTGGTGTGGTCCACCTAAGATTTCAGAATGCTTCATTTTGGGATCTTGTCCTAAAATGAGCTTCAAGAATGGTTGGACAGCGTGGAATTAAGGCACATACATCACTGTGAGCCCCAAAGTTAGGGTTCCCACACACCTCGATGGATCGGGGTCTCACCTAATCCACTCCCTGATGAAGGTGCCTGTGGGGCCCGCAAGCCTCGGGAACCATTGAGAGAAGGGGCATCCCCAAAAAAACATACCAGCGAACTCTCCTAGCCACCTACTTGGTGGCCATCAAATGGATGGTTCAAATAATCTGATCAGAGTCAAAATTCAACGGAAGAAGCCAGATGATATGATATTACAGAGTGATTTTTTTTTTTTTGGCAGATGGTCAATCCATATCGAGCCCCATGAATTTGATGGATTGGATTCTGTACAGTATCTGAACCGTTGGTCAGATATCTGTTAACCGTTCATTTGTTTTGTAAAGGTGTTGTCCACCAGATGATCACATGGACCTGGTTTTTAATACATGGCATTTACATTGTTCGGATCGACTCAAAAGTGAATCACGTCTAACAAAAGCGTGTCTGGTTTCCACGTGTGACGAGCGGCTGCATTTAGAGCACCTTATTCGTTTAAAGGATAACTAAGCAAGGACACCAGCAACGAGTTCGTTTTGCCTCCGTCGCGACTCAGGAGCGAGTGTGTATGGCCACCCACAGGGTACACATGCTGATATGGTTTATTGATCCGAACCGTCCATGTTTTAATCTCTATGCTATACGGATACTGTAGTAAGGTAATCCTGAGAAGTTGACCATGACCATCACCGTCTGTTCACGAATCTAGAACAATGAAAATAAAATATTGAATGGCTTGTATTCACCCGTATACGTAGTAGGATAGGATGATCACTGAAGCGTGCTAATGGGACCATAGCTTATACATGTTAGTAAAATGAAAATTACAGAAGGTAAGAGACATAAGAACCCACACCAGGATTAGAAAGCAGAAAAAGAGATGGAGAAAAGAAAATCCCACACCTGGTTCAAGGAAAAACAGAATCCACATCCAGGACTTAGAAAGAGGAAAAAAAAACACAGAAAACTCTTACTAGGCCAAAGACAAGAAAGGCCCATAACTAGTAATAGATGGTAGTAATAGGCAGACGAGAAACAAGCTCCGAAAGAAAGAACGCAAGAGATCTTGCTATAAGATTTGGGCACTGCTAAGAGATGATATGGTCTCGCCCGCGAAAACAACTCAAGTAATAAGCCCCTTAGCTGAGCGTGCAAAAAAATGCATGGGCAAAGAGGACATATCCAGGCATGCTGGTGGAGCATTAAATGTTGGGAGAAAGAATCCTTTCTCGACCACTCATTTAGCCATATCAATTAAAAGAAATATATTGAAAAAATGCAAATCATGACAGAAATTTAGGTGGTACTCTTTTGGTACATCTACGGATTCATGACAATTCATTGGGCTCAAAAGCAAAAAATAAAGAAGCAACTCTCAATATAACTAACGATATCTTTCTCTTTCTAACAATAGTGCTAGTTGGATGAATAAAACATCTCTAATGATCAAGCTCTACACATTCGAATATTTGAATCCTCATTAAGAGCTTCAAGAGGCTTCTAATAATAAAGCTGCAAAACAAAAGAAGATGTAGTCATTTGTCTCTAATTAAGCCCCTAGGCATTAGTGACTCAGGGAGGGATGCGATGATGTCAATCACCGTCTTCCTCAGAGGATATCTACTTCGAATCCATGGAGCTCTCAGAACTCCTTATAGAGCTTTCCTCGAATACACGTTGGATTAAAAGTAGAAATAATTTCTAGTAAATTCAGAATAAATTAATTGTAAAAATGAAATTACAATGCTTTAAATAAGGAACTCAAACTTAGGACGGAGTTTTAGACTCAAACTCAAAATCAAACACTCTAAAAATGTGACTTACTATAAATGGTAAACTAACTATGTATATATGACCTCTATTCTTACTGGACTTCACTGTTTTCGACCAAAAATAGGGTCCAATTTATCCTAACCACGTTATTCTTCTAATTTTTTAAAGTCATTTTCATGTTGAGCACCACTTCTACATCTATCAAAAGTTATACTGTACTAAAACTTATCATTTATAGTAGAAACCAAAATAAATGAGACTTTTGACTGTCAATCTAATGGAATCTTACAAATCCAGCATGAATAACTAGTCATGGTTAGGCTAGTTGCCTAAAGTAGCTTCTCCTACCCCCAAAATCATATATGATATGTCAAAAAACTCATTCCAATTGCGAGATACAAGTATTTTAAGGTTCCAATGGTTCAGATCATTTCTGGGTTCGATCGACCCTCCTCTGGTTCATCTTTGCCATGAAAGTGTCTACGACCCGCTCTACATCACTTACCATACTCTTAGTTTTAATAATCATATTATTTCTAATCTTGCACTTGTAGACCACCAATTCAACGGTGATAATAAATCTAATCGATGAAATGATATTGTGCTATCAATCATCCACCACTTGGCCTTTCATTGGATGGTCAGGATCATTAAGGATATGTACCACTTGTGGAATAGATGGTCTAGATCACAGTATCATTCGCCCTTTAAATACCACGTCAATCCAAAACAATCCAACACTTTAGCATATTGGACAGAGCATTGATCGCATCACATGGCGACATTTGGATAACTTACATGATATTAATGGATAGGCTCAAAGAGTATTTTCACTATTTTTGTGGTGGCCGGTTTCTCTGCAACTCCCTCTAGAATAATTAAGCTTATTCTAGAAGGGTCACGCATGAAGCCACCGTCCGTGTGTTGCATCCAACTAGATGCAGAAAATAAGGCTTGTTCAACCATCATTTGCAGCACTTATTGTAGGTTTTTGGGTGGTTAATTATTATTAATTTTTTACACTGTGGCCCATATAATATTTTGATAGGACTGATATATAAGTGGGCCGGAGAACAGGCGAATAGTCAAGGTGACTAACTTTCATACATGGATGAATACTTCTTGCAGGCAAGTGAATCACATAAGAGAGTAAGCTTTATAGAATAAGCATATGTTACGTAGGTATAGCTTATTTTATAGAATATGTAGCTACAGAAAAGTCCAACTTTATAAACGTTGCAGAGGAACCGGCCTTCAGGAAGTCCATTTCCAGGCTTTCCAACCTCCAAACATATCAAGCAAAACTGACAGGCCAAACATATATACTTGCCTCGTGACTCGACCCAGTTGAACCATCGTAATGTATGTGGTTTTTCCATAGCGTTTCTCCATTTTTCTAGCTCATCTTGGGGAATTAACCAATGAATGAAGTAGATCCAATGCTCAAGTGGACCACACCGTTGAAACATTTCTAAGGACCACCATGATAATTATTTGCCATCCAATTTGCCAATAAGGTTACACATACCTGAAGGAAAAACACCAATATCAGCTTGATTCGAAACTTCCATGGCTCTGAGAAGTTTTCAAATGTGGGCGCGCGTTCAATCCCCATTGTATCCTATGGTGTGGTGATGTAGAGCGGGTCGCAGATAATTTCTTAGCCAAGATGGACCAGAAAGGCCCGATCGGAGATGAAGATGATCCAGACTGTCAGAACTTAAAACGGATGTTTCTCACAAACCAGAATGAGATATCGGATGTAAAATATACGATTTTGGGTAGGACAAGTTACTTTAGCCACCCAACCCAGCATAGTGGGGTTGCGCAAGCCAGATTTGCGAAATACTATCAAATCGGCGATCGTTTCTCTGTTTTAATTCTGTTTTTACTATAAATTATAATTTTATTTTGATTATAAGTCTTCATCCATTAGGCTTTAAGAGTTGTGACCAAAATGAAAAGTACTTGGCATAATCAAGAGAATAGCATGGTGAAGCCAGATAGGACACGATTTTTGGCCAAAAATCTTGCACACTAGTAGACATAAGACCGTCTATAGTACGTTGTGAATTCTAAGTGTTTTAGTTGTAGTTGGATTCTGAAATTTCCTCCATGGCTCAGTATCCCTATTTCAAGGGTCATGAAATTGTTTATTTCATTCACTAATCAATTTCAAATTTAATAGAATTTATTTTCTATTTTGTTGTTCCTTTCCTCCCTCGTGGATTTGAGGAGTCTCCATGAGAAGTCTAGAGAAGTTTTGTGGATTTGGAACACTTATCCCATTGAGGAAGATGGTGCTCAACTTCACATCCTTCCCTTCATCATGTGGTCCACTCGAACTTTGGACCTGGCTCATTTGAGGGCTCATGCGTAAGAAAAAATGAGCTCAAAAACTTGATGGACAAAGCGTGTAAAACACATACATCACAGTGGCCCCAAGGAGTCGGTCACCATCTCAGACTTAGGCATCTCCGTGAAGCCCATATTCAGATTTTTCCGAGATGATCCACAAGCACGATTTTGTCTATTAATTTTTATAATTAGTTGTGAACCGTGGAAATATTCTCTTATTGGCGGTGAGCATTCATTTATATACACCCTCGGACTACGCAACGAGGGAGTTGATTAGGTGCGGCTCCGGCCTCACCCAAGACACAGTGCAGCCCTTACCGTGGGGCTAGCTCGATGTATTTATTCTATATCCACGCTGTCCATCTGTTTGTCAGATCATTTTAGGGCGTGACCAAAATGAAGAAGATCCAAATCTCAGGTCATAGTATAGGAAACAGTGGTGATGAACGCTCTACCATTAAAAACTTCCTAGGGCCCATCATAATATTTTCCTAATTTTTATTTTCCATCCAACCTGTGTATAAGTTCATACAAACCTGGATGAATGGTAAAAATTAGATTGATCCAAAACTTTTGTGGCCCACTAATTGTCAATCATCACTCTTGCCTAAGGTATGGTCCAGCTGAGAACTGGATCTACTTCATTTTTGGGATAATGCCTCAAAATATCTAGAAAAAATTGATGGACGGCGTGGATATAGAATACATGTATCAATGCGAGCCCTAAGCTAAGGGCTGTACCTTCTTTTGTGAGGCCGGGGCCGCACCTAATCCGCTCTGTTTAAGTACACGACAGAGAGACCGTCGGAATTGTTTTGTCATTTTCGTTAAACGTACCAGTAGAAACCGCCACGATGCGCCCTACACATGGCAGGTTGTAAGGAACGTTTAATTATCAATCGGAACCATCCATCTAGTGGGCCCTAATAAGGATTGATTATATTTCCAAAATAAAATTTATGAGACAGCTTTATCCATTACTTCTCTTTGGCGCTTAATACCTTCAATTTCAAGCGTTATTTAGGGGCTGCCAATCCATTGATAGGAATATCTAATAGATGTGATTTTTTAATCAAATGCCATCCATTCTAGGGCCTAATATATGAATGGATCCGATTGGTAAATAAATATATAACTGGTGGTCGGACGGTACCAACAAAGGATGTCTTTAGAATATTCCTATGACGCTCTGCATTACCTGGTTTACGCGGTTCATAAGACAACCCAGTCTGTGGGACCCACTTGGTTGTATACGTAGAATCCACTCCGTCTATTAGGTTTTCTCCTTGATATTATAGCTCAAGCGAAAAAATCAGTTAGACCCATTGTTCAGATATGCCACAGCACATGAAATAATAGGTATGAGATGCCAACCATAGGTTTATGTACGGGGTTACAGTGGTGTGTCTCTCATCAAATCCGTTAATCTGGTGTGAACCACTAAAATGAAATGATGCGAAATTAAATCTTGTAAAAATCTCAAGTGGGTCACACCATGTGAAATAATCCTTTCTAGCAGCAACTTTACATTGAGTTTTTAATAGGGATCATCTTCTTTATGTACGGTCCAAATAATGTTTCTTACCTGATGGACAGAGTGGATTTACTTATACAACAGGGTGGAGCCCGCAGAGCTTGGGTGTTGCACGCGCTGCCTTGAAACAGGTGTTGCAGGCGACTCCGGTCGTTTTTCCGGTAATTACGTACGGTGGTTGCAAACTCGCCTATTTTGGAAACGGATTGGCTACTCCCCCTGCCACCAGCCAATGGCTGATGGTCGGTGCTCTGTGGGCCCACCATGATGTATGTGTTTCATCCATGCCGTCCATATATTTTTCTAGATAATTTTATGTTATGTAACCAAAAATGAGATTTATTTAAATCTCAATTGGACCACATCACTGGAAACAGTGTTGAATGAACGTCGACCATTAAAAACTTTTTGAGAGCCATAAAAGTTTTAGATCAAGCTGATCTTTGTTTTTTTTTTTTTTTTTCCTTCATCTGGGTCTGTATGACCTAATCAACAGATTGGATGTCAAATAAACAGTACAGGGGCCTTAGGAGTATTTTAATGGTGAATATCCAAATCACTATTGTTTTCCTGTGGTGTGGTACACCTGAGATTTATATCCCTCTAATTTTTGGGATAGGGCTCTAAAATGATCTGTAAAAATGGATGAACGGAGTGGATGAAAAACATACATCATGGAGGGGCCCACAGAGAACCGACCACCAGACACCGGGCTGGTGTCAGGGGTAGTAGCCAATCCGTTTCCTTGGAGGTTTCGCTGGAGCACATTTTAAGTTACGTGCAACCTTAACCGCTGGATCGCGATCTTTTTCAGTGATCCAAACCGTCTGCATGAAGTAGTCTCTATCGATTGGGTATCCAGAATCTGTCGGATTTTATTTTCCAACCATTCATTATTCAATGGTCAAGGTGACTGAGGCCAATGATCAAAGGATTAAAAGATTCTAATTAAGGAGTCTCTATCTTTTACTTATCCCCTGTTCAAGATGAGGACAGTCATATAAACAGTTTGGATGATTGAAGATGAACTACATCCAATGGTACAGTAAAAAAGATGGGCGGGAATCTCTATACAATTTCAAATGGAGATTTTAAAAAATCACTTTTGAAATACATCTTCAATTTGGGCAAACTTGCTTTGAACGGAAGATGGGTATCGATCGACCGGCCCTTTGCCATTTCTACGAAGATTAAAAAAAGAAAAAATAAAATAAAAAATGAACCACTTAGGGCTTTAAACACGTCTTCATTAAGCTTTTGACATCATTAGAAAACCAATTTCTCATCTAACATAGAAATAATAATAATAATTACAATACATGATTTAATATCATCCATTCCTCAACCAACCCCAAGCTGAATCTTTCCCTCAAACATCCAAACAAGTCCTCTCTCTCTCTCTCTCTCTCTCTCTCTCTCTCTCTCTCTCAGCATTCAAACATGGCTATCTGTGATCCAAGAACTCATCTCCAATCTCCAAAATCTCTCTTCTCTCGCTTTCAATCATCCATCATCTTGTTCGTCTATCTTCTCCCCTTCGCTACACCAATTTCCTTCAATTTCTCTGAGTTCGGACCAAACACTCAGAACATAACATACCAAGGCGACGCGTTTCCCTCTAACCGAGTCATACAACTCACCAAAAACCAACGTGATGTGCCACTCAACAGTAGCGTTGGTCGATCCATATATGCCCATCCAGTGCACCTTTGGGACTCGGCCACCGGATCCGTCACCGACTTCATGACCCACTTCTCCTTCATCATCAATGCCCTCGATGCATCAAACTACGGTGATGGCCTTGCTTTCTTCCTAGTCCCCAGTGGTTCCGACCTCCCTACTGAATCATCTGGGGGGAACCTTGGCCTATTTAGTGGAAATTCCACTTCCAATTCATCGCAAAATAACATCGTCGCAGTTGAGTTTGACAGTTTTAAAAATGGCTGGGACCCAAGTGATAATCATGTGGGCATCAACGTCAATTCCATCTTGTCTGTGGCGAATGTGACATGGAAGAGCAGTATCAAGAACGGTTCCACCGCGAATGCATGGGTTAGTTACAACGCTTCTACTAAAAATTTAAGTGTCTTTTTAACTTATGCTCAAAATCCGATTTTCGGTGGAAATTCTAGCCTTTGGTATGTTGTTGATTTGAAGGAGATATTACCTGAGTGGATTGACGTCGGGTTCTCGGCTGCAACAGGCAAGTTCGTCGAGATACATAACATTCTTTCATGGGAATTCACTTCAAGTTTGGAGATTGGTGTGGGGGGAAAGAAACAGAAGAAGATAGGATTGGTGGTAGGTTTGCCTGTTGGTGTTAGTGTTTTGATTTGTAGTTTGGGTTTGGTTTGGTTTGTGATGTTTATCAAGAAGAGAAGAGGGAGAATTGAGGAGGATTTGGTCTTTGATGTATCCATGAATGATGAATTTGAGAAGGGAACTGGGCCAAAGAGGTTTTCTTATAAGGAACTAGCTTTAGCTACAAACAACTTCACAGAAGACGGGAAGCTTGGGGAAGGAGGATTTGGAGGGGTTTACAAAGGATTTTTTAGTCAATTAAACATGAACGTTGCCGTTAAGCGGGTTTCAAGAGGATCTCAGCAAGGTAAGAAGGAATATGCATCTGAGGTGAAGATTATAAGCCGGTTGCGACACAGGAATCTGGTGCAACTCATCGGTTGGTGCCACGAACGCGGCGAATTACTTCTTGTCTATGAGCTCATGCCTAATGGGAGCCTTGATTCCCATCTCTTTTGTGGGAAGACCTTGCTAACATGGGGTGTTCGTTACAAAATTGCTCATGGGCTGGCGACTGCATTGCTCTACCTTCATGAAGAGTGGGAGCAATGTGTTGTGCATAGGGATATCAAATCCAGCAATGTGATGTTGGATTCAGGTTTCAATGCAAAGCTTGGAGATTTCGGGCTGGCGAGACTTGTAGACCATGAGCTAGGTTCGCAGACAACCGTGCTAGCTGGGACCATGGGCTACCTGGCACCTGAATGTGTTACAACAGGCAAGGCTAGTAAAGAGTCGGACGTCTATAGCTTCGGCATCGTTGCCTTAGAAATTGCATGTGGGAGAAGGCCTGTTGAATTGAGAGCGGAACCAATTAAGGTAAGAATGGTGGAGTGGGTGTGGGATCTCTATGGAAGAGGAAGGCTTCTTGAAGCTGCTGACCAGAGACTAAGTATGGAATTCGAAGAGAAACAGATGGAATGCTTGATGGTGGTGGGGCTATGGTGTGCCCACCCTGATTTCAATTTCAGGCCGTCAATTAAACAAGTGATCAATGTCCTTAATTTCGAAGCCCCGCTTCCAAGCCTTCCATCACAGATGCCGGTGCCTATGTATTTCGCACCTCCCATGAATATGTGTAGATTTTCTTATGCATCGTCCGGCGTTGTTACAAATTCTGAGAGAGACCCAAGTCGATGTTCATGTAGTAGTTGCACTACGTATTCATCGAAATGGAATGTCTCCACAGGTTCTCCCTCTACAGCTCTCTTGAAATAATGGATGGTAAGCACAAAACTTACATATTCTATGGTTGTAAATTATTTTTTTAGGTAGATAATTAATAATAATGCATGAATGATAATACAATGCTTTGGTTGTAATTTGAATATAGGTTATGTTCCAACACTTCCGTCGACAGCTAGAACCGAAGCCTGCAACGGCATTATTCTAGGCACATCGAGGACGATTGCAGATGAGGTTGGAGTCGAGTATCTCTAATGCCAGTTTCGCTAATCGAGCTTAAATGAATGGAGATGTGATCTTTTCTATCTAATCTCTATTAGAATTTTTAGTTTCAAAATGACTAAGAACTTAGGTTTACAGCTTTTGTATTTATTATTATTATTATTCTTATAATATTAAGCTTGCTTCACTGCCAAAACAGATTTTGTTAACCTTCACCTCTTGGATGGAACCGAGCCATCCATTAGATTGGCCACCTTGGATATATATGAGCTGCTGTTCGCTAAAGCTACAGCGATTGGATGGTCTGAAGAGTCTAAACAATTCAAAAGGTCATTGTGGGCAATAGAGAGGTGGGCAATCCAGTCTGGATTTAGGGCCCGTTTGGCCGGGGTGGATTGTAAGGGATTGAATGGTACTTAGGGTGGATGGGATGGATTCCTAGGTAATGATGGTGTTGTCAGTGGATTGTCTTGAGATCCATGGGATTGTTCTATCCCTAGATTGTTATATCCAGCCTGTTTGGCACGCCCAGCCAATTCCGGGATTAAACCTTCCCATCCCTTCCAATCCCTCCAACCAAACACGTTCTTGGCAAATTTGAACGGATTAGGGTGGATTGGATGGGATTTAAAGGTAAAGATGGTGTTGTCAGCAGATTGTCTTAAGATCCATAGGATTGGATCAGATCACCGACTCTGGTTGGCACGCCCTACCAATCCCGGGATTTAACCTCCATTCCCTTCCAAAACCATCCAATCCCTTCCAATCCGACCGGCCAAAGGGGCCCTTAGGGAAATGGAATATCCAAGAGATGACCTTCTAACGGACGGCTCAGATCAATTAGTACGTTCACCAGGCCAGTTAGTGTAGGTGATGGCTGGTGAAGTTTACCATTCACCAATGTGATGAAGGGTGGGAAACACCTTGGAAGAAGATTGTTGCATTCATGTAAACGGTGTTGTTAGGCCAGAAACTTGGACCGGGCTCAAGCCGAACCAACCCGAATATTCATGGTCAATCCGACTAGATTTGGCCCCTCTTCAAGAAGAATTTTGGGTCATCCGTAATAAGATTGTTTCTATCAACGGTCAGGATCAAATTTCGTCATCCAAATTCAGATATGTGAGTTGGGTTGGTTTGAGTAGTATGAAAATTGGTCGGGTTCAGGTTGTTGAGGTCCGGTTGAGTTAACATATATATGAGCTTTTGGGAATGGGTCAAACCCGACCCGACCCAATCAACAGTAGTGCCTGTAAAATACCTTAGGGCCCGTTTGGATGTAGCGTCGAACTAGGCTTCGAAGATGAAGACGATAATCGTGGGTATCTTGGACAATAGGTCCAAACGGGCTCTTTAGGGTTCTTGTTTAAATTCTATAGGTCCACATGAATGCCAGCTTGACTAAGGGTAATGTTGAAAAGGAATCTTGACCGTCCATGTCCTACGGGCTCTATGTGTGTCAACGGAACAAGTTTGGGAGAGGCCAGACACTTAAGGCCCAACGCCCAGACCAAGCAATTCATGGGCCTAGCATAATAGGCTTGGGCTCTGGGCCCAACCCAGAAAAAAATGACAAAACCCATGTTTACTATTTGAAGGTTCCTAATCTATCCATTGAACAAGTGGTTTTATACGCATTAACAACGAAGTAAACAATGATAGGGCGTTTGGGGACCATAAGTTATTTTACATAAATCAAATTATGCCTCAAGTAGCTTATCTTGGTTTGTATTAATTTAATGGATAAGTATGTTTTATGAGCAACATACTTATCATCCAGAAAGCATAGAGGTATCGTTGGTTTCCAATATCACATAAGTAGGCCCAATCTTTGATGTGGACCGTTCATTATGTTGGGCCACCTTGGCCCTGTCTTCAATGTGAATCGTTCATCGTGTGAGGGCTACCTTCAATGTGGACTATCCACCTTGTGAGACCCACCTTCGATACGGGCCACCCATCATGCATGGCCCAACTTCAAAGTGCATCATCATTCGATTAGGGCCACCTTGGATGTGGATCATTCATCATTAGGGGCTTGCCTTTGATGTGAACTGTCCACATGTGGGGCCCACCATCAATATTATTGTTCATCATGCGGGGCCCACATTTGATATCCACTACCCATCATGTGGAGCCCACTTTTGATATGGATTGTCAATCATATGTGCCCCACCTTTGATGTGGACTATCCATCATGTGAGTCGTCCATCATACGGGATCCACCTTGGATGTGGTCCATTCATCATTGACACCTTTGATGTGTATTATCCATTATGTGAGGCCCACCTTGACATGGATCATCCATCATGTGAGACCACCATCAAAATAAATTGTCCTTCATGTGGGGCTTACCTTCAACGTCCACCACCCATTATGTGGAGCCCACTTTGATGTGGGCCATCTATCATGTGGGATCAACCTACGATGTGGGCTGTCCATCATGCGGGGCCTGCCTTGGATGTGGGCCATTTATCATTATAAGCTGACCTTTCACGTGGACTGTCCATTTTGTAGGGCCCACCTTGATGTAGGTCATCCATCATGTGGGGCTCACCTTCAATGATATTGTCCATCATGTGGGGCCTCCAATATCCCCCACCCCTCACATGGAAACCACTTTGATATGGACCGTCCATCATGTGGCCTCATCTTCAATGTGGGTCATCCATCATGTAAAGTTTGCTTTCGATGTAGGCCATCTATCATGTGGGGCCTACCTTTGATATGGTTCATCTATAATGTAGTGTCCAACTTTGATGTGGACCCTTCATTGCCTAGGTCCTAACTTGGATGCGGACTACCCATCACGTGGGACCTCTGACATGACCATCTATCACATGAGAGAGAGAAGTTAAATGTTGAAAAGCAAAAAAATAAAAATTTACGGGATAAAGTAACTTTGCTTTATAATAGTGCTTATCAAATTAACATAGGTTTTAAAAAAATAAACTTATTAACTTAACATAAGTTAAAAAGTTAGAAATGATTAGCTTGATCCCCATATATGAAATTTATTGGGTTTTGCTCAAAAAAAAAAAAAAAAGAGTTAGAATTGCTCTACATTTAAAATGCCTAAACGAATATTGGAATTGACTGTTTGTAGGATACAAAACGTGCATATAAAGTCAGGTTAAGCTAGACCAGGCTTGTCATGTCTGAGTCCAACTAAAATGACTTGAGCTTAAGCCCGGTCCAAATCCAGGTCGAGCTCACTGGGCCACCAGCCAGCCAGGTCGCTAGCTAATGGGCGCAGCTTAAGTGTTACCTCGGTAACAGCTTAGCGGATGCTACCCTCACTGTAGGGACCACCTTGATCATATGTTGTATATCCACTCGGTCCATCAGTTTTTGCATCCATGTCTCAGGTGGACTACACCACAAGAAACATTGATGATTGAACATTCACCATTAAAAACATTGATGATTGAACATTCACCATTAAAAACCTCCCAAGACCCACTGTAAGCAGATCCATAATGTTTATTTGTCATCCAACTTGTTGATAAGGTCAACTAGAACTACATAAAGGGAAAATATAAATATTAGATTGATACAAAACTTTTGTGACCTATAAAAAGCCTTTAATGTGTTGACATATATGGAGCCACATCTAGGTGCCGCACGACCGGCCGTGGGCCCTGCTTGATTAGTCGTGGACTAGCTCGACTCAAAGTCCAGCGAGCACCAGTTTTTTGGATCCGAGGTGCTCGACCGGTCGTGGGGTCCGCTCGACCGGTCGTGAAGTCTGCTCGACCAGTCGTGGTTATACAAATTCGTTTCCGAATCTGATGCAGACTGTGGAAAATTGAGTCACCTTTCGCAAGGGTACGAAAAGGTGTCAAAACTATAAATTGGGGTCCCTAGGGCTATTCTAGGGTTAAAGTGAATATTGAAAAATATTTCTAAGGTGTCGGCAGGGGATTTTCTTGGTACTTCCAAGGGAAAGGTTAGTATATTGCCTTGTAATCTTCATTTTTAATTCATAGTGGAAGTTTGCATCCGTGGTTTTTTATCTGAGTTTGGGGATTTTTCCACGTATATTTTGTCTTGTGGTTTATTTGGATTGCTTTGATCTGTTTCTAGTTTATATTTCTTCTTGTTTATCGTTTGTGGGTGAGACTTGAGATTGGATCTTGGTTCACTGCGTTGTTGGCATACTGCGCAACAACTGGTATCAGAGCTATTGGTTTAGTTCTATTGGAAGCGATGACGGAAGAAGGGAAAACTAGAATTAAAAAGTTTAATGGTTCAAACTTTGCCTTCTGGAAGATGCAGATAGAGGATTATCTGTATCAGAAGGACTTTTATATTCCTCTAGGAGGAAAAGAGAAGAAACCAGATAAGATGACAGATGATGAATGGTTTTTATTGGATCGGAAGGCTTTAGGAACGATCCGACTCTCTGTCTAATAGTATCGCCTTCAATATATCCAAGATGAAAACCACAAAAGAATTAATGGAAGCTTTAACCACCATGTATGAAAACCCTCAGCATCCAACAAGGTTCATCTTATGAAACAACTATTCAACATAAAGATGTCAGATGGTGGGAGCGTGGCTGAACATCTAAACGAGTTCAATACAGTCACGGGCCAGTTAGAATCCGTAGGCATTATTTTGAGGATGAGGTCAGGCGTTATTGATCTTGTCTAGTTTACCAGACAGTTGGGATGGTTTGGTGATTGCTGTGAGCAATTCTTCAGGGTTGACAAAGCTGAAATTTGATGCTGTGGCCGGTCTAATTCTCAGTGAAGAATCTAGAAGAAAGGCATATGAGTTTCTGGGGGTTCAGGGAATGCTCTAAGGCCGTGTTTGGGCAACTGTGTTAGGGCAGAATACATCGGATGGAATTACGGCAACAGCCACATTTATGACTTGCAGTGGATTGTCTTGGGATAGTGGTATACACCTCTATCCCAGGACTAGTCCTCGTTATGTTTGGATTTCATGGGATTGCTTCCAACCCATGGGATATTTGAGTGGGGTTGTTTGGATTGCCCATGGGATACAAGTGGGTTTATTTAACCGTTTTGACTGCTTCCCAACCTCCAATCTCTGTCTAGTAAGAGGCATCCCCCCTGCGCACAATAACATCACGGAGGCCAGAATCACCATCGTTGCCCTCCTAAACTTGCGCAGCCATGGTCGACGACAATAACATCCAGCGACCGCTTCTCTCTCTCTCTCTCTCTCTCTCTCTCTCTCTCTCTCTCTCAAAGAAAAGCGTTCTTCACCATGCAGCGCTCTTTAACGCTGATGGCGCTAACGTCCGCTCCCTTTTAGGCCAAGGACTTGAAGGAGAGGATGTGGTGTGAAATCTGCTGCTGAAAAATCCAATGGAACTGCCCTTTCATATCATTTGACGGTGGAGATTTTTTGTTTCCCTCACTCTTACCCTCTTCTTCTACCTTCCTTTGTCTTTTTACACCGATGGTGGGTAAAATGGGCAGAAAAAGATGGTAGTAGGAAATGCACCTCGGCGATTTCCGGCGTTTGTCATTTTGAGGATGGGATGGTGATGTGTTCTTCTTCAACTCTAGCTCTTATCTGATACAAAATTACAGTACTACCCTCTTGCTCATTTTAATACCCCTGTATCACGTGATCCCTATTCTGCCCTTCTCGAGATATTTGATACTCTGGCAGTGTGTGATAGATGGTACTCAGGCACTCGGGACTTGCATACGTGGCATAATGAAACTAAAATATAAATTGTCACCATATTTCGGAAATCATACTTTTTTGGCAACATTAATCATACTTTAAACTGTCACCATATTGCCTCAGTGCCTGCATATTAATCATAATAGTCTGCTAGAGTACAAAAGTTTTTCCTCTCTCGCTGTACTAACACGTGCACGAAACAACGCCGCTTATCTAGTGAACAACGGACGAAAGAATAGATGGTCAAGCATTACAATGCCCATATTCAACGTCCCTGTTTAGCGCATGGAGTGGACCCACTGATTATAGCAAAAGGCGTTTAGGGCTACTTGATGAGCGAATTGGATTTGGTACACGTGTCTCGTGTAAGGACACGTGAGGGCTGATGAGATGAAAAGTTAACTGGTGCCCGTGCACCTCCTCGAGGAGTGACGCAATATCCATGCCCGTCCAAAGACCGTCTGTTCCCCAACGCCAGATCGTCTGAATCCCTTTCTTCTGACATACGTATTGTGGTGTGAAAGATAATACGAGATGAAGCGTTGCCCAAACATGTAAGGGATGGAAACAGGGTGGATTTTACAATTCCACCCCTCATATTCTACCCTAACGCAGTTGCCCAAACACGGCCTAAACGTTGAAGGAAGAGGAAGATCGCTGAACAAAGGAAGCAATAAACACGGGCATTCTAAGTCGAGGAAGAAGTCCAAGGGACCGAAAGACAAAGACGAGTGTTAGCATTGCAGCAAGAAGGGGCACATGAAATGTGATTGCAAGGCGCTCAAGAAACAAGAAGGAAGCTCTCAAGGTGGGAAGGATTCAGTGAATCTATCTGAGGAGAGTGACATAGAGGCGTTGATCTTGTCTCTTGATGCAAGGAATGAGTCTTGAGTTATAGACTCGGATGCTTCGTTTCATGCCACTTCGTGTAAGAAAATTCTGCGTGTTTACATGTCAGGTAACTTTAAGAGAGTCTACCTGGGTGATGATGAGCTCTGCAGTATTGTTGGAAAGAGAGACGTTCATATAAATCAGAAAGACAGAACGACGTTGAAATTGAAGGATGTTAGATATATACTTAGTTTGAGAAGGAATCTAATCTCAATGGGGCAGTTGGCCGATATCAGTAATGTGATGACATGCACCAGTGATTCCTGAAAGATCACAAAAGGTGCCTTAGTGATATCTTGAGGCAAAAAGGAAGGTACTTTGTACGTGACTTCAGGATCGTATAGTTCACTTACAGTCACATCAACTGGAGTAAATGGACAGTTATGGCATCAGAGGTTGAGACATATGAGTGAGAAAGGGATGAAAGTGTTATTGTCAAAGGAGAAGCTACCAGGGCTGAAGTATATTGACTTGGAATTCTGCGAGGACTGCGCGTATGGCAAGCAGAAGAGGGTAAATTTGAAGAAGACAAGACACACTCCAAAGACACATCTGTTGGAGCTTGTACACACTGATGTGTGGGGACCAGCACAGGTATCATCTCTTGGTGGCTCATGTTATTTTGTTTCTTTTATCAATGATGCTAGTAGAAAACTGTGGATTTATTTCTTAAAGCACAAATATGATGTATTTGATGTATTTAAGAAATGAAAAGTTATGGTAGAAAATGAGATAGGTAGAACAATAAAATATCTCAAATCTAATAATGGGGGAGAGTATTATAATAAGAGATTTGATGAGTATTGTGTAGCAAATGGAATGAAACATTAGAAAATAATTTCAGGGACACCACAACAGAATGGTGTGGCTGAGCGCATTAACAGAACCATCCCTAAGCGCGCCAGGAGCATGAGGTTATTGCAGGGTTGCCTAAGACTTTTTGGGCAGATGCTGTGAATACTGTCGCATATCTCATCAATAGAAGTCCGTCAACACCATTGGATGATAAGCTACCAGAAGAAACGTGGACTGGGAAAGAAGTGAACCTTGCACATCTCAAAGTATTCGGTTGCACTTCATATGTTCACATTGATGTAGAGCACAGAACAAGCTGGATGCGAAGTCCAAGAGATGCACGTTTATAGATTATGGGCAGCATGATTTTGGCTACAGGTTTTGGGATGCAGAAAATAGAAAAATCATCAGAAATAAGGATGTTGTCTTCAATGAAAAAGTAATGCATAAGGACAGTGTGAATGAAAATAAGGCCGAGGAGAAATAATTCGTAGAGATGGAAGAGTTACTAGACACGGGTATTACAGTGCCACAAGATGATCATGCACAGGAGCATTATGAGGCAGATCCGCATACACCGGTTATGAGGAGGTCTACTCGAGAGAGAAGGCCCATGGTCTGATACTCACCCTCCTTAAATTATCTACTGCTGACAGAAAATGGTGAGCGAGAGTATTTTGAAAAGGTGTTATAGTTAGATACACGGGTTAAGTGGGAGCAGGCCATAGATGATAAGATAAACTCTCTTGAGTCTAATTGCACATGGGAGCTAGTCACTCTACCCAAGGGTAAGAAAGCTCTTCATAACAAGTGAGTTTACAGACTGAAAAAGGAACACGATGGTTCGAAACAGTACAAGGCTAGATTGGTTGTGAAAGGGTTTCAACAAAAAGCAGGTATCGATTTCACTGAAATATTTTCACCCACGGTGAAAATGTCTATGAATCGCATGGTCTCGAGTATAGTGGCTATAGAAGACTTACATCTAGAGCAGTTAGATGTTAAGACAGCCTTTCTTCATGGGGACCTTGAAGAAGAGATATACATGCATCAGCCGACAGGATACGTGGCACCAGGAAAGGAGAACAAGGTGTGTAGACTGAAGAAGAGTTTATATGGCCTGAAACAAGCCCCGAGGCAGTAGTACAAGAAGTTTGACAGTTTCATGTTGGGAAACAGTTTTAGGAGATGTCATGCGGACCACTGTTGTTACTTAAAAAAGTTTGATACGTCGTACATCATCCTTCTTCTGTACGCTGATGATATGCTTGTGGTCGGTTCAACCATAAAGGACATCTCAGATCTCAAAAGACAACTGTCTAGAGAATTTGTCATGAAGGATTTAGGAGCAGCAAAACAAATCCTAGGAATGAGGATAAAGTGTGACAGGAAAAACAAGAAATTGGTTTTATCACAGGCAGAGTACATAGCCAAGGTACTTGATCGATTCAATATGGGATATGTTAAGCCGGTTAGCACTCCATTAGCCAACTACTTCAAGCTATCTAAGGAGCAAGGTGCAAAGATGTAGGAGGAACGGGACTACATGGTTAAAGTCTCATACGCGTTAGCAATTGGGAGTCTCATGTATGCTATGGTGGGCATGAGGCCAAACATTACTCAAGCAGTGGGAGTTGTTAACAGGTTCATGAACAACCCCAGGAAGGAACATTAGGAAGCTATGAAGTGGATCCTTAAATACTTGGTAGGTATTAAGGATGTAAGGTTGTATTATGGTAGATCGAAAATCAAGCTATAAGGCTACGTGAATTCAGATTTAGCAGGAGATATCGACAGCAGAAGAAGCAGTACAGGTTATGTCTTTACTCTGGGTAGTATTGCAGTCAGTTGGGTCTCTTAGTTACAAAAGATAGTATCTATTAGTACAACAAAAGCAGAATATGTTACGGTTACAAAAGCATGCAAGGAGATGGTGTGGATGCAAGGTTTTATGGAAAAGTTGAGTAAGAAGCAAGCAGATTGCAAGTTATATAGTGACAGTCAGAGTGCAATACACTTGGCTAAGAATTCAGTCTTTCATTCAAGGACCAAGCATATTGTCATCAGATATCACTTCATACATTCGTTACTGGAAGATGGATCGATTGCACTAGAAAAGATTCATAGAAGTGAGAATCCTGCGAATATGCTGACCAAGGCGGTCACATGGAAGAAGCTGAAGCTTTGTTCAGCTTTGATTAGTCTTCAGGCTTGAAGACGGGGAGGTGATGTACTTCGAATGTAGAAGACAAAGGCTTATGGCGATGTGTCTTCAAGTAGAAAATTGTTGAGATATGGAGTCACATCTAGGGGTCGCACGACCAGTCGTGGGCCTTGCTCGACCAGTCGTAGCCCCCTGCTCAACCAGTCGTGGACTGGCTCGACTTAAAGTCCAGCGAGCATCAGTTTTTTGAGTCCGAGGTGCTCGACCAGTCGTGGCCCATGCTCGACCAGTCGTGAGGTCTGCTCGACCGGTCGTGGTTACGCAGATTCGTTTCCGAATCTGATGCGGACTGCGGAAAATTGAGTAGCCTTTCGCAAGGGTGCGAAAGGAAAGTTGCCAAAACTATAAATTGGGGTCCCTAGGGCTATTTTAGGGTTAAGGTGAATATTGAAAAATATTTCTAAGGTGTGAGCAAGGGATTTTCTCTATACTTTTAAGGGAGAGGTTAGTATATTGCTTTGTAATCTTCGTTTTTCCTTCATAGTGGAAGTTTGCATCCGTAGTTTTTTACCCTAGTTTGAAATTTTTCCAAATATATCTTGTCTTGTGGTTTGTTTGGATTGCTTTGATCTGTTTCTAGTTTATATTTCTTCTTATTTATCATTTGTGGGTGAGACTTGAGATTGGATCTTGGTTCACTGCGTTGTTGGCGTGCTGTGCAACATAATGGTCATTCACTAATTTTTCCAATGGTGTGGTCGACTAGATATTTGGATCTGCTTAAGTTTTTGGACAATGTCTTTAAGTAAGCTAAAAAAAACAGATGGCCAATATGGATATGTGACGTAGAGAAGGACCTGAAAAGGTTGATCATCTTCCTTGATCGATAAACACCTTGAATTCACAAGGTCCTCTTAAATCTACAAGAGAAAATAGAATAGTTTCTAGAGAATTTATTGATTGAATGAAAATTAATTTTAGACAATGAGTTTAACATCCTTTTAAATAACCCTAAAGAAATCCTATAAACGTAATCAAAGAGTTCTAATCAAATAAGGAAACAAATTCTGAAAAACATATAAATTTTTGTCGTCAGTCAACCTATCATCATCCTGTCAAGTCCACAGGTCAAAACAACCAAAAAGTGTGTAGAGATTTAAACCAGAAATTCTGTGATTTTCAACCTATCGACCTAGCGAACAGTGCTTCGACCTATCTAAACTGATTAAAAACTAGCTAGCAAGTAATCTGGAACATTATTTCAACTTTTCGAACAGTATTTCAACTTACCTAAACTGACAAAAATCAGCTAGCAAGCAATCTGGAATTTCTGGTAGAATTTTGACATGTCAACCACAAAGGTCGACTTGTCGAAACTATGTTGAATTTTGTCAATTTCTCACTGGGCTTCTTCCGGTCCATGTGTGTTAAGAATGTGCTTGATCCTCATCTTACATCAATATGAAACACATTCATCAAGGTCAACCCCACATGGTAATGGTAAGCCCCACACAATAATGACAACACTCACTAAGTTGTTACCCAGTAACAATTAATCCACTCCCTTGGCTATTTGACACCCTTTACTCTCTTTTTTTTTTGGAATATTTATATTTCATGGATACCTTGGAGTCATCTTCTTCTTGACCATGATATAATAAAAGATAAAATGATAATAAAAATATAAAAAAATAAAAAAAAATCTTACTAGCTACTAGCCTCTATCATCCCATAAAAATTAAAAATAAAAATAAAGAAAAAAACTTTCAAGAGTACCTTTCTTTCTTTCTTTCTTTTTTCCCTTCCTCCAACAAAACCACTAAAGAACTCACAAATTTCACAATTAGGTTTTTAATTTATAAATCATCATTCCTAACCGATCAAAGGGCTATAAACCTTCGATTTTACTGATCCTTGAGGTCCCTAGAGCCCATCAGAACCATCCCATAACTTCATATCAAAGAAAGAAGCCTCGAGCCGAGTTTTGCCATTAATGGTTGGGTTGTCTTGCTCATTTGAATGACAACTGTTCGATCCTGTTAATACAAATCTAAGGATCTAAAATGATCACAAGATGAACCACAAAGACATTAATTAAGCTCTCTGATCCTATCAAGAGCCATTGTGAGAAAATATTTCATAACAAATCCTAAGATTTGCATGAAAGCCACATGCAAACCAGGTTGAAGAGAGGAACATTGAGAGAGAAAGGAGAGATTGAGAGAAATTTTTGAGAGAGAGAGAGAGAGAGAGAGAGAGAGAGAGAGAGAGAGAGAGAGAAACTCGAATTGAGTTAAATTAAGGCAAGTTCTAATCCAACCAGAACATTATTTGGATAGTTTAGAAAGGTTGAAGAGAGGAGGAGAAGGAGTGGGAAAGAAGAAAAATCAAAGCTGAAGAAGTTATTTGAGTCAACCCAGCGAGTTAACCCATTGAGTCAACTTAGATCCAAATTGGGTCCGTTTGAAGTGAAAGAGAGTCGTTTACAAGTGAATGATTCATCTCATGTATTTCCTTGTTGATTTTCCTTAAAATTGTTTCCAAATTATATGTAAACTTTAAATTATCGAATTACCTTCTAGTTACATGTTTGGAAATCCTAGGTAAGGGAACCAATTTTCCAATTCCCTCCTTTAATAGGTAGCTCTCCTTCCTAGTCATGCAAAATAAAATCCTACGTAAGGGATTCATCCTTTAACTTCTTTCTTCATTAGGTTTGTAGATGTAGATTGTTGATTTTATATATATATAATCATGCGTATTAGGATTGTTGAAATTCTTAACCCTCAACAAACCCAAATTAGCCATAGGCATTAAAAATTCAAATTTAATACTATTGTTAATTTGTGTGTTTTACGGAAGCACATTCAACGAAGATAGAACAATACAATAAAGTAGAATAAGCAAATAAAAAAGCAAGCAACCACAAACACAATATACTTTTACGAGAAAACCTTAAGAAAATTATAACATAAAGCGACGGAAATTAACCCATTATAATCAAAGCCTTAAAATTACACCACTCACCTTCTTTGATACAGACAAAACCTGAATCTCTCATTGTGATATGCACGTAGGAAAACCCTAGCCCCTTAAGAAAATCCATTCTCAAGCCTTTACAAGTATTTAGAACCCTCTCACCTTTCAAAACTCTTGCCCTTAAAGAGAAAATACTTGCATTAACAAGCCTTAATCATGATCAGGCTTGAATACTGCGATTTATGCTAATCTGTGTAACATGTTCGGTCAAACTAGATATAACCTTTAGTCAAACTGAACCAACTTGACTAACTTTTTAGTCAAATTGAAAATATGCAAATTTTCACTGTGTGCAACCTGAGAATCTACCCAATTTTTTATTCAATAAAAAATGGCCTCAGTAGAATCGAGACATGACTTCTCTGCACAACAAATTGACATAATACAAGGCATCCTGTATGACAATCTCCACGTTAACTTGCATTATGCCAAGTCACCCTGAAGACCTCCCTTTTAACCTTCACCTTGATCATATACCGCTTTCTATATTCTCTACCTAGAACGTATCTCCATCAGCAGCCTTATGCAAGGGTGCCCAATCTCATCAATGGCTGGAGAGATTTATCAAGAATAGGTAGTGCTTGAACATTTCTCTGGTCACCGGCTTTATCAACATGTCCGCGGTATTCTTATCCATATGGATCTGTTAAAACAGAATCTCTCTTGAAGCAATAAGTTCACGTATTTTATAGAACCTCACGTCAATGTGCTTGGTTTTCACTTAATATATCAGATTCATTGCCAGATAGATAACGCTTTGACTATCACAATGCAACCGAATTGCCTCCTGCTCAACTTGTGTTCTTTTATCAGATCTTTCAATCACAATGCCTCCTTTGACGTCTCCATCACAACCAAATATTTCGCCCCAGTTTTATACAACTTTATCATAAATTATATCACAGATGTCCAAAATACCATTTCGCCTGCTAATGTGAAAATATATCCATAATTAATAGACCTCTTATTGTCCAGACCACCCACATAATTTGAATCCACGTAGCCTATAACTCTACCTAAAGCTCTATATCCTCTAAACATGATCACAGTGTCGATTGTGCCCCTAAGATACTTGAGAATTTACTTAATAACATTCCAATGTCTTTTCCTATATTCTTCATATATCTACTTATCATACCGAGTGCCTGTGAGATATCTGGCCCCATATAAACCATTGTATACATGAGACTCCTCACCACACTAACGTACGACACTCACGACATATCTGAAATCTCTTCTTCTATACTTAGACACAATTTCGTTAACAACTTAAAGTGCCATACTAGAGGCGTGTTAAGTCACTTAGCACCTTTCATGTGGAACCTCTAGCACCTTTTACATAACCTTTCTGAGAAAGCCACATCTTCCTAAACTCTTTATTTCTTATATTATGCAAACACCTAATTAAAACTCTTTATTTTTTAGCATAAAGGTGGGAGCACATCACCTATAACTTTATTTATATGGCTAAATAATTATACAAATCATTTATGTCCACAACCAAATAATTAGGCATTACTTATTATATAAAACTAATGTACAACTAAGGAAAACAACACCCAAGAAATTACAAGAGCAAGCTATGAAAAGGGTTAAATCAAGCACTGCAAGTCTTGAGCTGAAAGCCAAGCCAATGGTGGAAAACAGGGTAGGGACAAGAAGAAAGAATTCTAAAATAAGAACTTTTAAATAAAAAGAATTCTATCATCTTTGGGGCCAGTGTAACCTATGGCCTCCAAGCACAAAACAACCTATTTAACTCCCATCAAGAAAAGGATCCTCGCTCTTGGTTGGGTGGTTGGCTCTCGGGAGTTTCAACACGCGGTCAAGGGTTCGAGTGCCCATTGGTGGTGATAAGCCCACTACAAAAAAATAAAAAAAAAAAAAAACACTCCCTCGAGAAAGTGGTATCATGCATCAATATACTTGCTTTGCATGTTTGCGGTGAGAGTGACTTAGTGGGAGGCCTGGATCTTGCACAAATGTCCAGAAGTAGCACGTGTGCTGCTTAATCACTTCTTTTACCATCTCCTCGTAGGAATCGCCCAACCACCTACTCAGGTCACAAACAAGACAAAACCTGGCGGGTTTTACAACGCTCCAGCGTTGTTATTTGTACCGTACCGTGAGATAGAGCCGGAAAAACCGTTATATGGTAGAGCCATGTCTTTAGAGGACACGTGGCAAGGTTAATATCAATCAGGCCCACCCATACACTGTCACCAGGACAGATGGCTGAGATTTTACAAATAAAACTCACGAGAAGATCCTATCCGTTACTTTTCTACAATTTATCCCACTGCATATTTGAGCATTAACTCTTTTTGCTTTCAACCGTCAGTTTAATGGCCACAGATCAGATGGATAGGATTGTCTAATAGGAGTGACTTTTTACAGATAAGCCATCCATGCTAGGGCCTTGCATATGGACATACATGATTTTCACATCACCATGCCCTGTACCCTCCGAAGAGATGCATCTACTATGGTTGCTCCGGCTCCATTGTATCATCGACTCAATACCGTTAGGTTTTCAGTTTGTGAAAGTGGGGCCCATTTTTCACTAATCCATAGTATCAAGGTTAGCTCTGTCAATGGCCCATGAATCAAAAATCTCTTAGATGTAATGATCTTAAACCGTTCATTAAGCAGCCAGGAGGAATACTCGCATTGGTTTCCATATATCCGGTCGAAGGCCAAAGATTCTACGGCAAGGATCTTCCAATTTTGGAGATATTTAGCGTGTGGGCCAAATTAGATTAACGTTTTAGATCACTTAATTATGAGCCCTACCTATACGGACTTAATAATGAAGCATACTGTTCATCGTCTCCGCCCGAGCATTAAGTGACATCCCGTGCAACTGCTGCCAGCTATGAAAAGTGACAACCTACTGTATATATAAAACAAGGGTTTTTTACAATAAATTTCGTTTCGAGGATTTGTATTTTTCCAAATGATGCCTTCGGTGACCGATATTCCCGGCAGCGCTTTCAAGAGGAGAAATTACATTACTGTCCTCCTTTGCATATTTTTAACCGGATCGTTGAAAATCGTGAACTGTGGTAGGGGTGTACATCTAGTCCAACCGAGTCGAGCAGGCCTCAGCTTGACTCGGCTCAGCCACTAGCTGACCTCAGCTTGAACTTGGGTTGGCTCAGTCCTCGAGCCTGATTGGCCAGCTCGGCTCAATACGGTCAGCAGCTCAAGTCAGTTTGAGCCGAGTTCAAGTCAAGTACACATTTGCAGCATTTTCACAAACACCTGGTGTGCACCTTCAAAATCTTACTATATTTAAGACATTTAAGACAGCAGTAATAGTTTTACAGTTATTTTATCAAACACCTTCTAACCAAAATAAAAATCAAGAAAAAAATGGTATTTTTTTCTTATACATACCTTCCTTGCCACCAACCACACTCCGTTAGGTCATTTCATCAAATACTTGGTGAGCAGCATCAATATCAAATTAATCGAGTCACTTAATTGGTTAGATCTTGATCCGAGTCGAGTCGAGCTAGGGCCAGCTCAAACTCGACTCGAACTCATTTTCAAGCCCAAAACTTCGACTCGAACTCAGTTTCAAACCGTGTCAAATCGATCTTTTTCGAGTCGAGTCGAGCAAGCTAACTGAGCTAGCTCGTACACCTCTAGTTATGGGGCTTACATGATATGTATTACATATTCAACCCGTCCAATAGATGAAAAAAAAAAAAACATTATTAGTAGAAGAAGTGAAGAAGTAAAAAGTATGATAGATTTAATTGCAGGGTGGACCAATTTGTAAAATATAATCTACACCATTCAAAATATCCTAATTTCAAGTGTGGCCCATATGATTATCTGATTTATAATGCTTTGTTAGTATTATCACCATGGTGTAGCGTTTACGTTTAATAAGTTGGATATATATATCAAAAAGGAACATATTATATTGAACCAAAAAGAAGCAACTTTACATGGACACTACAGGATTCGGGCTCCCATCCGAAATACAGGAGGATAATAAGTTATTATACACGTACCATGTGGGCCCAACAAATATTGAGCTTCATTGTTTTTAAATAAAAGAATTAAATGAGGATATTTCTGTAAATTCATCCTCAGCAGGCACCTTCTTGTTCGGAATCTTGCGGGAAAAAATCTAAAAAATATGTATATTGTGACGTCAGGTCTCGTAGTCTGCGGACTGCTGAAGTGAATTCATAGACCAATAGTTTGGGTCATGCGTATGAATGATCGGAACCGCTCAAGTTGCGGGCTCTCTATAAATGCGACAAAATCAGGGTATCAACTGTTATAGACAATCTCACCCATTCAATCTGTGGACAGAAAAATCATAGCATGTTCGATGGTTCGTCTTCAAGTCCATCTTTTGATTGGTTATGATTGTCTTTCCATTAGAAGAAGAGGACACGGTAGAACCCACCTCCTGAAGTGTGTCTTACATTGACAGAGATGTCTAAGCCAGCAGGTTAGGCCCACCGTTAAATTTAGACGTGCCAAAAAGCAGGCCCATCTAACTATCATGCAGGCCACCATACAAATTTGAAGGTTTTTGAATGGTTGTAAATTATTTTCTATGGTGTGGGCCACCAAGTGGTTGGATAAACTTGGTTTTTTGTGCATACCATCATCATCTTTGTGGGGCTCGCTTAATTCTCCCGTGGGATGGGATACAAATGCCAATTTGAGCCCGTGATCATTGCCCAGCTAATTTTAGCTAATATTTTTAAATTACATATTTATAATTTCTGTAAAATAATAAAAGAAATAAAAAATATTAACAATAGGATTAAGCACGTGTGGCCATGCCATTGTTAAAGTGCTATTCATTCATTCTCAGAGTAATTGAGACAGCTAACAGGTTGTAGATAAATAGCTCATAGGATACGATGATCCAATATGTGGTTTTAGGTTCAGCAAACAAGAAAAAATCACTAATGGAACTATGTGTATACAGTTTGTGGGCAGATAAAACCTTTTAAAGAAAAAATCTCAAATCAGAGAGAGTTAGAAAAGAAATTGCTTGGTAATTAGACCACTATACTAGTTTGTTTCTAATTGAGGACTTGCAGGCTAATGGCTAAGGTTTGTGTTGAACCTTGCTGGCTGATCAGAGAACACTTAGTTATTACTAGTTGGTTCATATGAGAGAGTGGTTCGAGTAGTTGGTAATAGTCTAATGAACCATCGAAGCTCTGTTTATATAGGCCGGCGTCGCTAGATGTTTTGGTCCAGATTCATAACTCCAAATGACCGTTTTTGGCTATTGGTGAAAAACTAGTTGTTATTTAGTAGTTTATGACCGTTTTGCATGTAGGAAAATCACTTGCATGCTAGCTGTTTAGACCCAGTTGTTAGCCGTTTAGACCCAGTGACTAGCCGTTTATGACCGTTGAGCTAGCTATTTGCCGTAGTTTCTACATAATTCGGTTTAATACTGCATGAGAAGTTACATCACCTCTTAAATGGCTGGTTCCAGCCCATATATAAGGTGGAGAGTTCTCTTTCAGACATCTTATCCACAACACTCCAGCAACCTGACTCATATCCATTGTCGCATACACCGGTTCGCGTAAAGTCACGAGCGAGCAACCCATATGTGACACGATGTGCATGTGCGAAGTACGCCATAGCACCTCTACAACCACACTGCCTCATATGCCCACGCCTTCGCACCGAGCCAATGGGAGTGAGAGCGTGTGTATTTCAGTGCTTCGCACTGGAACACACTGTTGGAGGATTGTAGAAACGCACAAAGATGAATCAAACAGAAGTATTCTAATCACACAATCACCAAGACTGCGAATTTAACGTGGAAGAACTCTTTCGGGAAAAAAAATCATGGCACAAAGCGACATATATCACAATGAAAGCAGAAATTACAAGAGAGATAGAATACTCAATTCGAACAAGCCTCGAACCTCCCCTTAAGAGCCCTTGAAAACCCTATGAACGAATTAGAAAGTTCTTAGATACACCCTAATCCTAATTACACCCCCATATTTATAGCCTCTGGGAGAATCACAATTAGAATCAGAAACAAATTCCGTAGATAAACAACTTTGCGTAACTTTGCCGGATAGTTCGATGGGACTTCGATGGCATTAACAAACTGTCGATGGCATTAAACCATTTCAATGTCATCGAACTAAAAACCAAAACGTTCTAGCGATAAATTATAGATTTTTCAAAAAAATTCGATGGCATCGAGCAGGTCTTCGATATCATCGAAAATTCATCTAATGTCATCGAGCAAAACACCTAAAGTGTCCAACAACCAACACGAGAAATTCTGAATTTTTACGATGGCACATCGAAACCCGCTTGATGGCATCGAACATTTCATTGACGGACCTATTGATTTACAGATTTAAGACATCAATCAACACACACAAATCTAAGTACTCCACGGATTTACCAAGCAAATAGTAAGTTACTCAACACTAATAAACCCAAAATTTTCTTCTCTCATTCCCAACAGAGGACTATTCCCAAAACACTAAAAACCCAAGTTTTTAACAAACCTTTTATATATTTTTTTAAATAGAAAATACCTTTTAATCAAACATTTTACACAACAGGTAATACGGTCCAAGCAGGTGAATATTCATTTACAGTCAGCTGAATAAGAATGCGAGTAACAATAAGCTTTTTCTACATGGGCTTGTAGGGAAACCGGCCTCCTATCTCGACCTGATAAAGAAAGACTTCAAACAGATGAAAACAAACCTCCTCTCGTTAATCCATCCGTCCACATTGCCTCCCTCCATTGCTAAAATCTTCCACTTAAAAGCCGAACCAAACAAACCCCATATCTCCTTTGCACCAAGTAATGGCCAAGATCCTTTCATCATGTCTCTTCTTCTTCTCTCTCCTCTCTTCCTTCCTTCCCATTTCAACCTCTTCCACCATCTTCAATTTCACCTCATTTACCCCAAATACCCCTGACATCATCTTTTCCGGTGACGCCTTCCCCTCAGGCGAAAACGTCATTCAGCTCACACGTAACCAGGCCGACACCGACCTACTACAAAGCTCGGGGCGGGCCATCTATGCCAGCCCAATCCAAATATGGAACCCGGCCACCCGTATGGCCGCTGACTTCATAACCCACTTTCGGTTCATCGTCAAAGGCCTCGATGAGCTCCATTTTGGAGACGGCCTGGCCTTCTTCATGGCCCCTGTCAGCTCAAAGCTGCCCGAGAACTCAACTGGGAAATGGCTCGGCCTGTTCAACTCCACCACAAACAATGCCACATCAACAAGGCTCGTTGCTGTGGAATTCGACACGTTTGAGAATGAGTGGGACCCGAGCGCGAACCACATTGGTATCGACGTAAACACCATCGTCTCCGTCACTAACATGACATGGAACAGCAATATCAAAAGCGGTGAAATTGGGTCCGCTTGGATTGGCTACAACTCGACAGCGAAGAACTTCTACGTGTACCTAACATATGGTGGTGATTCATATGATGGCATCCCAAGCTTATCATACAGCTTGGATTTGATGGAGGTGTTGCCAAATGAGGTGGTGATCGGATTCTCCGCTGCGACCGGATCATCAACTGAACTCCACAAGATCCTATCATGGGACCTTGTATCTTCCATCAGTTCTGGCAACAAAAACAACAAAGCAGGCCACAAGAAGAGACATTGGGTGGCTGCCTTCGTTGTGATGGTGTTGGTCTCGATTGCAGGATTGGGTTTTGGAGTGATGTTTTGGAGAAGGAAGAAGAAAGGAGATGGAGATATGAAGGACTTTGATTCATCCATGGAAGATAAGTTTGTGAAAGAAACTGGGCCGAGGAGGTTTACTTATAAACAACTTGCTTCAGCTACCAAGAATTTTAGTGAAGATGGGAAGCTAGGTCAAGGGGGATTTGGTGGGGTCTTCAAAGGCGTCTTAGATGGTAATGGGACATATGAGATCGTAGCTGTAAAGAAGATTTCAAAAGGGTCAAGCCAAGGCCGGAAAGAGTATGTATCGGAGGTCACCGTCATAAGCCGATTGCGACATCGTAATCTTGTAAGGTTAATAGGCTGGTGCCATGAGAACAGTGAATTCCTTCTGGTTTATGAGTATATGCCTAATGGGAGCCTCGATTCGCATATCTTTGGCAAGAAGACCTCTCTCATGTGGACCATTCGATTCAAGATAGCTCTTGGGCTGGCATCAGCATTGCTCTATCTTCATGAAGAGTGGGAGCAATGTGTTGTGCATAGAGATATCAAATCTAGCAATGTGATGTTGGATTCAAGCTTCAATGCCAAGCTCGGTGATTTCGGTCTCGCAAGGTTCGTTGATCATGGTCTGGGCTCACAAACAACAGTCCTTGCCGGAACAATGGGCTATCTTGCACCGGAGTGCATTACCAGTGGCAAGGCTAGCAAAGAGTCCGACGTTTACAGCTTCGGAGTCGTTGCCTTGGAAATTGCCTGCGGAAGAAAGGCTGTTGAGCCCAAGATGGAGGAACCGAAGGTTAGGTTGGTGGAGTGGGTGTGGGACCTTTATGGGTGTGGTAGGCTTCTTGATGCAGCTGATGAGAGGTTAAGTGCCCATTTCGATGAGAAACAGATGGAGCGTTTGATGATCGTTGGGCTCTGGTGTGCCTACCCTGATCAGAAATTAAGGCCTTCTATAAGGCAGGTGATCCAGGTGCTGAGTTTTGAAGCTGCATTGCCGAGTCTCCCAGCGAAAATGCCTGTGCCAATGTATCTTGTACCTCCCATGGACATGTGCCAGTTCACAAACACTACCAACCTTGGGCAGCAATGCATGGACCATAGCTGTTGCTCATGCACTAGCTGCAACACATCAAGGACGATGAGATCTTCTGGAGGTGCTTCTTCTAAATTCCTGTTGAACACACATAAGGAGGTGGACCAACCTCACATTCTTCTCAGAACTGAAGTTTGAGGCTCTGTAGTCATGTACTCTACTTTCTATTCCAAGTCTCATTTCCCTTATGTCTTGTGTGCCGAGCTTAGTACACACATGTTCCATGTACCCTTTTTTTCTACTCTCTTCTTCAAATCCCATTTTCCTACTTTGAAAATAAAATTAAAAAAATAATAATTGTATAGTATTTGCGGGCTGTATTAGAAGCTTTTGAATGTTTTCCGCTTTCTTTCACTCAGCATTTATCAGTTGGTTAGGGCTACCTGGATGGGCCACATTTTAAGAATCATAACCAAAGGAGACAATCCTAACCCTTGGAGAGGATTTTTGTTGGTGGGGCTCAAGCAGCATGCATGGTGCTCTCTTTCTTTGGAATGGGCGACCATGCTACCCCTCCCTTTCAAGCTACGCCTCTTTATCACTCTCTCTCATCACAGTCCACATTGGAGGGAGAGAGAGAGAGAGAGAGAGAGAGAGAGAGAGAGAGAGAGAGAGAGGAAAGAAGAAAGGAGAGAGAGAGAGAGGAGGGAGGCCATGGAGTCTTTGATCAACTTGATCGAGGTTATCTTATCAGCCGCCATCATTTTAAAGGGTGAAGAGGCCCATCTTCCCTATCATGGTTGATTCAAGCGGGCTGTTAGATTTTCGACTATTTTACCTCTTCTATTGAATTCGCTGTGTAGTTGTGTCGCTCGAGCGTACACTCCTAACAATTTAGCTATTCAACTGTACAATCTCAACTTACATGTCAATAAACTTCCAATATATTTTAAGGAAAGAGGTCCCACCATGAATCCCTGAATATTTATACAAAATGAAAAATGAGAAAAATGGTCCACCTTTTTACAGTCTTTAATTAATTCAAAGTACGGCTGCCCACCAACCAAAACATAGCAGACCATATCTATTACAATGGGATGATGGGGATCTAGAGCAAATCACATCTAACGGATGTTTCCAATTACATGTTCTTCGATTTTGAAGCATCTTCTCACTTCCTTTGGGAGATCAGTAGATCTAGCAAAACTCGTCTCTCCAGGTGGAACTACTTATCCGAGCTAAACCATCTGCTGCGGAATTACATTCCCAAAAGACATGGCTTATTTTGTAGTGGATCCTCTGCAACTTATTCTTGACATTCAAGCATCAATGCCGTATGGACCATGGCAGGTTCGAAATGAAATTGAGACTTCACAGGTTCCAAATGGATTTGAGACTCATATAGTGAGACACCATCAATGATGTACAGCAGGTTGCAGACAGTTTCGTGGCAAAGATGGACTAGAGAAGGTCGAATCGGAAGCGGAAATGATCCGAACTGTCAGAATCTTAAATCAGTCGTATCTCACAAACTAGAACGAGTTTTTCAAGATATTATATATAATTTTGGTATAGGAGAACCTACTTAAGCCAACCAACCCACTATACCAAGTTTCCCATGCTGAAATTGCAAGATTACGTTAGATTAACGGTCGAAAGTTCTATTTAATTTCATTTTTACCACAGATAGTAAGTTTTACCACAAGTATAACTTTTAATCCTTTGATTGTAGAAGTTGTGCTCAACATGAAAAGGGCTTTAAAAAGTAAAAAGAATAATGTGGTTAGACTAAATTGGACACATTATTTTTGGCCAAAAAACATCAAGTCTAGTAAGAATGCAGGTCGTCTATAAATAATAAGTCACGTTGGTGCTTGAGTTGGAGTCTAGTCTAAAATTCTGTCAAGCTCATTATTTAAAGAATTATAATTTTATTTTATTTATCGTCAATCAAATTGTTTTCAATTTATTTGAAATTATTCCTGCTTTTATGCCTGAGGGAGCTCTGCAACGAGTTAAGAGAACTCCGTGGATTTAAAGTAGTTATCTCCTAGAGCTCACCATGATGTTTATATGCCATCCAAACCGTTCATACGTTATTTTACCACTGGGAAGAACTGTAGTCATAAATATCATCCTAATTCATAACTTCTGTGACCTCTACAGAGTTTTCAATGGTGGCCATTCAATCCCTGCTGTTTCATGAGACGTGGCCCACCTGAGTTTCAGATCTGCCTCATTTTGGGATTCCTGTACTATCGTGAGTTCGTGAAACTGATGGACAGAGTGGACTTCCCACGGGCATTTAGGTGGGCCACACAGCTTCTGCCTAAAGGAACTTCCTGTTGGCTGGGGTCACAGGCTATTCGCATCAGTACCTGAGTGCACCACCATGCCTGATGTATTACAAAAATGCACTTCGAATTTCAAACCATAAGGAATCGGGTCCACGGGCTCTGAGGCACAACCCGAGCTCTCCCCAATTAATAGAGGACTTTATTCCCGGGCACAAACCACTGGCCTAAAATTCCCAAAGCCCGGCCTCAAATGGGCCATGACCCAAAGCCAGATGAGTCAACCTGGTCCATTGACAGCCCTAGGCCTGGACATGGCATCCCTCATCCATGATGGCCCATCTGTTCAACGGCCTAGATAAATAAAGCATGGCACTAATCATATGTTAGTTCAAGAGCACAGAAAAGATAGATTTCTATTTATTATAATTTGTTTTGCCTCTGTGGCCTGTCAGGATCAAGCGTTTCTTATTGTCCACTGGCCCACTTACTCAGTGTTCCAATGATCGAACCGTCCATGCTGCGGACTCTCTACAATACGGGCCACTGTCTGCTGAACAGATGCTGTCAGCATCACTACCCTGTAGATGAATTTAAAATAATAAAAAGAAAATTTTCAATGGCTAGCACAACTCTAAAATTCAACGATGAGGATGTGGGTCCAAGTGGGTGGTGGCGGACACGCTAGATGCTGAGTCGTTACAGAGGCAAAACGACTTTTTTTTTTCTAAGTCTTCTTTTAGATATGACCTCGCATTACCACGTCAATCTTCTTTTCCTAGCATCTACACGGTACACGTGGCATCATTCTAGGATGATCAGAATCATTGATCTTGTAGGCCACCACATGGGTAGGCCCTACGCAAATATTATAAAAAAAGAACTTTTTATGGGCTCTAATTAACCATGACAATGGAAGTTTCAAATCTGGAGACATTCAATGGCTAAAGTTTAAAACCATCAGAGGGCTAGGATTATCTGATCTCAATAAACTTTTGACTACAGTCTGTCCACGTGGTATAGACGAGATCAACGGTTCTGATCACCGTAGTGGATTTCCACGTCGATATAAGCGGTGGGAAAAGGAAGCGGACTGCTCCTGACCCTCCACTGACTCGGTCCAGGAAGTGGCTCTGTGGGGCCCACAGTAATGTATTAGTTTTATCCAAACTTTCCATCTAATTTTACTGATCATTTTAGAATACGAACCTAAAAATTAGGAAGGTTATAGGGTCAAGTTGACCACACGCTAGAGATTAAACGCCTACCGTTAAAAAAGTTTGAGAGCCGCAAAAGTTCTGGATCAAGCTTTTATTTGTCTTTTCCCTTCATACACAAGTGTATGTGACCTTACGAATAAGTTAGATGGCAAATGAAATTCACAGTGGGCCCTAGTAAGGTTTCAACGGTGAGCGTCATTATCACCGCTTCATCCTGTGGCGGTCCAGTTGAGCCTTGGATCTTGCCCGTTTTTGGGATTTTATCCAAACATGATCTGAAAAAATAGATGGACGGCGTGGATAAAACCCATTCACCATGATGGGCCCCACAGAGCCCCCGCTGGACCGAGTCGGTCAAAGCAGGAGCAAGACCCAATCCCCGCGTGATTGACCGAGTCAGTCCGCCACCTCTCTGAATGGGAAAAGTCAAAGTCAAATATTGCCTAAAATTTTCAACAAGTCAAAAACGATATTGCATGCCACTTCCGTACGCGTACTCGGATCAGGTGGTGTTGCCCACGCCAGCCCCACCGGTGGTGTGGTGATGTGTTGGGCGTTGTGGAGCCCATCATGATGTTTCTCTATATCCACGCCGTCCATCCATTTTTTCATCTCATTTTAGGACAGAGACCCAAAAATGAACTACAAAAGAATTTCCAATAGTCTACACCAAAGAAAAAAGTGATGATTGAACCCAACGATAAAAAAAACTTCCTGGGCCCCAAAAGTTTTGTATCAGGCTGATATTTGTGCTTTTCCTTCATCCATGTCTGGAAGACCGTATCAACAGCTTGGATGGCAACAAACATTAGGATGGACGGTCAGAATGTTTCAATCACCACTGCCATTATCCCCACTATTTCTGGTAGTGTGGCCCACTTGATTGTTGTATTTACTTCAATTTTGGATTCATGTCCTTGACAAGAGCTGTAAAAATGGAAAAACAGCGTGGAAATAAAACACGTACATCACGGTGGGGCCACATGCCCAGCACATCACCACACCACAGCTGTGGATGGTGTGGACAACACCACTCAATCCGCGCAGCCATTTCCCACATAAATTGCCACACAACCCTTCATCTCCCTCACACCAACTAGGCCAGCTTCTCTACAAATCCAGATGGCCCAACAACCTTCCTCCATTACAGTCTTCATCTTTATCTTTCTCCATCTCTTCCCTTTCACCACACCTGCAACCTTCTCCTTCACCTCTTTCTCACCCAATGATAGAAACATCTCCACCTTCGATGGGGCATCTGTAAACGACAACAGCGGCACTCTCCGGCTCAACAACAACGAGTTTGGTGGTAACGTCTTCAACAACACAGGCCGTGCTCAGTACACAGAAGCCATACAGTTATGGGACCCAGCTACCAATGCCACCACAGATTTCACCACATATTTCGAATTCTCAATTCAATTCCAGAACGGATTCGATAACTCAAATTCCGGCGGCTTCGCTTTCTTCTTAGCATCACCCAATTCAAGAATCCCACTTAATTCAGGTGGAGGGTGGCTAGGCCTCTTCAACCAAAGCACCAATGGCAGTTCGACGAACCAGATTGTCGCCGTAGAGTTTGATACATTTCAAGATGCATGGGATCCAAGCAACAACCATGTTGGTATCGATGTGAATTCCATCGTCTCGGAGGCAAATCAAACATGGAGTAATACCATGGTTAGCGGCGATATCTTGGGTGCCAGAATTTCATACAATGGTACTACTAACGATCTTCATGTTCATTTAAAAGACCCACAAGTTCCTAATGATACGGGATCATTGAATCTTACTTACAAGATTGATTTAAAAACATTCCTGCCTGAGAAGGTGATAGCAGGATTCTCAGCTTCTAGTGGGTCTAGTATCGTCACCCAACTGATTAGACGTTGGAATTTCACGTCTAGTTTGGATTTGGTTGTGGAGGTTGGAGAAGATGGTGGAAGTTCTAAGATGCTGGTGGTGGGGTTGATCATAGGAGCTGTAGTACTGATACTTGGGTTAGGGTTAGTTTTGGGTTTGTGGTGGAGAAAAGCAAATATAAAGAAAGAAGTAGTGGAAGATTTAGATTTTGATGACGATGATCCAATGGATGATGATTTTGAAAAAGGTACAGGACCCAAGAGGTTTTCTTATAAGGAGCTGGTTTTAGCAACAAACAACTTCGCAGAAGAAGGGAAGCTTGGAGAAGGAGGATTTGGAGGTGTTTACAAGGGTTTCTTGACCGATTTGAACTTGGAAATTGCAGCGAAGAAAATCTCCAGAGGGTCTAAACAAGGGAAGAAGGAGTATGTATCAGAAGTGAAGATCATCAGCCGGTTGAGACACAAGAACTTGGTGCAACTCCTCGGTTGGAGTCATGAACGCCGCGAATTCCTTCTTGTCTATGAGTTCATGCCAAACGGAAGCCTTGACACTCATCTATTCGGCAAGAAGAGCTCTCTCACATGGACCGTTCGATACAAGATTGCTCTAGGGCTGAGCTCAGCATTGCTCTATCTACATGAAGAATGGGAGCAGTGTGTGGTCCACCGTGATATAAAATCAAGCAATGTGATGTTGGATTCAAGCTTCAATGCCAAGCTCGGAGATTTCGGGCTAGCTAGGCTTGTAGACCATGATCTTGGCTTGCAAACGACGGTTTTGGCTGGGACTATGGGCTACTTAGCTCCTGAATGCATTATCACCGGCAAGGCTAGCAAAGAATCGGATGTTTTCAGCTTCGGAGTAGTTGCACTGGAAATCGGGTGTGGTAGAAGGCCGGTAGAACCAAAGGCAGAAGAATCTCAGGTGAGGTTGGTGGAGTGGGTTTGGGAGTTGTATGGGAAAGGACGTCTCCTCCAAGCTGTAGATCCTGTATTGATGGGAGACTTTGATGAGAAAGAGATGGAGTGTTTGATGACCGTTGGATTGTGGTGTGCCCACCCAGATCATAGCTTGAGGCCTTCTATAAGGCAAGCAATTCAGGTGTTGAATTTCGAGGCGCCATTGCCGAATCTTCCACCGACGATGCCTGTTCCGACGTATTTCTCTCCTTCACCGGTGCAAGCTGGGCAATTCTCATTGACGTTTTCTAGCGATGCTACCAACGGTAATGATAGTACTTCAGTAGCATCGACGGCAACCTCGTCGACGTTGAATAGAGTCTCTTCATCCAAATCTCTCCTGCATGGAATCCATTCTACGGCTGTTATTTAATAGATGATTGCGTCTTTGTTTTTTTTTTTTTTTTTTCCTAAATGGAATTCGGTCTTGTAACTATATGTATTGAATGCGATGAACAGCTAAAGAAATTACATTCGATTGTAAACTCAAGACTAGCGTTTGTGTGTGTATATACAATATAGAACCATGGTGATTTTTGGGGCCCATCTATCGATGAAGCTCAAACACAGCTGGTGCTTATTTCTAGATCCTGGCTGTTCATTAGAGGGGACCCACAGTGAATGGGTCTAAACCGAAGTATCAACTGGGTCCTCTGATCCGGTGGATCTGGACCATTGGTTTTCCTCTTGCAACTGCCCCTTTGTATATCCACACTGTCCATCCATTTATCCAGGTCATTTTAGGGTATGAGTCTAAGAATCATACAGATGTAAGGCTTAAGTGGACCACATCACAGGAAACAGTGGTGATAATGGTGCCAACAGTTGAAATCTTCCAAGGGCCCACCATGATGTTTATTTGTCATCCAACCTGTTCATAAGGTCACATAAACCTGGATGAAGGGAAAATTACACAAATATCAGTTTGATCAAAAGTTCTTCCAGACCCAAGAAGTTTTCAATGGTGGGCGTTCAATCCCCACTGTATGGTCCACTTGAGTCTTGGATCCGCCTCATTTTTGGGCTCATACTAATTTGGAGAAATTGATGGACGGCGTGGATCGAAACCCGCTTCACAACAGAAGTAGGATGCAATTCGCTTCCAATAACGAACCGGATTACCCGGTGACCGAATCACTGACTCAACAAATCAAGCATACTTTTCGTTGGAAACGGATTCATGGCTTGCCACTCACCACGGACCTTGGTGGTGTGTTGACGTCACCAAGTTACGTGGGCCTACTATGATGTATGTGTTATATCCAAGCTGTCCGTCCGTTTAATAAAATCGTTTTAAGGCTTGAGCACAAAAATGGACAGATCCAAAGCTCAAGTGGACCACACTATAGAAAGTTGTGGGGATTGAATGTCTACCATTGAAAACCTTCTAGGCAGTTACAGAAGTTTTGGATAAATTTGGTATTTTTGTTTTTTACTTTCATCCAGGCTTGTGTGACCTTTTGAACAGGTTGGATGGCAAGTAAATATCATAGTGGACCCTTGGAATATTTTAATGATAGTAATTATTATCTCATTGCTTTTTATAATGTAGTCCACCTAATTTTTTAATATGACTCAAAAATGAGCTTGCCTTTAAAATGATCTCACCGAATAGATGTGCAGATCTGTATATAATAAATATATGACAAAACTTGTATTGTCAATACACCATGGAGGTCGGTGGTGATATGCTTCTCCTTTCAAGAGCCGATTAGGTAAGACCCGGCCTCACCTAATACTGTGCGCCATTACTGTAGGTTAACCTGGGCCCACCTTGATGAATGTATTATGTATCCATACGGTCAGTTCATTTTTTCAGATCATTTTAGGACATTATTACAAAAATAAAGCAAATCTAATCATCAAGTGGACCATATCATAATAAACAATACTAATTGACCATTAATACAGATACTTGTCTTTTAGCTTCATTGACCTTATCAAGAGATTGGATGGTAAATAAACATTACAGAAACATTGAGGTGCACCCTGATAAGTTTTTAATGACAAGAGTTACATGGGATCCACCTTGATGTATATGCTTCATTCATACCATCCTTCCATTTTGACGAATCATTTTTAGGCATTATATAAAAAAGAAAGCAATCCAAGGCTCAATGGACCACACTGTAGGAAACAGTGAGGATTGAACATTGAAAATCTCTTGTTGACAAAAGTTTTGAATCACTCTGATATTTATGTTCTCCCTTCATCCAAGTCTACATGACCTTATTACCAGGTTGGATGGTAAATAAACATCATGAATGTTATGGATTATAATCCGACCATGAGTGGATAGCTTGTGTTTTGGGAAAGGTTAAAAGATTAAGATAAATCTTTATTAGTTAGGATAAGATGGAAAAATTTATATATATATATATATAGAGAGTAATGGTCTCCTGCGAACCATCCCGCAGGATACCTTGCTGCGGTCCAATTCTTACCCCAAGAGACCCTTGTGCAGGCGCGGATCGACTAGCTGCTACTAAATTTGTGGCCCCACTATGATATATGTTTTATATCCACGCCATCCATCCATATGGAGAGATCATTTTAGGGTGAAATCCAAAGAATGAGTGACATCCAAAGCTCCAGTGGACCCCACTACAGAAAACAGTGGGGAGAGTGACACCACCATAAAAAACTTCTAAAGGCCATAAAAAGTTTTCGATCAAGCTTATATTTAAATTTTCCCTTCTTTAAAAATGGATGAACGGAGTGGATGAAATGCATACATCATGGTGGGGCCCATAGAGCACCGACCACCAGCCACGCCAATCCGTACGAGAAATCAGATTGCATAGTGAGTTACTCAGTAGACTCTTATCGTACTAAGTAAACAAAGTTGAGCAATGTTGAATGTATGTGGTCTATCTATGCCGTCCATCCATTTTTCCATCTAATTTAAGGGGTTGAGCCCAAAATTGATGCATATCCAAAGATCAAGTGGATCATACCACCGGAAACAGTGGGGTAATGATTTCCACCGTTGAAACCTTTCTAGGCCCCACAGTGATGTTTATTTTTCATCCAACCTGTTCATAAGATCATACAGACATGAATGAAGGGAAAAAAACAAACATAAGCTTGATCCAAAACTCTTGTGGCCCTCTGAGTATTTTTCAATGGTAGACATTCAATTCAATTGTTTCCTATGGTGTGGTCCATTTGAACATTGGATATACCTCATTTTTTGGTTCAAGTACTAAAATTATTTGTTAAAATGTATGAACGGAGTGGATAAAATAAATAAATCATGGTGGACCTCACAGATTGTACTCAATACGCTAAGCGTAGTGAGTTACAGACCACGCAATCCGCTTCATAACACCGGACCTCACTCTACGAAAGTGACGTCACCAAGTTTTGTGGACCCCACTATGCTGTATGTGTTGTATCCACAATGTCCATCCATTTGGAGATATTAGTTTAAGCCATGAGCATGAGAATGAGGTAGATCCAAAGCTTTAGTAGACCTCACTCCACAAAAAAAAAAATAGTGGGAAGATTAATGCCCACCGTTGAAACCTTTCTAAGGCCTATCATGATGTTTTTTCAAAATCCAACCTGTTCAAAAGTTAACAAAGACATTATAGAAGGGAAAATATAAATATATGCCTGATCGAAAACTTTTTGTGGCCTTTAGAAGTTTTGGCCTTTAGAAGTTTTTAATGGTAGTGTTGCTCTCCCCATTGTTTTTTTGTAGTGGGGTCCACTAGAGCTTTCGATGTGACTCATTCTTTGGATTTCACCCTAAAATGATCTCTTTGTATGGATGGACAGTGTGGATACAAAACATATATCACGGTGGTGACACAAATTCAGTAGCAATCTCACTAGTCAACCTGTCAGTAGCCAGTCTGCACCTGCATAAAGTTATCCTGTATATATATATACATTCAAAAGAAGGGCCATGCTCCTATATCATTGTTAATGAGGAACAGACAATGTACAAGCTAGATTTCTGGTGGGCTCCACACCAAAAATAATTGGACCTCACCTGTCATTTCAGCAAAAAACAGAAAAAACAATGGAAAACAGAGCAGAAAAATTGCCCTATCCTCCCTGCAAAACTCTCGAAAAACAGATTGCTCGGCTTGAACTTTCCCATTTCCACAAAGAATTGCACCTTCCTTGAGTTGCTCAAAACCCCCAAATAGATGGAAAAATTAATATTTCAATGTGATGCAACGCGGAATTATCACATATGTCCCAAAGTATGGTCATTACATATTCATGTGGAATGGGCGCATGGCCTCCGTTTTGGTCACTCCCTTTATCCTTGTGGGGCACACCAGGTGAATTGGATCAGATGGCACATACAACACAGATGACCTCAAATTCCATCTTGAAAATTTTATGGCCAGCTTCATCTAAATGAATGGTTTGGATTTCACTAGAACATCAATGTGGGTCCACCACAGCTCAACCGCAACGATATGTTTAGAACGAATGTGATCATCCACATGTAATATAAATCGTAGGAAACAGTGTTTTAGAAGCTTTCTTTATTTAACTTCTTAGATTAGAACATATAAATAAGGTATTAGTTTTAGACGATTGATGTATTGAATCTTAAGAAATTCAATGATGAAGGCCAGTGAATTTTCTTTTGAGTGAGAATTGAATTGTCTTTGCTTAGATTTTCTTCTCAGCTTCCTTTTGCGTGTCTGCGTGAGAGAGTGTCAACATACCTTGTCTAGCTTGTTTCTTGTAAGTCACTATTCAGGATCACTAGCATGTGTGGCCCAATGGGACCCACATTCATAGATTGTCAGATAGATGATCTAAATTGTCTGTCTTCTGGCCACTATCATGGATAGTCCACATTTGAATATTAATTTTAAAACACGAAAACTCAACTCGAGTCGAATTGTATCAACTTGAAAACTCGATCGAGTTTTCCTGAGCCCTGGTGATATCTGGGTGAGTCGAGTCAGGTTCTCTAGTTTTTAAACTATGCAGAAAACTGATCCTGACCATTTTGTTTTCTGAGTTGAATGTGAAACAACGGTCAGCATTCAACTAAACATATCTATATTCAGATTTCTTTTTCCTTTTTTCTGGGGCTGGTTATCCAGGGTAGAGCCATAGTTTGGACGGTTCTGATCATCTAAACATCTACACAAATAGAAACATGTGACATGACTTGATGAACCCATCCTCAACTGGACTAATCAGGTAGATGTGTTTTCTGGTTCGACCATCCCCATGGGGCCCACTTTTTGAGCAGTCTGATGGATGCCTCTGTTCAGAGGATGAGTTGCCATAGTTTAGTATATCACGATGAACGCACGAGATGCAACGGTGCATAAAAACACACGAATGATGGTATTTTGGTCTCTCAGAAGATTTAATCCGCAAAGTGGGACTGAGTCATCATGTGGCTGCATTTAGTGAGCCAAGTTGGCAATACATTCTATCATGCACCGTGTCCCACGTGGCTGTTATTTAAAGCATGTTTTGCTTTTTTGTTCGGCTGGATCGTGAATAGATGGCCCAGGTTAGGGTGGGCCAGGGGCCTAATCTGGCTACGAATGCCCTAGCCGTGGTCTTGCCTAGCCCTAGCCCAGACCATTTACAACCCTCGTTATATAGCTCAACGTACCGACTCATTCACGACACTGTTCACAACGCTCTCGTAGACAAGGAATGCCGTACAAGTAATCAGACGCTTGGTATTAAAGCCATAATAAAAATCAACAAAAATGCAATCAACAATTTCTGTGAGAAAGAGAGAGAGAGAGAGAGAGAAAATAATACTTAGTCTCTAATGCAAGGAAAGACATCTTATATATATTCCAATGAACCATTTGATCCTTGCATCTTTCATCAAGACTATAGAGGTGAGAGATGTAGATTTTGTATTTTGAATTTTTATCTTGTTTTTGTATGGGATTTGCATGTTTGGATTGAAATTGTCATTTTTTCCACTTTTAACTTCAGGCCAGTTCACAACATCATCAACGGTTTAGGACCCATGTCACCTATTGGGGTGCATTTGCAGATACAAGACAAACACGTATAGATCGATTTCTCTACTTTTGCATCTGATTCTCCATTTTCCTATTTTCGTTTTTCATCCTTTAATCTTAGAGAATGTCTGATTAATGATCTGGACCATCCTCAGGTAGGACCCACCACCTTACATGCTTTATGCCTTTCAAGAGATCAGATTGCGTAGATGATGGCCATGATACTAGCCATTTAATGAATTGTTCGGAAAGTAGATGATCTATATTGATTTTAATGGAGAATCTGCCATAACTAATCCAGACCGTCAATCATGTTGGCCCTTCTTTGGTTGATCTTTTGTCTTACTAGCCAATTTGATCAGATGATCGTAACCATCCGATCTATCTATGTCTAGGAAAATGAGCAATGCAGATAGATTATCAGAGAGAAATAGAGGTCCAGTTGATGATTTTGGACTATCCATGATGCGGGGTCCACCTTAGATTGCTGATTTTAAGATGAAAGGCTAGAAGAGATGAGGTGAGAGGGTGGAATGACTTGATATTATAAATATGATTAGGTTCTTATAACTTTTTTTTTTAAATGCATTAAACAATATTTCTTAGCACAATGAATTATGCAATAATTGATTATTTTAATAAATCTATAGCGTGGTTTATTACGGGCCATTCAAATTCCAAAAGGCCCACCAACGGACGGGAAGGTAGGAACCATTCGATTCTTGGTTAGTTTGTGGACTCTGTACTGATTGGTTGCACGTGGTGATCCATGCACATGAAAAACAATGACCTAAGGAGATGGGCCATCCAGTGAGCTGAGAATGGGCTTAGAATGGTCTGGGCCCAACAAAAAATATGCTGACAATCGAGGTAAAGAAGTCTTTTAGGATGGGCCTAATGCTTGGCCCTTTATACCATTGAAAAGCCCATTCCAACCAAATTAGTATTTGGTTTCCAACAGGCCTTGACTTGGGTCAGGCCCATGAAACTCGGCTCTGCTTCAACCTTTCTTGAACCATTCTTTCATTCTTTCTTTTCTTCTTCTTTTTTTTTTTTTAATCCTCTTTTATGAACAATTTCATTTGGACGGTGGTGATTGAAACAATGGATACGCAGGTGGTGATCAATAATGGCATACTCCAAGTAACATTGTCAAAGCCGGACGGGATTGTCACTGGCATACGATACAACGGCATTGATAATTTGCTAGAAGTTCGTAATGAAGAATTTAATAGGGGTTATTGGGATGTCTACTGGAATGAGCCTGGAGGTCCAGGGATCTTTGATGTGTAAGATCCTCTCTCTCTCTCTCTCTCTCTCTCTCTCTCTCTCTCTCTCTCTCTCTCTCTCTCTCTCTCTCTCTATATATATATATATATATATATATGTGTGTGTGTGTGTGTGTGTGTGAAACTACGTTATGGTAGGTGGGCGATTCTACGTTACGGTTGGTGGGCCCCATGCCCAACTGTGGGGGGGAATTCAAGCTTAGCTTTTTAACCAGGATCATGCCATCAAGGCACTTGTTTCATCATTAATTATATGTGTTGGGAGTTGAAGCAACCTCATGTAAAGGTCAACAAGTAATATATAATGAAGAATTTAAACAAATTAACACCAAGTTTTTACATGAAAAATTTTTATAGGAAAAAATTACAGCATGAAGCAACGATCAATCCCCTATTATCAAAAGAGAGTCATAAGACATAGAAGAACTCACAATAGAAACTGACGTAGGGATAGACCTGATGAGGTCGAGCACCATCTTCTTCTAAGGTATAACTATTCTAAATCCACGGAACTTCTCTATTTCTAAAAAGGAAGAAAATCTAAAACTCTAAAAAATTAAAAATTATTTTAAAAAAATAGAATTACTAAAAATAGTAATTTTTCTTAAGTATCCATACTATGCTCTAAAATTCTCTTTCTAAACCATAATCACAATTAGGAGGATATTTATACACTCCCGTAAAATGTTAGAAAAAAAAAAAACCTTACCGACATAACCGACTCACATCCACAGATTGAACGGAAAACATACAAAAGCTACCATCATGCAATTTGAGAATTCATTTATTAATTTGCTCGAACTGACACTGGACACCAGTCGAACTGAAACACATCTTCTTTAGGCTAATATTAAAGGCACTCAATCAACAATATTGGGGTTGTCTTTTTGATTATATTATAGTTACAAAGAGAAGTATAATCTATTTATGTTTGGCAGGATAAGAGGGACTAGTTTTGAGGTGATACTAGAAGATGAAAACCAGGTGGAAGTCTCCTTTACAAGGACATGGGATCCATCTCTCAAAGGGACCCTTATTCCCCTTAACATTGACAAAAGGTGCATCCCTTCTTATCATATCCTCATATTTATGATGGCTATCAATGGGCCCCACTAAGCCCATTGGGAAATCAAGCCAAGCCATGATGGTCCAAAACATAAATTGGCTGGACCTGGCCTCAAATTCAATGGCATTTTATATCAAAGCCTGCATGAGCCAGATCTAAGCCCCTTTACATCTTCCATGAGCCAGTCTTGGACCTACATTTCAGCCCACCAGCCAGAACCTATTATAAATTTCAGGCCCGAACCCACCTCAAAAATGGGTCAGGAACCACGGGTTGACCTGACCCATTGCCACCCCTACTTAGACCAGCACGATTCCAGCCCCACTTGGTCTGGGCCTACTCGGGCCCAGTTCAGCCCGGACAGTTTAAGGCCCTACGAAGACTAATGAAATGAAGTTACAGGTTTATAGTGCTTCGCGGGTCCTCCGGATTCTACTCATACGCCATTTATGAGCACTTACAAGGGTGGCCTGATTTCAGTCTCGCTGAAACTCGGATAGCTTTCAAGCTTCGAAAGGACAAGTACAAACACCTTTCACTTTCCTCTCTCGCCTTCTCATCTGTATGATACTGTCCAAATTCCATGATGGGGCCCACTTGATTGCATGATCAAACGATCTGGATTGTTTGTCTAGTTGGCCCTGCCTTTGATCCTTATTCAAATACAAGTGCGTCTGATTCGAACCATTGAGATCTATGTTGGACGTGGCCCCATTTTTGGCAACTATATAGTGGAATTAGTAGGACTTGGACCCCACTTGAAATTTTCTAGAATTTATTTTTCATATTCTTAAAATATATGAAAAAGTTTATTTGAATATGAATAAGCATGTGTGGCCCACCTCGGTCTTTCAGCCTCGAGCATTCATAAGATGAACAAAATTGGATGGTTGGGATTGTCCAATCGAACTGATTTTGTTAGATATGGCTCACCCCACGAATGGTCAGATGTGTGATTGATGTCACCTCGTCAGGTTTCACTACATGGCCATATCAGATGATAGACAGAGAATCATGCCAATGCCAGATGATCGTGATCCCCCACGTGGCCAGCCGTTAGCATTCAAAGAAGCCGTTCGTTTGATAAATCCAATCAATCCAGACCTTCAAGGAGAGGTAAAAGCAAATTCTAGTTTTATATGAGGCAGGTAACTCAATCCAAACCGTCCAATTCATCGGCTTCACTTGGTATTGGTTATAACCCAAATTTCACATGGGATGGGCCATGTTGGCTTTCGATTGCTGAATTTGAACAATTGATCATATTTACACGATGCTATCATGCGCAGGTGGATGACAAGTATCAGTACTCGTGTGAGAACAAGGACATCAAGGTCCACGGTTGGATATGCTCCGATCCTCCTGTGGGATTCTGGAACATCACCCCAAGTGATGAGTTCAGAACTGGTGGGCCTCTAAAGCAGAACCTGACCTCCCATGTGGGCCCCACCACCCTATCCGTAAGCCCCACATCTTTCTTCAATGCAGGCATGCCATTCCATTTAGTAAGTTTGTAATGGATACTCTAAACGGTTGAATCCTTGATCGTGATGGTGATTGGTTGTGGGCCCCACTTGATCCTATAACCTAGGTAAAAGGTCAAGCAGACGCAGAGATGGACGATGATAAGGTTGAACACCATCTTCCTCAAGGGATAATTACTCTGAATCCATGGAGCTTCACTCGATATGCTCACCAGAATAGATATAAAAAATAGAAATAAATTCTAATAGGTTGGTTGGTGGTAAAAGAAAAAAAAAACGAGTAAATTGTGACTTGATATAAATATTAAAACTTACAATAGTTATAGACTGTCATGATTTATATTAGACTTCATGGTTTTCAATTAAAAATAATTAGTATTTGGCCTAACCACTTTGTTCTCTTAATTTTTCTAAGCAATTTTCATGTTGGATGCAACTTATAAAATTCAATGGATCAAAAGTTATAGTCAAACTAAAACTTACTATAAATAGTAAAAACACGAAAATAAAAAGTACTTTCAACCATCCATCCGGCGGAATCTCCTACCCAAAATCAAATATGATATGTCAAATAACTCATTTCATTTTACAAGATAAGCTTGCTTTAGGGTTCTGACAATCCCGATCACCTCTGCTTCCCATTAGGTCTTCTCTTATCCATCTTGGCCATGAAAGCACCCACGACCAACTCTACTTCACTTTCCACTTCAATCTCAGCTTCTTCTTCTTCTTCTTTTCTTTTTTCATGGGTACATGTTTTGCCCTACTTGAGTGAATTTTGATAATATTTTAAAAGAGGTGGATTGTTGGCCCACCCACAGTGTAAACATGATCCCGACGGTTAATCTCATGGACCCCAACACAAATTGGCCATGGGCCAAACAAAAGTCACCGATCCGATTATCTTAACCATTTTCTTATCCCTGTCCATCAAATGGACGGTTCAGAAAACTAGTAATCTAAATTCAATGGGCCACGGTCATCCAATGCAATAGAGATGACTATCCAACCAAAAACGTATATTATGTTTATGGGTGTACGCGAACCGAGCTAGCTCGGTTAGCTTGCTCGACTCAACTTGAAAAAGCTTGATTCAAAGCTAAGTTCGAGCCAAATCAAGTTGATTTTTTAAGCTCGAAAATGAGTTTGAGCCGGGTTCGAGCTGGCCCAGCTCGACTCGACTCGGATCGAACCCAACTCGAATCGAACTCGGATCGAACTAGTTCGGTGACTCGGTTACTTTAATAATGATGTTGCTCACTGGGTGTTTGATGAAATGACTCAATGAAGTATGGCGAGTGGCAAAGAGCGTATGTATATGAAATAAATATCTTTTTTTTCTTGATTTTTATCTTGCTTAGAAGGTGTTTAATAAAATACATGAAAACTACTGTTGTTGTTTTATAGAACTCAACTCGATCTTGGCTTAAACTCAGCTCAAATTAGCCTGAGCTGCTAACCGAACCGAGCCGAGCTAGCTAGTCAAGCTCGAGGACCGAACCTAGCCAAGTTTGAGCTAGGATCAGCTAGTGGCTGAGCCGAGTCAAGCCGAAGCCAGCTCGACTTGGTTTGACTGGTGTACACCCCTAATTATGTTCTGTCTAGCCATGTAGAACCTACGAAATGGACAGTCTAGATCATTTTTATTTTTTTTTGTGTTAGCTTGTTAGTACAACACCCTTGTCAGCACACACACTCCATGTTAGCCTCCCCCGCTAGGGATCGATGCCAAGACCCCAATTGTTGAAACAAAGTATCTCCACTCAGTCTGCCAGTTGAGCTATGGATCTGGGTGTCAGTCTAGATCATGTTGATGTCATGTACGTAGGCCGATCACCACCATTGACGGAAGACTCCATAGGACCCTCTAATTGCATCACATCCGTTCGAAATATTTGTCAATCATCAACTGAGATGCCTTGTGATTTTCAGGTGTTTCTGAGCGGGCACTATGCAGGGGAAGATCTGACACCGAAATTCACCAACGGAGAGCCATGGAAGAAAGTGTTCGGCCCGCTTTTTATATACGTTAACTCGGGGTTCGACGGAACCGATCCACTTGCACTCTGGGAGGATGCAAAATTACAGGTCAGGATTCACCGATGATGATCGATATGTTCATATATCTCTTTTTCTTTGAAAAATATGAGCATTTTTTAAATTTATAGTGGTCTAGTTGCACTCGAACACATGGATAGTCCAATTAATCTTGCAATCTGGACCGTTCATTATGTCCGGACCGTGCATTATTGGCCAGAAAGAAAAATTAACGCTGATCAGATGGTCTTATCCATCCAATAGCTGGTGCACTTTTCTTTGGCTATTCGTGTGCAAGCAAGAAAAGAGAATATCAGGATCATTTGATCAAAGCATTTCTTTGAAGTAAATTACTATCCATGATGGTCCATATGAAATGGATGGTCAAAATTGTTGATTGGACCCTTTTTTTTCGTAAACAATGTGGATCGTCCATCTTATGGACTATACTCATTGGATGGTTAGAATTGTCCAATTAGTGTTATCTTTTCAGTGTAGCTATCTGCTGGTTGGACAGTCCAAGTTTTAGTATGCAACCATGAGGATCGTTGTAGGCCCGGCCTGACGGCCCAGCTAGAAACATTCAAAATCCTGGCCGAGACCAACCCCATATCGGCCCATTGACAGCACTTATTTTAGTAGCTTTTATCATTGAATTCTTTCTGATGCATAAATATTCACGGTTTGCGTAGACAGTGATGGAGAAGCATATGACTAGTATCTTCACTTTGTTTTTCTTCAACCCAGATGCTGATAGAAGTTGAAAGCTGGCCTTACACTTTCCCAATTTCAGATGATTTCCCAAACTCCGACCAACGGGGCTCCATCAGTGGTAGATTACTGGTCATGGATCGGTATGGATTTTGTTCCTTTCTCAGGATGGGTGCTAGAAAAGGTTCTATACGAGTCGAGCTCATGGGAACTCCCCATGAGGTCGAGCTGTGTGGGCGCCATCATGATGCGTGTAGAACATCTACTCCATCAGTCAGATGCACCATTCCATGATGGGCCCAGGGCTTAAAAATCAAGTCAATCCGTGACTTGTGTGGACCACACCACATACAAAAGTTGAGAGGGGTTACCCTCCATTAAAACATTCATAATCATTTTTTGGGCCTACCAAGATGTGGTTCACAAATCCAGCCCATCCATTATGTGTGTCCCACTTGGATGAGGGGTTAGACCAAGTTTTAGATGCATCCAAATTTTAGGTGGGCCCCACCATGTGCTTTTGTATGTTTTAGGCATGTCTTCATATGATTTTAGTTGGTATGGCCCACCGGAGTTTCATATATGGCTGATTTTTGGGATATCCCATAATTTAAAGGGGACCCATCAAATGCACAGTGTTGATGTTAGATACACATCATGGTAGGGCCCACACAGCTCGACGGTATAGAACCTTTTCTATATATATATATATATATATATATATATATATATATATATATAGAGAGAGAGAGAGAGAGAGAGAGAGAGAGAGAGAGAGAGTAATGGTCTCCTACGAACCATCCCGCAGGATACCTTGGTGCGGTCCAATTCCCACTGCAAGGGGATGGGAATTTCGTTCCTGTGCAAGGATGGTGGGTGGGACCCACCGCTATGTTTGTGAGAAATCCACTCCGTCCATCCATTATGTGAGCTCATTTCATAGAATGCAACAGAAAATCAGGACACCATTTGAGGTTGTGAAAGCCATTCACTTTACGTGAAAGCCGTTTACAACTACACAGTCGTGAAAACCATTCACAGAAGGGGTGGTCCACCTCTGGTGGGTCCCACTATTATGCATTAAAAAAATCTACTATGACTATCAAGTAAATGCCTTAGTTTTAGGCCTATGGTTGAAAAACCAAAACCAACCATGATTCAAATGAACCATAAGAATGGAAATAGTATGAGGTTGACACTAACCCTCCAAATTGTTTAACTAGTTATGGGCCGCATGTATCATGGATGGGCCTGATTTTTAAGTCATTGACCTAAATTTGTGTCATCTAATGGTTTGGTTGGATGACAAATAAACATTACCATGGGCCCTTGGAAGTTTTTTATGGTAGGTGTTCAACCACCAATGTTTCCTGTTGACACTTGAGATGCGGATGTGCTTCATTTTTGGGTCAATGCCCTAAAATGAGTGGGCAATATGGATGGACGGAGTGGATATATAACACATACATCAAGATGGTCCGGATCACAGCCTAACTAAAACTGGTGTTTTAAGGACGCAGTGATGATAGAGACTTCTTCGTTTAAGTCTTTTAATAACACACAACTTTAGCCTCCTCAGGATCACATATTTTCCTTGGAATAGCTCACTTGAAGTAACGATTATGCAGATTTTTGGGCCTTATGGTTAAAACAGGGCGACTCACATGATGATCGGGGTGGATTTCACCAAAACATTATGGCCAGCCCCAAAAATGAACCACATCCACTCCATCCATCCGTTCGTTTTTGAGCAAGGATGGTGGGTGGGACCCACTGCTATGTTTGTGAGAAATCCACTTCATCCATCCGTTTTTCAATCTCATTTAATGATATGAAACAAAAAAATTAGGAGGATTCAACACTCAAGTGGGTCACACGAGAGGAAACAGTGGGTTTTCAACGAGCACCATGGAAACATTCTACTGGCCATAAAAGTATTTTATCAGCCTAAATTTACTATGTTTTTGCTTCATCCACGTGGGAATAACCTTATAAGTGGTTTGGATTACATATAAACATCAAGGTGGAGCCTAGAAAGGTTTCAACGGTAGAAATTTCTTTCCCCAATTTTCCATCTGGTGAGACCCACTTGAGTTTTTAATTTAAAATGATTTTTGGTCAAAAGTAATGTAATGACCTCACAAAACGGATGGAGTGGATTTCTCACAAACATAACGGTGGGTCCCACCCACCTTCTCATGTGAAAGGCTTTATAAGGAAATCCACGTTCCTCTTGCGGTGGGAATTTGGACCACACCAAGGTATCCTACGGTATGGTTCACAGGATACCATTACTAATATATATATATATATATAACACCTCGGGTTTTCAGGGGCCGTGTAAGAACTCGGCTCCCGAATTCCCAGGTGTCATAGGTGCCCTAATAGGCTTTAGATTTTAAATACATTTGGATGATCTCATAAACAATAAAAAGTTTAGCAATGCATGAATCATAAGTAAGTCATAAAACAGTATCAAGTACCACTAATTATAAAAGTATCAAACCCATAAATCTAAAATCAACTAAATAGGGAACTAGGTCCCACCCATATATGACCCAAAGTGACTAGAGCCCTAGCGCATACCCCACGGTAGCCCAAATTCTGACTAGAAGGATCCGTCGAAAGTCTGGAAGTAGAGAAGCTCATCTTCCCTATCCATGCTCACCTCACTCAGCTCGTCGAGCACCGCCTCACCTGCATCTAGTAAAGGGTCTGGTTGGTTTTTAAAACACCGTCCTAGACTGAGAGTGAGTAGCTAACTCAGTTGTTACTATTAGCCTTAAGTTAAAACAAGCATTAATTATATGATTAATTTAATGAAAGACATACATTCACAAATCACTAACTAGTCTTGTTAATTTATATGCATGTATTATGATATGATGCATGACCTCACAACAACACTCCCTCGAGCGATTTCATCTCACGGTCACGCATGACCAACACTCCCTCATTGCGACCTCAACTGCCGAGTCGCCAAATACTAGCGAATGCGATGCATGAATAATGTTAGCCGAGTATTTAATTAATTTCGTTCATCCAGTAGATTGGAAAAACTGATACACCCCACGTATCATTGCCCTCAACTGGTTGCGAGGGCAAGGCCCCTCAACGTGCAAGGCCAGGACCCCACGATCCTTGATCTCATCGGGTTCCCCATCTCCGATTTCAAGCACATGGGGAGTGCTGAGAAGAGGGATCGCTCGCGGTCACTACGGGGAGGCTAGTCACCCCAGCGTAGGCCGACAGCTCGGACACAGTGTCTCATTCCACCATGCTCGGCTCTCAAGTCTGTGGATCGATTTCGAATGGTTATTAATAGGCTTCAGTGGTTAAAGGGTGTTCCAGATTCCATACAGGCGTGAGTAGATAGGGTTAACAAATATGGTTGGTCAGTAAGTGGACTAGACCATGCGAGTTCAGGCCAGTACACGACGGACAACATCGAGTACAAGCGACCCATATAGTCCAACTACAGTCGCCCATTTGCATCTACCCAAACCCAATGGTTTATCCACAGGATGGTCCTACTAACAGGACCATCTTCTCCCGCCTCAATTTCTTAACCAACTTAGGTTGATGGTATTCAATAACACTTCAACGAATCAGAATTCAGCATCTAACACAAGTGATGTCATGTACTCATACATCAAACATATAAATTCAGATTTTTCTACAATTGCAACTACTAATAATAATATGAAATAAATGTGTATGTGTGTTGTGTGGGGCTAACGAAGGGATCAAGAGCTATACATGATTCATAGTACAAACATACAACAAGGATTAATGTAAGCACAAACATACAATAAGGATTTTATGCAATCATACATGCCACAAGGAAGGTTATACTAGAATCACATATGAGATAAACATGTCACTCTTCAAATCAAGCCCAATCATGTTGAAGAACAAATAACTAACACTTAACCATTTCATGGGATTTAGGGGGACCTATCATGTAGGGCCTTGACTAGGTTCTCTCTAGATTACTCAAGCACATCATCCTAACATTCATAATCATTAAACTCATAGTAGAATTGGTGTCAGGCCACCTAAGGATAATAGTCTGCATCTTGTGACGAATCGCTCGATCCATGGCGCCCGTAGGGTTATGGTGTTAAGAAATCATTATTAAAATGTCCAAATAAGCATACAAGTTTGTAAGAATTGAAAGAAATTTAATCCAAGACCTAAACCTACAAACATAACTCCACACTTACATTTAATCATCGTCGAATCGACACCAATGAAAGACAATGTTGCTATAGAGGAGATGAGAGGGTGAAGGTGCACAAACCCTCATGCTTTCAAGCTCTCCCTCTCTCTTTCTCTTCTTTCTCTCTTTCTCCATTTTTTTTTCTAAGTCAAATTCGTATGGGGAAAGGGGGTGCCCAAATGAGGCCATTTTATAATACCAAATTTGGTGTAAACGACTCCAAGGGTTGGGTTTTTACTATACTAGCCCTATGGGAGGGTCTTTCTAACATTTGAGGCCCACTATAAGGCGTAATATTAATATACACCGTAAGATAGTTAGCCCTAACGATAATCTATGTATGGATATGATCGGTCCGCCATTTGAATGTGCCGATCGACAGATATAATTAGAAGTCTGCTCAACAGTTACCGATAGTCAATTGGGGTCGCGACTATACGGATATAAGTAGGAAAATATCCTTACTCCACGTGTAAAGTTTGGTTATAAACCGATGGTCCAAAATCCTCAACTTTGCATAAGAGTGGACGACCCAATTCACTTAAGTTTCAGTTTCTTCCTTTAGGGTATTTGCACTTCTCATGCACTCGTCCTTTAGCTCAAGTTGAGCGGTTCTGGACAGTACCCAGGTCCGACTCCTGCAATGGACGTCAAGCCCAATAAGACGAACATTATTCTATAGTTTTGGAACTAGTGGCCTACTAACGAGCGATCTAAAGCTTGTTCGGAAAATCGGGGCATTTCTGGAATAAATTAGGTATTGAGATTTCTCATGGATAATGATTTGGGTTTGGATTAACTATGTTCATAGTGTGACTTATTTATAAGTAGTGAAAGTGCAGATTTGGTCATGTTTACTCTAAACCGTCGGCTTTAGGCCAAAAGAGTAACGGAGTTGATTTGGTCTATTAGTCAAGATCTGGGCCTTATCTGACTCGACTTAGGTTAGATCTTTAATTTAGTTATGATTGTCTTGATTCGTTAGCGATGGGTCGGTTAGATTTGGGTCCTATGTGAGTAAATCATGGGGCTAAACTTGATGTTTAAGTAATCGGATGGATTCGTTGGCTTCCTACAATTGATTAATCGGACTTGTGCGGTTTTTTACTGGTACCACCCATGTATAAACTAACATTGAGTGCTAATAGTCAGTAAGTGATATTATAAGTTAATTACAAAAAAAAAATTCAAGGATCTTTGGAAATCCGAAACAGTGAAAATCCAAAGCGTTACAATATATATATATAGTAATGGTTCGCAAGGAATTTATGTACAAGCCTTCATGTAAGCCGTAAGATGATAAGAGCGGCTGGGATTTAGTTGTATTGAGAAAGGGAAAGTCTTCAAAAAAAACTCTCTTACACTCGCAGATGCAAAAGCTTGAACGGATTCTGTGTGGGGCCCACTATGATATTTGTGATAAATCCAACCCGTCCATCCATTTTTCGAAATCATTTTAGGACATGCGACCAAAAATGAGGAGGATCCAAAAATAAAATGAGCCACATGAGAGGAAACAGTGGGGATTTAGTGACCACCGTTGAAACATTCATATGGCTACAAAAGTTTTGTATCAATTTATGTTCCTAGTGTTTTCATTTTATCTCAGTGAAAATGACCTTATAATGGGTTTGGATGGAATATAAACACCAAGGTGAAGCCTACGAAGGTTTCAATGGTAAGCATTCCTTTCCCCACTGTTTTATCTCGTACGGCCCACTTGAATTTTGGATCCTCCTCATTTTTGGTATAGTGTTCTAAAATGATATCTAAAAAACAAATGGACGGGTTGAATTTCACACAAAGATCAGAGTGGACCCCACACAGAATCCTTTCGCGTGATCTTCATGAGAAAGGCTTTAGTAGGAAATCCGTATCTCTGGGTTTGGGAAACGTACTGGCTACTCCCCCGCCATCGGCTAATGGCGGGTGGTCGGTGCTATGTGGACCCCACCATATCACTGACCACCCATTGAGATTGGGATATACCCCATTTTGGTCTCATACCATATCACCAACCACCAGTTGAGGTTGTAATATACCCCATTTTTGGTCTCATACTATAAAATGATCTAGAAAAATAGGTAGACGATATAGATAAAACACATATATCATGGTGGGCATCGAGTAACTCAAAATCGTATATGGTACATTGAGTAGCTCATTTTGGTTTGCGAGATATGCCTGTTTTAAGGCTCTCATGATCTTGATGACTCCTGCTTCTGATCGGGCCTTCTTTGATCCATCTTGGACATGAAAGTATCCATGACCCGCTCTACATCAAGTACCCATGTGATGGGGTGGGTGCAAGGGTGTGTATTAAAAACAAGAAGAAAAAAATAAAAATAGTGCCCGGTATGTTTTCATTTCAGCCCTAAGATTTTTCTTTTCCTAGCATGAGCCTAACAACCATGCATTTCTTACTTAGGTTCCTTAGCGAAGATAATATATCTGCGGACTGTGCTTATGTGGGCCTTGCTTTGCCTGGAGACGTAGGATCATGGCAAAGAGAATGCAAGGTCTCTCTCGGCCATGGGGTTTTTTTTCTCTCTCTTTCTTTCCTTTTACAAGTTCTTGTAAGTGATATGATCGATGAAGTATGGCATGCTGATGGGCATGGATTAGGGTACTTGAACGTTGGTGTAATGAAATAAGAGCGTGTCTCAATAGCAGTTGAATACGATGGACCGCCGTGTAATCCAACAATGCCATTCTCAATGTCGTAAAATATGGGCGCCGGAGGGCCTATTTCATTCTTGGGCCTGACCAACGGCTCAATCTAGATTGGCCCATTCACAGAACTGATGAGATGGATTAGGTATTATGCCATTTCAGGGTGTATCTTACAGTGTTCTGTTTTCAGGGCTACCAGTTTTGGAGTAGAGCTGACTCAGGTGGGTTTTTCTCCATCAACGACATCCGGACCGGAGACTATAATCTCTATGCATGGGTGCCAGGTTTTATAGGAGATTACAGAAACGATGGGATCATTACCATCACCGAAGGTTAGCATGCGAGAGATTTATGGGCAGCAACTGTAGGATTTGGAAAAGTGGGGCCCATGGTTCATGGATCTAAACCATTGATATGTTGGGATCACTGTAGATTGAAGATCATCACTCTTTGATATTTGGCCTTTCTCTCTTTTGAGTTTACACCACGGCTTATATCTAATTTTCTTCTGTGTGTTCTTAAGACATAACATAAGATGGTTCAGATCTTTGAATATTGGATATCCACCATCCTTGGTGAGGCCCATTATTTCAATAGTTTGGATCAACAGACCTTGGGCCCCACATGCACATAATCCTACTCTTGATTGAGAGGCCGATCCACTACAAAAATCTGGTGTTTAGCCTAACCTACAACACGATGTGTGGGTCCCACTGAGATGTATGCATGACATCCAATCTGTTCATCACTTGTCCGCTCTCATGTTATCCTTGTCTCCAAAAACTGGGCCATAACATATAAAATCATGCTTAAAATCTCTAAAATGTGGAGTGGTCCACCTGAGTTTTTGAATGGCTGGATTTATGGTTTGTCCCTTGATTGTGGTGGATCGCATCTTCTGAATGGAGTGGATGGCATATATGAAACAAAGTGCCCACGCTCAAACTATCCAGAAGGTTTTTAACAGTCGGTGTCCCCATCCCAACTTTTCCCTATGGTGTGACCCACTTGAACTTATGATCGCCCTAATTTTTCGGTTCCAAGGAGTACCAAAGGGTTCGAACATGATGGACGGATTGGATTTCACGAACACATCACAGTGGGCCCCACACAGTGTTGTAGATTAGCTTAACCAACAAAACTTAGTGGATCCGACCTCTGTTCCAATGACGCATTTGCTGATGAGTAAGACCCTTGCAACTCCTAGCTTTACTTCTTGCTTCTGTTTGATTTACCTAATGAGTGGTGAGGATTTTCCAGTAAGCATGGCTTATATAAAGTTTCAATGGTCTTTTGTTTGATGCAACTTATTCTTTTTTAACATTGAAATCAGGATGTGATATTGACCTGGGTGATCTGATATATGAACCACCTAGAGATGGTCCCACATTGTGGGAGATCGGCGTCCCTGATCGTTCTGCTGCTGAGTTCTTCGTTCCCGATCCTAATCCTATGTATGTTAACAAACTCTACATTAATCATCCTGACAAGTAAGTTCTGATCCTTTCCACCCACGGTCTGATTCTTAAATCTTGGTTTCATTTGGTACATTACAAGATTATAATTTGGACTAAAACCATCCAATTAAGCTGCGTTTGGCTGTTCAATCCAATTGAATTGTGATAGCTCCATTCATGATAATGAGCCTCCAAATTTCAATTACTATTGTTTCAAGTTCGACTTAAAATGCAAGGGGCTGCAATCTGGGTTGGTTATCATTATGAAATAAAACGATTGCCAACCTCACTTGGTTTTTTTTTTTTTTTTTTAACTCACGCACACACACCCCCACACACTCACGCCACACGCACACACACCCCACACACGCACGCTGTGGGATTTCACCACCGTGGGTACTCGAACCCTTGACCCAGTGTTGAAACTCCATGGAGTCTACCACCCGGGTAAGAGTAAGGACCCAACTTCACTTGGGTTATCTTCCCTGTAATGAATTGAATTGCAATTCAGTTCAATTGAGCATCTAAACACACCTAATTGTTTTCGCTCGTTAGTATATGGGTTACTTTTTTAGTGCTTGGATTAGACCACTCCCAACTGCTTCATTTTTGCCTCATTTCATTGCACTAGTAAAACCTTCAATTTCTCTTGGCAGGTTTAGGCAGTATGGCTTGTGGGAGAGGTATGCTGATTTATATCCCAACGAAGATCTTGTTTACACCGTCGATGTTAGTGATTATCAAAAAGATTGGTTCTATGCACAGGTCACTAGGTGTGAATCCTCTAACTATCTTCAGTCACAAAATTTCAAGGAATCCGTTTGCACATTTAATAGTTTTCGAAATGTATTTTTCTGGCCATCAATACTATATGCTCCATGGTTTGGAAGAGGAAAACTCCAAAATTTCCCTTTCTGTTCACTAATTTGGCCCAATACATGATCATCCAATTCGCACAATCAATTCAGATGGGTTTGAATTAAAATCAATTGATTTGTTACTATTCTCATGGTTGGCCAAACACACCCACCTCCTGAATTTATGAATGAGATGATTCAGGAATTCCCAATTTGTAAACTCCCGGTAAGCAAACAGGGCGCTTAACTCGTCTGCGGACCATTACATTATCCTTTTGAGTGCATGTTCACATAACGAGCACTCGTGTCTACATACATAAACTTATTGCATTTGTGATTTTGGATAATGTAAATGTAGTTATAACCATGATTTTATGCTTACATTGCAGGAAGAAAGATGATAAATCATACCAACCAACCACATGGCAGATAAAATTCACACTTGATGCTGTCATCCAAAGTGGGACCTATAAAATGCGATTGGCGATTGCATCAGCTACAGTATCTGAATTGCAAGTATGCATATAAATATAAACTAAGTTGCGTTTGGATTTACAAGTGAATTGAATTATAAACCTTCGGTGTAATCATGTATTGAGGTGACTAGCCTCCAACCAGACTAGTAATCATAATTAAAATTGATAGTGCACCCAAACGCACACTCAAGTCGTCTCTCACACTGATCATAGACAGTTATGTGGGATTATCTTTATCACCCTATATGAATATGGATAATCTCTCATGCTGATTTTAATGAGGATAATCAAATCAAAACTGTCCAATCTATTATACTTTGTATCATACTAATGTGATTCATGTTTTTGGCATAGGTTCGATTCAATGACCCAAAAGCCAATCGCCCTCACTTTACAACTGGACTAATTGGCAGGGACAACTCGATTGCCAGACATGGGATTCATGGGCTCTACTGGCTGTTCAACATCAACGTACCAAGCACCTTGCTTGTGGGAGGAGACAATACAATCTTTCTTACTCAGGCGAGAAGCGTGAGCCCCTTCCAAGGGATCATGTATGATTACATCCGATTGGAAGGGCCCGCCGAAACTGACTCGAATAAGAAAAAATCTTGTATTTTGTACTAAGTATTTAATATCGCTCTGCTGGTAAGCAGAATCTTACTACTATCAAAGGACATGTTCAGAGTTAAATATAGTGATTGATTCATATCTAGGGTTCTATAATTATCAGTCAGATTATATAAACTGTCTTTCTGGCTACTATCATGGATGGTCCACAGTTAAATATTAATGCTGAAAATCATAGTTTAAAAACATGAAAACTCGCCTCGACAGAAACCAATTGAGTTGAGTTGAGTCAACTCAAACGAGCTTTCGTGATTTTTTAACTAAACAACTTAAGTCAGGTTCCCTAGTTTTTAAACTATGCAGGTTTTGCTTTCCTTCGGCTGGATCACGAAAAACAGGCAATGGGCTGGGGGACCTAATCAGGCCACGAGCCCTAATCCGTGGTCTTAGCTAGGTTGGCCAAGGACCACCCTGTGAGAAAAAAAAAAAAAATTAAAATTAAATGATCAAAGGTCAAAAATAGTCTAATTTGGGAATGCTCCATCCGTGATGAGTCCCACCCTATAAACAATTTGGATCATGTAAACATTACCCGAATTCGACAAGTGCCTTTGAGTGAATAATCACCAACAACTGTTATTAAACCATCTCATTCATTATTTATAATGGTGGCCCACTCAATGATCGGATGTCCATTCATCATATGGTTATGTATAACGGTGTCCCAATTGATAATTGAACCAGACCAGCCCATTCATCATTAGCCCATGCCCAGCCAACCCACATACCGGGCTTAGATTGCAAGTCTAGCCCAAGCACTACAGAGCTAAGAGGCCAGGTTTGTTGTCACCCTAAGCAAGAAGCATTAATCAGTTTTTAAGACAAGGCAAGTGGAAGCAATGGGTCCATACTATCCTACATATCTAAAAAAACAAGAGAATGAAAAATTGGTATTATTTATGAAAGTATATTTAAAAAGTTGTTTTATATGACTCACGTTAGTCCTAAACACTAAATTCATAATTTTTCTCAAATTAATGAACTTTTTTCAAAATAATAAATTTATTAAAATAATAAACAACTTTAAACTGACTAAAATAAGAATTTTAAGTTATTTTAAGACTCTCTTAACCTAAAAATTGTTAAAATATTTATAAAAAAAACGGTTACAAAGAGTAGTAAAACTTAAAATTCAATATTAAAATAAGCCTATTTTAGAAAACCATTCAGATGTAATTGGCCAACATGTAGAATTCGCCAGGAGCGGATTGCGTAGTGAGTAACTCAATACCTAAGGGTACTGAGTAAACTCTGTGAGTTCTACCGTGATTTATATATTTTATCCACTCCTTCCATCCATTTTACCAGATAATTTTAGGGCTTGAGCCCAAAAATTAAGCATATATGAATCTAAACTGGACCACACCAAGGGAAACAGTGTGAATTGAACGTCTATAGTTGAAAATTTCTTGAGGGCCATTAAATTTCTGGATCAAGATTATATTTGTTTTTTCCCTTCATCCATGTTTTTTTGATCTTATGAACAGGTTGGATGACAAATAAACATCACTGTGGGGTCTATCAAGGTTTCAACGGTGGAAATCATAATTTCTACTGTTTCCTGCGGTATGGTCCACTTGAGATTTTTATATGATTAAATCAATTTTGGTATCAACTCCTTAAATGAGCTGGAAAAACTGATGGACGGTTTGGATTAACCAAATACATTCAAGGTGGGCCCAACAGAGTTTACTCAGTACGATAATAGCGTACCGAGTAACTAAGTACGCGATCCGATTTCGAATTCGCCCGTATATATAGAGAGAGGGAGAGACAGAATACCCCGGGTTTCTAATGCAAAGAAAGAGTTCTTATGTGGATTTCAATGAACTGTTTGATCCTGGCAACTTTCGTCGAGACTGTAGAGCGACCTATAACGCTATGAAGGAAGCTCCTCCACCCAAAGCGGCGAAGAACAAATAGAGGAGATGTTTAGCTGTTTCCGATGTGCGTCTAAACAAAAAAGAAAAGGAAAAACTGAGAGAATCATTCCCGACTCTCGATTGACCTCAAGGTACGCATCCATTGGATGGAATCCAACCACAGACATCTGTGAGAGATGGAGATTTTGTATTTTTATCTTGTTTTTACATGGGATTTTGCATGTTTGGATTGAAATTGGCATTTCTCCCACTCTACTTTCAGGCCAGATCGCAACATCGGCAGCTGTTCAAGACCCATGTCGGCTCTTGGGGTGCATTTGCAGATTCAAGACAAATACGTATGGATTCCTCCTACTTTTGCATTTGATTCTCCAATTTCCTGTTTTCGTTGCCATAAAATTTTCCCTAATTATTATGGAATCTGAGTAGGGCTTTCCAAACACTAACCCTAGCCCTCTTTATCTCCAAATTCTTCACGGGCAGCTGCCCGCCGCACGACCACCATCATCACCATCACCATCAACCACCCTTGTCCCCTTTTCTTCTCTGCCTCCGTCCACTGCCACACCATCACTACGATCCCATCAGCCACCCCTGTCCCATTTTCTTCACCACGCCACTGCCACAAACCCATAAGCCACCCCTGTCCCATTTTCTTCACCACGCCACTTCCACAAACCCATAAGCCACCCCTGTCCCATTTTCTTCACCACGCCACTGCCACAAACCCATAAGCCACCCCTGTCCCATCTTCCACCACCGACCCCCGCATCGTCCCACCTGCGTCGCACCATCACCGCGAAGCAGCTATCTCCATCACCGCAGAGGTGCGGCTGTTGTTGATGTCTCAAATCATTCAGCAACAAGGTCTGTCAATGCCATTGACAGGCTGTTCGATGCCATCGACAGCTGCTCGATGCCATCGAGAAAATCTGGAAATCCCATGTTGGTTGCTGGACACTTTGTAGTGTTATGCTCGATGCCATCGATGGGCTGTCGATGCCATCAAAGTCCCATCGAAGATGCCATGGGAAAAATATAGAAATCCATGTTTAGTCGTTTGAAAGAATTGGTGTTGTATTCGATGACATCGAAGGTGTTCGATGCCATCAACAGGTCGTCAATGCCATCGAAGGTGTCATCGAGCGTATGCACTAAATTGCATAAGCGCGGGATTTGTTTCCTATTTTGATTGTGATTCTCATGCAAGCTATATATGAGTGTAATCGGGATTTGGGAGATTGGGAGGGGGATTTCTAATTCATTACTAGGGTTTCAAGGGCATAGCTTGGGCTTGCGAGGGAGATTCGAGGCTTGTTCGAATCGGTAATCTCTATCTCTTATAATTTCTGCTTTCAAAGGTGCATTACTGTCGTTTTGTGCCTTGGTTTTTTCCCACAAAGGTTTTTCCACGTTAAAATTCGGTTAGTTTGTGTTTGAACTTGACTATGCAATTGGAGTACTTTGCTTGATTCATCTTTGTGTGCTTCTGTGGTTCCCCAACAAGTGACACTAGAGATAACGTTGGGAAGTAGTTTGAATCTGAAAGCATAGTATCGATAGCATCTAATTAGAAGTTCGATGTTGAAAAATATTTTTGAACTATGGAAGGTCGAGATGACTGGTCTCCTAGTTCAACAAGGTTTGGACGATGTTCTCCTTGAGAAGCGACCGGAATCTATGACTGAAAATGAATAGAATAAGATGGATGAGAAAGCGAGAACCTCTATCCAATTATGTTTATCGTAGGAGGTCCTCTACAATGTCATAAGAGAGAAAATTGCAGCAACTACATGGGCGAAATTAGAGAACATTTATGCGAATAAATCTCTTGAAAATCGTTTGTACTTGAAGCTTCAGTTGTTCAATCTGAATATGGCGGAGGGTGCTGATGTTGGGGCCCACATTAGTAACTTTAACAAGTTAATTTGTAAATTGATGGATGTGGAAGAAACAATGAAAGATGAGGATCATGTATGCTTCCTATTGAATTCTCTCCCGGCTTCGTATGAGTCGTTCAAGGACTCGATGTGCACCGGTATAACGACCATTAGCGTTAAGGCCATTATCTCAACCCTTTAGTCGAAGGCGATGATAAAGAAAAATGGTGATGTGGGGACTTATACAGATGCACTAGTTATAAGCAGGCAAAATTCTAAATGGGACAATGGATTTTCACGATTGAGGTCCAAATCTAAGGGCAATGACAAAGGAAAGTTGAAGTGCTAGAATTGTGGGATGTTTGGGTACATGAAGAATGATTGCACAAATCCTAAGGCAAGAAAAGAGAATTCAGAGAGTTCTTCCAGGGAGACCAACACAACAGAATCTAGTGAGGAGATGAATGGTAGTGACGTGCTGACTACATCAAAATCTGGGTACTTCGACGGAGAATGGATTTTGGATATGGAGTTTCGTACCAGATGACTCCTCATTGGAGTTGGTTCACCAGTTACAGTGAGTGCGATAGGGGCAAGTCTTTTTGGGAAATGATAATGCCTGTAAAGTGGTGGGTGTTGGATCAGTGTGCATCAAGATGTTTGATAGCATGGAGTGTATCTTGACCAAGGTGAGACACATTCCTGATTTGAGGAAGAGTCTGATATCTCATGGAGCACTCGAGAGACTAGGGTGCAAATTCACCGGAGTCGATCATATCGTTAAAGTTTCAAAGGAGACACTCATAGTCATGAAGGCACAAAAGAACGAAAATCTTTACGAGTTGATTGAGAGCACTTCATCGGATAGAGCTGTAATGTTTATAGCGGATTTCACGTCTGCACGTATGTGACATGCACGCTTGGGCCACATGAGCGAGCGAGGCATGAATGAACTTTTTGACCGTTGTTTGATTTCAGTTTTTAAAAGTTTTGATTTGAGTATATGTTAGCATTGTATATATGGTAAACAATCAATGTTGTCTGGAAAACATGTATGTAAGGGTTTTTTTTTTTAAAATTTATTATTATTATTATTTTTTTAAGGCAACAAACTAAAAATGCATTAAAAAGGGAAAGAGGATACAAATGAAAGAAAAGGAGAAAAGCAAATAGAAAAAGAGGTGAAGATAACAGAAGAGCCCTAGCCACCTAAAAAGTTAAAATCAAAATTTAACAGATCCTGAACATTAATAGCCCATTCGATAACCATCTTCTTTGCCCTAGAACCCACAGATGTAACAGAGGAAGAATTGTCGTTGAAACATCTCTCACTTCTTTTAGTCCAAATAGCCCACCAAATGGCAAGGATTACCATGCTCTAAATAACGGATTTGAGCTTCCCAAGCTTAAGGCCATTCTAAGAGGATAGGAACTCGGCAGCAGAGTCAGGGGCGCACCAAGAAACCGAAAACCTCTGATAGAGATCAGTCCAAATTGGTGAAAAGAAAGAACAATGAACCAGCAGATGATTAACAGATTTAGCCTCCCACATACAACACAAACAGATATTTACGATCTGCATGCCTCTCTTAGCCAAGTTATCTACCGTAAGGATTCTATTGTGACCCGCGAGCCATCTGAAGCAGATGAATTTAGGAGGAACCGGGTATTTCCAGATGAAAGGATTGGCGAGACAATAAGCATGCACTGCAGGATATATGAGAGTGTACAGGGACTTCATGGAGAAAGAGCCTGACTTATCCAGAGACCACCCAATATTGTTAGACTGGGAAATGAGAGGCATAGTCTTTGAAATGCAGTCCTGAAGGTCTATAAATTCCTTGATTTCTTCATCATTCAGGTTCTTAATGCATCTGATATCCCAGACAGTTTGCACCGACGATATGCAATAGCATCTGTTGATATAGATATCTTTATCGGGGGAGAGCTGATATAGATATTTTTAAGGGCGTTCTTGATTATGTGCATTCAAATGTATGAGGGTCGGCGCCCGTGGTTTCTGGTGGAGGGTTGTCATGGTTTGTCACCTTCATTGACGACTATTCCAGAAAAAATGTGGGTTTATTTTATGAAAAGTAAATATGATATTTTTGAGAACTTCAAGCAATGGAAAGAAAATCCATGTTTAGTTATTTGAACGAATTGGTGTTCTACTCGATGACATTGAAGGTGTTCGATGCCATCGAAGGTGTCATTGAGCGTATGCACAGAATTGCGTAAGTGCGGGATTTGTTTCCTATTTCAATTGTGATTCTCATGCAAGCTATATATATGGGTGTAATCGGGATTTGGGAGTTTGAGAGGGGGGCTTTCTAGTTCGTTCCCAAGGTTTCAAGGGCATAGCTTGGGCTTGTGAGGGAGATTCAAGGCTTGTTCGAATTGGTAATCTCTAACTCTTGTAATTGTTGCTTTCATAGTGTATTACTGTCGCTTTGTACCGTGGTTTTTCCCGTAAGGGTTTTTCCATGTTAAAATTTGGTTAGTTTGTGTTTGAACTTGGTTGTGCGATTGGAGTACTTTGTTTGATTCATCTCTGTGTGCTTCCACGGTTCCCCAACAGCAGCTGCACGCCACACAACCATTGCATAATGACTAAGCCCATCACTACCAACCTTCATCATTGTTTCCTGCTTGCTCCAACCACCCATGAGCATTATCCAGCTGCTTCCAGTGGCATTCTAGCCACAACGTTCAACCACTTTTAGTGCGCTAGCGGGGTGTAGCTGCCCCATCATAGCAACTCCCTCCAACAGTGGTTTAGCTGAGTTTTGCTGCTGCCTTGTTATAGCGGCGTGCCGGTCCTTTTCGTAGCTGCATTCGACCACATGTTAGTAGCACTCAACCATCCAAATCTACTCGTCATGCCGCTATGTTCATTACTGCCTTTTATTATGAGTAATTATTAAAGGTTGCGTTTATTAAGTTTATTTTCCATTGTAAGTTCCTTTCAATCCTTGATGAAATTGTTTGGTAGTTCAAAGGACTAAACACTACAATGCACACCACTTGCTCTAATACTCTCCCTCAAGTTGGAGCATAGAGGTCACACTTGCCCAACTTGAATATAATATCGGGCAAACGTATCCCAATGACTATTTTAGTGAAAATATTTGCTAGTTGATCCTTAGAAGAAAGGTGAGGAGTACTGATAATGCCAGCTAACAATTTCTCTCGCACAAAGTGACAATCTTTTATATATTTAGTATGCTTGTGAAATACCAGATTTGAGGTGATATAAATCGTTGCTTGATTGTCACAAAAAAGGGTAATAGACTTAGTAAGCAAAACACCCAACTCGGAAAGAAATGACCATAACCACAAGACCTCACTAGTGGCATGTCCTCTTGACCGATATTCAGCTTCTGCAAAAGAACGAGCAACAACTGACTGCTTTTACTTTTGCAAGAAACTAAATTACTGCCAAAGAACTTACAAAAGCCTGTAGTTGAGCACTATCATTGGTAGAACATGCCCAATCAATATCACATTAAGCGCGTATTTGCATATGTACATGATTAGTATAAACAAGTCCATTTCCCGAGGTTGACTTCACATAACGAAGTATGAGATAGACTGCATCAAGGTGATGCGAACATGGTGCCTACATAAACTAACTGACCACACTGACGGCATAAGCTATATTAAGGTAGGTGATAAACAAATAAATGAGCTTGTCAACCAATCTTCGATATGAAACAAGATCATTAAGAGCAATAGAGCAAGAAAGTAGTGAAACTCATTGTCCTGTCCCGTTTGACTTGTCAACAGTAGACATTGCAAATGCTTCTCCTCCCAATGATCTCTCTCTTGCAATCTGAAATGGTAAACATACTATTATACCTCCACTTCAATACCCGACTGTAATACCACTCACTCTAACAATTATAAATATAATTAGGTTCTCCCTATTAAAAAAAAAAAAAAACACATTAAACAATATTTCTTAGCCTAATGAATTATGCGATAATTGATTGTATTAATACAACGAGCCATCAAAATTCCAAAAAGGCCCACCAACGAACAGGGCAAGGTAAAAATCATCCAATTGTAGGGACTGCCACTTGGTTATCTTGTGGACCCGTACTTGATTGGTTGCGTGTAGCGATTCATGCATATGACAAACAATGAGCCAAGGAGCTGAGCTCAGGCCTAGCGTGGCTATTGAGCTGAGAAATGGGCTTAGGATGGTCTAGGGCCAACAGACAAATATGCGGCCCATCAATGGTAAATAAGTCTGTGATTATGGGCCTAATTTGGGCCTTTATACAATGGAAAGCCCATTCCAACCCTATTAGTAATTGAGCTCCAACCAGGGTTAGACTTGGGCCAGGCCGATGAAAGCCCAGCTCTGTTGCAACCTAACTTGAACCATTCTTTCTGGGGTTCCCCCCCCCCCTCTTTTTATGAACATTTTCATTAGTGGACGCTAGTGATTGAAACATGGACATGCAGGTGGTGATCGATAATGGCATCCTTCGAGTAACATTGTCAAAGCCGGATGGGATTGTGACTGGCATACGATACAACGGTGTTGATAATTTGCTAGAAGTTCGTAATAAAGAAGTTAACAGAGGCTATTGGGATGTCTACTGGAGTGAGCCTGGAGGCCCAGGGATCTTTGATGTGTAAGATCTCTCTCTCTCTCTCTCTCTTAGAGAATGAAAAGTATGTGGCCCACCCTACATAAGGTTTAACCACTTGATGGTTGTGATCAGACTGATCAAGGATGGAACATAGTGTGCCAACAAAGGTAAGTCAGTGCCCCACAACCCACACCCATCTGTGCAAGGGAATTCAGTATGAACTCTTTTACCAAGGATCATGCCATCAAGGCACTTGTTTCATGCTTACTGGGATTGTCTTTCTAATTATATCATATTAACAAAGAGAAAGATAATCTATTTATGTTTGGCAGGATAAAGGGGACTAGTTTTAAGGTGATACGTGAAGATGAAAACCAGGTGGAAGTCTCCTTTACAAGGACATGGGACCCATCCCTCAAAGGGGTCCTTATTCCCCTCAACATTGACAAAAGGTGCATCCCTTCTTATCATATCCTCATTTTAATGATGGCCGTCAATGGGCCGGGCTGGGCCCATTGGGCAATCGAGCCATGCCATGATGGTCCAGAACATATATGGGCTAGACCCCAGCTCAAATTCAATGGAATTTTATATCAAAGCCTGCATGAGCCCGATATAAGCCCATTTACATCTTCCATGGCTTAGACCTAGATTTCAGCCTGCAGTACCAGTTGTAAATTTCAGGCACGATATATAAATGGACTGCCCTGAACCTCAGTGCATCCAAGTCTGGCCAGTTGATAGCTCTAAGGTTGATATCCAATACTTTGTAGCAGTGTTTTAGTGCTCGTAGCGTAGCTAAAACTCTACATAGTGTATGCAGGTAGCGTAAGCTACGGGGCATGTAGCATAAGCTACAGAGCATGTATCATATCCTACATGTTGCGTAGTGTAGCATGTAGCGCAAGTAGCATATGCTACCTGAAATCTCTCTCTCTCTCTCTAGTTTTTCTTCTATGCTTGTTCAACACCTATTTTAAAATGGTGGTGACTCATCCTCATCACATGTGGCACTACATTAGATCAATCTAGACCATCCAAATTGTGGTCCATATCATGGATAGAGCACTTGGATCAATCCGTACCATCCAAATTGTGGTCCATATTGTAAATTTGTGCTGTTTCAATAAATTAAAAAAGAGGCCACACTTAGAGATGTCTGAAGGCAAAAAGACAGATTTTGCAAGGAAATATGTGGTTGGCAATGTAGATTCAAAGTAAAAACTCATAGGAATGATGCATTTGTAAATGTTATCATAATTTTCTATTATTTTAATTAAAAAATATCAAGTATCGTGTAGCTTACGTTACGCGCTATAGAGGACAAACGCCACACTATACGCTACACGCTATTTAAAACACTGCTTTGTAGAGGTGAAAGTGGGTCTGTCTGGGGTCAGCCCAATAGCTAAGAAATGGGGCGTGGGTGTTGGGCCATACTATAGAGTACCAGGCTCAGCCTAAAGGCATGTTGGATCTAGAGGTGGCAATGAGTCAGGTTCAAACTGCTTTCAGGGTCATTACAAGCCCAACCCATTTACTAAATGGGCCAAGAATTATTGCCTAAACCCAACCCACAACCCATTACCCTCTTACCACCTGAGCCGTTCAAGCCTAACCTGATTCATTTATTTGTAAATGGGTCCAGCTGGACTGACCCAACCCAACCTGCTACAACCCAGCTCAGGTTTAAGAATGGAAAACAACACTAAGGCTATGCACAAACTAGTCCATACAGTGGATATGTGCAGACATTAAAAAAATAAAATAAAATAATCATCTATACTTTCTTCTTTATTTTGTTTCAGGTTGTGGGTCAGGTCATGTGGCCTAACCAATTGATAACCTATATGGGCAGGTTGGGTCAGGTAGGGTCCAACCCAAGCCCGACCCATTTATTTGAACGAATCACATTTCTAGCCCGAGCCCAACCTGCTACCCATTTAGCTTAGTTCAACCCACCTTGAAAGCTGGCCAGGACCAATTATGAATCTCTGGCCCAAAATTCAGATGGGCTGCCCTGGACCTCAGTCCACCTGAGTCTGGCTGGTTGATCGCCTTAGGTTTGATACCCAATATTTTGTAGAGGTGAAAGTGGGTCTGTCTAGGCTCAGCCTGCTAGTTAGGAAACAGTGCGCAGGTATTCAGCCATACAACATCGTACCAGGCTCAGCCCAAAGGCACCTCGGATCTAGAGGTGGGGATGGGTTGGGTTCGAACCGGTGTCAGGGTCATTAGAAGCCCAACCCATTTACTAAATGGGCCAAAATTTCTTACCTAAACCCAACCCATGACCCGTTATCCTCCCAATCCATAGAATTGTAAATAGGTTGGGCTAACAAAAAAATAATAATAAATAAATCCTCTATACTTTTCTTCTTCTTCTTCTTCCTCCTCTTCTTCTTCCCTTTTTTTTTTTTTTTTTTTCAGGTTGTACGTCGGATCGTCTAGTTCAACCCAAGCCCAACCTGTTTATCTAAACAGATCACATTTCTAGCCCGAGCCTGACCTGCTACCCATTTAGCTTGCCTTGAACCCACCTCGAAAGTGGGTCAGGACCAACAGGGAGACCTGACCCATTGCCACCCTTACTTAGACTGGCAAGATTCCAGCCCCAGGCAAGCTGGACCTTTGCTGAGCCCAGTTCGGCCCGGACCATTTAAGGCCTTACAAAGATTAGTACTAAAGTACAAGTGTAATGAAATGAACTTGCAGGTTTATAGTGCTTCGTGGGTCCTCCGGTTTCTACTCATACGCCATTTATGAGCACTTGCAAGGGTGGCCTGATTTCAAGCTCAGTGAAACTCGGATAGCTTTCAAGCTTCGAAAGGACAAGTAACAAAGACCTTACACCTTCCACTCTCGCCTTCTTATCTGTATGATCCTGTCCAAATTCCATGATGGTGCCCACTTGGCTGCTTGATCAAATGATCCAGATTGTTTGTCTAGTTGGCCCTGCCTTTGGTGCATGGCTATATGATAATTGCACCGATGGATAAGTCCTAATCCCCTTTCTTCCCTACCAAGATGATCGTTGGCCATTTTTGCTTCGAACCATCCGTTTAAAGGTTGCTGATCACACGGATAGGATTATCCAGCCGATGTGATGTACGCATTGTGGCTCATCCAAGCAGGGTTCATAAATTGGACGGTCCAAATGATCCTTATTCAAATACAAATGCAGCTGATTTGAAACATTGAGATCTATGTTGGACGTGGCCCCACTTTTGGCAACTATATAGTGGAATTAGTAGGACATGGATCCCACTTGAAAATTTCTAGAATTTATTTTTCATATTCTTAAAAAATATGAAAAAGTTTATTTGAACATGAATAAGCATGTGTGGCCCGCCTCGGCCTTTCAGCCTTGAACATTCATAAGATGAACAAAATTGGATGGTTGGGATTGTCTGATCGAACTGACTTTTTTAGCCATGGCCTTACTTGGTATGGCCCCCCCTATGAATGCTCAAATTTGTGAATGATGTCACCTTGTCAATGTTGAAATTCTAGGTTTCACTACATGGCCATATCAGACGATAGACAAAGAATCATGCCCATGCCAGATGATCGTGAATCCCCACAAGGCCAACCGTTAGCATACATAGAACCCGTTCATTTGATAAATCCAATCCATCCAGACCTTCGAGGAGAGGTAAGAGCAAATTCTACCTTTATATCAGGCAGGTACTTCAATCCAAACCATCCAAATCATCGGCCTCACTTGGGATTGGTTATAACCCAAAGTTCACATTCGATAGACCATATTAACCATCAGATAAGTGGGCAGTTGTTTGCTGAATTTGAACTATTGATCATATTTGCACAATGCTATCATGCACAGGTGGATGACAAGTATCAGTACTCGTGTGAGAATAAGGACATCAAGGTACACGGTTGGATATGTTTTGATCCTCCTGTGGGCTTCTGGAACATCACACCAAGTGATGAGTTCAGAACTGGTGGGCCTCTCAAGCAGAACCTGACCTCCCATGTGGGCCCCACTACCCTATCTGTAAGCCCCACATCTTTCTTCAATGCAAGCATGCCATTCCATTTTAGTAAGTTTGTTATGGATACTCAATGGATAGCTATTGGTGAATCCTTGATGGTGACGGCGATTGGTGATTGGCCCCACTTGATCCCATAACCTATGTAAAAGGTCAAGCTAGTGGGACCCACTTTCCCATTTCAGTCTCAGCTTATTATTATTATTATTATTATTATTATTATTATTATTATTATATATTTTTTTTATGGGTTCATGTTTTACCCTTACCCAAGTGAACTTTGACAATATTTTATCAGATGTGGATTGTTTGGCCCACTCACATTGTGTAAACCTGACCCTGACAGCTAATCTCGTGGACTCCACCACAGATTGGCTATGGGCCAAACAAAAGTCACAGATCCAATTATCTTAACCATCTTATTATCCCTGGCCATCAAATGGATGGTTCAGAAAACTAACAATCTAAATTCAATTGGCCATGGTCATCCAATGCAATAGAGATGACCATCCAAGCAAAAACATTTATTATGTTATGTCCAGCCGCATAGAGCCTTCCAAATGGACAGTCTGGATCAAGTTGATGTCATGTAGGTACGCCAATCACCACCATTGACGGAAGACTCCATAGGACCCTCTAATCGCATCACATTCACTCAAAATATTTGTCGATCATCAACTGAGATGCCTTGTGATCTTCAGGTGTTTCTGAGCGGGCACTACTCAGGGGAAGATCTAGTACCGAAATTCACCAATGGAGAGCCATGGAAGAAAGTGTTTGGCCTGGTTTTTATGTACGTTAATTCGGGGCCGGCCGGAACCGATCCGCTTTCACTCTGGGAGGATGCAAAATTACAGGTTAGGATTCACCGATGATGATTGATATGTTCATATTTCTCTATTTCTCTGAAAAATGTAAGCATTTAAAATAAAAAATAAAATAAAATAAAATAAAATAAATAAATAAAAACTTGTGGCGGTCTAGTTGCACTCGAACACATGGACAGTTCAATTAATCTTGCAATCTGGACTGTTCATTAGGTCCAGACCATGCTTTATTGGCCAGCATGAAAAATTAAGACCGATCAGATTGTTTTATTCATCCAAAAGCTGGTGCACTTTTCTATTGCCATTCTTTCTGCAAGCAAGAGAAGAGAATGTGAGGATCATTTGATCAAGGTGTTTCTCTAAAGTAAAATACAATGACGATGGTCCACACAAAATGGATGGTCAAAATTGTTGATTGGATCTTTTCTTCCATAAACAATGTTGATCATCTATCTTATGGGCTACTTATTGGATGATTAGAGTTGTCCAATTGGTGTTATTGTTTCTACCTTGTCCCATAAAGTGTGGGTGAACTAAATGTACAGTCCAAATCTGTTGATTGTACTGTCCACATTTTAGTACGCAACCATGAAAATTATTGTGGCCCTTTGATAGGCTGTACCTCAATCACAGCAGTTGGGCTATCATAGCCATTGATCAGAGTACTCTGAGGATTCCAAATTGGTCCAACCAATGGTTGACATTCAATGGAGAAAAAAAAAAATCAATCGGTCCCTAATCTCACCTGACCTCTATGATGATTCAGATTGTACTCGCTTACTATGTGTATAGATAGTGAGTGCTCCATAACTTAGTAGCTTTTATCCTTGGTTACTTTCTAGTGCATAGGTATGAAGACTCAGCCGAGTCCTGTCCAACTCGACCCAGTCGACTCAAGACTCCGTTTGACATGATCCAGTTCAACACGGGTGACATGACTGAGTCAGTGACTCAAATCAGGACCAACAAGCTGGTCCAAGATGCTGAGTCATAAGCTCATACACACATGTCAGCACACGCATATGAAAACGAAATACCAAGATAATCTGGACCATTTATAACATTATTTTGATATTTCGGTTTCTGTTCAGAGAGCGTATGACTAATACTTCTCTTCGTTTTTCTCCAAATCAGACGGCATTTGAAGTTGAAAGCTGGCCGTACAATTTCCCAGTTTCAGAGGATTTCCCTAACTCTGACCAACGGGGCTCCATCAGTGGTAGATTACTAGTTATTGATCGGTATGGATTTTCGTCCTTTGTCACAATCAGCATGGATCAAAATAAATTTATGTATGTATGTATGTATGTATATGTGTATGGCATTTTGGCAATTTCTCAGGTTTGCAGTACATTTTCATTTCAACCATGCTTTTTATTTTTTTAATCCATTTGAGTGTGTGCATAATAACCATGCATTTCTTTCTTAGGTTCCTTAGTGAGGATTATATATCTGCAGACTCTGCCTATGTGGGCCTCGCTTTACCTGGAGCCGTTGGATCATGGCAAAGAGAATGCAAGGTCACTCTCAAGGCGATATTATTTTTTATTTTAACAATTTTTTGTCAGTGGTTTAATCCATGAAATGTAGCATGTTGATTGCCATTGATTAGGCCACATGAACACCTGTGTAATGGGATAAGGCCATGTCTCAATGGTGGTCGAATATGGGAAATAGCTGTGTAATTGAATAAGGCCATTCTCAATGTGTTTCCTTCTTGGGCCTGACCAATGGTCCAGATCTAGACTAGCCTATTCACGGAACTGATGAAATGCATTTGGTATTATGCTATTTCAGGGTGTATCTTAGACAGTGTTCTGTTTTCAGGGCTATCAGTTTTGGACTAGAGCTGACTCGGATGGGTTTTTCTCCATCAACCACATCCGGACTGGAGACTACAATCTGTATGCATGGGTGCCTGGTTTTATAGGAGATTACAGAAATGATGAGATAATTACCATCACCGAAGGTTAGCATCAAGAGATTTATGGGCAGCAACTGTACGATTTTGTGCATGTGGCGCCCATGGCTCAAGGATCTAAGCCATTGATATGTTTCGCTTCATTGTAGATTGAAGATTATCACCCTTTGATATTTGGCCTTCTCTCTCTTGAGTTTGCAGTGCTTGTATCTCTTCTTCTCCTAAATGTGTAGTGGTGAGGAAGCCATAATATAAGAGTCCAGATCTTTGAATATTGGATATCCACCATCCTTAGTGAGGCCCATTATTTCAACAGTTTGGATGATCAGATCTTGGGCCCCACATGCACATAATCCTTCTCTTGTTCGAGAGGCCAGATCCACTACAAAGATTTGGTGGTTGAGCTTGACCTACAACGCGATGTGTGGGGTCCACTGTAATTTATGCATGACATCCAATCTATCAATCATTTGTGTGCTCTCGAGTTCTCCTTGGCTCCCAAAACTAGGTCGATCCAAAACTTGTGTGGGCCATAACATGTAACATCGTTCTTAAAACCTCTAAAATGATGTGGTGTGGCCCACCTGAGTTTTTGAATGGCTGGATATATGGGTTGTCATTGATTGTGGTGGAGCCCTTCTTCTGAATGGATTGGATGGCATATACATAACAGAGTGTGCATGTCATACTATCCAGAAGGTTGTTAATGGTGGCTGTCACCATCCCAACTTTTTCCTGTAGTGTGACCCACTTGAACTTGGGATTGCCCTAAATTTTGGGTGCCAAGGAGGAACTGAGGGTCCGAACATGATGGATGGATTGGATTTCATGACCACATCATGGTGGGCCCCACACACTGTTGTCGATTAGCTTAACCTACAAAAATAAGTGGATCCGACCTCTGTTCCAACTATGCATTTGCTAATGAGCAGGACCCGTACAACACCTAGTTTTAGTTCTTGCTTCTGTTTTTTTGTTTGTGTTTGATTTACTGAATGAGTGGTGAGGATTTTCCAATTAGCATGGCTCATATAAAGTTTCAATGGTCTTGTGTTTGTTGCATCTTTTTCTTTTTTAACATTGAAACCAGGATGTGATATTGTCTTGGGTGATCTGGTATATGAACCACCAAGAGATGGTCCCACATTGTGGGAGATCGGTATCCCTGATCGTTCTGCGGCCGAGTTCTACGTTCCTGATCCTAATCCTATGTATGTTAACAAACTCTATATTAATCATCCTGACAAGTAAGTGCTGATCCTTTCCAACCACTGTTTGATTCTTAAATCTTGGTTTCGATTTGTACGTTATGAGATTGTAATTTGGAATAAAAACCATCCAATTAAGCCACGTTTGGTTGTTCAATCCAATTAAATTGTGATAGCTCCATTCATGATAATGAGCCTCCAAATTTCGATTACTATTATTTCGAGTCCAACTTGAAATGCAAGGTACTGCAATCAGGGTTGGTTGTCATTGTGAATAAAACGTGTGCCAACCCCACTTGGGTTATCTTCCCTGTAATGAATTGAATTGCAATTCAGTTCAATTGAGCATCCAAACGGGCCTAATTGTTGTTACTCGTTAGTATATGGGTTATTTTTAGTGCTTGGATTAGACCACTCCCAACTGCTTCAATTTTTGCCTCATTTCATTACACTAGTAAAACCTTCAGTTTCTCTTGGCAGGTTTAGGCAGTATGGTTTATGGGAGAGGTATGCTGATTTATATCCCAACAATGATCTTGTCTACACTGTTGGTGTAAGTGATTATCGAAAAGATTGGTTCTATGCACAGGTCACTAGGTGTGATTCCTATAACCATCTTTCAGTTGCAAAATTTCAAGGAATCCGTTCGCACATTGAATATTTTTTGAAAAGTATTTTTTTGGCCATCAATACAATATGCCACATCATGGTTTGGAAGAGGAAAACTCCACGATTTCTCTTTCTCTACACTGATTTGGCCCAGTACATGATCACACAATTCGCAGAAGCAATTCAGATGGATTAGAATTAAAATCACTTGATTTGTTAATATTTTCATGGCTGGCCAAACACAGCCGCCACCCAAATTTATGAATGAGATGATCCGGGAATTCCTTATTTGTAAACTCCAAGCATGCAAACAGGCTGCTTAACCAATTGCGGACCATTGCATTATCCTTTCGAGTGCATGTTCACATAACAAGCACTCGTGTTTGCATACGCCATATGTAAACTTATTGCATTTGTGATTTTGGATCATGTGAATGTAGTTATAACCATGATTATATGCTTACATTGCAGGAAGAAAGATGATAAATCATACCAAGCAACCACATGGCAAATAAAATTCACACTCGACACTGTCGCCCAAAGCGGGACCTATAAATTGCGATTGGCGATTGCATCGGCTACACTATCTGAATTGCAAGTATGCATATAAATATAACCTAGTGGCATTTGGATTTACAAGTGAATTGAAATTTAAACTTTCAGTGTGATCATGTATTGAGGTGACTAGCCTCAAACTAGACTAGTAATCACAATTAAAATTGATAGTGCACCCAAACACAGACTTAAGTCGTCTCTTGCACTGATCATAGACAGTTATATGGGATTATCCTCATCACCCTATATGAATATGGATAATCTTTCACACTGATTTTAATGAGGAGAATCAAATCAAAACTGTCCAATGTCCTCTGTATCATACTAATGTGATTCATGTTTTTGGTGTAGGTTCGATTCAATGACCCAAAAGCCAATCGGCCTCACTTTACAACTGGACTATTTGGCAGGGACAACTCGATCGCCAGACATGGGATTCATGGGCTCTACTGGCTGTTCAATGTCAACATACCGAGCTGCCTGCTTGTGGGGGGAGGCAATACAATCTTTCTTACTCAGCCGAGAAGTGCGAGTCCCTTCCAAGGGATCCTGTACGATTACATCCGATTAGAAGGGCCTGCTGATCCTGATTCGAACAAGGAAAAATCATCTCGCATTTTGTACTAGGTATATAATATCACTGTGCTAACAGCCAAAATCTTAGTACTATCAAAGGACATGATCAGGGTTAAATTTAGTGATTGATCGATATCTATCGGTCAGATTATCTGTCTGTCTTTCTGGCCACTATCATGGATGGTCCATAGTTAAATATTAATGCTGTAAAGAGTAGTACATTTCTGAGATCTTTCCATAGAATAGAGCTTCCGGCAGAAATGTTCCCGAATCTTGGTTGAGAGATTTAATCTGAAATGCGAGCATGACATCCTTTAATCTCCTAATCCCTGGCCTTCCCTCAGCAACCGGAAGAGAAATTCTAGCCTACCAGACCCAATGCCTTTTCCTCTCCCCTTCTGAATAGCCCCAAAAGAATCCATCAAAAGCTGATTCCATATTTTCGCAGATCACTTTGGGAATGTTGGAAGCTGCCAAGGTATGCATTGGATAGCTTGAAAGTATGTGCTTGATCAACACGGTTTTCCCTGTTTGATTCAGGAGTCTCCCTCTCCAGCCAGGTGCCATAGAAGTGATCTTCTGCATCATCGGAAGGCCGCCCTAAGTTTTCCTTTGACAAGAGGGTCCCCCCGATAGATGAGTGGTAGCTTGGCTTGTTTGAATCCTGTAAGCTGGCCAAATTTCTGTCCTCTTGTAGCTGTCTTCCTTTTTGGAAGAACGAAACAGCTCCTGGAGGAGTTGATTTTTTCGCCATAAGCTTTCTCATACTTAGATAGCAATGTCATCATCATCTGAATCTAATTTCACCTGCCATTCACAAATATAATAGTTGATATGGCATGCGATGAGGTTCTTGATTCCTCAGCTTAAGCCTTCTGCTACAAGGATAAATATTGCAGGAGAGATTGGATCTCCTTGTTTCAGGCCTCTTGAGGATTGATAAAAACCAGTCAGTTTGCCAATAATCAATACTGAGAACCAACAGGCCTTTCAGCACCTTTGAGCTAATTCAATCTACTCATGCTTGATGCTAAACATACGAAGGGCCTTATATACATAATCCCATTCAAGACGATTATAGGCTTTCTCCATATCAAGTTTGAAAATTATATTACCCTTGATCTATCATGGATAAAAGCCCCTTACTCTTTGGAGATAATGTGGAGGAGAATCTTAGCCAGCGTAGTAGTGAAAATCTTGGAAAAAAAATCTTGAAAACACATTTGCACAGGCTGACCGGCTTGAATTCAGGAAGGCGATTGGGGCTTTTCTTTTTAGGGATAAGACATACAAGAGTACATAAGAAAGATCGAGGAATATGGCTGCCTTAAAAAAGTCACATGTCATGTTGAAGATTTCTCTGCCTATGATATCCCAACACAAAGTGAAGAAGGCCCTCAAGAAACCATCCGGACCGGAGCACCATCTAGAGGGATATCGAATGTAACATCCCTAGCTTCGTCGAGTGAGTGGGAGTCGAGGAGCAATCAGTCATCAAATCTGTAACTAAGCTCAGAATGCCTTCAAGAATGCTCACTACAATACCTTCAGAGGAGAAGAGATTTTTGTAGAATGCCTTCAAGAATGCTCAATAACAATACCTTCAGAGGAGAAGAGATTTTTGTACAATGTTTTAGCCTCCATGGTAATCTCATTAGCATACTCCAGTTAAACACCTGATTTGAGCTTAATCCTCTTAATTGTGGACTTGTGTTTCCTATCAATAGCTGAATCATGAAAGAATCTTGTATTTTTGTCACCCTAGTGAAGCCACGTATTTCTCACTTTTTGCTTTCAAAAAAAAATTCTTCTTGTAGCCTAGGCTTAGCGAACATGGCTGTTGCTTGATCTAATCTCACTATCTTCCTCAAATATGGAATTGAGGTGGGCAAACTCAGCATAGTTAACCTCTTCTTCTGCTCCTTGAAAATTCTTGAAAACATTTTCAAAAGTATTAATGTTCCATTGTTTGAGTACAGCCTTCAAATATCTTATTTTTATAAATAATCTATACATGGGGGATGCCGCAACCTCTACCTCCCAACTTTCTTTAACCATGGCATGTAAGTCGTCATGCGTAGTTCACATCCTTTAAAATCTAAAAGGTTTAGAAAGGTTGTGTTGGGGATTTGTGCTGCGGAATCACACAGATATGAATCTAGAATAACAATCCAAGAGCACCAAACAAACACGAGAACACAAAAATTTAATGAGGAAAACCCTTTGAAGAAAAGACCACGACACAAAGCGACAGAAATCTACTATGAAAATAGAAATTACAAAGAGAGATGACTTACCCGATTTGAATAACCTCGAATCTTTCCCTTGCTACATCCTTTGATAACCCTAGAACATTTTTAGAAACCCTTGGAATATCTTTAGGAAGCCTAAACATACCTGAGAATGGCCCTATGGACTCTTATTTATAGATGGGGAATACCTTAAATTTATACAGTCCGCACACAAACCGCGCATTGTCTGCGTAACCCTCAACTAGTCGAAGGAGGGCTTCGACTGGTCGAGCCTCTCCCTCGACTGTTCGAGTGCCCCAGAAATCCCAAATACCTCATTGCTGGACTTTAAGTCGAACTATCTTCGACCAGTCCAAGGGACTTTCAACTAGTTGAGTCAGTCCCTCGACTGGTCGAGTATTGCGGTGAACCAAGATTTAAGACATCTGTTTTATAACAATTTCCACAATGTCTTCAATTTTTAACCGTGTAGCTTCTAGACCTCTTCTCTTATCTCTGCATCACAGCATAGCTTCTCGTGCACACTCCATTCTCCTTTTACGCCATCGCCAAGCACAGAGAAGTTACATAGAACTTGAACTTCTTTGTTGGAACGACCTTAGTGATTATGTCTTCCGGATTCACGCTGGTGTGAATCTTCTCTAGAGTTACGCCTCCTTCTTCAAGCGCCTGTCGAGTAACATGGATATCCAACTAATTTCTCCACCCACTAGTATAAATGAGTAACCTGAAGTCAACTTTTTGGAGTTCACACTACCTGTGTAATCAAAATCCACATACCCAACCAACTTTGTCCCTGTCTTTCCAAAAGTAAAGACGTAGTCTTCTTACATCGAATATATCGAAGTAACAATCTCATCGCCATCAAATGTTGCTTGCTGGGGTATTTGCTTACAACAACGATTGCCTATGAAATAACCGGTCTAATACAGACCATGTCATGCACTGCCAACCGCATTCAAATAAGGCTCTTGAGACATCCTGCTTTTCCTTATCTGTTTTGGGACATATGCTGAGAAAAGCCTTGAATTGAGCTGCGCAAGGAATGCTCACCAGTTTTGCCTGGTCCATCATATCCTTGATCAATACCTACACAAGGTATTCTACCTGTGATTACTAAAACCTGCTTCTCTTCCAGTCTCTATGAATATCACCGCCGAGAACCTTCTTTGCAGCCCCTCGATCCTTCATCCTAAACATCCCACTTAACAAAGTCTTTAATACATTGATTTCAAACAAGTCATGATTGACGATCTATATGTCATCAACATATAATTCTTAACTTACCATGGATGAATCAAATTTTATACCACTTCCTAGGCGATAAGTCGTACCATAACCTCCTGCAAACTCTTTTTCTCAACCCATTTAACTTCGAATCACTCTGGTTGCTTTATGTAGATATGTTCTTCCAATTTTCCATACAGAAGTGCAGACTCCACATCCATCCTTTCAGCTCGAGATCGCATTGGCCAACCAGCGCCAATCACGGATCTAATAGACACCTGCTACACCGTCGACGTGAATATCTCTGAGAAGTCGATCCCTTCTCTCTGAGCATAACCCTTCGTTACCAACCTCGCTCTGTATCTATGTTGTATCCTCCTGAAGATCCACCCGCATTCAATCACTTTTTGGCCCACTGGAAGCTCCACCAGCTCCCATATGTCGATTTGGTACAACGAGTTCATCACATCATTTATAGTCACCTTCCACTTCTCAGCACCAGGCTCACCTAGGGCCATTTGAATAGAAGATGGATCCCTTTCGTCCGTAATGAGAGCATATGCGATATTGGAGTCGACCATGTACCTTACCAATATCTTGCGATTATGTTGTGTAATTCTTCTTCCAGGTGGCTACTCCACCTACTCTGTATCTTTGTCTATGCGTCTTAGCCTTTATGCCCTACCTGCTCATGTGGCCATGCCCAGCATGCCACACACGTGTAGAGATGGAATTTGCTGCAGCTACTACAACTCCACCTTTTGAAGTGCTCTCGATCAACTTGTAAAGATTACTGAGTCGTTGTGCTTTCATGATTACCCGTGCCCCTTTAAATACTTTAAGAACACCATTAATACCTGTAAACTTGCAGCCCATTGCATCAAGTACACTAAGAGAAATCAGATTCTTCTTTATGTCGGGAACATGCCTCAAATCAGTCAGGGTACGCTTTGTCCCATCAAACATCTTGATGCGCACCGTACCAACAACCGCAATATTATAGGCAACGTCATTGCCCATAAACACATGTCCACCATCGCACTCCCTATAGCCAGCGAACCAACTTTGATGAAGAGTCATGTGAAAGGATGCCCCTGTGTTTAGAATCCACTCGCCCTTACGATCCTCGTATGGGCATCTGATCGTAGACATAGATAAGAAATCACCATCACATCCACTCGATCCATCTGACGTGGTAGCATTGGCCTCCCTATATGAAGCCTCAGATTTTTCTCTCTTAGATTTAAGATTTTTACAATCCTTCTTCATGTGTCATTCCATCTCACAGTTCCAGCACTTTACCTTTCCTTTGCCCTTGCCCTTGGATTTGGATATAAAACTTGAAGATCTTGTACCTTGTTTAGAATTCATGCCCTTCAAAAACAGTGCATCAGAAGATGTCCCCATGTCGTCATTTAGATTTCTCATGGCCTTCTCTTGAAGGGCTGAGATAATGGTGTCGACACTCAGGGTTTTATTCGTGATGCACATTATGTCCTTGAATGACTCATATGATGCCGAAAGAGAATTTAGCAGCATACATGCTTGTTCTTCATCTTTCATCATTTCCTCCATATCTAGCAATTTGTAAACCAATTTATTAAAGTTGCTGATGTGAGCCTTCAGATCTCCACCCTCTACCATCTTGAAGTTATACCACTAACGATTCAAGTGTAAGCGATTTTCAGAGGATTTTTTCGTATAGACATTCTTTAACTTTACACATAAGTTAACCGCAGTTTTCTCCCTTATGACATTGTAGAGAACCTCAAGACATAAACGGATAGAGGATAAGGCCTTCTTATCAAGAATATTCCAATCATCATCAGTCATAGTAGACTTTCGCTCCTCAAGAGCATCATCTTCGCCTAGTTTGATTAAGGAACCGATCATTTTGATCTTCTGTAACTCAAAGTTATTTTTCTCTGAGTACTTCTCAATTTCATACCTAGTGCTTACCATTATTAGTTATCCCTTAGATTCAGATCTATGCCCCAACGATTGCTCTGATACCACTTGTTGAGAATTTGTGCTGCGGAATCACACAAATATGGATCTAAAATAACAATCCAAGAGCACTAAGCAAACATAAGAGAACACAAAGATTTAACGTGAAAAACCGTTTCGTGAAAAAAACCATGGCACAAAGCGACATAAATCAACTATAAAAATAGAAATTACAAAGAGAGAGGACTTACCCGATTCAAACAACCTCGAATCTTACCCTTGTTACACTCTTTGATAACCCTAGAACCCTTTTAGAAATCCTTGGAATACCTTTAGGAAGCCTTGGCATGCCTAAGAATAGGGGTGCACATTTAACCGGTAGAACCGTGGAACCGGATTGGAACCGACCAAACCGTCCGGTTTGGTCCGGTTCTAGAGTGCCCCGGTTCCGGTTCCGGTTCCAAAAATCAAAGAACCGGTGATAACGGTTCGGTTCTCGGTTTGGGGGTATGTAGAACCGAACCGAACCGTGAACCGATCCGTAGAACCAAACCGTTGATCCGATCCGTAGAACCGAACCGTGGAACCGAACCATGGAACCAAACCGATGTATTTTAGCACACCTTATAATTATTTTCTTTAGAGTAATTATTTTCGTAAATGTATTTTTGCACACCTTATACAATATCTAAACCATTCATCAAATGGACCACAACATGGATGGACATGGGCTTGCAATTGGGCTGGATTATAAAAAGCCCAGAACCGTGGAACCGATCCGGAACCGAACCGGTTTTAACGGTTCGGTTCCGGTTCGGTTCTAGGATGCCAACGGTTTGGTTCCGGTTCCGAATTTCCTAGAACCGTTAGGAACGGTTCGGTTCCGGTTTCACCCCAGAACCGGACCAAACCGAACCGTGTGCACCCCTACCTAAGAATGGCCCTAGGGACTCCTATTTATAGATGGGGAAACCCCACTTACGCACCTCCCTAGAAACCATCTCAAATTTACAAAGTCTACATACAAACCATGCACCATCTGCGTAACCCTCAACTAGTTGAAGGAGGGCTTTGACTGGTCGAACGCCCCGAAATCCCAAATACCTCGTTGCTGGACTTCGAGTCGAACTATCTTCGACCAGTCGAAGGGACCTTCGACTAGTCGAGCTAGTCCCTCGACTGGTCGAGTATCGTGGTGAACTAAGATCTAAGACATATGTTTTATAACAGGTTGTTCAACTCCTCTTTTATCTTGAGCAGGAGAGGGGAGTGATCAGAGTGCATTTTGGTCAAATGATCAACAATAAAGGAGGAGAAAGTTCTCAATTATCCATTCAGAGTTTATGAAGATCCTATCTAACTTAGCCCATCTTTGGCTACTACTTGCACGATTGTCGCACCATGTGAATTTCGAACCTGAGAAACCCACATCAAGGAGGCCTTTAATCATTGATTGCTTTCAGAAAATCCTCCATAGTCCTATTGTCCACAGCTGATCAACCAACGCGTTCGTCAATGCTCACCATAACATTAAAATTGTCACAAACTAGCCATGGCCCAGAGATGGAACGACTAGCAGATCACAATTCTTGCCATAGTTGCATCCTACGTTGCCGATCACAATAAGCATAAATAATTGTCATAAATACTTCAATTTGGGTGCCATCTAAAAGAACCTTCACCGTAACATTTTGCCTTGATGAGGCATTCGTAGTGACTTGAAAAAGGCGTTTATGCAGGATCCAAAATTTTCCTTTCGCCTCCCTTTCCCAAAATGTGTTGTTGAAACTTGGTTGCAACTATTTGAAGTCACATTAGCTCTTGGAGTAACAGGATCCCTACCTTATGAGTCTTGAAGCAATGTCTCTCTAAGCATTGGCTTCTGTGAGCATTTCCTTTAATTCACATGAAAAAATATGTAAAAATGAAGGTGATAGTGTATCACAACTTGAGTAATATTCTAATGGCATTGGACATTTAGTGTATTTAATGAATTGTACTGAACCTGATATTGCATATGTAATTGATAAGTTGAGTAGATACACTAGTAATTTTGGAGAATGTCACTTGAATACTATAAATAAATTACTAAGATATTTAAAAAAGATCTGCAGCTACAGTCTCAAGTATATTAGATTTCAGCTATACTAGAGGGGTACAATGATGCAAATTAAATATCAGATTCAATGAAATGCAAGTCCACTAGTGACTATGTGTTTACTCTTTGAGGACTCAGTATCCTTAAAGTCTTGGAAGCAGATTTATATATACATACGATGGAGTCCGAGTTTATTGCTCTTGCAAATGTAGGTAAAGAGGCCGAATAATTGAAAATTCTATTTTCAGATATACCCTTATATGGTAAACTAATGACATCAATTGTGCTGCAGTAAAACCTTCGATTTCTCTCAGCAAGTTTAGGTAATATGGCATGTGGGAGAGGTCTGGTGATTTATATCCCAACCAAGATCTTGTCTGCACCATTGGTGTTAGTGATCATCAAAGAGATTGATTTTATGCATAGGTCACTAGGTGTGATTCTTCTAACCATCTTTTAGTTACAAAATTTCATAAATCTGCTCGCACATTGAATATTTTTTGAAATGTATTTTTTTGTCATCAATACAATATGCCACATCATGGTTTGGAAGAGGAAAACTCCACAATTTCCCTTTCGGTACACTGATTTGGCCCAATACATGACCACACAATTTGCATAAGCAATTCAGATGGGTTTGAATTAAAATCACTTAATTTTGTTGATAATTTCATGTTTGGCGTAACACACCCACTGCCTGAATTTATGAATGAGATGATTTGGGAATTCCCAATTTCTCAACTCCAAGCATGCAAACAGACCCATTAACCGGTTGCGGACCCTTACATTATCCTTTTGAGTGCATGTTCACATAATAAGCACTTGTGTCTGCGTACATAAACTTACTGCATTTGGTGATTTTGGTTTATGTAAGCCTAGTCATACGATTTCTGATGATTTGAACCATGATTTTATGTTTACATTGCAGAAAGAAAGATGATAAACCATACCAACCAACCACATGGCAGATAAAATTCATAATTGACACTGTCGCCCAAAGCAGGACCTATAAATTGGGATTGGCGATTGTATCAGCTACATTAATATCTGAATTACAAGTATGCTTATGAATTTAAACTCAGTTGCGCGCGTTTAGATTTACAACTGAATTGCATTGTAAAGATTCAGTGTAATCATGTATTGAAGTGAGTAGCCTCAAATTAGACTAGTAATTGCAATTAAAATTGATAGTGCACCCAAACACACATTTAAGTCGTCTATTGCACTGATCATAGACAGTTATGTGGGATTATCTTTATCACCCTATATGAATATGGATAATATTTCACACTGATTTTAAAGAGGAGAATAAAATCAAAACTGTCCAATCTATTAATTTGATTTGTGTTTTTGGTGTAGGTTCGATTCAATGACCTGAAAGCCAATCTGCTTCACCTTACAACTGGACTAATCAGCAGGGACAACTCAGTCGCCAGACATGGGATTCATGGGCTCCACTGGCTGTTCAACGTCAGTGTACATGACCCGAAAGCCAATCTGCCTCACCTTACAACTGGACTAATCAGCAGGGACAACTCAGTCGCCAGACATGGGATTCATGGGCTCCACTGGCTGTTCAACGTCAGTGTACCAAGCGCCCTGATTGTGGGGGGAGACAATATGATTTTTCTTACTCAGGCGAGAAGCGTGAGTACCTTCCAAGGAATCATGTGCGATTACATCTGATTAGAAGAGCCCGCCGATCCCGATTCGAATTAGAAAAAATCATCTTGTATAGTGCTTGATTCAAGCAAAATCTTAGTATTATCAAAGGACATAATCGGAGTTAAATATAGTGCTTGATTCATATCTAGGGTTATATAATAATCAATCAGATTATCCACTATCATTGATGGTCCACAGTTAAATGTTAATGCTGAAATCATAGTCTAAGAACATGAAAACCTGACTCGACCATAACCCAGACGAGTCAAGTCAATTTGAACAAGCTTTCATGAGTTTTTTTACTAAACAAATTGGGTTTTACTGAGCCCTGGTTAAATGATCAAAGGTTAGAAATAGTTTAATTTGGGATTGCTCTATCCGTGATGAGTACTCGCACTCTATATACGATTTGGATCATGAAAACATTACCCAAATTCAACAAGCGTCTTTAAATGACACGTGCATTGAATGGGAATCACTAACAACTAAACCATCTCACTCATTATCTATAATCGTGGCCCACTAAATGAATGGATGTCCATTCATCATACAGTTATGCATAAGGGTATCCTAATTGGTAATTGAACCAGGCCAGCCCATTCATCATTAGCCCATGCCCAGCCAGCCCACATACTCAGGCTTAGATTGCAAGCCTGGCTAAGCCCTACAGAACTAAGACGTTGGGTTCATTGTCAACCCTAACCAAGAGGCATTAATTGGTTTTTCGAGACGATAAGTGAAAGAAATGTGCTAAAATTATTCTTAAATATCTAAAAAATAAGAAAATAAAATCGATACTATTGATGAAAGTCTATTTAAAAAAGTTATTTCATGTGACTTGCATGAGCCTAAATGCTAAATTCATAATTTTCTTAATTAATAAACTTTTAAAAATAAAAAATTAATTATGATAATAGACAATTATAAATTGATTCAATTAAGTATTTTAAATTATTAAGGAACTTGAGAGCCCTTAAAAAAAACTTTAAAATGTAAAAAATGGTTACAAAAAGTAGTTAAACTTAAAATTCACTCCTAAAATGACTTATTTTTAGAAAATCATTCAGGTATGATTGGTCAACAAGTAGAGCTTGTCGATAGCTTTCTAAAAATAGATCATAGCGTTGAACAAATTATCAATTCTAAAGTTATAGTCGTTGGAAGTTATAATACACACTACCTTTTCTTCTCCATATTGGACCATAAAGTTATTTCAATCGATGAAAAAGAGTTGTTTACTTAAGTGGGCCCCACTATAGTATTATGTAAAATCCACCCGATCATTAGGTGAGCCACCTCAACTTAGACCTATTGCAAAACAATTAGCCCCATCCCTGGCTCACATGAACCACATAATTGAAAAATGTGTATGTAGAAAGCTCATCTTCCAATCTCTTTCCCTTGGTGTGATTCACTTTAATCACTTACGTTCCAAATTTTTAGGTTCGAGGCCTAATTTTTGGTATGAAAGCTAATGGTTGGAGTGGATTTTATATTCTCATCATGACAGGGCCTGTAAAAATCAAGGGTGGAAGTCTCTCTCAATCGTTTCAATTGGTATGGCCCACTTAAATCATTGATTAGCCTGATTTTTTTTATTTTTTATTTTTCTCTTTCCCTTGGTGTGATTCACTTTAATCACTTATGTTCCAAATTTTTAGGTTTGAGGCCTAATTTTTGGTATGAAAGCTAATGGTTGGAGTGGATTTTATATTCTCATCATGACAGGGCATGTAAAAAATCAAGGGTGGAAGTCTCTCTCAATTGTTTCAATTGGTACGGCCCACTTAAATCATTGATTAGCCTGATTTTTATTTTTATTTTTTTAATTTTTTTATTTTGTCCCAGCCTAACATGGGATTACATAGCTAATGATCGAAGTGGATTTCTTAAAAAATATCACGGTGGGTCCCTAAAATTTGAAGGGTGGGCGTATCTCAAACTATTGTCGGTTCCGAGAAAAATCTTACGTTTCCCATATTAACAGAAAGTGGATTAGGTAGTAACACCTATGGGCAACTGTACGATTCCATAAACATGGGCGCACCATGATGTATGTGGCACATACATATCAGTGCCGTCCCTCAGTTTTAAAGATCATTTTAGTGCAAGATCCTAAAAATGAGGCAGATCTAAATCTCAAGTGGACCACGCCACAAAAAAACAGTAAACATTGAACACCCACCATTAAAACATTCCTAAGGCCCATCATGATGTTTATTTACCATCCATCCTGTTCATAATGTCCCATGGACCTGAATGGATGAAGGGAAAGCACAAATATCAGGACGCGGATTAGATAGGCAGGTTAAGTAGCCAGCGGGCTACTTTAGTGACGTCACCAAGTTCTTTGGGCCCCACTATGATGTATGTGTTGTATCCACACCGTTCATCCATTTTGAAATATCATTTTAGGGCATGAGCCAAATAATAAGGTAGATAAAAATCTGTAGTAGACCCCACCACAGAAAACAGTGGGGAGAGTTATTCTCACCGTTGAAACTATCCTAAGGCCCACCATAATGTTTATTTGAAATCCAACCAGTTCAAAAGTTAAAAAAGACATGAAATAAGGGGAAAAAACAAATATCAGCTTGATCTAAAACTTTTGTGGCCTGTGGAAGTTTTGAATGAAGGGCGTCACTGTCCAACTGTTTCTTGTGTTGGGGTCTATTGGAGCTTTGGATTTAACTCATTCTTTGGATATTGACTAAAATGATTTCTCCAAATGGATGAAAGGTGTGGATACAAAACATACATCATGGTGGGGCCTACGGAACTTGGTGACTTCACTTCAGTAGCCTGTCTCGCTACTCACCTTTCAGTAGCTAATCCGCGCCCCAAATATCAGCTTGATCCAAAACTTCTACAGCCTCCAGGAAGTTTTCAATGGTAAGCATTCAATCCCCACTGTCTACTCTAGCGTTCGATTTGCCTCATTTTTGAGCTCATACTTGAAATAATCTTTAAAAAATGGATGGACGGTTTGTATATAATATCATCGTGGGGTTTGCAAAATTTTTGCAACATCAATGCACTACGAACTTGATCAATACCAGAGACACTGTATGAATTGTTTTGAGAGCAGGTTAAGTGTCTTCGGGACCTCACCCAGCATGGTGAGTCCTTGATAGTGGAGACCACCTATCTGCATGCATTATATATCCATGTTGTCCATCCATTTTAATAGATACTGTGGGGCTTGAATCCAAAAATCAAGTAGAGAAAAATCTCAGAGTGATCCATAAGAGTTTCACTAGCTTGTGTCATTATCATCTCTGCTTCCTGTGATGTGGTCTGCTTAAGCCTTGTATTTTCCTAATTTTTAGGCTTGAACCCTAAAATAATATGAAAATATAAATATACAGTGTGGGTAAAACTCATACACCACGATTGCCCCTCTGAGGCCCTGCACATTCCTAGCTATGGATGAGCTGGGTTAGTAGTTTATCAGTGTTAAGCTTTTGCAGACATCGCCCGTTGCTTTCCAATCACACAGAGTAGAGGTAGAGAGAGCCTGATAATAAAAGAGAGTGCATCAAATGATGAGAGAAAGCCCAAAGAAGAGGATTGCTTTGAAAGAAAATGGTATAACTGGAGTTGTACGTGTGTGATACATTCATAAGATACACAACATATGTAACAAATTCGGTCAGTTAATTAGGTACATTTCCTTATAAGCATGTGAAGGATATAATTTTTTTTTTTTTTTTTTTGTAATTAATAGCTAACATATTCTTTTACAAAAAAAGTGGGCCGTTAGAAATCTATTCCAACAAGTTAGATTCAACTTGTATATGTGTCTCTAATAATAAAGATCATTTACTAATTTTTGATAGATAAAATTAAATTAGTAAGCCTAATTTGATAAACCAACTAGATCTATGATATGTATTTCTAACGTATGGATATAAAACTGGGTGTCACATAAACTCCAATAAGTGGACATTACATGTGGATAAAAAAGATATTCTTACCATTTAATGCAAAGCCAGTTGGGCTAATTTAAATGGTCCGATTAGTTGTGTGTGAGCATTACTCTCTCTCTCTTTCTCTCTTTCTCTCACACACACACACACATATAATGGTTCCAACCGCGATACGTGTCGAACATCAACACCATCCATCACCACTCCATAGTGGGCCTCGGGCTTAAGAATCAAGTCAATTCATGACTTGCGTGGGCCACACCATATGCAACAATTGAGAGGGGTTATCCACCCATTAAAACATTCATGATAATAATTTGTTGGGCGTATCAAGATGTGGTTCACAAATCTAGCCCATCCATTATGTGTCTCCCAATTGGATGATGTGTTAGACCAAGTTTCAGATGCATCCAAATTTTAGGTGGCCCCACCAAGTTCTTTTATATGTTGTGTGATGTATTCACATGATTTTAGATGGTATGACCTACCTGATTTCTCTATACAACTGAGGGATGTCTTATAATTTAAAGGGGACCCATCAAATGCATGGTGTCGATGTCTGACACGCATCACGATGGGCCCACACAGCTCGACCTCATGGGAACTTCCTATGAGGTTGACCGCACAAAACCATTTCCCTATATATACACACACTTTTAAATAATAGATAACTGCGAAATAAAAACTCATATAAATTTTCAAGAAACTTGAAGGAGTCTACTCGGCTCAACTGAGTTCTGAGTCGAGTCCATTGCTCTGGCTCAACTGAGTTCTGAGTCGAGTCCAATGCTCGCGTTTTTATCCTACGCGAATAGCTGGCACTGCGACTTGGCTAGCTCATCGTCTGGAACATGAGCTAGGAACCAAACGCCAGGCCCAAGAAATCAGATTGCGTGCTGAGTTAGTCAGTGTGCTTTTATTGTACCGAGGAAACTACGTTTGGCCTACCATGATTGTGTGTGTGTTATCCACCTTGTCCATCCGTTTTTTGCAGCTAATTTTAGTTGTTGAGCCTAAAATTGAAGTATGCCTAAAGTTTTAGCTTTTTTTATCTATTTATTTTTTATTTTTTTAAGTATGCCTAAAGCTAAACTGAACCACAATATAGGAAGCATTGGGAATAATAATTTCCACTGTTGAAATGTTAATAGGGCCTACAGTGATGTTTATTTATCATCCAACCTATTCTTAAGATCACAAAGACATAAATGAAGGGAAAACACAAATAAAAGATTGATCCAAAACTTTTATGGCCCCTAAGAAATTTTCAACGGTAAAATTTCAATTTGCACTGTTTCCCATGGTGAGGTCCACTTGAGATTTGGATATACTTTGCTTTTGGACTAGAGCCATCAAATTATCCATTAAAATGGATGGACGGAGTGGATAAAATATGTAAATCATTGTAGACCCTACAGAGTTTACTCAGTACGCTTACTGTGCTGAGGTACTCAGTATGCAATCCACGCCCAGGCCCAAGGCAGCTCATGCATAGAATCGGAAATCGGAATGCGTACTGAGTTGCTCGGTATGTTTTTATGGTACTGAGCAAACTCAATTGGGCCCACTGTGAATGTACGTGGTTTATCCACCCTGCCCATAAATTTTTCCTACTATTTTAGGGGTTGATACCAAAATTGAAGTAAATCCAAATCTCAAGTGGACCATGCCACAAGTAAACAGTGTGGAATAATGATTTCCACCGTTGAAATCTTCCTAGGGACCATGGTAATTTTAATTTGTCATCCAACCTATTCATAAAATCACAAATACATGGATAAAAAGAAAGTATAAACATAAGCTTGGTCCAAAGCTTATGTGGCCTCGGAGAATTTTTCAATAGTAGAGGTCCAATCACACTGTTTCCTATGGCTTGGTCCACTTGTGTTTTGAATATGTTTAACTTTTGGGCTTAAGCTCTCTGAATGGAGTAGATATAATAAATAAATAAAGGTGAACCCACGAAGTTTACTGAGTTACTGAGAACGCAATCCGCTTCCTGGGATAGAAGTTTTGGATCAAGCTTATAATTGTATTTCCATTCGTCATGTTTGTGTGATCTTATGAGAAGGTCCGATGACATATAAACATCACTGTGGCCACTTGAGTTTTGGATAAGCTTCAATTTTGAGCTTAACCCCTAAAATGAGCTGAAAAAACATCCGTACGGAGTGGATAAACCACATACATTAACTGTTGGCCCAACAGAGTTTCCTGAGTACCATAAGAGGGTACTGAGTAACTGAGTAGGCAATCCGATTTCGGGCTAGGCCGTACAATCCGGTCCCACGATGAAAGTCCAGACCTTTTAGAAAGCGGATTGCGTACTAAGTAACTCAGTTCACTCAGCGTACTAGGTAAACTCTGTGGCTTCCACAGTCATTTATGTATTTTATCCATTCCGTCCATACAATTTAGCAGATAAGTTTAAGTAGTAAGCCCAAAAATGAAGCATATCCAAGACTCAAATGGACCACACCCAGAAACAGTGTGAATCGAACATTTACCATTGAAAATCTCATGGAGCCACAGAAGTTTTAGATCAATTATATATTTGTGTTTTCACTTCATCCATGTCTTTGTGATATTATGAACAGGTTGGATGACAAATAAACATCAATGTGGGCCATAGAAAGGTTTCAATTGTGGAAATCATTATTCTCATGGTTTCCAGCGGTATGGTCCACTTGAGTTTTAGATATATCTCAATTTTGGGATCAACCACTAAAATGATCTGAAATAACGGATGGACGGAGTGGATAAAACAAATACATTCACTGTGGGCCCAACTAAGTTTACTCAGTACGATAACAGCTGCGTAACTCAGTACGCAATCCGATTTCCCCCTTTTACAAGGACGCTGATTGCTGATGTACCACACACCAGCGTGTCGTGTGAAGACGAGCGCTGACGCTCCTCGACTTCGAGTTGTACGAACGGTTCAAAGGAGATCAAAGTTACATGGCCCTACAGTGATGTATTTATTATATCTACACTGTTTATCCATTTGTAGAGATCATTTTAGAGCATTACCAAAAAAAATTAAATCATATTTATTATTTCTATACTGTTTATCTATTTGTATGGACCATTTTATAGTATTATAAAAAAATTTGAATCATATCCAAATATCATATGGACCACACTGCAAATAGAAGCGGAGATAATGATTTTTACCGTTGAAAAATTCATATTTATTTTCCATCCAATTTATTAATAAGGTCACAAAGACCTCAATTAAGAGGAAAAACAAATTTCATATTGATCCAAAACTTTTGTGGCCCGAAAAAGGGTTTCAATGGTAGAAGTTCAATCCCCTACTTTTTGCAGTGTGGTCCATTTAATAGCTATATCTGTATTATTTTTAATCTCAAGCCTTAAATCTACCTCGCCAAATGGATGGACGGTTTGGATATAACACATACCTTATGATTTGACCCACGGAACTTGCTGACGTCAATACAGCAGCTATATAGCTGATGTGAGGTACACCAGCCAATCCTTTTACAACTCTTATTATGTTGGTCAACGGGACGCGGAATTCCATCGAAAGGCTTTCGCAGGAAGTTCCTGCGCAAGGATGCTGGGTGGGGTCCACTGAAATGTATGTGAGAAATCCATTCTGTACATCCGTTTTGAGATCTAATTTTGGGACGTATTACGAAAAATGAGGTGGATAAAAACTCAAATGGGTCACACGAGAGGGAAAATTGGGGAAAGAAATTTCTACCGTTGAAGCCTTCCTACGCGTTTATATACTATCCAAACCGTTTATAAGGTCATTCCCAACGGAATGAAGTGAAAACACCAAAAATATAGCCTGATACAGTACTTTTATGGCCATAAGGATGGTTCAACGGTGCTCACCGAATGCTCACTTTTTCCTCTCATGTGGCTCACTTAAGTCTTATATACACCTAATTTTAAGTATCAAATCTAAAATGAGCTCACAAAACGGATGGACGGAGTGGATTCATCACAAAAATCTCCGTGGCCCCACCCAGCATCCTTGCCCAGGAAATCCGGGTCCTCGGTCAACGTAACCCAATCATGCACGGCACTGTTCACAACGCTCTCGTGGATGCCCAGGAATGTGGTTCGAGAGAGAGAACTTAGTTTCTAATGCCAGGAAAGACATCTTATAAAACCATTAGATCCTGTCATCTTTCATCAATACTGTAGACGTGAGAGATGAAGATTTCCTATTTTGAATTTTTATCTTTATTCTACATTGGATTTACACTGGCATTTCCCTCCCCTCTAGTTTCAGGCCAGCTAGATCTTGGGGTGCATTTACAGATAGAAGATAAATATGTATTGATTCTTCGTACTTTCGCTTCTGATTCTCCATATATTTTCCTTTTCTTCGTTGTCATCATTTTGCGGCAACTACAGAATTTTTAACTTGTATTATTAATACAAGAGAAGGTCTGCTTAATGATCAGGACCATCCTCATGTATTGCTTTATCCCATTTAAATATCACATTTGAGTAGATGATAGCCCTGATACTAACAATTCAATGAATTTCGAGGAAAGTAGATAATCTATATTGATTTTAATGAAGAATTTTCCATCACTAATCTAGACTCAATCATGTTGGTCTTTCTTTGATTGCTCCTTTGTCGTACTAGTCATTTTGATCACGTAATCCTAACAATCCAATCAATGGATAGGAAAGTGATCAGTTCATATAGAAGTCCTTTTCCTTTAGTTAACTTTATATGACGAAATATAAGAAAGATTGCATTAAGGTGATGTGATGTCTACATAAACTAACTGACTACACTGACAGCGTGAGCTATATCAGAACAGGTAACAAACAAATAAATGAACTTATTGCCATCCAATCTCCAGGTAGGAAACAAGATCATTAAGAGAAATAGACCAAAAAGTATAAAACTTATTCTCCTCCCCCATATTTGTCAGCAAGAGACCTTGTAAATGCTTCTTCACCCAATGATTTTCTTCTTGCAATCCGTAAATGATAAACATACTATTATACCTCTACTTCAGTACTGTACCGACTGTAATACCATTCAATCTAACCATTATAAATAATTAGGTTCTCCTTACTAAAAAAGAATTAAACAATATTTCTTAGCCAAATGAATTATGCAAGAATTGATTGTTTTAATATAACGAGCCATTAAAATTCCAACTACTTGATTAGTTGCATGTGGTGATCCTTGCATATGACAAACAAATATAGTGGAAGTCAGTCTGTGATTATGGGCCTTATTATGTGCCTTTATATAGTGTAAGGGCCATTCCAACCCCTACCTTTTATGTATATTTTCATTGTTAGACGCTAGTGATTGAAACAATGGAGATGCAGGTGGTGATCGATAATGGCATACTCCAAGTAACATTGTCAAAGCCGGATGGGATTGTCACTGGCATACAATACAACGGCATCGATAATTTGCTAGAAGTTCATAACAAAGAAGTTAACAGAGGCTATTGGGATCTCAACTGGAATGAGCCTGGACGCCTTGCGATCTTTGATGTGTAAGATCTCTCTCTCTCTCTCTCTCTCTCTCTCTCTCTCTCTCTCTCTCTCTCTCTCTCTCTCTCTCTATATCTCTCTCTGCCTGAAAAGTATGTGGCCCACCTTACATAAGATTTAACCGTTTGATGGTTGTGATCGAACCAATCGATCAAGGATGGAACATAGTGTCCCCAAAAAGGTAAGTCATGATCACCATGTCTTCAGTCCAAATGTTCAATTATGGTGGGATTGAACAGTACAATAGTAGGGCCCCACACCCATCTGTGGAGGGGAATTCAGTGTGAACTCTTTTTGCCCATGATCATGCCATCAAGGCTAGGGGTGCACACAGTTTGGTTCGGTCTGGTTCCGGGGTGAAACCGGAACCGAACTGTTCCTTACTATTCTAGGATTTTCAGAACTGGAACCGGACCGTTAGCACCCTAGAATCGAACCGTGAAAACCGGTTCGGTTCTGGATCGGTTCCACTATTCCGGGCTTTTTATAATCCGGCCAAATTGCATGTTCTATTTTATAATTTAGCCCATGTCCATTAGTGTTGTGATGCACTTAATGAATGATTTAGATATTGTATATGGTGTGAAAAAATATATTTATGAAAACAAGCAAAGGGTATATTGTAAACCATAAATCATGAGTCAAATATACAATTAAAATATATTGTAAACTCACAGTTTCAGGTTTCGTTCCAGTTCGATTCCAAGTTCAGTTCCACGGATCGGATCCACAATTTTGGATTCACGGTTCATATCACGGTTCCAGGTTCGGTTCCAAGTTCGGTTCCACAGATTGGGATCCACAGTTCGGATCACGGTTTGGTTCGGTTCTACACATCCCCAAACCAGAACCGAACTGAATTAAACGGTTTTTTAATTTTTGGAATCGGAACCGGAATAGTGCACTCTAGAACTAGACCAAACCAGACCATTTGGTCAGTTCCGGTCCGGTTCCACGGTTCTACTGGTTCGATGTGCACCCCTAATCAAGGCACTTGTTTCATGCTTGATAATAGACTTGGATTGTCTTAATTATATTATATTTAATTACAAAGAGAAAGATAATCTATTTATGTTTTGCAGGATAAAAGGTACTAGTTTTAAGGTGATACTCGAAGATGAAAACCAGGTTGAAGTATCCTTTACAAGGACATGGGACCCATCCCTTAATGGGACCCTTATTCCCCTTAACATCGACAAGAGGTGCATCCTTTCTTATCATATCCTCATTTTTATGCGAGATGTCAATGGGCCGGGCCGGGCCGGGCCGGACCCATTGGGTAATCGAGCCATGCAACAATGGTCCAAAACATAAATGGGCTGGACCCTTTCTGGGCCCAGTTTAGTCCTAGGAAGTAGGAAGACTTGTATTAAATTAAAAGTCTGACGAAATGAAGCTGCAGGTTTATAGTGCTTCGCGGGTCCTCCGGTTTCTATTCATACGCCATTTATGAACACTTACAAGGCTGGCCTGATTTCACTCTCACTCAAACTCGGATAGCTTTCAAGCTTCGAAATGACAAGTACAAACACCTTCCACTTTTATCTCTCGCCTTCTCATCTGTATGATACTGTCCAAATTCCAAGATGGGCCCATTTGGTAGCATGATCGAACGATCCTGATTGTTTGGCCATTTTTCTTTCTAACCGATGCGATGTACGCATTGTGGCCCATCCAAGGAGGGTCCATAAAATGGACGGTCCAGATAATTTTTATTCAAATACATGTGTGATTGATTCAAACCGTTGAGATCTATGTTGGATGTGGCCCACATGTGGCAATCAAACGGTAGGATTAGTGGGACATTGATCTCATTTGACAAATTCTAAAATGATGCCTCAATTCCAATGAGTTACCAGACCACTCAGAATATAAAAAAGCTCATTTGAACATGAATTGTCATGTGTGGCCCACTTCGGTCTTCCAGCGTAGATTATTCATAGGGTACGCCCTATGTAACAGGACAATAATCCCAGATCATTGCATTTGTGTTTTAATGTACAAAATGGATGGTTGAGATTGTCCGATCGACGTGATTTTTTCAACTATGGCCCTAATTCGCATGGCCCACCTCATGAATGATCGGATAAGTGATTGATGTCACCTTGTCAATGTTGAAATTCTAGGTTTCACTACATGGCCATATCAGACGATAGACAGAGAATCATGCCCATGCCAGAAGATCGTGAGCCTCCACGTGGCCAGCCGTTAGCATACAAAGAAGCCGTTCGTTTGACAAATCCAATCAATCCAGACCTTCAAGGAGAGGTAAAAGCAAATTCTAGTTTTATAACAAGCAGGTACCTCAATCCAAGCCGTCCAAATCATCGGCCTCACTTGGGATGAGTTATAACCTAAATTTCGCATTGGGTGGACCATATTAACCGTCTGATAAGTGGTCATTGGCTTGCTGAATTTGAACCGTCGATTATATTTTCACATGCGCAGGTGGATGACAAGTACGAGTACTCGTGCGAGAGCAAGGACAACAAGGTCCACGGTTGGATATGCTTCGATCCTCCTGTGGGCTTCTGGCAGATCAACCCGAGTGATGAGTTCAGAACTGGTGGGCCTCTCAAGCAGAGCCTGACCTCCCACGTGGGCCCAACTACCCTAGCTGTAAGTCCCACATCTTTCTTCAATCTAGTAAGTTTGATATCTATACTCAACAGATGTGGATTGTTGGGCCCACCCACATTGTGTAAACCTGATCCTGACGGTTAATCTCGTGGACTCCACCACAGATTGGCTATGGGCCAAACAAAATTCACAGATCCAATTATCTGTCGATCATCAACTGAGATGCCTTGTGATCTTCAGGTGTTTCTGAATGGGCACTACTCAGGGGAAGATCTAGTACCGAAATTCACCAATGCAGAGCCATGGAAGAAAGTGTTCGGCCCGGTTTTTATCTACGTTAATTCGGGTCCCGCCGGAACCGATTCGCTTTCACTCTGGGAGGATGCAAAATCACAGGTTAGGATTCACCGATGCTGACTGATATGTTCATATTTCTCTATTTCTTTGAAAAATGTGAGCATTTAAAAAAAAATAAAAATTGTAGTGGTCTAGTAGCACTTGAACACATGGATAGTTCAATTAATCTTGCAATCTGGACCATTCATTAGGTCCAGGCCATGCTTTATTGGCCAGAAAATTAAAATTAAGACCGATCAGATTGTCTTATCCATCCAAAAGCTGGTGCACTTTTCTATTTCCATTCTTTCTGCAAGCAGGAGGAGAATGTGAGGATCATTTGATCAAGGCGTTCTCTAAAGTAAAATACAATGATGATGGTCCACACAAAATGGATGGTCAAAATTGTTGATTGGATTTTTTCTTCCATAAATAATGTGTATCATCCATCCTATGGGCTACTCATTGGGTGATTAGAATTGTCCAATTGGTGTTATTGTTTCTACCTTGTCCTATAAAGTGTAGCTGAACTAAATGTACAGTCCAGATCTGTTGATTGTACTGTCCACATTTTAGTACGCAACCATGAAAATTCTTGTGGCCCCTGGATAGGCTGTACCCCAATCACAGCAGTTGGGCTATCATAGCCATTGATCAGAGTACTCTGAGGATTCCAAATCGGTCCACCAATGGTTGACATTCAATGGAGAAAAAAAAATCAATCGGTCCCTAATCTCACCTGACCTCTATGATGATTCAGATTGTACTGGCTTACCATGTGTATAGATAGTGAGTGCTGAATAGCTTAGTAGCTTTTATCCTTGGTTACTTTCTAGTGCATAGGTATGAAGACCATGGTGTGCTATAAAAGCCATTACGGGCCGTAAAGGCCGTTACGTAAAGGCAACCGTGGCAACTGTTATATGTTATGAGGTCGTAATGGCCGTAATAGCTGTTATGAAAAAAATGACCCATAATTACCGTTAACGGCATGTTACATCTCCTATAAAGGCCATAATAGTCCCATAATGGTCTATTACAGGATGGATACAAGTTTTACATACTTTTTAATCAACATTACGGGGCAGATACAAGTTTTTCGAATGGTCTTTCAATAAATAAATAAGACCATAACGGCCATTATGGGGCTGTAACGGCCGTTATGCCCTGTATCATAAAGATAACGGTGGTGGTTGATACAGCATCTGTTACCATCATGGAATACATTGATGAATACTCAGCCGAGTCCGGTTTAACTGGACCCAGTCGACTCAAGACTCCGTTTGACATGATCCAGTTCAACACGGGTGACATGACTGAGTCAGTGACTCGAATCAGGATCAGCGAGCCAGTCCAAGATGCTGAGTCATAAGCTCATACACATATGTCAGCACACGCATATGAAAAAGAAATACCAAGATAATCTGGACCATTTATAACATTATTTTGATATTTCAGTTTCTGTTCAGAGAGCGTATGACTAATACTTCTCTTCGTTTTTCTCCGACTCAGACGGCAAATGAAGTTCAAAGATGGCCGTACAATTTCCCAGTTTCAGAAGATTTCCCTAACTCTGACCAACGGGGCTCCATCAGTGGTAGATTACTAATTATGGATCGGTATGGATTTTCGCCCTTTGTCACAATAAATTTATGTATGTATGTATGTATGTATCATGGTGTGCCCCAAACGCCTTTATGGGGCTGTAAGTGGCAACCGTTATATGTTACCGGGTTGTAACGGCCGTAACAGCTGTTAGGGAAAAAATGACCCATAATTGTCGTTAACGGCACGTTACGTCTCCTATAAAGGCTATAATAGCGCTGTAATGGTCTCTTACGAGACATATACATATTGTTCATACTTTTTAATCGACATTACCGGGCAGATGCATGTTTTTTGGAAGTTTTTTCAATAAACAAAAAAATAAAAAAGAGAGATTGTAACGACCGTTATGCCCCGTATCGTAAAGGTAACAGTGGTGGCTGTTACGGCCACCGTTGCCGTTACGGAACACCTTGATATTTACATATATGTATATGTGTATAGCATTTAGGCAATTTCTCAGGTTTGCAGTACATTTTTATTTCAACCGTGCTTTATATTTATTTTTAATCTGTGTGCATAATAACCATGCATTTCTTTCGTAGGTTCCTTAGTGAGGATTATATATCTGCAGAATCTGCCTATGTGGGCCTTGCTTTACCTGGAGCCGTTGGATCATGGCAAAGAGAATGCAAGGTCACTCTCACGGCGACATTATTTTTTATTTTTTTTAAAAAAAATTTTAACAAAATTTTATCAGTGATTTAATCCATGAAATGTAGCATGTTGATTGCCATTGATTAGGCCACATGAATGCCTGTGTAATGGGATAAGGCCATGTCTCAATGGTGGTCGAATATGGGACATAGCTGTGTAATCGAATAAGGCCATTCTCAATGTGGTCAAATACAGGCCCTGCGGTCCGTTTCTTTCCTGGGCCTGACCAATGGTCCAGATCTAGACTCGCCCATTCACGGAACTGATGAAATGCATTTGATATTATGCTATTTCAGGGTGTATCTTAGACAGTGTTCTGTTTTCAGGGCTACCAGTTTTGGACTAGAGCTGACTCAGACGGGTTTTTCTCCATCAATAACATCCGGACTGGAGACTACAATCTGTATGCATGGGTACCCGGTTTTATAGGAGATTACAGAAATGATGAGATCATTACCATCACCGAAGGTTAGCATCTAAGCCTGTTTGGCTTCATTGTAGATTGAATATTATCAACCTTTGATATTTGGCCTTCTCTATCTTGAGTTTGCAGTGCTTGTATCTCTTCTTCTTCTAAATGTGTAGTGGTAAGTAAGCCATAATATAAGAGTCCAAATCTTTGAATATTGGATATCCACCATCCTTGGTGAGGCCCATTATTTCAACAGTTTGGATGATCAGATCTTGGGCTCCACATGCACATAATCCTTCTCTTGTTCGAGAGGCCAGATCCACTACAAAGATTTGGTGGTTGAGCTTGACCTACAACCCGATGTGTGGGGCCCACTGTAATTTATGCATGACAACCAATCTATCAATCATTTGTGTGCTCTCAAGTTCTCCTTGGCTCCCAAAACTAGGCCGATCCAAAACTTGTGTAGGCCATAGCATGTAAAATCATTCTTAAAACCTCTAAAATGATGTGGTGTGGCTCACCTGAGTTTTTGAATGGCTGGATACATGGGTTGTCATTGATTGTGGTGGAGCTCTTCTGCTGAATGGAGTGGATGGCATATACATAACACTTGAACTTGGGATGGTGGCTGTCCCCATCCCACATTTTTCTTGTAGTGTGACCCACTTGAACTTGGGATCGCCCTAATTTTTGGGTGCCAAGGAGGACCTGAGGGTCCCAACATGATGGATGGATTGGATTTCATGAACACAGCATGGTGGACCCCACACACTGTTGTAGATTACCTTAACCTACAAATAAGTGGATCCGACCTCTGATCAAGTATGCATTTGCTAATGAGCAGGACCCGTACAACACCTAGTTTTAGTTCTTGCTTCTGTTTTTTTGTTTGTGTTTGATTTACTGAATGAGTGGTGAGGATTTTCCAATTAGCATGGCTCATATAAAGTTTCAATGGTCTTGTGTTTGATGCATCTTTCTCTTTTTTAACATTGAAACCAGGATGTGTTATTGCCTTGGGTGATCTGGTATATGAACCACCAAGAGATGGTCCCACATTGTGGGAGATCGGTATCCCTGATCGTTCTGCAGCTGAGTTCTACGTTCCTGATCCTAATCCTATGTATGTTAACAAACTCTACATTAATCATCCTGACAAGTAAGTTCTGATCCTTTCCCTCCACTGTTTGATCCTTGAATCTTGGTTTTGATTTGTACATTACAATATTGCAATTTGGAATAAAAACTGTCCACTTAGGCTGCCTTTGGCTGTTCAATCCAATTGAATTGTGATAGCTCCTTTCATGATAATTGAGCCTCCAAATTTCAATTACTACTGTTGTTTCAAGTCCTGACTTGAAATTCAAGGGACTGCAATCAGGGGTTGGTTGTCATTGTGAAATAAAGCAGGTGCAGACCCCACTTGGGTTATCTTCCCTGTAATGAATTGAATTGCAATTCAGTTCAATTGAGCATCCAAACGGGCCTATTGTTGTCACTCGTTAGTATATGGGTTATTTTTGGTGCTTGCATTAGACCACTCCCAACTGCTTTATTGTCGCCTCATTTCATTACAGTAGTAATACCTTCAATTTCTCTCAGCAGGTTTAGGCAGTATGGTTTGTGGGAGAGGTATGCTGATTTATATCCCAACAATGATCTTGTCTACACCGTTGGTGTAAGTGATTATCGAAGAGATTGGTTCTATGCACAGGTCACTAGGTGTGATTCCTCTAACCATCTTTCAGTTACAAAATTTCAAAGAATCCATTAGCACATTGAATATTTTTCGAAATGTATTTTTTTGGCCATCAATACGATATGCCACATCATGGTTTGGAAGAGGAAAACTCCACAATTTCCCCTTCTCTACACTGATTTGGCCCAGTATATGATCACACAATTCGCAAAAGCAATTCAGATGGATTTGAATTAAACTCACTTGATTTGTTAATATTTCATGGCTGGCCAAACACAGCCGCCACCCAAATTTATGAATGAGATGACTCGGTCTGTAAACTCCAGGCATGCAAACAGGCTGTTCTTTCGAGTGCATGTTCACATAACGAGCACTCGTGTTTGCACATGCCATATGTGAACTTATTGCATTTGTGATTTTGGATCATGTGAATGTAGTTATAACAATGATTATATGTTTACATTGCAGGAAGAAAGATGATAAATCATACCAAGCAACCACATGGCAGATAAAATTCACACTCGACACCGTCGTCCAAAGCGGGACGTATAAATTGCGATTGGCGATTGCATCGGCTACACTATCTGAATTGCAAGTATGTAGATAAATATAATCTGAGTTGCTTTTGGATTTACAAGTGAATTGAATTTTAAACCTTCAGTGTAATCATGTATTGAGGTGACTAGCCTCAAACTAGACTAGTAATCACAATTAAAATTGATAGTGCACCCAAACACACACTTAAGTCATCTCTTGCACTGATCATAGACAGTTATATGGGATTATCCTCATCACACTATATGAATATGGATTATCTTTCACACTGATTTTAAAGAGGAGAAAATCAAAGCTGTCCAATGTATTATCCTTTGTATCATACTAATTTGATTCATGTTTTTGGCACAGGTTCGATTCAATGACCCAAAAGCCTATCGGCCTCACTTTACAACTGGACTATTTGGCAGGGACAACTCGATCGCCAGACATGGGATTCATGGGCTCTACTGGCTGTTCAATGTCAACATACCGAGCTACCTGCTTGTGGGGGGAGGCAATACAATCTTTCTTACTCAGCCGAGAAGCTGGAGTCCCTTCCAAGGGATCATGTACGATTACATCCGATTAGAAGGGCCTGCTGATCCTTATTCGAATAAGGAAAAATCATCTCACATTTTGTACTAGGTATATAATATCGCTGTGCTAACAGCCAAAATCTTAGTACTGTCAAAGGACATGATCAGAGTTAAATATAGTGATTGATTGATATCTAGGGTTCTATAATTATCAGTCAGATTATACGTCTGTCTCTCTGGCCACTATCATGGATGGTCCACAGTTAAATATTAATGCTGTAAAGAGTAGTACCTTTCCGAGATCTTTCCATAGAATAGAGCTTCCCGCAGGAATGTTGCCAAATCTTCTGAGGTATTTGGCCGAGAGCAACCTTGCCTAGAGAGATTTAATCCGAAATGCTAGCATGACATCCTTTAATCTCCCAATCCCCAGCCTTCACTCAGCAACCGGATGAGAAATTCTAGCCCACTGGACCCAATGCCTTTTCCTCTCCCCTTCTGAAGTGCCCGAAAAGAATCCATCAAAAGCTGATTCCATATTTTTGCAGATCACTTTGGGAATGTTGGAAGCTGCCAATGTATGCATTGGATAGCTTGAAAGTATGTGCTTGATCAACACGGTTTTCCCTGTTTGATTCAGGAGTCTCCCTCTCCAGCCAGCTGCCTTAGAAGTGATCTTCTGCATCATCGGAAGGCAACCCTAAGTTTTCCTTTGACAAGAGGGTCCCCCAGATAGATGAGTGGTAGCTTGGCTTGTTTGAATCCTGTAAGCTGGCCAATTGTCTGTCCTCTTGCAGCTGTCTTCCTTTTTGGAAGAACGAAACAGCTCATAGAGGAGTTGAATTTTTGGCCAGAAGCTCACTCATACTTGGATAGGAACGTCATCATCATCTGATTCTAATTTAACCTGCCAATCACGAATATAATAGTTGATATGGCGTGCAAGCTCCCTGATTCCCCAGCTTAAGCCTTCTGCTACAAGGATAAATATTGCAGGAGAGATTGGATCTCATTGTCTCAGGCCTCTTTGAGGATTGGAAAAAACCAGTCAGTTTGCCAATAATCAATACTGAGAACCAACAGCCCTTTCAGCACCTTTGAGCTAATTCAATCTACTCATGCTTGGTGCTAAACATACGAAGGGCCTTCTATACATAATCCCATTCAAGAAGATGATAGGCTTTCTCCCTATCAAGTTTGAAAATGATATTACCCTTGATCTATCATGGATAAAATCCCCTTACTCTTCAGAGATAATGTGGGGGATGATGGGGTTTTTCCTCCTCAATACAGAGGAGAGATGGAGCAGCGGGTGAAAAATCGGAATAATTCACCGTACCACTCAATCGGTCGAGTGGGCTTCTCGACCGGTCATGGGTGGCGCTCGACTGGTCGTGGGGCTCGACTTAAAGTCTAACGACCATCCAATGTTTTTCCTCTGAGGTGCTCGACCAGTCGAGGGAGGTGCTCGACTGGTCGAGGACTCGGCTCGACTAGTCGAACTTACGCAGATTTGAATCTAGATCTTGTGCGAACTGTGGAAATCCGTGACCTTTCGCAACAGGATGCGGAAGGGAGAGTTTCCTAAACTATAAATAGGGGTGCCTAGGGCTTTTTCAGGTAATGCAAGAGGGTTTCCTAAAGCTTTGTAAGGGCTTGCTAAAGGGTTTAGGGCTATCAAAGATGAGAGAGAGAGAGAGAGAGAGAGAGAGAGAGAGAGAGAGAGGAAGCTTGTAGAAGGGAGGTTATGCTCGTGGAGGTGATCTACTGTGCAATCAACATCTCAGCGCTTCTATGTCCTAGTGATCGGTGAGATCTCTCCATTTTTCTTTTATTCTCTTATTGTTTATCCACTCCTGCATGAGTGAAAAAGGTTGTAATGTTCTACTTCATAGTGGATTGTTGATCTGGACAAGGTCCCGCGGTTTTTACCTATTTGAGAGTTTTCCATGTAAAAATCTCTTGTGTGGTGTTGTTTGTGCTTTGATTTATTTCATTGCTTTATTATCTCATAATTTTGGTTTGTTTAGGGAGGCTAGATCCTAAGGTTTAGTGTAAAGCCCCCAACAAAGTGGAATCAGAGCTAAGTTCATTGAATGGGTAGGATCGGTTTTGAATTATGGAAGGTGGCTCATCAAGGATGATCAATCTCAATGGTTCTAACTAGACCATATGGAAGGCTAAGATGGAGGACTTGCTTTATTGTGAGGACCTATACTCTCCAATTTTAAGCATATCAGCAAAATCTAAAGATATGTCTGATGATGATTGGAAGAAGATGGACCGAAAGGCGGTGGGGTTTATTAGACAATGGTTGAATGATTTCGTATTCCACCATATGTCTACAGACACCTCAGCCACTAGCCTATGGCTGAAATTGCAAGGGCTGTATGAGAGGAAGACAACCGGTAATAAAATCTTCCTGATAAGACGACTTGTGAATCTCAAGTTCAAAGATGGTGGTTCTGTGGCCGAGCACATGAATGAGGTCAGCAATATAGTGAACCAGCTCTCCGCTATGAAGATGGTCCTGGATGATGAATTACAGGCTTTGCTATTGCTTAGTTCATTGCCTAACTGTTGGGAGACATTTGTGGTGTTCCTAAGTAACTTCGCGCCAGACGGAAAGATTTCCATGGAATAGGTAACCAGTTTTCTCTTTAATGAGGAGACAAGGAAGAAGTCTTAGGGGTCTACTAGTAAGAGGCCCTTGTGACATAGGAACGGGGGAGAGAAAAGAACAGGAAGGGCGGGAAGGCCCGGGATAAATCAAGAGGTAAGTCGAGTACCAGGAAGGATGTTGAATGCTGGAATTGTGGCAAGAAGGGCCACTATAAGCATAAATGTTGTAAGAATAAGAACAACATGAAAGGAAAAGGAAAGGATAAGGAAGATGAATCAGATTCCATTGTCGTCGCTTCAGATGGTGACGTTGTAGTTATTCTCTCAGCAGATCATGATGTTTGTCTCATGGCTACGAATCAGGACACCGATTGGGTGATAGACTCTGGAGCCTCGTTTCATGTTACTCCAGGCAGGGACTTCTTCACAAGCTATAAGTCAGGTAACTATGTGATCGTGAAGATGAGAAATTTTAGCGTATCGAAGATCGTAGGGTCGGTGATATTTGTGTGAAGACCGATGTGTGCTGCACATTGGTTCTCAGGAATGTGAGGCACATTCTAGGCCTTCGCCTCAACTTGATGTCGACGGGAAGGTTGGATGATGATGGCTATGAAAGCCAGTTTACTGGTGAGCGCTGGAAGCTTATCAAGGGTTCGTTGATCGTAGCTAGAGGAAAGAAGTGTTGCACCCTTTACAAGGTAAGTGTTAGTGTGTGCAAGGGTGAGTTGAACACAGCGGAAGATTCAGCTATTGACATGTGGTACAGGCGTATAGGCCACATGAGTGAAAAAGGGCTTCATGTACTAGCGAGGAAGCGGCTCCTTTCAAACGTAACAGGTATACCTCTCAAAACCTGTTTAATAGGGAAATAATATAGAGTTTCATTTGTTAAATCTGTTTCTCATGTTAATAAAGTGCATACATTAGATTTGGTTTATTATGATGTTTGTGGTCTTATGAGGACAAAAACCTTAGGTGGGGCATCGTATTTTGTTATTTTTATAGATGATGCATCTAGGAGGGTATGAGTTAGGGTATGAGTTTACTCTTTGAAATCCAAGGACGAAGTCTTTTGTGTGTTTAAATTGTTTCATGCTATAGTTGAGAGAGAGAGACAAGTAGATCATTGAAGTGCACCAGCACTGACAATGGTGGTAAATACATTAACGACTTTCATGAGTATTGTAAATCTCTGGGTATATGGCATGAACAGACGGTTCTTAAGACCCCCTAACATAATGGTGTGGCTGAGCGAATGAATCGCACCATTGTAGAGAGAATCAGATGTATGTTATCCCATGCGAAATTGCCCAAGACGTTCTGGGGAGAAGCAATGCACGGAGCGATGTATCTGATAAACAAGTCTCCATTAGTCTCGTTGAATAGTGAAGTGCCTAAGAAAGTGTGGACTGGATATGATCCATTGAACAGTCATTTCAGGGTGTTTGGAGTATCCGTTTACGTACTAAAGGATGAGAGGTCCAAGCTCGATATGAAGATCAGACATTGTGTGTTCTTGGGGTACAGTGATGAAAAGTTCGGTTACAGATTGTGGGATCCGACCGAGAAGAAGCTCGTCAGGAGCAGAGATGTGGTTTTCTTTGAATATCAGTGTATAGAAGACATTGGTAAGCAAGAGAAGAACCAGCCTAGTTCAGGTGAGTTAGAGGACATGGATCCGATTATTCCTCCTGTAGTGCCTGATGACAAGGGAGTACAGTAAGGTATAGAGGATGAGGAAGTTCTTTCAAAAGATGGACCAGGGGAGTAGCCCCCACTTGATCCACCTGTTGAGCCACAGGTGAGGAGGTCATTTAGGGACAGACACCTGTTCAAGAGGTACTCATCACATGAGTACATTATACTGACTGATGGGGGAGAGCCAAAAGATTATTTTAAGGCCCTAGCCAACGAGCATAAGGGGGAGTGATTGAAAGCTATGCAAGAGGAGATGAAATTCTTGTATAAGAATCACACTTATGATATAGTGAAATTGCCTAAGGGCAAGAAAGCTTTGATCAACAAGTGAATGTTCAGAAAGAAGGTTGAGCAGAAGGATTCACAGCCAAGGTTTAAGGCCAGACTTGTGGTGAAAGGGTTTGGTCAGAGGAAAGGCATAGACTTCAAGAAGATATTCTCACCAGTGGTGAAGATGATATCCATACGGGTGTTGCTTGGGTTGACGGCTAGCATGGATCTGGAGATAGAGCAGTTAGATGTTAAAATTGCCTTCCTCCATGGTGACGTGGAAGAAGAGATCTACATGCACCAACCAGAGGGGTTCAGAGTTAAGGGCAAAGAGCATATGGTGTGTAGGATGAGGAAGAGCTTGTATGAGCTGAAACAAGCTCCACGGCAATGGTACAAGAAGTTTGACTCGTTTATATTAAAATATGGGTATGATAAAACAGAGTCGGACCACTGTGTGTTCACGCGCAAGTTCTCAGATGGTGATTTCTTAGTTCTATTGTTATACGTTGATGACATGCTCATCATGGGAAAAGACATTAAGAAGATCGACAGGCTGAAATAGGAGTTGGGCAAGTCGTTTGCGATAAAAGACTTGGACCCGGCTAAACAAATCCTAGGAATGGAGATAACCCGTGACAGAAATAGGAAGCTTTGGCTGTCATAAGAGTGATATATTGAGAAAGTCCTAGAGTAGTTCAATATGAATGCAGCGAAGTCGGTCAGTACTCCACTGGATGGTCACTTCAGATTGAGCGACAGACAGTGTCCCAAGACGAAGGCAGAGGTAGAAGAGATGCAGAAGATACCCTATGTGTTAGCTGTAGGAAGTTTGATATATGCTATGGTGTGTATACGCCCAGACATAGCATATGCGGTTGGTGTTATCAGCCAGTATCTTGCCAATCCTGGTAAAGAGCATTAGGCAGTGATGAAATAGATACTGCGGTATCTAACAGGCTCATCCAGGTTGAGCCTATGCTATGGTGGCGAAAAACCTATGTCAGAGGGCTACACAGATGCAGATATGGCAAGTAACATAGACTTCAAGAAGTTTACATTAGGGTTCATGTTCATGTTTGCAGGGGGAGTGGTTTCTTGGCAGAGCAAGTTACAGAAGGTCGTAGCATTATCGACGACAGAGGCCGAGTACATTGCAGTCACAGAGGCATGTAAAGAGATGCTTTGGATGAAGAGGTTTCTACAAGAACTTAGCCTGAAGTAAGAGCGACACGCGGTCTATTGTGATAGCCAAAGTGCTATACACTTGAGCAAGAATCCAAGTTAGCACTCCAAGTCGAAGCACATAGAGATTCGGTATCACTGGATCAGGGATACTTTGGAACAGAAGGTGTTACAGCTTGAAAAGGTCCACACGGACGATAATGGGTCAGACATGATGACCAAGGCTTTGCTCAAGGGCAAGTTTGAGATTTGTAGAAACCTGACTGGCTTGAAGAAGGTGAATTCCTCCTGAGTCAGAAAGGGAGAGATTTGATGGGATTTTTCCTCCTCAGTTCAGAGGAGAGATGGAGCAGCGGGTGAAAAATCGGAGTAATTCACCACGCTGCTCAACCGGTCGAGTGGGCTTCTCGACTGATCGTGGGTGGCGCTCGACTTGTCGAGTGGGGCTCGACTCAAAGTCCAATGACCATCCAATGTTTTTCCTCCAAGGTGCTCGACCAGTCGAGGGAGGTGCTCGACCGGTCGAGGACTTAGCTCGACTAGTCGAACTTACGCAGATTTGAGTCCGAATCTTGTGCAAACTGCGAAAATCCGAGGCCTTTCGCAATAGGATGCGGAAGGGAGTTTCCTAAACTATAAATAGGGGTGCCTAATGCTTTTCTAGGTAATACAAGAGGGTTTTCTAAAGCTTTGAAAGGGTTTACTAAAGGGTTTAGGGTTATGAAAGGTGTGTGAGAGAGAGAGAAAGAGAGAGATGAAACTTGTAGAAGGGAGGTTATGCTCGTGGAGATGATCTACTGTGCAATCAACATCTCAGCGCTTTTATGTCCTCGTGATCGGTAAGATCTCTCTATTTTTCTTTTATTCTCTTATTATTTATCCACTTCTACTTGAGTGAAGAAGGTTGTAACATTCTACTTCATAGTGGATTGTTAATCTGGACGAGGTCCCATGGTTTTTACCTCTTTGAGGGTTTTCCACGTAAAAATCTCTTATGTGGTGTGGTTTGTGCTTTGATTTATTTCATTGCTTTATTATCCCATAATTCTGGTTTGTTTAGGGAGGCTAGATCCTAAGGTTTTGTGCAAGACCCTCAACAGGGGAGAATCTTAGCTAGCCTAGTAGTGAAAATCTTAGAGAAAATCTTGAAAACACATTTGCACAGGCTGACTGGCTTGAAGTCGAGAAGGCGATCATGACTTTTCTTTTTATGGATAAGATCTATAAAAGTACATAAGAAAGATTGAGGAATATGGTTGCCCTTAAAAAAGTCAAATGTCGCGTTGAAGATATCTTTGCTTATGATATCCTAACACGAAGTGAAGAAGGCCCCTGAGAAACCCTCCGGGCCTGGAGCACCATCTATAAGGATATCGAAGGTAACATCCCTAACTCCTTCACATCCCTAACTCATCCCGAACTCCTTCGAGCGAGGGGGAGTGGAGGAGCACTCATTCATCAAGAGGATAAGAGATTTTTGTATAATCTTTCAGCCTCCATAGCAATCTCATCAAAAGACTCCAGATAAACACCTGATTTGAGCTTAATATTCTTGATTGTGGACCTGTGTTTCTTTTCAATAGCTGAATCATGAAAGAATCTCATATTTCTGTTGCCCTCTTAAGGCCAGGCATTTCTTGCTTTTTACTTAAAAAAAAAAAAAAAAAATCTTCTTGTAGCCTAGCCTTAGCCAACTTGGCTTTTTCTTAATCTAATCTCCCTATCTTCCTCAAATATGGAATTGAGGGAAAACTCAACATAGTTAACCTCTTCTTCTGCTCCTTGTACATTCTTGAAAACATTTCCAAAAGTATTCATATTCCATTGTTTGCGTCTAGCCTTCAAATATCTCATTTTTATAAACAATCTATACATGGGGGATGCGACAACCTCTACCTTCCAACTTTCTTTAACCATGGCATGGAAATCGTCATGCGTAGTCCACATCCTTTAAAATCTAAAAGGCTTAGGATGGTTGTTCAACTCCTCTTCTATCTTGAGTAAGAGGGGGGAGTGATTGGAGTGCATCTTGGTCAAATGATCAACAGTAAAGAAGGAGAAAGTTCTCAATTCCATTTAGAGTTTATGAAGATCCTATCTAACTTAGCCCGTCTTTGGCTACTACTCGCACGATTGTTGCACCACGTGAATTTCAAACCTGAGAAACCCGCATCAAGGAGGCCTGTATCATTGATTGCTTTCACAAAATCCTCCATAGTCCTACTGTCCACAGCTGATCCACTTAGGCGATCGTTGATGCACACCGTAACATTAAAATTGCCACAAACTTGCCATAGCCCAAAGATGAACGACTAGCAGATTGCAATTCTTACCGTAGTTGTATCCTACTTCACCAGTCACAATAAGCATAAATAACTGTAAAAAATACTTCAATTTGGGTGCCATCTAAAAGAACCTTCACTGTAACATTTTGCCTTGATGAGGCAGTTGTAGTGAACTTGAAAAAGGCTTCTATGTAGGATCCAAAATTTTCCTTTCGCCTCCCTTTCCCAAATGTGCTGCTGAAACTTGGCTGCAACTATTTAAAGCTGCATCGGCTCTTGGAGTAACAGGATCCCTACCTTATGAGTTTTGAAGTCATCTAAGGCCCGTATCCTATACCGTACCGTTCCGTAAGCTTCTGCGGTTATTCCGATCGAATTTCGGCAACCCTCGACCTGTATCCGATGTTTGTGTGCCACCCTAAGCTGAGTCCTGCATATCGAAGTCGGCTTGACCTGAAACTTGTACCTTAGCGACCGCGCCGTCGCAGTGGTTCCAACGCTGTGACTTATGCACCGATCCGATACTCGTGCTAGAAGATGTGGGCCCACGTTCATTTCGAGGAAAATGCCGTGCATTACAAATTTCGAGGGAATCTCTATAATATGTTCCATCAATCAATTAATCAATCAATCAAGTCAAGTACACCCCATACCTCAAGTTCAAGCATCCATCCCTCCTTTTTCCATAAGTCAACTCTCTCTCTCCTTACCCATCCCTCTTTTACAAATTTCAAACAAAACCTTACCTCTCCATCTCCTTTCCTTACAACCACCACTCCATCCATCCCTTCATCCATTATTTCTATCTCTCTCTCTCTCTCTCATTCTCTAGCAACTTCCCAAATCCCATGAGAAATATCCAACAACCAAGCTCTCTCCCAAAAACTAAGTGTGGCCCACCCTCTCATCTCACATCTTAACCATTCATTCATCATCTACCCCCATCAACATTGAAGGCAAGGAGCTAAGGAGGCTAAGGGATCAAGGAGGAGTGTAATAGGTGGGTGATCCACCGTTGATTCTTATTTTAGGGCCCATTTGTTGGTGGGACCCTTTTTGATGTATGTGATGTAACCATGAGAGGCCTATAGTGGTGGGGTCCCTCTCTCTCTCTCTCTCTCTCTCTCTCTCTCTCTCTCTCTCTCTCTCCCTCTCTTTTTCTCCTTTTCATTTGGTGATGTTGATGACGAGTGTGTAGCCCGCTTATGACATATATATTATATCCATACTGTCCGTTTTGGGACGTATGGACCCCACAATGATGAATGGATTAGATCCACACTGTCCATTTGAGGACTTTGTATAAATGGGGCCACCTCTATACATATATGGGGCTGGTGGGCCACGAGTACGTGGACCTCACCTTGATGAAGGCATTGCATCCATGCCTTGGACGTCCAGTCTCTGCTGGACTGTGTAAGGGAAATCACACAAGCAGCCTTAAAAAAAAGTAAGTATGATATATGATAATATATATATATATATATATATATATATATATATTGTACTTTATATATATGAGAGGTGGGCCACACGTGTGGACCCACCACCTCATATGCATCAGATACACCGTCCAGAACATCAACTTATGATTTTTGAAGTGTATATATATATATATATATATATATATATATATATATATATATATATATATATATATATTATATTATATTATATTATATTATATCATAATATATTATATCATAATATATTATATTATATTATATTATATTATATTATAGTATATATATATATCCAAACCCTCTGGAGGTGGGCCATGTGCGTGGGACCCACCACTGATGTATGTATTGTATTCAACTGTTGTGTTAACCCCGCCATCCATCCGTTGATCTTAGGGGTCCCGCCTGCTGCAGGGAGGCAGTGGATTGGCTGGACATTGCACACCAGCATATAGCTGGTGTATTGACGCCACCAAAGTTACGTGGGTCCCACTGCTGATGACGTCAGCAGGTGGTTGTACCCCACCTTAATGTATGTTCTGTATCCCATCGTCTAGATGGCTGGACAGTGGGGCCTTCATGATATCTATATGCCATCCAAATCGTCTATCCATTTGGCTAGTCCTTCTCAAGGCTTGAGACTAAAACTAAGTCAGATCCAGTTATCAGGTGGACCACACTACAGGGAGCAGTGGGTTTTGAACGCTTACCGTTGAAACCCCTTTGGATTACAACAGTTTTGGACCAATCTGATATTTGTTTGTCCTCTTAGTTCAGGTCTTTATGACCTTATGAACAGACTGGAGGGAAAATAAATGCTATGGTGGGCCTACTAGCAATTTAACCATGAAAATTATTATCACCATTGTTAGATGTGGTATGGTCTAGTTGATCTTTTGATATGATTCATTTCTTATATAATACTCCATATTGATCTCTAAAAATAGATAAATTGTGTTGTAATCGGCCCATTCGACTCGGCACATTCAACTCGGCTTACTTGACTCAGCCATTTGACTCGGCCCATTCAACTCGGCTTATTCGACTTGGCCATTTGACGTGGCCTATTTGACTTGGCCCATTCGACCCGGCCCATTTGTATCGGTCCATTTGATCGGCCCAATTGATTTGACCCATTTGTATCGGCTCATTTGATTTGACCCATTTGATTGGCCCATTTGATTCAGCCCATTTGTACCGGCCCATTTTGATTTGAACCATTTGATCGGTCCATTTGATTCGGCTTATTTGATGTAATTAAGACCCATGATGATGTATATTGGGCCATTGTATGAGGCCGTGGGCCCATTATACGATTGATCCTATGAGCGTCATTCCTTAAGAGTAATGTTGGTTAAAGGTTCACATTGATGGGTAATGATGGTTAGATGTCCACATTATGACCTTCTCTTAGGCCTTGTTAGGCCTATTCTCATCATTCTCTAGTGGGTTAACCCAAACGCTTGGGCCCCATTTATTTTAATTGATCCATCATCAACTGTCCATCCATGTACCCCGCTTTGTATCGAGGTCGATTATCGATGCCGATTATCGGTACAGATTGCCGATATCGACTACCGTTGCCGATTATGAGTTTGTGACAGCATAACATCATGATACATGCCCATGCACATCATTTATATGTTTGTTATGAGATGTGATTAGTTATTGCATATGTCATAGTGCAGGTGGTTTTTGGGACTCCCTGATAGGCGGAGTTACCCCACATGAACGCACGGTATGCACAGGATTGATGCATGATTGGACTGCTTGACTTATGCACATTTGTATTTGTGTGATTTTGATTACTATATGCCCTAGCAACATAAGAGCTGTAGCCTCTATAGGCACATCGTGGGTGGCCGGATTAGATACCGAAAATACTATTTCTAGCATCGGAGCGCCATCGATATCATTAGGTGAAAATTTCTAAACCCGATGGTACTAAAGGATGACTCCAATGTCGAGATTGAGTTGATTCATGAGCGCACAAGGGCCGAATACATGGATGTCGCGTCTCCCACTGTGTCGTGGTCTGTTGGAAAGCGGTGTGGCCTTACTCTCCTGAGGGTAGGGGGCATCACTAGGCTGAGTTTGACCAGCTCATGAATGGGTCTGCTATCGACGTGCCGGATAGATATTAGCAAACTATTGGCCAGGCGGATAGTGAGGTTTCTTACGCTCACTTGGACTGCACGCATGGGAAAGGGGCAGTGCCATTTGGAGTGTATTAAACCCCGGTGATTATCCAGAATGAGAACTGTATTGATATTTGATGAGCTATATTGATATGAGGATTGGCATGCTTGAGTTGCATCTTACATCACATGGTCTTGATATGGCCGATAACATTCATATTTTGCTAGCCTTGGTATGACTGATTGCATTCATGTACCCATCAGCATGATTCCGCATTACTCTGGCATTGCATTCTGAGCACGTTCATACTACGCACACACTTACACCACCCTCTAAGCTTTCTATAAGATTATGCATGATTGATGCATGCAGGTGACGTTAAGACGTAGTCATACCCTCGCCGCAGTTGGAGTGTGCAGTCGAGTTTCTGGAGTTTCTGTTATTATCTTGTATTTTCCTTTCATACGCATTGTACTCGAAGTTTTTGATTATAGTGAATTTTGTGATGGTGTTCTTGTGATTATTATTCGTGGGTTATGCTCATGGTTATGCTTGTTACGAATCAAATCATATTTGAAATCCTCCTTGTAGGATCCCAGGATCGGAACCTGGTGTATGGGTGCTAGGAGCCGAGAATGGGGTACTATGGAGGCTGTCAGCGCCGGATTCAGCGATCGAAAATTTTTTGAGCCTGGTTTCTGAGTTTTGGGCGTGACAAGCCACGTCTCTCTAAGTATAGGGTCCTACAAGCACTCTCTTTAATTCACATGAAAAATTGTGTAAAAAAGAAGGTGATAGTGTATTATAACTTGAGTATTCTAATAACATTGGACATTTGATGTATTTAATGAATTATTCTGGACCTGATATTGCATATGTTATTAGTAAGCTGAGTATATACACTAGTAATCTTGGAAAATGTCGCTTGAATACTGTAAATAGATTATTAAGATATTTGAAAAATAATTGCAGCCATGGTCTTAAGTTTACTAGATTCTAGCTATACTAGAGGGGTACAATGATGCAAATTAGATATCGGATTCAATGAAATATAAGTCTACTAGTGGCTATGTGTTTACTCTTTAAGGAGTCAAAGTATCCTTACAGTATTAGAAGCAGATTTGTATATATTGATAGACGATGGAGTTCGAGTTTATTGCTCTTGCAATTATAAGTGAAGAGGCCGAATAATTGAAAAATCTATTTTTAGATATACCCTTACATGATAAGCTAATGACAACAATTGTGCTGTAGTAAAACCTTCGATTTCTCGCAGTAGGTTTAGGTAGTATGGATGTGGGAGAGGTCTGGTAATTTATATCCCAACCAAGATCTTGCCTACACCATTGGTGTTAGTGATCATCAAAGAGATTGATTTTATGCACAAGTCACTTGGTGTCATTCCTCTAACCATCTTTCAGTTACAAAATTTCATAGAATATGTTCACATGTGCAATCAACATCTCAGCGCTTTTATGTCCTCGTGATCGGTAAGATCTCTCTATTTTTCTTTTATTCTCTTATTGTTTATCCACTCCTACATGAGTAAAGAAGGTTGTAACATTTTACTTCATAGTGAATTGTTGATCTGGACGAGGTCCCGTGGTTTTTACCTCTTTAAGGGTTTTTTACGTAAAAATCTCTTGCTGGGTGTAGTTTGTGCTTTGATTTATTTCATTGCTTTATTGTCCCATAACTTTGGTTTGTTTAGGGAGGCTAGATCCTAAAGTTTTGTGTAAGGCCCCCAACAGGGGAGAATCTTAGCTAGCCTAGTAGTGAAAATCTTGGAGAAAATCTTGAAAACACATTTGCATAAGCTGATCGGCTTGAAGTCGGAAAGGCGATTGTGGCTTTTCTTTTTAGGGATAAGACCTATAAAAGTACATAAGAAAGATTAAGGAATATGGCTACCCTTAAAAAAGTCAAATGTCGCGTTGAAGATATCTTTGCCTATGATATCCCAACACGAAGTGAAGAAGACCCCTGAAAAAGCCTCCGGGCCCGGAGCACCATTTATAAGGATATTGAAGGTAACATCCCTAACTCCTTCACATCCCTAACTCATCCCTAACTCCTTCGAGTGAGGGGGAGTGGAGGAGCACTCATTCATTAAATCCGTAACTAAGCTCAGAATGCCTTCAAGAATGGTGTCATCGCTAACAATACCTTAAGAGGATAAGAAATTTTTGTATAATCTTTCAGCCTCCATGGCAATCTCATCAATAGACTCTAGATAAACACCTGATTTGAGCCTAATATTCTTGATTGTGGACCTGTGTTTCCTGTTAATAGCTGAATTATGAAAGAATCTTGTATTTCTGTTGCCCTCTTAAAGCCACGCATTTCTCGCTTTATGCTTTAAATTGAAAAAAAAAAAAGAACTTCTTGTAACCTAGCCTTAGCCAACTTGGCTTTTGCTTGATCTAATCTCCCTATCTTCCTTAGATATGTAATTGAGGGAAAACTCAGCATAGTTAACCTCATCTTCTGCTCCTTATACATTCTTGAAAACATTTCCAAAAGTATTCATGTTCCATTGTTTGAGTCTAGCATTCAAATATCTCATTTTTATAAACAATCTATACATGATGGGGGATGCGGCAGCCTCTACCTCCCAACTTTCTTTAACCATGGCATGGAAATCGTCATGTGTAGTCCACATCCTTTAAAATCTAAAAGGCTTAGGATGGTTTGTTCAACTCCTCTTCTATCTTGAGCAAGAGGGGGGAGTGATTGGAGTGCATCTTGGTCAAATGGTCAATAGTAAAGAAGGAGAAAGTTCTCAATTCCATTAAGAGTTTATGAAGATCCTATCTAAATTAGCCCATCTTTGGCTACTACTCGCACGATTGTTGCACCACGTGAATTTCAAACCTAAGAAACCCACATCAAGGAGGCCTGTATCATTGATTGCTTTCACAAAATCCTCCATAGTCCTACTGTCCACAGCTAATCCACAGAGGCGATCGTCGATGCTCACTGTAACATTAAAATCGCCACAAACTAGCCATAGCCCAGAGATGAACGACTAGCAGATTGCAATTCTGACCATAGCTACATCCTACTTCGCCTATCACAATAAGCATAAATAACTGTCACATATACTTCAATTTGGGTGCCATCTAAAAGAACCTTCACCGTAACATTTTGCCTTGATGAGGCAGTCGTAGTGAACTTGAAAAAGGCTTCTATGCAGGATCCAAAATTTTCCTTTCGCCTCCCTTTCCCAAATGTGCTGCTGAAACTTGGCTGCAACTATTTAAAGCTGCATTGGCTCTTGGAGTAACAGGATCCCTACCTTATGAGTCTTGAAGCCACGTCTCTCTAAGCATAGGCTCCTGCAAGCGCTCTCTTTAATTCACATAAAAAATTGTGTAAAAAAGAAGGTGATAGTGTATCACAACTTGAGTATTCTAATAGCATTGGACATTTAATGTATTTAATGAATTATTCTGGACCTAATATTGCATATGTAATTAATAAGCTGAGTAGATATACTAGTAATCCTGGAAAATGTTGCTTGACTACTGTAAATAGATCACTAAGATATTTGAAAAATACTTGCAGCTATGGTCTCAAGTTTTCTAGATTCTAGCTATTCTAGAGGGGTACAATGATGCAAATTAGATATCAAATTCAATGAAATATAAGTCTACTAGTGGCTATGTGTTTACCCTTTAAGGAGTCAAAGTATCCTTAAAGTCTTAGAAGCAGATTTGTATATCTCGACAGACGATGGAGTTCGAGTTTATTGCTCTTGCAATTATAGGTGAAGAGGCCGAATAATTGAAAAATCTAATTTTAGATATACCCTTATATGATAAGCTAATGACAACAATTGTGTTGTAGTAAAACATTCGATTTCTCGCAGTAGGTTTAGGCAGCATGGATGTGGGAGAGGTCTGGTGATTTATATCCCAACCAAGATCTTGCCTACACCATTGGTGTTAGTGATCATCAAAAAGATTGATTTTATGCACAAGTCACTTGGTGTGATTCCTTTAACCATCTTTCAGTTACAAAATTTCATCGAATCCGTTCACATGTTGAATATTTTTCGAAATGCATTTTTTGGCCATCAGTACGATATATCGCAACATGGTTTGGAAGAGGAAAACTCCAAAATTTTCCTTTCTATACATTGATTTGGCCTTATACATGACCACACAATTTGCATAAACAATTAAGATGGGTTTGATTTAAAATCACTTGATTTTGTTAATAATTTCATGTTTGGCTGACATAGGGAAGGATGTGAGGTCGAGCACTGTCTTCCTCAAGAGGATAACTATTCCGAATCCACGAAACTTCTCTGGACTCCTCACAGAGACTTCTCGAATCCACAAGGAAAGAAAGCAAGAAAATAGAAATAAATTCTAATAAAGTTAAAATTGATTGATGAATGAATAAAAACGAGTTCACAACCCTTTAAATAGGGATACGAAGCAATGAGAGAGAAATCAGAATCAAACTATGACTAAAACTCCTAGAATTCGTGACTTACAATAAATAGTAAACTTACTATTTTTAGGCGGTCGTGATGTCTACTAGTGCACAAGGTTTTCGGCCAAAAATAGTAAGTATCCTATTTGGCTTCACCAAGTTGTTCTCCTAATTTTTCTAAGCTCTTTCCATATTGGGCGTAACTCCTAAAGCCCAATGGATGAAGAGTTATAATCAAACTAAAACTTACTATTTATAGTAAAAACAAAATTAAAATAGGAAAATGACCACCGATCTGGCAGTATTTCACAAATTCGGCTTGTGTTACCCGACATAGTAGGGTTGGTTGGCTAAAGTATCTCGTTTTACCCCAAAATCATATATTTTACGTCCGATAACTCATTCTAGATTGCAAGATATGCCTGTTTTAAGGTCCGATGGTCCGGATCACTTCTGTCATCGATCGGGCCTTTTCTGATCCATCTTGGCCATGTAACTGTCCGCAACCCTCTTTACATCAATCTCCTCCACTTCAAAAGAACTCATCGTCGAGTTCTCATCTTACTCTAGTTCATGATACTCGGTCAGGTCTGCGACGTTGAAAGTTCATGAGATCGCCATATCATCTAGAAGATCAACAACATAAGCATTTTCATTGATCTTTTGGATGATTGATACCAGTCCAATCTTCTTATTTTTTAACTTGTTGTAAGTTTCGGTCAGAAATATTTCTCTACGCAGATGGACCATTACCTGGTCGCCTATCTCGAACACTTTTTATCGTCGATGCTTATCTGCTTACTTCTTGTAATTTTTGTTCAATGCATGTAGCTTGGTCTGTACCTCCGCATGAATGCCCATGATCCAGTCTATTATATGTTCTCCTGCCATGCTCATGCCTGAGAGCTTGGGTAGAGGGACCAAGTCTAGTGTGTGGCGAGATACTCGTCCATAAATAACCTAGAACGGGGATTTTTTCGTTGAGCGGTTCACCATGTTGTTGAATGCAAACTCCGCTTGAGATAAAACCAAATCCCATTGCTTCGGTTTTTCTCTTGAAATACATCGAAGGAGGTTTCTCAACGTGCGATTTATAACCTCGGTCTGCCCATCAGTCTGTGGGTGGTAGGCGCTGCTGAACTGAAGTCGTATATCGAATCGAGTCTACGAAGTTCGTCGAAAGTGGCTAATGAACTTCGTGTCATGATCAGAAGTAATAATCTTGGAAACCCTGTATAGTTGCACAAGTTCTCTAAAGAATAGGTTCACACGTGTGTTGTATCGAGAGTTTTCTTGCATGGAATAAAATGCGCCATCTTGGAGAAACAATTTACTACCATAAACACCGAATCCATACCTCGTTGTGTTCGTGGGAGACCAAGTAAGAAGTCCATAGATAAATCCTCTTAAGGGCCGTCAGGCACGGGTAACGGGCTGTAAAGGCCTGTATTATGAGATTGTCCTTGGGGGTCTGATAAATATAATAACGTTGAACTGCCTTCCTCACATCACGTACCAATTGTTGCTAGTAATACCGCTCTTTCATAAGAGCTCGCGTCTTGTTTCGCCCAAGGTGTCCACTAAGGCTACCTCCATGTAGCTCTTTGATTATCCGTTCCCTTAACAAACTTTTGGGGATGCAAAGTCGATTCCCCTTGAAAAGGAACCGGTCTTATATATGTAAGTCACTGGGGTGATTTTCTTGACTTCTAACCCATGTGTCCTTGAAGTCGTTGTCGTCGACATATATGTCCTTGAGGTGCTCGAACCTGACAACCTCATTGCTCATAGTGACTAACAAAGTTGCACGATGACTTAGCACATCGGCTACTTTGTTCTGTTGCCTAGACATATGTTTTAGCACGAACGTGAATTCCTGTAAAAATTAGATCCATCTACCATGAACACGGTTAATGTTAACTTGCCTATTAATGAATTTGAGAGCTTGATGGTCCATATAAAGTATGAATTCCCTTTGAATCAAACAATGTCATCAGTGTCGCAGTGCCTGGACCATTGCATACAACTCGATCTCATATGTAGACCACTTCTTCTGTGCATTGCTAAGTTTCTCACTGTAGAAGGCTACTGGAGTACCTTCTTGAGATAAAACTTCTCCAATCTCGACATATGAGGCATCACATTTGACTTCAAACAGTTTGTCGAAGTTGAAAAGTACAAGAACCGGGGTCGTGGATAACATACGCTTAATTTCAGTAAAGCTCTTGTCGTCTTCGTCAGTCCATTGAAACTGACCTTTCTTCATGTAATTTGTGATTAGTGACATAATGGTACTGATGCCTATGGATATTATGACAAAACTCAGAAACAACAGGCTATCAGTCATGAAGCTGCACTTTTTAAAATTGAGATACAGTTTATTTTTAGTGAGCACTTGAAGGACCTTCTTGACTGTATATGGGTAGTTTGGTCTTAACTGTATATCAAAATATCATCAAAATAAACCATAATGAACCGACTAATGAAAGGTTTCTGAACTTGGTTCATCAATCTTATGAATGTGCTAGGCGCGTTCGAAAGACCGAAGGGTATGATCATCCATTCATACAATCCTTCCTTGGTCTTAAAGGCCGTTTTCCACTCATCACCTGACCGTATTCGAATCTGATGGTAGTTACTTCGTAAGTATTGAGAGAATATTTTTGCACCCTCCAGCATGTCTAGCATATCATCCAACCGTGGTATAAGAAGTTTGTATTTTATGGTGATTTTGTTGATGGCCCGACTGTCGACATACATGCGCCAATTCTTATTTTTCTTTAGAGTTAATAAAGCTGGTATGACACATGGTTCAGGCTTTCTTAAATAAGACACTTACAGATCAGTTCCTCCACTTGCCCCTGTAGAATCTCGCACTCATTCGGACTCATCCAATAGTGAGGATGATTGAGTAAAATGGACCCAGGGACAAAGTCAATATGGTGCTGGATATCTCGCATAGGAGGTAACCCATTGGGAAGGTCATCGGGCCAAATTTCTTTGAATTCATGTAACAAGGGGTTTACTCTTTTAGGGATGATGGTAGACTCGAGTTCTTCCCCTTTTACAATTAATGCAGTGTCTTCTGGCCGTCCTTGACGAAGATATATATATTATCTCACCCTTTATGAGTAGCGTCACGGTCAAATTGCCAGGGTCGACTGAGTAGTATGTGACATACCTCAATGTCAACCACATCACATACTACTTCACCCTTATAATATTTGTCAATTGAAAGGATATGGTGCACCGTTCAGTTACCTTTGTTTCGCTGACTACTTCATCACATACTACTTCATCCTTATATGGGGAGAGATGAACGCTCTATTTTCAATTGCAATTTTTTCACAATGACCTTGGAGACGATGTTCTCGTTGCTCCCACTATCAATGATCACGTCACAAACCTTTCGATTCACTTTACACCTAATTCAGAAGATGTTATGCCACTGTGGATGCACTTCTTTTCTTGGCGCATATATTAGCTGCTTCACGACGACCAACTCGCCGCTATCTTATTGAATCCAACCTAACTCATCTGCCTCATTATCGGTGGTGTGCTCCTTGTTCTTCAACATCTGGATCTTCATACGTGTTATTAGCACTACCATCATTGATGACGAGGTTTGCCACTTTTCGTTAGGGACAAGTATTTGACAGGTGGCCCGGTTGACCACAATAATAGTAGGTGTTAGGCCTTGGCCGAGCATAAGGGTTCAGGATTTTAGCTTGCCCGCTTCCCTGATCTTGAATCTCAGACATAGGAGGTTGAGTGAGTGCTCTTACGGGCTCCTTTCCCTTGGGCTATAGAGCTCCCTGGGGCGGACTTGCCGCAGTGACTCTTGCGGTTGGATATGTCCGTGTGCTAGGACGTTCAAGTTGCACTTCCACCCCGGTGGCCAACTTGATTTCATTCATCGTCCAAACGGACTGCATCTGGACCCGATCCTGAATCACTATACACAATTCACCGTTGAATCGGGCGACTTGTTATGATTCAGTCTCGATCAAATCGTTACGCGCCGTTAAGCGGTAAAATTCTTCTGTGTATTTTTTCACCGACCGATTATCCTATTGACAGTTTTGATATTATTGAAATAATATCTGATCGTAGTCGTTAGGGAGGAATCGGGCATATAGTAGTTGCTTCATCCGCTGCCATGTGTAGATTGGTGCTTTCGTCTGCTTGGTTTATGTAAGTTGCAGTTGTTCCCACCAAGCTGAAGCTCCGCCCTTTAACTGTAGGCCACAAGTTTGACCTTTTTTACTTCAGAAATGTTCATGTAGTCAGAGAATTGCTCAACTTCAGAAAGCCAATCGAGGAAATCTTCAATGTGTAGTTGGCCATTGAAGCTAGGAATATCAACTTGCATATTGAATTCTCCATTTGTTCGATCTACTCGATTGCCGCCTTGTCTGGAGTGTTGGAAGATTATATCATCAATCTCCTCCTCACTGGATCTCTCTTCCTCAGGAATGACCCTTAGATGTACTACCGGTACTATCCTGTGATCAGGGCAATTACGAGTCTCGATGATTGGTGATGGAGGATTACCATCAGGAATACGGAGCTGTCCTAGAGCCTTCGCTATGCGATCCACCAAGCAATCTGCCATGCGATCGATAGAAGCCTGCAGCCCTTACATGGCTTGCCGATTCTCTCGTTGTGCTGCTTCGAAAACTGTTAAAAGTTGATTCTATGGAGCACTGTCCATAGGATTATTGCTCGACCCGTCATTAGAAGCCATCGATCCGAGGAAAAACCTCGCTCTGATACCAACTGACGCAGGGAAGGACGTGAGGCCGAGCACCGTCTTCCTCAAGAGGATAACTATTTCAAATCCACAGAACTTCTCTGGACTCCTCATAGAGACTTCTCGAATCACGAGGAAAGAAAGCAAGAAAATAGAAATAAATTCTAATAAATTCGAAATTGATTGATGAATGAATAAAAACGAGTTCACAACCCTTTAAATAGGGATACCAAGCAATGTGAGAGAAATCAGAATAAAACAACAACTAAAACTCCTAGAATTTGCAACTTACTATAAATAATAAACTTACTATTTATAGATGGTCGTGATGTCTGCTAGTGCACAAGGTTTTCGGCCAAAAATAGTAAGTGTCCTATATGGCTTCACCAAGTTGTTCTCCTAATTTTTCTAAGCTCTTTTCGCGTTGGGCACAACTCCTAAAGCCTGACGGATGAAGAGTTATAATCAAACTAAAACTTACTATATTTATAGTAAAAACGGAATTAAAATAGAGAAACGACCACCAATCTAGTGGTATTTCGCAAATCTGGCTTGCGCAACCGGCATAGCGGGGTTGGCTAGGTAAAGTATCTTATTCTACCCCAAAATCATATATTTTACATTTGATAACTCATTCCGGATTGCGAGATACGCCTGATTTAAGGTCCAATGGTCCGGATCACTTCTGTTGTTGACCGAGCCTTTTTTGATCGATCTTGGCCATGTAATTGTCCACGACCCTCTCTACATCATTGGCCAAACACACCCACCACGTGAATTTAAGAATGAGATGATTTGGGAATTCCCAATTTCTCAACTCCAAGCATGCAAACAGGCCCATTAACCGATTGACCGTTACATTATACTTTTTGAGTGCATGTTCACATAACAAGCACTCGTGTCTGCATATGGCCTACTTTAAAATATAAAAAATGGTCACAAAAAGTAGTTAAACTTGAAATTCATTCCTAAAATGGCCTATTTTTAGAAAACCATTCAAGTGTGATTTGTAAACACGTAGAGCGGGCCTGCTTTCTAAAAATATATTATAGCACCAAGCAGATTACCAATACTAAAGTTATAGTAGTTGGAAGCTATAATGCATGCCGCTTTTTATTCATCATCTTATCCTATGCAACTTCTCGGTTTTAGCCACCCATGAAATTTCAATTGGCTTCGCCTACATAAACAACTAATGTCCATCCATTGGAAGGGCCCGCCGGATGTAAGGACTGGATGCATCTCTCTACTTACCACTTGACTCGATTGAGTTCTAAGTTGAGTCTATTGCTCGTGTTTTTATCCTATTCTAATAGCTGGAATTGCAACTGGGGTTGTTCTTGGTCTGGAACATGAGCTAAGAAGCAGAAGCCAGGAACATGAGCTAAGAAGCAGAAGCCAGGCCGTAGGCAGCCCATAGAATCAGGAATTGGTTTCCTGGGCTAGGCCGGACAATCCGGGCCCATCAAAGTCCAGACCATTTACCACTCCCGTTATATCGGTCAACGTACCCCAATCATGCGCGGCACTGTTCACAACGCTCTCGTGGATGAACAGGAATGCAGTCCAAAAAATCAGAGCGTGGGTAAACAGGAATGCAGTCCAAGCAATCAGGCGCTTGGCTTTAAAGCCACAATCAAATATGTGGAAATGGTTCTATAAGGTCGACCTCATGGGAACTTCCGATGAGTTGGAGATGTGTGGGCCCCACCGTGATGTATGTCGAACATCTACCCCATCAGTGAGATGCACCATTTCATGGTGGGCTACAGGATTAAAAATCAAGTCAATCCATGCCTTGTATGGGCCTCACCACATACAACAATTGAGAGGGGTTACCCTCCCATTAAAACATCTAGAATCATTTATTGGGCCTACCTAGATGTGGTTTAAAAATCCAGGCCATACATTGTGTGTGTCCAAATTGGATGAGAGGTCAGACCAAGTTTAAGACGCATCCAAAACTCAGGTGTTCCCTACAAAGTGCTTTTATACGTTTTAGACATGTCTTCACAGTATTTTGGATGGTATGGCCCACCTGAGTTCCATATTCGTATGATTTTTAGGATATCATATAAATTAAAGGGGACCCATAAAATACACGGTGTTGATGTTCCACATACATCACTGTGGGGTCTACACAACTCGACCTCATGGGAAGTTCCCACGAGGCGGACGTTGGAGTACCATTTCCCGTATATATAGAGAGAGTACTTAGTTTCTAATGCAAGGGAAGAAGTCTTATAAAACAATTTGATCCCGTCATCTTTCATCAAGACTGTAGAGGTGAGAGATGGAGATTTTGTATTTTAATTTTTTATCTTGTTTCTACATGGGATTTTGCATTTTTGGATTGAAATTGGCATTTCCCTCTCCTCTGGTTTCAGCCCAGCTTGATTTTGGGGTGCATTTGCAGATACAAGATAAATACGTATTAATTCCTCCTACTTTTGCATCTGAATCTCCAATTTTCCTTTTTCGTTATCATCATTATGCGAGAATTGCAGCATTTTTAGCTCGTATTATTTATACGATCTGGACCATCCTCATGTATTGCTTTATCCCTTTCAAAATATCACATTGAGTAGATGATATCCCTGTTCATACTAACAATGCAATGAATTGCTAGGAAAGTAGATGATGTATATTGATTATAATGAAGAATTTTTCATCACTAATCTAGACTCAATCATGTCAGTTCTTTGATTGATCCTTTGTTTTACTAGTTAATTTGATCACATCATCCTAACAATCCAATCAATGATAGGAAAGTGAGCAGTGCATATAGATTATATTAGAAATTTAGAGGTCCAGTCATTGATTTTGGACCATCCATGATGCGGGGTCCACCTTTAATTGCCGGTTTTAATACAAAGGGCTAAACTTAAGATGAGGTAAGTGGGTGGAATGACTCTAACATTATTGTTAAAGTGAGTGATGCACATGATAATGTGTGGTCCTTTGTACTAGCAAACAATTTTGTTATCATTTAGTCTCGTTCTAATTCTGCTCCGTGGTGTTGGAGAATAGATGTTAGCATGCCTGACTTGAATATAATATCAGATAAATATATCCTCCTAGCAATTGCTTTAGTGAAAATGTCCGCAAGTTACACCTCTAACTTCAAATCCTGAATGTTTAAAAGATTGATAGGCCACACCTGCACATTTAGTATTCATATTGGAAATTAGTATCAAACGAGCTTTTGCCATTTTATTCTATATAAGATTTCTGTTCTCATTGAGCTCATTTTTGGACTTATTAGAATAAAGGTAAGGAGTACTGATAATGCCAACCGACAATTTCTCTCACATGAAGTATTAATCAAGTTTAATATATTTATAAAGCTAGGCATCGAGTTGAGTCGGGAGTTAGGCTGACTCGACTCGATCCGGTTTTGAAATAGGCCTGACCCGAACTCGATCCAACTCAATACCGAGTCCAACATGCCTGACTCGATTCGAGTTCGGTCTAGCTTGGATTGATCTGGACTGAGTCCAATCCGATCAGAAGTACCGAGTCGAGTTGAGTTGGCACTGAGTCGCATTGAGAGATGAGGGAGGGAGTGGAGAGGAGGAGGGTGATGGTGATGGGTGGTTGCTGGGCTTGGAAGAGGAGGATGATGAGGGAGGGAGGGAGGGAGTGGACAGAAGAGAGAGGAGGAGGAGGGTGATGGTGGTGGGTGGTTGTCGGGCTTGGAAGAGGAGGTTGAGGGAGGGAGAGAGGTTTGGATCGGGTTGGGATAGCGTTAGAGAGTTGGCTCGAGTTGGGTTTCGGATCGAGTCAGGTTGAGTTACTGGGTAACTCGAACTCGACTTGGTTTGAGTTTGGATTGGGCGAAGCTTATTCGGTTTGACCAACTCACCCATTCGGTTTGAGTTGAGTCGGATTGGACCGAGTTGGACGAGTTGAGTTAGCCTGATCGGGTCATACCGTGCCCACCTCTATATATTTAGTGTACTCATGAAATATCATATACGAGGAGATATGAATCCCCGCTTGATTGTCATAGAAAAGGGTAAATAGGCTTAGTACTCAAAACAACAGCTGGCTCAAAAAGAAAAAATGACTATAACCATAAAACCTTACTGGTAGCATGTTTCATTACTCAATACTTTGCATCTGCAGAGGAACGACTATTTTTTATTTTTCAAGAGTAAATAAGCACCAACGGAAGTATAAAATCATGTAGCTAGCATCTGTTATTGGTAAAACATGCCCAATTAACTTAGCATGTAGTTAGCATCTATTATTAATAAAACATGTCCAATCCAACCCCTTCCTTTTATGTACATTTTCATTATTAGACGCTGGTGACTGAAACAATGGACAGGCAGGTGGTGATTGATAATGGCATCCTCCAACTAACATTGTCAAAGCCGGACGGGATTGTGACTGGCATACGATACAACGGCATCGATAATTTGCTAGAAGTCCGTAATGAAGAAGTTAACAGAGGCTATTGGGATATCAACTGGTATGAGCCTGGAGGCCCAGAGTTCTTTGATGTGTAAGATCTCTCTCTCTCTCTCTCTCTCTCTCTCTCTGCCTGAAAAGTATGTACGTGGCCCACCATAAGAAAGATTTAACTGTTTGATGGTTGTGATCGAACTGATCAAGGATGGAACAGCGTGTCCCAACAAAGGTAAGTCATGAAAACCATGTCTTCAGTCCACATGTGCAATTATGGTGGGATTGGACAGTACAGTAGGTGGGCCCTACACTCATCTGTGGAGGGGAATTCAGTGTGAAATCTTTTGCCTATGATCATGCCATCAAAGAACTTGTTTCATGGTTAATAGATTAGGATTGTCTTAATTATATTATATTTAATTACAAAGAGAAAGATAATCTATTTATGTTTGGCAGGATAAAAGGTACTAGTTTTAAGGTGATACTTGAAGATGAAAACCAGGTGGAAGTCTCTTTTACAAGGACATGGGACCCATCCCTCAATGGGACCCTCATTCCCCTTAACATTGACAAAAGGTGCATCCCTTCTTATCATATCCTCATTTTAATGATGGATGTCAATGGGCCGGGCCGGACCCATTTGGTAATCGAGCCAAGCCACAATGGTCCAATACATAAATGGGCTGTACCCCAGCTCAAATTCAACTACATTTTATATCAAAGCCTGCATGAACCCGATCTAAGCCCATTTACATCTTCCATGGGCCTGGCTTGGACCTAGATTTCAACCCACGGGCCAGTACCAGTTATAAATTTCAAGCCCAATATTTAAATGGGCTGTCCCGAACCTCAGTCCATCCTAGTCTGGCCGGTTGATAGTTGTAGAAGTGAAAATGGGACTATCTAGGGTCAGGGCAGGGAATGTCGGGTAGAGTTCAACCCAAGCCCAACCCATTAGATTTCTAGCCCAAGCCTGACCTGCTACCCATTTAGCTTAGCCGAACCCACCTTAAAAGCTGGTCAACCCAACACATTACCACTCGTACTTGGACCAGCACGATTCCTGCCCTAGGCAGGCTGAACCCTTTCTGGGAGCAGTTCAGCCCAAGGAAGACTTGTATTAAATTAAAAGTCTGACGAAATGAAGCTGCAGGTTTATAGTTCTTAGCGGGTCCTCCGGTTTCTACTCATACGCCATTTATGAGCACTTACAAGGCTGGCCTGATTTCACTCTCAATCAGACTCGGATAACTTTCAAGCTTCGAAATGACAAGTACAAACACCTTACACTTTCCTCTCTCGCCTTTTCATCTGTATGACACTGTCCAAATTCCATGATGGGCCCACTTGGCTGCATGACCGAATGATCCGGATTGTTTATCTGGTCGGCCCTGCTTTTGATAATGGCACCGATGGATAAGTCCTAGGCCCCTGATCTTTGGCCATTTTTCATTCTAACCGATTTGATGTACGCATTGTGGCCCATCCAAGGAGGGTCCATAAAATGGACAGTCCAGATAATCGTTATTCAAATACATGTGTGATTGATTCAAACCGTTGAGATCTATGATGGATGTGGCCCACATTTGGAAATCACACGGTAGGATTAGTGGGACATGGACCTCATTTGACAAATTCTAAAACAATGCCTCAATTCCATGTGTGGCCCACTTCGGTCTTCCAGCATAGACTATTCATAGAGTACGCCCTATGTAACAGGACAATAATCCCAGATCATTGCATTTGTATTTTAATGTAGAAAATGGATGGTTGAGATTGTCCGATCGACGTGATTTTTTCAGCTATGGCCCTACTTTGCATGGCCCACCTCATGAATGCTCAGATACGTGATTGATGTCACCTTGTCAATGTTGAAATCCCAGGTTTCACTACATGGCCATATCAGACAATAGACAGAGAATCATGCCCATGCCAGAAGATCGTGAGCCTCCACGTGGCCAGCCGTTAGCATTCAAAGAAGCCGTTCGTTTGATAAATCCAATCAATCCAGACCTTCAAGGAGAGGTAAAAGCAAATTCTAGTTTTATATCAAGCACGTACTTCAATCCAAACCGTCCAAATCATCAGCCTCACTCGGGATGAGTTATAACCCAAATTTCTCATTGGTTGGACCATATTAACCGTCTGATAAGTGGGCATTGGCTTGCTGAATTTGAACCGTCGATTATATTTTCACATGCGCAGGTGGATGACAAGTACGAGTACTCGTGCGAGGACAAGGACAACAAGGTCCACGGTTGGATATGCTTCGATCCTCCTGTGGGCTTCTGGCAGATCACCCCAAGTGATGAGTTCAGAACTGGTGGGCCTCTCAAGCAGGACCTGACCTCCCATGTGGGCCCAACTACCCTAGCTGTAAGTCCCACATCTTTCTTCAATAGCAATTGGTGAATCCTTGGTGGACACGGTGATGGACGGTTTAGAAAACTAACAATCTAAATTCAACGGCCCACGGTCATCCAATGCAATGAGATGACCATCCAAGCATGTGTTATGATATGTCGAGCCATGTAGAGCCCACCAAATGGACAGTCTAGATCACCGGTGGAAGGCTCCATAAGACCCTCTAGTTTGCATCACAACCGTTTGAAATATTTTTCCATCATCAACTGATCAGATGCCTTGTGATTTTCAGATGTTTATGGGTGGTCACTACTCAGGGGAAGATCTAATGCCAAAATTCACAGACGGAGAGCCATGGAAGAAAGTGTTCGGCCCTGTTTTTATGTACGTTAATTCGGGGTGGGCCGGAACCGATCCGCTTTCACTCTGGGAGGATGCAAAATTACAGGTTTGGATTCACTGATGATGATTGATAGGTTCATATTTCTCTATTTCTTTGAAAAACATAAGCATTTTTTTTTATAGCTAATAGTGCTCTAGTTGCAGCGGAACACATAGATAGCTCAATTAATCTTGCAATCTGCACCGTTCATTAGGTCTGTCCCATGATCTATTCTTAGGCATGAAAAAATAACACCAATTGGATGGTCCTATCCATCTAAAAATGTTAGGATCATCCAATCAAAGCCATTCTCTGAAGTAAAATACAATCAATGACGTTCAACACGAGATGGACGGTCGAAATTGTTGATTGGACCTTGTTTCCATGAGGGATGACACAATCGAGTCATGACTTGAAACAAGAGAAAACGAGTCAGTCCAAGTCGCCGAGTCATTAGGTCATACGCATGTGTCAACATACATGTAACACTATAAAAGAAATACCGATACGGTATGGACCATTTATAATTCGCGGTTTTTAGTCTTTCGGTTTCTCATTTGGAAGGTGACAGAGAATCATATTACACTAATGTTTCTCTTTGTTTTTTCTCCAACGCAGATGCTAATTGAAGTTGAAAGCTGGCCATACAGTTTCCCAGTTTCAGAGGATTTCCCTAACTCTGACCTACGTGGTTCCGTCAGTGGTAGATTACTAGTCGTGGATTGGTATGGATTTTTGGCACACTACACACACACACTGAGTTCTCCTAGGAGCTTTTTTGGAACTCATTTCAGGATATGTGAGCCCAAAATCTGAATTGTCCAAAGGAAAAAGAGGCAGCACCCCATGAAATAGTTTCCACCCTTGATTTACCTCTATCTTTCGTTAGGCTCGCCAAAGTTTTGAATCAGGGTAAAAGTTAGGTCATAGGAGTATTACAGGGTGCTTCATCGGGTTGAGCTCAGATCTCAGGAAATGAGTTCTCAAAAAGTTCTCACAAAAAGCCGTGAGAACTAGTGCTTAGCTTCCTCTCTATATATACATGTCTAGTCATGGCTCAATGGTAGACCCCGTGGATTTCAGCACTAATGTCATGAGTTTGGGTACCGATGTGATGGGGTGAGTGCAAGGGTGTGTATTAAAAACAAATAGAAAAAAAAAAGAAAAAAGTTCCCGGTATGTTTTCATTTCAGGCCTAAGATTATATTTTTTTTCTAGCATGAGCCTAACAAACATGCATTTCTTACTTAGGTTCCTTAGCGAAGATTATATATCTGCAGACTCTGCTTATGTGGGACTTGCTTTGCCTGGAGATGTAGGATCATGGCAAAGAGAATGCAAGGTCTCTCTTGGCCATGGGGATTATTATTATTATTATTTTTCTCTTTCTTTCCGTTTACAAGTTCTTGTAAGTGATACGATCGATGAAGTATGGCATGCTGATGGGCATGGATTAGGGTACATGAACGTTAGTGTAATGAAATAAGAGCGTGTCTCAATAGCGGTTGAATATGATCGACCGCTGTGTAATCCAACAAGGCCATTCTCAATGTGGTAAAATATGGGCGCCGGAGGGCCTATTTCATTCTTGGGCCTGACCAACGGCTCAATCAAGATTGGCCCATTCACAGAACTGATGAGATGCATTAGGTATTGTGCTATTTCAGGATGTATCTTACACAGTGTTCTGTTTTCAGGGCTACCAGTTTTGGAGTAGAGCTAACTCAGATGGGTTTTTCTCCATCAACAACATCCGGACAGGAGACTATAATCTCTATGCATGGGTGCCCGGTTTTATAGGAGATTACAGAAATGATGAGACCATTACCATTACCGAAGGTTAGTGTCGATGCAGTTTTCTGGCAGACCCTCCGCGGTTGACCCTCTTGCACCTGCACATGTGTAAAAGAGAAACAAAGTAGACCCTGGCTAGTGCATGCGACTCTCCGATGCCTAAGTCAGGAACAAGACTTTTTTTGTAGGGTAGGATCTCCATAAAAGAGACACCAGTCAAATGTTATGGTTAGAATGTGCGTACATTTGGTGGTTGAGGATACCTTTATATATATAGGGAGGTTGAGGATACCTTTATATATATAGGGAAGAGAGTCCAATCATATGAGAACTCGTCCCGACATCTTGGAGATACATCTGAATCTGGTATCTTTATGAGATTACCGGATTCTGACGTTATCAGGATCTAATTTTATCTTCGAAAGATTTGGGGAGAAATCTTCGGGATTATAGGAGATTCCTTGAATCTGTATGTAGCTCGGATTTGGGCCGGCTCCCATAGGCGGGTGATGGCTCGAGAATGAGCGATTCCGATCTTCTCGACAGATAAACATTTATCATCTTTGACCAATAATTAGGTTAGAGGATCCGTGTTTACTTTTAACTGGGTGCTAATAGTCCTTGACCTTGTCATGGGACGTTGCTTGACCTGTAACCGACATTGTCCAATCTATGACCATCCAATGGACGAGCTATGACCGATATATCGTCGGACAGTGACTGATCTTGGGTAGATCTAAGATCGACCTATATCCGACTAATAGTTGAACTGTGGCCAATCTGCAATTGACCATTAGGTTGGAACACGATTTATCCGAATGAGCTCGTTATCGTGTTCTTTGAGTGTCCTTACAGTTGCCTCGATCTCCTTAAAAGTCGACCTGTTTTTGGACGTAGACACCTTACTAGGCTTGGGTTTCACCGGGCTCATGCTGGTTAAGTAGAGTTGGTCCATTCCATAATCCGACCTATGGTACTTATCAAAATTTCCCGCAACAGTTAGCATCCAATAGATTTATGGGCAGTAACTGTAGAATTTGGACAAGTGGGGTCCATGGTTCTTGGATCTAAACCATTGATATGCTGGGATCACTGTAGATTGAAGATCATCACCCTTTGATATTTGGCCTTTCTCTCTCTTGAGTTTGCACCACTGCTTATATCTATTTTTCTTCTGTGTTCTTAAGCCATAGCATAAGATGTTTCAGATGTTTGAATATTGGATATCCACCATCCCTTGTGAAGCCCATTATTTCAACAGTTTGGATCATCAGACCTAGGGCCCCACATGCACATAATCCTGCTCTTGATTGAGAGGCTGGATCCACCACAATTTTTTTGAGTTTGACCTTAACCTACAACACGATTCGTGGGCCCACAGTGATCTTTGCATAAATCTAATCTGTTCATCATGTGCGCCCTCTTATATTTTCCTTGGCTTCCAAAACTTGGCTGGGCCATAACATATAAAATCATGCCTAAAACCTCTAAAATGATGTGGTGTGGCCCACCTGAGTTTAGGAATAGATGGATTTAGGTGTTTTCCACTCATCCTGGTGGACCCCTCCACCTCCTACTTTTGGTTTTTGCTTCAGTTTATCTGTTTGTGTTTGATTTACGGAATGAATGGTGAAGATTTTCCGATGATCATAGGTCATATAAAGTTTCAAGGTCTTTGTGTTTGATACTTCTTATGTTTTTTTTTTTTTTTTTAATTGAACCCAGGATGTGATATTGACTTGGGTGATTTAGTATATGAACCACCAAGAGATGGTCCCACGTTGTGGGAGATCGGCGTCCCTGATCGTTCTGCAGCCGAGTTCTTCGTTCCCGATCCTAATCCTATGTATGTTAACAAACTCTACATTAATCATCCTGACAAGTAAGTTCTGATCCTTTCCCTCCACCATTTGATCCTCAAATCTTGGTTTTGATTTGTACATTACAAGATTGCAATTTGGAATAAAAACTCTACCTAGGCTGCGTTTGGCTGTTCAATCCAATTGAATTGTGATAGCTCCTTTCATGATAATGAGCCTCCAAATTTCAATTAGTACTGTTGTTTCAAGTCCTGACTTGAAATTCAAGGGACTGCAATCAGGGGTTAGTTGTCATTGTGAAATAAAGGAGGTGCAGACCCCACTTGGGTTATCTTCCCTGTAATGAATTGAATTGCAATTCAGTTCAATTGACCATCCAAACATGCCTAATTGTTGTTACTCATAGTATATTGGTTATTTTTAGTGCTTGCATTAGACCACTCCCAACTGTTTCATTGTTACGTCATTTCATTATAGTAGTAAAACCTTTGATTTCTCTTGGTAGGTTTAGGCAGTATGGTTTGTGGGAGAGGTATGCCGATCTATATCCCGACGAAGATCTTGTCTACACCGTCGGAGTTAGTGATTATCAAAAAGATTGGTTCTATGCACAGGTCACTAGGTGTGATTCCTCTAACCATCTTTCTGTTACAAAAATTCAAAGAACCCATTCGCAAATTGGAACTTTCTCAAAATATATATACTCCACAATTTCCCTTTCTATACACTGATTTCGCCCAATAACCAATCGTGGACCATTAGATTATCCTTTCGAGTGCATGTTCAGATAACAAACACTCATGTCTGCATATATGAACTTATTGCATTTGGTGATTTTGGTTCATGTGAATGTTGTTATATGACTTCTAATGATTTGAATGACGATTATCTGCTTACATTGCAGGAAGAAAGATAATAATTCCTACCAAGCAACCACATGGCAGATAAAATTCACACTCGACACTATTGTCCAAAGTGGGACCTATAAATTGCGATTGGCGATTGCATCCGCTACGGCCTCTGAATTGCAAGTATGTATATAACTATAAACTCGGTTGCGTTTGGATTCACAAGTGAATTGAATTGTAAACATTCAGTGTAATCATGTATTGAGGTGAGTTCAACACTGAGGTCTTGGTATCAATTCCTTAGTGGGGGTGGCTAACAGTGTGTGAACTGACAGTGGGGTGTACTAACAAGCTAGCAAAAAAAAGAAGAAGAAAGTATTGAGGTGAGTAGCCTCAAATTAGACTAGTAATTGCGATTAAAATTGATAGTGCACCCAAATGCACTCTTAAATAATTCCTCGTGCTGATTATAGACAGTTGTTTAGGATTATCCTTATCATCCTATATGATTATAGATAATCTCTCGCACTGATTTTAGTGAGGAGAAGCAAATCAACACTGTCGAATCTATTGTCCTTTGTATCATACTAATTTGATTTATGTTTTTGGCATAGGTTCGATTCAATGACCCAAATGCCAATCCACCTCACTTTACAACTGGGCTAATCGGCAAGGACAACTCTATCGCCAGACATGGGATTCATGGGCTCTACTGGCTGTTCAACGTCGACGCATCGTGCGCAATGCTTGTGGAAGGAGACAATACGATCTTTCTCACTCAGGCGAGAAGCGTGAGCCCCTTCCAAGGGATCATGTACGATTACATCCGATTAGAAGGGCCCTCTGATCTCGATTCGAATAAGAAAAAATCATCTTGCATTTTGTGCTAAGTATATAATATCAATACACTAACAGGCATTTTAGTACTATCAAGGGACATGATCATAGTTAAATATAGTGCTTGATTCAGGGTCCTATAATTTTCACCCATCACCAGATGGCCGGTGGGGCCCACCCATGGATCTTCTATACAATAAGCAAAATTCCTGAGCTGATATGGTAGTTGGATCAGAGTCGTTAGTTTCATATAAGCTGATAATGTCATAAGTACGGCACAAAGATGGTGATGGTTAATATAAGTTGTACGAGTGCTCAAATTATGCTAGTTGGATTGCGAAGTTACGGTCCGGTCTGATTAGGGCACTACTACCACCGTGCAATGTTGGCGTGAGATCTGACCTTTGCTACACACTTACGTGGAACGTTTAATCACATCTTTTATTTTCGTTTTCCATTTGAAGAGCATGGATCATACAAGTAGTCTTATCCAACCAAATGGGTTATCTAGTCATGTATTTGTTACCCATCTATATGCATAGAGCTGGGCATCCAGTGGAGTTGGACAGAGTTAGGGGTGACCCGGCTTGATCTGGTTTTGAAATAGGCCTGACCTGAACTCGACCCGACTCGGTACTGAGTTCAGCATGCCTGACCCAATCCGGGTCTAGGCTGGAGTAATCTGAATTGAGTCTGACCCAGTCACAAGCACCGAGTCAGGTCAAGCTGGCATCGAATCAGGGCAGGTGCAGCGGGTATCCACGGGCTAAAATCACAACTCAAAACCTAAATTCACTTGCTAGAATTGCTGCCTCTCCATCAGCTACACAACGTCTCAAATCTGATGAGGTTATACACACACACACACACACACACACACACACACACACACACACACGAGTGTTCATTACCCCAAGTATAGGGTTGTGATGTAGTAATAATCTTGGTAAGACCGAGGTCGAATCCACAGGGACTGAACCTTGTATGTAATCTGAAAGTAACTTGAACTAGAACTAGGTGAAGATGTAATTTAAATCAGGAAAATTTAAGAGAGTAATGGTGAACTACTTTATCTAAAACTTGTAAAATTCAAAGGTGAGAAAGTAGAGTGTCAAGGATCCACTTGTAGAGATCAGAGAGATCTATGCTTGATTCATAAACACAACTGGAATTAGAGTCCTATCTTCATCCAGATAGAAGATAATACGTTAAAAACAACTATGAAATTCCTTTAATCTAGTTATCAATGGATAAGAGGTATGAGAATTAGAATTTATTTCATCACAAAACCATGCCCATGAGACAAAACAAACAACAAAATTTAACCAATCCACATCTAATTTAGGAAAGTTATGAACGTTAGGAAGGATTCCATCATCCAACCATGTTTAGGGGACGATGGTGAACAACAGGGCTTCCTAACTTCATAATCATAATAATGAAAAGGACATGCTCGAAGCTATCACAGATCTATTGTAATTTAAGTCACAACAAACCATTAAAAACTAAAAGCATTCCTTATAATTAAATTAGAATCAAAATCAGTTCATTTCAAATATGAATCAAAAGGCATAAACAAAAAGTCTCTCATCACATTATAAGCTTCAACACTTAGCCCTAGCTAAGAGGTTTAGCCTGTTATAGACTTGGTAAAAGCTCTTAAAAACATTAAGGAGAGAAGAAAAAAAAATAACTAGGAAAAGGATAGAAGAACTCCAGCTGTCTCCACGTATCTCTCTCTCTCTCTCTCTCTCTCTCTCTCTAGCCTTTGCTTCTCCACCATGCCTTTATGGCTGCCCTCTTAGATCCACACGTCCTTAGATGGCCTTCCCACGTCCTTCTCTCTCTTTTATAGGCCCCAGGGGCTGTTTAGAGGGCTGAAAGTCGGTGGAGAAGGTCGGCTAGTTTTTTTACCCTATTACGTGTGTAATAGCAGTGAAAATGCAACTCACTTGCATTTTTAGATCATCGAACCGACTATAAACGGTGGCCCACAACACCCCGCAATGTCTGAAAAAATCGGGCGTGCGTTTCTTGCGAAAATTCCTGCGTTGTGATGCTCGGTGGGCTCCACGGTGATGTTTTCGGTGAAATTCATCCCGTTCATTGGATTTCTGAAGAAATTTCAATCGAAAACGAGTAGTTTTGGTCGAGTTTTGGTGTGGTCTACTATCAAATCAACTCGCCGTTCATTCTATGTTTTCTGTCGATCCACTTGTGTACGTGTGCATGGGGTCAAAAGCTCAACATGGCTGGGGTTGTGGCCACCCCCTGGAGCAAATGGACGGTTCCGATCTAACGTATGAGCCCTGATGGTGGCCCACAACACTCATTCGACCATACGCAGTGCGTCCACCGATTGTTTTGCAAAAGAAGTCAACACTCATCCTGCCGGATGCAGTGTGTCCGTTGGATTGTTTTACGAAAGAAGTCGGATCAGCCCGGCGTTGACCGGGCTGACCGTCCGGTGCACGGCGGGAGTGCACTGCAATGTGCACTTGCACGATCCCAAATGGGTTCCGCTACGATGTATATGAGAACTCTGCTCCATTCATTCATTTATCCATCTCATTTGAGGGGTTGAGAAAAAAAATTGAAGCATATCCAGATATCAGGTGGGCCCCAGATCGATGGTTTATGGGCTGATCTGTCCATTGGGCCACTTCAACAAGGATCTAATGGCTGAAATTTGACTTGTACGGTTAATTTATGGTCCTCAGGCCAGATATAAAGTTTTGAGCCAAACAGATGGTGGTAACCTTGTGATCTTGCATTCTGGAATACTTTCAGGCCCGTTTAAACCCAATCACTTGATTTTCTTGGATCTTTGGCGTGTAAATTCTTCGATCTTGGTCCCCTGGGGCCCATCCCTTTCCTTGGTGATTTTAGAGCGTTAAATTCATGATTTTAATTCCTTTTCAGTCCAAGCTCTTTAAATTCACCTTGCAACAAAAACACTATTAAAATAGGACGTTAAGCATTATCTGTTAAAGGTTTGTTTGGATAGATGTTGAATAAGTCTTGGTTGTCCTATTCTATAGGAAGTCTGTTGAAATGGGTTAGTGTATGTCATTTCTTTAGGAGTACTCCAATCGTGGAACTAGTTGGTTCCTATTTTCTCTAGTTAGTTAATTTATGATTTTCTATTTAAGATGTAATAAGATCTTTAAATTAATGTATTGAATTCCTCCTTCAAAATATTCATTGTGCATTTGTCTTTTTCAACTTTCTACATCTGGTATCAGAGCTTAGTTCAAGAAAAAAGAAGCAGCAGTCTTCTTACTTGCAGCAGCAAAATCAATGGCGTCTGACAAGGTGGTCGATAGTTATATCTAACCAGCCATACCTCGCTTCGATGGTCACTACAATCATTGGAGCATGTTAATGGAGAATTTCCTGAGATCCAAGGAGTACTAGCATCTCATTGAAATTGGAATCTTGGAACTAGCAACTGAGGCAGTAGCAAGAGCATTGACAGATGCTCAAAAGAAAGCATTGGAAGAGCAAAGATTGAAGGACTTGAAAGTAAACAATTATCTTTTCCAAGCAATTGATCGTTCAATCTTGGAAACGATTCTCTCTAAAGATACTTCTAAACAGATTTGGGATTCTCTAAAAAAGAAGTATCAAGGCACGACGAAGGTGAAACGTGCACAACTCCAAGCACTTCGCACAGAATTCGAGACTCTTTGTATGAAACAAGGAGAATGTGTTTCCGATTATATCTCAAAAACCATGGCGATCGCAAACAAGATGCGCATCCATGGCGACAAGATGGAAGACATCACCATAATCAAAAAAATTCTGCGCTCGATGATCTCGAAGTTTGACTATGTCGTTTGTTCGATTGAAGAATCAAATGACATTGATGGACTCTCCAATGATGAGCTGCAAAGTTCTTTGCTAGTCCATGAGCTAAAGGTGAATCGGTGTAGCATCATCGCCACCGAAGAGCAAGCATTGAAAGCTTCAACCTTTACTGAATCCTCAAGTTCAAGAGGTAGAGGCTGAGGAAGAGGACGAGGAGGTTGAGGAAATAGAGATGGAAGTAGGCAGCAGCCTAACGATCATCACACCTCGAATTCTCAAAGTAGAGGCAGCTATCGTGATAAAAAAATATGACAAGTCCAATATTGAATGCTTTAGGTGTCATAATTTTGGTCATTACAGTTCCGAATGTTACACCAAATTGCTGAAAAACAAAGAAAAGGAAGAAAGGTCTAATTTTGCTGAGAACAAAGAAGAAGAAACACTCTTGATGGCATCCCATGTCAAGGAAGAACCAGAACCAAACATATGGTATTTGGATACAGGTTGCAGCAATCATATGTGTGGTAGTAAGTCATTCTTTTCCCATTTAAATGAAGAATTTCGTACTACTGTTAGTTTTGGTGATCATTCTACAGTTAATGTTATGGGTAAGGGTGATGTTCGAATCAAGACTAAAGAAGATAATACTGAGACTATCTCAAATGTCTTTTATATTCCTGACTTGAAAAGCAATTTGTTGAGTGTGGGACAATTGCAAGATAAGGGATATGTAGTTACAATAAAAGAAGGTGCTTGTGAAATCCATGATCCAAAAAGGGGTCTAATTGTTCATGTTAAGATGGCACCAAACAGGTTGTTTCCGCTAAGACTCACGAGCATCCAGACTTGCCTTATCGCCAAAATGAATGATCCAACATGGCTTTGGCATTTTCGCTATAGCCATTTGAATTTTAATCGATTGAAGATGCTTTCTTAGAAGAACATGGTGATCGGCCTTCCTCAGATCATTCCTCCCTCCAAAGTATGTGAAGAGTGTGTTGTTGGCAAACAACATCGTACGTCATTCCCAAAAGGAAAAGCATGGAGAGCACAGAGACCATTGGAGTTGATCCATTCTGATATATGTGGTCCCATTAATCCAGTATCCAATGGCAAAAAGAAATATTTTATTTCATTTATTGATGATTTTTATTAGAAAACGTGGGTCTATTTTTTGCAGGAGAAATCTGAAGCTTTCGAAGCATTTAAAAGTTTCAAAGCTCATTTGGAAAACGAAGTTGGGAGAGCTATTAAAACTCTTCGTACTGATCGCGGTGGAGAATACATGTCACAAGAATTTGTAAATTTTTGTGAACGCATGGTATTCGAAGGCAATTGACGACAGCTTATACACCGTAGCAAAATGATGTATCGGAGAGGACGAACTGAACTATCCTAAACATGTTGCGAAGCATGTTGGCAAACGAGAGAATTCCAAAAAGTATTTGGCCAGAAGCAGTGAATTGGAGCATCCATATTCTGAATCGGAGTCCCACATTAGCCATTCAAAACATGATACCGGAGGAAGCTTGGAGTGAACGGAAGCCAACCGTTGATCATTTTAGAATCTTTGGGTGCATTGCATATGCACACATTCTAGATGAGAAAATAAAGAAGCTCGATGACAAAGGCGATAAATGCGTCTTTCTTGGGGTCAGCGGCCAATCGAAAGCTTACAAGTTGTTCAACCCTATCACAAAGAAGATAGTCACCAGCCGAGATGTTGTTTTTAATGAGGAGAACACGTGGAATTGGACTGAAAAAGGCATAGGACAGCAACAAATACCTATGAGCTTTGACGAAGAAGTGGCAGAAAAAGCAATTGATGAGCAGCAAGCGCAACCAACAGATTCGCCAGGTCCAAGAACAAGAAAGAGACCAGCCTGGATGAACGATTATGTAAGTGGTGATGAACTTTCTTATGATGATCCACTTATACACTTTGCTTTATTTGCAGACAGTACTCCTCTAACATTCCAAGAAGCAACCAAAGAAACAAAGTAGCAAAAAGCTATGGAAGAGGAGATCACATCCATTGAAAAGAACAATACCTGGGAGCTGACAAATCTTCCCAAAGGGTAAAAATCCATTGGTGTCAAATGGGTTTATAAAACAAAGCTAAAGAAAGATGGTGACATTGACAAGTATAAAGCCCGACTCGTTGCAAAGGGGTACAATCAAGAATTTGGTGTTGATTACAAAGAGGTGTTCGCTCTGGTTGTGAGGTTAGATACTATTTGATTAGTGTTATCCGTTGCTGCTTAGAAATCCTGGCCTATTTATCAATTGGATGTGAAGTCAGCATTTTTGCATGGCGAATTAGAATAAGAGGTGTACGTTGATCAACCTCCTGGATATGTGAAACAAGGTCATGAGAATCAGGTATACAGGCTAAAGAAAGCTCTATACGGACTGAAACAAGCACCGAGAGCTTGGTACAGTCCTATAGATGCTTACTTTGCCGAAGAAGGTTTTCTTAAATGTCCTTATGAGCACACACTCTATACTAAACTTGGAGATGAAGGTGAGATACTTGTTGTGTGCTTATATGTTGATGACCTTATCTATAACAGTAATGATAGAGCCCTGTTTGATGATTTTAAGCATTCAATGATGAATGAATTCAACGTGATAGATTTGGGGTTGATGCACTACTTCCTTGGTATGGAAGTAGTGCAATCATCTGCTGATGTCTTTATTTCACAACAAAAATATGTTCTGGAGATCTTGGACAGGTTCAAAATGAAGAATTGCAATTCAGTTTCCACCCCAGCTGAACATGGTTTGAAGCTCACAAAGAATGCATTAGGGAAGAAGGTGGATGCTACTCTTTATAAGTAAATTGTTGGGAGTCTTATGTATTTGACTTCAACAAGGCCATATATCATGCATGCTGTCAGTTTTATCAGTCGATACATGGAGAACCCAACTAAAGTTCATCTCTTAGCTGCAAAGAGAAATTTTCGCTACTTGAAAGGTACTGCAGAGTTTGGAATTTTATATAAAAATTTTGGAAAGTCAAGCTTAATCGGGTTTTTAGATAGTGATTATGCTGGAGATCTTGATGATAGAAAGAGTACATCCGGATTGGTGTTCATGATGAGTTCTGAAGCTATCTCATGGTCATCTAAGAAGTAACAAATAGTGACTTTGTCGACTACTGAAGCTGAGTTTGTTGCTGCAGCATTAAGCTCCTGTCAAGCTATTTGGTTACGACGATTACTTACCATTCTACACAGTCAGCAGCAAGGTCCCACTTTAATATATTGTGATAATGTTTCTGCCATAAAGCTTTCCGAAAAGAAGGAAGCCTACTGTGTTGTTAAAGCTTCGAGATAATGACTAAGCCCCTCAAGCCTACTGTGTTTTTAAAGCTTTGAGATATGTTTGGTCTCTGTTCAAAGAAGGAAGCAGTTTGTGATAGTGTTAATGAAGAAGAAATGAGTTGCTGAAGTTGTTTTAAATTAATGTCTTTAGGACATTCAGTTTAAGGGAGGATGTTAAATGTTTGTTTGGATAGATGTTGAATAAGTCTTGGTTGTCCTATTCTATAGAAAGTCTGTTGAAATGGGTTAGTGTATCCCATTTCTTTAGGAGTACTCCAATCGTGGAACTAGTTGGTTCCTATTTTCTCTGGTTAGTTTATTTATGATTTTCTATTTAAGATGTAATCAGATCTTTAAATTAATGTACTGAATTCCTCCTTCAAAATATTCGTTGTGCATTTGTCTTTTTTAACTTTCTACATGTATGTAAAATCAGGTAATAATTGGGGTCTAAAATGCAATATTTGACTCTCAACAACGAGTCAAGTTTCTAATCAAGTCGAGTCAGTACCTTGTTGAATTTCAAGTCGAGTCGAGTTACTGAGTGACTTGAACTCGACTCGGTTTAAATTTGGATCGGATGAAGTCAACCCGATTTGGATTGACTCACCCACTCGGTTTGGATTGACTCACCCACTTGGTTTGAATCAGGTCAGATTTGAATGAGTCTAACAAGTCGAGTTTGCCTAGTGAAGTTGTACTGTGCCCAGCGCTAGATATGTAATTAATATACATGTAGAAATTTCTTAATGGTACGTTTTAGAGAAATCTCTTGAGGAGTCCAGAGAAGTTTCATATATTCAGAGTAGTTATCCTTGAGGAAGACAGTAATCAACCTTATCAAATCCTTTGCTGCGTCATCCTGGCTGGACTGGGCCTAGGATCACCCTGTGAGGAAAAGATTTAAATTATCAAAGGTCAGAAATAGTCTAATCTTAGATCATGGAAACATTACCCGAATTCAGTAAGTGTATTTAAATGACACGTGCATTGAATGGGAATCACTAAACCATCTCACTTATTACGTGTAATGGTGGCCCACTCAATGATCAGATGTCCATTCATTGGCAATATTGTTATGTGTAACTTATAAAAGTGTCCCAATTAATATTTGGACAAGATCAGGCCGTTCATCATTAGCATGTGCCTAGCCAGTTTGCATAGTGGGCTTAGATCGCAAGCTTGGCACATACATTACAGAGTTGAGATGCGGGTTCGTTGTCGCCCCCAAGCAAAAGGCATTAACCAGTTTTTTAGACATGACAAGTGAAAGCAATGGTTCCGGACTATCCTAAATATCTAAAAAACAAGAAATTGAAATTGATATTATTGATAAAATTCTATTTAAAAAGTTGTTTTTTATAACTAAATTTATAATAATAATTATTTTTTTTTCAAATTAATAAGCTCTTTTAAATGATAAATTTATTAAAAATAATAAAAAATCTAAAATGATTTGAATAAGAATTTTAAACTATTTCAAGACTCTTCTGATGTAAAGTGGGTCACGAACAGTTTCATGGCCAAGATGGATCAGAAAAGGCCCAGTTGATGATAGAAGTGATCAAGACCGTCAGACCTTAAATTGGGCATATCTCGCAATCCAGAATGAATTATCGGACATAAAATATATGATTTTGGGGTAAGATGAGCTACTTTAGCCACCCAACCTTGCTACGCCGGGTTACGCAAGCCAAATTTGTAAAATACCATCAGATCGTGAAAATTGCTTAGAATAGTTAGGAGAACAGCTTAGTGAAGCCAAATAGGACACTATTTTTGCCGAAAACCTTACGCACTAGTGGAAATCACGACCGTCATCTATAAATAGTAAGTAAATCACGACCATCTATAAATAATAAGTTTACTATTTATAGTAAGTTGCGAATTTTAGAAGTTTTAGTTATAGTTTGTAATGCAAGGGCATTTTCACACCAGGCTCGAGGCTCACTCGGGGTGGGCGGGGCTTATGGGGGAGGTCTTATGTGCGAGACTCCTCACTAGGGGTGATTAATACACATTTCATACTTGGCTCAAGTGGGGTAGCCTGTGGGATGCGAGGACATACTCGGGGTGGGCAGCCCGTGTGAGGTGGTACCCATGTGATTTGGGGCCCACAAGGGGGGTTTAGTCAAGGTTCTAACCCATGAGATGTGGAGCCTAGGTTATGAGATAAATGGATTAATTCGTCATGATCTAGCAGTTCGAGCTTTTAGAGCAAGTGGTTAATTGTCCTACATCAAATATTAATGCAAGAGCATTTCACATCGGGCTCAAGTGGGATAGCCCATGGTATGCATGGATACCCTCGGGGTGGGTGACCTATGTAATTTGGAGCCTACGGGGGGGGTCTCATGTTTGAGACTCCTCACTGGGGGTGATTAATGCAGGGGTATTTCACACTGGGCTCGAGTGGGGTAGCCCGTAGAATGCGGGGACACACTCAGGGTGGACAGCCCATGTGATTTGGAGCCCACAAGCTCATGAGGGGGGTTCGGCCGATGTCTTAACCCATGAGATGTGGGGCCTAGGTTATGAGATAAAGGGATTAATTCGTCATACTCTAACAGCTCGAGCTTTTAAAACAAGTGGTTAATTGTCCTGCATCAAATTGGTATTAGAGCGGGATGTCGTCGATGAATTTCTGACGATAGAATGTATGCGTCGAAAGAATAACTGATTGCAAAGTTATAAATGTAGAAAGCTATAATGCATGTCGACTTTCTTTTCCATATGGCTCCTACAGCTTCTTGATTTTGGCCACCCATGTAATTTCAGTCGACTTCTCTTGTATAAACAAATGAGGTCCATCCACCGGCAGGGTCCACTGGATGTAAGGATTGGATGCATATCTCTTCCTGTCACATGTGTTGGAAATTATATCGATCAATATAATTTCTGTATAATGTGGAAACCAAAAAATAAAAAATTAGCTTTATATCTGAACATGCTAAAGCACGTCTGAAATGCTGTCTTTAAAGCGTTATTTGCCCCTACTCAAGTGAATTGAGTATGCTGATACGTTACAGGCAAACCGCTTTTAGGATACGACTAACCTGGTGTAGGTCTGCGTTCAGCAAACACGAAAACCCACCAAATGGAACTTTGTTACACAATCTGGCAGAAATACAAAAGAAAAATCCCAGAAGAAAAGAGAGAAGAAGAATATTTAAATTAGACCACTACACTGGTCAGTTCTTTAGCCACTGGTTCAGTTGAACCATTGTAGACCACACCGTTAGTCTGTTCTTCAAGCAAAGGTTCAATCCTTACTGTCTTGCTAGAATAACTAGAGTATAGGAGAGGAGTAGTGGGTTGTGATGGTTTGGAAACCCATCCAGACCCTCCTTTTATAGGCTATGGTGGCTGGGGGTTATGGTCTAGGGAATTAAATCTCATGACGGTTTTCTAGTTGTTGGAGAAAACTAGCTGTTTTATGGCCATTTTCTGACTGTTGTGCATAGACCATTAAGCTACTACATGCTAACTGTTGTGAAACAGCAGCTAGCCGTTTTCTAGCTGTTGGGCTAGCCATGCAGCAGTTTCTGCTGGACCCTGCACTAATAGCACAACTATTACAGATCTACTGCAACAGCTCTTTTTTCAGCTCTATATATACTGGAGGACTCTCATTCAGTCCTCTAGTCTCCCCTTTATCCAGCCATCCGCCTTAGCCACTTAGTTGCACCGCGAATCGCACCTCTCGCTCCGATTCGCTCAAGGTTGCGAAGGAGCGACCCTCTGCGACATGATGTGTATGTGCAAAGTGCAAAGTACGTCATTAGCGCCTCTACAGCCACACTACCTCACATGCCCACGCTCTCGCACCGAGCCCATGCCCGTGCCCAAGACCGAGACCGAGACCTAGCCCGTGTCCGTGCCCAAGCCTGAGCGTGAGGTAGGCAAATATTATAATACTCCAATGTTTTCATTTAAACCACAAAATCTTCTCTTCCCTTTCCCATGTGGGACTATTCTTAAAAACCCCCAAAAAAAGTTTTTATAAAATTTTAATATATTCTATTTTATTTTAAAATATATTTTATAAAATCAATATTTTGTAACAATCCCCCACTTGATTTTTTAAAAATATATTTTCTTAGTTTAAACATTTTTGCCAGAATAATCAGCTTATATGCATAAAAAAGATATCTTTCGATTCTAATCTTTCCTTAGTGTAAGTATCTCAAAACTCTGTCGAAATCATTGGTAGCCGTAGCGTTGAACCAGTTATTTCTAGATAACAGAGTCGGAGAAACCACACACATATTCGTTATGTGTTTGTTAGAGTTCCCACAATCTTGCTCAACACAATTAATGATCATGTGCTTATCCTAATTCGTGAATGATCCCGAGAGAAAACTTCCAACTTTCATGAGACGGCACCATCTCTATGTTCATATAAGCGAAATCCTTCCAGTGTCTCCGTTAATATAAGATACTTGTCTTATAGACTGGATTTCATTAAGAGTTTTAAGATTTAACTCTCTTTCGTAACGCTCAACACTTATCTATTATGGATGAGGTTTTATAATTTAGTGCTGAAAACTTTCCACATATCAGTGACTTATTCTTACCTATTGAACCCAAAATTAGAGATTTTCTGACTTTAGGTTAAGTTACCATCACTGGTAGAACTTTGGTTGAAGAGTTTCAACCTCATCTCTCTAGATGTAGCCTTTACTACCTCTTTCCGTAGAGGTTTAATACTGAAAGGATCTACCAAGTTATTGCTTGATTTCACATAAGAAATAGCACTGATTCCATCTCGAATCAATTGTCTGACATAATCGTGTCGAGGACGATATGTCTAGACTTACCATTATATGTGTCGCTATAGGCTGTAGCTAATGTGGCTTCATTATCACAATGTAGTGACACAACCGATATAGGCTTTTCACAGAAAGAAATTTCTAATAGAAGATCCCTTAGCCACTCAGCCTCTTTGTCTGTTACAGCCAGGGCTATAAATTCAGACTCTATAGTCGAGTACGTTATGCAAGTCTGTTTCTTGGATCCCCAAGATACAACTGCACCTCCTAGGATGAATACCCACCCTGTAGTAGACTTGTTGTCCCCTGCACTCGATATCTAGCTCACATCGGTATATCCTTCCAATACGGTAAAAAACTTTGAATAAAATAGTCTTAAGTCTTTGGTTGCTTTTAAGTAACCAAAGACTCTACTGATTGCATTCTAGTGTTCAGTACTAGAGTTACTAGTAAACCTTCTAAGTTTACTCACAACATATGCGATATCAGATCTAGTGCGTTGCATAACATACATACAACTCCCTATAGCACTCGCTTATTCTAATTGTGCAACTATTCTTTCGGTATTTTCTTTTAGCTTAATACTTGGATCAAATGGGGTCTTTGCTTCTTTTATATTTAAATGGTTAAACTTGTGTAGTATCTTCTCAATATAATGAGATTGACACAAAGCATAACCCCCACAATGTTTTTTAACTTTGATACCTAGGATGATATCAACTTGTCCAAGATCCTTCATTTTAAATACGGAAGATAAAAACCCTTTTGTTTCAGTCACACTTTCCATTTTATTACTTATTATTAATATGTCATCAACATACAAACAAATAATAATGATATAATTATCATCTACTTTAGAATATATGCATTTGTCAGCTACGATATGCATGAAACCATGAGATAGTATTTTGGAATCAAACTTCTCATATCATTGTTTTGGTGCTTGTTTTAAATCATACAAAGATTTCACTAATTTACATACTTTATTTTCATTTCCTAGTAGAACGAAACCTTCAGGTTGTTCCATGTATACCTCCTCATTGAGGTCATCATTCAAGAATGCGGTCTTTACATCCATTTGGTGGATGTAAAGATGATGTATGGAAGCTAGTACAAATAATATCCTAATGGATGTTATCTCACCTACAGGTGAGTACATGTCAAAGTAATCTATCCCTTCTTTTTGTTTAAAACCCTTAGCTACTAATCGAGCTTTAAAGCTTTGGATAGTCCTATTAGTGTGATATTTCTTCCTAAATACCCACTTGCAACCTATGGGTCTAGAACCTGGAGGTGAGTTAACTAGTTCTCATGTTTGATTTGACATTATGAATTCCATTCCATCATTTATAGCTTCTTTCTAGAAAGCCGAGTCTCTAGAGGATACATCCTCTTTATATGTTTTAGGATCATCTTCTATAGTCATCACTATAGGTATTTTTCTTATAACATTTTCTCTATCTCCTTCTACAATATAGAAAATGATGCGTTGTGAGTCTATGTAGTCATCTCGTAGACTCTTCTCTATTCTTGTCCTTTGACTCCTACAAGGTTTAACAGGAGCTTCGACTATCTATGGAGCTGTGCTATCCGGTTCTCTATTATGAGTTTAGATTTCATTATCCTTTGACTCCAAGGATACTGAGTTCTCAAAGAACTCAACGTCTATTGATTCTATTATTGTATTAGACTCTATGTCTAGAAGTCTATAAACTTTACTATTTTGTGCATACCCTACGAAGGCGTACTTAATAGCTCTCGGTCCTAACTTAATTCTTTTTGAATCAAGAGTTCTGCAATATGCAAGACACCCCCACACTTTTAGATATCCTGAGTTAGGTTTTCTACCTCTCCATGTTTCATATGGAGATATTTTATATTTTTTAGATGGAATTCTATTTAGTATATGGCACGCTGCAAGTAGTGTCTCACCTCATAGACTTAGTGACAACTTTACTCTTATCAGCATTGAGTTGACTATTTCTACTAATGTTTTATTCTTTCTTTTAGCTATTCCGTTTTGTTGAGGTGTGTATGGTGCTGTACATTGATGTATCAGTCCATATTTTTCACAGAAGTTATCGAATTCATTGGAGAAGTATTCTCCTCCTCTATCGCTACGGAGAATTTTTATCTTCTTATTTAGTTGATTCTCTACTTCTATTTTATATATTTTAAACATGTTCAATGCTTCATCTTTGCTCTTTAATAGATAAACATACACATATCTAGAGCAATCATCTATAAAGGTTATGAAGTACCGTTTACCTCCACGAGTAAGGTTGTGTTTGTTAACGCTGAATTTTTGTACTTAAAACGGAATGGAGAAAATTTTCCATGTTTAGTGGTGTTTGTTAATGCGTTATTAACGCGAAAGACGGAAAGCGCTAAGTGGTTTTTCACTGAATTCTTTCAGTGATAGGAGTTTGGCTTAATGGTAAACGCGGAATGCGCTCCATGATTTTTTATTAAACGAAAATTTTTTGCTTGCAAAAATATTCCTTTTTAAGTTACTACGGAAATTTTTTTCTTTTAAATTGTTTGCGCAGTACAAAATCAACCTTTAACCTGTGAAACTTCTTTATGCCCTACCATGATTTACGCGTTTGATCCACACCGTCCATCAACTTTTTCAGATAATTTAAGGTATGATCCAATAAAAGAAGCAGGTCCAATGATTAATTGGACCATAAGGTGGGGATTGAACGTCCACTGTTAAAAACTTCTTGAGAGCTGGAGAAGTTTCAGATCAAGTTGAAATTTGTGTTTTCACTTCATCCATATATACATGACCTAATGAATAGGTTAGATGGTAAAAAAACATCACAGTCGCCCTTACAAAGGTTTCAACAATGGATGTATACATGAATTTTTTAATGGTGAAAATCATTATCCCGCTGCTATTTTTAGTGTGGTCCACTTGAGCATTAGATCTGCATCATTTTTGTGTTCATGCCTTAAAATAATCTGAGAAAATGGATTGATGGTTTGGATGTACAGATACATCACAGTGGGCCCGCCCACAGAACTGCTTGTTCGGAGCTAGGGACGGGCGGTGGCAGTACGCAATCCGCTTCCTGGACAGAAGACGGGAATGGATTGGCTACTCCCACTGCAACCTGCCAATGACTGCTGGTTGGTGCTCTGTGGGCCCCACCATGATGTATGTGTTTCATCCATGCCGTCCATCTATTTTTATATATCATGTTATGGTATGAAAGAAAAAATGAACTATATATCAATCTCAGGTGGACCACATTACAAGAAACAGTGTTGAATGAACATTGACCATTAAAAACGTTTTAGGGGCCATAAAAGTTTTGGATAAGATTGATATTTATTGTTTCCCTTCATCTGGGTCTTTATGAACTAATCAACAGATTGGATGTCAAATAAACAGTACAGCGGGCCTTAAAAGGATTTTAATGGTGGATATCCATTCATTTTTTTTCCTGTGGTGTAGCCTACCTAAGATTTATATCCCAATCATTTTTTGTAACAAGCTCTAAAATTATCTATAAAAATGGATGAGCGGAATGGATGAAACACGTATATCATAGTGGGGCCCACGGAGCACCAACCACCAGCTGGCTGGTGTCAGGTGGAGTAGCCAATCCGTCTCTGAGTCAGGGATGGGATTGGAAGTGGATTGGCTATTGTATTGACATCAGCAAGTTATGTGGGACGCATCATGATGTATTTGTTATATCGAAACCGTCCATTCATCTTGTGAGCTTGTCATAAGACTTGAGCCAAAAAATAAAATAGATCTAAAGATAAATTGGACCACACTGTAAAAAGCAGTAGGGGATTAAACGTCTACCGTTGAAACCCTTTTGGGGTCACAAAAGTTTCGGATCAATATGAAATTTGTTTTTCCTCTTTATTCAGATATTTTTGACCTTATGAATAGATTAGGTGCAAAATAAACGTTACAGTGGGCCTACAAATTTTTTAACGGTGAAAATCATTATCCCGCTGCGATTTTTGGTGTGGTCCATTTGAGTTTTGGATATGATTCATTTTTTTGGAAAATGCTCTAAAATAATCTCGAAAAATTTATGAACGGTGTAGATATTATAAATACATTATTGTGGGGCCCATGTAACTTTGATCTCCTTTGATTCCTACGACTAGGACCTCAAGGAGCGTCTTGCGCACCACACGTATCTACACCAGCGATATAGCCGGTGTGTAATACGGAAACGGATGCCCCAGCCTGGTGGGTGATGGTCAGTGCTACGAGGCCCCATGATGGATGTAATTCATCCATTTTTACATATCATTTTTTTTTCTTTATTCCAAAAATAAGATGGGTATAAATCTCAGGTGGACCCCACCACAAAAAAACAATAGTGATTGGATATCAACCATTAAAATCCTCCTAGGGCCCACTGTACTGTTTATTTGACATCTAATATGTAGATTAGGTCATACATGCCCAGATTAAGTGAAAAAACAAAAATCAGATTAATTCAAAACTTTTATGGCCCCCAAAAAGTTTTCAATAGACAAAGCTCATTCAACATTGTTTCTTGCATGTATCCCGACAAATAAACAAATACCTTTTAGAGGAAGAAGAAGGGGTGAATGTGCTCAGAATATTATGACCATATGTGACTTTAATATGATTTTTACATATATCATAACTGGATGGGAAGGGGTGGCATATAATTCAAGGGTCCTTATGGATGCTGAGCTTGATCCAATAAAGAAATTTCTGTTGCCTCTTCCTAATAATATATATATATATATATATATTTCATATAGCTTGGTAAAATTATAACTTGAAATTTTATTAAAATGTCATTTGTTTTTATGTAGATAAATATTATCTGGTTAATGCTGCTTACACTCACAGAAGAGGATTTATAGCACCACACCGTAGTTTATTTAAATTAAATAGAATAATTTTATTTTCATTAAATAAAAAATAATTTCTTTATAATGTAAAATATTTCTAAACAGAAAATAGGGGCAAACGTGTCAAATTAACATATTTCAGACATTTCAGATATTTGTTAACAAAAAAATTGTTTCAAATTCAGTACTTAATTTTTAGACTTCAGCCATAATTACCAAACAAGTTTTTTGACTTCAGCTTTCAAATTTTAGATTCAGCTTTAGATTTCAGATTCAGGCTTTAGACTTCAGATTTAACAAACGGGGCCTAAGAATGTCGTTTAACTCACAGATATCACTGTGTACAAGATTCAATACTTGAGAAGATCTTTCAACACTTGGAAAAGGTTTCTTCATCATTTTGGATCATATGCACACTTCACATTTATCGGTTTCATTATCTGTGTATGAGTTAAACCATTCTTAGCCATGAGCTTTAAGGTACTATACCCTATATGGGCTAGTCTATCATGCCACAGTCCAATGAATTCAACCATATACGCAGAAGTGCTACTTTTATTTAGAGAAAACTTGACAATCCCACTACAAGCATATCTCTTTTCGACAAAATTTTCATTCTTTGACAAAATCAGTTTACCCGACTCGTACACCACCCTTATACCTGGTTTTCCTAGAAGATCTCTATAAACTAAGTTTCACCTCATTTCTGGGATGTGTAGTACATTAGTCAAAATTACTTTCTTCCCAGAGGTGAATGTTAGTTCGACAGTTCCTTTGCCGACGACCTTCAATTAGACTTCATTATCCATTTGAACTTCTTGACCATCGGTCAATTCCTCATAGGTTTTGAAGGCTGATTTGTCATAGCACACATGTACTATAGCGGCAGTATCATACCACCAACCTGGAACTTTGCCTTGAATGGTATTCACCTCAGTGATCATAGCCACAATATCGTCTTCTTCTACTGCACTTGCCTTTTTTTTAGATTTGCGATATTGGCATACTCGAGCATAGTGCCCAGTTTTCCTACAGACATGACATGGGCTTTTGAACTTTCCGTTCTTCTTTTGGCCATTTTTCTTGAATTTTCTTTTATTGGGTTTAAGGGAATTATCCTTCTCGGGATTCTTGTTACTAGTATTCTCTACTGCATGTACCTTGGACTAAGCATTCCCGTTATCATTTTTTCTGTCGCGGTTACGGGATTCTTCCTCAATTCTAAGGTGTTTCTGAATTTGTTCCAGTGTGTAGTCCTCAGTTTTATACAGCAACTTCTTTCTATAGTCTTTCCACATCGGTGACAATTTGGCGATTATAGCCCTGACTTGGAATGATTCAGGAAGATCAATTTTGATTGCTTTGATTTTGTTTACTATTAGCTGCAAATCTTAGATTTAGGATAACAGCGGTTTGTTATCTACCATGTTGAAGTAAAAATACTTGGCGATGAGAAACTTGTTGGTACCTTCTTCTTCAGCCTTCTATTTGAACTCTAGAGCGGCCCTGATCTCTTTTGCTGATGACGTCTATTGGTACAGATCGTACAGGTGGTCGAAGAGCGCGTTCAGAATGTGTCCTCAACACAAGAGTTCGTCTTTAGCTCGTTTGGCGCGAGCAGCCACCTGTTCAGGCGTGTCTATGTCGGATGCTTCAGGTAGTACTTGCAAATTTGGATCTAATATGTAGTAGATCTTCAGCGCCGTCAAAAGAAATTTAAGCTTGTTTTGTCATCTCATAAAATTGGTTCCATCGAACCGATCAAGACGTATTAAGTCCTGATTCATCAACTCGATGGATGAAACACTGTCGGCTTTCATCAAATAACGCTTTAAGATTATTGAAAATTATACAAATTAATATAATTTCTGTATAATATGGAAACCGAAAAATAAAAAATTAGCTTAAAATATGGACAGGCTAAAGCACATCTAAAACGCTGTCTTTAATGCGTTATTTACCCCTACTCAAGTGAATTGAGTATGCTGATAGGTTACAGGCAAACCACTTCTAGGATACGACTAGCCTGGTGTGGGTCTGCATTCAATAAACACGAAGGCCCACCAAATGGAACTCTGTTACACAATCTGACAGAAATATAAAAGAAAAATCCCAGAAGAAAAGAGAGAAAAAGAATATTTAAATTAGACCACTGCATTGATTAGTTCTTCAGCCACTGGTTCAGTTGAACCGTTTTAGACCACACCGTTGGTCTGTTCTTCAAGCAAAGGTTCAATCCTTGTTGTCTTGCTGGAATAACTAAAGTATAGGAGAGGAGTAGTGGGCTGTCTCAGTTCGTATGGATTTGTTGGAGTGAGTTGAGAGATGGTTTGGAAACCCCTCCAGACCCTCCTTTTATAGGATATGGTGGCTGGGGGTTATAGTTCAGGGAATTAAATCCCATGACTGTTTTCTAGCTATTGGAGAAAACTAGCCGTTTTATGGCTATTTTCTAACTATTGTGCATGGGCCATTAAGGTGTTGCATGCTGACTGTTGTGAGACAGCAGTTAGCCATTTTCTAGTTGTTGAGGTAGCCATGCAGCAGTTTCTGCTGGACCGTGCACTAATGGCACAGCTGTTACAGATTTGCTGTAATAACTATTTTTTCAGCTCTCTATATACACTGGAGGACTCTCATTCAGTCCTCTAGTCTCCCCTTCATCCAGCCATCCGCCTTAGCCACTTCATGTGAAGTGCGAAGTGAGCCACTAGCGCCTTTACAGCCACACTGCCTCACATGACCATGCCCTCGCACCGAGCCCGTGCTCGAGCCCGAACGCACGGGTAGGTCCATAGCCCTTGGACTAGGTAAGCAAATATTATAATACTCTACTATTTTCATTTAAACCACAAAATCTTCTCTTCCCTTTCCCATGTGGGACTATTCTTAAAAACTCCCAAAAAAGGGTTTTTACAAAACTTTTAATATATTCTATTTTATTTTAAAATATATTTTATAAAATCAATATTTTGTAACAACATGTACCTTCCCAATCCAGCCCTAATCTAGCTAATGGCCGTGGTTTTAAAAACTCAACTCACCCCTTTTGACTTGACCAGATTTCACTGACTCAGTTAAAACTGAGAAAACTCAAACTTGGCAATACACACTATGAGGTCGATGGTCGAGCACTGTGGGTCCCACCGTGATGTGTGATAGAAATCCACCCCATCAGTTAGATACATCCTTTTGTGGTGGAACATGGGCACAAAAATCAGGCCAATCAATGAATTAGATGGGCCACATCACATACAAAAATTGAGAGAAGATATACACCCATTGAAACATTCATGATCGTTTAAAGACCATCCATTGTGTGTCCCACTTGGATGAAAGGTCACACCAAGCTTCAGCTGTATACAAAACTCAGGTGGGTCCCACCAAGTTGTTTTAGATGTTTAAGGTATGATTCCACACGGTTTCAGATTGTATGGCCCACTCATGTTCCGAATCCAGTTGATTTTTGGAATATCCCATAACCTAAAGGTTACCCACCAAATGAGTGGATAAATCATGGTAGACTCCACAGAGTTCGACCTCACGGGAAGCCCATCAAAGTCCAGACCATTTACAACCGTTGTTATATCGGTCAGCGTACCGAATCATGCACGGAACTGTTCACAACGCACTCGTGGACATTGAATGCCGTCCAAGTAATCAGACGCTTGGCTTTAAAGCCACAATCAAATATTCAACAAAAATGCACTTAACAACTTGAGAGAGAGAGAGAGAGAGAGAGAGAGAGAGAGAGAGAGAGAGAGATCTTAGTTTCTAATGCAAGGAAAGAGTTCTTATATACATTACAATGAACCCTTTGATCCTGCCATCTTTCATCAAGCCTGTAGAGGTGAGAGATATTGTAGATTTTGTATTTTGTATTTTTATCTTGTTTTTACATGGGATTTGCATGTTTGGATTGAAATTGGCATTTTCCCTCCTGTAGTTTCAGGCAAGTTCGCAACATCGTCAACGGTTCAGGACCCATGTCGCCTATTGGGGTGCATTTGCAGATACAAGACAAACACGTATAGAATTCTCTACTTTTGCATCTGATTCTCCATTTTCCTATTTTCGTTGCCATCCTTACATGAGAACTGCATCATTTTTAGTTTATATTACTTAATAGTAGAGAATGTCTGATTAATGATCTGGACTATCCTTACGTAGGACCTACCACCTTACATGCTTTATATCTTTCAAGTGATCAGATTGCGTAGTTGATGGCCATGATACTAACCATTCAATGAGTTGCTAGAAAGTAGATTATCTATATTGATTATAATGGAGAATTTGTCATCACTAATCATCGATCACGTTGGCCCTTCTTTGATCGATCCTTTGTCTTACTATCACATGATCTTAACAATCTGATGTAGAGCGGGTCATGGACACTTTCATGTCCAAGATGGACCAGAGAAGGCCTAGAGGCGGAAGTCATCAAGACCGTCAGAACCTTAAAACAGGCATATCTCGCAAATTGGAATGAGTTGCTCGACGTACCATGTATGATTTTGGGTAGGATGAGCTACTTTAGCTAACCAACCCTGCATAGCCGGGTTGCCTACACCGAATTTGCGAGATTTCATTATATCGATGGTCGAATTCCATGTTTATTTCTGTTTTTACTATTTTTAGTAAGTTTTAGTTTGATTATAATAGTTTGATTATAACTCTTCATCGGTTGGGCTTTAGGAGTTGTGTTTAACATGAAAAGTGCTTAGAATAATTAGGATAATAACGTGGTTAAGCGACATAGGACATTTCTATAAAAAGTAAATTTACTATTTATGGTAAGTTTTGAATTTTAGAGAGTTTTAGTTATAGTTTAGTTCTTAAATTTCTTCCAAGGCTTGTTATCCATTTTTAAAGGGTTGTAAATGTTGGGATTTGTGTTGTGAAATCATACACATATAGATCTATGATAGCAATCCAAGAGCACCAAGCAAACATAGAAGAACACAAAGACCTAACGTAGAAAACCTTTATGGGGAAAAAATCACGGCACAAAATGACAGAAATTTCACTATAAAAGCACAGATCACAAAGTTGGAGGACTTACTGAGCTTGATCAATCCTCAAACCTCACCTTCTTTCCACCCCTTGAAACCCTAGAACCCTTTTAGAAACCCTATCACCCTTTTAGAAATATTTAAACCTCCTAGAATAGCTCCCAGTGTCATATACATCCCTATTTATAGGTTTAGAAAAAAACCTAAATAAAATCGGAAACAAAATTCACAGAATCTGTGTTTCCGCAAACAAATCTACGTAAACCTTTAATGACATCGAACTAGCTTCAATGTCATCGAAGAAGGACAAAAACTGTCAAGCGACTAGATCCTAAAAATACCATTAAATTTAATTTCATCGAGTTGTCTTCGATGTCATCGAGCTGGCTTCGATGACATTGAAGTTTACTTGATGTCATCGAGCCCAACATCAGATTTAAGACATCTCTGACAACAACAACCTCTACCATATCTTCAATCTTCAAACGTGTAGTTTCTTGTCCCATTCTCTTATCTTTACCTCGCATTATAGCTTCATTAACACTTCTCGTGCACACTCCATCCTTCTATTATACCATTACCAAGCCTAGAGAAGTTGCACAGAACTTAAACTTCTTTGTAGGAACAACCTTGGTGAGCATGTCTGTTGGATTCACGCTGGCGTGAATCTTCTCCAATGTTACGCCTCCTTCCTCAAGCACCTGTTGGATAAAATGGTAACAACCATCAATGTGTTAAGTACGTGAGTGATAAACATAATTTTTAGCTAAATTGATAGCGCTCTCACTATCGAGGTTAACTGGCACAGCTTCTTGCTGAAGTCCCAACTGATTTATCATGCCTCTAAGCTAAATATCTTCTTTAAATGCTTCCATCACTACCATATATTTTGCTTCGGTCGTGGAAAGAGTTACCACGAACTGAAGCTTCAATATCTAACTGATTGCTCCACCCGCTACTACAAATGAGTAACATGAAGTCGACTTTCTGAAATCTAAACTGCGTGCGTACTCTGAATCAATATACCCTACCAACTTTATCCCCGTCTTCTCAAAAGTTAAGACGTAATTTTTCATACCCTGAAGTATCGAAGTAGTCATTTCACTGCTTCCCAATGTTGCTTGCCGGGATTTGATATGTATCTGCTCACAACACCGACTGTATGTGAAATATCTAGTCTCATATAGACAATGACATACATTAAACTGTCAACCGCATTCGAATAAGGCATATGAGATATAACCTATTTTTTCTCATTTTATTTAGGACATTGTTCTGATGAAAGCTTGAAGTGAGCCACGTGGGGAACGCTCACTGGCTTTACCTGGTCCATCCCATACTTGATCAATACTTTTTAAAGGTATTCTACCTGTGATAACCAAATCTTGTTCTTTTTCCTATCTTTATGAATATCTATGCCAAGAACCCTCTTTGCAGCCCCCAGATCTTTCATATCGAATGTCTCTGATAATTGAGTATTCAGTACGTTGATTTCAAACATATAATGACTAGCAATCAACGTATCATCAACATATAATACTAGGATGATAAATTTATCATCACTCAGTGTCTTGTAATAGACACATTGTATTCACTCCGAGTAAATTTCTGACTCACCATGAAAGAATCAAATTTTTTATACCACTACCTAGGCAACTGTTTTAAGCCATACAACGACATCATTAACCTACGAACTTTTTTCTCTGCCCCTTTAACTTCATAACCCGCTGGTTACTTCATGTATATTTGCTCTTCTAACTCCCATGCATGAATGCAGCCTTAGCATCCATCTGTTCTAGCTCGAGATCGTATTGGACAATTAGCGCCAATACAAATCTGATAGACACTTGCTTAACCACCGACGTGAATATCTCTGTGAAGTCGATTCCTTCTCTCTGAGTATAATTCTTCACTACTAGCCTCGCTTTGTATCTATCTTGTTTCATTTTGAATAACTACTTGCATCTTATCGCTTTTCGGCCCACTAGAAGCTCCACCAGCTCCCATGTGTGTTTTTATGCAACGAGTCCATTTCATTGTCCGTAGTCACCTTCCACTTTTCTACATCAGGCTCATTAATAGCCTCCTAAATAGTAGACACATCCATCTCATCTGTAATGAGGGCATATGCAATATTAGAGTCGTCCTTATACCTTGTCGGTAACCTGCGATCACGCAGTGAGTTTCTTCTCATAGGTGGTCGCTCCACCTGATCTTGTACCTCTGTCTGTGTATCCGTCTCTACCTGAGTATCGTCTGTGTCAACTTAGACATCTACAATCAACCTTTTTGGTTCCTCTTGCTCCCCTTGATCATTCTTGTGAAATATGGAGCTTTCATCGAACCTGACATCACAGCTAGTGATGACCTTGCGTGTGACCTTGTTGAATAACCTGTAACCTTTAACACCAATACCATAGTCGACAAAGATGTACTTTTTGGCTCTACAGTCTAGCTTATCCCTCTCAATTGACGGTACATAAGAGTAAGCCTGATAACCAAATATGCATATATTTGAGTAGTCGATCTTATGACCACTCTATACTTCCTTTAGGATTTTACATTCAATTGTTGTAAAAAAAGACTGGTTCACCAAATACCAAGTTGTGTTAACAGCTTCTCTCCATAGGTCCTTGCCCAACGCAAATTACTTAACATGCATCGAACCCTCTCCAAGAGAGTCTAATTCATTCGCTCAGCCACACCATTTTGTTCGAGCGTGTGGCACACTATGTTATGCCTAATGATCCCTTCATCCTTACAATATCCATTAAACTCAGTGGAAGTGAATTCTCCACCATTGTCAGTCGTTAAAACCTTTATTTTTCACCCGGACTATTTTTCCACAATTGCCTTCCATTGTTTGAATATGGTAAAAACTTCGAATTTACGTTTTATGAAGTAAGCCCAAACTTCTCTAGAGTAATCGTCATTGAATGAAACAAACCATGACTGACTCCCCAATGGAAACTTCTGCCGATGGCCCCCATACGTTAGAGTGCACATAATCAAGTACTCCCTTACATACATATTTTTCAGTTTTAAAAGATAATATAGATTGTTTACCATATATACAATGCTTGCATATATCTAAATAAGATTTTTTAAAAGTTGGAATCAAATAACAATCAGATAATACCTTCATTCCCCGCTCGCTCATGTGGCCCAGACGAGCATGCCATATACGTAGAGATGTGGAATCTGTAATAGCTGCTGCCGCTCCACTTGCTGAAGTGCTCCCGATCAACCTATAAAGGGTTCCGTGCTTTTGCGCTCTCATAACCACGAGTGTCCCCTTTGAAACTTTAAAGACACCATTAAGACCGGTGAACTTGCACCCTATAACCTCAAGTGCACTGAAAGAAATCAAACTTTTTTTCATATCAAGAACGTGCATGACATCAGTCAAGGTACGGTACATCTCATCAAACATTTTGATACTCACTGTACTAATAGCCACAACATTACAGGCATTGCCATTGCCTATAAAAACCTATCCACCATCGCATTCCTTATAATTGGCGAACCAACTTCGATGAGCAATCATGTGATATGATGCTCCTTTATCAAGTATCCACTTATCTTTATGATTATCGTGTAAGTGACCAAGCATGGAAACAGACAGAACATCGCCACCACTTGTCTCTTCATCAAATGTGACAACATTGGCCTCCTTGGAAGAAGCCGTTGAATTTTCTTTCTTAGCTTTAGGATTTTTACAATCTTTCTTCATGTGTCCAAACAGCCCATAGGTCCGGCACTTTAATTTTCCTTTGCCCTTGCCCTTAGATTTGGATCTAGGTCTAGAGAATCCTGTACCTCGCTCAAAATCTATGCCCCTCATAATCAGTGCATCAGAAGATGTCCCCATATTGCCATTTAGCTTTCTTATGGCCTTCCCTTGAAGGGCTGAGATAACGGTGTCGATACTCAGGGTTTTATTTGAGGTGCACATTGTGTCCTTGAATGACTCATAAGATACAGGAAGAGAATTTAACAATATACTTGCTTGTTCCTCATCTTTGACTGTTTCCTCTATATCAAGTAATTTACACATCAATTTATTAAAGTTGTTGATGTGGGCTACTAGATCTCTACCATCTGTCATCTTGAAGGTATATTATTGTAGCTTCAAGTGTAGACGATTTTTAGAGGACTTTTTCGCATAAATGTTCTCTAACTTCACCTACAAACTAGCCGCAGTTTTCTCCCTCAAAACATTATAGAAAACCTCTTCTGTGAGACATAAACGGATGGAGGTTAAAGCATTATTATCAAGGGTTTCTCATTCTTCATCTTTCATAGTCGATTTTCGCTCCTCAAGAGCCTTAATCTCACCTTGCTTAGTTAATAGACTAATCATTTTAACATTCCATAACTCAAAATTATTTTTGCCGAATTACTTCTCAATATCAAACTTGGTGTTTCCCATTATTATTAATCCTTTAGATTCAGATCTGTGCCTCAACAATTGCTTTGATATCACTTGTTGGAATTCGTGCCGTGGAATCACACAGATATGGATCTAGAATAGCAATCCGAGAGCACCAAGCAAATACAAAAGAACACAAAGATTTAACGTAAAAAATCCTTGCGGGAAAAAACCATGGCACAAAGCGACGGAAATTTCACTATGAAAGCACAGATTACAAAGATGGAGGACTTACCTGGCTTGATCAATCCTCAAACCTCACCTTCTTTCCACCCCTTGAAACCCTAGAACCTTTTTAAAAACCCTAGATAGCACCCTGTTAGAAATACTTAGAACCTCTTAGAATAGCTCTCAGGCCCGTATACATCCCTATTTATAGGTTTAGAAAGAAACCTAAACAAAATCAGAAACAAAATTCGCAGAATCTGCATTTTCGCAAACGAATTTGTGTAAACCTCGAAAAAGGACAAAAACTGTCCAACGACTAAAGCCTAAAAATACCATTAAATTCAATTTCATCAAGTTGTCTTTGATGTCATCGAGCTAGCTTCGATGACATCGAAGGTTGCTCGATTTCATCAATCCCAACATCAAATTTAAGACATCTCTGACAACAACAGTAAATTCGTTTTTAATCATCAATCAATCAAATTACGAATTTATTAGAATTTATTTTTACTTTCTTGCTTTCTTTCCTCGTAGATTCGAGAAGTCTCTTATGAAGAGTCCAGATAAGCTCCATGTATTCAGGGTTCCTATCCTTGAATAAGATGGTGATGGACCTCATCACGTTCATTCATTCCTATGTCACAATCATACCAATGGATAAGAAAGTAAGCAATATATATGGATTATAATAGAGATCTAAAGATCCAATCATTGATTTTAGACTATCCATGATGCAGGTCTGTCTTTGAATGCTGATTTTAAGAGAAGGAATTAAATGTAATGACTTGACATGATTATTAGAGCGAGTGGGTGCATTGGACCACCAAACAATGTTATCGTTATTTTAGTATTGCCTATGGATCCGTATTTGTTGAAGGATTGTTTGCCGTTATTTTATTATTGCCTGCAGATCCGTATGTGTTGAAGGCACTAGATTTTATTTTATTTTTTATATGAGTATACCCAATTTCTTGCTTCCAAATAGACTGCATGCTACGCAATACAATTTTATTTTTAATGTGTGGAACTCTTTTGTGTCTCACCCTGATTTATTTATTTATTTTGTTAGATCCACATTGTCCATCAATTTCTCCAAATAATTCTAAATCAGGACCCAAGAGTAAAGTACATCCAAAGCTCAAATGGACGACACCACAAAAGGTAGTGGGGATTGAATAAGCTACCATTGAAACCTTCCTAGGGCCAACTGTGAGGCTTATTTTTCATCTAACCCGTTAATAAGGTCACACATACCTAGATGAATTTAAAACACAATATCAACTTGATGAGAACCTTCTATGGTGAAAAAAAAAAAAAGATCTAAGAAGTACATCCTCCTATAGGACTAAAAAGGAGTGGGTTTTACTTCTCAAGCCTAGCTCCTGTATTTCAGACGTCAAGAACTTGGGTTGCTTCAACGGAAATGTTGACATGTGGAAATTTTGTGGCCTCATCATGATGTTTGTATTTGATCCACTCTGTCCGTCACTTTTCATAACATTTTAGTATATGAGACCAAAAAGCAGTAATGCCACACTACAGGAAATAATGGAAATTAGATGCTTACTGTTGAAAACTTCTTAGGGCCACCGAAGGTCATTAGATGCTTACTGTTGAAAACTTCTTAGGGCCACCGAAGGTTAATTACGATCAAGCTGATATTTGTGTTTTTTCTTCACCCGGGCCGTGTGACCTTATAAAGATGTTAGATGACAAATAAAACTCACAATAGACCCTAGGAAATTAAGTTTCAACAATACTAGTTCAATTCCTGTTGGTTTATGTGGTCTGGTCCACTTAAGCTTTGGATGTGTCTCATTTTTGGCCTCATGCCCTAAAATAGTATGTAAAAATTGATGAAGGATGTGGATCTAACAAATAAATCATGGTGGGAAAAGGGAAATTCCACATGTTAAATGTGTAGCAAAAAGTCTGCCTATTTTATTACCTCAGGTCATTAGGGATGATGATGTGTACCAATGATAAACTAGGCCACCGAATTTTCTTAGAATCCGGGTCTTCTGCTTGCACAAGCAGAAAAATCCTGCTTGTTGCAATCTAATTAGGCCACATCACACATTTGTAGCAGTGCCAATGATGACGTGAACCAAACATGGTGCAGGAAAATAGGATAGGATTTTTCTGCTTGTGCTAAGTTGTCCAAAGCTACTCGCTCGTGGTGTTGGAACACAGAAGTTACTCATGCTGAGCTTAAATACACTATCAGACATATATATATCAATGACCGTTTTAGTGAAAATGTCTATGAGTTGATCCTTACATGAAAAGGTGAGAAGTATTGACAATGCCCAGCTAATAATTTTCCTTGCAAGAAGTGACAATAAACTTTTATATATTTAGTACGTTCATACAATATTAGATTCGAGGTAATATGAATCGCTGCTTGATTATCAGGAAAGAAAAAAGGAAGGAAGGTAACATACTTAGTAATTAAAACGCCATGCTCAAAAGAAATGATCGTAACTACAAGACTTCATTAGTAGCATGTTTTATTAACCAATACCCCTACAAAAGAACAAGCAATAACCAATTATTTTTACTTTTCTAAGAAATCAAATTACTGCCAACGAATGTACAAAAGTCTCTAGTTAAGCATCTATCATTGGTAGAACCTGCCCAATTAGCATCACAATAAGCTAATATTTACATATGTTTATGATTAATATAAAAAAGTTATTTTTCTAAAGCTAACTTCACATGACAAAATATGAGATAGGCTACGTCAAGGTAATGTGAACATGGTATCCATATAAATTGACTGAACACACAAACAGCATAAGTTATATCAAGACAAATAATAAACAAATAAATGAGCTTGCCAACCAATCTGTAATATGAAACATAATCATCAAGAACAACAGAGTAACAAAGTAGTGAAACTCATTGTCCTGCCCCATCTAACTTGCTTTAAATTCCTTAAATATTCCTTTTCTCAATGCTCGTCATCTTGCAATCCAAAATGATAAACATATTACTCCTAAGAGTCTACCACCGGAGCAAGAGTAAGGACCCGAATAATACCACTGACTAACAATTATAAATATAATTAGGCTCTCCTACTAAAAAAATGGATTAAACAATATTTCTTAGCCTAATGAATTATGGAATAATTGATAGTTTTAATATAATGAGCGAATAAAATTCCAAGACGGTCCACCGATGGACAAGGAAAGGTAAAAAATCATCCAATCGTAGGGACTACCACTTGGTTAGCTTGCGGACCCGTACTTGATTGGTTGCATGTGGTGATCCGTGCATATGAGAAACAATGAGCCAAGGAGCTGAAACAAGGCCCAGCCCCGCCAGTGAGCTGAGAAATGGGCTTAGGATGATCTGGACCCAATAGAGAAATACGTATCCCATCAACGGTAAATAAGTCTGTGAAATGGGCTCAATTTTGGGCCTTTATACAATAAGAAAGCCCATTCCAACCCAATTAGTAATTGGGCTGGATTTGGGCATGTTCCATGAAAGCTCAGTCCAGCTCTGCTGCAACCTAACTTGAACCAATCTTTCTGTGATTATTATTATTATTAGTTTTGCAATGAACATTTTCATTATTGGACGCTAGTACATGGAGACGCAGGTGGTGATCGATAATGGCATACTCCAAGTAACTTTGTCAAAGCCGGATGGGATTGTGACTGGCATACGATACAACGGCATCGATAATTTGCTAGAAGTTCGTAATGAAGAAGTTAATAGAGGTTATTGGGATGTCTACTGGAATGAACCTGGAGGCCCAGGGATCTTTGATGTGTAAGATCAAGATCTCTCTCTCTCTCTCTCTCTCTGAGAATGAAAAGTATGTGGCCCACCTTAAGTAAGGTTTAACTGCTTAATGGTTGAACACAGTGTCCCAACAAAGGTAAGTCATGATCACCATGTCCTCGGTCAACATGTGCAATGCAGATGGTGAGATTCAACGGCAAGTAGATGGGCTCCACACCCATCTGTGCATGGGAATTCAAGCTGAGCTCTTTTGCCCAGGATCATGCCATATGAAGGAACTTGTTTCATGCTTACTTATATTGGGATTGTCTTGTTAATTATATTATATTAACAAAGAGAAAGATAATATATTTATGTTTGGCAGGATAAAGGGGACTAGTTTTAAGGTGATACTAGAAGATGAAAATCAGGTGGAAGTCTCCTTTACAAGGACATGGGACCCATCCCTCAAAGGGACCCTTATTCCCCTCAACATTGACAAAAGGTGCATCCCTTCTTATCATATCCTCATTTTAATGAAGGCTATCAAAGGGCCAGGCCCGGCCCAATGGGCAATCGACCCATGCCACGATTATGGCTGTACATTGAGCTAAGTCGAGTCAAGGTGGGTCAAGTTTGGCTTGGCTCATTCGTGCTCTCCTCGAGTTTGAGCTTACCATTGGGGCTTGGTTTGTTTGCCAAACCTTTTGAGTTGAGCTCGAGGCAAGCTAGTGGATCGAATCGAGGCGAGCTTGCCTCGAGTCAAGTCTGCACCCAATCCGCACTTGATTTAACCCAGCAACCCGACTCAACTGACCCAACCCCTAAATCAAATATTCAATTAATAATGTGTGTGTGTGTGTGTAATATTAGATAGAGCCATAGAGGGTACCTTGTTGTTTGTATAAGAGAGAGAGAGAGAGAGAGAAAGGGGGGGGGGGGGGGGGGGGGGGGGGTGTTGGACGTCTAAGTTTTAATTTTTAAATTTTTTAAATATATAATATAAAATAAAATATATTCGAGTTGAGCCGAGCTCGAGCTTTGAGCCGAATCGGGTTCAAGTGAGTCGAGTTAAGCTCTACTATGTTCGAACTTGGCTTGTTTTCAAAACGAGCTGGGTCATATGAACCTTGGCTTACCTCGAGTTATCGTTCGAGTTGAGTCAAGTCGATCTAAATTGAGCCAAGCCGAGAGAGCTTTTCAAACCAGCTTGGCTCGTATACAGCCCTAGCCACAATAGTCTGGAACATAAATGGGCTAGACCCCGGCTCAAATTCAACACCTTTTATATCGAAGCCTGCATGAGCCCAATCTAATCCCATTTACATCTTCCATGGGCCAGGCTTGGACCTAAATTTCAGCCCGCGGGTCAGTACCAGTTATAAATTTCATGCCTTATATTTATATGGGCTGCCCTGAACCTCACTCCATCCAAGTCTGGCCAGTTGATAACCAATAGCTAAGAAACTGGGCGTGGGTATTGGGCTATACTACAGAGTACCAGGCTCAGCCCCAAGGCACCTCTGATCTAGAGGTGGCAATGGTCAGCTTCAAACTTATTTCATAGTCATTACAGGCCCAACCCATTTACTAAACGAGCCAAGTATTCTTGCCCAAACCCGACCCGTGACCCATTACCCTCTTACCTGACCTGACCCATTTAATTGTAAATGGTTGGTCTGGCTCGACTCACCCAACCTAACCAGCCAAGACCCAACTCAGGTTTAAGAATGGAATATGACACTAAAGCTATCGCATACTAATCCGTACAGTAGATATCTGTAGACATTAAAAAATCATCTACACTTTCTTTATTTTGTTGCAGGTTGTGGGTTGGGTCATCTAGCCCAACCAATTGATAACCTATATGGATGTGTTAAGTTAGGGTTCAACCCAAGCCCAACCCATCACATTTCTAGCACTAGTCTGACCTGTTACTTATTTAGCTTTGACGAACCCACCTCAAAAGCTGGTCAGGACCCGTAGGTCGACCTGACCATGCCAGCCCAAGGTGGGCTAGACCCTTTCTGGGCCCAGTTTAGCGTGGAACGTTTACTAAGACTTGTATTAATGTAAAAGTCTGATGAAATGAAGTTTCAGGTTTATAGTGCTTCGCGGTTCATCTGGTTTCTACTCATACGCCATTTATGAGCACTTACAAGGCTGGCCTGATTTCAGTCTCGGTGAAACTCGGATAGCTTTCAAGCTTCGAAAGGACAAGTACAAACACCTTCCACCTTCCTTTCTCTCTCTCTCTCCCTCTCATTGTATGATCCTGTCCAAATTCCACAGTGGGGCCCACGTGGCTGCATGATCGAATAATCCTGCCTTTGATGGGTGACGATATGATAATCACACCGTTGGATAAGTCCTAATCCCTTGATCTTTGGCCATTTTTTGTTTCTAACCAGCCGTTTTAAAGGTTGCCGATCAAGATAGGATTATCCAACCAATGTGATATAGGAATTGTGGCTTATCCAAACAGGGTCCATAAAATGGACGGTCCAGATAATCCTTATTCAAATACATGTGTGATTGATTCAAAATGTTGATATCTATGTTGGATGTGGCCCACCTTTGCCAATCACACAGTAGAACTAGTGGGACATGGACCTCACTTGGAAAATTCTAAAATGATGCCTCAATTCCAATGAGTTACCAAACCACTCAGAAATGAATGGTTGACATTGTCCGATCGACGTGATTTTTTCAGCTATGGCCCACCTCATGAATACTCAGATACGTGATTGATGTCACAATGTCATTTTTGAAATTCTAGGTTTCACTACATGGCCATATCGGACGATAGACAGAGAATCATGCCCATGCCAGAAGATCGTGATCCCCCACGTGGCCAACCGTTAGCATTCAAAGAAGCCGTTCGTTTGATAAATCCAATCAATCCAGACCTTCAAGGAGAGGTAAAAGCAAATTCTAGTTTTATATCAAGCAGGTACCTCAATCCAAACCGTCCAAATCATTGGCCTCACTTTGGATGGGTCACAACCCAAATTTCACATTGGATGGACCATATTAACGGTCTGATGAGTGGGCCTTCGCTTGCTGAATTTGAACCGTTGATTATATTGTCACGATGCTATGATGCGCAGGTGGATGACAAGTACGAATACTCGTGCGAGAACAAGGACAACAAGGTCCACGGTTGGATATGCTTCGATCCTCCTGTGGGCTTCTGGCAGATCACTCCAAGTGATGAGTTCAGAACTGGTGGGCCTCACAAGCAGAACCTGACTTCCCATGTGGGCCCTACCACACTAGCTGTAAGCAGCCCCATATCCTTCTTCAATACAGGAATGTTATTCCATCTTTTGTAAGTTTGTTATGTATACTCAACAGATAGCTATTGGTGGATCCTTGATGGACACAGTGATGGACGGTTCAGAAAAAGAACAATCTGAATTCAACGGACAACGGTCATCCAATGTAATAGAGATGACCATCCAAGTAAATCATGTGTTATGATATGTCCATCCATGTAGAGCCCACCAAATGGACAGTCTAGATCATGTTGATGTCTTGTGGGTGGGTCGATCAACGGCAGAAGGCTCTAGAAGACCCACTAATTGCATCACATCCGTTCGAATTATTTTTCCATGATAAACTGAGATGCCTTGTGATTTTCAGATGTTTCTGAGCGGTCATTATTCAGGGGAAGATCTAACGCCGAAATTCACAAAAGGAGAGCCATGGAAGAAAGTGTTCGGCCCTGTTTTTATGTACGTTAATTCGTACGATAATTCGGGGTGGGCCGGAACCGATCCGCTTGCACTCTGGGAGGATGCAAAATTACAGGTTTGGATTCACCGATGATGATTGATATGTTCATATTTCTCTATTTCTTTGAGAAACATGAGCATTAAAAAATTAAAAAAAATAATAATAATAATAAAATAAAATAAAATAAAGAACTGATTGTGCTGTAGTTGCACCGGAACACATGGATAGCCCAATTAATCTTGCAATCTGCACCGTTCATTAGGTCCCATGCTTTATTAGCTGGCATGAAAATTAAACACCAATTGGATGGTCTTATCCATCACGAAATGTTAGGATCATCTTATCAAATTGATTCTCTGAAGTAAAATACAATCGATGACAATCCATACGAAATGGATGGTCGAAATTGTTGATTGGACTTTTTTTTTTCATGAACAATGTGGATACTCATTGGATTGTTACAATTATCCAATTGGTGTTTTTTTTTTTTCTTCCTTCTGCCTTGTCCCATGAAGTACTAGTGAACTGAATGTACGTTCTAGATGTGTTGGTTGGACGGTCTCGTATACGATGAAATGTTCCTGCAATCCAATCAAACACAAGACTATATGTGCCATCAAAGGCTTGTATTTAGTTACATGTGCGCAGGCATGGCAAAGTCGTATTTGACTCTCAATGTTTGTTTGAACACTAAAATGATTGAGTGATACTGGATTTGAAAATTCAGTTGCTGAGTCAGCCATCGGTTGTGATCAACAACAAGGTGGTTTACAAAAGGATATGGATGAGTCTTTCTTGATAGATTCTTTTTACCGTATCTCTATGAACTTGTTCTTTCACTAATAATTGTAATAAAAAATTTTCAAATAAACAAAAATGAACAAATAAATAAAAAGAATGTTAAAACAATACTGATTCTATTAATATTTGAGTGAAGCTCATTACAATCGATAAAGTATCAAAATAATCTAGAAAATAAACAAAGAGAGAGAGATAAGTACTTGACCTGTTTATAAGAACAAATGATCAAGGTGAGTGGTCAGTAGAATGTGATCAGAAAGATGATCATTCAACTAAGGACTTGGTTGATTGGGATCAAACAACTTAGGGTTAAGGTTGTGAATGTTTAATCTAATCCTACGGTATTGTAGTGATAGTTATGGACACCAACAATATATGCTATGAGTAGACTATGTTAAGATAAACATAAAGATAAATGTAAAAGATACATTGTATTTGGCATGGGTTTCAAAATTTTCATCCCTCACTTCTTTTAAAGGTTGTCGAGGCGGTAAAATCATTGCTGGGTTTTCCAGCTGATCCCAACTCCTTCGGATTTACAACATGCATTCTGACTAAGGTGGTCTCCATAAATCTAAAACTGTTGATTTTTATATTTCCACTTTTACCAATATGATCTCATATTGAAAACTTCCAAAACCCTATTGCATTTAGATTTGGGATTAATCAGCTTCATTTCCATCATTCATCCAAAACCTTAAATCAATCAAATCATCATTGCATATGGATGACCCACTCAATTGGTATTGTCACCTTTCCATGATCTTGATCCTGTCTGATTGTAAAACTGGTGGAACCAAATCCACTAGTTTAAATTCTCCCATCTTTTAAATTTCGATTGATGTATGGCCAGGGGCTAAATTCACTAGTTTCTACCCTCTCCTGATTTGTGTCTGTATTGCGACCAATCTACTTGGATACTGAACCGATCTTTGGATATTTAGAATCTTTGAATACTGAACCGATCTTTGAATATTTAGAATCTTTGTAACCACTGCGAACTTTTTGAACATTTCTAAGAAGATATCTCATTTTAGAAGGATTGCAAGAGCCGATTTATGGAATATATCATGGTCAAATCCATGGTAGGATTCTTTGGCCCTACAGAGTATATCATAGCCAAATCTGTTGTAGGATTCTTTCTCCTTGGTGGGTTTTTATAAACATGCTGGGCATGCGCTGCCTCATTAATTAGCATGTCACACGACATTTCACTCGTTTAAAGGCATCTATACGGTTCTGCGTCATTGCGTTAATAACAGAATTTGTATTGCCGAACAAAGATCAAACAAAGATATCTTCATGCGAAAGTACGATTTTATCAGCATCAAACTCATAATAACGACATCCGGTGACATTTCATTGATTCATGTTGGTGCGCTGAAAATGGGTGTAAACCTGAAAATAATAAAATCAATCAGTCTTTAATATCACCTAAAATCTACAACGGTTCAGAATGCACTCGCTATGTCTACTGACAGTAAGTGCTCATGACTAACCAGGATTTATTATTGGATACGCACATACAAAGGCATTAAGACTCGGCCGAGTCCCATCCAACTTGTCCCAGTCGACCAAGACTCAGTTATACATAATCCAGTTCAACACCGAGAGTCAAGACTGGAAAGAGGGGGTGACATGACAGTACTAACGCTTCTCTTTGTTTTTCTCCAACGCAGATGCTAATTGAAGTTGAAAGCTGGCCATACAGTTTCCCAATTTCAGAGGATTTCCCTAACTCTGAACGACGTGGTTCTGTCAGTGGTAGATTACTTGTTAAGGATCGGTATGGATTTTTACATTTCTCACAATCGGTACTTCATATTTTTGAAGCCTTACCGGATGAAAACCATGCATTTCTTTCTTAGGTTTCTTAGCGAAGATTATATATCAGCAGACTCTGCCTATGTGGGCCTCGCTTTGCCTGGAGCCGTTGGATCATGGCAAAGAGAATGCAAGGTCACAGTGTTTGCCTGATGAAATACATTTGGTGTTATGCTATTTAAGAGTGCATCTTATACAGTGTTCTGTTTTCAGGGCTACCAGTTTTGGATTAGAGCTGACTCAGATGGGTTTTTCTCCATCAACGACATCCGGATTGGAGACTATAATCTCTATGCATGGGTGCCCGGTTTTATAGGAGATTACAGAAATGATGGGACCATTACCATCACTGAAGGTTAGCATCCAAGAGATTTATGTGCAGCAACTATAGGATTTTGGGCATGTGAGGCCCATGTTTCAAGGATCTAAACCATTGATATGTTGGGCTTCACTGTAGATTGAAGATCGTCACCCTTCCATATTTGGCCTTCTCTCTCTTGATAACATCATATGGTTCAGATCTTTGAATATTGGATATCCACCCATCCTTGGTGAAGCTCATTATTTCAACGGTTTGGATCATCAGACCTTGGCCCCCACATGCACATAATCCTGCTCTTGTTTGAGAGGCCGGATCCACCACAAAGCTTTTGAGTTTGAGCTTAACCTCCAACACGATGTGTGGGGCCCATTGTGATGTATGCATATTCCTGCTCTCATGTTCTTTCTTCAGTTTATCTGTTTGTGTTTGATTTACTGAATGAACGGTGAAGATTTTCTGATGAGCATTGGTCATGATATAAAGTTTCAACGTCTTGTGTTTGATACATCTTATGATTTTTTATTTTTATTTTTTTAAAACATTGAAACTAGGATGTGATATTGACTTGGGTGATCTGGTATATCAACCACCAAGAGATGGTCCCACATTGTGGGAGATTGGTGTCCCTGATCGTTCCGCGGCTGAGTTCTATGTCCCCGATCCTAATCCTATATATGTTAACAAGCTCTACATTAATCATCCTGATAAGTAAGTTCTAATTCTTTCCATCCACTGTTTGATCCTTAAATCTAATTGGTTTCATTTGGTACATTACAAGATTACAATTGGAATAAACCATCCAAATAAGCCACGTTTGGCTGTTCAATCCAATTGAATTGTGATAGCTCCACTCATTATAATGAGCCTCCAAATTTCAATCAGGGTTGGTTGTCATTGTGAATAAACCGAGTGCCAAAGCCACTTGGGTTATCTCCCATCTAATGAATTGAATTGCAATTGGGTTCAATTGAGCATCCAAACGCAAGTAATTGTTGTCACTTATTAGTATATGGCTTTTTTTTAGTGCTTGGATTAGACCAGTTTCAACTGCTTCATTTTTGCCTCAATTCATTACAGTAGTAAAAACTTCAATTTCTCTCTGCAGGTTTAGGCAGTATGGTTTGTGGGAGAGGTATGCTGATTTATATCCCAACGGAGATCTTGTCTACACCGTCGGTGTTAGTGATTATCAAAAAGATTGGTTCTATGCACAGGTCACTAGGTGTGATTCCTCTAACCATCTTTCTGTTACAAAATTCAAGAAATCCATTCACACAATGGAAGTTTTTTGAAATGTATTTCGGCTATCGATACGATATCCTACTTCATGGTTTGGAAGTGGAGAACTCCACAATTTCCCTTCCCATAAACTGATTTGGCCCAATACATGATCACCCAATTCGCAGATGCAACCGAGGAAGAATTTTTGAATTAAATGATTTGGGAATTTCCCCATTTGTGAAATGCAAGCATACAAACAGGCCCCTCAACCAACCGTGGACCGTTACATTATCTTTTTTAGTGCATGTTCACATAACAAGCACTCATGACTAAATACATAAACTTACTGCATTTTGTGATTTTGGTTCATTTGAATGTAGTTTTACAACTTCCGAAGATTTACATTGCAGGAAGAAAGACGATAAATCATACCAAGCAACCACATGGCAGATAAAATTCACACTCGACGCTGTCATCCAAAGCGGGACTTATAAATTGCGATTGGCGATTGCATCAGCTACGGTCTCTGAATTGCTAGTATGAGTATAACTATAAACTCAGTTGCGTTTGGATACACATGTGAATTGAATCGTAAACATTCAGTGTAATCATGTAGTGAGGTGAGTAGCCTCAAATTAGACTAGTAATCCCAATTAAAATTTATAGTGCACCCAAACGCACTCTTAAATCATTTCTCACGCTGATTATTGGCAGTAATGTGCATGGGATTATCCCTATCTCCCTATATGAATATAGATAATCTCTTGTGCTAATTTTAGAGAGGAGAATCAAATCGAAACCATCCAATCTATTATCCACTGTATCATACTAATTTGGTTCATGTTTTTGGTGCAGGTTCGATTCAATGATCCAAAAGCCAATCCACCTCACTTTACAACTGGGCTAATTGGCAAGGACAACTCGATCGCCAGACATGGGATTCATGGGCTCTACTGGTTGTTCAACATCGATGTACCAAGTGCTGTGCTTGTGGGAGGAGAGAATACGATCTTTCTCACTCAGGCGAGAAGTGTCAGCCCCTTCCAAGGGATCATGTACGATTACATCCGATTAGAAGGGGCCGCCGATCCCAATTCGAATAAGAAAAAATCATCTTGCCTTTTGTTTTAAGTATATAATATCAATGCACTTACAATCATTTTAGTACTATCAAAGGACATGATCAGAGTTAAATATAGCGTTTGATTCATATCTAGGGTCCTATAATTTTCACCCATTAGGAGAGCTGGTGGGCCCCACCCATGATCTGCTACAATGAGAAAATTTCCTGAGTTGACATGGTAGTTAGATCAGAGCCATTGGGTTCATATAAGATGATAATCATAGTATGGATGAAGTAAAGATGGTGATGGTTGATTATAAGTTCTAGTACTAGTGTGCAAAGACAGCTAGTTGGATCACTAAGTTATGGTCTCGTCCGATTCGGGCACTACTACAGCCATGCAATGTTTGCATGACATGTAAACTTTGCTAGAGCTCGGCCACAAGCCGATCCATTTGTCATCTTGGCAACACTGCAGGAAGAAAATAGAAAATCACCAATTTACAGTACGTGTGCCCACTTGATGAGTGAATCAGCCTGATTTTCGTCCAAGTTGATCTTCATGTCAGGCCTAACTACACATGGGCACTACTTCTATAAGTTCATGTACGCTTATGTGGACCGTTTAATCACGTCTTTTATTTTCATTTTCATTCGAAGACCATAGATGATACAAGCAGGATTATCCAACCAAATGGGCCATCCGCAGTAGGGCCCACCAAATGGGTTATCTGGTCATGTATTTGTTACCCATTGATAGGCTAGGTTCAGGCCAAGAATGCTTGGTCCGTTTCAGATTCTGGCTGGGTTCACCCTCAAACTAACTTGGACTAGGTCACAGACTAGGTGCTGATCCGAAAATCAGACTCATTGATGTCATTGACTTTGATTAATGTGCATTTTGTTGTAGAAAAACACTCGAGCAAGAATGATACAGGACAAAGCCAAACTCAGGAAGATGTGATAGTGGTAGGCGTAACTAGGGAAGATTACTCCAGATAATAATAATAAATAAATAAGGATGAATAAAAGAGGAAGTTGGGTGACTAGTATGGGTGATGGGAGATCGCCAGACAAAATAAAAAATCGCGAATTAGCGACGAAAAAGATCCGTCGCTAAATAATAAACGACGGATTTCTTTGTCAGTTTTCCAAGTAGCAAATTCTTTGCGACGAATAGGATCCGTCGAAAAACTTTAAAATCCGTCCGTAAACTATGAAAAAATCCTCTTGAATTATTCGTCATTACAAAATTTGGCGACAGATATAGTCCATCGCTGATATTAGGAGACGCGACAGACCTCAAATCCGTTGCTGATTTTCAACTCGTTCAAAAATTACTGACGGATTTGGTCCGTCGCTAAAATATCTGCGAATATAAAAAAAACACAACATTAGATTTGTTTTTATTTTTTTATTTTTAATCTTACACCTGATAATCATTCAAAAATAATTCACAAGATTGTTTAATAAGAATCACATTCACAAAATTCAAAAGGTTGGGCTAAATATGAAAGTGAACTAAATATCATTGCGTTTAGATGCTTAGGCCTAAATAAGAAACTAAACTAAATATATAGTGAAGTGCCAAAATTAGGTCAGATACTGATGAAATAAGTTAATGTAAAGAATATCATTTGCCTTGAAAACTAAACAAATGATCATCATAATTTTATCCCATCAATTAAAATATAAATCCAAGAGATACATTTATTCTCAATATTTCTACAAACATCCAAATAAAACATAATACAATCGTAACAAAAGGGAAATGGTAAAGATGATATATAGAACATATAAGTTGCTTCCATTGATGTCACATTGTGAATGCTAGTATGATAGTCCTGTACATTGAGAGATTGCTTTTTTTTTTTTTTTTTTGTTAGCTTGTTAGTATACCCATTGTCAGTTCACACTTCACTGTTAGCCACCCCCTCTAGGGAATCGATACCAATACCTGTGTTGAAACGAGGTATCTCAAAACGAGGTTCACACTTCACTGTTAGCCACCCCCTCTAGGGAATCGATACCAATACCTGTGTTGAAACGAGGTATCTCAAAACGAGGTTCACACTTCACTGTTAGCCACCCCCTCTAGGAACATTGAGGGACATTGCATTAATACATATATGATGCTTCAAAATGGATGGATGGTATGGATACAATACATATATCATAGTGGGGCCCATGAAACTTGGTGATGTCCATTCACCACCATGCAATCAGCTTCAGATTTTTTCTCCCTCTCAAATCCATGCGGGATTCACTCTAGCAGTTGTAAATCCAACGGGATTGGGATACATGTTTGGTCCGTGGGATTAAATGGTATTGAATTGTATTAGAAGGGATTAACACCATTATTGGACAATGATTGCATGTCTGGAAATTCTATGGTATTTTGGCCATCCAATCCCATGTTTGAGATAAAATTCTTGCAATGGGAAAAACACTGGATTTAGCAAATTTTTGCTTGATGGACCATGGAATTGTAATCAACGAACCAAATTCACAACGGATGTCTATCACTTGTACACATATAACCAGAATATCACATGTAAAGAGTGTGTATGGATGGATGGCATGGATAAACACATGCATCAATGTGTGGCCCACATTATTATGATTGGTCCACATTATTACTAATGTTATTGCTGCATTAAATGTAGTTTGTGATAATGTGGCCCAATCACACCACAACAGAAATGTTTTTCCAAACCATCCGAATTCAAAATGAAAATACTGGGATCTAACAAGAACAATCAGGAGCTTATAGTGGACATTGTAATACCTTAAAATAAATAAATTAATTAATAAAAAAATAGACACGAAAGAATTGGTTGTGTTTTTCACAGAGTATGATACTGAATTTATATGAGAAGAAAGATTATAATGAAATCGAATCTATTCTAAATAAATTTGACAAAAAAAAAATGAATAAAAAAGAATTTGTGGAAATCATATTTTCCTAATAATATTGAATTCATTGAAAATACATGGTAAATAAATTCTAAATTTATTCAAAAAAAATTAAAATTATTTTAGGACTCTCTAACCCTTAAAAGACTTTTAAAATAATAAAATTTATTACTTAAGTAATAAATTTTAACTTAAAACTGAAAAATAACTCCAAAATAATCTATTCTTAGAAAATCATCCAAGGGGCATTGGACAACATTTAAATCACATGACCAATGGCTTTCCAACTATGTATTTTATAGACAACGGATTCACCAAGTTATGGCTGTCAAAGGCTATGATGCACGCTATGCCTTTTCTTTTACATCTCGACCCATACTGCCTCTTGATTTCAGCCACCCATGCAATTTTTCTTGACTTGTCTTACATCAACAACTGAGGTCCATCTAAGGATGGGGCCCACCAGATGTAAGGATTGAATGCATTAAACGAGTCAACTCAACTCAACTGAGTTCTGAGTCAAGTCTGTTCCTCGATCGCGTTTTTAAACTAGCTCTAATACCTCGTGTTCCAACTGGGCTGACCCAGCAGAAGTCTTTTCTCCTCCGAACCATCAGCTAAGAAACAGAATCCAGGCCCAACCCAGCCCATGGAGTCATTATTTGTGCTTTTTGGGCTAGGCCGGACAATTGGGGCCCATCAAAGCCCAGACCATTGCTGTTGCACGACACTGTTCACACCGCTCTCGTGGATTGGGAATGGCGTCCAAGCAACCAGACGCTTGGCTTTAAAGCCATAAACGTAAAAAATTCAGAGAGAGAGAGAGAGAGAGAGAGAGTACTTAGTCTCTAATGCAAGGAAAGAGATCTCATATAAATTCCAATCAACCATTTGATCCTGATACCTTTCATCAAGGCTGTAAAGGTGAGAGATGGAGATTTTGTATCTTGAATTTTTATCGTGTTTTTACATGGGATTTGCATGTTTCAATTGAAAATTGCCATTTTTTTCTATTCTAGTTTCAGGCCAGTTCGCAACATCATCAGCGGTTCAGGGGCCATGTCGGCTCTTGGGGTACATTTGCAGATACAAGACAAGCACGTATTCATTTCTCCTACTTTTGCATCTGATTCTCCGTTTCCTATTTTCTTTACAATCCTAAGGTGAAAACTGCATCATTTTTTGTTCATATAAAGAAGGTTCGATTAATGATCTGGACCATCTTCACGTAAGACCCACCTTTAATTATTTTTTTATCCCTTTCAAAAGATCACATTGAGTAGATAATGGCCATATATTAACCATTCAATGAATTGTTAGGAAGTGGACCATCTATATTAATTATAATTGAGAATCTGCAATCACTAATCCAGACTGTCGATCATGTTGGCCCATCTTTGATTGCCCATTTGTCTGACTAGTCAATTTGATCAGACGATCCTAACCATATTATCAATGGCTAGGAGAATGAGCAATGCATATAGATTAAAATAGAAAATAGAGATCTAAAGGTCATTGATTTGGACTATCCGTGATGTGGGTCCGCCTTTGATTGCTAAGTATAAGATGAAGCGCTAAAATAAATGAGATAAGTGAGGGGAATGACTTGATATTATAAATATTAGGTTCTCCCAATGCATTAAACAATATTTCTTAGTGTTGATGCAGTTTCCGGCTCACCCCCTTGGCTATACGAACACCCTGCATAGGAAGAGGACAAAGGAGACCCTGCCAGGGGACCCTCCGATGCCAAACTCAGGCTTGGAATCCGGGTCTAGTGGTTTGATAGAGGTTTTTGGGGTGAGAATGTGTGTAACAGATTGAGGGCGCCAGTTGGTGATGGTAGTGCCTTGTGGTTGAGAAGGACGCCAGTTTTTGTTGTTGGTTCGGTATGTGGGATTTGCAGTAGCTAGAAAAGGATGTGGCTCGAGTGGGATTGTTTGAAGAGAGGTTTCAAAATTGAGAAGTTTTTCGTGAAGTTCTTCAAAGGTGATAGAGGTATCTCTTGCTTGGACAGCGCGGACCAATTCTTTGTAATCATCACTGAGACTATCTAGGATTTTGTCTGTGATTTCTTCTTCATCAATTGTGGCTCCAAGAAGAGTTAGATCATCTGCTCGAGTTTTGATGGTTTGCATAAACTCAGTGATGCCAAGGGAGCCTTTGGTGGTGTTTTTGAGTTGGTTTTTGATTTGTTTGATGTGGCCACGAGAGGGCTTAGCATCGGTGTTGGCTAGAATTGTCCAGGCTTGTCTAGAGGTTTTGCCTTGAGCTATGAAGGGAATAATTGTGGATGAGATGGAGCTAATGAGAGCGTTGAGGATCAGCTGGTCCTGTCTGGTCCATAGAATGTAACTGGGATTGGGGCTGGTTGTATTGGATTGTGTCAAGGTGGCTGGCGGACATAATTTGGAGCCATTAATATAGCCAAGAAGGTCATAGCCAATGAAGAGTATTTGGAACTGCAGTTTCCAGGAGAGGTAATTGGTAGAGGAGAGTTTGAGAGGAGCTTGAGCAGTAATGTTGATGCTGATGAGAGTTTGGTGTGGTTCATTGGTGTTGAGGATGGTTGCAGGGTTAGATTCGGTAGCCATAAGTGCTAAAGAACAGGGGAAGAGAAAGAAAAAAATAAAATAAAATTGGATCGACTTATACTACTTGTGATCGCTTTGATACCATGACAGATTGAGGAAATCAATTCCGTTTCTCATATACCTTTTGCAACAGTTAAATATACATGCGGATAAAAAACACATGTTTGAATTCCTAAACTATAGAGCAGATTGAAACTGCTCCCTAACTCTAAGGAACAAAAATTCAAAAAAAAAAAGAAGAGAAAATTCAAAAATAGAGAAAGAGAAACTTATGACGGCTGTCTGTTACAATCCTATGACTGCTGATAGTGTGTACCTTTCATTGTTGGGTGTCTCCTATTTATAGAGGAGAAGTGATCCTTCAGTTTCAGGATCTTTGATTGTTATCCAAGATAATCCCGAGATCTTAGATCTCTTAAATTTTTGGGATTAGGAGTGATCTTCCGAGGATCTCGGAAGGTGTATCTTCAATATTGAGCTGATTCCTTGGCTCAGTTCTGGATCAGATATGATGGCGAGTATCCAGAAGGGTATAACCGACGGAGCTTGGCTTAGTTAGGTTGGAATTCACCTTCTGATCATCGGCCGACCTTACAACGTCGGTTTGTCCGGGTGGCCCATACTAGCTAGTTTGTGCACCGGCCATATTATAGTCGACTGATGATGGCCAACCCTTAATCGGTTATCGACTGAGGTATGGTCAATCTGTAATCGTCCTATTACCAACTGGTGGCCGACCTACGACTGACTTAGCCTATACGTCGAGCTTGGGTCGAGGCAAAGTTTGGTCAGTTTGTACCCGATCCATACCAACCTATGGATCGAGTCGGTATTATGTGGCCTCTGAGGGGCTTTTTGAGTGTCCTTAAAGGTGCATCGGCCTCCTTAGAGGTTTCGCCTTTTGGCTCGAGACATATGGGTCTCGGTTAGGCTCGGCGCCTAGAAGGTCCGGGCCATGTCAGTAGCGTTGGTCCATTCCATAAGCCGACTTATTGACTTAGATTTTCTCCCCAACACTTAGTACAATGAATTATGCAATAATAGATTGTTTTAATAAATCTATAATGTAATTCATAAGGCGCCATTCAAATTACAAAAAGCCCACCAACAGATGGGAATGTAAAACCCATTCAATTGTGGACCCTGTATTTGATTGGTTGCACGTGGTGATCCATGCACACGACAATCAATAAGCCAAGGAGCTGAGCCCAGACCCAGCCCAGCTGCTGATTTGAGAAATAGGCTTAGGATGGTCTGGGCCCGACATACATATATATAAACCGCTCATCAACGGTAAATAAGTCTGCGATGATGGCTCTAATCATAGGGCCTTTAGACAATTTACAAGCCCATTCCAAATCTATTAGTAATTGGGCTCCAACAGGGGACTGGACTTGAGCTAGGCCAATGAAAGCCCAGCTCTACGGCAAAGTAACCTGAACCGTTCTTTATTATTATTATTATTATTATTATTATTATTATTATTATTCTTTTATGAACATTTTCATTATTGAACGGCGATGATCGTAACATGGACATACAGGTAGCGATTGATAATGGCATCCTACAAGTAACATTGTCAAAGCCGGAGGGGATTGTCACCGGAATACAATACAATGGCATTGATAATTTGCTAGAAGTTATTAATGAAGAAGTTAACAGAGGTTATTGGGATGTCTACTGGAATGAACCTGGAGGCCCAGGGATCTTTGATGTGTAAGATCATCTCTCTCTCTCTCTCTCTCTCTCTCTCTCTCTCTCTCTCTCTCTCTCTCTCTGACAATTAAAAGTATGTGGGCCACCTTAAAGTAAGTTTTAACCACATGATGGTTGTGATCGGACTAATCAAGGATGGAACATGGTGTCCCAACAAAGGTAAGTCATGATCATCATGTCCTCAGTCCATATGCGCAATACAAATGGTGGGATTCGATGCTAAGGAAGGTGGGCCCCACACCCATCTGTGCATGGGAATTCAAGCTGAACTCTTTTGCCCAGGATCATGCCATATGAAGGAACTTGTTTCATGCTTACTTATATTGGGATTGTCTTGTTAATTATATTATATTAACAAAGAGAAAGATAATCTATTTATATTTGGCAGGATAAAGGGGACTAGTTTTAAGGTGATACTTGAAGATGAAAACCAGGTGGAAGTCTCTTTTACAAGGACATGGGACCCTTCCCTCAATGGGACCCTTATTCCCCTCAACATTGACAAAAGGTCCATCCCTTCTTATCGTATCCTCATTTTAATGATGGCTATCAATGAGTCGGGCTGGGCCCATTAGGCAATCGAGCCATACGACGATGGTCCAGAACATAAATGGGCTAGACCGGCCCCAGCTCAAATTCAACGACATTTTATATCAAAGCCTGCATGAACCCGATTTAGGCCCATTTACATCTTCCATGGGCCAGGCTTCAGTCTCATTTTCAGCCCCCGGTCCAGCACCACTTATAGATACAGGCGCAATATTTAAATGGGCTGCCCAATATTTTATAGAGGTGAAAGTGGGACTGGTCTGTCAAGGGTCAGCCCACTAGCTAAGATACAGAGTACCAGGCTCAGCCGAAAGGCACCTCGAATCTAGAGATGGCAATGGGTTCGATTCAGACCATTGGCACCAGGGTCTTTATAAAGCCCAACCCATTTACTAAACAGGTCAAAAATTCTTTGCCTAAACCCAACCCACGACCCATGACACTCTTACATGACCCGACCCACTTAAAAATTCATCAACCCCAACCCAACTCATTTAATTGTAAATGGTTCAACTGACCCTACCCAATTACCAATGACCCAACTCAGGTTTAAGAGGCTGGACCCTTGCTGGGCCCAGTTCAACTGGACCGTTCAAGGCCCTCTGAAGACTAGTATTAAAGTAAAAGTCTGATGAAGTTGCAGGTTTATAGTCCTTCGCGGGTCCTCCGGTTTCTATTCATACGCCATCTATGAGCACTTACAAGGGTGGCCTGATTTCACCCTCAGTAATACTCGGATAGCTTTCAAGCTTCGAAAGGACAAGTACAAATACCTTCCTCTCTCGCCCTCTCATCCTTATGATCTTGTCTTAATTCCACGATGGGGCCCACATGGCTACATGATCGAATGATCCGGATTGTTTATCTGGTCGACCCTGCCTTTGATGGGTGACTGTATGATAATTGCACCGGTGGATAAGTCCTAATCAAATGATCTTTGGCCATTTTTGTTTCTAACCATCCGTTTAAAGGTTGCTGATCAAGATAGGATTATCTAACTGATGTAATATATGCATTATTTTTCATCCAAGCAGGGTCCATAAAATGGACGGTCCAGATGATTGTTATTCAGGTACATGTGTGACTGATTCAGACCATTGAGATTTGTGTTGGATGTGGCCCAACTTGCAATGATGCCTGATCATTACATTTGTGCCTATTGAGTATAAGATCATTGCCTATAAGTTATGTTTTAGTGTACAAAATTGGATGGTTGGGATTGTCGGATCGAACTGATTTTGTTAGATATGGCCCACCCCATGAATGCTCAGATAAGTGATTGATGTCACCTTGTCAATGTTGAAATTCTAGGTTTCACTACATGGCCATATCAGACGATAGACAGAGAATCATGCCCATGCCAGAAGATCGTGAGCCTCCACGTGGCCAGCCGTTAGCATACAAAGAAGCCGTTCGTTTGATAAATCCAATCAATCCAGACCTTCAAGGAGAGGTAAAAGCAAATTCTGGTTTTATATCAAGCAGGTACCTCAATCCAAACCGTCCAAATCATCGGCCTCACTTTGGATGGGTTATAACCCAAATTTCACATTGGATGGACCATATTAACCGTCTGATAAGTGGGCATTCGCTTGATGAATTTGAACCGTTGATTATATTTTCACGATGCTATCATGCGCAGGTGGATGACAAGTACGAGTACTCGTGCGAGAACAAGGACAACAAGGTCCATGGTTGGATATGTTTCGATCCTCCCGTGGGTTTCTGGCAGATCACCCCAAGTGATGAGTTCAAAACAGGTGGGCCTCTCAAGCAGGGCCTGACCTCCCATGTGGGCCCCACCACACTAGCTGTAAGCCCCACATCTTCCTTCAATACAGACATGCTATTCCATCTTTGGTAAGTTTTTCTTATGATATGTCCATCCATGTAGCGCCCGCCAAATGGACAGTCCGGATCATGTTGTCATTTGGGTGGTCTGATCACAGCCATTGATGGAAAGCTCCATATGACCCTCTGATGTAGAGTGGGTCACGGACAGTTTCATGGCCAAGATGGATCAGAAAAGGCCCGGTCGACGACAGAAGTAATCCGGATCATCGGACCTTAGATCGGGCATATCGACGTAAAATATATGATTTTGGGGTAGAACGAGCTACTTTAGCCAACCAACCCTGCTATGCCGGGTTGCGCAGCCCGGAATTGCAAAACAACCCCTTGATTGACGGTCGTTTCCCTATTTTAATTTTGTTTTTATTATAAATAGTAAGTTTTAGTTTGATTATAACTCTTCATCCGTCGGGCTTTAGGAGTTGCGCCCAACGTGAAAAGAGCTTAGAATAATTAGGAGAACGGTTTGGTGAAGCCAAATAGGACACTTACTATTTTTGGCCGAAAACCTTGCGCGCTAGTAAACATCACGACCGTCTATAAATAGTAAGTTTACTATTTATAGTAAGTCGCGGATTCTAGGAGTTTGAGTTGTAGTTTGATTATGATTTCTTTCCCATTGCTTGATACCCTTATTTAAATGGTTGTGAACTCGTTTTTAATTATTCATTAATTAGTTTCGAATTTATTAGAATTTATTTCTATTTTCTGCTTTCTTTCCTCGTGGATTCGAGAAGTCTCTGTGAGGAGTCCAGAGAAGTTCTGTGGATTCGGAATAGTTATCCTCTTAAGGAAGACGGTGCTCAACCTCACGTCCTCCCCTGCGTCAATTTGGTATCAGAGCGAGGTTTCTTCTCGGATTGATGGCTTCTAACGACGGGTCAGGCAACAATCCCATAGATGGTGCCCTAAGAAATTTATCTTTAACGGCGGTAGCTTTCGAAGTAGCGCAACGAGAGAATCAGCAAGCCATGCAAGGGCTGCAGGCTTCCATCAACCGTATAGCGGATCTCTTGGCGGAAAATCTAAGGCAACTCAGTGTTTCTGGTGGCAATCCTCCACCCCCAATTAATCGCCCTGATCGCAGGATAGTACCGGCAGTGCATCCAAGGGTCATTCCTGAGGAAGGAGGCTCTAGTGAGGAGGAAATCAACGACATAATCTTCCAACACCCCAGACATGGCGGCGATCGAGTAGATCGAACGGATCAAGAATTCAAGATGAGGGTTGATATTCCTAGCTTCAATGGCCAACTACACATTGAGGATTTCCTCGATTGGCTTTCTGAAGTTGAGCGATTTTTCGACTATATGGACATCCCTGAAGCAAAAAAGGTCAAGCTTGCGGCCTACAAGTTGAAAGGAGGAGCTTCAGCTTGGTGGGAACAACTGCAACTCGTGCGAATCAGGCAGACGAAAGCACCAATCCGCACCTGGCAATGGATGAAGCAGCTACTACGTGCACGACTCCTCCCTAGCGATTACGATCAAGTATTATTCCAACAATACCAAAATTGTCGACAGGGTAGTCGATCGATGAGAGAATACGCAGAAGAATTTTACCGCCTGGCGGCGCGTAACGATTTGGTCGAGACTGAATCGCAGCAAGTCGCCCGATTCAACGGTGGATTGCGTATGGCTATCCAGGATCAGGTCCAGATGCAGTCCATCTGGACGATGAATGATACGATCAAGTTGGCTACGCGGGCAGAAGCGCAACTTGAACGTCCCAACACACGGACCTATCCTACTGCAAGGATCCCTATGGCAGGTCTGCCCCAGGGCACTGCACAGCCTAAGGGGAAGGAGCCCATAGGAGCACGCACTCAACCTCCTATGTTTGAAAATCGAGATTTGGGAAGCGGGCAAGCTAGACCCTAAAGGGGTGTATCGACTGCTGCTGGTCCAAGTAGAATTCCGAACCCCTATGCTCGGCCAAGGCCCAATAACTGCTATCATTGTGGCCAACCGGGCCACCTATCAAATACTTGTCCTCAGCGAAAAGTGGCAAACCTCGCCATCAATGATAGTAGTGCTGATAACGCTTATGAAGATCAAGATATTGAAGAATATGAGCATACCACCGAGGACAAGGCAGATGATTCAGGTTGGATTCAGCAAGTTCACGGCGAGTTGCTCGTCGTAAGACGACTATTATATGCGCCAAGAAAAAAAGTGCATCCACAGCGGCATAATATCTTCCGCACTAGGTGTACGGTGAATCGAAAGGTTTGTGACGTAATCATTGACAGTGGGAGCAGCGAGAACATCGTCTCTAAGGTCATGGTGCAAAAATTACAATTAAAAACGGAGCGTCATCCCTCTCCATATACAATCGGTTGGATCAAGAAGGTCAGCGAAACAAAGGTAACTGAACGGTGCACCATATCCATTTCAATTGGCAAACATTATAAGGATAAAGTAGTATGCGATGTGGTTGACATGGAAGCATGTCACATACTACTCGGTCGGCCCTAGCAATCTGACCGTAATGCCACTCATAAAGGGCGAGATAATATATATATCTTCGTCAAGGATGGCTGGAAGACCATATTGGCCCTTATGGATCCAGAGGGATCACCTGAAACTTCTAAAGTGGAGGGCCATTTTCTCTTAACCATACGGGACTTCGTGGAAGAATCAAAGGAAACAGGACAGACTTATGCATTAATTGTAAAAGGGAAAGAACTCGAGCCTACCAACATCCCTGAAAGACTAAAGCCCCTGCTACATGAATTCAAAGAAATCTGGCCCGATGACCTTCCCGATGGGTTACCCCCCATGTGGAATATCCAACACCATATCGACTTTGTCCCTGGGTCCAGTTTACCGAACCGCTCCCATTATCGAATGAGTCCGAATGAGTGCGAGATTCTGCATGGACAAGTAGAGGAGTTGATCCGTAAGGGTCTTATTTGAGAGAGCATGAGTCCATGTGCTGTACCAGCTCTATTAACTCCAAAGAAAGATGGGAGTTGGCGTATGTGTGTCGACAGCCGAGCCATCAACAAAATCACCATAAAATACAGGTTTCTTATACCATGGTTGGACGATATGCTAGACATGCTAGAGGGTGCAAAAATATTCTCTAAATTGGACCTAAGGAGCGGCTACCATCAGATTCGAATACGGTCGGGTGATGAGTGGAAAACAGCGTTTAAGATCAAGGAAGGATTATACGAATGGATGGTCATGCCCTTCGGTCTTTCGAATGCGCCTAGCACATTTATGAGATTGATGAACTAAGTTCTGAAACCTTTCATTGGGTGGTTCGTTGTGGTTTACTTCGATGATATTTTGATATACAGTCAAGACGAAACCACCCATATGGAACACCTTAAGAAGGTCCTTCAAGTGCTCACTAAAAATAAAATGTACCTCAATTTAAAAAAGTGCAGATTCATGACTGATAGCCTAATGTTTCTGGGTTTTGTCGTCACATCCACGGGCATTTGGGTGGATGAGGAAAAGGTGAAGGCAATCAGAGAATGGCCGGTTCCTACAAATATTCACGAAGTGCGAAGTTTTCATGGACTGGCGACATTCTATCGTCGGTTCGTGAAAAATTTTAGTACTATTGTGTCACCAATCACAGATTGCATGAAGAAAGGGCAGTTTCAGTGGACTGACGAAGCCGACAGGAGCTTTGACGAAATTAAGCACAGATTATCCACGACCCCGGTTCTTGTACTTCCCAACTTCGACAAACTATTTGAAGTCGAATGTGATGCCTCATATGTCGAAATTGGGGGAGTTTTGTCTCAAAAAGGTAAGCCGGTAGCCTTCTACAGCGAGAAACTTAGTGATACACGTAAGAAGTGGTCTACATATGAGATCGAGTTATACGCGGTGGTCCAGGCACTGCGGCACTGACGACATTATTTGATTCAAAGGGAATTCATACTTTACACAGACCATCAAGCTTTCAAATTTATTAATAGTCAAGCTAACATTAACCGTGTGCATGCTAGATGGATCTCATTTTTGTAGGAATTCACGTCGTACTAAAACATAAGTTAGGACAACAGAACAAAATAGCTAATGCACTGAGTCGCCGTGCAACTTTATTAGTCACTATGATCAATGAGGTTGTCGGGTTCGAGCGCCTCAAAGACATATGTGCCGATGACAACGACTTCAAGGGCGCATGAGTTAGATGCCAAGAAGGTCACCCCGGCGACTTACATATGCAAGACGGGTTCCTTTTCAAGGGAAATCGACTGTGCATCCTAAACAGTTCGCTAAGGGAACAGATAATCCAAGAACTACATGGAGGTGGCCTCAATGGACACCTTCGGCGAGACAAGACGCGAGCTCTTGTGGAAGAACGGTATTACTGGCCACAATTGGTACGTGATGTGGGAAAGGCAGTCCAACGTTGTTATATTTGTCAGACCTCTAAAGGGCAATCTCATAATACGGTCCTTTACACTCTGTTACCCGTGCCTGACGGCTCTTAGGAGGATTTATCTATGGACTTCGTGCTTGGTCTCCCACGAACACAACGCGGCATGAATTCGGTGTTCGTGGTAGTAGATCGTTTCTTCAAGATGGCGCACTTTATTCCATGAAAGAAGACTCTCGATGCAATATACGTGACGAATCTATTCTTTAAAGAAATTATGCGCTACACGGGGTTCCCAAGACTATTACTTCTGACTGTGACATGAAGTTCATAAGCCACTTTTAGCAAACTTTGTGAACTCGATTCGATACACGACTTCAGTTCAGCAACGCTTACCACCCACAGACTGACGGTCAAACTGAGGTTGTGAATCGCACGTTGGGAAACCTCCTTCAATGTATTTCAGGAGAAAAACCGAAGCAGTGGAATTTGGCATTGTCTCAAGCGGAGTTTGCATTCAACAACATGGTGAACCGCTCGACGGGAAAATTTCCGTTCTAGGTTATTTATGGACGAGTACCTCGCCACACACTAGACTTGGTCCCTCTGCCCAAGCTCCCAGGCATGAGCATTGCAGCGGAACATATGGTTGATAAGATCATGAGCATTCATGCGGAAGTACAAACCAAGCTACATGCCTCAAACGAAAAATACAAGGAGCAAGCCGACAAGCATTTGCGACAAAAAGTGTTCGAGGTGGGTGACCAAGTAATGGTCCATCTGCGTAAAGAACGATTTCCGACCGGAACGTACAACAAGTTGAAGAATAAAAAGTTGCAGGTTTATAGTCCTTCGCGGGTCCTCCGGTTTCTATTCATACGCCATCTATGAGCACTTACAAGGGTGGCCTGATTTCACCCTCAGTAATACTCGCATAGCTTTCAAGCTTCGAAAGGACAAGTACAAATACCTTCATCTCTCGCCCTCTCATCTTTATGATCTTGTCTTAATTCCACGATGGGGCCCACGTGGCTACATGATCGAATGATCCGGATTGTTTATCTGGTCGGCCCTGCCTTTGATGGGTGACTGTATGATAATTGCACCGGTGGATAAATCCTAATCGCATGATCTTTGGCCATTTTTGTTTCTAACCATCCGTTTAAAGGTTGCTGATCAAGATAGGATTATCTAACTGATGTAATATATGCATTGTGGCTCATCCAAGCAGGGTCCATAAAATGGACGGCCCAGATGATTGTTATTCAGGTACATGTGTGACTGATTCAGACCATTGAGATCTGTGTTGGATGTGGCCCAACTTGCAATGATGCCTGATCATTACATTTGTGCCCATTGAGTATAAGATCATTTCCTATAATTTATGTTTTAGTGTACAAAATTGGATGGTTGGGATTGTCGGATCGAACTGATTTTGTTAGATATGGCCCACCCCATGAATGCTCAGATACGTGATTGATGTCGCCTTGTCAATGTTGAAATTCTAGGTTTCACTACATGGCCATATCAGACGATAGACAGAGAATCATGCCCATGCCAGAAGATCGTGAGCCTCCACGTGGCCAGCCGTTAGCATACAAAGAAGCCGTTCGTTTGATAAATCCAATCAATCCAGACCTTCAAGGAGAGGTAAAAGCAAATTCTGGTTTTATATCAAGCAGGTACCTCAATCCAAACCGTCCAAATCATCAGCCTCACTTTGGATGGGTTATAACCCAAATTTCACATTGGATGGACCATATTAACCGTCTGATAAGTGGGCATTCGCTTGCTGAATTTGAACCGTTGATTATATTTTCACGATGCTATTATGCGCAGGTGGATGATAAGTACGAGTACTCTTGCGAGAACAAGGACAACAAGGTCCATGGTTGGATATGTTTCGATCCTCCCGTGGGTTTCTGGCAGATCACCCCAAGTGATGAGTTCAAAACAGGTGGGCCTCTCAAGCAGGGCCTGACCTCCCATGTGGGCCCCACCACACTAGCTGTAAGCCCCACATCTTCCTTCAACACAGACATGCTATTCCATCTTTGGTAAGTTTTTCTTGTGATATGTCCATCCATGTAGCGCCCGCCAAATGGACAGTCCGGATCATGTTGAAGTCATTTGGGTGGTCTGATCACAGCCATTGATGGAAAGCTCCATAAGACCCTCTAATTGCTAATTGTTATTGGACATTAAATTAGCAGACATTTTGATGACGAAATGTATAAAAAGAATTTGAATACAAAACAATTAGATGTTATGAGTCAAGTCTCGATTGAATAATTAATATCTAAAAGGTAGACTTGTAGCGGGTGTGTGTGTGTGTGTACACACACACACACACACACGGATATATATATATACACACACACACACGGAAACGCTTACCTGCGAACCAGTTTCGTACGTAGTATGAGCTTTTTTGAGAACCCATCCTACGTATCGTGGATCCAAAATCTGAACCGTTCATGTGAAGCAACACCTCGTGAAAGCCCCTGGGCCCAAGTTTTACTTTGATCTAAAACTTTGATGGCCCATGAAAAATGAAAACATTTTCCTCCCTTGATTTGCATTTCTCTTTGCTATGGCCCAACAGAATTTTAGATCAGGGTGAAAATTTGTCACATGGAGTTTCATGGAATTTCGTATCACATGAACCGTTCAGATTAGACACCCGTGACACGTGTGCAAAGGTAAGAATGTGCGTAGGTGCGCTGGGGAGCATGACTCTTATATATATATATATATATATATATATATATATATATATATATATATATATATATATATATATATAAGAAGAAAAATGACAAAAAGAAAAAAATGAAACCAACATGCCCGTAAAAAAAAATAAGATTTACAACAACTGGGAAGAAAGAAGAATGCAATAATTTTATATTGCTAGAATTTTTAGACAATAATATCCAAGATATATAAAATCTTGTTAAATATTGTGTTATCCTCTAAGAGATACTCTTGTGACCCTTTAGTTCATTCGTACTTTCATTCACTACAATTAAATTTAATAATTATACTCACGTACTTCTTCAAAACATCCATATACAAACATGACAATTTATCATATGATAATTATTTTTATTTCTTTTTAACAGAGATGTATAACCATATCTTACTCAAATATCAAACCTCTCTTCTTCTTTTTTCTTTTTTTCTTTTTCAAAAAGTTTTCATATATAATATTTTTACTTACTTTCTAAAATAATTTTTATTTTTGAATTTAATATTTCTTAAAAACACAACAATTACATCACATCCATTCAAAATATTTTTCCCATCATCAACTGAAATAGCTTATGATTTTCAGGTGTTTCTAAGTGGGCATTACTCAGGGGAAGATCTAATGCCAAAATTCACAAAAGGAGAGCCATGGAAGAAAGTGTTCGGCCCTGTTTTTATGTACGTTAATTCAGGGCTGGCTGGAACCGACCCACTTGCACTCTGGAAGGATGCAAAATTACAGGTTAGGATTCACCAATATTCATGTTTGGTATGCTCATATTTCTCTATTTCTTTCATAAATATGAGCATTTTTTAAACTTAAAGTGCTCTAGTTGCACTGTAACACATGGATGGCCTAATTAATCTTACAATCTGAACCGTTCATTAGGTCTGGACCGTGCTTTATTTGCTGCCATGAAAATTAATAACAATCAGATGGTATTATATAATCCATCCCAATGCTGGTGCACTTTTCTCTGGCCATTCTTTTTGCAAGCAAGAGATGAGGATGTTAGGATCATCTGTTCAACGCAATTCTCTGAAGTAAAATCACTAAAAATGGATGATCGAAATTGTTGATTGGACTTTTTCTCATAAACAATGTGGATCATCCATTTTATGGCCTACTCATTGGATGGTTAGAATTGTCCAATTCGTGTTATTTGCTTGCTATGTGTACTGATAGTGAGTCCTCCATAACCTAGTAGCTTTTATGATTGGGTACTTTCTCGGGTATAAATATCCATATACGGAGGTATTAAGACTCGGCCGAGTCCAGTCCAACTCGTCCGAGTCGACTCAGATTCCATTGGACATAACCCAGCTCAACGCTGCAGTGAGTCAAGACTGACAATAGGGAGTGACAAGAACCATTCATGAGACCATTTACAATTCACGTACGGTTTTGATCTTTTGGTTTCCCAATTGGACGGTGATGGAGAAGCATATCCCACTAATACTTCTCATCCTTCTTCGATGCAGATGCAAATTGAAGTTGAAAGCTGGCCATATAATTTCCCAGTTTCAGAGGATTTCCCTAAATCTGACCAACGCGGCTCTGTCAGCGGTAGATTACTAATTAAGGATGGGTATGGATTTTCACCCTTTATCATAATCAGTGCCAGTCAAAATATAAGTGTGTGGGAAATGGTAGCTTCTCTTGAGGTCCAGCACTGTGGGCCCCACCGTGATCTATGTCGCACGAACACACCTTCCATTTAGTGGGTCCCATCTAGATTATCGGATATCCCAAAAATCAGCTGTATCCAGAATTCAAGTGGGCCATGCCATCTAAAACCATGTGAAATTGTGCATGGTTAAAACATTTAAAACCACTTGGTGGGGTCCATCTGAGTTTTTGATAGGGTTGAAACTTAGTGTGACCCATTATCCAAGTTTGGCCCACTTGAGTCATTGATTGACTGTAGCCCAGCATGGAAGGGTGCATCTGATTGATGGAATGGATGTCTAAGATAGATGACATGGGGCCCACAGCTTGAACTCATGGGAACTCTCTGTCTCTCTCGTACCATTTTGACGATTTCACAGGTTCGTAGTACATTTTCATTTCAACCATGATTTATTTATTTTTTACAATAATAATAATAATTTCAGCATGAGCATAACAATTAACAACCATGCATTTCTTTCTTAGGTTCCTTAGCAAAGATTATATATCTGCAGACTCTGCCTATGTGGGCCTTGCTTTGCCTGGAGTCGTCGGATCATGGCAACGAGAATGCAAGGTCACTATGGCTTTTTAATTTTTTATTTTTATTTAACGTGTTCTTGTAAGTGATATAATCCATGAAATGTAGTGAATTGATGGGAATGCATTAGGCCACGTGAACGGCCGTGGAATGGAATAAGGCCATTTCTCAGTAGTGGTCGAATATGGACCCCGGCTGGCCTTTTTTTTTCTTGGGCCGGGCTCAGATCTAGACTGACCCATTCACAGAACTGATGAAATGCATTTGGTATTATGCTATTTCAGGTGCATCTTACACAGTGTTCTGTTTTCAGGGCTACCAGTTTTGGAGTAGAGCTGACTCGTATGGGTTTTTCTCCATCAATGACATCCGGACAGGAGACTATAATCTCTTTGCATGGGTGCCCGGTTTTATAGGGGATTACAGAAATGATGGGATCGTTACCATCACCGAAGGTTAGTATCCAAAATATTTATGGGCAGTAACTGTAGGATTTGGACAAGTGGGGCCCATGGTTTATGGATCTAAACCATTGATATGGTGGGATCACTGAAGATTGAAGATCATCACCCTTTGATACTTGGCCCTTCTCTCTCTTGAGTTTGCACCACTGCTTATATCTATTTTTCTCCTGTGTTCTTAAGCCATAACATAAGATGGTTCAGATCTTTGAATATTGGATATCCACCATCCCTGGTGAAGCCCATTATTTCAATAGTTTGGATCATCATGCCTTGGGCCCCACATGCACATAATCTGAATCTTGATTGAGAGACCAGATCCACTACAAAGCTTTTGAGATTGAGCTTAACTTACAACCCTATGTGTGGGCCCACTGTGATGTATGCATGGCATCCAATCTGTCCACCATGTTCGTGTTCTCGTGTTCTCCTGGGCTTCCGTATCTAAGCCGATCCAAAATGATGCAAGGAGTTACGTGAGGAGACCGATCACCATCTTCCTCAAGGGATAACTACTATGAATCCACAGAGCTCTCTCCACTCCACACAAGATTCCACGAATCCACGGGGGATGAAAATAGAAATTATTTCTAATAAATTTGAAATAAATAAATTAATAATAATAAATAAATAAAATTACAATCTTTTAAATAATAAACTCAAACCTAGGATGGAGTTTTAGGCTCAAACACCCTTACAATGTGACTTACTGTAAATAATAAATTTATTATCTATATTATTTATATAGAGTCATCATTCCTACTTAAACTTCATGGTTTTTGACCAAAAATGGTACGTGTTCAATTTGGCATAACTACCTTGTTTTCCTAATTTTTCTAAGTCCTCATGGTGGGCATGACTCCTACAACTCAAAAGATCAAAAGTAACAATCAAATTATAATTTACTTTGTAGTAAAAATGAAAATAAAATTAACTTCTGCCTGTTGATGTGATGGAATCTTGCAAATCTAGCATAAACAACCCAGCATAGCAGGGTTGGTTGGCTAGAGTAGCTTCTCTTACCCAAAATTATATATGACATGGAAAAACTTACTCCAGTTTATGAGATATGACTGTTTTAAGGTTCTGAATATCCTGATCATTTCCACCTCCAATCAGGCATTTTTTCGTCCATCTTTGCCATGAAAGTGTCCGTGACCCACTCTACATCACAGAACATGTGTAGGCCATAACATATAAACTTAAACCTCTAAAATGATGCGGTGTGGCCCACCTGGGTTTGGGAATCGCTGGGTTTATGGGCTGTCCACTCATCCTGGTGAAGCGCGTTTTCTGAATGGAGTGGATGGCATATATGAAACACAGTGCGAACGTCATTACTATCCAGAAGGCTTTTTAACAGCAGGTGTCCCCATCCCAACTTTTCCGTGGTGTGACCCACTTGAACTTAGGATCGGCCTAAACTTTGGGAACCAAGGAGGAGCTGAGGGTCCAAACATGATGGACGGATTGGATTTCATGAACACATCACAGTTGTCCCGACACACAGCATTGTAGATTTGGTTACCCTACGAAACTGAGTGGATCCAGCCTCTGCCCCAACCATGCATTTCCTAACGACCAGGACCCCTCCACCCCCTACTTTTGGTTATTGCTTCATTTATCTGTTTTTGTTTTATTTACGGAGTGAACGGTGAAGATTTTCCGATGATCATAGGTCACATAAAGTTTCAAGATCTTGTATTTGATACATTCTCTTTTTTTTCTTTTTTTAAATTGAACCCAGGATGTGATATTGACATGGGTGATCTGGTATATGAACCACCAAGAGATGGTCCCACATTGTGGGAGATTGGTGTCCCTGATCGTTCCGCGGCCGAGTTCTACGTTCCCGATCCTAATCCTATGTATGTTAACAAACTCTACATCAGTCATCCTGACAAGTAAGTTCTGATCCTTTCTGTACACTATTTGATACTTAAATCTTGGTTTTGATTTGTACATTACAAGATTGTAATTTGGAATAAAAACTATCCACTTGGGCTGTGTTTGGCGGTTCAATGCAAATGAATTGGGATAGCAATCAGAGGTTGGTTGTCATTATGAAATAAAAAGCGTCACAACTCCTCTTGGGTTATCTTCCCTGTAATGAATTGAATTGCAATTCAGTTCAATTGACCATCCAAACATGCCTAATTGTTGTAACCGTTGGAATGTCCAAACCAAACTGTTCAGATCCAGCAGATCCATCCTTCCTGGCATTTTCAGATTCATTCAGCAGATGCATTGTCCCTGGAATTTTCAGATTCATCCAGCAGATGCATTCTCCCTGGAATTTCAGATTCATCTAGCAAACGCATTCTCCTTGTCTAATACAGATTCATCTAGAAAATTGTTTGGTTGCCTAATGCTATTCATTATTTTAAGAAATTTCTAATGTATTTACTCCCGGTGAAAGTATCATTAAGGGACAGTAGTGTCTTTTTGTAATCTCTTGCTAAACTTATAAATAGGAATGTTGAAAACAAGTAGCTATACCAGGAAAAGCAGCAGGTTCTTTTTACAGCATTAGCTTGGTTTTGAAAAAGTAAATTTTAATATATTTTCTTTCTCTACCTTGCAAGTGGAGGTGCACTTGTCACCATTTGGGGTTTATAAAGCCATCAAACTGGTACAGAGAGACAGGTTTTTGGTTGAAGTCGGCAATAGTTTTCAGCCAATAGAATTCTTTATTTTTTATTTTTGGAAAAATCTGTTGGAGAAGTTAAAAATTAAAAAAAAAAAAAATTAAAAAAAAAAAAAAAACCACAAACAAACAAACAAACAGAATTCTATTTTTCCTTCTCCAAAAATCAGATTGTTTAGGTTGTCTTGAGGCATAGTAAAGCTAATTTGTTTTATCCATAAAGAACTTGTTTGTGTAAAGATGGTCATCACAATACATCCGCAAATTCCAAAGTTGTCTAAGGATAACCATGAAAATTGATGCATCTAGATGAAGGTTTTGTTCTGGTCACAAGATCTATGGGATATCATCATCGATAGGTACGCATAGCCCACAACAGATCAAGAAGCCACCTACTCCGCCGAATAAAAGGTCGCCCTCAAAAATCAAATAAAGAAGGACAAGAAGGCATTGTTTCTTGTCTATCAAGGGTTGAATGAATCCACCTTTGAAAGGATCGTTCAAGCGACATCAAGCAAGCAAACATGAGACACACTAAGCATCATCTTCAAGGGGTGTGGATTGTGTAAAGAGAGTCCGGCTATAAACGCTTAAAGCCGAGTTCGATGCCGCTCAAATGAAGAAAGGTGAGACCATCTCAAACTATTTTTCACGACTACTTGTTATTGTTAATAACTTGAAAAGAAATAGTGAAAAAATCGAAGACATTCGTAATATTGTTGAAAAGGTACTTCAATCCCACACAACCAAGTTTGAAAATCTGGTTGTGGCCATTGAAGAATTAAAAGATTTTGAAAATCTCTCTATTGAAGAGTTAATGAGATTGTTGCAAGTTTATGAGCAACAAATGCAAAAGAATATCGGATCTATGATACTAGAACAAGCATTGGAGTCAAGATTGACTTTAAATAAACAAAAGACCAATCATGGTCGTGGAAGCTCCCAATTTCGAGGTGGCCGCACCAATAACATTTGTGCAAGAGAAAGAGAGCATGGATATAATCCAAGTAATCCACAAAATTAACAAAATTTTACCAATTTACATGGTAGAGGAAATGGTAGAGGCCTATCCACATGAGGCCGTGGAAATACGAAAAATATTTAGTGTAGAAATTGCAACAAGTTCGGCCATTATGCATCAGATTGCTAGAGCAAACTAATGGATCGAGATGAACAATCCAATTATGTCAAAGCATCAAATCATGAAGAGGAAAGAACCACACTCTTCCTTGCACAAGAAAAAGGCTGCGATCAATCAGATGTGTGGTATTTTAACACGGGTGCAAGCAATCACATGTGCGCTGAGAAAAGACTCTTTATGGAACTCACAGAAGGAGTTCATGGAGATGTGACGTTCGAAGACTCATTAAAAACTGGTGAAAGGTAAAGGTAAAATTAAGATTTATTAGAAAAATGGTGAGCCACAATTCATCTATAATATATATTACGTACCCAACATGAAAAGTAACATCCTCAGCATCGGCTAACTACTTGAAAAAGAGTATGTGATACACATAGAGGACTCAGTTTTGTCATTAATAAATGCATGCAGTAGACATGTAGCACGAGTCCAAATGGTGAAAAATCGAATGTTCTCACTCAATATAAACACAAGGCTCAAGAAGTGTCTTTATGGACATGCCAATAAAGAATCATGGAAGTGGCATCTTCGCTTTGGACATCTAAACTTTAATGGCCTTAAGCTCTTATCCTCATCAAGCATGGTGCATGGCTTGCCTATTATTGAAGCTCCAGAACATGTGTGTGAGGCATGCATACTTAGTAAGTAGCAAAGGAACTCCTTCCCAGTTAGAATATCCTGAAGAGCAAATGAGTCATTTCAATTAGTTCACACTAATATATGTGGACCCATAGAGACACCATCTCTTAAAGGTAACAGATATCTCATTACCTTCATTGATGATTACAGTAGAAAACTCTAATTATTTTGCATTAAAGAAAAGTCTGCAGCCTTTTCTATCTTTAAAATTTTCAAAGCCCGAGTTGAAAATGAAAGTAGCTACAAAATCAAGGTCCTCAGATCTGACAGAGGTGGGGAGTACACCTCAAATGTGTTTCGAGAATGTTACGGGGAACATGGTATTAAACAGCAACATACTATAGCTTACATGCCACAACAGAATGGAATTACAAAACGGAAGAACCGCACCATCCTTAACATGACGAGAACCATTGTGAAGAAGAAAAACCTACCGAAGAGCTTTTGGGCAGAGTCAGTTGCATGTACTGCATATCTGCTGAATTCGTGTCCCACTAAAAGTGTCAGGTTTATGACACCACAGGAGGCATGGAGCAGCTACAAGCCGAGCATGGGGCACCTTAAAATTTTTGGGCGTGTTTCCTAGGCTCAAGTTCCAGAAGCAAGAAGAAAAAACTTGATGATCATGACGAGAAGTGTATCTTCATTGGCTACAGCAAACAATCAAAGGCATACAAGCTCTATAACCCACTAACTAATAAGGTGATGATAAGTAGAGATGTGGTGTTCTGCGAGGAAGAAGCCTGGAAGTGAAACCAGGAAGAGTCAGCCAAAGATTATTAAGTCGAGGCTAAAGAATATGAAGAAGAGAGGCAGTGAATCAGGAGCAGACACCCACCCTTCGGATCATAGAAGTCCAGGAGTACGTTCCATCTCCCCTGGAAGTGCTTTATCAAATCAGAATTCAGTTAACACATCTTCATCTAATTCTCCTTCACCCTTGGCTCCTATCAAAATAAGAAGCTTCAACAAGATCTACACAGAAATTGAGGAAGTGAATTTGCTTTGCCTGTATACAGACCATGAGCCTCTCATATTTGGAGAGGCCGTGAATGAAAAATGTTGGACAAATGCTATGGTAGAAGAGATACATGCTATCGAGAAGAATCATACATAGGAGTTGATCTCACTCCCTAAAGGCCAAAGGGTATTATTGGTCTCAAATGGGTGTATAAAATCAAGCGAAATGCCAATGGTAAGATCAAACGATATATGACAAAGCTTGTACCAATGGCTACAAATAGAAATATGGGGTAGACTATGAAGAAGTGTTCACCCCAGTTACTCACCTTAACACTATGAGAATAATTATCTCCCTTGCAGCTCATCATAATCAGATGATCTACCAACTGGTTGTGAAATCTGCATTCTTAAATAGAGTACTCGAAGAAGAAGTCTACGTTGACCAGCCTTAAGGCTTTGTCATGCAAGGGAAAGAACATAAGGTGTATCGGCTGAAGAAAGCCCTGTATGAGTTGAAGCAAGCTCCTCGTGCTTGGAATGCACGAATCGATGACTAACTTCAAGAGAATAGTTTCATCAAATGTTCGTATGAGCATGCCGTCTACATAAAGAAGAATGCCCATGACGATATGCTTATGGCTTGTTTATATGTTGATGATCTATTGTTCATAGGAAATAGATAGGCGATGTTTGTAGAATTTAAACAGGCTACGTTCAATGAGTTCGAGATTACTAATGGTGAATTGATGTCCTTCTTCTTGGGCATCGAAGTGAAACAACAAGTTGGTGGTATTTATATATCTCAGAAGAAGTATGCAAAGGAACTTCTTAAAAAGTTCAAGATGACAATACCGTAAATACGCCTGTAGCAACGGGCCTGAAGATGACAAAAGAAGGAGAAGGATAAGCGTGGACTCGACTCTATTCAAGAGTCTGATTGAAAGTCTCAGATACCTCACAATCACTTCGTTAGATATCATTTGCAGTGTTGGGCTTCTAAGCAGGTACATGGAAGCACCAAAAGAATCACTAGCTTGCTGCAAAAAGAAAAATAAAAATCCTTAGGTATGTCAAAGGAACCGTGAAATTCGGTATCTTCTATCCATACAATAATGAAGCAATATTATAAGGATACCCAGACAGTGATTGAGGAGGTGATCAAGATGAAAGAAAAAGCACTACAGGATACGTATTTTATCTTGGGTCGACTGCCTTTACATGGAACTTAAAGAAGCAAAGTGTGGTCGCTTTATACACATGTGAAGCAGAGTATGTGGCAACATCGTCCAGCCTGTGAAGCAATATGATTGAAGAACATGCTAAAGGAGCTGAAACATCCATAGGAGGCATCCACAGTTATATACATCGATAACAAGTCAGCAATCAAACTTACCAAAAATCCGGTGCAGCAGTGGAGGAGCAAGCACATTGATACTAAGTATCACTTCCTACGAGATCAAGTAAAGTAGAAAATGGTGAAATTGGAGTACTGTCATACTACTGAACAGGTAGCAGATATTTTCACCAAGGAACTATTGACAAATGCATTCAGATGACTAAGGTCGATGCTTAGAATGAAGCCGGTTTTGGTTTAAAGGGGTGTGTTGGAATGTCCAAACCAAACTGTCTAGATCCAACAGATCCATCCTTCCTAACATTTTCATATTCATCCAGCAGATGCATTGTTCCTGAAATTTTCAGTTCATCCAGCAGATGCATTCTCTCTGGAACTTCAGATTCATCCAGCATATGCATTCTCCCTAGAATTTCATATTCATCCAGCAAATTCATCTTCCCTGTCTAATACAAATTCATCTAGAAAAATATTTGGCTGCCTAATGCTATTTATTATTTTTAGAAATTTGTACTGTATTTATTCCTGGTGAATGTATCATACATGGGGCAGTAGTGTCTTTTGTAATCTCTTGCTAAACTTGTAAATAGGAATGTTGAAAATAGGTAGCTGTATCAGGAAAAGCAGCAAGTTCTTTTTAAGTAGTAGCTTGGTTTTGAAAAAGTAAGTTTTAATATATTTTCTCTCTCCCTTGCAAGTGGAGGTGCACTTGTCACCATTTGGGGTTTGTAAAGCCAACAGTAACTCATTAGTATATTGGTTATTTTTAGTGCTTGCATTCGACCAGTCCCAACTGTTTCATTGTTCCCTCGTTTCATTATAGTAGTAAAACCTTTGATTTCTCTTGGCAGGTTTAGGCAGTATGGTTTGTGGGAGAGGTATGCCGATTTATATCCCAACGAAGATCTTGTTTACACCGTCGGTGTTAGTGATTATCGAAAAGATTGGTTCTATGCACAGGTCACTAGGTGTGATTCCTCTAACTATCTTTCTGTTACAAAATTTCAAGGAATCCATTCGCACATTGAAATTTTCTCTAAATATATTTTGGCCATCATTGCGATGCGCTACAATGACTGTTTGGAAGAGGAAAACTTCACAATTTCCCTTTCTATACAATGATTTAGCCCAATTCGCGGAAGCAATTGGGATGGGTTTGAGTTAAAATCACTTGATTTTTTTAATATTTTCATGGCTGGCCAAACACTCCCGCCACCCGAATTTAAGAATGTGAATGTAGTTATACGACTTTCCGATGATTTTGAATTATGACCATATGCTTACATTGCAGGAAGAAAGATGATAAATCCTACCAAGCAACCACATGGCAGATAAAATTCACACTTGACACTGTTGTCCAAAGCCGGACATATAAATTGCGATTGGTGATTGCATCGGCTAATGTCTCTGAATTGCAAGTATGCATGTTACTATAAACTCAGTTGCATTTGGATTCACAAGCGAATTGAATTGTAAATATTCAGTTTAATTATGTATTGAGGTGAGTAGCCTCAAATTAGACTAGTAATCGCAATTAAAATTATAGCACACCCAAACACACTCTTAAATCATCTCTAACACTGATTATAGAAAATTGTGTAGGATTATATGAATATAGATCATCTCTAGCACTGATTTTAATGAGGAGAATAAAATCAAAACTGTACAATCTATTATCCTTTGTATCGTACTAATTTGATTTATGTTTTTGGCGTAGGTTCGATTCAATGACCCGAGAGCCAATCCGCCTCACTTCACAACTGGGCTAATCGGAGAGGACAATTCAATTGCCAGACATGGGATTCATGGGCTCTACTGGCTCTTCAACATTGACGTCCCAAGCAGTGTGCTTTTGGGAGGAGACAATACCATCTTTCTCACTCAGGCGAGAAGCGTGAGTCCCTTCCAAGGAATCATGTATGATTACATCCGATTAGAAGGGTCCACTGATCCCAATTCAAATAAGAAAAAATCATCTTGTATTTTGTACCAAGCATATAAATCACTGCACTAATGGGCAAAATCTTACTACTATCAAAAGACATGATTCGAGTTAAATATAGTGCTTCATTTAGTTTTAATTTTAGCTACAAATATTATCTGTAGTTGTATGTACATTTAACTAAAGAAAATATGGCTACAGATTTAATCCGTAACCATTAGGTATATACTTACCGTTTAAATCCGTAGGTACTGTTTCATGGAAGGCTATGGAACTAAAGGTACAATCTGATACGGATTATAACCGTAGTAATATTTAGCTACGCCTTCTATTCACAACTTTTGACCCTTTTTGTGGTACTGTTACATATAAAGTTCGACGATTGTCACACATCGGGAGAAGCCGGTGCAGCCCACCTTTGGATCTGCTTCCGGAAGCAAAATTCCCGAGCCGACATAGTACTTGGGTCAGAGCCATTGGTTTCATTTAAGCTGTAATGTCATAAGTATGATTGAAGTAAAGATGGTGATGGTTGATTTTAGTTCCAGTAGTGTTCAAATACAGCTAGTTGGATCACTAAAGTTACTGTCGATCCTATTACAACAACACTGCAGAAAAAGAATAGAAAATCACCAATTTAAAGTAGTGCCCACTTGATGAGTGGATCAGCCTGATTTTCATGCAAGTTGGTCTTCATGGCTGGGCCAACTACACATGATAGGTTAGTTACTGCCTCAATAAGTTCATGGACACCAATGTGGACAGTTTAATCACATCTTTTATTTTTGTTTTCGGTTCCAAGACCATAGATCATACAAGTAGGATTGTCCAACCAAATAGGCCATCCACAGTGGGGCCCACCAAATTGGTGGTCTGGTCATGTATAATTACCCCTTGATATGCATGTCATATACATACATGTAGAAATTTCTTAACGGGCTAACTCGGGCCAAAAATGTTTGGCCCTTTTCAGATTCGGGCCGGGCTCACGCTGAAGTAACTCGGACTATCTGTCCAAATCACAGACGAGGTGTAGGTGGGTATGATCCTAAAATTAGACTTATTGATGATCCTGACCTCTGATTAATGTGCATTTGACCATTGGCTAGTTTTTATTGTGATTGTCCATTAGATGTGCCAGCTCAGACATCTCTTTTCCGTATAATCGTTCCCTTATTATCCAACTAAAGTTGGGCCAATGATTTGGATGGTTTAACTGAGTTACATACATGCCATGTGTACAATTTTTCAGAGTTACAGACATTGTACAATTTATAAGGGCATTTATATGAACAAACACAGTCAGCAGAGTATAAATGTTTTTCTCAATATTAAAAAATAAATAAACAAAATAAACCATATGGCATTGTTTTAAGAAAACGGTAAATGGTAGTGCCATGTCTCTACAATGCAGGTGGCAGGGTGATTTGTCAATCGCGACTTTCTAATTTGTAGGCCTTACTATGGATTGAAATGGTTCAAGAAACACATATAGATCAGACGATCTTATCCGCTTGAATGCTGTCTTATAGAGCTGTACACGAACTGAGTTAGCTCGGTTAACTCGCTCGACTTAACTCGAAAAAGTTTGATTCGACTCAGTTTGAAACTGAGTTCGAGCCGAGTCGAGCTGATTTTTGCAGCTCGAAAAAAATTTTGAGCCGAGTTTTGGCCAAGCTCAAGTCAACTCGAATCGAACTCGGATCGAATCAATTCAGTGACTCGCTTATTTTGATATTGATGTTGCTCACCAAGTGTTTGATGAAATGACTCAAGAAGTGTTGGCTAGTGGCGAAGAAGGTATGGATACGAAACAAATACCCTTGTATCTTTATTTTGATGTTGTCTAATGTGTGTTTGATGAAATACTTGTAAACTGTTGCTGTTGTTTTACATATTGTGATAAATTGAAGATGTGGTCTATGTGTTTGAGAAAATGTCGCACAGGCTTAATCTTAGTTCAAGCTGACCCGAGCTGGTGACCGAACCGAGCCGAGCTGACCCGTCAGGCTTGAGGACCGAGCCAAGCCGAATTCGAACTGGAGTCAACTAGTGGCCGAGCCGAGTCGAAATGTGCCAAGCTCAACTCAGTTCAACTGGTGTACAGATCCACAGTGTCGTACAAAGCAATGGTGCTGAATTAACTTGATTTCTGAAGCATAGGCCTCCGGTGATGAGACCTATTGGAGGGAAGGCCTTGATTAAAATTCACCCTCTACTGTATCTGGGTTCCTCAAGCTCTGCCACATCATCTCCCTTTCTTGAGTATATAAGAAAATAAGAGAGAAATTTTGAGTATTTTTATTGAATGATTAATATAAGAATGTTTTCATTATATTACTTAAACAGAAAAATAAAATCCTAATTCATATAAAAAGTACCCAAACTAACAAAATTTCTCCAAAAACCTAAATTTGTCAAAAATAAAAATGTCAAAGTAAACCTTATTAGAGTATTTCTAGCATACTAACAAGCAATTTAAAAAATAAAAAATCCTAAAACTACGAGAATGAGATACATGAAAACAAAAATTCGGTCCGGTGATTGTTTGTCACCGTTTTTAGAACAGTGGTAGCCCATATTCCATACTGGTGGAGCAGTTCTACGGCAAACCAGACCGTCGGTATCGCTGACTAGTCTGTAGATGGCGCACAAGCACAACCGAAAAAGTTGAACTAAGAAAATAACGGAAGACTTTAATTTTCCCATTGAATTCGGACCACTCACTCGCTGTTATACTTTGAACCGTTCATTTGAAAGCGACATAGCTACCATTTGGGTGGTTAGAATCCATCTATCAATTTGGGTCTTTTTGGGTTGACAACGCCCCACACTTTCGAGATGGCCCGAGCAGCTGTAGAGGTGGGCCACACTTTAATGACCATGAATAGTGATGACTACCACTGGGATATTGTCCACCACGACTATTTCCTTGCCACGTCAGCCCTAGATAGGTCGAGGCTGGACGTCCGTTGCCTGTGCGCCCACAAGAAGTTCCGGTAATTTCCGTTGGCCCATCCGGAAATTCATCCATCCATCCATTTTGCCCAGCTCGTGTTAGGACATTAACCTAAAAATGAGGTAGATCCGAAACTCAAGAGAGCCACACCATAGGAAATCTAAGGATTAAACACCTACCAAAGGAACACTAGTTGGATGCTACAGTTTTTAGTTCATCTATGTGGGAATTACCTTGTGTTGTACGGCATATAAGCATCAATGAGGCATAAGAAGGTTTCCACCTTAGGTATTTTCATCTCTATTATTTTTTATCAGGTGTCCCACTTGAGTTTTGTCATGTCCTAACATTTGGGGCTTAAAGTCGGGCGGGTTCAACCCGACTGACCCGACATTGGATTGGGCTTGGGCAAGATATATCAGGTTTGGTCTTGACCTTGAGCTATATAAACTCCAACCCGATAAAGGTTGGGTCAGGCTTGGGTTGAGGTCTCCAGTTGCCCAACCCAACTCGAACCTGATTGATATATAAGTTATAAATGATAATTGAGTGTGGATCGATTGTGTTAAAGGCACAAAAAATTCCACTCCCGTCATCTCTCATTGGTCCACGCCATTTTTGGTGACTCGAGCTAACAAGATATGCCAAATTTCTCGCTCTCAAATATATTGCGTGGTAAACAACACAACTTTTAAAGGAGTAGTTCTACACTTTAGCTTATTTGTTTAGAAAAAAAATAAAGTTTTTTTACCATAAATAACTACATATATAATTAATAAAATTATTGGACAAAAAATAAGATGCGTATTAAAATATAATAGACTAATATTATAAAGAAAATATTAGTATATATCCACCCATATGAGCCTGCTTGGGTTGGGCTTGAGTTGAGAATTCCCAACCTGATATTGGGTTAGGGTTGGGGTATAAGAACCTTAGGTTGGGCTAGGGTTGAGCACCAGCCCGTTCCAACCGCCCAACTTTCAGCCCTACCTAATATAAGCTGACAAAATGGTTAGACAAGGTAAATTTCTCAGAAGCATCAGCGTGGACTCCACATCGCTTCTGACTAAGCGGGGCACAAGTGACTCATCTTCACCAACTTTCTCTAAGGAGTTGTAGCACCGAAAATTTTGTGCGGCCCACCATGATGCATGTGTACTCCATTTATCATTTAAAGCCAGCTCATGTGTAGGTGATATCTACTCCGAGCCAGCTCATGTGTATGTGATATCTACTCCCTTAATCATTTAAAAACAGATAATGCAAAAAAGCAAGCTACATCACAAAAACAGTGGGAATGAGATGCTCACCATTGAAACATTCTAGGACCCACATAAATGCTGATTTTGCCCTCTAACCTGTTAATTTTAAACCTTGATGAAAGTCCAAAAACCAAATATCACTATTATTAAAAGAAAATTTCTAAATGTATATTGGGTACTATTGCCACCTGTCCTGAGTTCGACACAAGCCAAGGGCTCTGGGGCCCATATCCATACCATCCATCCATTTTTTGCTATATCATTTTAGTGTATAAGCCTAAAAATGAGGCAGATTCAAGGCTCAAGTGGACCCCACCATTGGAAACAATGGTCCATCTTAGGGCTCATCATAGACCTGGGAGAAAGGAAAATATAAATTTCAGCTTGATCCCAAACTTCTTTGGGTCTAAGAAGTTTTCAACGGTAAGAGTTTAATCCCCACATGTGGTTCGTTTGAGCTATGAAATTGCCTCTTTTTTTGGCTTATATTCTGTACTGAAATGACAAAATAGATGGAGAGTGCAGATAAAACCCATACATCACGGTGGCCCCTCTCAGGCTCTGCCTGTGCCAAGCTGCAGGCAGCAGGGGTGGTACCCAATCCACTTTTTTCAGTAATATGGTCTACTAAAGTCTTGGATCGGCTCCAATTTCCGCATCACTTTCTAACATGAGCTGTCTCCAGCGACAGTCGCAGTGGAAGTCATACACGTGCACGGTGGGCCTCACGGAGCTTTTTTCGTTTCTTTTTTTTTTTTTTTTCCTTCTGCGAACCGCTTAAACCGGTTTTAGGAAACACGGATCCAACCAGCTAATACCCGAGGTGGGTGGGACCCCTGACTGCGGAGCCCACCTTGATGTATATGACTACATACATGCTCTCCACCTGTATTAAAAACCCATTTTAGGACATTTTTCAGATCTAAATCTCAGATGAACCATAGTACAGGAAATAGTAGTAATTGACCATTAAAAATTTATTATGGAACACAGAAGCTATGGACCAAGATGATATTTATGTGGTCTCTTAGTATGCATCTTTGTGACCTTATCAACAGGTTGGATGGAAAATAAACATTCGAGTGTGGTGCACCTAAGATTTTGAACTGCTTCATTCATGGGATCATGACTAAAACGAGCTTTAAAAATGGTCGAACAGTGCAGATTTAAGAAAAATACATAACTGTTAGCCCCACAGTCAAGTTCCCATCCAGGCGGCACGGACTTCCAAGAAACGCTGACGGATACTTCCCCCATCTGTCCTAAGCTCGGGAAAGTCCAGGACACTGGGATGCTACTACCATAGGTTTTGTTCACACCAACAATCTCTCTCTCTCTCTCTCTCTGGACACTGGGATGCTACTACCATAGGTTTTGTTCACACCAACAATCTCTCTCTCTCTCTCTCTCTCTCTCTCTCTCTCTCTCTCTCTCTCTCTCTCTCTCTATATATATATATATATATATATAGTGTAGTGGTTTCCTGCGCACGTCCCGCAAGAGACTTCCGTGCGCACCAAGGCGGACTTGCTTAGAGGGTATAGCAGGGTGTGCTCCATCATATTGTATTCATGGAATCCACTCCGCCCATTATTGCCGGACAGGCTAAAATTAGCTCTGAGGCTCATCAATCAGTTATATTCATGATTTAGGTGTGGCAAACAAAGGAAATAATGGAGAAGGGAGTAACTGCCATTGAATTTGTACTAGGCCTACCATGATGTTTATGTGAAATCCACTTCAACTAGTATCCACCCAGTGAAGATTCATACATCTGAACCAAATTTTATGGTCGGAAGTGATTTATGTGGGCCACGTTGAGTGAAATAGTTAAGATAGTAGGCATCCCCTTCACTGTTTCTTCTATACATGTGAATGATGTTTGAGCCCTGTTACCAAATTGTCATCACACGGCATATGTTTGGACTGGATTTCACTTACACATCACATTAGGCCACCCCCCTCCCTCATTTTTTCCACTCATCTCTGCATGTTGACCAAACGGCCTGCCAGCATAAACTTCTCTGTGGGTAAGTGCTGGAAGCATAATGTGGGCCCCACTATAATATATGTATATTTTATCCACCGTTCATCCTTTTTTCATATCATTTTAGGGCATGACCTCAAACATGAGAAAGATCCAATTCTCAAGTGGACCACACCATTGGAAATGGCGGGGATTAAATGACCCCCATTAAAAATTTCCCTGGAGGCCTTACAAGTTTTCTATTAAGCTGATATTTGTGTTTTCTCTTCATCCAAGTTTGTATGACTTAATCAATACAGTCCACCTAAGAAGTTTTTAATGTTGGGCGTTCAATCACCACTGTTTTCATGTGGTGAGGTCCAGCTAACATTTGGATTTGGCTCAATTTTTAGCTAATGCTGTAAAATGAGTATGATAGAATAGATGGACAGTTTGGATAAAACAAATAGGTTATTTTGAGGCCATGACCATCAGCTAGCAATCCATGTCCATTAGTAGGCAATCCACGTTGAGGGGGGTGTTGTGATGAGTATGTGAAGTCACCCAAATACCTGATCCAAGCAGGTAATATGAGTAGAAACAGTGCACAGGGGAACCCACCATCCAAATGTTTTCGCTTGGTGTGGCCCACATAAATCACCCATGGGCCTAAAAATTTTTCCCCCTCTTCATGCATTTTCACGAATCAACTAATGGGTGGAGTGGATTTCATGTACATATCACGGTATACTCTATAAAGATTCAACAATAGGCATTCACTCTCCCACTATTTCTCATAGTGTGGTTCACCTAAATCACGAATATTTCTGATTTATTACCCTTACTGCTAAATTTATATTACAAACCAAATGATTGGAATAGATTTCATGAACTTATCGTAGTGAGGCCCACCTCATCCTGCCCAGCCCTACCCATCTAAGTGAGTTAGCCAAGGTGCGCACAAAGGCATCTACAATACGGTGCGCAGGAGACCACCACTCTCTCTCACAATCTTTCTACTTATATATATATATATATATATATATATATATATATATATATATATATATATATATATATATATATATATATATATATATTCTTCGTATTTTAGAGTATTATATAAAAAATAAGTTAAATTCAAGGCTTAAGTGGACCACACGGTGAGGGTTGGTGGAGAACGACACCTCCTGCATTAAAATTTTTTTAACTATGCCAACCATTCAATGCTTCTTGAGATCTACAGTGAGGTTTATTTGCCATCTAACTTGCTCATAGGGCATGTTGGGCGGGGCACTGGATATGGTATAAAGAGGTAATAGGAGGGTTATTGCGGGCCATCCCATTCCGAGGCACTGGATATGGTATAAAGAGGTAATAGGAGGGTTATTTGGGATGGCGGGATGTATTTCATCCGCCGTGCCCCCGTATACACCGTCTCTCTCTCTGAGATGGATTCGGTCAATCCCAGAATGTGAGTTTTCACCGCTATGTGGGGCTTACTGAGATATCAATGAGATATCCACTCCCTCCATCATTTTCACCGGCCTACATTTAGCCATGAACCTGTTTTGAGGCAGATATAAAACAGTGAGTGGGGCACACCACAAGACACAGTGGAGAAGCAAACCCATGGGACTTGCCATTTGTGACAGTTCAAACACGTTGCCTTATATCCCATGGGCTATTGCAAACCCATGGAATCAACGGACAAATGCTGACATCACCATCATTACTTTAAAATTGATCCCTTCCCTCCTAATCTCACGGGTTTCACCTTGCCAAACGCGCCCATGAGGTCACATATACTAGATGGATTAAAGGAAAACATATATATCAGCTTGATCTGAAGCTTATGGGAACCTGGGGAGTTTTAATGCTAGATTTTAATCCCCACTGTGTAGTCCACTTCAGCCTTGGAACTGCCACTTTTTTGGGCTTATATCCTAAAATGATAATAAAAAATGGATGAACAATGTGGATAATACCTCTCTCTCTCTCTCTCTCTCTCTCTCTCTCTCTCTCTCTCTCTCTCTATATATATATATATATATATATATATATATACACACACACACACACACGGTCAGAGCCGTTTCCTGTGTGTCGAGCTATGGACAGGCCAGGGTAACACCAATCTGAGTCCGCTTCCAAGCAGCTGCCCCACGGAAGGGACTAGCTAGGTGAGACCCTGGCCTCACCTAAGATGGCGCGTATCTTACCGTGGGGTCTATTTTCATGTATGTATTCTGTATTAAAACTGTCCATTCGTTTTTTTATATAATTTTATGGTATGATGCTCAAAATGAAGAAGATCCAAATTTCATGTGGACCACATTCTATGAAAAAGTGGTGATTGAATGTCCTGTCATTAGAAACTTCTTAGGACGCACATTAATGTTTCTGTAGTGTTTAATTTCCTTACAATCAGGTCAGATAAGCCTAGATGAAGGGAAAAACAAATATCAACTTGATCCAAAACTTTCGTGGCCCATTAATAGTCAATCACCACTTTTCTTTGGTATGGTCCACCTGATAATTGGACCTGCTTCATGTTTTTTATAATCCCCTAGATTGATCTATAAAAACGGATGGACGGCGTAGATACAGAATAAATACACCATGGTGGGCCACATGGTAAGGGCCGTACTGTCTTTAGGAGTGTGGAGTGTCACCGAATCCGCTCCCGCTGTTCGCCCCCTTCCCTCCAATGGGATTCTGCCTGCCTCCTCTGCCAGAATATCTGACACAAGCGTCCCTCTTCCTGACACGTAGGTCACAAAAATCCAACGCGCTGCCACGTCAGTCACTGGTCCCTGCCTCTCTCTGACATGATCGGGGGCCCCACCAGCATGGGCGACTCGACGCCCACACCACAGGAGGTGGTCCCGCGGGAGACGGATTGGCTACCCCCCTGACACCAGCCCCGTGGCTGGTGGTCGGTGTTCTGTGGCCCCACCGTGATGTATGTGTTTCATCCATTCGGTTCATCCATTTTTACATATCATTTTAGGGATTGATGGAAAAAATGATAGGGATATATCTTAGGTGGACCACACCACAGGAAAACAATAATGATTGGATATCCACCGTTAAAATCGTCATAAGGCCCACTGTACTGTTATTTGACATCCAATCTGTTGATTAGGTCATAAGGACCCAGATGAAGGGAAAAAATAAATATCAGCTTCATCCATCATTCACACTGTTTCCTGTAATGTGGTCCACTTGAGATTGAGATATAACTCATTTTTTCTTTCATACCATAAAATGATCTATAAAAATAGATGGATGGCATGGATGAAAAGCATACATCATGGTGGGGCCCACAGAGCACCGACCACCAGCCAATGGCTGGTGGCAGGGGGAGTAGCCAATCCGTTTCCAGTCAGCGACGCCACGTGTCCTCCTACTCCTTCTCGACCAACTTCCAGTCACCGACGCTCTTCCCCCAACGGTTAACGGTCTAGAAGTCCTCCGTACGAGACGGTAACCATTGACCTGCCGGTCAAACCGGTCATTCACATAGTCTTTAATACATACCTTGAATCCGGTCTCCTTTTTCTTCTCGGCTCTGAATTCATTTGTCCCGGTGTTCCAGTTCTATCCTCTCTCAAAAGGTATGGTTTCTTTAAAGAATCGTTCTTTTCTATTTTATTTCATTTTTGTTTAATTCAATTTCTTTTGTTAAATACAAATCCTAGATAATCTCTTACTAATCTCATAATTAACATCATCAATTAAAGTTTTCTTCTTGTTTCTGCCAAAAAATCAATCTAAATTATTTGGTATTTGATTAAATTGGGTCGACTCCTAACCCTTCATGATAGCCACATTTGTGGGCAATCTCAGCTCTTCATCCATTGGGCCTAACACATGTGCCTCGCAACCAAAAAAAAAAAACACAGATGGACCATACATATACAGAAAATAGGCAGTTGAAAATGCTGACCGACGGTAAATGGACGATCAAGGTGGGGCCCACCCGCCACGCGGCCCACTCAAAGAACAGGCCTGATCTCCCGCATGTGCTATACTCATCAGAGCTACCTCATTGTATATCATTGAAAATTTAGATTTCTTTTGGATTTTTTCTGATAAGTTGAATTATTTTTTCTAATAAGTAGAATTCTCCGTTCATTCGGATTTCTCAGCCACATATCACAAGTAATGTTATGGGCGGCATTTTGCTCACCACACATTGCATTTGTAACATTCCTTCCACAACTGAATTGGATCAGATATATATCATCTCTCATTGTCGAAGTGTCGATTTCCAATTCTAGTAAGACCTTATCGAACCAATGTGTCTGCAGCTGGGCCCGGCCGCTATTGAGGGGTCACCATGCTGATGTTCTTGAGCGGTCGTAAATGCATTTCGGCTCCAAGAATGATAAGATACAGTCATTCTGTTTTGTTTCTTTAATAAACTTATTCTGTGGTAGAAATTTTTAAGGACTACCACAAACTGCAAACTGTTTGGATTTTCTTTGCTGAATGGACACTCATCTAGGCATTTGGGGCGGCATGTTAAACCATTACTGGATTGATCCGAACATCGCTTTCAACCCCAACTCAGCATTCGCATTTCCAGTCCGAGCTGTAATGCAGTAAAGCTGCTGATTTGGGTGGAAAAACGCCGTGCCCCTTCTGCCTCCCAAAGGTCATCCAAACAGGCCCATCAAAAACTTGCAGGACTTGGTAACTATTTCACTTGTCTGATGCACTTGAATTTTCAGCTTTCGAGACATTCTCAGTCGATCTTCTGCTCACAGAACTTCACCAATAAGAAAACTTTGAAAAGTTGGCTTTTCGTTGGCGAAAGGGTGGGCTAGTTTTCAAGCATATTCAAGTCTGACAGAGAATTTGGGCTCTAAACAGATTGTAATATTTGTTCGGCCGATCGTGAAAGGTATTTGTCGAATATGGATGTGAAGTCGAACCATGCATCCCCGGTGCTTGCAGACTCCTTGCTGCTTACCAAGTCCAGATTAGGCATCCCACTGACTTGTCAGTATCCGATCCGCGCCCCTGCCAGAGCATCTGACACAAGCGTCCTATGGGCCCTACCATGATGTATGTGTTTCATCCATTCCGTTAATATATTTTTATAGATCATTTTATGGCTTTATATAAAAAATTATAGGGATATAAATCTTAAGTAGGCCACACCACAGGACAAAAATAATGAATGGATATTCACAATTAAAATCCTCCTAAGGCCACTGTACTGTTTATTTCACATCCAATCTGTTGATTTGGTCATAAAGACCCAGATGATGGGAAAAAATAAATATCAGCTTGATCTAAAACTTTTATATCCCCCAAAACGTTTTTAATGGTCAAAATTCATTCAACACTGTTTCCTGTAATGTGGTCCACTTGAGATTGAGATATACTTCATTTTTTTTATTATATCATAAAATGATATATAAAAATAGATGGACAGCATGGATGACACATATACATCATGGTGGGCCTCACAGAGCATCGACCACCAGCCAATGGCTGGTGTCAGGGGGAGTAGCCAATCCGTTCCCTCTCTTCGGGACGGATTGGCTACTCCCCCTGACACCAGCCCCGTGGCTGGTGGTCGGTGCTCTATGGGCCCTACCATGATGTATGTGTTTCATCCATTCCGTTAATATACTTTTATAGATCATTTTATGGCTTTATATAAAAAATTATAGGGATATAAATCTTAAGTAGGCCACACCACAGGACAAAAATAATGAATGGATATTCACAATTAAAATCCTCCTAAGGCCACTGTACTGTTTATTTCACATCCAATTTGTTGATTTGGTCATAAAGACCCAGATGATGGGAAAAAATAAATATCAGCTTGATCTAAAACTTTTATATCCCCCAAAACGTTTTTAATGGTCAAAATTCATTCAACACTGTTTCCTGTAATGTGGTCCACTTGAGATTGAGATATACTTCATTTTTTTTATTATATCATAAAATGATATATAAAAATAGATGGACAGCATGGATGACACATATACATCATGGTGGGCCTCACAGAGCATCGACCACCAGCCAATGGCCGGTGTCAGGGGGAGTAGCCAATCCGTTCCCTCCCTCTTCCTGACACGTAGGTCACAAAAATCCAACGCGCTGCCACGGCAATCACTGGTCCTGCATCTCTCTGACATGCTCCGGGGCCCACCAGCACGGGCGACTCGACGCCCACACCACAGGAGGTGGTCCCGCGGGAGATGGATTGGCTACCCCCCTGACACCAGCCCCGTGGCTGGTGGTCGGTGCTCTGTCGCCCCACCGTGATGGATGTGTTTCATCCATTCGGTTCATCCATTTTTACATATCATTTTAGGGATTGATGGAAAAAAATGATAGGGATATAAATCTTAGTGGACCACACCACAGGAAAACAATAATGATTGGATATCCACCGTTAAAATCGTCATAAGGCCCACTGTACTGTTATTTGACATCCAATCTGTTGATTAAGTCATAAAGACCCAGATGAAGGGAAAAAATAAAAATCAGCTTCATCCATCATTCACACTGTTTCCAGTAATGTGGTCCACTTGAGATTGAGATATAACTCATTTTTTCTTTCATACCATAAAATGATCTATAAAAATAGATGGACGGCATGGATGAAAACATACATCATGGTGGGGCCCAAAGAGCACCGACCACCAGCCAATGGCTGGTGGCAGGGGGAGTAGCCAATCCGTTTCCGGTCAGTGACGCCACGTGTCCTCCTACTCCTTCTTGACCAACTTCCAGTCACCGACGCTCTTCCCCCAACGGTTAACGGTCTAGAACTCCTCCGTACGAGACGGTAACCATTGACCTGCCGGTCAAACCGGTCATTCACATAGTCTTTAATACATACCTTGAATCCGGTCTCGTTTTTCTTCTCGGCTTTGAAATCATTTGTTTTGGAGTTCCATTTCTATCCTCTCTTAGAAGGTATGGTTTCTTTAAAAAATCATTCTTTCCTATTTTATTTCATTTTTTGTTTAATTCAATTTCTTTTGTTAAATACAAATCCTAGATAATCTCTTACTAATCTCATAATCAATTAAAGTTTTCTTCTTGTTTCTGCCAAAAAATCAATCTATATTGTTTGGTATTTGATCAAATTGGGTTGAATCCTAACCCTTCATGATAGCCACATTTGTGGGCAATTCAGCTCTTCATCCAGTGGGCCTAACACATGTGCCTCGCAAAAAAAAAAGAAAAGAAAAGAAAACACAGATGGACCATACATATACAGAAAATAGGCAATTAAAAATGCTGACCGACGGTCAATGGACGATCAAGGTGGGGCCCACCCACCACGCGGCCCACACAAAGAACAGGCCTGATCTCCCCCATGTGCTATACTCATCAGAGCTACCTCATTGTATATCATTGAAAATTTAGATTTCTTTTGAATTTTTTCTGATAGGTAGAATTATTTTTTCTAATTAGTCTAATTCTCCATTCATTCGGATTTCTCAGCCACATATCACAAGTAATGTTATGGCCGGCATTTTGCTCACCACACATTGCATTTGTAACATTCCTTCCACAACTAAATTGGATCAGATATATATCATCTCTTGTTGTCGAACGATTTCCAATTCTAGTAAGACCTTATCGAACCAATGTGTCTGCAGCTGGGCCCGGCCGCTATTGAGGGGTCACCATGCTGATGTTCTTGAGCGGTCATAAATGCATTTCGGCTCCAAGAATGATAAGATACAGTCATTCTGTTTTGTTTCTTTAATAAACTTATTCTGTGGTAGAAAATTTTAAGGACTACCACAAACTGCAAACTGTTTGGATTTTCTTTGCTGAATGGACACTCATCTAGGCATTTGGGGCGGTATGTTAAACCATTACTGGATTGATCCGAACATCGCTTTCAACCCCAACTCAGCATTCGCATTTCCAATCCGAGCAGTAATGCAGTAAAGCTGCTGATTTGGGTGGAAACACGCCGTGCCCCTTCTGCCTCCCAAAGGTCATCCAAACAGGCCCATCAAAAACTAGCAGGACTTGGTAGCTATTTCACTTGTCTGATGCACTTGAATTTTCAGCTTTCGAGACATTCTCAGTCGATCTTCTGCTCACAGAACTTCACCAATAAGAAAACTTTGAAAAGTTGGCTTTCCGTCGGCGAAAGGGTGGGCTAGTTTTCAAGCATATTCAAGTCTGACAGAGAATTTGGGCTCTAAACAGATTGTAATCTTTGTTCGGCCGATCGTGAAAGGTATTTGTCGAATATGGATGTGAAGTCGAACCATGCATCCCCGGTGCTTGCAGACTCCTTGCTGCTTACCAAGTCCAGATTAGGCATCCCACTGAATTCAATTCCGGGTTCATCACCCGTGAGTCCTCGTGCCCCAGGCTTCCCTTCGAGCCGTTTCTTCGCATTGCAGAAGAAGAAATCTAGGCCGTCCAAGCTCGATGATGTCCGCACAAGTGGATGGCTTGATGCGATGAAAGCCTCGTCACGAACTCACAAAGAACCAAGTAAAGAAACAAATTCAGATGCAGCATATTGTTCTTGGACAGTAAGATCGCTTGCTGAATTCATTATAAGTGCTAAGATATTCAATCATAGGCCATATTGTAATATATATACTTCTTGTTTGTATACAAGTCTCAATATGTATATATTTTTTTTTTCTTTCATTAGTTGATGCATCCATCAGCTCTTGGATCATTCGACCATATTGCTATATCCGCAGAAGGGAAGAATGTAGCTCTGTTTCTTGATTATGATGGGACCCTATCACCAATCGTCGATGACCCAGATTCAGCATTCATGTCTGACTTGGTAATATCTGATGCCTCAGCAATCAGCTTTTGGAAATTGGATGGAGATCAGGATAGTGATACATGCAACCTTTTTTTTTTTTTTTACTTGTGCAGATGCGATCAGTTGTAAGCAATGTTGCAAAGCATTTCCCCACTGCAATAATAAGCGGGAGATGCCGGGATAAGGTACTTTGATATTTATCAATCCTGGGATGAATGTGGACATACACATGCATCAAGCAGACCCCATCATGTAGCTGAGCTGACCCAAAATTCAGACTGGCCGTTCATCGGTTGGACCACTTGCAACATTTTAATTGACTGTCCATTGTTCGCATACGTGTGTGGGCCACCCAATAATCTAACTGCTCTATATCTTGGCCAGTTCTTCAACAGATTTGGGGTCCACCTGATATGCATAGTTTGAATTTCCACTCAAATGTTCTTGCTGGACCAATATAGAGGCCCATGATCAGATATTCATGTGGACTTACCAGAGCTCTACATTTCGATTTAAATCTCCAGGTTTATGGATTTGTCGGATTAGCCGAACTTTATTATGCTGGAAGTCATGGAATGGACATAATGGCACCAAAGCGGGCATCTGGGTCCAATACGTGCGGTCAAGATGCATCGTCGGATACAAACGTAGGGACTTTTTTTTTTTTGCTTCATTTAAATGTATTAATCAAAAGAGACAAGAAATGTTTGAAATTTCAAAAGGAAGTATTCACATTTTGGTGATGCTTTGTTGGTTGAACATTGTGATATTTCTCTTCGCGAAGCTGTCGGTTTGAGATTCTGCTCTATTAATGTGAGAATTCAAGGTTCTGTGGAATTTTTACATTATGGAGAGATTATCGGCATCAGAAATGTAATTTGGGCATCTATTGTTTTTAGTTTTTTCATACTAATGGCTTACGAAAATTCGCTGTCCCTTTTGGATTCTGCACCTTCCGGTTTGTGCAAGCAGGAAAAGGATGCGATTTTGTTCCAACCCGCCAGAGAATTTTTGCCCATGATCAATGAGGTATGATCTGATATATCATGTAGAGAGGATGATAAGGCCACATACTCATCTCCATGAGGAAATGTGAGACATTTGGACCATTCATCTAGCAGACCCCATCATGGCCAGAGCCCAAAAATCACATTGGTCTGGATAAGCTAACTGTTTGGTTGGATGAGTTGTGATGGAAGAAGAGGATGGGCATGTACAATTGGTGGGATTTTGTGGGCCATTGCCCGATAATGGTGGGGCCATCTGCATGAGTGGTGCAGAACTTGGATGCAATTGTTATATCCTTTGGAGGTTTATTGTGACACTAGAACTTGTCATAGTATATGTTCATTGCATGCTAAACCATGAAATGTTATCCAGATTTCTCATAGTAGCTGTAATGCAGGTTTTCGAATCTCTCATCGAGTGCACCAAGGAAATCGATGGTGTCAAGGTCGAAAACAACAAGTTCTGCATTTCCGTCCATTACCGTTGTGTCAACGAGGAGGTGTGTTTCTCATCCCTCGACATTCTAATTTCTTCTATCAGTAGTTTGAAGATTGAATGTAACAAAAGCTCTGTATTTCCATTCATTGCCTTTATGTCAATAAGATGTATTTGTCAATTCCTCACATTCGGGTGCATTTGGATGCACTATCAAATTGAATTGCAAAAGTTGGCTTAATATAGCTTGCAACTGTGTTCTTTCAAGTCAGACTCGAAATGAATGTAACTGCAATTCGAGGGCTATTTCCTCATTACAATTACTTTAAAAACATCATTGATTTCGATTCATTTGTACTTGACTAAAACGAACTTCTGCAATTCACTTCATTTGTTCACCGAAAAGCAGCTTTCGCTTCTTCCCGTGCTGGTTGTTTGTGTTATAAGTTCTGAAACCAGTTCAGTTAATGTACTAGAGTTGGGATGTTATTGGAGCACGCGTCTCTAACATTCTACAAGGGTACCCGCAACTCCAACTATGTCATGGCCGGAAGGTGAGGATTTCCTGATTATTTACAGCCCGTTCTTTTGTGAAATTAGTAAGTGAACTGTGCGGATTCTTCCGGTCTGCTCATCAGGTGAGCCCGCTGCAATCCGTTCATTATTCAGACCACACGTTTGCATTGCAGATTTCAACGTATGCAGCCTACCTGATGTGCAAATCAGCCTGATTGTGGGGCAGCATTGAATAACCCACTGATCTATTTGGAAATTAGCGACTCGATCTTGTTTGATTGGATTCCAATTACCGATCCAAACTCCAATTTTGTAATTGATCAGCGACTCAGCTGTTTTTTATAAAGTCAGCAAGCCTTTCAACTCTGCCAAGTGATCGAACAGCTGATTTTCTTTTGATTAACAATTTTAATTTCTATCATCGATGTAGGTACTAGAAATTCGGCCCATCATTAAATGGGACAAAGGCAAGGCCTTGGAATTCTTGCTGGATTCTCTCGGTGGGTCCCAAAACCAACTTTCCTGTTTTTCTCAGGATTCTTGTTGATCTGAATCATTGTGATTGTGAATGCTGAATTGCCTGCAGGGCTAGCTGATTGCTCTGATGTGTTCCCCATCTACATTGGAGATGATCGTACGGATGAAGATGCATTCAGGGTGTTGCGAGAGAAGAACGAAGGCTATGGCATCTTAGTTTCAGCAGCCCCGAAAGAAACCAGTGCATACTACTCTTTGAGAGACCCATCTGAGGTAAGATGGTGCCGATGATTATGGACACATCACAAATGAAAATGGGATTTGGATGTGATTGGTTGCACCAAATGTTATTATATTTCATGGTTAATCAGTCTAATTTGGTGCAAAATATCATGATTTCTGCTGCAGCCAAACACACCCTTACCAATTAATTAAAGGAAAATCTACTGTGTTCATCATGCATATGGGTATGTTAATCCAGACAATTCAAATGGGTACAACGGTGCCAATGATTATTGGACACATCACGAATGAAATTCAATGAAATGGGATTAAGGTGCCATTGGTTGCACTAAATGTCATTATATTTCATGTTTAATCAGTCTAATTTGGTGCAAAATATCATGATTTCTGGTGCAGCCAAACACACCCTTACCTAACTAATTAAAGGAAAATCTATTGTGTTCATCATGCATATATATGGGTATGTTAATCCAGACCAGTGAAATGGGTATGATGGTGCCGATGATTATCAGACAGATCATAAACAAAATTCAATGAAAATGGGGTTAGGGTGCGATTGGCTGCACCAAATGTCTTTATATTTCCTGTTTAATCATTCTAATTTGGTACAAAATATCATGATTTTTGGTGCAGCCAAACACACCCTCAACGTAACTAACTAGAGGAAAATCTACTGTGTTCATGATGCATATGGGTATATTAATCTAGACCATTCAAATGAGCGGTACCCATCATCGACGGTAATTAGCCCAATAATCCTAGTGATCATATGATTTCAATCATCAGGTAATGCCCATTGAATTTGGACCAAGAACAATGCCCCTTCCTGGCGCAGGGAGGGACATGATGAGGCTGATCACCGTCTTCCTTAGGAATAACTACTCCGAATCCACAGAGCTCTCTGGACTCCTCACAGAGCTTGCTCAAATCCACTAGGGATCAAATCAGGAATAATTCCTAATAAACCTAGGATGGGGTTTCAGACTTAAGACTCCCAACTCAAACACCCTAAAAACATGACTTACTATAAATAGTAAACCTACTATTTAAAGACAGCCTCCATTCCTACTAGATTTCATGGTTTTCGGCAAAAAATAGTGAGTGTCTAATTTGGCCCAACCATGTTATTCTCTTAACTTTGCCCTTTTCATGTTGGGCACAACTCTTGCAACTCAAATGATCAAAAGTTATAGTCAAACTAAACCTTACTATTTTTAATAAAAAATGAAAATAAATGAGACTTCAACAGTTGATCTGATGGAATCTCACAGATCCAGTGTGGACATCCTGGCATATCGGCATTGGTTGGCTTAAGTGGCTTCTCCTACCCAAAATCATATATAATATGTTGAAAAACTCATCCCAATTTGCGAGATACGACTGATTTAAGGTTCTGACTGTCCGGATCATTCTTGCCTCTAATCGGGCCTTCTCTGGTCCATCTTTGTCATGAAAGTGTCTGCGATCACTTACACCATCCATCAAATGGCCACCAAGCTATAAATAATTTTTTTCTTTTTTTCTGAAGGATCTACTGATCGATGTAAATTTACTCTGCTATACCCCAATGGGCCATGCAATTTGGTCGGTCCGATTGGTTTTCATGTATCTGGAGTTAAGATCCATCTGTTTTATGCAGGTGATGGGCTTTCTCCAACGCCTGATTCAATGGAAGAAATCAGGTGGTACAAACAACAATGTACAGCCAATGGATGTATAATCCACATTTTATTTTTTGCAGCAGAGTAGTCTGTTTGAGAATATATCCGGTGCTAATGCAAATATCTAAGTAATCAAGCGATCAGTATCTGTACTGGTGGCCCACAATCTACAAGATTGGGACCGTTCATCTGTTGTCGATCGAAGGTGTTCTAACCACTTCAGTGTGATTTTTCGAGTATTACAATCAGTTGATTGACAAAAAAAAAAAAAAAAACGTTCCAAACCAATGGTTAATATTGGATGGGCCATCCGTGGGAGGACCCAACATATGAATGGTCCAAATCTCATACACGTGTCCACAAGTATGAAGATGGAGTGCTTGATAGCAATCTCAGATATTAGCTATCTCCAACGGATCCTTCTCCATCATGATTTTGACCATTTTTCCATTTCTAAGCTTGTCTGTTCAGAGCTACATTGGCATCTGAAGCAATTCATCTGTATTTAGATTTGCTATTTAATCAAATAAATCTAGTTAGGATATCATGGAATGAAATGGATTGATCATCTGATGGGCCGCCTTTTGGATGGACGGATGATCGAGAATCAGGGTGATCGGCTGTTTCTAACTGTTGGATGTATAGATTTGTGTACGATTGTTCTCAACTTTTCAACCATTCACCATGTCAGGACTCTGTGGGGCCCACTGTGATGTATTTTTTCTTAAAATCCATGCCATTCATCCATTTATCCAGGTCATTTAAGAGCATGAGCCCAAACCCAAAACTCAAGTGGACCACACGACATGAAACAGTGCGAATAATGAGCCCACCGTTGAATTCTTCTTAGGGCTACATACAGCCTGTTCATAAGGTCATGCAGTCCTGACTGAAAGGGAAAACATCGTATATCACTAAATCCAAAACTTCTCCTGTATCTAAGAAGTATTCAACTAATGCGTTCAATTCCCACTTTTCCTGTGGTGTGGTCTGCTTAATCTTCAGATGTGCTACAATTTTAGTGTTGATTCCAAGGTCTATTTTGCAACTCAAGCACGTCATGAAACTCTTGTGTAAAAACCATTATTAAGAAATTATAAAAGAAATAATCAGAAATTTGACTTTAAATCTTAAATCTTTAGGTACACTTGTTTAACTCAATTTAATTTTGAGTGCTTACCTGCAAAGGAGAGAGTTTCAAGTTTATGGAGAATGAGTGATGGAAAACATCCTGTTAAGATTTGTAATTACAAATAAGTTGGTCTGGCGTAAAATAAGGACGAATTGAACTATTCCTCGAATAAGGATTTCTACACTGATGAGCGGTGGAGATGATAAGTGTCTCGAAAGACTAATTAAATAAGCAGGGTTGCACTGTAGTTAATGTGGGACTTAATCTATATGCGGAATAGGCCCACGGATCTGTCTGTGCAAGGGTCATGGTGATTAGGGGTTTAGATAGCGTACCTATATGAGACGCCGCCATGAAAGCCAGATAAGAATACCAGAATACCAAAATACCTGTAGAGCTTAAGATCTTCCTCTCCTTCACACCCGTTCTGCAATTCACAAGATGGGACTCGATTTTCTGCCGTGGTGTAGGATCGGGGACCCAGCTCTCTTATATAGAATTTGTGGAGAGAGAGTTTGAAACCCATCACAACTCTCTCTCCCACGCTCCACATTGTAGCATCCTAGATCAACTCAAATTGTTGTCTGCGTAAGACAGCTATAACATTTCAGCCCTAGTACGCAAAGCTGCGTAGATAGACTGCGCAACGCATCACCTGAAGTGGGGCCCACTGGTTTACTCAATCATCCAGTCCAACTGAATGACAATCCAGACCGTTGATCAGTAAGGCTCACTAAATAGAGTTCTTACAGTTAAGTGTTTGGATTTGGTTCAATTGATTGATTGTGGATTCGACATATGCAACAGGTTCTGTCATGCCGCAAACTCAGAGACCAAGCTCAATTATTTTTTTACCGTCGAATCCAGGGCTAACAACCTCTATAATACCCCTATTTTGACCTGTAGCTCCCATATGCCAGGTTTTGATCTTAGATTCTTATAAGGAGGATTTTCAGATTTTTTTAAAATTTTTTTTTTGTAAATGAGTATAACCACAAATGTACCAAAACCAAAAACATAATATATACTATATAAATTATTTGTACAATGATTATAAAAAAAATAAATAAATAATAATAATAAAAACATATAACAAAATTCTAAAAGACTAATCACACACTCCAGACTCAATAATGCTGATATGCCCTGGCATAACCTATCGTGTAAACAAAATTCTAAAAGACTAGGCACACATAAGCCTTGTACGAAGTTTAGTAGAGTGCATGTATGCATGCGCAATACATACAACAAGTATAATAATATTAGAGTAAGCGAAAATAATGAAGGGCAATATTGTCAAGTCCATAAATGTTATCACCCATATCAAGGCTATACAATGTAAGGCCTACGGTCTGAGTGTCATGTGTTGAAAATATAGCGCAAGTATGTCAATCCTTAACTACCACATATCATAATGGTTCTCGTCTGGAACATCATCAGGGTCTAATACACTTCGTCACTGGTTGTCACCCATCGCGCACATGATAAAGTGAGTGGAAGATACCTTACTATCCGCCTCGTCAGTGATATATCAATGCCTACCTGGCTCGCCGATAGCGGATCCATTTGAAAAGCTAGCCATATTTAACGTAGTATATAACCTTCTTCACTCGAACGTGTAAGTCACACTCCTTCCAACCGACTCCGATATACTGGAAGATGCGGTCTATTGGTATTCCACCCTCGTGCGCTCATGAATCGGTCTAAAGATTGGAACATCTTATTGATAACACAGGGTTTAAGGACATTCACCTAAGAACGCTTGTGATGCCCTATAACCTTAATAGATTTTTGATGTCCATAATCCCATCCGCTAGCCACATCAAGATTATGGAACTACATCCCTATTGACACTAGGGAGTAGATACAATGTAACAGACACAATGCGTTATATATGAATCATACTACATGCATCATGCACTAAGTCATGCAATTGATGAATTATGCAGGCGACCTTATCTTGTATGTCTCCTAAATTAGTGCCTCAAACCACAAGGTCGTACATTGCAAGTTTGGCAAGGTATTAGGCAATTAGGTATAAGTACCAACCGCGGCCTCATGCGTACGTATATTATAATTAGTCATAATTCATATACAAGCACACATATGATGCGTATAAACATATGAATGGGTATGTATCCAATGTACTAAGTATATTATTAGTGTGACCCATTAGGATAAGGGCTTATTTGGCCGGACGGATTAAGAGGGATTAGGAGGGATGGGATGGTAAAATCCCGGGATATGCTAAACGAGCCAAACGGACCCGATGAACTTGTTGCGGGATATTGCAAACCTATGGGTCTTAAACCAATCCACTGACATCACCATCATTACCTTAAAATTGATCACATCCCTCCTAATCTCTTTCAATCGTGCCTAGGGCGTGTTTGGTTGGACAGATTGGAACGTAAAATCCTGAGATATGCCAGGTGTGCCAAACAGACTCGGTGAACTTGTCTCAGGATATAGTTAATCCCATGGATCTTAAACCAATCCATTGACACCACCATCGTTACCTTAAAATCCATCCCATCCCTCCTAATCCCATGGGATCCGTCCAACCAAACAGGCCCAAAGTATACTAGGGTCCCCTTGTATTCTATGTAATTGACCGCATGATATACATCATGGTGAGATACCGGAACGCGCAGGGTGGGAGTCCGACACCATTGCATCCTAGGTATGTGTTATGTGAGCACGGACCGTGTCGGGTCATAAGTGTGTACAATGAAGGGTCCATAACATGTATGATAATTGGCCTCAAATGGACCCAATAAAAAGAGAGTGGGACCTGAACAACACGCCACACTAAAAATGAAAGATGTCCATGTGGCATAGCTCACTTGAGACTTGCATGCCCCCATACTTCGGCCCATGCATTGAAATGATCGAGCAATAGGATGTACGGTGTGGATAAAATATATACATCAAGATGGGTGCCATGTCAGCCCCAAACAAGTATCTCAAATGGGTAGGCCCAACTGTCCACGTGTGGTCCACCTGGCCAAGGGTTCGCCTCACTTTTGGACTCATGCTCTAAAATGAGTTGTCAGATTGGATGGATAGCATGAGTGTACAGCACATTTATCAAGGTGGATCCAAGTCACGTACTACAAGGTAGGCGGCTGGATAGGACACAGCAGGGCCCACAGATAGGATGGATGGCAAATAAACATTACAGCAAGCCTTTCTCATTTATAGCTGAAAATAAAAATAAATAAACAATCATTATTTTTTCGTAAGAAATACACCTTGGCTGCCCATACATACTAAGCTTTGATTTAACTTGACACTAATACCAGAAAAAATTTCAAAAATTTGCAGTCCTGCCATGGTATATGTGTCAGATCCAAGTCGTCCATTCATTAAAACAGCTCGTTTTAGGGCATAAATTGAAAATAGAGGCAAATCTAAAGTGCAAGTATACCACAACACAAGAAACATGGGGATTAAACACATATCATTGAAAACTTCAAGTGGGCCATAGGAGTTTTGCATCCAGCTGATATTTGTGTTTTCCCTTCGTCCGTGTGTGTGTGTGTGTGTGTGTGTGCGTGTGTGATCACATGAACAGGTTGGATCACAGATATAAATCCGTGTGGGACCCACAGATGGCTTCACATTTCAATGATGGATGTCAATATCTCCTTGTTTGCTGCGGTGTGGTCCAATTGAGCTTATAATCTACCTAATTCCTTTAGCACAAGCGGTAAAATGATTTGATAAGATAGATAGACGGTGTGGATTGATCACACACATCATGGTGAGATCCAAAAGTTTCACTCACTCATTCCCACCATTTTTTTCAAAAAAGTAAATTCCGAAAATGGCAATGGAAAGATGTTATAATTACCTAACTATCACCAATTACAATGGTAAATAGGAAAACAAACGGGCCCTTAATGGTAAGCAATCAAACACCACCGTTTTCCTGGTGGGATCCACTCAAAAAAATCAGGCCCCACATGCTCAAATGAGTTATTCCATGAATGGACAGCGAGGATACAACAAATACATCAAGGTGGGACCCTACAGTGGGCCCTACATGCTGGTTGGATTAAAAAACAAACATTACGGAAACGGATTGGCTACTCCCCCTGCCACCGGCCAATGGCTGATGGTCGGTGGTCTGTGGGCCCCACCATGATGTATGTGTTTCATCCATGCCGTCCATATATTTTTCCATATCATTTTATGGTACGAGACCAAAAATGAGATATATCCAATTCTCAAGTGGACCACATTACAGGAAACAGTGTTGAATGAGCGCCGACCATTAGAAACCTTTCGGTGGCCATAAAAGTTTTGGATCAAGCTGATTTTTGTTTTTTCCCTTCATCTGGGCCTGTATGACCTAATCAACATATTAGATGTCAAATAAACAGTACAATGGGCCTGAGGAGAATTTTAATTGTGGATATCCAATCAATATTGCTTTCCTGTGGTGTGGTCCACCTGAGATTTAAATCCCTCTCATTTTTAAAACAATCCCTAAAATGATCTATAAAAATGGATGAAACACATACATCATGGTGGGGCCCACATAGCACCGACCATCAGCCACTAGGCTGGTGGCAGGGGAGTAGCCAATCCCATCCCAAATGTCTTTGGAAGTTGTGCGATAGGCGTCCAATCGCCACCGTGTTTCCTTTGGCGTGGTCCGCCTACGACGAAACCCATGCCTTCACGACGGGGATCTAGGTGGGGCCCGACTGATGTTTATCACTGCGCTGGGATGCTAGGTGGGGCCCGATTGATGTTTATCACTGCGCTGGGATGCTAGGTGGGGCCCGATTGATGTTTATCATAAATCTACCCCCTTCATCCGTTTTCTGAGATCATTTTAGGACATCCTACAGAAATTTTATGGATAAAAAACTCAGCTGGGCCGCATGAGAGGAAACAGTTGTGATCAGTCACCTCTGTTGAAACATTTTTAAGGCCACAAAAGTTTCTTATCGTGCTATTTTTTTTTTTTCGTGTTTTCACTTCATCCCAGTGGGAATGACCTTATAAACCGATTGGATGGGATATAAAAATCAACGTGGAGCCCAGGAAGGTTTCAATGGTAGAAAACTATTTCCCCAGTTTTCCCTCTCTTGTGGCCCACTTGAGTTTTGAATCCACATCATTTTCGGTCTCATGTCCTAAAATGACTTCGGAAAACGGATGGACGGGATGAATTTATCACAAACATCACGGACCCCACCTAGCATCCCACCGCGGGAATTTCCTCCCAAAGGCTCTGGCAGGAAATCCGCGTCCATGCCTTCAAAGAGGTTGTCCTATACGGATGAAAGAAGGGGTAGATTTCCCACAAACGTCATCATCCTTGCGCAGGAACGCTTTGGCAGGAAATCCTAGCGCGGTATTGGCTATAAGATGAACCACTGCTCATATCTCCCCAGCGGAAATCGGATTGCGCAGTGCGGTCTCATCCTACTGGGTAAACTTAGTTGGGCCCACCTTTAATGTATGTGTTCTATCCACTCCGTCCATCCATTTTTACAACTAATTTAAGGCGTTGAGTTCAAAATTTAAGAATATCAAAAATGAAGTGGATCATCCTGCTGGAAACATTACGAGTAATAATTTCCATCTATGAAACCTTGCCAGGCGCTACAGTGATTTTTATTTGTCATCCAACCTGTTCATAATATCATAAAGACATGGATGAAAGGAAAACACAAATCTAAGCTTGATCCAAAACTTCCGTGGCCCAAAGAATTTTTCAACAGTAGACATTCAATTCACACTGTTTCCCGTGGTGTGGTCCATTTGAACCTTGTATGTTATTAATTTTTGGGCTCAAGGGTTTAAATTATATGGTAAAATAGATGAACGGAGTGGATAAGATATATAAATCATGGTGAATGTCACAGAATTTACTCAGCACGTTAAGCGCATTGAGTTACCCAATCCGCTTCCTCTCCAGCCAGGGAAAAAAAAAACAAAAAAGGACATCTGGCACTCTCCTGTTGAACTCTCTGTCTCCTCTCTAGATCAACCTCCCTCTCTCTCATAACTGCATGGACCCATTTCTCATCTTTCTTTCTAGCTCCCTTAACAATGGTAGCATGAGAAGAAGGCGGCGGTAGTAGCGACTTATAGCCGCTAAGCGGTATGCTCTTCTTTCTCTTTTCTCTTTACATGGTGATGTTAATTGGGGATTACGGATTTTGCTTCTTCTGTTGATAGTTTTGTGAGAGATTAGGGATGAGGGTTTGAAATTGAAAATCCGTAGGGAATTTTTCAAATCCCTAATCTATGATTTGAGATTCTTCAAATTTCTAATTCCTAATTAGCATTTTTATATTAGAAATTAAAAATCCATAGCAGGGATTTTTCAAATCCTTAATCTATAACATGAGATTCTTCAAATTCCTAATTAGCATTTATATATGAGAAATTAATTTTCATATTTTCAATGTTTGCCCTAATTTTTATAAAACACTAATCCATAATTTTCTTAATAGATTAAAGGTTTAGATTTAGTACATATTTGTACATATGCATGAAACTATTAATCTTTATAGGTATTTAGAAATGAATTTTGGGGCTTTAAATATGAATTCTACAGGTAGAAATTTCTCGGGTCTTAGACCTTAAAAGCAATTAGTAATTCAATTTGGAATAAAACCATTGGATGGTTATGGTTATCGAATTTTTAAATAGGCTTTTTATTAGCCTTTTTTTAAATTTATTTTGGTTCACGTATGGCACCCTACAATAGATGGAAAATAGATGAATTTTACATGAATGACTCCAAGCGATTTAGAAACTCTATTGAATTTAGTTTAATTTTAATATTTGCGTTCTAAAAATTTAGAGTGTTAGTATTGGAATGGTTTTGTTTTAGATTATATATGTCATAACTATAACTATTCAAACATATTGTGAAATTATTAGCTTGATGTAAGTTAATCCCTATCAATTATTCCAAATAGAGCTTTGGTAGAAATTTGAAAATATCTGAAAATATGTTTCTTTTTTGTTCAATTGGAAAGACCTCTTTCTTAGCCATGCAGTACAATTCCACAACTTTTTGGGATTTCGCTAAGGGCCTGTTTAGCGGAAGCAGATTGTGTACTAAGTAACTCAGTACGGTAAGCGTACTGAGTAAACTCCGTGGGCCCCAGTGTCATTTATACATTATATCCACTCCGTCCATCTCTTTTAACACATAATTTTAGGGTTTTATCCAAAAAATGGAGTATATACAAACCTCAAATGGACCACACCACCGGAAACAGTGTGAATTAAACATCTATCGTTGAAAATTTCTTGACAACAGAAGTTTTAGATCAAGCTGATATTTGTGTTTTCCCTTCATCCATGTCTTTCTTATCTTATGAACAGGTTGGATGACAAATAAACATCACTGGGGCCTTAAAAAGTTTTCAACAGTTGAAATCAATACTTCTACTTTTTCCAGTGGTATGGTCCACTTGAGCTTTGTATATGTATCAATTTTGGGTTAAACCCATAAAATGATCTGGAAAAACGAATGGACGGCATGGATAAACCACACGCATTCGCGGTGGGCCCAACTGAGTTTACTTAGTATGATAAGAGCGTACTAAGTAACTCAGTACGCAATCTGATTCCCTGTTTAGCCAGGCAGATTAGAAGGGATTGGAAGGGATGGGATGGATTTTAAGGTAATGATAGTGGTGTCAGTGGATTGGTTTAAGATCCATGGGATTGCTATATCCCGAGACAAGTTCACCGAGTCTGTTTGGCACGCTCGGCATATCCTGAGATTTTACCTTCCAATCCATCCAACCAAACACGCCCTAGGCACAATTGAATGGGATTAGGAGGGATGGGATCAATTTTAAGGTAATGATGGTGATGTCAGTGGATTAGTTTAAGATCCATGGGTTTGCTATATCCTGGGACAAGTTCATCAGGTTTGTTTGGCTTGTTTGGCATATCCTGGGATTTTACCATCCCATCCCTCCTAATCCCATGGGATCCATCCAGCCAAACACACCCTAAGAGTTAATTTTAGAGGCACATTTGGGTTTTATTTATCTAATTGTATTGCTTATGTTTCTGTGCATAACTATAACCATTATTGTTATATTCCATATGCATATTTTACATTATAAAATAAATTGTTTACATGGTTTGTACACCTTTTACTTTTAAAGGTCAATTGTTGAAATGGATAATAATACCTTGGAAAGTCAGGCATGTTCTCAATCATATCGAATGTTAGAATTTGATACTAAAATAGATGTTCAAGATGCAAGCCAGTGCAATGAAGACGTAAGGCAAGATGTATTATTTAACACAGGTGACATGTAGATGAAGAACCAATACTAGGAATGGAGTTTTCTTCTAAAGAAAGTGCATACAAAACTTATAATAGCTATGCTAAAAGATAAGGTTCAGTGCTCAAAGGGGATGGATACAAAAATTAGATGAAGATGTCATGGTTTTCAGACAATTTTTGTTGTTATAAAGAAGGTCAAAACCGATCTCCTGAGGTCTACCCGTCCGATTACAAGAACGATTTGTAAAGCAAGCATGATGATTAAGCTTCAGAAGAATGGAAAATACAGTGTGAATAAGTTTGTGGCAAAGCATAACCATGAGGTTGTTACACCAACGAATGTGCACATGTTAAGGTCACACAGAAGCTTGACTGATGATCAAAAAGCTGACATAAATATCATAAATAATTTAGGAATAACACCACGAGCAGGTATCGAATATTTTAGTAGAAAAGCTGGAGGTCGAGAGAATATGGGTTTCACGCAAATTGATTACAAGAACTATTTATAGAGAAAGCGAATGAAAGCGATAGAAAAGGGTAATGAAGGAGAAGAGTACTTTTAACAAAAACAAATTGATTATTCATCTTTCTTTTATGCTATACAAGTGGATAAAGATGATCAAATGATGAACATGTTTTGAGCAGATGAAAGGTTAGTAGTGGACTATAGAGTTTTTGGGGATGTCATTTTCGTTGATATTACCTTTAGAATAAATAGCTATGACCTTTTGTTCCATTTATTGGGGTCAATCATCATAAGCAGACTATAATATTTGGTGCGGCCTTACTATATGATGAAACAATTGAATCTTTCAAGTGGTTATTTCAAACATTTTTAAGTACGATGTTAGGAAAACAACCAATGACAATAGTAACAGACCAAGAAATGGGCTATGGTTTATGGAAGAAATACATTTTATTTTGACATGAAAAGCACGCAATGAAGTGAGAGCAAGAATGGCGTATTGAAAAAATATTTGAGCTCCAAATACAATCTTTTACGTTTCTTCACTCATTACGAACGGGTATTGACCGAACGACAATTCAAGGAATGTAAAGCTGATTTCATTATGAGGCAGAATACCTAAGTATTATTTGCTGATGTCATGATGTTAAAGGAAGCAACAAAAGTATACTCTCCAGAAATATTTGAAATATTTCAATATGAGTATAAAAAGTGGCGAAGTCATGTAATGTTTAAATGTAGTGAGTTTGGAACGGTTGTCGAGTTTCAATTGTTTCTAAATGTAAAATAGAAGGACGTACCATTAAATTTGACTCATTATATAGGACAGTGAGGTGTATCTGCAAGAAATTTGAATTTGTGGGGATCTTATATAGTCACGTATTGAAAGTTTTAAATTATTATAATATAGACGTGCTTCATCCTCGTTATATTCTGAAGAGATGGCAAAGAGATGTAAAGGTAGGTTATGCTAAAGATTATACTGAGTTAACAATACATGGTGACCGCATTGTTACTTCAAGTAAACGGTACAATCACTTGTGTCACAAGCTTTTGAAAGTTGCGGCAATTGCCAAAGAACACGAAGAGGTCTTCAAAGTGGTTGATATGCAGATATATATCATGATCAAGTGGTGGAATGTATGAAAAGAATCAAGGAACTTCCATTAATATCTACTGAAGTTGTTGAAGAAAGCAAAGATGATGAACGTACACGCTATTTGCCGACCAAAAGTATAGATACCAAACATGCACACTCTGAGTCGATAAAAAGTTTACATACTGAAGGTGCACCTTCTAATCCGACCGAAAGTGTATATACTAAAAGCACACGCCTTGAGTCAATAGAAATTGAAAACACTGGAAGCGGACACCCTGGGCCAACTGAAAAACAAGTTACTTTTGTTGATCGTATGGGTTCACAAATTGTAAGAGAGATTAAAGTAAAGCCCAAAGTTCGGGGCAACCACCATGCATTTAAAAATCCACTAGATCAAGTAAGGAAGAAAAGATCCTTACCTGAAACAGTTCAATCACAAGCAAGTCAAATGTTTATGGTAATGGGAAACAACCATACACCAAATGTCATTCACCATGCATCATTTCAACCTTCACATTATATGGTGATGGGATACCTTCCTGACCCTAGTGGATCTATCAATGCATCAGTGGCTCAGTGTAGGTACCAACTACCTAATGCTAGCATGTTCCAACATAACCTTTTCAACATCGGATGTCAGGTAAAAGTAAAAGTTAATTTAGTAAACTTGTAATATTTCATATTGCCATCTTAAAAAGAAAAAAGAGAAAAGAAAATAAAAGAAAGGAAGAATTTGTAATATTACATATAACATGTATATAATTTCTTCTTATTGGAGTTTTCATTATTATCTTGTTGATCTTTTAGAGTTCAAATATTACCGGAATGAGTTGTTCTAAGTCTCAACCAAGTATTAACTTCTACCAGCAAATTCCCTCAAGCACCTTGCATGATTCATCCACGGGAAGTGTCTTGCCTAGCTAGGTAAAAAGGATCATTTGTTTTTGGCATATTATTGAATATACTTTTTGAATTTATGAATGGTAAAAAATCGTATTAATTAATATGTGAATTTTCATATGCAGCCATCATTACCACCATATGATAACATTTGATCATTAGGATGTGAAGATTACCACCAACGTTCGAGTAATTAGTATTTCTTTTTCTCAAAGGTAAGCATGCTTTCTAAGTAGTATTCTAAGTTGATAGTACAAATTTTTGTATAACCCAATTTGTCTGATGTAACCCAATTTTTATCTTGGATGCATGTAGAGATGTAACTATTGTGAGGGGCAGGCCAACTCTTTTTGTCTGGCCTTTCTGATTGGCAATAAGATTTCGAAGTGCGGTTAAATTCCCGCAGGGTTTTTTCAATCAGCCATAATGTATAGTTTCCTTTTTGAGTTTTTTTTTTTTAATGATTGGAGTGGACCAGCCCTTTTTGTCAGGCCCGAATGATTGTACAACTATACAAGAAAGGGAGTAGAACAAGCATCTAACAGTTTTTTGTACCCATTGTTTTAAAGGTCACGGTTTCCAAGCTCATCCTTATAATTAAACAACAGGGACTACAAAGTGAAGAAAGATTGGTTTTTTTTTTTTTTTTTTTCAAATTTTGTAAAGTCTTTGTGAAGAAAGATTGATTGAAAAGCATGAAGGGGGTTGCAAGGTTTTCATCTTTGTTCAATAGGCATGGATACGGATATCAAAAAGCATTTAAAATGTAATGTTTTATGTTGTTAATGGGAATATGCTGAAATTGAATTTGCTTGAGAAGACTCAACTTTCCATCTATACTTGCATTTTTTCTTTAACACGTAAATTATTGAAAAAATATACGATGAAACAAAATCAGTGAATGCATTTTTGTTTCCAGTCTATATTAAGATGATTTTCAATAGGCATGGAATGAAAAAGTTTGAAATGTTTCCGGTCAATACAATCATCGAAATGTTTAAAACCTTAGTTATTCCAATGAAAAAGATAGGATCATTGAGAGATTGAGCTCAAAATCATAATTGAGCTTATTTCAGGCTGGACTTGAAAGGAATGTAGTCATGATTTGAGGATTACAATGCTATTGAAGTATAATTCAATTCACTTCTGCATCCAAATGCAGCCTGAAGGAATGCCACATATACCTCCATATGGAAAACCTTAAACTATGTCATTGTTGTACAATTCAATTCACTTTTGCATCTAAATGCAGCCTAAAGCAATTCACACATACCTCCACATGGAAGACCCAAAGGATCCCATGAGCATCCTAATTTCAAAATGCACTTAGATCCCCAGCCGTAGATCCAAAGCAAGGTCAACATCCAAATTTCAAAGTGCCCCCGATCCCCAGCCTTAGATCCAAATCAAGGTTGGATGAAGAATCACGTTCTCTAGTGGGGCAGGCAAGTCCCAAGTCCAAATCACACTACTTGGTTGTGACAACTTATAAAATCTTTCGACAAATGCCACACTTGTGGCCCAAACACCCTCTTACAACTAGAGCATTGGAACATGTAGTTCAAAGCCAAGTGGGTAACATCCATGTGATCCATCATCACCACGAGTCCAATAGAGCCGCCTAATTTAGGCAGGCACCAATCAACCAAAACAGAAAGTGTATTGCATTTGTTATGAAAATATTTGCTAGCAACACTAGACACATGTCACGCCTCAGTTTTCAGAACCTGAGTATAGAACTCATTTCCCAAAAACCCTAGTGTTTAATAAATTAGGTAAATAACAGTATGTTAAAATTAGAGTGCGATAGCATAAACAAGCGTAGATAATATCATTTAATCAGATATTAAGATCCTGGTCCACTTATATGGGGACCTTAAATACAAAATTTATAAGTTTAAGTGTGCTAAGACAAAAAGAAAAGAAAAGAAGGAAATACTGCATCTATTGATTTAGTCCATAATATTCCACCGCCTCCTGATGCGGCTCTTCCTCGTAGTAACCCTCCTCTAATCTTGCTACCATAACATCGGGGCCCGCGCCGTACTCATCCCCGTCTAAACCTGCATTCTTTGTATGATTGAACATTAGATGAATGAGTGGCAAGCTCAATGTGAATTCTCCCCAAGATTACACACCGCTACCTTAGACAAGTATAGTTTAAAACATAACAAGGCATACAAAACAATACAAAATGCAGTCTTATTTAATGCATGAATGTATGAGTGCACATCAACTGGAGATGCTCATCTAGTTGGCTTTTAGGCGAAACCCATGCATGTGACCGGTCACCAGCGAAAGTACATAGTACATGCATAGTACCAAACTCACCAGAAGTGGGTCGATAGTCGATGGTCTGGGAGCTAGCGAAACAATACCACGACTAAGGGCACGTGCTACGACATCCAGAATTATTCACCCGTCATCACCCGTATACTATGAATGCATGATTAGCCCAACCGTTATTACTCCATTTGCAACCAGCTTATTTAAATAACTCAAAGGTCACTACGGGGGATTCATCACCCAGCGTAGGCCGACAGCTCGGGCATAGTATCTCATTCCTACCATCCCCGGCTCATGAGTTTACCACCTTAGGATGCTTAATAGAACCCGTCAACAAGTGACCAATCAATTTCGATATAGGGGGGAAATTTACCACTGCATGGTTGAATGGGAATGAACTGTCAAAGCCACAAGGGCAAATACCAAATCTTGGGTTTAAAGGTAAATCGTTGCGATAAAAGGATGTACGTTATAAATACCAAATTGAGACGGTAGGGCAACATTGAATCAAGACGGTAAATAATTCATCCTAAGGCTATGTAGGCGAGAACATCCCATGGATGGTAAATCCCATAAATAATCCACCACTAAAATAACCTCCAAGTAGAGGATCTATTCATTACCTGTCTTGTTATACCCTAAGTGTGGACTCTCATACATAGGTGGAGATTCCCCTATTTAATGTAGAGATTTTGATTCCATGAGCGTCTTGTAAGCAAATCAATGATATGTGGAGGTGTGTGAATACAACATAGCAGTTATGTGTTGTTAATAGATTTTGAACTATCATCAAGGCATAAACTAATAGTTAAAGTGAAGTTCAAAATGTAGATTTAACGATCATCGCATGTGAACACAGTTTGAGTTGCTAATTAAATTAAAATCTAATTAACATGTATAGTTTAGTATTTAATTCACATAATCATGGTTTGCAAATTCTCAATCATGGGTCAATGTAAGTCAATTAACATGATTTAATACTTTAGGGTAAACAATCCAAGTTCTAAGCTATTAATCGTAATCTAAACGGAAAACCATCCTTGAACTAACTTAGAGATGGAAAGTGATGTAGAGCGGGTCGCGGACAGTTTCATGGCCAAGATGGATCAGAAAAGACCCATTCGACGACAAAAGTGATCCGGACCGTTGGACCTTAGATCAGGCATATCTTGCAATCCGGAATGAGTTATCTGATGTAAAATATATGATTTTGGGGTAGAACGAGCTACTTTAGCCAACCAACCTGGCTATGCTGGGCTACACAACCTGAAATTGTGAAAAAACCCTGAATCGACGGTAGTTTCGCTGTTTTAATTTCGTTTTTACTATAAATAGTAAGTTTTAGCTTGATTATAACTCTTCATCCGTCGGGCTTTAGGAGTTGCGCCCAACGTGAAAAGAGCTTAGAATAATTAGGAGAACGGTTTAGTGAAACCAAATAGGACACTTACTATTTTTGGCCGAAAACCTTTCGCACTAGTAGACATCACGACCATCTATAAATAGTACGTTTACTATTTATAGTAAGTCGCGAATTTTAGGAGTTTTAGTTGTAGTTTGATTCTGATTTCTTTCCCATTGCTTGGTACCCCTATTTAAAGGGTTGTGAACTCGTTTTTATGCATTTATTAATCAATTTTGAATTTATTAGAATTTATTCCTATTTTCTGCTTTCTTTCCTCGTGGATTCGAGAAGTCTCTGTGAGGAGTCCAGAGAAGTTCCGTGGATTAGGAATAGTTATCCTCTTGAGGAAGACGGTGCTCGACCTCACGTCCTCCCCTGCGTCAGAAAGCTTAAGGGGAAATGTCATCACCTTGTTGGCGGAGCTTCCCGATTATAGAGGTAAGTGGCGTAGTGGTATAGGAAACCCAACCTCTTGTTGTCTAGCCATTGGCTTCAAATTTTAATGCTAGGCCTGTGAGCTTTGAGCAAGTCAAGACCAATGATCATACATTTGAATTGTTTTCCAATTCACTTTAAATAAGGGAATCCTACTAACCTTATCTTGAATTCAGAACGTGCAGCTAGCTAAATTAGCTAGACCCCTTGGCCCATATGGATGTGCCTAGTGGATCCCAAGTTTGAATTGAAATGGTAGCCACACATTATTAAAGTTTGGCTGGTATGACTGATTTAAGCTTGGCTATGGGCTTACCTTGCTAGTTATGACCGCAGAAGAGGTGAGCTTATTCGAGCTTGCCCTAGTAGTGGTTATATACAGCCCAACGACCTTATTTAAGTGTCAATCTACACGTGTTGATTCTGTCAGCTAGAATCACTTGGCACAAGGTGAGTCTATCCAAGAACCGAGTCAACCTGTCATGTTTAGGTGGTTACCTGACGGCAATAGGTTCAAACCGTTGTTCGCCATTTGAGTTTAGAGATAAATGTGGTTGTGAGAGGGTCCACGATTTGCACCTTGGTTTTAGCAAGCAAGGCCTGAGTCAAACTCGGTTTGACCCGGTAGCCAGCCAACTCCCTTTCTCCTCTACTGTCTCCTTCTTTCCCTTCCTTTCACCCCTCTTACTAGACGGACAAAGGCCCCACAATGGCTATCTGGTCAACGTGGGACCCGACGGACTCGTTTCAGTCTAATAACAGAGGATGATCGATCATCAGAGTCCAGCCGTCCATCCCTCCATACCCCCTCCTAATGGTGCATCGGGATGAGAGCGAAATGATGCTACCGATTGTAGCCGATGATGTGATGAGGTGAGTTGGCTAGCTGGGTTCGGTCAGGGACTCTAACTCAGTTGAATGGCAGTGAGAGACAGCGTGGGGTTTTGGAGCTTGACTTGGACGACACCAGTCAATCTAACCTTCGAGGTAGGATGGTGGAACAAACCCAACTGGCCTCACCTACATGGGCAGCGAGTCCTGACTCGACTCGATTCAAGCTACAGGAACGGCCAGGTGCAGGCAGATCGCGCTGACTCGGCACGGTCGACTGAGTCAATTGGTGCAGTGTGGCACGACGCTCACTCTCCCTCTATTTCTCTTCCCCCTTATTGTGATGTCTTTGGTCTGCACTGACCCAATTCGATTCGAACTGTCCGGTTCAACTTGGTGCAGTGCAGCACCAAGTTCACTCACTCGCTTGTTTTCCTCTCTCTCTCTCTCTCTCTCTCTCTCTCTCTCTCTCTCTCTCTCTCTCTCTCTCTCTTTTCTATCTGGCTTTGGTCTCTCTCTCCCTCTCTTTTCTATCTGGCTTTGGTGAGAATCCCGAGGAACGGTTCTATTTATAGACGTAAGGTAGCCCTAGTCGTTTCAGTGGACAGCTGAGATTCGTGTGGCCCTACTCACATTTTCTTTTCTTCCTCCAGTGAGCATGGATCCGATCTGTTGTGATCAGGGATGGATTTCCATCACCAGGGTCCATCAGAAAAGCAACTTCGATCTTAAAATGGGGCCCATGTCATGATGGTGGGTTTCTTATTTTAACAGGGAAGAATATGATGTGGCCGTTAATGACCGATTTTTATCTATGGGCTAAATAGGTGATCTGGTCTGTTTGGACAGTTTAGATGGAACCGTTGATCACTGTGGGGCCCACCTTTTCCAGCAATCATCACAGTTTTATCCATCTCGTGAGTTTTTCCAGCCTCTGACATTTTCGCGTGAGATGAGAAGCTTCTGGCTTCAGAGTTGTCGTTGCCCTAGAGGGGACAGTTGAGATTTTCCTACGGGACTCAAGGAGCTACTCGGATCGTTCCAGCGGAACTTTCCCGAAGTGGGAATGTCTCTCACGCCTTTTCTTGCCACAGTCGGGTGCTTACCCATTCTCGGCAGTGAAGGGAAGGCACAGATTTCTGTTTGGAGGGACAGTTGGTATGGAGAGGAGGGGATTGACGCGGATTGCCCTTGTGGCAGTCCCGAAACCTTCTGCTTTGGGAAAACATCACCGCACGCTCCCAGCTGGCCCTAGCTCATGTACATGCACATTTGCATGGGCCGGATTGTTCGAGGCTGATCTGGTCGTCCGGGGTCTCCTCACCCGATGGACGGCTTAGATCACACAGATGGAGGCCGGAGGTGGGCCATCACTTGTCTAAAACGGACATCATCCGTTCAAATGCGTGGGGGGCGGGAAAACGGGAGAAACTCCCTTCTTTTGTGAAAATCGTCGGGTCAGCATATGTTTGACCGCCTAAGCGGTCCGGTGTGTTGTGTTCACTCCGCCTGTCTTGCACGTACACTCTATTGTGGACCCTATAGTGATGGAATCGTAAAATCCGTACCGTTCATTCTCCTAAGTGTTCCGATTTGAAGGGTCGGGCCAAAGATCAGGACGATCCAATACTCGGGTAGCCCATAAGTCATGATCGAAGTGCCCACTTATGGATTTCTACTGATTTGAGGGTCAGATCCCCCTATGCTCAGGTATTAACGGTCCAAAGGGTCCTATAGTTATGGGTATGTCTAGGCCCAACCATTTTTCCTGTTGAGCATACCTAGAACTATGTTTTCCATGAGCCATTACTATATGTGTACGCCTAGACACCTAGCCATTTGCTCACTTATTTATAAGGTCCACCTCTGATCAGAGCCATCGGTGTGGGTTGTCTATCCAACTCCAGGTACGTCTACTCTTTGAGCAGCTGGTGGTTGGATCCCATAACTCAATGGTTTTGATGGGGAGATTGATTGTTAGGTTAATCCATGGGGCCAACAGATGTTTTGTTTAGTTTCCTAGAAGGTCTTCGTGACGTGTCCATGTGTCAATGAGTTGTCCTGATGAACGGTTGGAGTTCATTCTCACCATCTTGGTTTAGGTTAGAATCATTTATTAATTAACAATTTCATCAACAAAGGTTTTAATGGTAATACCTGTGTACCAGAGGTGCGGGGTGTTACAACACACGTCAACTCAATACCCCTTATCGTACTGAGTTATTCAGTACATAATCCGATTCCCTTGTGAACATCATCCATCATTTTTAAGGGCAATGAATACAGACAAATCTAATTCAATTCCATTTTAAATTCACATTAAAGCCACATTTAATTCACATCATACCCATTGCTTGTGATCATACATTGATAGATATTCAAATCAAACAAGAGTGATGTATTCCCCTATATATAATTACAACCACCTTAATTTCACTGACAAAAATTACAGCCGAAAGGTAAGGCGCAATGCATAACAATGGCGTCTTTCCAATGCAACTCTGATTACACAATTCACAGATACTACAAAATATATGTGTGAAGTCAACATCCTTGCAAAGCACTCGATCGTCCATTCACTAAACAACCATTTCCAGCATATTGCAGTGCATCCACTGTGAAGATTACAGTCATGTTCAGTATTTGCAGCTTGCAACTAGGGACCTCGCTCATCATAATTCAAAAATCACTTTGACCATACAGTTGTTTGCTCTACTAAAATCTACAATTCCAAACAACACCAATTAATCACCAAAGTTATCAATAATTTAAAATTTAGTTGATGAATGTAGTCAATGAGATTTAGTGGTAGACTCCGAGGAGTTTCAACACGAGGTCTTGGGTTCAATACCCATAGGTGGTGAAATACCACTACGGAGTGTGTGTGTCGGGTGGGTGTGTAATTAAAAAAAAAAAAAAATCTTTATCACACACTCCTCAGTCAATCAACATGAAGGTCACTTACTACACAGATCTTGCACATGCCCATCACATATGCCAACATGGCATACATGCACCAAATCCAAATTGTGGACACCACTGCTGATGCAACAGGGGAAAGAAAATCACATGCATCAATCAATCCCTAACCTACCTAATCAATGAACACTTGCAAAACTGAATGTGGATAATTAATGGTTTTCCTTTTTAATCGTCAATTTGATGAACACAAGATACACAACTTGCATCTGGTCCAGATTGACTGAGGAGTGTCTGATGAATGTGGTCAATGAGATTTTGTAAGCACATACGTACAATTAAGGAAAAAAAAAAAAACAATTCCAGATGGTTGAATACAACAGCATAAACATTTTTTTTTTTATTTTAAAAAAGAGAGCATTTTTTTAGAAAATGTAACAACTTTGGTCCCTACAATCAAACTGGAGGCGATTTTTTTTTTTTAGAAAGAACATTTAAGGTGACAGTAACTCACTAAAATAATCATATTGCTGCTAAAGCGAAGAATCCTAATCAAAATTGTAAATAAAAAAAAAAAAACTTAATCAAAATCGTAATGAAGATCCTAATCAAAACCCTAATCAAAATTTCAAAAAGAAAAAAAACCTAATTTAGGATTTTCAGTCTATAATCTCTAATACCTAATTATGGATTAAAAATTATTGAAAACCATAACTAGATAAAAATTGAAAGTCCCCAATTAGATTTACAAATGCAAAACCCTAATTAGGGATTAAAAATCAAAACATCCAAAATATATTCACGATTGCAAAACTCTAATTAAGGTTTCAATATTCAACGTTAGAGAGAGAGACATGTTGTAATGGCCGAGAGAGAGAGAGAGAGAGAGAGAGAGAGAGAGAGAGAGAGAGAGAGAGAGAGAGAGAGGGCATAGAGAACAAGAGCGAGAGAGCGAGCTCCCTCATGTTTTTTTTTTTTTTCGCAGTACTGGAGAGAGCTAGCGACAAAGATGCCGAGTAAGAGGAGACGAGAGGTTGATAGTTGGTTTTTTTCTTCAGTTGTGGAGAGATGCGCAATAGATCTTTTTACATTTCTTTTCACAGAAGAGAGAGAAAGGCTAACGGCGTTTGTTTTGGCATTTGGAGGAGGGAAGCGGCCCCACATCTTAGAGCCAATGGGCTCTTCCCATGTCAACTTAATACCCCTTAGGGTACTGAGTTACTTAGGGGTCGTTTGGCACTGTGGATTGGAAGGGATTGGAGGGGATTGGAGAGGATTGGCAATCCCCTAGCTGTTTGGCAGCATAAAGTATCCGGGGGTTTCAAATCCTAGGGGGTTTCTAATTCCCTCTTTGAGGGGGTTTGCAATCCATGGTGAGAGCTTGGATTACACCTAAAATCATTTCAATAGTTGCAGGTGTAACATGTGTGTCATTGTACACTATCATTCTATTGGGCACATGGCCCACTAATGATGATCAGCACCGTCCAAACATTGTCCTGTAAATCAGCACCGTCCAAACATTGTCCAGTACTGGCCAAACATTGTCCATATTAATCAACGATTATAAATCGTTGGTTAGTCACACAGACTTGATCTTGTGCTTGCGGTCCCTCAGAGACTTGGAATTTCATCGTTTTCAGGCAAACCATATATTTCAGCGGGCTTATACAACCATAGTGTCAAAAATTATATATCTCACTAATTAGGGATATTATAGTTGATTTAGTAATTAAATTCAAACCCCTGTTAATATACCATGCATAGGTACTTTTGAATTAAAGTTGATTCACAATACAAGGTGCCAAACAAACCAGGAGGATTGCAAATCCTGGCGGTTTCCAATCCTGGGGATTCCGAATCCAGGGAGGTTCCAAATCCATGCTCCCAAACAGGCCCTTAATGCACAATCCGATTCCAACAATTACACCATGGAGGACCCTCATAAGGCCCACAAAGTTTAATCAGTACACCTTCTCTGTCATTAGTGTAACACACAAGCACCTGCGTGGGTACCGTGTGATACTTGGAAAAGCTTTGTAAGCCCCACCATAATATATACATTTTATTTATGCCGTCCATTTATATTTCGTTAGCCCAATTTAAGGCATGAGCCCAAAAATCAAGTAGATCCAAGTCTCACGCAGACTACACTACAAGAAATATTGATAATTGAATACCCACCGTTAAAAAACATCTTGGAGGCTACAAGAGTTTTCGATCAAGTTGATGTTTGTGTTTTTCATTTGTCTAACTCTGTGTTACCTAATCAAAGACAGTTTTTAATGGTGGGTGTTCAATCACCACGATTCCTTGCGGTGTGGTCCACCTGAGACTTAGATTTGCCTAAAAAACGGATGGATGAACTGTGCAGAAAACACGTGTATCATGGTCAGCTTTTTCAGTAGAACACAGTACCAACTTCGGAATCAGATTGCCTTTGACCCTGGGCATAGGCATATCTATGTGCCCGAGGCTGTGTGGGGTCCACAAACATGTCCCTATCCACTCTGTCCATTTGTTTGAAAGACCACAGTAGACAGGATTACTAAATTCAGGCAGATCCAAAACTCAGGTGGTGGCCCATAATAACAAAACAGCGGGAACAGCAACGTCCACCTTTGAAACCTTTTCTGGAGCTGACATGATGTTTATATGCCAACCAAACCGTTCATAAAATTATTACAACTCATATAAACTGACGGTGTTCAATCCCAACTGTTTCTCTTACTGATTTTTAGAATCCTATTCTATGGTAGTCTTTCAAAACAGATGGACGGAGTGGATTTGTCACGGACATCACCATGGCAGGGAGATATCTATGCCTGAGGTCAATGGCAATCCGCTCCCACCAACTTCGATGCCGCGTGCCACACTGTGCAATCCGAGTCACTATCATTGCTGCGAACTATGCACTGAGCTGACACATCCCATACAACGACATGCGTTTTCATCTTCGTGGGGCCTACCCTGTGTAGTGTCTGGACAATCGACACGTGTTTTATTTATTGTGAGAGCTATACTTACGAGTAGATTATTAAAATATGACGCATGTTAACGACTTTTTTATTAGAAAATATTTTTATCTCAGTTGTGACGTACGTGTTTGTAAGATGAACGGTGAGGATGATGTCCGTGGGGGATGACGAAAAATTGATACATATGTAGAGTAGGTCGCGGGTATTTTCATAGTCAAGATTGACTAGAGAAGGCTCCATCAGAGGTGAAAGTGACCTGAACCGTCAACATTTTAAAACAACAAACCCGAAAAAGTTACTGGACGTGACATATATGATTTTGATCTCGGGAAGCTATTTTAGCCACCAACCATGCTAGATTTGTGAGATTCCATTATATTGGCGGCCTAAATTTTAGTTTTTTTTTTTTTTTTTTTTTTTCTTTTAAACACTATTTTTAGTAAATTTTAATTTTAAAGGAACTGTTCGTACCTTAAAAAAATTATTTCTATTTTTGTTTTATTTTGCTATTGGATTCAAAATATTTTTGTGAAAAATTCAATGGATTCGGAGTAATTATCCCTTTATGAAAAGGTGCTGGATATCAACACGAGGTTCCCTGCTCAACTAGTGTGAAATGTTCATGCTGTTCTCAGGTGAGGCCCACTCACTTTGAACATCCACAGGCTTCTCATGAAAGGGAACTGTTAACTTCTCTATCATCCACTTGTAAGCAAGCATACGTGCAACTCAATCCATACAGCTCATTTCTAGCTGTAGACGTCCATGAAATTGAAATAAAAAGGAATGGTTCCTGCCTCAAAGCTTACTGGGAGTGAATTAAGTGCGACCTGGTCTTACCCAAGACGGTGCGGTCCTTGCTGTGGGCCCACCTTGATGCATGTGTTCTACATCCAAGTCCGCCATCCGATTTTTGACAGATTATTTTAGGACATGAGCACGAAAATGAAGCAATACAAATCTCAAGTGGAATATATCATAGGAAACAGTGGTGATGGATCATTAAAAAATTTTGGTGGGCCACGAAAGTTTTGGATCAAGATGATATTTGTTTTCATTCTTTCATCTAGTTTATGTTACCATATCAAAGTTTGGATGGTAAATAAATGCCACCTATACATTACAGTGGGCCTAGGGAGTTTTTAATGGTAGAGAATTCAATCACAACTGTTTCCTATAGTATCGTACACCTTAGACTTAGATCTACTTCATTTTTTGAATCATGCCTTAAAATGATATGGAGAAATGGATAGACGACGTGGATTTAGTATACATACATCAAGGTGGGACCCACAATAAGGGCCACATTGTTTTTGAGTGAGGCCCCGTCACACCTAAATTATTCTTCCCACATCACAACCGTTCCTAGGGTCGTTTGGCACCATGGATTTAGGGGGATTTGAGAGGATTTGGGGGCATTTTAAATCCCCTCATTATTTGGTACCCTAAAGTAATTAAGAGTTTCGAGTCTCGGAAGTTGGGGGTTTGAAATCTACCATGAAAGCTTGGATTCACGTAAAATCCTTCTTAGAGTTGCATATGTAGCATGTGTGTCACTGTGCTATTACTCTAGTGGGCACGTGGCCCAATAATGATATTCTAAAACAATTAGATTATCAATTGCATCATTATAATTATTTTAATATGATGATCAGCACGTCCAAACATTTTCCATGTAAATCAGCAGTTAAAAATCAAAGGGTATTCGCTCTGACATGATTTTATGCTTGTGGCTACCTTCGCCAATTAAAGATATTAAAATTGATTTAGTAATTAAATTTGAACTCCTGTGCATATACATACACGACTACTTATGGATTAAAGTTGATTCCCAATTCAAGGTGCCAAACACAATAAGAGGATTTCAAATCCGGGCCTTAGTTTTTAGAATAAGTCTTTGGAACCCACCATGGATGCGGCATTAACGGGGGTCCTCCATAATTGAGATGTGGATGAGGACATTAGTGTCTGCTTGGATTATATCTGGACAGTCATCCAACAGCCGGATCATATGGATCATTTGGATCAAGAGAACACCATCCATTGGCTTTGATCAACGGTTCCGATCAATCAAAAGGCTGAATCATTATATTATCTGCCACTTGTCAAGTGGTGGACGCTTATAACAAGTAGCCCACGCCAAAAAGCCTAATTAATTAGCCCCAAAGCCTTAGCCAAGCAAGCAAGCCGTGGTTCTTCCTCCTTACTTCCGAGGCTGCTGGATTATTGCAATTTTTTATGATATATTCAGATTTGATTGGACAGACAACATATTACTCTTCAAATATAGTGAATTTCAAATATGATTTGACCTTTTTGGCAGCATATGGCTCAACTAAGTTTGCAGCAGCTTTGTTAGGCTTTGCTGGGAAAATGTATGTAGAAATCGGGAGATTAATGTTTCTTAATAATTTAGTAAAGATGCCAAGATACCACAGCCAAAAATATTTGAAAGTGGATATAATGCAGTTGACTCGGGGTACAAATATATTCATGTGCACAGGGCCTTGTGGGGCTCACAGAGATGTCTGTGATAAATCTACCCTGTCGATCTGATTTTCAGGACCATGATAAGACATGAATAAAAAAATCAGGAAGATCAAAAACTTATTTGGTTTGTATCAATTGAAACGATAGGGATTGAATGGACGGGGTGACAGAAGTTTTGTATCAAGATGATATTTATGCCTAATGTTTATTTGAGTGGTGATAAACGTATGAATGATTTGGATGGTATATAAATATCATAGTCAGCTCTAAGAAGGTTTCAACTATGGACATTTTCTTTCTCACTGTTTTATTTAGCGAGGCCCACCTGAGTCTTGGATCTACTTGGATTTTAGAATTATGTACTATTTCTGTCTTTCAAAGCAAATGGACGAAGTGGATTTGTCAAGTACACATATATGGGCCTCACACAGCCCCGTGCACAGGTATATCTCTTTGCCTGAGGTCACATGCAATCTGCTTCCAAAAAATTTGTAATTATTGTACATTTTTTTGTCCAATATTATCCTGAAAATCTCACATTCAAATAGCAATACAAATTTATTTTACAAATCATTCAATAATTAAGAATTTTACAAATCACTACCTAATTAATATAGAATTTACATCTCCTACCTTTTTAAATAGTTTTAAAAAAGTTACCTCATTAATACGTATAACTATCATTCCACTCCCTCCGAATGTTTGCCATTATAGCAAACAGTGGGCAGCTCGAGTGTGCCTCACTATGATGTTTATGTAAAATTTACCTCGACCACCGGGTGAGTCAAGGCCAAGTTATGTCAAGAGACCAAAAATCAGCTCCATCTATGATTAAAGTGGACCACATAATTGGAAACAGCATATTGGTAACTCTTGCGCGTGCCTTCAAACTATTTCCATAAGTGTGGCCCATGTGAATCACGAATTTGTATGATTTGTGGAGTCAGGCCTAATTGTTTGTGTGGAATCTAATTATTAGATTAGATTTTATATAATTATCAGGGTGGGTCTTGTAAAAATCAAGGGTTGACATCTCTTTTCTATTATTTTCTTTCATGAGGCCCACTCACTTTGAACATCTACAAGCTCCTCCTGAAAGGGAAATGTTAACTTCTCTATCATCCACTTGTAAGCAAGCATATGTGCAACCCAATCCATACTGCTCATTTCTAGCTGTCCACATCCATGAAATTGAAATAAAAAGGAGTGGTTACTGCATCTCAGCTGACTGGGAGTGGATTAGGTGGACCCGGTCTCACCCAAGACAGTGCGGCCCTTGCTGTGGGGCCTACCTTGATGCATGTGTTCTACATCTAAGCCAGCCATCTGTTTTTGATAGATTCTTTTAGGACATGAGCCCAAAAATGAAGCATATCTAATCTCAAGTGGAACATATCATAGGAAACAGTGGTGATGGATCATTAAAAACTTTTCGTGGGTCACAAAAGTTTTGGATCAAGTTGATATTTGTTTTTATTACTTCATCCAGTTTATGTTACCTTATCAATAGTTTGGATGGTAAATAAATGCCACTGATACATTACAGTGGGCCTAGGGAGTTTTTTATGGTGGAGAATTCAATCACAACTGTTTCCTATATCATGGTACACCTTAGACTTAGATCTACTTCATTTTTTTGATCATGCCTTAAAATGATATGGAGAAATGGATAGACAGCGTTGATTTAGTATACATACATCAAGGTGGGACCCATGATAAGGGCCACACTGTTTTCGAGTGAGGCAGGGTCACACCTAAATTATCCCCACGCACATCACAACCGTTCTCACGGGCCGTTTGGCACCATGGATTTGGGGAATATGAAAGGATGGGGGGAGATTTCAAATCCCTTTTATTGGCAGCAACTGCAAGTTTAAAACCTCCTAAAAAGGGAGTTTTGAAATCCTGAAAGCTTGGATTATATGTAAAATCCTTCCTTGCATGTGTGTCACTGGGCTATTACTCTACTGGGAACATAGCCCACTAGTGATATCCCAAAACAATTAGATTATCAATTGCATCACTATTATTATTTTAATATGATGATCAGTGCCGTCCAAACATTTTCAATGTAAATCAATAGTTAAAAATCGTTGGTTAGTCACTTGGACATTATCCTGTGTTTGTGGCCCATCCGAGACTTAGAATTTCATCATTTTCGAGCAAAGATTTATTACAACCATCATGTGAAACATTACATACAATCACTCATTAAAGATATTAAAATTGATTTAGTAATTAAATTCCCAATCCAAGTGCCAAACACAATAGAAGGCTTTCAAATCCAAGTGATTCCAAAGCCAAGGGGTTCCAAATCCAGGCCCTTATAGTCTTGAGAACAAGTCTTTGGAACCCATCCTAGGATGGTCTCCATAATTGAGATGTAGAAGAGGACATTGGTGTCCGCTTGGATTATATCTGGACAGTCATCCAACAGCCGGACCATGTGGATCATTTGGATCAAGAGAACACCATCCATTGGCTTTGATCAACGGTTCCAATCAATCAAAGGGCTGAATCATTATGTTATCTGCCACTTGTCAAGTGATGGACGCTTATGACAAGCGGCCCACGCCAAAAAGCCTAATTAGCACCAAAGCCTTAGCGAAGCAAGCAAGCCGGGATTCTTCCTCCTTACTTCCGATGTTGCTGGATTCTTGCAATTTTTTTATGATATATTCTGATTTGATTGGACCGACAACATATCACTCTTTACAATAGTGAATTACGTTTTTGGCAGCATATGGCCCAACCAAGTTTGGGCATCTTTGTGTGATTTTGTGGGGGAAATGAATGTAGACATCGGGAGATAAATGTTTCTTACTATAATGCTGCTTTGTTCCATCGATTTAGTAAAGATGCCAAGATAACACCTCCAAATCAAACACGGATAGTTGAAAGTATTTGGAAGTGGATATATTGCTTGTGACCCGGGGCACATAGATATTCATGTGCCCTAGGCCTTGTGGGGCTCACAGAGATGTTTGTGATAAATCTACTCCGTTCATCTGTTTGTCAGGACCATAATAAGACATGAGTCTAAAAATCAGGAAGTACAAAAACTTATTTGGTTCATACCACACGGAACGATAGGGATTGAATGGATGGGGGTGGTAGAAGTTTTGTATCTAGATGATATTTATGCATATAGTTTATCTGAATGGTGATAAGCTTATGAAAGATTTGGATGGTATATAAACATTATGGTTAGCTCTAAGAAGGTTTTAATGATTGACATTATCGTTTCCACTATTTTGTTTGGTTAGGCTCATCTGAGTTTTAATCTGCTTGATTTTAGAATCATGCCCTATTTTAGTCTTTCAAAGTAGGTGGATGAAGTGGATTTGTCACGGACACCTCCAAGATGGACGGAGAGGATTTTCCACAAAACAGATGGACGGGGAGGATTTTTTACAAACATGACAGTGGGCCTCACCTGGGTTCCCAGCGTCCCTCCAGCATCATCTTAAAAATAGTCACCATCGTAAAAGTGCTATCAATATTATACATATATAAAATACGCAGCCCTAATATATCGTATCCAAACATTGATTAGATGAAGAATTTTTATACTTGCCCGAATAATACCTCTTATCCAAATATTGATTTATGACATGTTAGTTTGGATGTATTCTGAAATTAATCAAATGTATACATGAACAATAGTTGGATACAATACAATATACCCTCATACGTGAATCCAAACAAGCCCTAAAATGATCTAGAAAAATAGATGGACAGTATGGATGAAACACATACATCATGGTGGGTCCCACAGAGCACTGACCACCAGCCATTGGCTGGTCACAGGGGGAGTAGCCAATCCCTTTCCCCTTCAAGGAGGTTGTCCTTTGAATGCCGATTAGATACTGACAATTTGAGTAGCGGGACTCACTACTAAAGTGACGTTCTATGGGCCCCATTATGATGTATGTGTTGTATCCACGTCATCCATCCATTTTGAGATATTATTTCAGGGTATAATACAAAGAATGATGTAGATCCAAAGCTGTAGTGGATCCCACCACAAAAAACAGTGGGAAGGATGATGCCTACCATTGAAACCATTCTAATGCCCACCATAATGTTTATTTGAAATCCGAAATCCAACCTGTTCACAAGTTAACAAAGACATGAAGGGAAAACATAAATATCAGCCTGGTCAAAAACTTAGAAGTTTTTAACGGTGGAAGTCACTCTCCCCATTGTTTTCTAGAGCTTTGGATTTGACTCATTCTTTGGATTTTGCCTTGAAATGATCTCTCCAAATGGATGGACAGCGTGGATACAAAACATACATAATGGTGGAGCCCATGGAACTTGGTGACGCACTTCAATCTCGCTACTCAACTTGGCAGTAGCTAATCCACGTCCATTGTTCTATACGGCTGAAAGGGGTAGATTTCCCACAAAGGTCACGGTGGGCCCCACCCAGAATTCTTGCGCAGTGACTTCCTGGGGAAGGCTTTGGCAGGAAATCTCAGCGAATAAAACAATTACCCATTGTGGGACCCTAATAAGGCCCACAGAGTTTAATCAGTACACCTTCCCTTTCATTAGTGTAACACACAAGCACCTGCGTGGGTACCATGTGATACTTGGAAAAGCTTTGTAAGCCCCACCATAATGTATACATTTTATTCACGCGGTCCATTCATTTTTTGTTAGCTAAATTTAAAGCATGAGCTTAAAAATCAAGTAGATCCAAGTCTCAGGTAAACCACACCACATGAAATATTGGTAATTGAACACCCACCGTTAGAAAACATCTCGGAGGCTACAAGAGAGTTTTATATCAAGGTGATGTTTGTGTTTTTCATTTGTCTAAACCTAATCAACAACTTGGATGGCAAAAAAATATCATAATGAGCTAAGGAAGTTTTTAATGGTGGGTGTTCAATCACTACTGTTCCTTGTGGTGTGGTCCACCTGAGACTTAGATTTGTCTAAAAAATGGATGGATGAACGGTGCAGATAAAACACATGCATCATGGTCAGCTTTTTCAGTAGAACACAGTACCAACTTCAGAATCAGATTGCCTTTGACCTCGGGCATAGGGATATCAATGTGCCCGAGGCTGTGTGGGGTCCACAAATATGTCGGTGAAAAATCCACTCCGTCCATTTGTTTCAAAGACCACAGTAGACAGGATTCTTAAAATCACGCAGATCCAAAACTCAGGTGGCCCATACCAACAAAACAGTGGGAACAGTAACATCCACCGTTAAAACCTTTTCTGGAGCTGACATGATGTTTATATCTCATCCAAACCGTTCATAAAATTATTACAACTCAGATAAATCGCAGTAACAAATATCATCTTGATACAAAACTACCATCACCGTCAGGCGTTCAATCCCAACTGTTTCTCTGACTGATTTTAAGAATCATATTCTACTGTAGTATTTCAAAACAGATGAACGGAGTGGATTTGTCAGGAACATAACCATGGCATGGAGATATATCTATGCCCTAGGTCACGGGCAATCCACTCCCACCGGCTTCGATGTCGCGTGCTATACTATGCAATCCGAGTCACTATCATTGCTGCGACCCATGCATTGAGGTGACGCATCCCAAACAACGACATGCATTTTCCTCTTCGTGGGGCCCACCCTGTGTAGTGTCTGGACAATCGACACGTGTTTTATTTATTGTGAGAGCTATACCTACGAGTAGATTATTAATTAAAATATGGCGCATGTTAACCACTTTTTTATTAGAAAATATTTTTATCTCAGTTGTGACGTGTTTGTAAAATATTAAAATATGGCGCATGAACGGTGAGGATGATGTCTGCAGGGGATGACGTAAAATTGATTCATTTGTAGAGCAGGTAGGGGATAATCTTATAGTCAATATATACTAGAGAAGGCTGGATCGGAGGTGAAAGTGACCTGAACCGTCGGAGGTGAAAGTGACCTGAACCGTCAAAATTTTAAAACATGCATATTTCACGTACCGAATGAGTTGTCGGACGTTACATATATGATTTTGGCCACGAGAAGCTACTTTACCCACCAACCATGATAGATTTGCGAGATTCCATCATATTGACTGCCTAAATTTTAATCTTTTTTTTTTATAACTATTTTTAGTAAATTTTAATTTAATCGGAACTGTTCTGCATTAAAAAATTTATTTCTATTTTTCTTTTATTTTTCTCTTGGATTCAAAATAATTTTGTGAGTTCAGAAAAATTCAATGGATTGGGAGTAATTATCCCTTGATGAAAAGGTGCTGGACCTCAACACGTGGTTCCCTGCGTCAGCTAGTGTGAAATGTTTATGCTGTTCTCAGGTGAGGCCCACTCACTTTGAACATCCACAGGCTCCTCCTGAAAGGGAACTGTTAACTTCTCTATCATCCACTTGTAAGCAAGCGTACCTGCAATCCAATCCATACCGCTCATTTCTAGCTGTAGATGACCATGAAATTGAAATAAAAAGAAATGGCTCCTGCCTCTCAGCTTACCGGGAGTGGATTAAGTGCGACCCGGTCTTACCCAAGACAGTGCGGCCCTTGCTGTGGGGCCCACCTTGATGCATGTGTTCTACATCCAAGTCAGCCATCCGTTTTTGACAGATTATTTTAGGACATGAGCTCGAAAATGAAACAGATATAAATCTCAAGTGGAATATATCATAGGAAACAGTGGTGATGGATCACTAAAAATTTTTGGTGGGCTACGAAAGTTTTGGATCAAGATGATATTTGTTTTCATTCCTTCATCTAGTTTATGTTACAGCTTATCAACAATTTGGATGGTAAATAAATGCCACCTATACATTACAGTGGGCCTAGGGAGTTTTTAATGGTGGAGAATTCAATCACAACGGATTCTTATGGTATGGTACACCTTAGACTTAGATCTACTTCATTTTTTGAATCATGCCGTAAAATGATATGAAGAAATGGATAAACAATCGTGGACTTAGTATACATACATCAAGGTGGGACCCACAATTAAGGGCCGCATTGTTTTTGAGTAAGGCCACGTCACACCTAAATTATTCTCCGCCCATCACAACCGTTCTTAGGGTGGTTTGGCACCATGGATTTGGGGGGATTTGAGAGGATTTGGGGGAATTTTAAATCCCCTCATTGTTTGGTACCCTAAAGTAATTAGGAGTTTCGAGTCTCAGAAGTAGGGGGTTTGAAATCTGCTGTGAAAGCTTGGATTACACGTAGAATCCTACTTCGAGTTGCATGTGTAGCATGTGTGTTACTATGCTATTACTCTAGTGGGTGCATGGCCCAATAATGATATTCCAAAACAGTTAGATTATCAATTTGCATCATTATAATTATTTTAATATGATGATCAGCATCGTCCAAATATTTTCCATGTAAGTTAACAGTTAAAAATTATTGTTTATTCACTCGGACATGATCTTATGCTTGTGGCTACGTTCGCTAATTAAAGACATTAAAATTGATTTAGTAATTAAATTCGAACTCCTATGAATATACATACACGACTACTTATGGATTAAAGTTGATTCTCAATTCTGGGTGCCAAACACAATCGGAGGATTTTCAAATTTTTTAGAACAAGTCGGTGGAACCTTCCATGGATGCAACATTAGGGGGGCGGGGGGTCCATAATTGAGATGCAGATGAGGACATTGGTGTCCGTTTGTAGATGAGGACATTGGTGTCCGTTTGGATTATATCTGGACAGTCATCCAACAGCCGGATCATTTGGATCGAGAGAACACCAGCCATTGGCTTTGATCAACGGTTCCGATCAATCAAAGGGCTGAATCATTATATTATCTGCGACTTGTCAAGTGATGGACGCTTATTACAAGTGGCCCACACCAAAAAGCCTAATTAGCACCAAAGCCTTAGCCAAGCAAGCAAGCCGTGGTTCTTCCTCCTTACTTCCGAGGCCGCTGGATTCTAGCAATTTTTCACGATATATTCTGATTTGATTGGACAGACAACAAATGTATTACTCTTAAAAAGCATATGGCCCAACTAAGTTTGCAGCAGCTTTTTTAGGCTTTTGTAGGGAAAATTAATGTAGAAGTCGGGAGATAAATGTTTCTTACTACTCTAATGGTGGTTTCTTCCATCAATTCAGTAAAGATGCCAAGATACCACAGCCAAAAATATTTGGAAGTGGATATACTGCAGGTGACTCGGGGCACAGATATATTCATGTGCCCAGGGCCTTGTGGGGCTCACAGAGATGTCTGTGATTAATCTACTCCGTCGATCTATTTTTAGGACCATGATAAGACATGAGTCTAAAAATCAGGAGTCTAAAATCAGGAAGATCAAAAACTTATTTGGCTTGTACCAATTGAAACAATAGGGATTGAATGGATGGGGTAATGGAAGTTTTGTATCAAGATGATATTTATGCCTACAGATTATTTGAGTGGTGATACGCGTATGAATGATTTGGATGGTATATAAATATCATAGTCAGCTTTAAGAAGGTTTCAACTAATGGACATTTCCTTTCCACTATTTTGTTTAGCGAGGCCCACCTGAGTTTTGGATTTACCTGGATTTTAGAATTATGTCCTCTTTCAAAGCAAATGGACGAAGTGGATTTGTCAAGTACACATATGGGCCCCACACAGCCCTGTGAACAGGTATATCTCTTTGCTTGAGGTCACATGCAATCTGCTTCCAAAATATTTGTAATTATTGGATTTTTATTTTTCCAATATTATCCTGAAAATCTCACATTCAAATGGCAATATAAATTTATTTTACAAATCATTAGATAATTAAGAATTTTACAAATCACTACCAAATTAAAATAGAATTTACATCTCATACATTTTTAAATAGTTATAAAAAAGTTACCTCATTAATCTGTATAACTATCATTCCACTCCCTTCCATGTTTGCCATTATAGCAAACGGTGGGCAGCTCGAGTGTGACCCACTATGATCTTTATATAAAATTTACCTCAACCACCGGGTGAGTCAAGGCCATGTTATGTCAAGAGACCAAAAATCAGCTCCATCTATGAATAAAGTGGACCACATAATTGGAAACATATATCGATAACTCTTACCTTCGAACTATTTCCATAAGTGTGCCCCATGTGAATCACGAATTTGTATGATTTGTGAAGTCAGGCCTAATTATTTGTGGAATCTAATTATTAGATTAGATTTTATATAATTATCAGGGTGGGTCTTGTAAAAATCAAGGGTTGACATCTCTTTTCTATTATGTTTTTTCATGTGGCCCACTTGAACAACGAGTCAATCTATTTTTTGTCTCTAGTAGTAACATGGTACTACATATCTAATAGTCGGAGTGGATCTTATATAACCATTAGATGCCATATAAAAATTTAGGCCTAGGGCGTAAATATCAAGCCCATTTGTGATTTAGGTGGTTTATACCAAGGGATATAGTTTAGAGGGTGTGTTGCCCAATACACTGTTTTGAAACATGTGGTCTACCTAAATCAAGAATGGGAGTGATTTTCAGGCCCTTAGGATTAACTTGAAGTGAAGTACTTGGTTGTTGAGATGAATTTTATAAAAACATCGCAGTAAGCCCCACACAAGCAGCCAACACATTCGCTCACACACCTACCCAGCCGGCAGTGAAAGAAGGTAGTGGAATGATAATAATATTAATAAATGAGGTAGTTGTTTGAAAACCTTTTTGAAAAAGGTACCTACATGTTAAGTTCATATTAATCAGGCAGTTGTTTATAAAAAAAATTTTAATTTTAATAACAATTTAACATTATAGTATTATATGATTTTATTGTGGATAAACCAAACATGAGAATTAGCATGTAGCTATTGTTTTATGGCCACCCATCACAGTACCTATTTACACCCACCCAGATTTGTGAGATTCCATCATATCCACAGTCTAAATTTCAGATTTTTTTTTTTTAATTTTTTTTTAAAGTAAATTTTAGTTTAATAGTAACTCTTTATACATTAAAAAATTATTTCTATTTTTTTTATTTTTCCAATGGATTTGAAATATGTCCGTGAGGAGTTTGGAAAAATTCAATGGATTCAGAGTAGTTATCTCTGATGAGGAGGTGCTGGACCTCAACACGTCATTCCCTGCATCAGATAGTGCGAAATGTTCATGCTGTTCTCAGGTGAAGCCCACTCACTTTGAACATCTACAAGCTCCTCCTGAAAGGGAAACGTTAACTTCTCTATCATCCACTCGTAAGCAAGCATATGTGCAACCCAATCCATACTGCTCATTTCTAGCTGTCGACATCCATGACAATGAAATAGAAAGGAGTGGTTCCTGCATCTCAGCTGACCGGGAGTGGATTAGGTGGACCCTGGTCTCACCGAAGATGGTGCGGCCCTTGCTGTGGGGCCCAACTTGATGCATGTGTTCTACATCTAAGTCGGCCATCCGTTTTTGACAGATTATTTTAGGACATGAGCCCAAAAATGAAGCATATCTAAATCTCAAGTGGAACATATCATAGGAAACAGTGGTGATGGATCAAAAACTTTTCATGGGTCACGAAAGTTTTGGATCAAGTTGATATTTGTTTTTATTATTCATCCAGTTTATGTTACCTTATCAATAGTTTGGATGGTAAATAAATGCCACAGATACATTACAGTTGGCCTAGGGAGTTTTTTATGGTGGAGAATTCAATCACAACTGTTTCCTATATCATGGTACACCTTAGACTTAGATCTACTTCATTTTTTTGATCATGCCGTAAAATGATATGGAGAAATGGATAGACAACGTGGATTTAGTACACATACATCAAGGTGGGACCCATGATAAGCTAAACTTATAACCTAAACTTATAACCTATAACCTAAAACCTAATCCTAAACCTAAACCTAAAACCTAACACCTAAAACCTAAAACCTAAACCTAAACCTATTTTAATGATCGGTTTTATTTTTAAAAAGTGTTCACTTTTTTGGAAGAAGTTTATGCAATTCTTCATGATTCTGAATTATAATGTTTTGTTGGTTTAATATTTTTTTTTCAGGTGAAAGACAGAAAATTGTTGCTGATTTTTTTTTTTTTTTTTTATGATGTTAAACTTATATGTATTTATGTGTGGATGAATGTAATGTGGATAAGATTGCTTGTGTTTGGATGGATGTAGTTTATCTTTGGATGAATGTAGTTTATGTTGGATTTACGTAGTTTGAGTTTAGATGGATGTAGTTTATGTTTAGATGAATGTAGTTTATGTTGGATTTACGTAGTTTAGGTTTAGATGAATGTGAATGTGAATATGATGAAATATATTATATAACAGGTGTATATCAGGAAGAATATGATGATATAGCAGGTGTATAATGACCCTCTTATAAGGGACGGTTCATGATAGTCCTTTTTAAGGACGGTTCATGACCGTCCTTTTAAAGGACGGTCTGTGGCCGTCCATTGAAGGCCCATAAGAGACGGACCATGACGGTCCTTTTTAAGGACGGTCATGGACCGTCCTTAAAAAGGACGGTCTATGGCCGTCCTTTAAAGGCTCATCAGAGACGGTCTATGACAGTCTTTTTTAAGGACGGTCCATGACCGTCCTTTTAAAGGACGGTCGATGGCCGTCCTTTAAAGGCTCATAAGAGACTGTCCGAGACCGTCCTTTTTTAGGACGGTTCATGACCTCCTTTTTTTCGTCAATAAAAATGACGGTTTTCGACCGTCCTTTAAGTAATACGACACGTCAAAATTTGACGGCCCTTGCGACGGTCCATGACCGTCCTTTTTGGTCGTTTGAGACGGTTTTAGACCGTCCTTTTTTCACAGTTTTGGCATAGTGAAGGGCCACACTATTTTTGTGTGAGGCAGGGTCGCACCTAAATTATCCCTACGCACATTACAACCGTTCTCAGGGGCCGTTCGGCACCATGGATTTGGGGAATTTGAAAGGATGTGGGGGGATTTCAAGTCCCTTTTATTGGCAGCAACTGCAAGTTTAAAATCTCCTAAAAAGGGAGTTTTGAAATCCCGAAAGCATGGATTATATGTAAAATCCTTCCTTGCATGTGTGTCACTGGGCTATTACTCTACTGGGAACATAGCCCACTAATGATATCCCAAATAATTAGATTATCAATTGAATCACTATAATTATTTTTAATATGATGATCAGTGCCGTCCAAACATTTTCCATGTAAATCAATGGTTAAAAATTGTTGGTTAGTCACTCGGACATTATCTTGTGCTTGTGGCCCATTCGACACTTAGAATTTCATCATTTTGGGCAAAGACTTATTACAACCATTATGTGAAACATTACATACGTGCACTCATTAGAGATATTAAAATTAATTTAGTAATTAAATTCCCAGTCCAAGGTGCCAAACACAATAGAAGACTTTCATATCCAAGTGATTCCAAATCTAAGGGGACATTGGTGTCCGCTTGGATTATATCTGGACAGTCATCCAACAGCCGGACCATGTGGATCATTTGGATCAAGTGAACACCATCCATTGGCTTTGATCAACGGTTCCAATCAATGAAAGGGCTGAATCATTATATTATCTGCCACTTGTCAAGTGATGAACGCTTATGACAAGTGGCCCACGCCAAAAAGCCTAATCAGCACCAAAGCCTTAGGGCGTGTTTGGACGGGCGACTTGAGATGGAGTAGGGTGGAGTAGGTGGGATTGAGTTGTCGAATCCCATCCCGTCCGTATGTAGGTCTGTTTGGGCAGCGAGGGATTGAAGACGACGTGCAGATTTCACTGGATTCGGTCATCTTTCTGTGGGATTGTGAAATCCCGCGCTGGAGAAATCGCTGGATTAGGATCCCTTCATAAGGTTTGCATGTGGCGGGAGAGGTGCTAGATGAATGGTTTTTTTTTTTTTTTGGGTGCGAAGAAAACGGCAAGGATGACGATGATGTCTGCAACAAAGAACCAGATATTTCCACAGTCGGACTTGGGATTTGAGAAGCTGAGCCTATGGGAGGAGATGACGCGAATCTGGGGTTTTGATGAATCCATGGATGGCAGATGATCTATTTCCGGAGAACGGGCATTCAATCATTGTATCAGAGAGGCAGATCGTTGGGAGAATTATTTACTGTTTGGCAAAGATTGAGGATGGGAGGAAGGGAGGAAGGGAGAGGAGAGACGATCGGAGAAGGAGAGGGTTTTTAAAATTAAAAAAAATTAATTAATTAATTTTCTTTTTCCCGTTTCAGGTTTTCTCCCTCTTGCTCCGTCCTCTCACCATTTCTGATCGGATGGTGCAGAAATCTATCCCTTTCATCATCTTTGAGAGCTCATTTTATGCTATTTGAGCAAAAATGAGGTGAATCCAAAACTCAAGTGGGCCACACGAGAGGAAACAATGAGGATTCACTGAGCATCGTTGAAAAATTCCTGTAACCATAAAAGCTCTGTGTCAGGCTAATTTTTTCATATTTTAATTTCACCAGTGGTAATGACCCTATAAATGGTTTGGATGCCATCTAAACCCAATATGCCCACCTTTAGTATGCAATCCCATGCCCGTCCAAACATAATCATGCCATACAATCCCAAGAGCCGCCCGCCCATCCAAACACGCCACCAGCTGGCCGCTGGATATAGCAATCCAGTTGGATTACATATAATCCCCTGACGCCATTTTGAAAGCCGTGCAATCCACCCTAATACAACCCAATCCCATCCAGGCCGCCCGTCCAAACAGGCCCTTAGCGAAGGAAGCGAGCCGGGATTCTTCCTCCTTGCTTCCGATGTCGCTGGATTCTTAGCAATTTTTTATGATATATTCTGATATGATTGGACCGACAACATATCACTCTTAAAAATAAAGAATTTTTAAATATGCTTTGACGTTTTTGGCAGCACATGGCCCAACTAAGTTTGCAGCATCTTTGTGTGATTTGTGGGCGAAATGAATGTAGACATCGGGAGATAAATGTTTCTTACTATAATGCTGCTTTGTTACATTAATTTAAGTAAAGATACCAAGATACCACAGCCAAATCAGACATGGATAGGTGAAAGTATTTGGAAGTGGATATATTGCATGTGACCGGGGGCACAGAGATATTCATGTGCCCTAGGCCTTGTGGGGCTCACAGAGTTTTCTGTGATAAATCTACTCCGTTCATCTGTTTTTCAGGGCTATAATAAGACATGAGTCTAAAAATCAAGAAGAACAAAAAATTATGTGGTTCATACCACGCGGAACGATTGGGATTGAATGGATGGAGGTGGTAGAAGTTTTGTATCAAGATGATATTTATGCATATAGTTTATCTGAATGGTGATAAGCTTATGAATGATTTGGATGGTATATAAACATTATGGTCAGCTCTAAGAAGGTTTTAATGATGGACATTTTCGTTTCCACTATTTTGTTTGGTTAGGCTCATCTGAGTTTTAATCTGCCTGATTTTAGAATCATGCCCTATTTCTGTCTTTCCGAGCAGATGGATGAAGTGGATTTGTCACGGACACCTCCATGAGCCTCACATGGCCGTGCATGGGTATATTCTGTGCCAGGGGTCACATGATCTGCTTCTAAAATATTTGTAATTATATTGTACTTTGCCCGTGTTATTATCCGGAAAATCTCACATCCAAATAGTAGTTTAAATTTGTTTTACAAATCATTACATAATATGGCTGAAGAAATAGTATATAACAACTATACTTATGCATAGGTTCTGTCTCAACCCAGCTAGAACAATTCAACTCAAAATGCCAGCCTTGTTGAGTCAAGAGTGGAGCCAAGATTTGGGACGTTTGATTATTCCTTCTATGATTCAAGAAAATGGTGTTTGACTTCCATTTTCTTTTGCTCACATATCAATTAAGCTTAGAATGCAGTCCATTTCACACATTTCATTTTCTGCAATAATTATTTCTTTCTTTTTTTTTTTCTTTTTTTGTTTTTCTTTTTTTAGTGCATTTGTTTATTTATTTCTTATTCTACTCGCCTCATAGGGCCTTGGCTCTGCGAAGGAAGGTCGGGATCTTTTATTCTTGCATATATTTATTTTATTCTGTTTGCCTATTCATTGTCATTCAATTTTTTAAAGCAAGGTTAGGATCTGTTTACTTTTTTGTATGCCCGACCCTCTTGTAAGGTTATGCGAAGCATTATTGTATGATTAACATTTCTTGTAGAAATATGATTTTCCTAAAAACTGCATGCCCCTTAAAGTAGAGACCGCGTGGAAGTGGGGGAGAGAGAAAATGTCTAACCCCCTCCTCTCGTGATAGAGACCATTACCCAGGTTACAGACTATATATCAGGAGTCATTTGGGCCAAGGGATTTCACGATTCCCCAGCCCAGGGCAGGTACATGAACTTTAGCTGACCATGGACACACTGCAACCTAATCGTCTAGTGTCGAGTCCAGTCTTATAAACGCAACATTCAATGGTCGCCCCTTGCAAAAGGTATTGCACAACGAAGGAAAGTGAGATGAGCTAAACACATTATATAATTCGAGCCATTGTCACCCCTAAAAGGATCAATCGCACATAACAGTGCAAACGCCATCCAGTGAAAGACAATCTTTTACAACGTCACACATTCAGCCAGTGCATGCGTGTCAAGTGGATGGCATTCACACTATCATACTAAATAAAAAAATAAAAAAATCTCTTAGTCATGGTGAGTTAGATACACACCATGGTAGCCCTATAGGCACCCAATCCTCATTGTCTTATGTGGTGTGGTCCAAGTTGTGGATCTAGAGATTGGATCCGTAATCAGCTTGACTCAATGCCGGAGACACTGATAGTTCAATCAAACATTGAGTTCAATAGACTTTGGCACACTCGCACATCACACACACATGAAATCTAAATACATACCCTCGATCATTTCTGTGGCCTTGTTTTTTATTGAATTAACATAACAGTGTGGTGTTTGAAAACCCATCATTAAAAACTTTTTAGGCCCAATGTAATGTTTGTTTTTCACCGAACTTGTTGATTAGGCTACACATAACTGGATGAATCGATTGAAATTGCGTATGGTGTAAGATACCATGGCTATGCGCGAAAGCTTGATGTAGCTATAAAATGAAGGATATATCCTGAAGGGGGCGGGGGGATTAGGATCATTTTTTTTTTTTTGTCAATTACACACACAATTGCTTACTTAAACTAATATAACAATTTAAACTAAACAATGCATTAACTTTAAGGCTTCAAAGTCAATAGAGGGTCCAATCACATATACTACAAATGATATGCTAATGATGCGAATAGTTATATATGATAGTGTACATGTGTAGACACCTCACCCAAGCTAGAAACCTGATAAAGCATGGATGATCATTAGGAACTGAACTCAAACCCCACACCCTACCTAAAACTGTAGCCATTTTCCAAACCTGATCCAAACCCTAGCTGAACTTGAGCCATTCCATTACCCTAAACCCTAACTTAACTCAAGCCATCACCCAAACCAAAGCATGCCCAAACCTTTACCCAAAATTAATTCATTTTTCGAGCTATTTTCGGGTCATAATCGAGCCAGTTTCGAACCATTTTTTAGCCAAATATCCAAAATGGACTTTGGGCCACTCTCAGGGTCCGAAAAAAGCCCACTGGCTAAACTTTGAAAGCAACCATGTGGTTAATCCGATTACCATCCCACTTCGACAAATGTGCCCCGAGCTCACAATTGTTGCTCCCCTCAAAAGTCAACTATATTGATCTATTTGACCCCAAAATTCATCGTATTTACCATTCTACCAGACCCTATAAACCTATAAGCAATCGCCATGTGGCATCCCCTTTCTCTCCACCAACCCTAAGCCGTCACATCATCATTTACCCCTCAAAGTCCCTGGAATTACCTAAAGACCATCCCAAGAGGCTATAAATACCTCTCACTTCTCCTCATTCCAAACCAACAACTACCAACAATAGCTACTAAGAAACCAAGAGTGAGAAAGAGAGAGTAAGTGAGGAAGAGTGAGAAGAAGTGCTTAAGTTCTTAAACTCTCATCCATTCTAGCCTCCTCCGGTCTCCTTCAACCATCGCTTAACCTCTTACTTTCACTTGAGTCAAACCTTCCAACCATGGTGCACTTAAACATCTAAGCATTTTTAAGTGCAAGCTAAGGATCACACATTCGCCATTAGTATTCATATCTTATCATTACTTCCCTTCTCAACCCCGCTGCTTCTTTAGGTTACCATTGAACATATGCTCTACAACTTGCCGAAACTCCGGATATTGTCGCATTAGAAATTCATGGAAGCCTCGTTCCCTTACATAACGTTCTAGCGTCACCACATTTACTCTTAACCTCCTTTCTTCACTAGGCATTCTCTAGACGTATGCTCTGTGGCTTGCCGGAATTCCGGACCTTGCCACATCAGAAATTTAAGTCTGCCTAATCCCATTTTAGTACTTCATATCCTATCATTTTATCCCCTAAGATCAGCCTACCACACAAAGTAGAGACCGTACACGTGTACGGGCAGAGGTGATACCTAATACCTTCTCTCTCTATAACTGAAGTCTCTTACTTAGAATTCTATGTCGCATATTAAGAGTCAACTTAAAGCAAGAGAGTCACCGGATTTTCTAGCTTTTACAGATTCTGCAAGTTCTAGCTGACTGATTTACAACAGCTATAAAACTAGTTAACAACTTTGTTGATAGGATAGAAATGGCCTTCGATGGAATCGAAGGTCCTTTGATATGATCGAACCCTCTATCGATCTCATCAAGAAAATTCAAAAATATCTCTATTGGTTGCTAGACTCATTCTTCGATCAGATTAAATAGACATTCGATTGGATTGAGTCTCATCGATAGTCTGTTGATGTGATCGACCACTCGAAAACTGTTGGTTTGGGCATGTCACTCCCTAAACTCTGAAACTGGGCTCTCGAAATTTTAGATCGTTGAATCCGGTGCCAACAGCCTCCGTAGTACCCCATTCTCAGCTTCCAACACCCATACGCCAAATTTTGATCCTAGGATCCTACAAGGAGGATTTTTAACGTACATTTGTTTCATAACAAACATAGCTACAAGTTTACCCAAATTACAAAGGCAACATCATCATCACATATCCACTAATATAAACAATTGAATACAGTACTAAAAGGAAAATGCATATATAAAAAATTAAAGCTCTAGAAGACGATTGAGCACACTCCAATCTCAACGCTGCTGCGACCTAATGCCACCTGCAAGCATCTATCGTGCATAAGCTTATAAAAAGCTTAGAGGGTGGTGTAAGTGTGTGCGATGCACGTGCCAAGCATATAAATACCAGAGTAAGCGAAAATAATGGTAATCCATAAATCGTATAATATCAGAGTAATGCGGAGACATAGTAAACCAAATATCATATACTGAGGATACAATGCAATATGTAAATCTTGATGAGTCGATAAATACCGTTAGGATCATCTAGGCCATAAAAATGAAAAAACATAACAATCTAAAATGTCATATGCCGCGGATGCAGTATGCAATATGCCGTGCGAATGAAATGATCAAGCTGAAGTGTGAAGTCGGGATGATAGTACGTAGTATCGCAAGCTATGGTGTCCATCACAAAGGACTTCTATCCAAACCAGCTCAAATTTAGATAGTCAGACTCAATGTGGTAGACTCCTGATTTCATGTTAGTCGCGTGCCTAATTAAAATCATGGTCATTGTAAAGGTACACGTATCAAATTAGTTACGCACAACCAACCCAAGTGGATAGTAAATGAATGAATGAATGCGTAAGATGCTGAGTATATAACTCCTACTCAATAAGTCCACATATCAATACTGTACATATCTGGGATCATCACAAGGGTCTAGTACAATCTACACGCGATTGCCGCCCACTGGACACGCAACCATGCAAGTGGAAGAGACTTCATTATCCGCCTGACCATTAGTCAGCCAATATCTACTCGGCATGTCGATGGCGGACCCGTTTATAAGCTGGTCAAACTTAGCCTAGTTATGCCTCCTATCTTCGGGTGGGTAAGACCACACCCCTTTCCAACCGACCATGACACAGTGGGAGACGCAGCCTACTGATATTCGGCACTCGGGTGCTCATGTATCCAATCGGTCTAGACATTGGAGCGTCTCTTAACCACGAAGGTTTAGAAATTTTCACCTAGGGACATCTATGACGCCCTGATGCTAGTAAAAGATTTATAGTGTCCTATCCAGCCATCCACAACATGCCTGTAAAGGCTATGACCCTGATGTCGCTTGGGCGTACAGTAATCACAACACACAATCCAAGATGCATTAGTCATATAATCTAGTCATACATCAATCATGCGCATACCGTGCGCTTATGCGAGACAATCTTCGCCTATAAGGGAGTCTCATAACAATACCTGCCCAATGACATATGCAATGGTTAACCATATCTCATAACAAACATGTAGATGATACGTATGGGCATGTATCATGATGCTATGCTGTCACATACTCATAATCGGTATCGATAACCAATATCGATAATCGGCCTAACAAAGGGCCTAAGGGAAGGTCACAATGTGGACATTTAACCATCATTGCCTATCAAGTAGACATTTAACCAGCATCGCTCCCAAGTAGTGACCCTTATAGGACCAAACATATAGTGGGCCATGGCCTCACACAAAGGCCTCATACACAACATAATGGGCCGCATTACATAGGCTATATATACATCATATTGGGCCTTACTCATGGGCCTCAAATATATCATATTGGGCCTTATACCTGGGTCACAATTACATCATAGTGGACCTCGCTAAATGGGCCTCATATAAATCATAATGGGGTCACATCACATTGGCCACATACATCACAATATGCCATATCACATGGGCCTTATACATCGCAATGGGCCGCATCTTATAGGCCTAATATACATCACATTGGCCGCATCACATGGGCCTATATATATTAGATGGGCCACGTCCCATGGGCCCCGAATACATCACAATGGGCCACAACCCATGGGCCTCAAACACATCGTGATGGGCCTCCCATATGGGTCCAATATGCATCACATCAAGGTGGGCCTTAATGGATGGGCTACAAATACGTCACATTGGGCCTCATATACTTCAAGTGGGCTACATCAATAGGCTGCGCCAATGGGCCTCATATACATCAAAATAGGTCGCAACACATGGGCCTCATATACATCAAAATGGGCTGCAACAATGGGCCTCATATACATCAAGGCGTGGGTCCCACCGTCCAGCCATTTGGATGATGGATGGACGGTGTGGATATCACACATACCTTGTGATTAGACCCACAGAACTTGGGACGTCAATTCAGCAGCTATATATATATATATAGCTGGTGTATGCGTACACCAGCCAATCCTCTTCATAGGTGGGTCCCACGTGGGGCCCACCATAACATTTATCGTCCATCCCATCTGTTGATAAGGTCACAAAGACCTAAATTAAGATTTAAAAAAATAAATTTCATATATATCCAAAACTTTTGTGACCAAAAAGGGTTTCAATGGTAGATGTTCAATCCCTCGCTGATTCTTGTAGTGTGGACCACTTGAGTTCCGTGCACGGCTGTTTTTTGACATACCCCATTAATTAAAGGGAACCCATGAAATGGATGGTGTTGATGTTCAACACGCATCATGGGGGCGCCTGAGGTGGGGCCCACTTACCCTGCCCATTCCAAGCGGCAGGACATTGCTTGCTACAGCGTCCTTTGGACGCTAGCAGCAACATCCTCTGCATATATATATATATATATATATATATATATATTTCAAAGGATTTTCATACGTGGGGTCCACATCAGGGAGATCCAATCCGCCTACTGGGTTACCAGGCTCGGGACAGGTCCAATGAGCCCAATATTGGGTATGTTTTGATGCACAAAAACATTATAGTGGGCCCTAACAATTTATCATTATTAAAATAATATTTTTAATGGTGTGGCCTACAAGATATTTGGATTGGCTCCATTTTTTTGGCTCAATGCCTAAAATGAACTGGGGAATGGGATGGACAGTGGAGATATAACATACAACTAGGTGGGGTCCCACTTCAAGCAAAAAGGATGGACAGTGTGAATGCAACATGATTTACTGAAGGATTACACTGTCCAGAGACTAGACGGTGGATGTTGTGTATATGAAATACATACATAACGTGGGTTCCACCGTCCCTGCCTAGACGGTGGACAACATGATGGACACATGTTACAGGTGGGGTCCACGTACACGTGGACGATGTGAATAAAATGCATAGATCAAGTGGGGTCTGCGTCAATGTGTTCCACCCAAGTTCGGGATCAAAACTGATATTTATGTTTTCCTATGGCTTGGGCAACAAGGCAGTCCAACTGCTGGACAGTGGGCACTCCACTGCTTGGACCACGTGTGGTCTCACTGGACAGCATGGATCATCCATCAAGGTGGGCCATCATCCATGGAAAAGGAGATAGAGAGAGAGAGAGAGAGAGAGAGATACATGAAGGGGAGGGAGCCCGCCACTATGGGCCCTCCCTACACTCAATACAAAGCATACATAAGTGGGCACACAAATAGAAATCAATGGAGAAAATTTCAAAATCACCCACCGATTCCGCTTCTTCTAGGCTCCATGGACTCCTTAGCTCATTGTCTTTAACTTTGATAGAAGTTGATGGAGGTTGGAAGGCTAGGATGGGAGATCTTGGGGTAGGAACTGGGCCACAATAGGCTCCTCTCTTTTCTCTTTCTTAGCTTGGACATTTCTCTCCTTGGAGATTGCATGGAATGGAGTGAGAAATGAGAGAGAGAGAGAGAGAGAGAGAGAGAGAGAGGAGTCATGTAAGGGAGAGGGATGGGTATGATGGGTGTACTTGACTAGGTATGGGTTGCTTTGACTTTGGGTGAGAGAGATATGAGTGTTGTACTTGATTGATTAATGTGATTAATTTTACATTATAGAGATTCTTTTACGCAGCATTTTTCTCGAAATAAATGCAGACCCACATCTCCTGGCCTGGGTATTGCATCGGCACGTGAGACGCGACGTTGAAACCACGGCGACAGTGTGGTCGTAAGGGTACAAGTCTCAGGTCGAGTCGACTTAGATTTACGGAATATGACTTAGAATCGTGCACAAACGCTGATTACAGGTTGCGAGTTGCCGAAATTTGACCGGGAGGACCGCGAAAGCCTGCGGAACTATACGGTCTAGGATACGGGTCTCACAACGCATACGATTTCATAACAGTTACACATTTTTTCTAGCCTTACTTATCATATTCCAATTAAGCTTTTAAAGCTAAGGGATGATTAACAAAATTAACCTATAGGGTTAGGATCATTTAAAGGTTAAGAGATTGTTTTGGGTTAAGGGTTAGGGTCACCAATATATCTCATGTACTTGTTCTTTACTCATTTATGCTCATATCTACTTGTGTCTTCGGTCTTGAGATTTCAAAGGCTCAACCGACTCCCTGACACAATAACTCATGTGATTGACAATTAAGATGCACAAATCGGTGCACTAATATTTACTTGATTTAAAACTTATAGTAATAATTTTTTTTAATAGTGGGTGTTCGATCACTACTATTTCATGAGCAAAAAATGATATAATTCCAAATCTCACATCAACCACACAACAAGAATTAGTGGTAATGATGATTAAACGCTCACCATTGAAAACTTTTTATGGCTTAATGTAATGTTTATTCACCATCCAACTTGTTGAGTAGGTCACACACAACTAGATGAAGGGAAAACACAAATATTGGCTTGATCCAAAACTTTTGTGGCCTACGAAGTTTTTAACAACCGGCGTTCAATCACTATCACTTCCTATGTTATGGCTCACCTGAGATTTGAATTTACCTCATTTTTTTAATTTGATGATTTAATACGAGTTGCCAAAATGGATGGATGGCATGGATAAACACACATCATGGTAAGGTCCACACACATCATGGTAAGGTCCACGGAGCTTTTTCCCAAGACTGACCAACAATGAGGCAAGTACTAGTCTGGTCACTACCCAAACCGAGTCCCTTCCCGTCATAGGCAACAAATTAGGAGCCAATAGGCCTCTCCCTAGATGTTGTAGCCCTTAGCATAGTGCCTACCTTACCTTGATGTACTTATTTCATCCATCTGTTTTTTCTAAATAATTTGATGGTATGAGCCTAAAAATAAAAATCTAAAACTTAAGTGGGCCATGTTAAGAAAATCTTGGTGATTTAAACTCTTTTTATTAAAAACTTTCTAAGGCCACCGTGATGTTACGGTAATATGTATTTGACATACAGTGATAATGTCACTTGGATGAAGAATAGAAAAGACAAATATTAGCTTCATAAAAAATTTCCGTGGCCTACAATCACAGCTGTTTCCTGTGATATTATTCACCTGAGAACTGAGTCTGCTTCATTTTATTTTTTTCTTTTTAAATTCGGAAATGATACGGTAAAACGCATTGACGGCGCAATTATAAAATACATGTATTAAAGTGGCCCCACGGCAATGGCCGTACCGTAATGGGTGAGACCGGGACGGCACCGAATCCTCTCCACGTGTCATCGTCCCTGTATATAAGGAGTGCCTCGCTTGAGGTCACCGGCCACACACTATCCTCTGGAAGTCTCTCTATCATACTCAAGCGTCTCTCTCCTTTTCTGTCTTTCAAAGGAAGAAAATAAAAAATGTCGAAATCTCCAGAGGAAGAACACCCTCGAAAGGCGTTTGGGTGGGCTGCAAGAGACTCTTCCGGTGTCCTTTCCCCTTTCAAATTCTCTAGAAGGTTTTACTCCTTTCCCTTTCTTCCTTTTCTTTTCTCTTGAAATGAGACCTTTTTCTTTAGTTTCTTTGGAATTTTTCTTCTTTCTTTTGGTGGGTATTTTTGGGATTGTCTATGCTGTGGTTTGTTCCGATCTCTCGCTCCTCTTGATCTCTCTGGAACCCCCTTTTCTCTTGTGCGTGTTCTTATTGCAATGAGATCTTTCTTTTTAATTTCTTTGTTATTTATTTTTTTTTAAAAAATTTGGTGGGTGTTTTTCGTATTTTCTATTCTCTTTCTTATTGAAATGAGATCTTTCTTTTTTATTTTCTTTGTAATTTTTTTTCTTATTTTGGTGGTTTTTTGGTATTTGTTCGGGGCCTCTGGCACCCTCGTTTCATTTCATTTCTTTTTTCCTTTTTCCATTTTCTTTGGATTTTTTTTTTTTTTTTTTGGGTATTTTTCATGCTAGTTTGTTTAGTATTACTGCCCACATTCTATCTCCTTAATTTTTCGGGCATCGTATCTCTTCTTGATTTTTCCGAAACCATCTTTTCTTTTCTTTTGTGCCTGTTCTTATTGCAACGAGATATTTCTTTTATTTTTTTTGTAATTTTTCTTCGGTGGGTTTTTTGGTATTTTCTATGCTCTCTCTTTATTCTCTTTCAGAAGTTTGTTGGGCCATCATAATGTTTGGCAGAAATCCAATCCGTCTCATCTGTTCTGGCAGATTCTATTAAGAACATGAGCCAAAAATAAATAAATAAAAATAATAAAAAAATCCAAAACTCTCAAGTGTGCCGCATGATAAGAAAAAGTGGTTAGAAAAATGCCTTAAAGCCTTCATAGACTCCACCGTTTGATCCAAACCCTTCATAAGTTCTTTACTGCTAGTATAAATTGAAAAAACAAGCATTTTAGCTTGATCCAAAACTTCTGTTCCCCATATGTTTCAACGGTGGATGTTCAATCCTCACTGTTTCCTGTCACACGGCCTACGTAAGTTTTGGATCTGCTTCATTTTTGGACTCATGTCTTAACATGATCCAGCAAAATGGATGAATAGGGCAGATTTCTCAAGAGCATCATGGTGGGCCCACCTAGCTTGTGAAAGGGTTTCCCAAGCAACCAGCTATCCTCTAAGAGCCTCTTTTACTTTCTGTATGTTATTCGTAAATGGGACAAGTAGCAAATTATTTACTAGTGTTTGGAAGCTCTAATTTGTTAGATTTTGTAAATGATTTACTGTTAAAACCCCCTTCTCATTTATCAGCAAAAAAAGTGAGTTTTAATGAGCAGATGGCTTTGAATGTAAGCCCATAAAACAGATTTCATTTATCATTTAAAGGCCATCTAAACACTGTAAATGATTTAGTACTTAAAGTCAAATAGACAGCTGTAAATCATATACAGCCTTTAATCACCACCATCCAAACGACCCCTAATGCGATGAGATCTTCTTTTCCTTTTTCTTTAATTTTTGTTTTTTGTTTTTAGATATTTTTGTCATTTTCCATTCTAGTTTGTTAGTAGTGGGTGAGTCCCAGATCCGAATTAGTTGCTGACGGTTTCAGTATTCCGCTACTTATGGACGGCTTCACTAGTTATCTTGTAACTGAAGTGACGTCACCAAGTTTTGTGGGGCCCGCCACGATGTATGTGTTTATTTGGCAAGATCGGTTTTAAGGCTTGAACTAAGGAGGCGGATCCAAAGCTCAAGTGGACCCTACCATATAGAAAACAGTGGGAATTGAATGCCTACAGTTAAAATATTCCTCGTGCCATGGAAGTTTTTGATGAAGCTGATACTTTGGGGGCCAAAGAAGCATGTTGGGAAGTTGCTAGGCCTAACACCTTAACTCTTATAGAGACACTGCAGGGAGTCAAAAAAAAAACATTATAGGGCAACTTAGGAAGTTTTTCACATGTGACAGCATGGCATGTTGGTGCAAGATCAAATCCATCTACCTAAGTTAGGGTTAGTCTGACCATGTATATGTGCTCCATGAATAAAACCTGGTCCACCTATCATATGGCCCAATATTGAAACAGGTACATGTATTAAGAAACTTCTGCCATAGTTTTTCAGAGCCGTACATTTTTTTTTTCAGTTGACACTTTACTGTTAGCCACCCCCACCAGGGATCGATACCAAAGACCTCAAGTGTTGAAACGAGGTATATTTCGCTCAGTCTACCACTTGAACCATGGATCAGAGCCGTACATTTATTTTGCAAATTGTTATCTAAACCGGTGAATTAATCTTATTTGGGGCTCTACCCAACCAGTGAATTTACCTTATTCTTGATCTAGCTCATCAGCGGATTTCTAGTGGATGGATTGGATCTGGGGCCCATGGGGCGTGTACATGAGCTTTAATGCACACGCATGTATGTTTAGCAAAGCTCAACAATGTGGAGTTGGGGCACGTGATTGTGTCGCAGCAATGAGTGCACCCAGAAAAGTGATTATTATGCACCCACAAAATGGTTCCACCATTGATTAGGTCGGTTGTACTGAAAGATTTTAATGGTCATCACACCACTTTTTCCAATGATGTGGTCCATTGAGATCTAGATTTGTTTTGTTTTTGGGCCTATATACTCAAATGAGCTAGCAAAATGGATGGGTGGCTTGGATATATATATGAAGGTGGGATCATGGCCATGACCTAACTGAACTCCCGCATGGCTTTGTCATATCCAAATCTTAGGTGGACCACACCAAAAAAACAGTGGTGATTGAATACCTACCATTGGAAACATCTTGGACCTCTTCATATGGTCACAAAGAACTGGATGAAGGGACCACACAAATATCAGCTTGATCTAAAAACTTGTGGTGTGGCCCACAAAAAGCTTTTAATGGTTAATCACCATTGTTTCTTAGGCTGCGAGCCACCTGAGTATCCACCCCATCTCGGTGGATCTCAGGGTCCACACGACGCTGCGCGCCCGAATTCCTTTCTACCTAACCCAACGGAATCCGATCCCCGGAATATGCAATGAGTAGCCACATCCCGATGAGATAAGGGGTCGTTTGGCACCATCGATTTGAGGGGGATTTGAGGGAATTTGTTGTTTGGCACTATAAAGTAATTGGGCCCTTCAAAGAAGGGTTTAAAATTCACAGTGAGAGCTTGCATTACATCAAAAATCCTTCTAAGAGTTGCATGTGTAACATGTATGTCACCATATTGCACACATGGCCCACTAAAGATGTCCCAAAACAATTAGATTATCAATTGCATCACTATAATTACTTCAATATAATGATCAACACCGTCTAAACATTGTCCTTGTAAATCAACAGTTAAAAATCATTGGTTAGTCACCAGGACATGATTTTGTGGTTGTCGCTCATTCAAGACTTATAATTTTATCATTTTCCTTCAAAGCATATATTTCAGTGGGCTTATTGCAACCATTGTGTCAAACATTACATAAGTTCAAAGATATTAGAGTTGATTTAGTAATTAAATTCAAGTCGCTACAAATATAAAGTTAATTCCCAATCCAGGTTGCCAAACATAAGGCCCTAGGTATCTTTCCTTTTTCGTGGTTGGCACACCATAAGAAGTGCCTGGAAAATGTACACGTGTCCTATTTCTTATGGGAGGTCGAGTAGATGATTAAAAGATAATACGTGATAACGACTTTTTAAATTGAAAATATTTTGATCTGAGTTGTGATGTGTTTGTAGGGCGAACGGCGAGGATGATGTAACGCTCAAGATACTCTACTGCGGAATCTGCCATTCGGACCTTCACGCCGTTAAGAACGACTGGGGAAATTCCGTTTATCCCTTACTCCCAGGGTAAGATCGTCTTAACGCCGCTATTAATTATATCTGGAAAAGGCGAGATGAAAGAAGAGGCGATTCGCGCGAGGGGAAAAGGTGGACGTTAGTGTGAAATGTCCGAGCCGTTCTCAGCTGAGGCCCACTCACATTGAACATGATCTGACCCGCTCAGTGATGTCAATGGTCCCAAGAAAAAAAAAAAACAGAAGGTCCGTGCTCAACCTACACTTATTTCGGATCTGATAAGGGAACCATAAGGACCTTTTCTACTATAGATCTTTCAAAAGGTGGGCTCATGAACGGCCAGGATGTTTCACATGTGTGCTTCTTAGGCGCGTGTTAAAACCACCCTTGAGACCGTGTCCCTTATAATAAGCAAGCACACGTGCAAACCCAACCGCGTTGGGAACATAATCTATCTCCTCGTGAACCAACTTCTCCCCCATCCACTTGGCATACGTGCAATCCAATCCACACCATCCATGTGAATGAAATGAATAGAAGTGAATGGCTCCTACTTCCATATTTGCCAACGCCCGATTAGCTACTGACGGCTTCATTAGCGAAATTGGCTACTTAAGTGACGTCACCAAATTCTGTGGGCCCTGCCATGATGTATGTGTTGTATCCGCACCGTCCATCCATTCGGAGAGATCATTTTAGGTCATGAGATAAAGAATGAAGCAGATCCAAAGCTCAACTGTACCCGTTGCCCATTTAAAAAAAAAAAAAAAAAAAAAACAGTGGATGATTCATTGTTCCATGCAATGTGGTCCACCTGATAAGTGGACAGTCCTGATTTGTACGCTGAGGATTATAACTAAATCTGACAAATTGATCCGATGGGACCAATGACCCTATAGCCGACTGACTCACTCAAAGCACGACAAGTCATATCTATTCAGCTGAGTCAGTGAGTGGACTAGATAAGTCTGGTCTAATCAGAGCTGAGTCACACTCACCAGCCTGTGACCCAGGTCGAAATTCCACCGAGTCAAGTTGATTTTAGCCAATCATCACTGAGTCAAACACCATAGACACCTGATCATCAGAAATTACAGTAACCAATCTGTTACTGCAGGCATGAGATCGTCGGAATAGTGACCGAAGTGGGGCCCAAGGTATCAAAATTCAAGGTGGGAGACAAGGCAGGTGTTGGGTGCTTGGTTGGATCGTGCAAATCATGTTCCAACTGCGAGCAAGACTTGGAGAATTACTGCCTCAAACTTATCCTCACCTACAACTCCACGTACCACGATGGCACTATGACGTACGGTGGATACTCTGATATGGTGGTCGTCAATGAGAACTTCGTGATTCGCTTCCCTGAGAGCTTGCCACTTGAGGGAGGTGCGCCACTATTATGTGCTGGGATTACGGTGTATAGCCCGATGAGATATTTCGGGTTGGATGAGCCAGGCAAGCATCTGGGTGTGGTTGGGCTCGGTGGGCTTGGTCATGTAGCAGTTAAGTTTGCCAAGGCCTTTGGGTTGAAGGTCACGGTAATCAGTACATCTCCCAGCAAGGAGAAAGAAGCAATTGAACGACTCGGTGCTGACTCATTCCTGGTCAGCCGTGAACCGGCCCAGATGCAGGTAAGTCAGTGTTCGTGTGACTAACATGGCCATGCATGTGTTTCAGTCAATCCAAAAACCTAAACAAAGTTAACACACATCAAAATTGTTGAAATTTGTCGTTTTTGAAAAAATTCAAAAATTCAAAATTATGGGATTTTGCTGCTAAAACGATTTTTGAGAATTTTAAATAGAAAAAGTGCGGTGTGTGCTTTTATCCCGCATCGGAAATGATATGAGTTTTGGGGTTTATATGTAGATGTGTATGTAGTATTCGTACTTGGAGCTTTGGAGATTGAGACGCTCGGGTTGTGTGTTCCAATATTGTTAAGCACTAGAATGGGCTTGGGCTTGGGCAGTGTGGCTGTAGTAGTGCTAGTTGGCGCTCTCTGCACTTCACTGGACCATTCCGGTCCAAATTCAATCGTCTCTCCATTCTATCAGATTCTCCAAATAGCTTCTCATTTAGAATAATGTAAAAACACATTCACCGTTTGATTTTGCCATACCATGCTTTAAAGTTAATGTATCATTTTACGTGATTCAGCCTAGTGAAATGAAACAATTGAAATCTATTTTATTTCATTTTTATTTTTCGGTATATCCAACACATTTTTTCTAACAAAAATTGGACCATGACTGGAAGTGGACCCCATTTGACTTCAAGTGCAATGTAAGTGGGGCCCACCATTCTTCACTTGATTTTAGGATTGAATGGGTCTTGCAATTTCAGTTAACATTATACAATGATGATTTATTCGTTTCATCTTTTATGGTGTAGGCTGCGATGGGCACTATGGACGGTATCATTGATACGGTCTCTGCAACCCACCCGATAGTGCCATTGCTCGGCCTGCTAAAGACTAATGGGAAGCTGGTTATGGTGGGTGTACCAGAGAAGCCTCTCGAGATACCGGCATTCTCTATGATTTTCGGTAAGTAAACACCCTTCATTGTCTTCAACGGGCTGGAGGATTGTGGCCGGCCTATCTAGTACTTGTCACACTGACATATTTCCGGCTGTTATGATTTTGAAGGGAGGAAGACGGTGGCTGGAAGTGGCATTGGAGGAATCAAAGAGACCCAAGAGATGATTGACTTCGCTGCCAAGCACAACATCACAGCGGATATTGAGGTTATTCCAATGGACTATGTGAACACGGCCATGGAGCGGCTCGCGAAGGCGGATGTACGATATCGATTCGTCATTGACGTGGGGAACACCTTGAAAGCTCCATGAACCGTTGATTTGAATCAGCATCTATGTGGCCCACCAAGTCATGTGTGTGGTCACATGTTTTTACAGTGCTATGTTGTTGTTGGTTCGAGTGACATCTCTGTGGCCCACCTGGTTATGTGTCTAAAACACTTTGGCATCTTTCCATAATAATGCAGTTTTAGTTTTGGTTTGGAGTGGCAAACACCACTGCTTCAGTGTTTTATTTAATATCCAGGGGGAATAGCCCTGGTGACCCTGCCACCTACGGTGTGGGGCCCACCTTGATGTATGGAAGCTACTGCCGTTCCCTAACGTGCTGAGATTTGATGGGTGAAACCTTCCTAAGGCTCACCATAACGTTTGATTGGAAACTTTGTGGCCCCAAAGAAGCTTTTAATGGTGGGTGTTCAATTACCACCGTTTCTAGTGATATGGTCCACTTAAGCTTTGTATCTACTTCATTTTTGGACTAATGCACTAGAATTCTCTCCCAGAATAGATGGTCGGTGTGGGTTAAACATATGCATCATGGTGAGCAATCAAGTTGGGAATACATCAAGGTGACCAAATTGATTTTAAAGGTATCACCATGTGAATCCTAACACTTCATAAAAGGTAATGACAAAGGTCATGTCAATTGATTATGAGACTCTTGATGATATGTTAGCGAAAACACATAAAAGGAACAGATACTGTCCAAAGCTATCAAGATGAATTTGAGCACCTTGCCAACTGTATTGAAAGATGGTTACATCATGAGGTTGGCCAATGGTCTTGTCCTGTGAATATTTAGAATCATAAGCAATCCTAGATGGACCCTCTCGAATATGTGGGCTAAATTGCTGATTGGACTATTATTGTGTAAATGGTCCTCTTGTCCCTTCATATTGAAGGCCATTGATCAAATGGTCAATATTTGTTAGATCGGTGTGATATTTGCTTGCCATCCCATAAAATGTGCAATGAACCCAGATTGCTGACCTAGCATGTTATTATTACATCTAATTACTTTTTTTCAGGGCTCATAGAGATGATGATGTGACCTTGATGATACCATGCATGCGATGGAATTTGCGACTGAGATCTTTTTAGCCATCAAGGAAGACCTCCTTGGGGTGTTGACATTACCCGGTTCGTGGCCTCAACCATGATGTATGCGTTATATTCACATTGTTCATCCATTTTGTAGGAACGGGTAAACAAATGAGGCAGATACAAAACTCAAGTAGCTCGCACCATAGAAAGTGGTGGGGATAATGATAACTACCATTAAAACCATCCTAGGCCCCACCGTGATGTTTATTTGTCAACCAACCTTTCATAAGGTCACAAAGAACCGAATGAAGGGAAAACAAAAATATCAACTTGATTCCAAACTTTTGAGTCCTAAGAAGTTTTCAATGGTAGGCATTGCATTAAACTTTATGTGGTGTGCTCCACTTGAGCTTTGTATTTATCTCAATTTTCTGGGCCATGCAGTAAATTAATCTCCTAAAATGTATGGACGATGTGGATGTGGATATAACACATACAGTATGGTGGGGCCCACAGAAGCGAGTTGCATCAACACACCACAACAGTTGGCACACCAGTCAATCTGTTTCCAGGAAGACTGGAGGCTCATGCTCTAAAATGATCTCAATAAATGAATAAACGGTGTGGATATAATGAATACATCATTTTGGGGGCTACGTAACTTTCTTCTCCTTTGAACCTTTTGTACAACCAGAGTCAGCACTGGTCTTCGCGCGACGCATCCCACGCCGGCTACATTGCAGGTGTGTGGTACACCAGCCAATCCGCTTCCGCCTCTCTAAGGGGGGACGCGGACTAGATACTGACAGGTTGAGTAGCGAGTCTACTACTGAAGTGATATCATCAAGTTCTGTGGGCCCTACTATGTTGTATACGTTGTATCTATACAGTCCATCTATTTTGAGATATCATTTTAATAGTGGACCCACCATAAAAAATAGTGGGGAGAGTATTCCCACCCTTGAAACTATCCTAAAGCCCATCATAATGTTTATTTGAAATTTAACCTGTTCAAAAGTTAAAAAAGACATGAGCTAAGAGAAAACATAAATACCAGCTTTGTCCAAAAAATTTGTAACCTTTAGAAGTTTTTAAGAGTGAGTGTCACTGTCCCCATTGTTTTTTCTGTACTGGGTCACTGGAGCTTTAGATTTAACTCATTCTTTCGTTATTGTCCTTAAAATATGTAAGGTGGGGCTACGGACTTAGGTAACGTCACTTCAGTAGTAAGCCTCGCTAGTCAACCTGTCAGTAGCTAATCCGCGTCCGCCAGAGAATCACTCAATCAGCGTAGCGCGTAAAATAACGGAATTAGGAAATCCTTCTGGTCACAGGCGGGAAAAGCCTGTTTGCCGCCGTGTGAACGGGGATAAAGTGAATTTAATGCAGTAGTGGTGACAACGCCAGTGATGTCGATTGCACGAAAACCAAAGAATTAATCGACCTGTGGGAAGCGGGGGATCTAGATTGCGCATCTCGCACGCCGTGATTTATAAGCGCCGTTAGAAGGGGTCGTAGGTAATTCTTGGGATTAGCGCCTAGTGATTTATACGCGTCTACAGAGCTGGGCCAGGAATGACTTGATTGGGTAAACTCAACTTGTCAACTCTTTTGGACCCGGCTTGATCGGAATTGAGTGGGTGAGCTGATTCAAACTGGGTAGACTTCATCCAATAGAAACTCAAATTGATTTAGCCTATTCCAAAACTTTATATATATATATATATATATATATATATATATAGGGAAAAGGTACTATGCGCTCGACCTCATGATAAGCTCCCATGAGGTCGAGCTGTGTGGGCCCCACCGTAATGCGTGTCAACCATCAACACCGTGCATTTGATGGGTCCCCTCTAAATTATGGGATATTCCAAAAATTAGCCATATACGGAACTCAGGTGGGCTATACCATCTAAAATCATGTGAAGACACCGTTAAAACATATAAAAGCACTTGGTGGGGCCCACCTGAGTTTTTAATGCTGCTGAAACTTGGTCTAAACCCTCATCCAAGTGGGACACACATAATGGATGGGCTGGATTTGCAAACCACATCTCGGTGGGCACAAAAAACTGATTATGAATGTTTTAATGGTGCACGGCCCCTCTCCACTTCTGTATGTGGTGTGGCCCACACAAGTCACGGATTGACTTGATTTTTGAGACCTAGGCCCACGATGGAATGGTGCATCTGACTGATGAGGTAGATGTTCGAAACACATCACGGTGGGGCCCACACAGCTCAACCTCACAGGACGGACTCGTGACGTGTATATATATATATATATGTATATATATATCTGCACACCAGTTTACACGGTACTCATGTGAACTTTTTTTAGAATTCATCATAGGTGATGTGACTCTAAAATCTGAATGGTACACTTGAAGCAGCACCTCATGAAACCCCTAGTCTCAATTTTTACTTTGATCCAAAACTTTTGTGGGCTATGAGAAACGAAAACAGTTTCCTCCCTTGATTTGCATTTCTCTTTGCCATGGCTTACAGGAATTTTAGACCAAGGTGAAAATTTGCCTATTAAGGTTTCATGGGATTCCGCATCACCTCAACTATTTAGATTAGACGCTTATGACAAGTGTGCAAAGGTGCGCACGTGAGTATGAGTCTCTCTCTCTCTCTCTCTCTCTCTCTCTCTCTCTCTCTCTCTCTCTCTCTCTCTATATATATATATATATATAAACTCAAACCCGTGTAGTTGATGAAGAAGTTGCAATTTGTATTTGTATTCGGATTGGACTTTGGTTCAAATTAGTCTATGCCAGACTCAGACTCAAATTGGATTAAGCACATTGGACTCGGTACCGAGTTAAGTTGAGCTTGGATTAAGTTTATTTCAAAACTGGATCAAGTCGAGTTGGCCCTAACTTGGTCCAACTCGACTCGATGCCCGCAATGGGGGATGAGGATTAGATGATATGTAGGAGTCTTGCTACTAAAGTGACATCACCGGGTTCTATGAGTCTCAGCATGATGTGTGTGTTACATTTATATTGTTTGTTCACATAGAGGGATTATTTTAGAGCATGAGCCAGAGAATGAGTCACATTGAAAGCTCCAATGGACTCAATTAGAAAGAAGGAAAAAAAAAAAAAGAGGAAACAAAAGCCTACCGTTAAAAAATTCTTGAGTGCTACAAAAGCTTGATCTTGAGGGCTATAAAAGTTTTGGATCAAGCTGATATTTATATTTTCTCTTCATTTATATCAATGTTATCTTATAACAAGTTAAATCTGAAATAAACATGATGGTGTGCCCTACGAAGGTTTCAATAGTGGGTGTCACTATCCCCTATGTTTTTCATGGTATGGTCCACTTGAGCTTTGGATCTGCGCCATTCTTCGTTCATGCAATAAAATGCTCTCCAAATGAATGGAGAGTGTGGATACAATACATGCATCATGGTGGGCCCATGGAACTTGGTGACGTCCCTTCCATAGGAAAACTCACTACTCAAATCATCAGTGGCTAATCCGCATCCATTGGTGGGACTTGAATCGGGTACTACCCCACTAGGACCTAGCTATGGACGGACTGTCATGACAGGGGCTCTGTAGGGCCCACTGTGATGTATGTGTTTTATCCACGCAGTTCATCCATTTTGACCCCGGAGGTGGGTGGGATCCTTGACTGTGGGGCCCACTGTGATTTATTTAGCTTACACCCACACTGTCCATCCGTTTTGAAAACTTATTTTAGGGCATTATCCCCAAAAATGAAGCAGATTCAAATCTTAAGTGGACCACACCACAGGAAACAGTGGTGATTGAATGCCCACCATTAAAAAATTCTTGAGGCCACCGAAATGTTTACTTGCCCTCTAACGTTTTGATAAGGTCACGAAGACTTAGACGAAGAAGCCACAAAAATATCAGTTTGTTTCAAAACTTTCGTGCTCACAAGATGTTTTTTTTTATGGGCAATCACCACTGTTTCCTTTGGTCTGGTTCAACTGAAATTTAGATCTACTTCATTTTTGGGATCATGCTCTAAAATGAGCTTTCAAATCGGTTGGACGGCGTGGATTAAGAGGAACATACATCAAGGAGGCCCCCACAGATAGGGATCCCACCCATCTTGGTGGTGCCATTTTGACGGGCCAAAAATTTCGTGTCCATCAAAGTGTTCTGAAATGCAGCGTGTTTGGCAGGCCCACTCACACGAGTAGATCCTACCACCGCAATAAAATGCGTGTGTGCAAATATGAGGTGTCATCAGATTGGCCCCACTCTTTGGATCTTTTTGCGTAAAAACGTTGTCTTTTTTGTTTTTCCTCCAAGGATCATAACCGTAGAAAGCACATGACGAGTCCTGGTCGTCCGTTTACCCTGTACACTGTGGCCCACCTGAGTGATGAAAATGGTCTGAATTACAGGGAAGAAGAACTAAACAATCTGACCCACCTTTTGGAGAGTTCGGATCCCGTGTTCGTTGGCTACGTTTGCAAGGGGGGATTGCGTGTGAATGGGCAACGTTTCAAACACGCGAGGTCTCATAAAAAACCTCGAGGTGGGCACCGAGTCAGGTCCGATCGGATTAGGTCCAACTTGACCCAATCCGAATTTTTAAGTAACTGACCCGAACTCGATCCGATCCGAGACTGAGTCTGGGTCAGCCGACTCGATCCAATTTGATGCATGGTTGGCCTGACCCAAACCGAGTTCGACTTGGTTAGGGAAATCGAATCGGATTGGGTTGGGTCTATAGGTCAAACTATGAGGTATGTGTTATATCCAAACCGTCCATCCATTTAGAGAGTTCGTCTTAAGGCTTGAGCCGAAAAATAAGACCAGTTGGACCACACTGCAAAAAACTGTGGAGGATTGAACGTTTACCATTGAAACCCTTTTGGAGATCACAAAATTTTTCGATCAATATGAAATTTGTTTTTCCTCTTCATCCATATATTTTTAACCTTATTAACAGATTAGATGAAAAATAAACATTATGCTAGGCCCTATGAATTTTTTAACGGTTAAAATCATTATCCTCGCTGCTATTTTTGATGTAGTCCATTTGAGCTTTAGAGATGATTCACTTCTTTTTTTTTTTTTTGTTAATACTCTAAAATGATCACGAAAATGGATAAACGGTATGGATATAATAAATACATCATTGTGGGACTATGTAACTTTGATCTCATTTCAGCTGTTTCTACAACTCGGAGCTTGAGGTGCGTCTACGCTCATCTTTGCACAACCCATATCAACACCAGTTGTACAGCTGGTGTCATGTGAAACATGAAATCAAATTGCCTGTCTGAGTTGGAAACAGATTGGGACTATGGCTCATGTTCGATGCTCTGTGGGCCCCACCATTATGTATGTATTTCATCGATTCCCTTCATCCATTTTTATAGATCAGTTTAGGGCTCTATTCCAAAAATGAGAGGGATATAAACCTCGTGTGGACCACACCACAGGAAAACAATGGTGATTGGATATCCACCATTTAAATGCTCCTAAGGCCCACTGTACTGTTTATTTGAAATTCGATATGTTGTTTAGGTCATACAGACCCGGATGAAGGGAAAAAACAAATATCAGCTTGATCCAAAACTTTTATGGCCCCTAAAAAGCTTTTAATGGTCGACGTTCATTCAACACTATTTTTCTGTAATGTGGTCCACTTGAGATTGGGATACACCTCATTTTTTGTCTTATACCATAAAATGATCTAGAAAAATAGATGGATGGCATGGATGAAACACATACATCATGGTGGGGTCCACAGAACACCGACCACCAGCTAATGGCTGGTGGCAGGGGAGTAGCCAATCCATTTCTGTCTGAGTTACTTAGTATGCTCTTATTTACAGAGTAAACTCTGTTGGGCCCATTGTGAATGCATGTGGTTTATCCATACCCTCCATTCCTTTTTCCAGATCATTTTAGGGGTTGAACCCAAAATTGATGCATATCCAAAGCTCAAGTGGACTATACCACATGAAAAAGTAGAAGTATTGATTTCCACCGTATATCGGATCGGTCCGGATCGAATCCAATCGAATCGGATCAGTCCGGGTTGGATACTGATCTGAACTCGATCCGATATACGGTCGGATCTGAGTGGGCCTACTCGATCCTAGCCTTTGATTCGAATCGGATTGGGTTGGATTTGTCGGATCGGGTCGGATCCGTTAGATTCTGCCCAGCTCTAAAAAAAACCTAACGGTCTAAAAATACCCACGAAAGACTTGCACACGAAGTTCCCACGCTGGGAAGCTAGTGGGACCCACCGTGATGTTTGTGTTCAATCCACTCTGTCCATCCACTTTGGGAGTTTATTTTAGGACATGAGACCAAAAATCAAGTGGATCCAAAACTCAAGAACTCTATATGAGGGGGAAAATTGGGGAAAGAAATGCCTACCTTGATGTTTATATGCCATCCAAACTGTTTATAAGTTCATTACCACTGGGATAAACTGAAAACACCAAAAAAAAAAAAAAAAAACTGATGCACAGATATTATGGCCACATGAATGTTTTAACGGTGGTCAATCAATCCCCACTTTTTACTCTCGCGTGGCACACTTGACTTTTGGATCCTACAAACATCACGGTGGGCCCCACCTAGATACCAGCTCACTTTCTCAGGAAATCCGCGTCCAAGTAATTTCTTCAAAAAATGAAAAATGAGTGGGTCTGGCTAGAGACGGACGGTCCTTATCAGGGCTCTCTGTGGGGGCCATCGTGATATATATGCATTCAACCCAATCCCCGCCCTCACCCACCACGTCAGTCTTGGGTCGAAACTCATTTTAAAGATAAAAGCTTTTATACGCTGGCAGAGTATACTCTATGATACGTGTCCACTTAGAAATTACATACATTGCATTCGAAAAACTAAAATTAAACCGTCCAATTTATTGGTAACAGATTAGATATGTCATGAACAAATAATCACACTTGTTTTGTTACCTGTCTATCAGATAAGGGGACATTTATTGGACGGCTAGAGAATACAAAATCCAATTGTCTTAATTTCGTAAACAAGTGCCTCCGAATGAGAGGTCAGGATTATTCAGGGGCTGTTTGTTTACCACTTAATATGCCTCGATCTGAATCTGAAAAACAGATTTCAGTCACTAAATACACTCTTGAAAGTATTTGTTTAACACACTTTTATTACTATTATTATTATTATTATTATTTTTGGGCCCTACCTAGGGAATTTAAGATATTTGTTTAACACACTTAAAACAAGTTCTTAATGTAAATTAAACCCGCAATTAATTTCATAGTGGTCTATCCAATGAGAATTAAACTCTTACATTTGAAAACTCCCCAATTTTTCGGATCATTGTAGAATATGCAAATCCAAGACTCAGGTGGACCGCAGCATAGAAAGGTGTGTAAGCAATGACACCCACGTGGAAACCTTCCTAGGCCCCACCATGATGTTTATTCGCCATCCAATGATATTCATTTACTATAGTAAATAAAGTCTTGGATGATTAGAAAAACAAATATCAACTTGATTCAAAACTTCTGTCCCTCAAGAAAATTTCAATTGTAGACATTAAATCCCCACTGTTTTTTGTGGTGTGGTCCACTTGAGATTTGGATCAGCCTGGTTGTTTGGATCATGACATAAAATAATCTGAAAAAATGGATGGATGATGCAGATCCAACACATATGTCATGGTGGGACATAGACAACTTTGCCAGGTAAACACATACAGGCCTTCCGTGCCATGCTCTATAACAGGCAATCCATGATGTATCTCTTATCTACATTGCTCATTCATTTTACAAGATCATTTTATAACATGGCCAAAAAGTGAGGCAGATACAAAGCTAAAGTAGGCCACACCATTAAAAAGCCATGAGGATTCACTACAAGAAAATAGGCCTTTAGTTACAATTTTTTAGCCTCAGTTGAAAAAATGGAGGCTAAATGTGTCTTTTAGCAGCCTCGGTTTCTAAAGAACCGACGCTAAAAGTTCATTTTTAGCCTTAGTTGTACAGGAACCGAGGCGAAAAGTCTACCTTTTAGCCTCAGTTGCATAGGAACCAAGGCGAAAAGTCTACCTTTTAGCCTCCGTTGCATAGGAACCGAGGCGAAAAGTCTACCTTTTAGCCTCAATTGCATAGGAACTGAGGCGAAAAGCCTGTTTTTAGCCTCAGTTGCATAAGAACCGAGGCGAAAAGTCTACCTTTTAGCCTCAGTTGCATAGGAACCGAGGCGAAAAGTCACTTTTTAACCTCAGTTGCATAGGAACCGAGGTGAAAAGTCTACCTTTTAGCCTCAGTTGCATAGGAACCAAGGCAAAAAGTCTAACTTTGATGCTCTGGCAAAATGTGATGGATGATACGCAGGCACTTAGAAATCGTATAAATGGTACGCCTGTAATTCAAATTAATTGGTGTATGGTGATATTTGATTATTTGACTAGATCGGTGGACATTTATTGGATGGTTAAAATGAAAAATATCCAACGGTCCTACTTCAACAATCAATTGTCCATGAATACAAACGCACCATATGTGCTAACATAATATGTGTGAGAGATCTCGTATGTGTATAAAATGGCTTGCACTTTTCATATGTAACTTTAAGAAATTACAAATGCTCACCGATTGTGAAATCCAAGCCAGTGGATTTCTCAATTTGAGTCATGCCAAAAGTCTACCTTTTAGCCTCAGTTGCATAAGAACCGAGGTTAAAACTCTACTTTTTAGCCTCAGTTGCATAGGAACTGAGGCTAAAAGTCTACATTTAAGAATATAGAAAAAAATTGAAAATCTTGAAAGAATTAATAATTTTTGAAATTTTTGACAATTATGAAAATTTTGAGAATTTTGAAAAAAATTGAGACAATTGTGAAAAAATTGAGAATTTTGAAAAAAAGAAAATTGAGAGTTTTGAAGAGATTTGAATTTTGAATTTTTTAAGAACTAATAATTTTTTTAAAAATTTGAGAACTTTTAAAAAATTAAGATTTTTTTTTTTTTTTGAAAAATTAAGAATAAAAAAATGATAATTATGAAAAAGTATGATTTATTTTTAATTGAGAATTTAAAAAAAATTAAGAATTTTGAAAAATTTTGAAATTTTTTTTTAAAAAAATAAGAAATTTGAATTTGAGAATCTTGAAAAAAATTGGATTTTTTTTTTAAATTGAGAAATTTCAAATAATTAAAAATTCTGAAAAAAATTAAGAAGTTCTAAAACTATTAAGAATTAAATTTTATTTTTTTTGGATAATTTTGAAAAAATTGAGAATTTTTAAATTTTTTGATAAACTTCAACAAATTTATAATCTAGAAAAAAAAAATAGAATTAAAAAAGAAAATTAAGAATCTTGATTTTTTTTTCTTTTTGAGAATTTTCATAAAATTGATAAAATTAAGAATTAATTTTAGTGCAAGACCCAAAAATGAAATTGATCCGAATCTCATTTTGAGCCCAACAAATGACCGGACTCGATTTCCGCATTGCTGCCACGTGTACCGTAGAGAGATGAAATATTCCGTTTCTTACGGATGCAATATATCATCTTTCGTGGCTTTTATTCATTTTGGAACTTGGAAGCTCAAATCAGAGCTCCCTCTCAAAATCCCAGCTTCGAAAGGAAAACAAAGCGAAATCGCGTTTTACTTCTGCAATTCTATCCGTCAAAATCCCAAAGCTCTGAAAGGAAAACAGATCGAAATCGCATTTAACTTCTGCAATTCGATCCTTTACAATGCCTAGAAACGTCAATTCTGTCCTCCACACCAGCAATCTCTTCGCAGATTTCAGATACTCGTTCTCTCTCTCTCTCTCTCTCTCTCTCTCTCTCTCTCTCTCTCTCTCTTTTATTCTACTGATTTCGCAACTGAAATCCTATCGAAAATTAGAAATTGGGGCAGAAATCTTCATTTTCGTGCGTTTTCCCCATTTGGCCGTTCAAAATTCAATTTCTGCGTTTTTTGGTTCGTTCTGAGGAGTGTTTTTTATATTTTTTTGGCTGATTTCACTGAAATCTTTCTCAGGAAGTGGAAAATCCTATCGTTTCTAGCTCATTTGCTGGATTTGAGCAGTTTCTGCATTGCAATATCAGCGATTAGGGTTTAGTGTTCGATCTGAGAGCAAATCCTTGTTCTCTGCTGCGAAATCTGCTCCTCCATTGCCGATTTCCGTGCAGGCTAGATAAACAAGGGGCATATACACCGATATCAGCTCCTCATCGAATCGAACCCTAGCTCTTCTCTCTGTCTTCTCCAATATTTCTCTCGTCTTCGTCGGATCTACCGTCTCTCTCTCTCTCTCTCTCTCTCTCTCTGATCATCAGATCCTCAAAAGACTGTGAGCTTTTTTCCAATTTTTTTCCACTTATGGTTTTTTTCTCAATTTTTAGTGCTTAATCTATTTTAATATGAATCTAGCTTATGTCTCTCGATTCTGAGAGATTTCATTGGATTTTGATCTGATTCTTGCTGATATATCTGTTTTCCTTTCCGATCTCATTGTTTGGAGCTTTGCTTTTTTATTTTTGTTTTGAGTTGATGATGCATATTGCCATCCTTTTCGATTTTTTTTCTCAGTTTGATTATTCATTTGAAGAAGTTACTCAGATTTACAGTTGGCATTATTTGAGGACAGAGGAAGGGTTTTAACTTTCAGTCAGGTGAGCTTCCCGCTCTCATTTCTCCAAAATTTTCCACTTAGGGTTTGGTTTTTGTAATTTTTTCTTGATTTTTGGTGCTTGATCTGTTTTGATCTTGATCCAACTTATGTCTCTTTATTATTAGAGATTTCATTGGATTTTGTTTCGATTCTTACTGATTTAAGTTGTAATTTAGGTTTTTGTATTTAGATTTTAGAGATTTATCTTCGATTTATGTAATATCATGTATTTGAAATACATTTTGAGATTTCATTGGATTTTCTGTTTCTTTTGGTGATTTGAAATACATGAACCTGCAATAAAACACAGATTCTTAGGAACCTTTGATTGCCTCTTCTCTACTAGTAGTACATGTGACTCTGATCTCCTGTTAGAAATTATCTCTGCTCATGCTTCCCTTCTAGCTATCAAAACTGTTGCCAATTCACAACTTAATCCATGTGGGAAGACATTTGCTGAATTTTCTCTTCCTACGCTTTGTCCTGCAACTTGTTTCAGTGCAATGCCATCTCGTTTATACCAAACCAACAACTTGGAACACATGAGCTCCAGTTCGTATTTTAATGGGCTGTCTTGTTATCTTCTGATTGTCATAATCCACGTATGGGCCACGGTCCACTTAGATCAAGACACGAGATTTATATTATCTTAATGAATCATGGTTCTTCGACAAAGCATGCTCGTTACTATGTGGTGCATGCACGAGATTACCAAAAGTAAAAGAAAAGTCCCACTTTTTCATGCAATATAAAATACTATACTTGTTTTAACATTTTTCATCATTGGGGTTTTTTTTTTTTTCCTTTTGCTGAAAATCTGGAGCTTGTCTTCCCTTTCCATTGATTTCATGTTAGAAATCCTGAAAACAGCGCTTTTGTTTTCCATTGTTTCCCTTTAGCTTTTCTAGAGGATTATACAATTTGCTGGCTGATGGCAGGTTCTTGGTCCTTGTCATAGAACCCAATTTGTTTGGTTGAAAATGGAAATAACCGATGTTGGTTTCATCGGTGTTGGCATCAGAAACTGCCTCATGATCAGCCATATCTGAGAGTTCATCTGAGTGATCAGAAGGCTCCTTCATCAGAAAAATTTTACAAGGCAATTCAAATGTAAATGTTGATCCATATTTCTCTCGGCTGGTCACTGTAAGATGACCCCCCATCAGCTCCACCTACCTCGAAATGATCCCAACATGTTGAGTTAGAAGCATCAACAAAAAGATAAGATAGCACTAGAGTTTTAGAGAAAATATAATCAGTAAAATATTTTATTTAAATTTAGATAAAGATATGACATAAAGAGAAATGCTCCAGTGCTCTTCAAAGCACTATTAAGTTATAGTTCTCCTGGTTGCATTGAGACACTGATTTCAATCCATTGATATGGACTGTTCATTAGGTCCAATGCACATCTCATGGGCTAACATCCAAATATCATGCCAATCTGACTAGTTTTAACCATTTGATCAATGCCCTTTAATATGGACTGTCAAGACCATTTACACAGTAATGGGTCCAGTGAACAATTTAATCCATATGTTTGTTAGGGCCCATCATGGATTTCTTATGATCCTAAAGAACCACTTTCGTTAGGCAATCTTAACCATCCATCCATGGATTGGAAAAGGGACAGTGACTAGAGGTGGGCATCGAGCCGAGTCGAGTCGAGGTGGGCGAAGCTTGGCTTGGCTTGTCCATGATGAACTCGAGTTCGAGCTCGAGCTCGAGCTTGGCCTCGAGCTCAACATTGAAGCTTGGCTTGTTTGCCAAAGCTGTCGAGTCGAGTTCGAGTCGAGCTAGTGGTTCAAGTCGAGTCAAGCTTGAGCTTGTTGGGTGAGAGAGTAATGGATTCTGTTCTTGATCCTCCTCTATTGATGAAAAATTTTAAAATCTTAAGAGAATTAAAGTAAAACCCAATGAAAAAACCAAATAAAGCTTCGAATCGGATGAGGAAACCTGTAAGAACCGATCTGTTCTTGATCTTCTTCCACCAGCAGAAATCTAAGTACTAGAAAAGAAACAGAGCAGAACATAGATTAGAAATCCAAGTAAAGAGCTCTGGCCAATCAGATCATTGGATTTCCTTGAAGCTCTAACAAATCTGAGAAGAACCCATCTCGAATTTCTTGAGTTTCTCGCCTAAGAAGTAGATCTCAAGAGATTGAAATCATACTATTGTGGAGCTGAAATGAAAACTGGTGGTGGTGGTCCGGGCGGGCGTGAGACTGGCAGTGGGTAGAGAAAGAGAAGAAAGAGAAAGGGAAGGGGGTGCGTGCGGTCGGGTAAAGACTCTAGGGTTTGTTTTTTATTTTTTTTATTTTTAAGTTTAAACTTAAAACTTTTATATATATATATATATATATATATATATATATATATATATATATATATATATATATATATAATACATATACACTTTAATATTTAATATATTTATTAATCGAGCCGAGTTGAGCTCGAGTTCGAGCTTCGAGTCGAGTTGAGTTCGAGTTGAAATGCCCCCTGGTCGAACTTGGCTTGAACTCAACTTGAGCTTCAAATAATTAGCTTGGCTAGGCTCAAATCAGCCATTCAAGCCGAGTCAATCCGAGCTGACTCGAGCCGAGTCGAGCGAGCTTTTCGAGCTAGCTTGACTCGTGAACAACCCTAACAGTGACAGACAAAAGGCCAAATCAAGAATGGATTAGACAATTCAGATCAAACGAATAGACTGTCCAAGCAAACCAATTCAACTAGGAGCATGATATAGTGCTATGAGAGCACTAGAGCATTTCTCTAACATAAAATAATGTTTTGATACATCTTTCCACTTCAATCAAACTAATGCAAGTTTTAGTCAACTTTTTCAAGTAAAAAACTACCAATAGAAGTTAACTACAATGTTCCCTTTTCCTTTCTTTTTTACTTTCCTTTCTCACCAGTCCATTAAGATTCAAACTGTAAGGTGTTTCCTGGGTTTCCATGATTATTTTTATTTTTATTTTTCTAATTCTTGTAGGGTGGAATATCAAATGGTGAAATGATAACCATGAGGATAGCTTTCAAGCCTACTTCTACAATTGCAGCAAGTTGGACTCCCTGATAGAACACTAGTACATTCAGCATGGATTGAAAAGGGAACACTATGTCAGTCTAACAGCTAAATTTTTTTTATTTTTCTTATCGGACTTGTTATGCGACACTTGCAGAGGAAACAACATACAGTGACCAGATACCGACATGAGACTGAACTCATTGCACGAGGACGCCATGATCCTTGTGTGGTCCCTCGAGGTCTATTCAGAAACTTCCTTCACAAGGAAAGTCCCCCCTATCATTCAATCTGTCATTTGCTTTCTTAGTCTACATTTAACCTACTTAAACATCATGGAAGAAGATTCATGTTAACAATTGCTTGCTGGTGTTGCAGGTGTGCCGATGGTGGAAGCCATGGTTGCTTTGGTTATTTTGGATCAACTGATGGTGCAGTATGCACAATGCCAGCTGCTACCCATCAACTCTTGCCTCCAAGAACCTGTGGAGGCACCAAAGCTTGAGGCGGCCATCCTTCCACTTTGAAAGGTGGGTTGCGAGATTTCTCTGATTTTATATATATATATATATATATATATATATATATATATATATATATATATATATATATATATATATATATATCCTACTTATTTCAGGAAAAAGAAAGCAGTGATAGAGGGAAGTGATGTTGTTGTACTATGATTTTGAGGACCGAGTTGTCTAATTTTGCTTAGTATGCAGTGAGAACAAATGAAATAAGGCGGGGAATGAAATGATATGTTGTAGGGCATATTGCTATATTGTTTAGTTGTGTTTTTTGTTTCCTAATTTTTTTTAATGCTTCAAAATTGCAGTTGTATCCCCAATGCATGCTATGGGCGAGCATGGACCTTTTTTCTTCTCTTGTAATGTTTATCTACCCATCAATATTTCATCAAGATATGGAAACAAGAAAGAATTGAAGCAATTGATAACGGCATTGCATGATAAGGGAATCAAATGTGTTGCAAATATAGTCATTAACCATAGATGCACCGAGAAGCAGGATGGCAGAGGGATATGTTGCATCTTTGAAGGTGGAACAGAAGACGACCGTCTCGACTGGGGCCCTTCTTTAATTTGCAGTGATGACACTGCCTATTCTGATGGATACAACTCCACTGCTCATGTCAAGTACTTTTAACTTTGGGACATTCCAAAGAAACCTGTGAAAACAGGAAACAAGTGGGAGTTTCGTAGAATTATAAGGTAACATCATCCACCTTTTTTAATGTTCAATTTATTTCAATAAATTTACCTGAAACATTGTCCAGTTGTTACTATTTTAAGGTTTTAAATTTTTAGGCAATGTGTGGTTGTAATTTCACTGTTATGTCTCAGCCTTCGGAGCTTTTCAGAGTGATATTTTTATCTCGTTTTTTTTTTTTTTTTCGAAGTTGTGAAAACTTTGCAAGATTATGTGAAGTAAATTTTTATGCTTCTATTTAGGTTCTTTTGTGAATCAAATATGTATTTGCAAAATGGTCTTGCTTGCACATCTTGATCATTAACTCTAAGCTTTCTGCAGATTGTGGAGAAACTTCTAATTGCTGTTGTTGTAGATGCTGATGTTAGTGTTCGTCAGTCAGTCTTTCTATCTCTGCATGGAAATGGAGGTTTCAATGAATTTTTGGCACAGGCTGATAGTTTGAGTGCTATCTTTGTTGCTCTTAATGATGAGGTATAATTTTTGGCACAACCTGCCAATAACTCTTCTATGAGCATTTGAACTTTTATCTTTATTTGAAAAATGTTTATGAACATAGGGGCATGTTCACTCTCTCTCTTTTTTTTTTTCTTCTTTTCCATGTCATGGGATTTTGATGTTCGAGAGTTTGCTATATCAGTTACTGGCAGATTGTCTGAAAAGAATCAAGCATATGTTCTGCCTGCACTTCGTCGCTATCTCATACAATTGTTGATGCATGTTGAGCAAAGGTAATCTGAAAGATATCTACTTGCCAATAATACTATTGATTTATGGGGAAATGGATGCCCTTTTATTTGTTTCACATCATTATCTTTGAAATATTCAAATCACAACTTTTCTCTTGCTATTTAAGCAGTGCAGATAGCAAATGCAGAGAAGAAAGTGCTAAACTCTTGGGCTGCCTAATTTGCAACCTAATGTTGTATTAGACGTAATGGAAAATCAAAAGCAGCCTTCATATAAGGAGGTTAGTTTTTTCTAGTTGAATATTTAATACAGAATTGGCATTTTAGTGATGTCTCATTAGTAGGTTGCTGTCCTGCCGATGGGTAGCTATGATGCAATGATTATGCAGAAGCTTGCTGCCATGCAGCAGTTGGAATGTGAGCTTGAGGCCATCTCTGCCATTGATTACCGGGGAATTATGTTATTCCTAGTGAAGAAGTTCTTGCTGGATTGTATTGATTTAGTTTAATCGCTTCATTGAGGTTTGAGTTTAAATGTTGTTGGTGGTTATCTTCCTTTGGCAGGAACGTTTGGAGGATCTAGCAGGTAAAGATGCCCAAGAGAAATCTGATGCTGCTATAGAAACTCTTTTACAAGAGCTTCCAAATGAAAGAAATGTCAATAAAAGATCGGATGATTCAAAACAGATACAGGAAAAGTCAAAGAAAAAGAAAAAGAGAGATTATAGTAGAGATAAGAATATAAATATTTGTGGAACCTAATGTTGTGTAACAGTTTGATTGAGTTTGTTTTGAAAACTTTAAGTAGACTGTTGTTAACTATTTTGTTGGTGTTATGGCTTTCATGATTGATTGTTTCATGAGTGGATTGAATGAATGGATTAGTAGTTTAAATAAATATTTAAAAAAATTAAACATTTTTAGCCTCAATTTGTAACCGAGGCTTGGATTTAGCCTCGGTTGTTGAGAACCGAGGTTAAAAATAGATTTAGCTTCGGTTGGAGGCAATTGAGGCTAACATTTGGATTTAGTCTCAGTTGGAAACAATGAAGGCTAAAATTTTGATTTAGCCTCATTTCATGAAAACCGAAGCCAAAAAAGTTCTTTTAGTCTCACTTGAAGAACCGAGGCTACAAAAGTCATTTTAGCCTCGGTTGCTAAAACTGAGGCTAAAGCCTTTAGCCACAGGGGTTTCAACCTTGGTTTGGATAACTGAGGCAAAACTAAGGCTAAAGGCTTTAGCCTCAGTTTTTAACCTTTTTAACCACTGTTTTGAACCGTGGCTAAAGCCCCCTTTTCTTATAGTGATTAAGCATCTGCTAATTAAAATTCCAGGAAGCCGTGGAAGTTTTGGATCAATCTGATATTTGTTTGTTTGTTTTTTTTTTTTCTTTCATCCTAGTCCGGTGCAACCTCTTTAACAAGTTAGATGGCAAATAAGCACCATGATAGGCTCTAGGAAGCTTTCAACGGTAGAAATCATTATACCCGCTACCTTCGTGTGCTGTGGTCCTAGCACGGGAAGTTAAGCGGGACAATCAGTTTAATCCATTTTTCCATATCATGATAGGACATGGGTAATTTGATAAAATTAGTAAAATTAAGATATTTTTATAAAACATAAATTTTTAGATTTAATACTAAATTTTAGTGTTTAGTAACGACTTTATTAAGCAGGCCGACTTCCAGCACTTGACAGTACATATTTAGTACACAATGGATCTGTACTTAAATTAATTTAAGATTTTTTTTCATCCAGTTTACCTAAGGCACACTCAACAATTACCAATGAATATGATTGCTCAACTAATCAAATTAATTTCTATACTTTATTGAATTAGAGAAGGTGGATTACTATTTAATGTGTTCAGTATTTGTTAATGTATGCGACGGTAGAATTTCTTAGTGCTTGCGTATCAAGTGTCGAACGAAACTAGAGTATCAAATAACTGTCCTTAACGTCAGTAATGACGTCAGGAGACGGAAACAAAACTACTTCCGGCCATCTGGCTCTGTATATAAGGAGTGCCTCTCTTCAGGTCTCATAGCCACACACCTCTCTGTCTCTCTCTCTCTCTCTCTCTCTCTCTCACACACACACACACACACACACACACACACACACAGCGTCTTCGTAAGTAAGAAAATAGAAATGTCGAAATCTCCAGAGGAAGAACACCCTCAAAAGGCATTTGGGTGGGCTGCAAAAGACTCTTCTGGAGTTCTCTCTCCTTTCAAATTCTCTAGAAGGTCACACTCCTATTCCTTTTTTACTTTTCTTTTCTTTTGAAATGAGACGTTTCTCTTTATTTTCTTTGGATTTTTTCTTTCTTTCTTTTGGTGGGTATCTTTGCTGTTTTCTACACTGTGGTTTGTATCAACCTCTCTCTCTCTTCTTGATTTTTCTGGAACCCTCGTTTCTTTTGTGAGTGTTGTTATTGCAATGAGATCTTTCTTTTTATTTTCTTTGTATTTTTCCGTATTTTCTATTCTTTCTCTTATTGCAACGAGATCTTTCTTTTTATTTTCTTTGTAATTTTTTCTTATTTTGGTAGTTTTTTTTGGTATTTTCTATATTCTCTCTCTCTCTCTCTCTCTCTCTCTCTCTATCCGCGATTGTTATGGACCTCTCGCAGCATCTCTTCTTTTCTTTTCTTGTATTTTTAATGCAACGAGATCTTCTCTCTCTCCTCTCTCTCTCTCTCTCTCTCTCTCTCTCTCTCTCTCTCTCTTCTCTTGATTTTCCTGGCACCCTCTCTCTCTCTTCTTGAATTTTCTGTTACCTTCTTTTATTTTCTTTTGTATCTATTTTCTTTTGTATCTGGTTTTAATGCAGAGTTTTCTTTTGAATTTTTTTCTTTTTCTTTTTGTTGGGTGTTTTTGGTGTTTTACATTCTATAATTTGTGATCGATTCGTACTAATATGAATTCTTGTTTATTTTAATTGAAACAATACAAGTAATAGAAAGGAGTAATTTCTAGAAATATGTAACGTGAAGTAAGGAGTGAAATCATGATTCGGAAATGACGATAAATGGACCATAATCAAGTGTGGCGCGCACGTGCATTAAAACTCGCGCACACGCCCTACATATGCCAGCCCAACATGGCACAATAGATCAGAGATCCAAACCATCCACCAGAACTAACTCTACTCTAAGAATCATAATGCTCCATGGTTGGGTGGGCCACACTTTTCAAAACAAATGCAGAGCTCTGGAAATTTTGGGTGAAGCCTTTTAACCCATACACCTCTTTAAATATTGGGGCCCACATGATTAGTGGACCAGATTTTACTTTTGGAAAGTATGTACAAGGTCGGACCAACCAATGGATGGATTGGATCTCGCACCCACATGCCATGCTTTATTGCACACGCGTGTGCACTTAGAAAACCGTTGGATGTATATGAAGGGCATTTTGGTCGACCTCTAACCATCGTTGGCGCTAATGTGGAGGAGAGGATTGCCTGTTACCCGGTAATATGTGGGGCCCAGATAGATGTAAGTGACAAATCTACTCCGTCCATCTGTTTTGAAAGACCAAAACAAGACAGGATTCTAAAAATCAGGCAGACCCAAAACTCATATGGCCCATACCACAAGAAACATGAAACAGTGGCGATTGAACGCCGGGGGTGACAGAAGTTTTGTATCAAAATGATATTAGTTCCTACAGTTTATCCGAGTGGTAGTAACCTTATGAACGGTTTGGATGGTATATAAACATCATGGCCAGCTCCAACAAGGTTTCAACGGAAGACGTTTTCTGTTCCCCACTGTTTCCTGAGTTTTTCAAAACAGATGGACAGAGTAGATAAATCATCCCTGGAACAGGTATATCCATGTCCCGGGTCACAGACTATTAAGTTAAAATAAAATAAAATAATAAAATAATAAAATAAAAAGAAGGCCGGCTGGACGTATGGTCTCAAAACATGCAGCAGATCCAAATCTCAGGTGGATCTGCTTCATTTTTAGACCAATGAATGGTCAGGACAATGGACACGTGTCCACATATGGAGGATGGGCCCGCCTTGCGAAGGGTCAAGACAATGGACACGTGTCCGATTTCTTGTGCGAGGGTGAGTTGATGGTTAAAAGATAATGCATGCTAACGATCGACTTTTAAATAGAAAATATTTTGATCTGAGTTGTGATGTGTTTGTAGGGCGAACGGCGAGGATGATGTAACGCTCAAGATACTCTACTGCGGCATCTGCCATTCGGACCTTCACGCCGTTAAGAACGATTGGGGAAATTCCATCTACCCTTTGCTCCCAGTGTAAGACTGTCTTAACGCCGTTATGTATTGTTTCTGGAAAGGGAACATGAAATGACGAGGCCCACTCACTTCGAACATGATCTGACCCGTTAAATAGGGTCTGGATGGTCCCATTAAAAAGGACCTGATAAAACCAAAAATGACCTTTTCTACTGTAGATAATTCGAAAGGTGAGCCCATGAATGGCTTAGATATTTCACATGCGTGCTTCGTTAGCGCATGTGAACTGGCCCTTTTCGACCCTGTCCTTTATAAGCAAGCACATGTTCACATGTATTGAATACATCCATGCCGTCCATCCGTATTCGAAGCTTACGTTCTGTCTCCTCGTGGGGCCCACTGTGATGTATGTGACTACATCCATGCTGTCTATCCGTATTCAAAGCTAATTTTAGGGCATAATCTAAAAAATGAAGCAGATATAAATCCCATATGAACCATGGTACAGGAAACTATGGTGATTAACCGTTAAAAACTTCTTGTGAGCCACAAAAGCTTTGGATAAGATGATATTTGTGAGGTCTCTACATTCAGGTGTTTATGACCTCATTAACAGGTTGGATGGCAAATAAACATTCCAGGGGAATACATGAAGCTTTTAGTGGTGGGGATTCAATCACGATGTTTTCTGTGGTGTGGTCCACATAAGATTTGAGTAAGCTTCATTTTTAGGATCATGCCCTAAATGCGCTGTCGAAATGGTTGGTCAGTGAGGATTTAAGTATCATACACCACCCTGGATCCTACAGTCAGGGTCCACGGGAACTGATCAGGTGAGGCCCGGGATCCACCTGAGTGCGAGGGACCATGACTGTAGGGCCCACTGTGATGGATGTTACAACATCTACGCTGTCCATTTATATTCCAAGCTCATTTTAGAGCATGATCCAAAAAATGGATCAGTTACAAATCTCATTTTAGAGCATGATCCATACTAATGGAAACAGTGGTGGTTGTCCATTAAAAACTTCTTATGAGCCACAAAAGCTTTGTATCAAGATGATAGTTGTGTGGTCTCTTAATCTAGGCGTTTGTGACCTTATCAACATGTTAGATGAAAAATAAACACTCCAGTGGAATTTATAAAGTTTTTAATGGTGAGGATTCAATCACTACCGTTTCCTTTGGTGTGGTCCACCTAAGACTTGAGTCAGCTTTATTTTTGGGATCATACCTAATATAAGCTTCCAAAATGGTTGGATGGTGTGGATTTAAGGCACATACATCACTATGAGCCCCACGGTCAAGAGTCCCACTTGCCTCGGTGGATCCGGGTATCACCTGATCCGTTCCCGGAGCCGACCTATGTGGTGTGGTGACATCACCAGGTTATGTGGCCCCACCATGATGTACGGTATACCGTCACAACCTGACGAGTGAAACTCGATGTTACTCCCTTCATCCAAATTCTATATATATGGAAGGCATCAACATCCCCAATGCTTGCATTGTTCTCACGAGATGCCTGTCCCTTCGTCCTTGTCGTTTCCTCCAGTGCTATCGTTGTTTTCTCTGAGGCGTGAATCCTTAGTTATGGATGAAGATGGACTTTGGAAGCTTCGCTCAGCATAGATAAGCAAACAAAAATAAATTGTTTCAATATCAACGACACCTCATGCTTAGTCTGACAAAGCAGATGAACGGTGTAGGAAGTGTATTATGTGAGACCCCGGATCCACCGAGGTGGGTTAAACCCCTGACTGTGGAGCTCAACGTGCCTTACATCCAAACTGTCCATTTTTAAAGCTCTGTTTAGGGATTGATCCCAAAAATTAAGCATGCCCAAATCTTATATGGACCACACCACAGGAAACGGTCATCATTGAATCCTCACCATTAAAAACTTCATAAAGTCCACCGGAATGTTTATTTTCCAGCCAACCTCTTGATAAGGTCACAAAGAATCATACGAAGAAATGTACAAATATCATCTTGATCCAAAGCTTCACAGAGTCCACTGGAATACTTTCTTTTCTTTTTTTTTTTTCCAACCTCTTGATTTTATATGAAAAGACCGTACCAATATCATCTTCGTCCAAAACTTGTGTGGTCCATAAGAAGTTTTTAATGGCCAATTACTACTTTGTTTCCTTTACTATAGTTGAGTTGGATCTACTTTATTTTGTGGACTATGAGTTGAAATGAGTTTTCAATATGGAGGGCATAAATATAGTCACATACCTCAAGGTGGCCCCACAGTCAGGGTCTCACCCACCTCAGTAGATCCGGGGAGCCACCGAAGCCGTGGCCTGATGGTGTAGACATAATATACATACATATAAGTGGGCCCCACGGCAACGGCCTTACTAAATCATTGTCCTCATTGGTTGACTCATTCGGGCACTTGGATAAAATTGAGTGAACCATTGACCCGAAGGGGTCGAACCGGTTCGTTGCCAAAACCGATTGACTCAACTAGCTACTGGTTGAAAATGACTGACGACTGACCAAAACAGTTCAAACCATACTGCCATGAGGATCGCCTGGTGCAAAGGCCGGTGCACTTTTTAGCGGGTTCCTTGCCAAAACTTGATAAAGTGGATAGTTCTGATTTGTATGCTGTGAGTTAACTACATCTGACGGGTCCCACCGTCGATAGGGTATGCTCCGAAGGATCTCCAAAGATGGGGATTAGATCAGTGATGAGGCTGATGACCCTATAATCTGGAAACGGATTGGTTACTCCACCTGACCCCGGCCAATGGCTGGTGGTCGGTGCCATGTGGGCCCCACCATGATGTATGTGTTTCAACCATGCCGTCCATCTATTTTTACAGATCACTTTACGGTATTCGTTCATAAATGAGTATATCCAAATCTCAAGTGGACCACATTACAGGAAACAGTGTTGAATGAGGGTCGACCATTAAAAGCATTTTGGGGGCCGTAAAAGTTTTGGATCAAGTTGATCTTCGTTTTTTCCCTTCATCTGTGCCTGTGTGACCTAATCAACAGATTGGATGTCAAATAAACAGAATAGTGGGCCTTAGGAGTATTTTAATGGTGGATATCCAATCATTATTGTTTTCATGTGGTGTGGTCGACCCCAGATCTATATCCCTCTCAGTTTTTGGATCAAGCCATAAAATGATCTGTAAAAATGGATGAACGGAATGGATGAAACATACACATCATGTTGGGCCCCACAGAGCACCGACCATCAGCCAGGGAGCTGGTGGCAGGGGGAGTAGCCAATCCGTTTCCCTATAATCTCTCTTCTCAAAAATAACAAAAGTGACCCAAGTGGGCCCAAGGTATCAAAATTACTGTAATAGATCTGTTCCTGCAGGCATGAGATCGTTGGTATAGTGACCCAAGTAGGGCCCAAGGTATCAAATTTCAAGGTTGGAGAGAAGGCAGGCGTCGGGTGCATGGTTGGATCCTGCAAATCATGCTCCAGCTGTGAGGAAGGCTTGGAGAACTACTGTCCCAAGATGATTTTCACCTATAATTCCACGTACCACGATGGCACTATGACGTACGGTGAATACTCTGATATGCTGGTGGTCAATCAGAACTTCGTGATCCGCTTCCCCGAGAGCTTGCCGCTTGATGGGGCCGCGCCGCTATTGTGCGCCGGTATTACAGTGTACAGCCCAATGAAGTATTTCGGGCTCAGTGAGCCAGGCAAGCATCTAGGAGTGGTTGGGCTCGGTGGGCTCGGTCATGTTGCAGTTAAGTTTGCAAAGGCCTTTGGGTTGAAGGTCACTGTAATCAGTACATCCCCCAGCAAGCAGAAGGAAGCAATCGAACGACTCGGTGCTGACTCATTCCTGGTCAGCCGTGACCCGGCCCAGATGCAGGTGAGTCGACCCAACCCAAACAAATTAGTTAACCCACATCAAAATTGGACCATGACTAGAAGTGGGCCCCACTTGATTTTAAGGGCATTGTAAGTGGGTCCCACCACTCTCCACTGTCCATTTGACTTTAAATGGGTCTATTACGGTGTAGGCTGCCATGGGCACTATGGACGGTATCATCGATACAGTGTCAGCGGTCCACCCAATCGTGCCGTTGATCAGCCTGCTGAACATTAGTGGGAAGATGGTTATGGTGGGTGTACCGGATAAGCCTCTCGAGCTAAACGTCTTCCCTCTGATTGCGGGTAAGTAAACATCCCTCACTGTCTTTAACAGTCCTATAGATATGTGTAATTCAAATATTTGGTGAAGGCTGCGTTTGGCTGCACCAAATATCATGATTCATGATATTTGCTTGGTGCAATGCAATGAACCCGTCTGAAGCTAATAGGCGAGGCATCTACTATTTTCCTTATTTTTATGATATTGCAGGGAGGAGAACGGTGGCTGGAAGTTGCATTGGAGGAATCAAAGAGACCCAAGAGATGATCGACTTCGCGGCCAAGCACAACATCACGGCGGACATTGAGGTTGTTCCAATGGACTATGTGAACACGGCCATGGAGCGGCTTGCGAAGGCGGATGTACGATATCGATTCGTCATTGATGTGGGGAACACCTTGAAAGCTCTATGAACTGTCGATTTCAATCAGCATCTATGAAAGTCATGTGTCTGGTCACATGTTTTTAAGGTGCTATGTTGTTGTTGTTGGTTTGAGTAGTAGGTCTGTGGTTACATGTTTTTACATTGGCGTACCTGGATTGTTGCTTGGTTCTTAATTGTGTTTTGTTATTTTCTATTAAACAATTATCTAATAATGCAGTTTTGGTGTATTCCGGAAACAATGATTTAACATATGGGGAATAATCAGAGATTGAATTAACGGATTCCGTGGTGCCCCTGCTAATCAGTTATCCCTTGTGGGGCCTACTTTGATGTATGTGTTTTTATATTCATGTGGTTAGTCTGTTTAGCCAGTTCACTTTGATTACGGCATGAGCCCAAAAATGAAGCAGATCCAAAGCTCAAGTAGCCCACACCATAGGAAACAGGCTTGGATAAAGGAAAGCAAACATTAGCTTGATCTAACACTTTTGTGGCCCTCAAATTTATTTATTTTTAGTTGCAGGTGTTTAATCAATGTTGTTTTCTACGGTATAGTTCACATAAGCTTTTGCTCAGCTTCATTTGTGGGATCATGCCCTAAGATGGATGGACGACATAGATAATACATATACAAATGGGTGGGTGGGTGGGACCCACAACGCCTTTCCATACCATGCAAACTTTGCACCTGCTTATGTAAGGATACCAGCTGAAAAAAATATTAAAAATAAGAAGAAAATAAAAAGAAAAAAGAAAAAAGAAGCAGCAGCTTAGGTGGGCCACACCACCAGAAAATGTGGAAATGACTCACCCATCTTTTGGGCGTTAATGTAGGTCTAGCCCACCCTCTCCTTCCATCTCTCAACCTTTTTTCTATAGCTTTTTTCTCTCGTGAATCGGATGTGCCGTATCCCCTGGTCATTATAATGGGGAAAAAATTTTCAGCATGGACGTATAGGATTACTTTAGCTATGTGTATGTATGATGTGAATACTTTGGGGGTCGTGCAAGTGCACATGGCTTGCCTAGTGACCCCACGTGATGGGATTGGATTAGGCGGAAACGGATTGCCTACTCCCCCTGACACCACCAATGGCTGGTGGTCGGTGCTATGTGGGCCCCACCATGATGCATGTGTTTCATCCATTCCATCCATCTATTTTTAAATATCATTTTACAGTATGTTCTCAAAAATGAGTATATCCAAATCTCAAGTCGACCACATTACAGAGAAGAGGGTTGAATGAGGGTTGACCATTAAAAACATTTCGGGGGCCATAAAAGTTTTGGATCAAGCTGATCTTTGTTTTTTCTCTTCATCTGGGCCTGTATGACCTAATCAACAGAATGGATGTCAAATAAACAGTATAGTGGGCCTTAGGAGGATTTTAATGGTGGATATCCAATCACTATTGTTTTCATGTGGTGTGGTCCACCTGGGATTTATATCGCTCTCATTTTTTGGATCAAGCCATAAAATGATCTGTAAAAAGGATGGACGGAATGGATGAAACACATACATCATGGTGGGGCCCACAGATCACCAACCACCAGCCACAGAGCTGGTGTCAGGGGGAGTAGCCAATCCGTTTCCGGATTAGGCAAAGTGCCGCTGTCACAGAAGGGGCCTAGACGTTGATGGGATTGAAACCCCTTAGGAAGGTTTCAATGGTGGGCGTCACTCTTCCCACAGTTTTCTGTGGTGGGGTCCACTCCAGATTTGGATCGGACTAATTCTTCGTCTCATACCCTAAAATGATCTCTCCAAATGGATGGACGGTGTAGATACAATACATACATCATAGTGGGTCCCACAAAACTTGGTCACGTCACTTCAGTAGTACTCTCGCTGCTCAACCTGTCAGTATCTAATCTGCGTCCCACACCAGCTATATAGCTGGTGTATTGACGTCAGCAAGTTCTTTGTGTCCCATCACGAGGTATGTGTTATATTCAAACTGTCCATCCATTTGGCGAGCTCATATTAAGGCTTGAGCTGAAAAATAAAACAAATCCAAAGATCAAGTAGACCACGCAGCAAAAAAAAAAAGTGGGGAATTGAATGTCTACCATTGAAACCCTTTTGGGGGCACATAAGTTTCGGATGAATATGAAATTGGTTTTTCCTTTTCATCCATGTATTTGTGACCTTATTAATAGATTGGATGGAAAATAAATGTTATAGTGGGACCTACGAATTTTTTAATAGTGAAAATCATTATCTTCGCTGCTATTTTTGGTGTGGTCCATTTGAGCTTTGGATATGATTTAATTTTTTTGTGAAATACTCTAAAATGATCTCAAAAAATTGATGAACGGTGTAGATATAATAAATACATCATTGTGGGGCCATGTAACTTTGATCTCATTTGAACCGTTCGTGCAACTCGGAGGAGGGTCAGCACTCGTCTTCGCACGACACGTGTCTACACCAGCTACATAGTTAAAAATATATAATCAAGGCGTGCTACATATGCAATGAATCTCTTCCAAAACCTTCACCCATCACATTCGGAAGATGATTGACTGTGCCCCAAGCACAGATATTATTGTGCCCAGGGTTTTGTGGGGCCCACAGAGATGTCCATGACAAATCCACTCTGTCCATCCGTATTGAAAGACTACGATATGAAAGGAGTCTAAAAATCAGGCATATCCAAAACTGGGTTATTATGCGCAGGGATGACAGGGTGCTGACTCATTCATGGTTAGCCGTGACTCAGGCTGTATGGAGGTGACACATCATTGTTAATCAACATGGCCATGCATGTGTTAGAGTCGATCCAACCCAAACAAAGTTAACTCACATCAAAATTACTTGATTCAAGGGATTATTAACAGATTTTGGGATTCATTTGTCTTCACCAATTCCATTATATGCCGACAAACTGAGTGCTATTTTGTTGGCTTCCAATCCAGTATTTTACGAGCGCGCTAAATATATTGAAGTTGACTACCACTTATGCGAGAAAAATACATGGCTGGAATTATTTCTCTCCCTCATGTGATATTAGAAGTACAACTTTCACTACAAGAAACAACGTTTTTACCGACGAATTTTTTACCAACGAAAAAAATTTCCTCGGTATAAGTACTGTTTTACCGACAAATTTTTTGTTCATCGGGAATAATGTTTTTACCAACGAATATTTTTGTCGGTAAAAGTGCTATATTTTTAAGATAGAAAATTTTCGCACTATTTTGAAAATTTTCCCACCAAGAGTTTTATCGACGAAAATATTCATCGGTAAAAAGTAGAAAACCACTTTTACTGACAAAAATTTTCATAGGTAAAAGTGGTCTGCTTAAGTTAGAAAATTTTCGCCCTGACTTTTACCGACGAACCAAAACCATCGGGAATAATATTTTTACCGACGAAACTTTTCGTTGGTAAGTGTTCTATTTAAATTTTTGCCATAACTTTTACCGACGAACCAAAACCGTCGGGAATAATATTTTTACAACTATTGTTTCAGGTTAGAAAATTTTCGCCCTGACTTTTACCGACGAACCAAAACCGTCAGAAATAATGTTTTTATTGACAACAAGTTTCGTCAGTAAAAGTGTTGTCTGTTTAAGTTAGAAAATTTTCGCCCAGACTTTTACCAACGAAAAGTTTTGTCAGTAAAAAGCACGAAACAACTTATTCCAACGAAAATTTTCTTCAAGAATAATGTAATGTTTAACTTCGAAAATTTTCCCACTGCCTTGAAAAGTTTCGCGGTAAGAGTTTACCAATGAACCAAAACCGTTGGTAATAATGTTTATACCAACGAAATTTTTTTTTTCGGTAATAATGATATAATTTAACTCATAAAATTTTCCATAAAATTTTCCCGCTGAGTTTCACGGTAAGAGTTTTCCCGACAGATGAAACCCGTCGGTAATGTTTTTTACCGATGAACAAAAACCGTCGGTTAAAGGGTAGAATGTTTATATATATATATATCATATGAGTACATATTTTTATATATATATAATTAAAAGGTAATATTAAAATGATTTGTAATATCAAATGAAAAAGAATATTGAAAAGTTTTGAAATTTTTACTATTCGAGAAAAAAATTTAGAACAAAAAGAAATAAATCAGCATTTTGAAAATTTTGAGAAGAAATTAAAATATGAGAAAATTTTTGAGATTTTGAAATAAAAATTCAGAAATTGTATTTTAAATATTTTTTGAAATATTTTTTTAAATAAAAATGATATTTTGTTAAAAGAGAAAAAATATACATTTTGAAAAAAATGTTATTTTTAAAAGGAAATTGAAATTTATCTGTGAAAAATAAAGTTACTAAATTATTAGGCACATCCACTAATTGAACCTGAACTGTTTTTGGACAATCTGATCAGTCTGGATTGAAGAGTAAATAATTTCAGATGTTTAAATCAAAATTCACTCAAATTGTTGATCAATTTTGTTTGCCCAATATCTTTCTCATATGTAGCATGATCGGGGCGAGTAACTAGTCGAATTGAGGGTAATGATCAGTAAAATAGAGTGAATGGACCAAACATGTAAAATGGACCAAATATTCTGGTCAAAATTGTGACCCAACTTATTGACCTTGTGAGAACCTAAGAATTGAAGTTAGTAAGGTTTGTGGGCCCCATCATGATGTGTGTCGAACATCAACACCGTGGATTTGATGTGTCCCCTTTAGGTTATGAGATATCTCAAAAATCATCGATAAACGAAACTCAAGTGGGCCATACCATCTAAAACTATGTGAAGAGATCCTAAAAAATATAAAAGCACTTGGTGGGGCCCACATGAATTTTGGAAGCGGTTGAAACTTGGTCTGACCCCTAATCCAAGTGGGACACACATAATAAATGGGTTGGATATGTGAATCACATTTAGGCAGGCCCAATTTGTGAATATGAATGTGTAACGCCCTGAAAATTGAGGGTCGTGCATACGCTCGACTCCCAAGTTCCCGGGTATCACTTTTATCCAATCTTTTTTACTAATTTATGTTTAATCAGGGTAATGCGAAATATGGAATTACTTGAACATGAAGCACGATCACAACTAGTCTGCTGAAATGAAAAGAGATCAATATGTATAGGTCTAAAAGAATATAGATGGGTCGCACAAGGCGATGCCCAACAAAATCCCAAAAAGAATGTCGTCTCTAAAAGAATAGAGCTGAGTCAGTACTCAGCGATCCAGATCCTGTCTACTGGGCCGACGGGGAACCGTCCATCAGCTGGAAATAGGATGGCTCGCCCTCCTCCTCAAGGCTTGTGCCGTCAGGCTCCTCATACTCTGCATCACCTGCGCCTACGAGAGTCTGGTTGGTGTTTTAAAACACCGTCCCAAAGTGAGAGTGAGTGATCAACTCAGTGGGTGCTATTAGTCTTAAGTTATAACAGGCATTAATTATATTATGCATTTAATGAAAGGCAAGCATTCAGAAATACCTAACTAATCTTGTGAATGCAGGTGCATGAAAATGATATGATGCATGCCCTCGCCACGACACTCCCTCAAGCGACTTCGTCTAACGATCGCGCATAACCAACACCCCCTCAATGCAACCTCGACTGCCGAGTCGCCAACTTAACTAGTGCGATGTGATATGATAGTGTTAGCTGAGTTCTTAGTTAATCTCATTCATCCAGCAGGTTGGGAAAATTGATATACCCTACGTATCAATGCCTTGAACTGGTTGGGAGGCCAAGGCTCCCTAACATGTGAAGCCAAGACCTCGGATCCTTGATCTCGTTGGGTTCCCCATCCCTGACTTTAAGCACATGGGGAGTGCTGAGAAAATGGATCGCTCGCAGTCACTATGGAGAGGCTCGTCGCAGCAGCATAGGCCGACAGCTCGGACACATTGTCCCATTCTACCATACCCGGCTCACGAGGCGGTAGATCGGTTCCAATTTAGTTATCGATAGGCTACAACGGTTGAAGGGTGTTCCAGGTTTCATACATGTGTGAGCAGACAGGGTTAACAAGTAAGGTTGGTCAATAGGTAGACTAGATCGTACGAGTTCAGGCAAGTACGTAACAAATGACATCAGGTACGAGCGACCCATATAGTCTAACTACTGTCGCCCATATGCACCCGCCCAAATCCATCAGTCTAGCCTCAAGATAGTCCTACCAACGGGACCACCTTTACTCTCCTTATATTTCTAACCAACCCGAGGGTTTGATGGTAGACTATATCATGTCAACTATCAAGATTATCAACTAGCATAAGCAAGATCATGAGTTCATATATTTCCAACATACAATTTAGATTTTTTCCTAACAAGCAAAGCTAACCATATCAGGAAACAAAAGAGCATGTGTTTTGTGTGGGTTAGTGAGGAAGCTAAACACTTCATATATCCCATAGAACTAAAAATGTACAAGGGTAACGAATCATACATACTATAAGGCAACATCATACAAGAATCGACACAACATGAACATGCAAGCATCCATTTGCACCAAGTCATGAAAAGCAACAATGTTCACTCCCCAAGTATAGGGTTGTGATGTAGTAATAAACTCGGTAAGACCGAGGTCGAATCCCAAGGGACTGAAACCTGTACGTAATCTGAAACTAAGTAGAAATAGAACTAGCCTAAGATGAAATCTAAATCAAATATAAATTGATGAATAATGGTGAGAGATTAATGTAAAACTTAAGAAATTTAGAGGTAGGAAACTAGGGATTCAGAGGATCCACTTGTAGAGATCAGGGAGATCTTATGCCTATTTTAAAAATCATGGAAATTAAACTGAACTTCCTCTGATATAATTTTAAAGAGATGAAGGTATATGAATTAGAATGGATTCCATCACCAAACCATGCTCAGGAGACAAAGCAAACAACATAATTAAACTAATTACCAACTAATCAACAATGCATGAAGGTTAGGAAGGGTACCATCATTCGACCATGCCCAGGAGACGATGGTTAACAACAGGGCTTCCTGACATCATAAACATAAAAAGGAAAGGAACATGCTCAAAGCTATTGCAGACCCATTGTAATTTTAGTCACAACAGACCATTAAAAACTAAAAAAAAAAATATTCCCTTAATAATCAAACTAATATCAAGTTCAGTTTATAAATTAAATCAAAGGCATAAGATAAAGTCTCCCATCACGTTACAAGCTTCACCTCTTAGCCCTAGCTAAGAGGTTCAGCCCAACATGATTAGACTAGCTCTCAAGAGAAATTATAAAAAGAAATAGTTAAAAAAATAATCTGAAATTACACTTTCTTTCTCTGCTCCACGTCCCAGCTCCAATTCCTCCATTGCTCACCTCCCAAAGATTGGATGCCCTTCTTCTCCCTCTTCATGTTCCCTTTTATAGACAAAAGAAAACTAGGCCGGTGGAATGGAGTGCGTCCCCAAGAGGCGTGAGTCGGTGGCCTCTTTTACACAGAAGAATTTGCATGCGAAAGGAAACATATCTCACCTGCGTTTGGCCTGAGTCTTGGGACAATGGAGTAGCTGATTTTGAGATCTGAGCCGTTCAGACACCTTGGTGACGTATGTGATGTATTTTTACCGACGAACCAAAACCGTCGGGAATAATATTTTTACCGACGAAACTTTTCGTCTGTAAAAGTGGTCTGTTTAGGTTAGAAAATTTTCGCCCTGAGTTTTACCGTCGAACTAAAACCGTCGAGAATAATACTTTTACCGATGAAAATATTCGTCGATAAAAGTGGTCTGTTTAAGTTAGAAAATTTTCGCTCTGATTTTTACCGAGGAACCAAAACTGTCGAGAATAATATTTATACCAACGAAAATTTTCGTCAGTAAAAGTGTTGTTTCGCCCTAACTTTTACCGACGAACAAAAACCGTAGGCAATAATATTTTTACTGACTCAATTTTCGTCCATAAAAGTGGTAAGTCACAAAATTTTCGCCCTAACTTTTACTGACGAACCAAAACTATTGGGAATAATATTTTTACCGACGAAACTTTTCGTCGGTAAGTGTTCTGTTTAAAATTTCACCATGACTTTTACCGACGAACTAAAACCGTCGGGAATAATATTTTTACAAGTGTTGTTTGAGTTAGAAAATTTTCGCCCGACTTTTACCGACGAACCCTAACTTTTACTGATGAACCAAAACCGTTGGGAATAATATTTTTACCAATGAAACTTTTCGTCGGTAAGTGTTCTGTTTAAATCTTCGCCATGACTTTTACCGACGAACTAAAACTGTCGGGAATAATATTTTTACATTTCAAGTTGGAAAATTTTCGCCCGACTTTTACCGACGAACCAAAACCGTCGGGAATAATGTTTTTATTGACGAAAAATTTTTTCAGTAAAAGTGTTGTCTATTTAAGTTAGAAAATTTTCACCCTGACTTTTATCAACGAAAAGTTTCGTTGGCAAAAAGCACGAAACCACTTGTACCAACGGAAATTTTCTTCGGCAAAAAGCACGAAACCACTGCCTTGAAAAGTTTCGCGGTAAGAGTTTACCGATGAACCAAAACCGTTGGTAATAATGTTTGTACCGACGAAAAAAATTTCGTCAGTAATAATGATATAATTTAACTTATAAAATTTTCCCGCTCAGTTTCATGGTAAGAGTTTTTCCAATGGATGAAACCCGTCGGTAATGTTTTTTACCGATGAACAAAAACCGTTGGTAAAAGGGTAGAATGTTTATGTATATATATATTTAGTTTTTATATCATATGAGTATATATATATATATATATAAAATTAAAAGGTAATATTTAAATGATTTGTAATATCAAATGAAAAAGAATATTGAGAAGTTTAGAAATTTTAACTATTTGAGAAAAAAATTTAGAACAAAAAGAAAAAAATCAGCATTTTGAAATTTTTGAGAAGAAATTAAAATATGAGAAATTTTTTGAGATTTTGAAAATAAAAATTCAGAAATTGTATTTTAAATATTTTTTGAAATATTTTTTTAAATAAAAATGATATTTTGTTAAAAGAGAAAAAATATACATTTTGAAAAAAATGTTATTTTTAAATGGAAATTGAAATTTATCTGTGAAAAATAAAATTACTAAATTACTAGGCACATCCACTAATTGAACCTTTAACTGTTTTTAGACAATCTGATCAGTCTGGATTGAAGAGTAAATAACTTCAGATGTTTAAATCAAAATTCACTCAAATTGTTGATCAATTTTGTTTGCCCAATATCTTTCTCATATGTAGCATGATCGGGGCGAGTAACTAGTCGAATTGAGGGTAATGATCAGTAAAATAGAGTGAATGGACCAAACATGTAAAATGGACCAAATATTCTGGTCAAAATTGTGACCCAACTTATTGACCTTGTGAGAACCTAAGAATTGAAGTTAGTAAGTTTTGTGGGCCCCATCATGATGTGTGTCGAACATCAACACCGTGGATTTGATGTGTCCCCTTTAGGTTATGAGATATCTCAAAAATCATTGGTAAACGAAACTCAAGTGGGCCATACCATCTAAAACTATGTGAAGACATCCTAAAAAATATAAAAGCACTTGGTGGGGCCCACATGAATTTTGGAAGCGGTTGAAACTTGGTCTGACCCTCATCCAAGTGGGGCACACATAATAAATGGGTTGGATATGTGAATCACATTTAGGCAGGCCCAATATGTGATTATGAATGTGTAATGCCCTGAAAATTGAGGGTCGTGCATACGCTCGACTCCCAAGTTCCCGGGTATCACTTTTATCCAATCTTTTTACTAATTTATGTTTAATCAGGGTAATGCACAATATGGAATTACTTGAACATGAAGCACGATCGCAACTAGTTTGCTGAAATGAAAAGAGATCAATGTATACAGGTCCAAAAGAATATAGATGGGTCGCACAAGGCGATGCCCAACAAAATCCCAAAAAGAATGTCGTGTCTAAAAGAATAGAGCCGAGTTCACTACTCAGCAATCCAGATCCTGTCTACTGGGCCGACGGGGAACCGTCCATCAGCTGGAAATAGGATGGCTCGTCCTCCTCCTCAAGGCTTGTGCCGCCAGGCTCCTCATACTCTGCATCACCTGCGTCTACGAGAGAGTCTGGTTGGTGTTTTAAAACACCATCTCAAAGTGGGAGTGAGTGATCAACTCAGTGGGTGCTATTAATCTTAAGTTATAATAGGCATTAATTATATTATGCATTTAATGAAAGGCAAGCATTCAGAAATACCTAACTAATCTTGTTAATGCAGGTGCATGAAAATGATATGATGCATGCCCTCGCCACGACACTCCCTCAGGCGACTCCGTCTAACGATCGCGCATGACCAACACCCCCTCAATGCGACCTCGAATGCCGAGTCGTCAACCTAACTAGTGCGATGTGATATGATAGTGTTAGCTGTGTTCTTAGTTAATCTTATTCATTCAGCAGGTTGGGAAAATTGATACACCCTACGTATCAATGCCCTGAACTGGTTGCGAGGCCAAGGCCCCCCAACGTGTGAGGCCAAGACCTCGCGATCCTTGATCTCGTCGGGTTCCTCATCCCTGACTTCAAGCACATGGGGAGTGCTGAGAAAATGGATGGCTCGCGGTCACTATGGGGAGGCTCGTCGCAGCAGCATAGGCCGACAGCTCGAACACAATGTCCCATTCCACCATGCCCTGCTCAAGAGGCGGTAGATCGGTTCCAATTTGGTTATCGATAGACTACAACGGTTGAAGGGTGTTCCAGATTCCATACATATGTGAGCAGACAGGGTTAACAAGTAAGGTTGGTCAGTAGGTAGACTAGATCGTACGAGTTCAGGCAAGTACGTGACAGATGACATTGGGTACGAGCGACCCATATAGTCTAACTACTGTCGCCCACATGCACCCGCCCAAATCCACGAGTCTAGCCTCAAGATAGTCCTACCAACGGGACCACCTTTACTCTCCTTATATTCCTAACCAACCCGAGGGTTTGATGGTAAACAGTATCATGTCAACTATCAAGATTATCAACTAGCATAAGCAAGATCATGAGTTCATATTTTTCCAACATACAATTTAGATTTTTCCCTAACAAGCAAAGCTAACCATATCAGGAAACAAAAGAGCATGTGCTTTGTGTGGGTTAGTGAGGAAGCTAAGCACTTCATATATCCCATAGAACTAAAAATGTACAAGGGTAACGAATCATACATACTATAAGGTAACATCATACAAGAATCGACACGACATGAACATGCAAGCATCCATTTGCACCAAGTCATGAAAAGCAACAACATTCCATAACAATCCCTATTAATCGTGAGAAGCAACAACATTCCATAACAATCATGAGAAGTAACAACATTCCATAAAAATCCATAAATGAAATCGAAAGTGAGGTCCTTCCTAAGTTTCTCTACATTCTCTCAATACATCATCCAAGCAATCAAAATCATTAGACTCATGGTAAGTGATAATATAAGTTAATAGCCAGTAAGTGATAATGAGCAGGAAAATATGGTGTTAGGAAATCGAAAGTGCTAAGCTACCTAAGGATAATAGTCCGCACCTTGTGACAAACCGCTCGATTCAAGACGCCCCTAAGGTTATGGTGTTAGGAAATCATTGTTAAAATGTCTAAATAAGCATACAAGCTTGTAAGAATTTAGAAGGAATTTAGCATAAGACCTAAACCTACAAACATACTCCATACTTACCTTCAATCATCACCGAATCGACACCAATGAAGGATAATGTTGTTATAGAGGAGATGAGAGGGTGAAGGTGTACAAACCCTCATGCTTCCAAGCTCTCCCTCTCTCTTTCTCCTCCTTTCTCCTCTTTCTCTTCTCCCTTTCTCCCTTTCTTTCTTCTAGGGTAAATTCGTATGGGGAGGGGTGCCCAAATGAAACCCTTATATAGGGCCAGATTTGGTGTAAATGACCCCAAGGGCTAGGTTTTTACTATACTAGCTGTAACATCCTGGATTTTCACTGTTTTAGATTTCTAAAAATTCTTAAATTTTTTTTTATTAAATAACTTATAATATCACTTAATGACCATTAACACTCAATGTTAGTTTATACAAGGGTGTACCAGTAAAGAACCGCACTAGTCCGATTAATCAGCCGTAGAAAGCCAATGAATCCGCCCAATCACTTGAACATCAAGTGTAGTGTAACGTCCTACCCAACCAAAACAATGTCCTGGGGCGTCCACTTAGGATTTGCCACAGGACTGTTCATTCAAGCCACTCGTAGTGAGGTATCACAAATAAATTAAACCAAGATTAGCCCAATTGAATAGGTCAGACGGGTCCTGATAGATCCTGGTGCGGGCCTCCAAGTCAGATGGCCGTTAACACCTAGCGACAGCCCGTGCAGGCTATACCGCGACACGGGAAGGTCAGAAAATTATAAAAATTTAGGAGAGCATAGATCTCACTGGGCTTGGGGACCATCGCGGACCACGGACCCAGTGGACACCTAGAAATAAACTATTCAGGCCGTCCCAACGACACTTGCCAAATGCAACCCACCAATGCCAGAATTGGAATTTGATACTGGTAAATAAAACTGAGATTTCAGGCATTTCAGCTGTCGAATTTCTTTCAAATTTACGGTAAAGGTCTAATGTATTTTTCTACGCCCGCCCATAAAATTTGGGTCCCGATCGTGGCACGGTGACCATTGATCGCAAATCAGACCCGTGCGACCAAACCCCATATCCGATCATCCCCAAATTTTGTATGGCCCTTCATCGAGACATGGAGCACCTATCCTATAAGTTTCATGGCCAAAGGGCCTCCAGAACTGCCCTGATTCTCCAAACAAGCTCTAGACCGCTCGTTGGTGGACCACTAGTTCCAAAACTATAGAATAATGTCCATCTTACTGGGCTTGAGCCCATCACGGGAGTCAGACCGGGGTACTGTCCAGAACCGCTCAACTTGAGCCGAGGGACGAGTGCATGAGAAGTGCAAATACCCTAAAGGAAGAAGTTGAAACTTAAGTGAATTGGGTCGTCCACTCTTATGCAAAGTTGAGAGTTTCGGACCGTCAGTTTTTGACCAAACTTCACACGTGGAGTAAGGATATTTCCCTACTCATATCCGTATAACCGCGGCCCCGATCGACCATCGGTGACCGTTGAACAAATTTTTAATCATATCTGTCGATTGGTGCATCCAAATGGCGGGCTGATCGTATCCATACGTAGATCATCATTAAGGCTAACTATTATGCGGTGTATATCGACTTGTACACCCCATAGTAGGCCTTAGAGGCTAGAAAAACTCTCCCATAGGGTTAGTATAGTAAAAACTCTACACTTAGGGTTATTTACACCAAACCTGACACTATATAAAGGCCTTATTTGGGGCACTCCCTCCCCCATACGAATTTGCCCTAGGGAACAAAGGAAGAGAGGAGAGAAAAAGGAGAAGGAAGAGAGGAAGAAGAGAGTGAAGGTGAGAGTGAAGGTGGACCGTAGGCAAGGTGAGACCCAAGGGAGTTCAATCTTGCACCTCCTTACCTCTTCTTCAAGGAAGAACGCTCCACCACAACCACACATTCGCTCCGTTGATCGTCTAGGTAAAAGCCCTCATCCCTTTTTCTTGAAAACCTTGAGTTGAGGAAGGATTTGCTTGAAACTCTAACATGTGAATGGTTGCTCTAGGGATTTCGGTCGTCCGACCCCAAAAGCGCTCATTCCTAAGTCGGTTTTCCAAGCCTCCAACGATCCATAGGTGCGGACTATTATCCTTAGGTGGCCTAACACCAATTATAATTGGATTTTAATAATTTTGTTTGCTTGGTATGTTGTATGGAAGAATCTAGAAGAACATAGGGATGACACATTGTTGGAATTGTATGAATTGCATGTTTATTTATCTTGATGTTAATCTTACCTCTCTCATGATCTAGTGTATGGATGATTACATGCTCATGTTCGGTTGATTTCTTTTTCTCATATGTGTTGTTTCACATTGTGTATGATTTATTTGCTCTTATATATTTGATCCCTTGAGGTGTAGGAAGTGCTTAACTTCCTCGCCAACCCACACCACACACATACACCTTATTCATGATATTAATAGTTTGCTTGCTAGAGAAATTTGAATTGTATGTTGAGCAACATGAGAATATGGTGTTGAATAAGTTTGATGTTACATTAGTAGTTGGCATGCTATGAGTCATTATTCCTACCCTTGGGTTGGTCAGGAACATGAGGAGAGCGAAGGTGGTTCCGTTGGTAGGACCACCTTGAGGCTAAACACATGGGTTTGGACGAGTACGTGTGGGCGGCAGTAGTTAGGCTACATGGGTCGCTTGTACCCGATGTCGTTCCACCACATACTTGCCTGAGCTCGTGCGGTTTAGTCCACTGGCTGACCCACCTAGTTTGTTAACCTTGTTTGCTCACATATGTATGGAAACTGGAACACCCCACCACCGTTGTAGCTCATCGATACCGGATGGAATATTAATCCACAGTCTCGTGAGCCGGGCATGGTGGAATGGGACACTATGTCCGAGCTGTCGGCCTACGCTGGGGTGACGCGCCTCCCCGTAGTGACCGCGAGCCACCCCACATTCAGCACCCCCCATGTGCTTGAAGTCGGGGATGGAGGAAACCCGACGGGGTCAAGGATCGCGGGGTTTTGGCCTCACACATTGGGGGGCCTTAGCCTCGCAACTAGTTCAGGACATTTGATACGTGGGGTGTATCAGATTCTCAAATCTGCTGGATGAATGGACTTAACTAAGAACCCGGTTAACATCATCATTGCATGGCATTAGCTAGGTTGGCGACTCGGCAGTCGAGGTCGCACTGAGGGAGTGTTGTCATACGCGATCGTTAGATGGAGTCGCTCGAGGGAGCGTTGTGGCGAGGGCATACATCATATCATCCTGCATGCATGAACATTAACAAGACTAGATAGATGTTTATGATTGATTACTTTTCATTAAATTCTTATCATAATTGATGCTTGTTACAACGTATGGCTAATAGCACCCACTGAGTTGATCACTTACTCCCACTCTGGGACGGTGTTTTAAAACACCAACCAGACCCATTCATAGATGCAGGTGATACAGATTTCGTGGAGCCTGACGATGCGAGCCTCGAGGAGGAGGACGAGTTCCCTTACTTCCAGTCGATGAGCGGGACCCCGTCGATCAGTAGATGGGTCGTTGGATCGCCGAGCCGCGGCTCAGCTTTATTCCTTGAGACATGCCATTCTTTTTGTGATTTTGTTGGGCATCACCTTGTGCGCCCGTTTGTATTCTTTTGGACATGTATATATATAGGTATAATTGATTTTCATTAGACTTGAGTGGTTGTGCTTCGTGTTCCAGGAAATTCCAGAATGCGCATTTAGACTGGATTAATCACATATTAATGAAAACTGGTTATAAGTGACCCCGGGAACTCGGAAGTCGAGCGTATGCACGACCCCCGATTTTCAGGGCATTACACTAGCCCTATGGGAGGGTCTTTCTAACCTCTAGGGCCCACTATGGGGCATACATATTAATGTACACCATAAGATAGTTAGCCCTAATGATGATCTACATGTGGATATGATCGGCCTGCCATTTGGATGCACCGATCGACAGATATGATTAGAAGTCTGTTCAACGGTCACCGATGGTCGATCGGGGCCGCGGCTAAACGGATATGAGCAAGAAAATATCCTTACTCCACGTGTGAAGTTTGGTCGTAAACCTACGGTTTGAAATCCTCAACTTTGCCTAAGAGTGGACGACCCAATTCACTTAAGTTTCAGCTTCTTCCTTTAGTGTATTTGCACTTCTCATGCACTTGTCCTTTGGCTCAAGTTGAGCGGTTCTGAACATTACCCAGGTCCGACTCTCGCGATGGACGTCGAGCCCAATAAGACGGACATTATTCTATAGTTTTGGAACTAATGACCCACTAACGAGCAGCTTAGAGTTTGTTCAGAAAATTGGAGAATTTCTGAAATGAATTAGGTATTGAGATTTCTCGTGGGCAATGATTGGGGTTTGGATTAACTATGTTCATAGTGTGGCCCATTTATAACTAGTGAAAGTGGAGATTTGGTCATGATCACTCTAAACCGTCTGTTTTAGGCTAAAAGAGTAACGGGGTTGATTTGGTCTATTAGTCAAGATCTGGGCCTTATCTGACTCAGCTTCGGTTAGATCTTTAATTTAGTTATAATTGTCTTGATTAGTTAGTGATGGGTCGGTTAGATTTGGGCCCTATATGAGTAAATCATGGGACTAAACTTGATGTTCAAGTGATCGAGCGAATTTATTGGCTTCCTACGGTTGATTAATCAGACTTGTGCAGTTCTTTACTGGTTCCACCCGTGCATAAATTAACATTTAGTGCTAATAGCCAGTAAGTGATAATATAAGTTAATTACATTAAAAAAATTCAAGAATTTTTGGAGATCCAAAACAGTGAAAATACAGGACGTTACAGAATGTTTTAAGGAAACCCTTCTCCACTATATTTAGGTGAGTTACTCATTACCCTTACCAGAGTAAACTCTGTGGGGTCCACCATTATTTATTTATTTTATCCACTCCATGCATCCATGTTAACAAATAATTTGAGGTCTAAAGAACAAAAAGGAAGCATATCCAAAGCTCAAGTGGACCACACCACAGGAAATAGTGTGATTGAACCTCTACCATTTAAAATTTCTTGGAGGCCATAGAAGTTTTGGATCAAGCTGATGTTTGTGTTTTCTATTCATTCATATATTTTTGATATTACGAACAACCTTTAACCGTTTTTGGACAATTTGATCAGTCCAGATTGAAGAGTAAATAACTTCAGATGTTTAAATCAAAATTCACTCAAATTGTTGATCAATCTTGTTTGCCTAATATCTTTGTCATATGTAGCACGATCGGGGCGAGTAACTAGTCAAATTGAGGGTAATGATCAGTAAAATAGAGTGAATGGACCAGACATGTAAAATGGGTCAAATATTATCGTCAAAATTGTGACCCAACTTATTGACACCCTGAGAACCTAAGAATTAATGTTAGTAAGTTTTGTGGGGCCCATCATGATGTGTGTCGAACATCAACACCGTGCATTTGATGTGTCCCCTTTAGCTTATGAGATATCTCAACAATCATCCGTATATAAAACTCAGGTGGGTCATCCATCTAAAACTATGTGAAGATATTTAAAAAAATATAAAAGCACTTGGTGGGGCCCGCATGAGTTTTGAATGCGGCTAAAACTGGGTCTGACCCCTCATCCAAGTGGGAACACATAATGAGTGGGTTAGATATGTGAATCACATTTAGGCAGGCCCAATATATGATTATGAAAGTTTTAAGGAAACCCCTCTTCATTATATTATGTGGTGTGGCCCACCCAAGTCATGGATTGACATTCTTCATACCATTCAACACTTTTCTCGGATCATTTTAAGATATTAACTAAAAAATGGGGCGAGTCCAAAGCTTAGGTAGACTACAAAGTGGGGATTGAACATCCACCATTAAAAATAACATTCATAGAAGTTTTGGATCAAGCTGATGTTTGTGTTTTCTCTTCATTTATATCTTTTTGATATTATGAACATGTTGGATGTCAAATAAACATTATTGTGGGCCCAATGAAGGTATCAATGGTGGAAATCATTATTCCACACTGTTTCGCATGGCATGGTACACTTGAGTTTTGAATTTACCGAAAATTTGTGATCAACCCACACCGTTCATCCATTTTTCGAGATAATTTTAGAGAATTATCCAAAAAATGAATCATATCCAAAGATTAAATGGACCACACCACAAATAAGGGGAACGGATTGGCTACTCCCCCTGACACCATCCAATGGCTGGTGGTTGGTGCTCTGTGAGCCTTACCATGATGTATGTGTTTAATCCATGTTGTCTATCTATTTTTAAAGATCATCTTATGGTATGAGACCAAAAATGAGATATATCCAAATCTTAAGTGGACCACATTCCAGGAAATAGTGTTGAATGAGCGTCAACCATTAAAAAACATTTTGGGGCCATAAAAGTTTTGGATCAAACTGATTTTTGCTTTTTCCCTTCATCTGGTCCTGTATGACCTAATCAACATATTGGATGTCAAATAAGCAGCACAGTGAGCCTTAGGAGGATTTTAATGATGGATATATAATAATTTTATAATTTATTATATATATATATATATATATATATATATATATATATATATATATATATATATATATATATATATATATATATATATATAAAAGGTTCCATACGATCGAGCTCATGGGAACTTCTCATATGGTCGTGTTGTGTGGGCCCCACCGTGATGGGTGTCGAATATCTACCTAATCAGTCAGATGAACCATTCCATGGTGGGCCTGGGGCTTAAAAATCAAGTCAATCCGTGACTTTTTTGCGCCATACCACATACAAAAGTTGAGAGGGGTTACCCTCCATTAAAATATTCATAATCATTTGTTGGGACCACCGAAATGTGGTTCACAAATCCAGCCCATCCATTATGTGTGTCCCACTTGGATGAGGAGTCGGACCAAGTTTCATATGCAGCAAAATTTCAGGTGGGCCCCACCAAGTGATTTTAAATGTTTTAGGCATTTCTTCACATGATTTTAGATGGTATGGCCCACCTAAGTTCCGTATACGACTGATTTTTGGGATATTCCATAATTTAAAGGGGGCCCATCAAATGCATGGTGTTGATGGTCGACACGCATCACATTGGGGCCATAGAGCCCTACCAGATCCAATGATCAAGCCGTGTTTTTTATTTTACGGTAAATGTGTGTGAGTTTTGCATTTGCTCTAAATTTGTGGTGACTCGTTTATAGAAATAGTGGTCATGATATAGGGTTATCCAGACCAACCAAATAATGGTTCTAGTTGTAGATGGATAATATGTATATATTTTCTTATATATAACTATCCTAACCATCCAGTAAATGATCCCTTACATGTACGGCTGTTGATATGGTGTATGCTATAAATGATAGTAAACGCACAATATTCGGATTTGAAAGTATTTTCTTTGTGTTATTTTATTTTTATTTTTTTTTTTATTTTTTTTCACCAAAAACGCCCTAACCCTCATTCTCGCGCTGTTTTTGCCGCCCGACCTCTCAATTTCCCGCATTCACGGCGCAGACAGTCCTTCTCAATCTCTCTCATTTAGACATTTCTCCCCCTCCAAAAACCCTAAAACTGTAAGATTCAGCGGCGACAAAGGAAGGATGCCTCCGAAGTTCGACCCATCTCAAGTGGTGGACGTGTACGTCCGCGTCACAAGAGGAGAAGTAGGAGCGGCGAGCTCACTCACCCCGAAGATTAGGCCGTTGGGGCTCTCCCCTAAAACGATCTGCAGTAGGAGATCGTTGATGGGGATGTTGAGGTCCCGACAGAGTGAGGTGATTTCTTTGATCTCCTCTCAATTTCTCTATCTTTTTTTTTCGTCGAGATTTTGTTTTTAGGATGTATCCGTTTGGAGGGATTTTGGTATTTGATTTGGAATTCTGGAAAATTGAGATCCTAATGCTTGTTATTATCATTTTAAAAAAAATGCATGTAATTTTAGGGTCCACGATCACATTTTGACTGTAAAAATAATAATAAAGAAAAAATAAAGAAGAAGAAGAAGAAGAAGAAGAAAGAAGAAGAAAAAGTACTCCATGTAGAAAATGAATTAGAGATGGAGAGGTTCTCTATTTGTATTCAAGTGCACACCTCAACTTTGCAAGGGTGCACATGGTTTTTCAATTCTAATACAATTCTAACATCTGTAAACCAGACTGTTGATTAGTTGTCCCTCGTTGATAGACAATTCCCCAGTAATCTTCTACAGTGAGGAAAAGATATCAGCCTCCAATATTAGGACCATTTTCAGTTAAATGTGGAGAGCTGTTGGGATTTGTGGAAAGCATATGGAGAACAGATATCACTTCAAGATAAACCTAGTTTGGATTTGTGGAAAGCGTGGGGAAAAGAATCCGTTTTCAAGAAAGAAAACATCATTACCCACTTTTGCTCATTAACAACAATTTTCTTAGGAAATTTGGATTTGTTTCCAAATAAGTTGGAAAAATAATATATTTCACTTCATCCGTTCATTGTTCATAATACATTTGGGCCGATTCAAAACCCCATAGGCCACACCATATGGAACAACGTTAAATCAGTCTGCAAGGTCGAATGAATGCATCATATGCAGCTACAATTGCTAGGTTTCTCTGCTAGAAAATTTCTGAAAAAACCAATTCTAGAGCTCCTTGGGAATTTCAGGTCCCGTTTGGTTACCGTCAAGGTTCTGTTTCAATAGGCTATTTTGGACATATCTGTTCAGCTAAGGGATTTCTGGATGTCGCTTATATAGATAGACTATTCTGCGGTGGCAACTATTGTTTTTTAAACTCCCTGGATTTGGATGGATGGACAAGCATATGTGGCTCTTCTAAACATTAGCACATTGGCATGTGGACATGCAGAGTAAATGTGGATTGATTCTGGCATGCGTGCACGTGGGTTGCTTTAAGATGCATGGTGGCACGTGTGTATGCATGAAGATGCATGGTCGCACATGGCATATGTACATGTGGGCATTGGCACATGTGGGTGATTCATTTGTTTTCCAGTACATGGTTGATGCATTTGATGCATTTCCTATACTCATGATTCTACTTTTGTCCTTGAAATTTTGCCTATTGTGGTGTTACATTTGTATTTAATTTCTCACAATTTTGCTTATGATTCAACTTTTATCCCTGAATTTTCACCATTCAATTTATAATCTCTCCAGCTAGTGAAAGAATCGTTTGCCCCATAATTTCTCTCCTATATTATTTTATTTACACCCCAACAATGCATTATTTTTTTATATAGTCAAGCTGAAGTCTTTTGATCTCTTTATTCTATGGGGATATGCTTCCAACATATATCGAGTCTTCAAATGTTTACTTGTATCTTTTTTGTTTTTGGGTAGTCTATGTATGATTATCGAGTGGTATTGTAGTAATTTTCTATGTGGCTTCCTTATCATTCTCCTGGCTCATAGTTTCTTCTATCACACATTTTGTTCTTTTTCCCATGTGCATAGAGACGTGGATATGTGTTGTTCCATTTTATCTTAAAATGTTTAGCATCTGCAATGTTATCCATGTTTTGTTCTTGTTTAAATGTTTATCTTTAACTTTAATTTGAGTAAAGAAATCATTAAAAACTTGGCCAGAAATGTTACCATGTTCCATTTGCAATTGGAGTAAAGAAATTTCTTACCCTTTTTAGCCTATCTCAGGTTTTGGATCGGCTGGATGCCCTCATATCTGCTAATTTTGTTGCTATATTCTGATTAACATATCATGGCCCCACGCCATTATATCATGTAGTTGATGGGCCAATAGAGTGCCCAACAGCATGGCGGATTGGATATTCATGATATTTTAATCACTCCTTTATGGATAGGCTATATCCCAAAAGACAGGAGGATTCGCTAATCGGACTTGCAGTAGTCTACCCTTGATTGCACTCGTCGAGAGCCATACTTTGAACTGATTGGTGTTTAGGTCCTATAGATTAGGATGGATAGTGGATGAGCTTTGAAGTATTAACTTAGATTATGTTTTCTTTCGTCCTTTCTTTCTTGAGAAATGGGATTTCCCAGCACTTATTTGGATATTGTTTATTTATTTTTGGAGTTTTTTCCTGATTGGTTGTTTACAAGTGTGTCCAGAAATAGTCACTTTCTGTTATGAGTTAATGGTTAAATCAGCCAATAGAATAAAAGATCTGCGAGTCAATGGTCAAATCATCCAAGCAGATAAAAAGTCTGCGACCCCATTTTCTTTGCCTGTCTACGTTCTTTACATGAATGTACAATTGCAGCTTTGATCACTTGATCTTTTGAGAGGCATATTGGGGCATTGCTTCTTTGTACAATAGCTTTGTTGTTGTTACCATTTGGGACTGGCCATGAGACATGCATCTATCTCTCAGCTGCATGTTGGCTTGCATTTGTTTGGTTCCTTATTGACATTGTTATCTTGATCTAACTAGATTGTTTACCTGTCTCACATAACTTTGTTTTACCTATTTTGATTTCTTACTTTGTTATCAATGAGTTGGAAGAATATGGAGTTGCCATGGTGTGTAAATGGTAATTTAATTCAGTTTTAACTGTCATGGGTGTTGTTTTAAACTGTATTCTGGTTTTTTCATGTTGGCCTTGGAACTTGCATTGTTTTCTACTAACAATGCATCTTTCACGTTATATGTTGATGGATCTTGTTCAAAAAATATAGGGGCTCCTTATGGAATCTCTCTTGTGGGTCCTTGGGGAAAGAATGAAGTAGCGATCGGTGTTAGTCCACTGGATATCAATCCTTTCCTTATTCTAATGCGATTTTCTGTGGAATACTTCATAAACCTGTTCATTTCTTTGGATTTGGACTTTGGAGTGCATCCTCATTTCTTTCTATAAATCTTGTGTCTAGTTCATATCTATAAATTCAAATGCCTTAAACTTCTTTCCTATTGTTTTCTTTAACCTCGTATTGCTTTCATTTAGAAATGTACATATGGTTCATGCCATCAAATGCCTTATATGTTAGGATTGTCCTATCAAGGAGGTTTTCAATGCTTGATACCTTGTGCTAGTTATTATTGCAGATGGGCTGGTCATCTTCTGTTACAACAAAAGATTTCATGCTTTAATGTTTTACCAAGTTCTATCAATAGAGATTCTTTTAATTCATAAGCGTTCCTAAGATCCATGTTGGACCAATGGATGGTCTGCTTGGCCTGATTTACTTGAGACAATGATATCAAAGAAAAGAAATAGTTGTAGTGACTGAGATTTTCGGGTTTTCTCTTGAAATGGCCCAAGATCTCTGAGAAATATTGGAATTGGCATTGGTTTGAAAGTGAAGATACTCAATCCAGCCCACGTCTCCATTGGGTCCAATCCTCTTATTTCCATACCCAAACGGATTAGCAGGGCCTGCTTTATGTTATCCTTCAATTTGATATGAATCAAAGTTAAGAACTTTTCTAACCCTTGAGGTTCATATACTGTGCAATAGCTAACTAAGGCTTCTTCCAAACAAGGCCTTAGTCTATTTATTTTTTCCCACCTTGGTTACAATCTTTTATTAGTGCTTGCTTCCAAACAGGGGCCTTAGTCTTGCCGAAAGATGAAGACCTGAGTTTGCTTAAGTGGGACAGCTATTGGGGACATTAGAGGTAATTCATTGCAATTATGTTACAATATTAGATGGTTTTTTTAAATCATAATTCATGATAAATAGAAAAAAAGTTTTTTATAACACAGACAAGATGGCGTGTAATCTATGATGACTATATGCCAATTAAGATTTAGACACTGGTATCATCTTTACTTTAGAGACTGCTCATAAATGCTTATTAGAGAATTTTTAATTCTTTAATTGTCTTAAGGGGACTGGTGGTGGCTGTTTATGTATTAGCTCGAAATTGATGGAGCAGACCCGGATGTGCGTCGGAGCTATCCAGATGTTGAGCGGGGGTCCCTGGAAGGTGAGAACCGCTGTTATGACCATGATGAAGCTGTCCATTTCCTATGGACAGCATTGGAGTGGCCTGACCATTTGGACAGGCCGTGTTTATACATTAGCTCGAAATTGATGGAGCAGACCCGGATGTGCATCGGATCTATCCGAATGTTGAGCGGGGGTCCCTAGAAAGTAGAAACCGCTGTTATGACCATGATGAAGCTGTCCATTTCCTACGGACAACATTGGAGTGGCTTGGCCATTTAGACAGGCCGTGTTTATGTATTAGCTCGAAATTTATGGAGCAGACCTGAATGTGCGTTGGAGCTATTCGGATGTTGAGCGGGGGTCCCTGGAAGGTGGGAATCGCTATTATGACCATGATAAAACTGTCCATTTCCTATGGACAGCATTGGGTGGCCTGCCCATTTGGACAGGCCATTTTTATATATTAGCTTGAAATTGATGGAGCAGATCCGGATGTGCGTCGGAGCTATCCGGATGTTGAGCGGGAGTCCTTGGAAGGTAGGAACCGCTGTCATGATCATTATGAAGCTATCCATTTCCTATAGACAACATTGGAGTGGCCTGACCATTTGGACAGGCTGTGTTTATGTATTAGCTCAAAATTATTAGAGCAGACCCTAAGATAGCCCTAAACCTAAACCTACACCTAAAACTAAACATCATGGTGGGGACAGTGCCCTCGACCGTTGATTCCTTCCTGGGACCCACCATGGTGGTTATTTGAGATCCAACCTGTTGGTAAGTTCACACAGACCTAGACTTGAAGAAAGAATAACACAAACATCAGCTTGATCGAAAACTTTTGTGGCACCAATTCATTTCGAGGTCTACTTGAGCTTTGGATCTACCCTAAAACCTAAACTTAAACCTATTCTCAAATCCGAAAACCTATAACCTAAACCTAAAACTAAACCTATAACCTAAACCTAAACCTTAACCTATAACCTAAACCTTAACCTATAACTTATAACCTATAACCTAAACCTATAACCTATAACCTAAACTCAATTCCCTAAACCTTAACCTATAACCTAACATAAACCTAAACCTATAACCTACACTTATAACCTAAACCTAAACCAAAACCTGTAACCTAAACTTAAACCTAAAACGTAAATGTATTCTCAAATCTCTAAACCTAAACCTAAACCTATAACCTACAACATTAACATAAACTTATAACCTACAACATTAACCTAAACCTATACTTATAACCTAAACCTATTCTCAAATCCCAAAACCTATAACCTAAACCTAAACCTTAACCTATAACCTAAACCTGTACCTATAACCTATAACCTATAACCTAAATCTAAACTCAATACCCTAAACCTTAACCTATAACCTAACCTAAACCTAAACCTATAACCTCTACTTATAACCTAAACTTAAACCTGTAACCTTAACCTAAACGTAAAACTTAAACTTAAACCTAAAACCTAAATGTATTCTCAAATCCCTAAACCTAAACCTACACCTAATCCTAATCTCAACTCCCTAACATAAACTTAAATCTAAACTTGAAAACCCAAACTTAAACACGATCCTGAACCTGAACCCGATTTCCTAAACCTAAACCTTAACCTATTCTCAATTTCCTAAAGCTATAACCTATAACCTATAACTTATAACCTAAATCTAAACCTTAACCTAAACCTCTAACCTTAACCTAAACCAAAACTTATAACCTAAACCTTAGCCTATAACCTAAACTTATAACCTATAACATAATCTTAACCTAAACCTAAAACTTAAACCTAAACCTATAACTTAAAACCTAAACCTAAACTTAAAACCTAAATGTATTCTCAAATCCCTAAACTTAAACCTACACCTAATCCTAATCTAACTCCCTAACATAAACCTAAACCTAAAGTTGAAAACCCAAACCTAAACCCAATCCCGAACCCGAATCCGATTTCTTAAACCTAAACCTTAACCTATTCTTAATTCCCTAAAGCTATAACCTATAACCTATAACCTAACCTAAACCAATAACCTTAACCTAAACCTAACCCTAAAACCTAAATGTACTCTCAAATCCTTAAACCTAAACCTACACCTAATCCTAATCTCAACTCCTAAACTTGAAAACCCAAACCTAAACCCGATCCTGAACCCGAACCCGAACCCGATTTCCTAAACCTAAACCTTAACCTATTCTCAATTCCCTAAAGCTATAACCTAAACCTAACCTAAACCTTAACCTAAACCTATAACCTAAACCTACATTTATAACCTAAACCTATAACCTACACTTATAACCTAAACCTAAACCTTTAACCTTAACCTAAACGTAAAACCTAAACCTAAACCTAAAACTTAAATGTATTCTCAAATCCCTAAACCTAAACCTAAACCTATATCCTAAACCTATAACCTACAACATTAACATAAACTTATAACCTAAACCTATAACCTACAACATTAACCTAAACCTATCCTTATAACCTAAACCTATTCTCAAATCCCAAAACCTATAACCTAAACCTAAACCTTAAACTATAACCTATAACCTAAACCTATAATCTATAACCTAAACTCAATTCCCTAAATCCTAACCTATAACTTAACCTAAACCTAAACCTATAACCTACACTTATAACCTAAACCTAAACCTAAACCTGTAACCTTAACCTAAAAATAAAAGCTAAAGCTAAACTTAAAACGTAAATGTATTCTCAAATCCTTAAAACTAAAACTAAACCTAAACCTATAACCTACAACATTAACATAAACTTATAACCTACAACATTAACCTAAACCTATAACCTACACTTATAACCTAAACATAAACCTATAACCTAAACATAAACCTAAACCTAAAACTTAAATGTATTCTTAAATCCCTAAACCTAAATCTACACCTAATCTCTCAACTCCCTAACCTAAACTTAAACCTAAACTTGAAAACCCAAACCTAAACCCGATCTCGATTCCGAACCCGAACCCGATTTCCTAAACCTAAACCTTAACCTATTCTCAATTCCCTAAAGCTATAACCTATAACCTATAACTTATAACCTAAACCTAAACCTTAACATAAACTTATAACCTAAACCTAATGTAAGACCCGTGTTCCAGTCCGTACCGTTCCGTTGGCTTCCGCGGTCCTTCCGGTCAAATTTCGGTAACCTTCGCACCGTATCCGACGTTTGCGCGCGATCCTAAGCCAGGTCTCGCACACCGAAGTCGGCTCGATCCGAAACTTGTATCATAGCGACCGCGTCGTCGCCGCGGTTCCAATGCCGTGACTTGCGCACCAAACCGATACCCAGGCTAGGAGATGTGGACCTGCGTTCATTCTGAAGAAACGTCGCGCATTGCGAATCTCGAGGGAATCTCTACGATATGTCCCATCAATCAATCAATCAATCAATGTCAAGTACAAGTCAAGTCACACCTTACCCAAGTACAACAACCCATCCCTCTTTCTCCACAAAGTCAACTCTCTCTCTCTCTTCACCCATTCCTCTTTTCCCAAAATTTCAACCCAACCCATACCTTTCCTTACATCACCCATCACTCCATCACCTCATATCACCCATCACTTCTCTCTCTCCCTCATTTCTTCCAAGCAACAAATTTCACACGTCCAAGCTTCCCTCTCCCTCCCAAGTGTGGTCCACCTTCTCATCTTCCATCTACACCCTCTCATCTCTCATCCACACCATTAATCTCCCATCATCCACCGTCCAAGGCAAAGGCAAGGAGCATTTGAGGCCAAGGGAGCAAGGAGGAGGCTTAGAGGTGGGTGATCCACCGTTGAAATCTTGATCTTTAGGGCCCACTTGTTGTGGGACCCATTTTGATGTATGAGTTGTATCAATGGAGGGCCCATAGTGGCGGGGTCCCTCCTCTCCATCACCGTCTCTCTCTCTCTCTCTCTCTCTCTCTCTCTCTCTCTCTCTCTCTCTCTCTCCATTGTGATGGTGAAGATCCACACCATCCACTGTTAAAATGGGCCCAATGCCCTTCTTATTATATGATATATTTTATATAATATATATATGATATATAATATAATATATTATATATATATATATAATATAAGATATATATATATATATATATATATATATATATATATTCACAAATATTATATGTATATAGGTGTTGGTGGGCCACATCCACGTGGGACCCACCACAATGATGTGCCTTCCTATGCCATCCAACGTCCCTGGACGCTGGACGTGCTATTGGCCGAACAGTGTAGTGTAAACTGTCATGGGAGGGTACTAACGAGCTAGCCAAAGGAGAAATAAATGGTGGGCCACTCATGTAGGCCCCACCTTGATGTATGCATATAATCCAAGCCATCCATCCTCTTCCTCAGATCATTTTAGGCGTTGAACCGAAAAATGAGGTTGATCTGGTTTCCTGGCGGGCCATGGTATAGGAAACAATGTTCCTACCTTTGATTTACTCCCTGATGCTCCTGTATATCTGAAACAGCCCAATATTGGACTCTATGGGATTGTATCGATCTACAGGGACTAGTGGCTGGGTCGGATCGATCTGATGTGGGCCCCACCCCAGGAAAACCATGGAAAAACTGGTTTTCAAAAAAAAAGGACAACGAGCAGCAGCGCTGCTGCTGTTGTCAGGAGCACGCGCAGGCGCTGCCTGCGGCGCTGGCGGACGGACGGACGAGGCAGGGCCCTCACGGCCCAACTGTGGGCCCCACCTTGATGCGTTTCGTCCATCAGCACCGTGCATTTGATGGGTCCCCACGGACCAGCCGTCCATCCCAAAAATCAGCCGTATACGGAACTCAGGTGGGCCATACCATTTAAAATCATGTGAAGACATGCTGAAACATATAAAATCAGTTGGTGGGGCCTACCTAAAATTTGGATGCCGCTGAAAATTGGTCTGAACCCTCAGCCAAGTGGGACACACATAATGGGTGGGCTGGATTCGGGAACCACATTCGGTGGGCCCTAGTTTTCTCAGGTCCTCGTGGCCTTTTTAATAGGTTGGATGCAAATAAACATCACCGTGGCCCCCGCCGCTGACCGTGTGACCTTATAAACCGTTGGGTGGCCAACCAACGTTCCAGTGAGTCCCGGTCCAGTGGGCCCTACCCTGGTCCACGTGACCCTAACAACAGGTTGGATGGAAAATAAATAGTACAGTGGGCCCTAGGTCTGAGTGGCCTTATGAACAGTTTGGATGTCATATAAATAATACCGTGGGCCCCCAGGTCTGAGTAATCTTATCAATGGGCTGGATGGAAAATAAACATTATGGTGGGCCCCACATGGGACCCACTTATGTATGTATTGAAAACCACACCCTCCATTAGAGCGGGCCCCACCATGATGCATGTGTTTCATCCAACCCGTCCAATCATTTGGAAATTTTTTTAAGACCATGCTATGAGGCCCATTGTAATGTATACAAGGCCCACTGGTGTGGCCCACTTGACGAATGCAAGGCCCACGCGACTAGGCCCATGTTGATGTATTTATGGCCCGTCATTGAAGCCCACCTTGATATGTATATGTGAGACCCATGTATGAGGCCATTTGATGTATTAGAGGCCCATGGGTCGAGGCCCAATAGGACGTACATAATGTCCCTTGTAGTGTGACTCCACCATAGCATATGTATTGACATTCATAACGGGCCACGCCTTGGGAGCAATGCTGGTTTGACGTCCACATTGAATGGTTAATGTTGGTTAAATGTTCGCATTATAACTCTCCCTAAGGCCCACTGATAGGCCCATATTTGTGGTAAGTAGGTCGTCTAGGCCCATCTCCGTTATACACAGAGCTCATCTCTTTATACATGTTTAGTATAGGTCCATGATTCATGATCATACGCATCATATGTGTGCCTGATATGAGGAGTGACCGATCATAGCATATGCTTTCGGGTGGACTATTTATGGGCTCCCTGATAGGCAGAGTTGCCCCATATACGTGCATGGTACACGCAGGACTGTTGCATGACTGGTAGTGTGACTCATGCACTTGCATTTGTGTGATTGTAGTTACTGTATGCCCTAGCGACATCAGGGTCATAGCCTCCACAGACACATCGTGGATGGTAGGATTGGATACCGAAAATATTTGGTTCTAGCATACGGGCGCCATAGATGTCCCTGGGTGAAAATTCCTAAACCCGATGGTACCAGAGGATGACTCCAACGTCGAGACCGAGTGGATATATGAGCGCACGAGGGCCGAATACCAGGAGGCCGCATCTCCTACTGTGTCGTGGTCGATTGGAAAGGGGTGTGGCCTTACTCGCTCGAGGGTAGGGGGTAATACTAGGCTGAGTTTGACCAGCTCGTGAATGGGTCCGCTATTGACGTGCCGGATAGGTATTGGCAGACTATTGGCCAGGCGGATAATGAGGTTTCTTACGCTCACTTGGACTGTGTAGCTAGGAGAGCGACAGTGCCATTTGGAGTGTATTGAACCCCGGTGATTATCCATAATGAGAACTGTACTGATACATGTTGAGGATTGGCATGCTTGAGTTGCATCTCGCATCGCATGGCCATGTTATAGCCGATGATATTCATATCTTGCACCGCATAGCCTTGGTACGGCTGATTGCATTCATGTGCTCATCACCATGATTCCGCATCACTCTGACCTTGCATTTTGAGCACGCTTATATTGCGCACATACTTACACCACTCTCTAAGCTTTCTATAAGCTTATGCATGATTGATGCGTGCAGGTGACGCCAGGACGCAGTCGCAGTCATAGTCTCGCCATAGTTGGAGCGTGCAGCCGAGCTTCTGGAGTTTTATTTCTTTCGTTACATTGTATTTTCCCTTTCAGACGTATTGTACTCAAAAGTTTTTTATCATAGTGAATTTTGTGGTGGTGTTTTTGTGGTTATTGTTCGTGAGTTATGCTTTTGGTTATGCTCATTACAATTGAACTGATGATTTGAAACCCTCCTTGTAGCATTCCAGGATCGGAACCTGGTGTATAGGTGCCAGGAGCCGAGAATGGGATACTGTGGAGGCTGTCGGCGTCAGATTCGACAATCAAAAATTTTGTGAGCCCGGTTTCCTAGTTTGGGGCGTGACACCTAAACCTAAACCTATAACCTAAACCTTAACCTATAACCTATAACATAAACTTATAACATATAACCTAACCTTAACCTAAACCTAAAACCTAAACCTATAACCTATAACCTAAACCTAAACCTAAAACCTAAATGTATTCTCAAATCCCTAAACCTAAACCTACACTTAATCATAATCTCAACTCCCTAACTTAAATCTAAACCTAAACTTAAAACCTAAACCTAAACCCGATCCCGAACCCGAACCCGATTGATGTAATAATGTAGCCCAATCACATGGCAACAAACAAGAAAATCTTGCTTTGTTGGCAAGAATACTTGAACTCAAGCATCACAATGCATCTATTTCCATCTCCACCATCTCTTGTAGCATAGATTATTTGAGATTTGGATTTATCTCATTTTTAGAGTCATGTCCTAACACAATATGATAATATTAATAGACAAGGGGGATTTGTCACCAACATTATTCCAAGACCCATATAACTTTTCTTTATAGGAAGTTAGGTAGGGTACGTACAGCTTGAATCCATCAAAGGAGATAAGGATCACCTCTCACATGTTCTCTCTCTTTTCATTTATTTTTTCCATAGGATTGTTTATTTTGTGGTATCTGCTCATGTACAATATTTTATCATGTCAATATAATTATAAGTGGCCTAATCTCACCTTTCTAAAAACAACTAATAATAATTTCTACCTAATGAGAAATCACCAAGTACCATTAGGCTCAACCTAAAAAGATAAATCAATGTTTTCTCTCTTTCTTTTTCTTTTAACACACACTCACACACCAAAGTCGCTTACGGCCACAATGGATACTTGAACTCGTCACCTTATATTGAAACTATTTTGAATCTACCATGAAGGCATGAGTAAAGACCTAAGTGTGTGTGCACAGCCGGCGATGTGTTCACCACATTGAATTTTGTAAGCCCCGCCAGGAAATGGGTTATGAATAATTTTTTGCATTTTATTTATGATGTTAAACTTATATGTATTTATGCATGGATGAATGTGATATGGATAAGATTGATTGTGTTTGGATGGATGTAGTTTATGTTTGGATGGATTTACATAGTTTGGGTTTAGATGGATGTGAATGTGAATATGATGAAATATATTATATAACAGGTGTATATCAGGAAGAATATGATAAAATATATTGTGACAGGTGTATATCAGGAATTTTGTGCTGGAATATTGGGAAAAAAAAGGTCGTCCACATTTTTTACCTACGAAAATTTTCGTAGGTAAAAGTATCGTGAAAAATTTTTTAAAAATCATTTTTTACTTATTTTTTATCGACGAAAAAATTCGTCGGTAAAAGTTTTGTTTAGGTAAAGGTTTTTTACTTATTTATTCCAACTATATTTTTACCTACGAAAAAATTCGCCGGTAAAAGTTTTTAATTGATTGTTTACGTTTTGTAATTATTTTTACCTACGAAAACTTTCGTAGGTAAAAGTGTTTTTACTTATTTTTTCCAATGAAAAAAATTTGTTGGTAAGAGTTTTGTAATATTTTTAACTACGAAAAAAATCATTGGAAAAAGTTCTTTCTTTATTTTTTATCAATGAAAAAATTCGTCGGTAAAAGTTTTACCTTTGCTCAGTAAAAAACTTGTACCCTCGGACTTTTACCGATGAAAATTTTCGTTGGTAAAACATTTTACCTATGAAAAATTGACTTTTAAAGACGAAAATTTTCGTTGGTAAAAGTGGCTTTTCTTGTAGTGTTTATGATTTATTTACAAAATCCATGACATCATTTCAATATAAGTTTCTCAGATGTTGGTTCGTTCTTTCACATCAGTTTAGGGGGGGGGTGGTGAGATTATATTAGATGTCAGTAGTTGTACATTTGCTATGTATAACATTAGCTATAATTAGCCATTAGCCATGTATAGAAATACTTTAAGTAGGATTGGTTATGATTAGATTTCCTTGTAAGATTTCTTTGTATACACATATATGTTCTTTATTTAAACTCGATTTGGGGTGAAGTATAATAAAGAAAAAGCAATTGGAATTTCTCTGATTCGAGACATTTTTAAAAGTATGTTTAAAAGTTATTCGGTTTGGTACCTATACTAGGCTATGTGTCATTGTAAGAGAAGAGTCTCATTCAAAGCATGTTTGAAAGTTGTTTGGTTAGGTACCTATACTAGTCTAACTATTACGTGTTGCTATAAGAGAAGAGCTTCATTGAAAGCATGTTTCAAATTTGATTTATTGGGTAAATATTTGGCCGGTCCTCATCTTTCACATCCTCACATGGCCCACTTAAATCTTGCAAGGTCACCAATCCACTTTCTATGTAAAGTGTTCTTGTCAAATCTAGAAATGCATAGAAACGTGACCCCGAAGACACGACAATGGGAACAGATTACTCTTTTGTCCTTGCATAATCAATGAAGGTGTGAAAAGTAGATTATGCCAAACTTAGGAATGTAGGTCCATCCGTTAGATGGTTCAAAACTTAACAATGTATGGTCGACATGTGCTACATATGGAGACAAGTAACCTATCATTGTCAAAATGCTAATATGAGGTTTGCTAATTGCAAATGCATGTTGAAGCCCTGTGGGCCATAGTATCAGGGATGAACGGCATGGATGTATCACTGTGGGCCATAGTATTAGGGATGCACCGATCTCCCACCAAATCCACTCCATTTTCCTCCCACAGATGGAGGCAGATTGCGTCCTACCCCACCCAGCTGGCCACCTAAGTGGCCTCACCATGATGTTTGTGAGAAATCCACTTTGTTCATCTATTTTGCAAGCTCATTTTAGAACATGAGATAAAAAATGAGACGGATCCAAGATTCACATGACCTAACAAACGTTAACTATGGTATTTCATGGTCAACTATTTTCTTATGGTGTGGTTCACATGATCAATGGATGTAACTCGATCTTTAAATCATGGCCTTCTATGAAAATTCCATCGAGAATGGACGAAGTGGATTTGACACATACTCCATGGTGGGCCTCACAGATGGTGTCCAAAGCCCACAACCCTTAACCTAAGACAACCTCAATCGTGGCAACCTTGACTTTTAAGATTTAACAACCTCAACCATAACAGCTTAGACCCTTGACACATGACCACCTCGACCGTGACAACCTAAACCCTTAACATATGACAACATTGACCTTGACCCTGATCCTTAACACTACAAGTACGTCATGGGGCCCACCGCCAAGTATGTGATAAGGGTCGAGGTTGTCAAGTGTTAAGGGTCTTGGTCATGGTTGTCATGCATTATGGGTTGTGGAGCCATCGTGGGATATGTGTCGAATTTATTCGTCTATTAGATTCAAATTTTAATTTAATGCAATGGGCCAAAGAATAAAAAAGTTTTCAATGGTAGGTTTTCAATCCTAGCCCTTACCCACCACCGGTCTGGGTCAAAACTCATTTTAAAGATAAAAGCTTTTATACTCTAGCAGGGGGTACCCTATGTTACGCGCAAACTTAGTAATTGCATACATTGCAATCGAAAAACTAAAATTAAACCGTCCATTTGGCTCTATATATATAAGGACGTCAGTAATTACGTCAGGAAACAGCAAGAAAATGGCTTCTTTTAGTCTGGCTCTATATATAAGGAGTGCCTCACTTCAGGTGTCACAGCCACTTACACCTCTCTCTCTCTCTCTCTCTCTCTCTCTCTCTCTCTCTCTCTGTAAGGAAGAAAATAGAAATGTCGAAATCTCCAGAGGAAGAACACCCTCAAAAGGCATTTGGGTGGGCTGCAAGAGACACTTCTGGAGTCCTCTCCCCTTTCAAATTCTCTAGAAGGTATTACTCATTTTCCTTCTCTTTTGAGACCTTTCTCTTTATTTTCTTTGGAATTTTTCTTTCTTTCTTTTGGTGGGTGTTTCTCTTTTGGTATTGTCTATGTAGTGGTTTGTTTCATGCTCTCTCTATTTTTGATTTTTTTTTTTTTTCTTTCTGGAACCCGTTTCTTTTGTGAATGCTGTTGTTGCAATGAGATGTTAGTTTTTATTAATTTTCTTTGTATTTTGCCGTATTTTTTTTTTTATTCTCTTATTGCAACGAGATATTTCTTTTTATTTTCTTTGTAATTTTTTTCTTATTTTGGTGAGTTTTTTGGTATTTTCTATATTCTCTCTCTGATTGTTATGGGCCTTTCGCAACCTCTCTTCTTTTCTTTTCTTGTATTTTCTTTTGTATGTGTTTTTAATGCAATGAGATCTTCTTTTTCCTCTCTCTCTCTCTCTCTCTCTCTCTCTCTCTCTCTCTCTTCTTGGTTTTTCTGGCACACTTTCTTTCTCTTTTCTTGATTTTTCTGTCACTTTCTTTTATTTTCTTTTGTATCTGGTTCTAATGCAGAGTTTTCTTTGGATTTTTTGTTGGGTGTTTTTGGTATTTTATATTATTATGTGATCGATTCGTGATATTATGAATTTATGTTTATTTTAATTGAAATAATAAATTCCAAAGTTTTTTTTTTTTTTAAAAATAAAGTAATAGAAAGGAGTAATTTTGGAACATAAAGAAAGAAGTGAAATCATGATTCGGAAATTACTATAAATGGGCCATAATCAAGTATGGCATGTTAAAAAAAATTCCAGGAGTTAAAAATTCCTCATGTTTAAAAAATTACTATAAATCATGAGGGGTCCTTACTCTTGCTCGGGTGGTACACTTCCAAGAGTTTCAACTCCCAGTCAAGGGTTCGAGTACCCATAGGTGGTGAAATTCTACTATCGTGAGTGTGTGGGGTGTGTGTGCGTGTGTAAAAAAAAAGAAAAGTATGGCATGTTAAAAAAATAACAATCTAGAACATAGAGAGGATAGAGGAAAAAGATAATGAGACGATCGGATCATCGAGTTCAAGGCTCGGCTTGAATTTGCTGCCATTTTTCTGGTAGTTACAGCAAGTGCAAACGAAAGAAATCTGCAAATTGTCTTCAGGATACAATGAACTCTCAATCCAAATTTCAACACAAAAATTTGCACATTTAAGTGTTGAATATATCTCTAGTTTTGACATCAATATGCCTTAAAAGGGATTTTTAATAAACACAGCAAGAGATCAGATTTGAGAAAACTTCACAATGGATGATATATCTAAAAATGGAGAGAATGTAATAATATTCCTGGATTATCGTATTCAGGATTTATAGCAATTGAATGGTTACAAAATTCTTCCTACTCGTTCGCAGCAAACAGCATTTCATGAAAGGACATGACCCTTTGTCTCATGGAAGTTATTTCTGTTCCTCTTAAATAGAAAAAGTTATCCAACAATATAATATTGTTTCCATATAAGTGAGGTGCCACATGTACAATCATGTCATAGTTACTCTCAATCAATACAAAGGTGCTACGTACCGTCCTCGAGGAGATTTGAACCCTTGTTGCAGAAGCAAAAACCCATTCTCTTACCGAATGGCTATACACATTATTTATAGAAAGTTTAAATAATTAATATATTTATTTACTTTTTAAAAATAACTCTTAATTTTGAAATTTATTACAAAAAGACAACAATGCATGTGCATTAAAGCTCATTTACACGTCCTACATGTGCCAGCCCAATGTGGCATGATAAATCCCATCCACCAAAACTAACCCTAACCTAAGAATGTAGAGCTCGGGTGATGCTTTTTAACTCATACACCTCTTTTAATATTGGGGCCCACATGCTACCCCTTATAAGGTAACATAGACTTGAATGAATGGAAAACACAAATATCAGCTTGATTCAAAACTTTTGTAGCCCACAAGAAATTTTTAATGATAAATTACTATTGTTTTATCTAATGTGATCCAAAACCTTAAAAATATTCAGATCATTGAAGTCTAAGGTGGACCATGATACTAGAAATATTGATGAATGACCATTAAAAACATTTTGTGGGCCATAAAAGTTTTCGATTAAGCTGATCTTTGTATTTCCCATTCATCCGACTCTTCTTGATATTATCAATGGGTTGGATGGAAAATAAAAATTACGAAAACTTACTATAGGCCTTTGGAATATGTTATGATGAGGCACTTAATCACCACCATTTCCTATATTGTGGTCCACTTGAGATTTTGATATGCTTAATTATTGGGACTAATTTCTTAAATGGGCTAGAGGAACGGATGGATGGTGTGGATATATAACATATAATCAAGTGGGCCCCATGGTGAGGGTAACACCTATCCGCTCCCACCCTAAATGGTCGCCCCGATTCGCAACTGATATAGTCCATGGCACTTTTGCTACTAAAGTGATGAAACCAAGTTCTGTGGGCCTCACCATGATGTATGTGTTGTATCTATACTTTCCATTCATTTGCAGATATTATTTTAGGTCATGAGCCAAAAAATGAGGCAGATCCAAATTAAGCTCATGTGAACACATCAGAAAAAATAGGTGAGGTCCTCACACCTACCATTAAGTTTCCTGTGAACTACATAAGTTTTTGATAGTGCAATGCTTATTCTTTTTTCTTATATCTAGAATGAACTTTCCAAATGAATGTATGGTGTGGATACAACATTTACCGAAAGCTTTTTGGCTGGTGTAGCACACACCAGCTAAATAACTTGTGTATTGCCATCAGCAAGTTACACGGGTCTCATCATGAGGTATGTGTTATATCCAAACTGTCCATCCATTTTACGAGCTCTTATTAAGGCTTGAGCCAAAACATAAGATAGATCTATAAATCAAGTTGACCACACTGCAAACAACAGTGGGGGATTGAACGTCCACGTCTACCATTGAAACCCTTTTGGCATCACAGTCGTTTTAGATCAATATAATTTTGTTTTTAAAAAAAAAAAAAAACTTTTCATCAATGTGTTTTTAACCTTATTAACGGATTAGATGGAAAATAAATGTTATGGTGGGCGTTACATTTTTTAACGGTGAAAATCATTATCATTGCTGCTATTTTTGGTGTGGTCCAGTTGAGCTTTTGATATTTTTTCTCTAATGCTCCAAAAATTTTTTGAAAAGTAGATGAATGGTATGGATATAATAAATACATCATTGTGAGGCCCATGTAACTTTGATCTCATTTGAACCGTTACTACAACTCGAGCTCGAGAAGCATCGGTGCTCGTCTTCGCACGACACTTATCTACACCATATATATATATATATGGAGAGAGAGAGAGAGAGAGAGAGAGAGAGAGAGAGAGAGCTGGTGTGTAGTACACCAGCCAATCCACCTCCAACACTTACTAGGGCCAGAGGACTTGGTAACGTCACTTCAGTAGCCAAAATGGCTACTCAACCTGTCAATAGCTGGAAGCGGATTGGTTGGTAGAGGTGGGCATGTTTGACCCGATCCAATGGATCCGACCTGATCAGACCCGATCCGACCCGTTCCGAACCGAACCGATGGCCTGGATCGATGCGGATCGAGTGTGGCCATCCAGATTCGATTTTTTCGGGTCGGGTTTGGGTAGTGGTCTATCCGGACCAATCTGATCCGAAAGGATCCAGACCGATCTAATCCGGAGCTAGTAGATGGGTTCCCTACAAAACCCAATAATGTGCTTCTCTGATACCCTCTTCTCCACCTGCTCAAGAGAGAGAAATGACAGTTTTGGATTTCTTCAGTGGATCTTTCTCACCATCATCTATGTGCAATGGGGATTTAAAGCAATTGAAAATAGCCAAACAGAAAGCTAGTGGGGTTTCTTACGAAGCAAGTGGCGTTTGGAGTTGCTGGCTCGCTGATAATGATGAAGGCATTTGGAGTCGCTGTTAATAGTTGAAGGGGTTTCTTATGATGAAGGCATTTGGAGTCGCGGTTAATAGTCGAAGGGTATCTTACAAAGCAAGATACTTGGAAAGAGCTATTTTGTAAGGTTTGCTAATTCTATGCGTGTATGGTGGCTTGTATATGTAACCTTTGCTGTACACATGCTATGAAACGATCTAAAAAATCCAAATCAACGCCATTAGTCCCTCCTGAACTCTGATTTTGCACATCAGATCATAATCCCTAGTCGCTATCTTATCCCACCCATCCGTTTGATGGCTATCAATAGACCGTTACTACAATCCAATCAAACTATTTTGTAATACCTCATCCGCAAAGCGATCCACAACTTGGACGTTCTGGATCTACGAAAAATGCACACCAAGGGTACAGCGTATGACTTCCCCATTTAATAAAATTATGGCAGACGCACACCATAGTGCTGATAGAATTATTTGATACTTTGGCAGCCTATAAAGCTCTATATGCATGCATCATAAATGTGTTATGTGTTTACATGCATTAATTCAAACAAAACTGACTAATCTGTGGAAATTTCTAAGTCACGGTCCCAAAATACATTTTCTTTGATAATTCTAACCTCTCATCTGTGGACAACTGTACGGTGAAATAAAACCATTGGATGCTTTTATTTGAACCGTCCAATCAAATGCCACCAATCCGTTTCTTAGATGATTAAATAATCTTAATTTTAGTTTCAAGACACATTTAGGCTGGGATTCATAATTTAGAAATTTTAATATTTACTTAATTGAATCAAAATATGCTATTTTTAAGTAAATTTTTTAACACATGCATATCATCCATCACACGCTATTCGAGTATCAAAGGTTTTCTCATTAATGATAGGATAAGAGGGGTGCGTAGAGTTCTTAAATTTCACCCATTTCTTATTTTCTTCTTTTCTACCAAAACCCATCCCTCCTAAAACGCCATGAACGTTACTGTTGGGTTTCTCTGCTCTTCTTCCTCTTCCTTCCTCTTCCAAGTTCCAACCCTTCAAATCCCCAAATTCCAAAATCTTCAACCCAAACCCCAAAACCCTAACCCTAATCTGCCAATATGAATCCAAACCCCCCAGCAAGCAAAATCCAATGCAAGGCAGCAGCGGTAGGCCGACTCCCTCCAGAAACCCTAGGAAGAAGAACTCGTACGGGTCTTCTAAAAGGTTTGTTATCAACAAGACATTCGTCTAGGAGCATCTTATCTTCACCTCTCTGATATTAATAATTTCTCTAAAAATCAGAGTCTTTAAAGATTATATGAACCACGATGAGCGAAGTAATCTGATGCCCGATCCGAACCTTGCCCAATCCGATCCGACTCGGGTTTCCTGACCGAGTCGAACTCGGGTCGGTTCAGTCTAGCAGGGGTTCAAATCGGTCTGAGTCATATGACCCGAACTTGGTACCGGATCAGTCTGAGTTCGGGTTGGGCCATGTAGAATCTGGACCAAGTCGAGTTAGACCCAATCCGATCCGACTCGATCCGATGCCCAGCTCTATTGGCTGGTGTACCACACACCAGCTATATAGCTGCTGTAGATACATGTCGTGTGAAGACGAGCACTGACGCTCCTCGAGCTTTGAGTTGTACAAATGGATTCGAGGAGATCAAAGCTACATGGCCCTATAGTGATGTACTTACTATATCTACACTCTTCATCTATTTTTAGAAATCATTTTAAAGTATTATCCAAAAACTAATCATATCCAAAGATCATCTGGACGGCACCAAAAATAGCAGTGGAGATAATAATTTTCACTGTTAAACAATTTGTAGGGCCCACCACAATGTTTATTTTCCATCCATTCTGTTCATAAGGTCGCAATGATCTGAATGAAGAGGAAAAACAAATTTCATATTGATCCAAAACTTCTGTGACCTCAACAAGTGTTTCAATGGTAGATGTTCAATCCCCCACTGCTTTTTGCAGTGTGGTCCACTTGATAGTTAGATCTGTTTTAATTTTCGTCTCAAGCCATAAGACGATCTCACCAAATGGATGACCAGTTTGGATATAACACATGCCTCATGATGAGATCCACAGAACTTGCTGACGTCGGTACAACAGCTACATAGCTGGTGTGAGGTACCCAGCCAATCCGCTTTATAGCTAATCCGTATTGTCCTGGCGAATTAGATGGATGGCGTGATATAAGACGCATACATCATGCTGATGCGGATTAGCCACTAAGAGTAGACTCCCTACTGAAGTGAAGTCATCAAGTTGTGTGATCCCCACTATGATGTGTGTTTTATCCACGTAGTCGCCATCTATTCAGAGAGTTTATTTTAGGACATGAGCTAAAGAATGAAGCAGATTTAAGGCTCTACTGGACCCCACCACAGAAATTATTGAGGGTGATTCCCATCATTGAAATCTTTCTAAGGCCCACCGTGATATTTATTTGAAATCCAAACTGTTCACAAGTTAACACAGACATGAAATAAGAGAAAACACAAATATCTGCTTGATCGAAAACTTTTGTAGCCCTTAAAAGTTTTTAATGGTGGACGTCACTCTCCCCACTGTTTTCTGTGGTGAGATCTACTCAAGCGTTTGATTTGATTCATTCTTCGGCTCTTGCCCTAAAATGATATCTCCATATGGATGTACTGCGTGGATACAAAACATACATCATGGTGGGGCCCACAAAACTTGGGGACATCACTTCAGTAGCTAGTCTCGCTGCAAAACTTATCAGTAGCTAATCTGCGTCTCACAGTGGGCCCTCACATTACTGTGAGGGAACTAGCGACTTCCGATACTTTTCCGATGTAGAGCGGGTCGCGGACACTTTCATGTCCAAGATGGACCAGAGAAGGCCGGATAGAGGCAGAAGTTATCAATACCATCAGAACCTTAAAACAAACATATCTTACAAACCGGAATGAGTTACTCGACGTACCATATATGATTTTGGGATCAGACGAGCTACTTTAGCCAACCAACCCGGCTTGGCTGCCCACACTGAATTTGCGAGATTCCATCGTATTGGCGGACGAATTCCATGTTTAGTTCCGTTTTTACTATAAATAGTAAGTTTTAGTTTGATTATAACTCTTCATCCGTTGGGCTTTAGGAGTTGTGTCCAACATGAAAAGTGCTTAGAATAATTAAGAGAATAACCTGGTTAAGCCATATAGGACACTTACTATAATAGTAAATTTACTATTTATAGTAAGTTATGAATTTTAAGGAGTTTTATTTATAGTTTGCTTTTGATTTCTCTCCCATTACTTGGTATCTTCATTTAAAGGGTTGTGAATTTATTTAATTCATTAATCAATTAAAATTTGAATTTATTAGAATTTATTTCTATTTTTTACTTTTTTCCTCATGGATTCGAGAAGTCTCTGTGAGGAGTCTAGAGAAGCTCTGTGGACTCGGAGTAATTATCCTTGAGGAAGATCATGAGAAGTCTCTGTGAGGAGTCTAGAGAATCTTCATGGACTCAGAATCATTATCCTTGAGGAAGATGGTGATCGACCTCATCACGTTCATTCCTGCATCATTTTCCCTTTAGTGGTGGGGCCCACCTTTCCGAACTTTCTTGATAAGGAAGCGGATTTGCTGGTATACGGGTACGTGTCGTATGAAGACGAGCGTTGTTGCTCTTCAAACTCGGAGTTGTACGATTGCTTCAAAAGGGAAGCGGATTGGCTAGTGTACACAACACCAACAATATAGGTGATGAGGGTACATGCCATGCGAAGATGGGCTCAGACACTCCGAGTTGCACCAACGGCTCAAATGAGATCAGATTTACATGGTCCTCAAAATGATGTATTTATTATATTCACAATGTTCATCCATTTTTCAAGATCATTTTAGAGCATGAATCAAAAAATAAATCATATCCAAAGCTCAACTAGACCACACCACAGATAGCAGTGGAGATAGTGATTTTCACCGTTAAAACATCCACATGGCCCACCATAACGTTTATTTTCCATCCAATATATTCATAAGGTCACAAAGGATTGGATGAAGAGGAAAAACAAATATCATATTGATCCAAAACTTCTGTGACCCCAAAAGGATTTCAATTGTAGACGCTCAACCCCCACTGCTTTTTTCAGTGTGGTCCACATGTTGTAACTAGAAGAGAATTGGCTCCCCGCCCATCTGCTAGAAAGGGGAAAACAAGTAAAAGGGTCCATTTTGTCAGGAGTATAATCAGGGAAGTTGTGGGATTTGCACCTTACGAAAGACAAGCGGGCATTGAAAATGGCAAAGAGAAAGCTGGGCACACACAAGAGGGCAAAAAAGAAGCGTGAGGAGATGTCTAATGTTCTACGCAAGATGAGGTCCGCTGGAGGTGGAGAGAAGAAGTGATAAAAGTGGAGTTGGAGAGAAGTGAGAAGTTGTAGTGTTTTTAATTTTCTCTCAAGTAGTAGGAACATCCCTCCCCTTGCTGCCGAACAGGTTATTAATTAGCTCATGCAATGTTTGGATTCTGAAAAAAAAAAAGTGTGGTCCACATGATCTTTAGATCTATTTTATTTTTCGGCTCAAGTCTTACTAAGATCTCAAAAAATGGATGGAATGTTTGGATATAACCCATACCTCATGATGGGACCATAGAACTTGCTGATGTCATATATAGCTGGTGTGCGCTACATTGCCGGTTCCGTTCAAAAGAGATTACAGTTACATTGCCCCAAAATGATATTATATCCACACCGTTCATCCATTTTGTGAGATCATTTTAGAGCATCATACCAAAGCTTAAGTAGACCACAGAACTTGGTGACGTAGACACATCATCCATATCACTGGTGTGCGGTAATAATGTACACGTTTCCGATATCTTGTGCGAGGCTGAGTCGATGGTTAAAAGGTAATGCATGTTAACGACTTTTAAATAGAAAATATTTTGATCTCAATTGCGATGTGTTCGTAGGGCGAACGGCGAGGATGATGTCACGCTCAAGGTACTCTACTGCGGAATCTGCCATACCGATCTTCACGCCGTTAAGAACGAGTGGGGAAATTCCGTCTACCCCTTGCTCCCAGGGTAAGATCGCCTTAACGCCCTTATGTTATGTTTCTGGGAAGTGGAATAAAATGAAGAGGTGATTCGCGTGAGGTAATAACGAAAAGGTGACCTCGGGAGAGGCCCACTCACTTTGAAAATGGGTCTGGAATATGGTCCCATTAAAAGTGAGTGACTCACTCATGGCACAACGAGTCATATCAACTCAGCTGAGTTACCAAGCTCACCAGTCTATTTCCCTGGGACCCTGCTCGAAATTTCGCTGAGTCAAATCAGCATGTGTTAGAACTATGGTTAAAACACCCTAACCACCTGATCATCACTCAAAGAACCATCAGAAATTACCGTAACAGATATCTGTTCCTGCAGGCACGAGATCGTCGGTGTAGTGACCCAAGTGGGGCCTAATGTATCAAAATTCAAGGTTGGAGACAAGGCAGGCGTCGGGTTCTTGTCTGAATCATGCAAATCATGCTCCACTTGCCATCAAGGCTGGGAAAATTACTGTCCCAAGATGATGTCCATCTATAATTCCACATACCACGATGGCACTATGACGTATGGTGGATACTCTGATATGCTGGTGGTCAATCAGAACTTTGCAATCTGCTTCCCAGAGAACTTGCCACTTGATAGCGGCGCACCACTACTGTGTGCCGGTATTACTGTGTATAGCCCAATGAGGTATTTCGGGCTCAGTGAACCAGGCATGCATCTAGGAGTGGTTGGACTCGGTGGGCTCGGTCATGTTGCAATTAAGTTTGGCAAGGCCTTTGGGATGAAGGTTACTGTAATCAGTACATCTCCCAGCAAGGAGAAGGAAGCTATCGAACGACTCGGTGCTGACTCATTCCTGGTCAGCCGTAATCCGGCACAGATGGAGGTGAGTCATGGTTCGTGTGACTAACATGGCCATGCATGTGTGTTTCAGTCAATCCAAAACCTAAACAAATTAGTTAACGGACCATGATCACTAGAAGTGGGCCCCACTTGATTTTAAGGGCAATGTAAGTGGGGCCCGCCACTCTTCACTGTCCATTTGACTTTAAATTGGACCTGTTTCACTGTCTATTATGGTGTAGGCTGCCACAGACACTATGGATGGTATCATCGATACAGTCTCAGCAGTGCACCCGATCGAGCCGTTGATGGGTCTGCTGAAGTTTAATGGGAAGCTGGTTATAGTGGGTCTACCGGATAAGCCTCTCGAGGTACCAGCATTTTCTCTGGTTATGGGTAAGTAAACATCCTTCACTATCTTTAACAGTCCTATAGATGTGTAATTCAAATATTTGGTGAAGGCTGCGTTTGGCTGCACCAAAGATCATGATTCATGATATTTGTTTGGTGCAGTGAACCGTCTGAAGCTAATAGGTGAGGCATCTACTATTTTCCTTATTTTTATGATATTGCAGGGAGGAGAACGGTGGCTGGAAGTTTCATTGGAGGAATCAAAGAGGCCCAAGAGATGATTGACTTTGCAGCCAAGCACAACATCACGGCGGACATCGAGGTTATTCCAATGGACTATGTGAACACGGCCATGGAGCGGCTTGCGAAGGCGGACGTACGATACCGATTCGTCATTGATGTGGGGAACACCTTGAAAGCTCCATGAACTATCGATTTCAATCAGCATCTATGAAAGTCATGTGTCTGGTCACATGTTTTTACAGTGCTATGTTGTTGTTGTTGGTTTGAGTAGTAGGTGTGTGTGGTTGCATGTTTTTACATTGGCGTACCTGGATTGTTGCTTGGTTCTTATTTGTGTTTTGTTATTTGCTATTAAACAATTATCTAATATCTGAGGAATAGTTAGAGATATGGAAGTGGGACCCTCCCACCAGGTTATGCCTTGTGGGGCCTACCTTGATGTATGTGCTTTATATTCAAGTCGTCTATCTGTTTTGATGGTTCAGTACTTTAATTAGGGCACCCAAAAATGAAGTAGATTGAAAGCTCAAGTAGCCCACAACACAGAAACAGGCTAATAATGATACACAGTTGAAACCTTCACAGGGCCACAGTATGTTTATTTGCCATTCAAACTGTTCATAAGGTTACAGAGACTTGGATGAAGGAGAAAAAAAAACTTCTGTGGCCCTAAAATGCTTTTAGTGGTGGGTGTTTAATTACCATTGTTTCCTACAGTATTGTTTGGTTGAGATTTAGATCTACCCTGAAAGTATTTAGCAAAATTAATGGACAGCGTGGATCAAACATATAGATCACAGTGGGCCCTACAATGCATGCACTAACCCACAATGCATGTGGGATTAAATTGTATTGAATTGCATTTGGTAGAATTAACACTATTATTGCACAAAGATTGTATGTCTCAAAATATATACCATGGTATTTTGACTGTCCAATACTAGATGTCTTCAAATACCTGTATTTGGGGACCATGGAATTGTAATCCACTGACAGATTTCACAACCAATGTTGGTCATCTGTATGCATATGCAATTCAATTGTCTTGTGCAAAGGGTGCATATGGATGGATGGTGTGGATAAACTACATGCATGAACGTGCAGCTCATAGATGTAATAGATTTAAATTATCCTATCTTATCTTGTGTTGAGGCTGGATGATATGATACTTAGATTAATCTGATAATTCCCATCATTTCCAAATAATGAATGGAATTTATATTGGACAATGCAATTTCATACTACCTAATCCCACAAAATAGGCACCAGGTGTGGCCCTTGCTTTGTGCTTTGTGGAGCCCACCATGACACATCTTTTATCCACATTGTCCATCCATTTTTTCAACTCATTTTAGGACATGAGCTACTGAGGCTGATCTAAAGCTCAGGTGGACCCCAGGAAATAGTGGGGACAGACGCCCACGATTGAAAACTTTTTAGGGGCCCTGGACTAAGCTGGTATTTGCATACTCCTTACACCTAGGTCCGTGTGACCTTGTGAACAGGTTAGATGGCAAATAAACAATACAGTGGCCCCGAGAAGGTTTCAACAGTGGGTGTCATCCTCCCCATTGTTTCCTATAGTGTGGTCCACTTGAACTTTTGATCTGCCTTCTTGGGCTTGAATCTTAAAATAAGCTAGAAAAAAAATGGATGGATGGCATGGATAAAACACATATCATGGTGGGCACCACAGCTTTGGCCATGTCATGCCACTAGGGATATCCTTGGTAGTAGGTGTTTACACTTATTTTCGATGCCCTGATGATCCAATAGAAAGCCATCACATGGTGATACTGTGTTTGGCACACATGAAAGTCATGCTTGCACTCGAAAAGTTCTTCGGTTGATTTCACTACGTCAAAATTGTGAATTTACGACGGACCATATCCGTCGTAAAACCAAATAAATGACGAATTTCGTCCGTCGCTGTTTACTAGGTCATTTTTTGTTTTCGACGGATAAAATCCGTTGTTTAGTTTGCGACGGATAAGATCCGTCGCAAAAAAAAAAAATAAAAAAAAAATCCATCGCTAAAATTCGAAAAAACCGTATTTTAAGTGATGGACCTCAAATCCGTCGATGAGTGCGTGTTCAGAAATTAGCAACGGATTTAGTCCGTCGCTAAAATATCTGCAAATAAAAAAAAAAATATCATCAATTTATTTATTTGTTTATTTGAATCTTACACCTGATAGTCATTCAAAAAATAATTCACATGATTGTTTAATAAGAATCCTATTCACAAAATTGGTAACAACTCAATTTAATAAGGAGGAAATGGCTAAGTGGGGCTAACCCAAACAGCAATTCGAATAGTTTCAAGTTGAACGTGAAACAAGGAATAATTTGGTTGTCGCTATGTCTCACCTCCACTATGGTCAAGACACAAATGGTTGACGAAACATGGTACGTGCCTCGATCCCATCATACCAAGAATCAATCGCCTATGGTGGAGACTTTCTAATTGTTGCCTAGTCAGACTTTAGCAACTCCGGTTTGTATGGTGCTCCTAGCTAGCCATTCGAATCTGCATGAAACATTCTTGTGTGAGAAATCATCCATGTTAAAAATCAGATTAACTCAAGTAACACTAGACTGGCTCAAAAACTACTGGTCACAGAATCCAAAAAAAGTAAGAAAAAGTACAAAATAGCAAGCCAAAAAGCTGTGCATACTACTAAAAAACCAAGTCATCTATTAGTCATGTTTTACTGGTATCCATTAGTCATGTTTTACTGGTGGTATTAGAGGGAGTTCATGATATTAATTTGTGGCATCTGATGCTGACGGTATGCCTTCCATCTTGGGATTCTATTATTAAATGTCATTTGTCCATTTGTCAATAACATGCTTTTTGATGAAGCAAACTAGTATTTGTGCATGAGCAAACAGAAAAATTATGATGCCCATTAATGTGGAGACCACTGAAGCTCTTAGAAGCCACAATTTGCAAGCTGTGATAATATATCTTTCCATAAAATATCAGCTAGTAGTGTGGTGGCCATGAGATGTTTTTTCTACACCATATTTTCACCGTGACTGGTTTGTCACTCTTAGCAGTCATTATTCATATCAGTTCTCGATTTAGTTGCTGAGTCAACTTAGTTTGGATGGGAGCTCAGTATCATTTCTGAAAAAGTTTTCCTTTTTAAATAAAATCAGGAAGTTGATGGCAGGGGCCAAAGTTGGAAAACAAATTATCTATGAAGATGGAAAAACAAGCAGTGCGAACCAAACAACCTTCAAAATAAAATCAAATTTCTGGAAAGTTTTCATAATTTTCTTTTCATAGAAATATGCATCAAAAAAATTCTTTTCGAGAGTGGCTAACAAAGAGACCCTAAATGTGTTTCAAAAATAGATTTTTAAAATCTGATTGCCATTTTTTTTTTCATATAACCTATCATTTTTAGGTGGTGGGAGATATGTGTGCACCAACTCTTGGTGCACGCTGTCGCCAGAAGTCACACCCAACTTCTAATAGTTTGATCTTTTCCTTGTTTCTTTGTTTCTTTTTTGGTTCCCCTTCTAAATCTCCTCTGTTAAGAGAGGTTTGGAACTGCTTACCTTGCCTCTGTTAAACCAAAACGGTTCGGCAACACCCCGCTATGAGCATCAAATTAGGCCATGGATTTTTTACCTGCATGAAGCACGACATGATCGATTTCACATTAGATGCTCCGATATGTTTCCAATTAATCCAATGGTCACCAAGAAATGAGGAATAACAGCAAATAAAAATAAATGTGCCGTCTCAGTTCGCAGGAGGGCCTAAGGAATAAAACCGAAGGGTTTCTAGAAGAATCACTACTGTAGGGTTAAAGCCCATTGCAGGAAACAAGAAAAACCAATTTATTCACTCAGAAACAACATCATGATCTAATAATTGGCTTTAAAACCATACAAAAAGTACTGAGTGCTAACTGCTAGCTCAAATCAACCGATATTACAACCCCATCGGCTCACACATAAAACTCTCCTAAAATATCTCAACTTGAATTCAAAGTGTTGAAATAAGGAAATTTCAAGATAAAAGTCCAAATTCTAATGCTCCAGTGCTCTTAGAGCACTATAAGTTATAATGCTCCGAGTTGCATTGGGACACTGTTCATCAAGTCCAAGGTACATTTTATGGGCTACCTCTAAAACATTGCACTGATATGACATATTAACCATTTGATCAATGGCCTTAAATATGGATGGTCAAGGTCATTTACATAAATATGTCTAAGCAACAATTTGATCCATCTTTTTGCGAGAAACTATTATGGATTGCTTATGATTTTAAAGAATCACTTTTGTCAGGCAATCTAGCCATTTCATCCATGGCTTGGAAAAAGGATGGCTATAGAAACTATTATGGTTGCAATTGTTGGAGGTAGCAGGTTAGGGAATTGATGTATGTATTCTATATCCATGCCGTCCATCTGTTTTCGTAGCTAGATCATTTTGGTTATAAGCCCAAAATTGAAGAAGATGCAAATCTCAAGTGGAATATACTATACGAATGCCCTACTGGCCACCATTATATTTCCATAATGTTTATTTGCCATTGAACTTGTTGGTAAGGTCACATGAACCTTGATGAACGGTATTTTTTCTTATTCCAGAACGGTTTTAAACCAAAAAACTGTACAACTACGAGCAGAAGCTAATAAAATTTTGACCGTTAAAAAGTTCAAACGTTCAGATTTCACAATTCTCCACTTATTCTTCAGTAATTCGTATGCCTGAAACAGATCTAGCAAACCATATAATCTTTGATTTTTTACCTTCATTACAGTTTCTTCCTTCCACACATTAAATCCCTCGAAGCTAGACCTTGAAGAAGTACCTAATACATACATACAAAAAAATCAATGTAAAAAAAAGCGCAATTCAAATTAATGAAAGCAAAAAAAAAGAAAAAGAGTCAAGGAACTATCAACCTGAAACATATTCGAACAGCCTTGGGTCAGCTTTGATGGGAATAAGGCTCAACCTATGATCTAGGACTTGACCACAATGTGTTGTTTGCAACAAAGACCTTTTCAATAGCAATTGTAGGAAGCTGCATGTGGAAGAGACCATGACTAAAATTAACAAATAAAAAAGTGATTGTCTACACTAACCATTCAATGCAAAAAAAAAAAAAAAAAAAAACAAACTTAGCCAACCATCTCAAAAGATGGTTTATAAACAAAAAGGAAAAGTAAAGGGATATGATGCAACATCGCAACATTAAGCACGTAAGAGGACGATGAAGACTCTGTGAGAGACTGATGAAAATGAAAGCCAGTTTCAAACATGAAAAAGAGATCCAACTGTGAACAGTTGAACCCAAAATGGAAAACAATTCTAGAAAACATGCTGAGTCAACTCAAATTTGCTAAATACCTATATGAAATCTTGTACACACCACTGAATCAGGGATACCAAACTCACCGAGACTTGGGTAGTTAGGAATATGTAAGTTTGCGGCTCTGTTAGTTAAAACTGCCACCTGTCACACAGCAACTTGTCCTGAAACATACATATTTCAAAGGGACCTATCAATTTGTTCCTTAGCGAAACCAAGTCCACTTGGTTTTGGCGAGTTCTAAAGCCTTGGTTGGTGTAGCATATATGTAATTTTCACTATTTTTTTAGATGTCTTAGAAGCCAACGCCAATTAGTCGGGATAAGGCTTAGATGATGGTGATTTAGATGTCTCATAAGTGGCAAACAAACTAAAGAACTGAGAAGCATAAAGCAGTTGGAAATCAAACCTAGAAACCAAAAGCTAAAATTTTAAATGAATTACCTGGTATGCAAGAGTGACTGTTGGCAATTCCTCTAGATTTCAATTCTTCCATTATTAAACTGATACAATATTCCATTTGATCTCTATAAGGATCCCCTGCATCCTCAACATAACTTACTGGTGGTCATAGTCATCCTTTAGTTATCTTTTCTTTCTTTCTTTTTTTTTTTTCTCTATCTTTTATCTTTTTGGTTATGAGCTATGACTCATCTATAGTGTGACCAACTGTTTTAAAAAGTTGAAATAGATGTACAAATTAAGTTGAATTCTGTATAATGACAAAGGGATGGGAGAATTCAGTAGCATTTGACTTTTACCTTGAGTAATGGCCGCAACCATTAATTGGTTTTGTAAGAGCCATGCAAAAATATGATAGTCGACCTGTTTTGCTGTATGGATTCTCCCAATGACAAAATGGCATTGATATTGCTAACCACAACAACAAAAACAACGAGCCAAATCTAGTCAAGAGTTTTTATATTCTGATTTCTGTAATGCGAAAAAAAAACCCAATTCATAAACAAGCAGATTTTGAGTGTTTTCATATTCTGACTTCTGTAATGTGGAAAAAAAAAAACCCCCCAATTTATAAACAATCAGATTTTGAGAGTTTTCATGTTCTAATTTCTGTAATGGGAAAAAAAAAAAAACCCATTTCATAAACAATCAGATTTTGAGAGCTTTCATATTCTAATTTCTGTAATGTGAAAAAAAAAAAAAAAAAAACCAATTCATAAACAATCAGATTTTGAGAGATCATGAAATTGACAAAAAAAAATTGTCATATTATATCTTTAAAAAATATATAAAAATCTATTGGCTATTTTCTGTGTAGTCATCTGTTTTTTCTTGATTTTCCATAAAAGGGGAGTTAGATTTTTCTTTTTAAAAATAAAATACCTGAGATCTGTCGACATTTGTTAATAAAAGGAATAGTTTTGCGTTTCCTTTTGATTGAAAAACCTTCGCATTATAACTTTTTAAGTAAAAAAAAATCCATCTCATTATATCTTTCGAAAATAATAATAATTAAAAATCTAAAAGAAACGTCCACAAAGTATATTACAAGTTTAAATGTCATGTACAATTCATTTCTATAATTTCATGGATCAGAGGTTATAATTGTTCAACCATTCTGATTTTTAGAATGTAGCTTAGTGACCATTTTACAATTTAATTGATTCAGTTTGAGTTAATAGTTTAAAGGGGTACAATTTCTGAGTACCTATGTTTCAAGAGTTGTACACAATCTGAATATCAAATAACTGCCCTAAATATGATGAGTGGGAATATGGAATGCATTTCAGCATTTCAAAATGGGCTTTCTAAATGGAGTTATGATATTATCTCAGCATTTCAAATGGAATTTTCAGTTTGGAATATGAAATGCATTTCAGCATCTTAATCAGCTTGGCATTGAATGGTTTTATTCCACGTGCACCAGGATGACAATGGCAATGGGTCTGTATTATTATGTATGATCTATTTATTGATGGTATGGAGTGTATATTGACCAAGGTGAGACACGTTACTTATTTGAAGAAGAGTCTGATGTCTCTAGTAGCACTCGAGGCACTTAGGTGCAGATTCACTAGTTTTGATGGTATCCTTAAAGTTTCAAAATGGACACTAGTTATAGTTATGAAGGCACACTGGAACGAAAATCTTTACAGGTTGATAGTGAGCACTTCATCAGGTAGAGTTGTAACATCTGTGGTGGATTCCACGTCTGCATGTATGTGACATTCATGCTTGGGCCACCTGAACGAGTAAGGTATGAAGGTACTTTCTAACCATTGTTTAATTCCATTCTTTAAAGGTATTAATTTTAATATATGCGAGCATTACATATATGGTAAACATTTAAAGTTACTTTAAGTTTAGTTAACATGTATGTAAGGGTGTTTTTGATTATATGCATTCCAATGTATAGAGGTCGTTGTCCGTGGTTTCTAGTGAAGGGTCGTCATGATTTGTTACATTCATCGATGACTATTTCAGGAAAATGTGGGTTTATTTTATAAAAAAATAAATCCAACATTTTCACCAACATTAAGTAGTAGAAGGTCATTGTGGAAAAACAGAGATGGAGAAACGTAAAGGTATTAAGGACATAACAGTGGTAAATTCACTTTCGGGAAATTTAATCAATATTGCAAAGATGAAAGGATCATGAGGCATAACACAGTGTGCCACATACCAGAGTAGAACGGTGTTACTAAGAAGATGAATCAGACTCTCGTGGAGAGAGCCCGATGCATGATCAATAATGTTGGGTAAGCAAGGACTTGTAGATTGGGGCTATTAACATGGCTTGTTACATGAATCGGTCCCTTTTTATGGCCATTGAATGCAAAATTTCAAATGAAGTATGGAGTGGTTAGCAAGTAGACTAATCAAGACTACGAGTATTTGGTTATGATGCTTACTCTCATGTACTGTCAATTGAGAGAGATAAGCTAGACCAAATAACTAAAGTACATATTTATCTGCTTTGATGATATTGTGAAGGGGTACAACCTATATGACAGGGTCACACAAAAAATCATTCCTAGTCGTGATGTCAAATTCGACGAAGAATCCTTGTTTTGTAAAGATGAGCATATGGAACCAAAAAAGTTAGTCATGAATATTCAATTAGAAAAAGATGTGAGACACGAGCATATATAGATATGCAAACAAAGGTACAAGAGCAGGTGAAGCAGCCCCTTATGAGAAAGAATTTGTCGTGGCATCCCAGGTTATCGACAAGATACAATGATATCATGAATATCGCATTTGCTCTCATTACAGATGGGGAGGATCTATCTACTCTTCAAGAGGCTCTTGATAAGCCAGATGTCGAAAAATGGAAAATAACGATAGATTATGAGATTGACTCCTTATACAAGATCGAGACGTGAGAGCTAGTGAAGCTTCCCGATGACCGTAAAGTGATCAGGTATAAGTGGATCTTCAAGAAGAAATAAGATAGGTATAAGGCAAGGTTGATAACGAAAGGATACGCTAAGAGAAAATGTGTTGACTTCACATAGATATTTAGTGGTAAAGAAAGTATCTATCATATTTGTGTTGGGGTTGTTATTGAGGGTCAAATATTGCATATTAGACCCCAGTTATTGCCTGGATTTATGAACATAATACTGTTTAACGGCCTGTTGTAATCGTGTTTATGATACAAGGTGCAATTACAAGCTTAAACTAGAAAGGATGCTAAAAGCATGGATTTAACACTCCGAAGTCACCAGAGCAAGGAACAGACTCCAGAGGACTGAGATCAACGGATTTACATGCCAGGGATCCGAGGAGATCAAGCCGTTCACATTAAAAAGGTCCGAAAATGGTCCAGAATGCAAGATCACAGGGTTCCCGCCATCCGAATGATACGAAACTTCATACATGTGATGGGGGCCACAAATTAACCGTACATATTAAATTTCAACCATTGAAAATCTCGGAAAGTAGCCTAACAGACAAATCATCCTATTAATCTTTAATTTGGGGCCCACCTGATATTTGGAACTGTCACAACTTTGGTCTCGACGGTTTACATAAGATGAGAAAATGAATGGATGGATCAAATTTTTGAAACACATCATAGTGGGGCCCGTATATGAGGTGTGTACATTGCACGGGTACATGTACGCGAGCCGCACTGGACCAACGCCCGCCCGTGCCAGCGGCAACCTTCACAGAAACGGAAGTCTCCGTTTTCAGCTACGCAACGAACGACTGCTGGCCCTTTTTGCGGACGACTGCGGGACCCACACATCACCTGTACGACGGATCCGAGCCGTTCATCGTGTAGACGGCCTCAAATACTACAAAATCATGCTGAAATTTTACACCCATACGTGCACATGTGCACGATACAGAGGCCACAAACAGGCGGTCCTGCGACGTTCAAAATGATTTTTAGCGTGATTTTTTCTCTGGGCTGCGTCAATGGACGTTCAAAACCATCCATTCTTAACTGAAATTTCGTCATAAATCTAATGGACGGTGTGGATTTTTCTAAAAATACCTCTGTGGGGCCCACCGATCACGACAGCGAAGAGGTGCGAAAGCTTTCGTACATCTGCAAAAATCTGAATTTCTAGGCAGTTGTGGCCCACCATCTTTCATCATATGGTAAATCTGAACCGTCCATCATGTAGAGCACTCAAAAACGTCCTAAGAGACGGTGTTTCTTTAAAAATTGAGCGAGGAAAGTGGTAAGTTTTGAGATACCAAAACTTGGATGAGAAAAGTTCCACTCCGTTTCCTGCTGCGACTTTTCCACCGACTCCAGCCTTCCAGCAGCTATAAAAGGAGGTTGTAAACATGAGAGAAGGGGAGGAGATGATTTAGGGCAGCCGTGGAGGTTGGACGTGGAGCTGGACGTAGGGCTATTTAACAGTTTTTTTTTCTTCTTCTCCTTATCCTGATTGTAAATTGAGAGGTGAGTTAAATCATGGCCATGATTAGCTAAACCTCTTAGCTAGGGCTAAGAGGTGAAGCCTGTAGCGTGATGGGAGACTTTTGCTGTGCCTTTTGTTTAGACTGAATTGATGTTGATTTTGGTTTTAATTAAGGGAATGTTTTTTTTAGTTTTTAATGGTCTGTTGTGACTAAAATTACAATGGGTCTGCGATGACTTTGAGCATGTTCCTTTCCTTTTATGTGTATGACGTCAGGAAGCCCTATTTTTCACCATCATCTCCTGGGCATGGTTGGATGACGGTACCCTCCCTAACCTTCATACATTGATTGATTGGTTAGTAATTAGTTTAATTCTGTTGTTTGCTTTGTCTCCTGGGCATGGTTTGGTGATGGAATTCATTCTAATTCATATACCTTTCATCTCATGAAAACTAGATCAAGTAAGTTCAGTTTAATTTCCATGATTCTTGATGCAGGCATAAGATCTCCCTGATCTCTACAAGTAGATCCTCTGAATCCCTAGTTTTCCACCTCTAAATTTCTTAAGTTTTATATTAAATCTCTCACCATTATTCATCAATTTATATTTGAATTAGGTTTCATCTTAGACTAGTTCTATTTCTACCTAGTTTTAGGTAACGTACAAGTATCAGTCCCTTGGGATTCGACCTCGGTCTCACCGAGTTTATTACTACATCACAACCCTATACTTGGGGTGTAAACAGTTGGTTGCCTAATATGATCTTGAACTGGAACAGATGGATGTGAAGATTGCCTTCCTGCATGGGGAATTGAAATAAAATAACTACATGAAACAACCATAAGGTTACGAAATACAATGGCATAAAACAGGATTTGCATGTTAAAGAGGTCATTATACGGCTTGAACAGTCACCTAGGTTGTGGTAGAAAAAGTTTGATTCTTTCATTGTGAGTCAGAAGTTTATCAGGAGTGAATATGATCATTGTGTCTATTACAAGACACTTGGTGATGGAAAATTCATTGTCTTTGTATTGTACATCGCTGACATGCTTCTCTCTAGTCACAACATGTTTCAGATCAAGTTATTGAAGAATCAATTATCAGCAGTGTTCGTGTTGTCGACGATTTGTCGATATTATCGCCGATAATATCAGTGTCGCTGCACTGGCGACACCGAAACTTCAAGTTTTCGTTTCTCTACAGAATATCGGTGAAATTTTCGGCGAGAACCCATTTTTCGGTGATTTCATCAATAAAAATGGGTTCTCGCCGAGAATATCGGCGTGGTGTGGTTGAAATAAAGGGAAAAAAAACTTCAATTTCACGATTTTCGTACCTAATCGGAACTAGGAAGAACAAAATCCCTTTGGCCTCGATCGATAGCCCTGGTAGGTAAGAAACATATTTCCCTCTTTTTTCCAATTAGAATATCGATGTCGCAATTTCAGTGAAAAATATGAAATTTTGTTGGATTTCCCCTCGATTTGGGTCTGATTTAGAGTTTCGAAACCCTCGGTCAAAAACCCCTCAGCGAGAAATCCTCTCGCTCTGATATTTTCGTGTTAAAAATAAAAAAAAAACCTTAAAGACACGGTTGCGTACCGAAGAAGTGGATTGGCTGGAAAGTTACATGGGCCCCACAGTGATGTATTTATTATATCTACACCGTTCATCTATTTTTCATATCATTTTAGAGCATTATGCAAAAGATGAATCATATCCAAAGATCATCTGTACCACACCATAAATAGCAGCGGAGATAATGATTTTCACCATTAAACAATTTTTAGGGCCCACCACCCACCATAACGTTTATTTTACATCCAATCTGTTCATAAGGTCACAAATACGAGGAAAAACAAATTTCATATTGATCCAAAACTTCTGTGACCCCAAAAAGGGTTTCAATGGTAGACTTTCAATCCCCCACTGGTTTTTGTTGTGTTGTCCACTTGATAGTTAGATCGTCTTATTTTTTGTCCCAAGCCTTAAGACGATTGTTGAGGGTCAAATATTGCATATCAGACCCATTTATTGCATGGATTTATAAGCATGATACCGTTTAATAGCCTGATTTAATCGTGTTTGTGGTGCAGAGTGTATTTACAAGCATGAACTGAAAAAGGGTGCTTAAACCATGGATTTGACGCTCTGATGACACCCAAGGCAAGGGACAGACTCCAGGGGACCAAGATCGATGGAATTACACACCAGGGATCCGAGAAAATCAAGCCATTCACGTTAAAGAGGCCCGAAATTGGTAAAAAATGTAAGATCATATAGTTCTCGCCATCTGATTGGCTCAAAACTTCATACATGGCCTGAGGGCCATAAATTAACCGTACATATCAAATTTCAGCCCTCGGATCACTATGAAAGTGCTCCAACTGACAGATCAGCCCATAAACCGTTGATTCTGGGCCCACCTGATATCTGGAACTGTCTCAACTTTCGTCTCGGCGATTTAAATAAGATGAGGAAACAAATGGATGGATCAGATCTTGCATATACATTACAGTGGGCCCCGTATATACAGCATGTACATAAGGTACACAACTGCCGCGAGCTGCACCGAATCCACTAAAGCGGGTCAGCGCTGCTGACTCGCGTCTTCTTCCTAACACGGCAGTTGCCGTTTTAAGCTGTTGAAACGGACGGACGCTGTCCGTTTTTACGGACGCTAGTGGGCCCCATCCATGGCCTGTCCGGATGATCCAATCCGTCCATCGTGTAGAGGGCCTCGACTACTACAAAACCTTGCTGAACTTTTGGACTCATGCAAACACACGTGTACGATACAGAGGCCACAAACAGGCGGTCCTGCGACGTTCAAAATGATTTTTGGGGTGATTTCTTCTCTGGGCCGCGTCAATGGACGTTCAAAACCATCCATTCTTAACTGAAATTTCGTCCTGAATCTAATGGACGGGGTGGATTTTCCTGAAAATACCTCTGTGGGGCCCACCGATCACGTCAGCGCCGGACGTGCGAAAGGCTACGCACGTCCGCGAAATCAGATTTTCCAGGCAGTTGTGGCCCACCATCTTTGATCATATGGTAGATCTAAACCGTCCATCGTGTAGGCCAGCCAAAATACTTCCAAGAGACGTTTATTTTACAGGAATAACGCAAGGAACGCGAGAGTTATGAAGCCCCGAACTTAGCTGCGAAAAGGCTTTCGCTGCGTGTGCGATAGCTTCCCAAATCCGATTTCCACCATTCCAAAAGCTATAAAAAGAGTGCCAAACGTGGAGAAGGGGGTGTGCTTAAATAGGGGACGTTAGATAGAGAAAGAGAGGCGGAGAGAAAAGTGTTTGAAATTTTTATGTATTTTTTCTTTATTTTTCTTCTTTTACCTATGATTATGTTAGGCTAAATCCCTTAGCTAGGGCTAAGAGGTGAAGCTTGTGGCGTGATGGGAGCTTCTACAGGTTTGATTTAAACTGAACTGATTAACTCTGGTTTGATTTAAGAAATTCTTTTAGTCATTAATGGTTTGTTGTGATTTAAATTACAGTAAGTATAGACTGGTTAGCAAGTAGACTAATCAAGACTACGAGTATTTGGTTACGATGCTTACTCTCATGTACTGTCAGTTGAGAGAGATAAGCTAGACCAAATGACTAAAGTATATATTTATCCGCTTTAATGATATTGTGAAGGGGTACATCCTATATGACGGGGTCACACAAAAAATCATTCCTAGTCATGATGTCAAATTCGACGAAGAATCCTTGTTTGTAAAGATGAGTATATGGAACCAAAAAAGTTGGTTATGAACGTTCAATTAGAAAAAGATGTGAGACACGAGCATGTATAAATATGCAAACAGAGGTACAAGAGCAGGTGGAGCAACCCCTTATGAGAAAGAATCTGTCGTGGCATCCCATGTTATCGACAAGACACAATGATGTCATAAATATCGCATTTGCTCTCATTACAGATGAGGGGGATCTGTCTACTCTTCAAGAGGCTCTTGATAAGCCAGATGTCTAAAAATGGAAAACAACGATAGATTATGAGATTGACTCCTTGTACAAGATTGAGACGTGAGAGCTAGTGAAGCTTCCCGATGACCGTAAAGTGATCAGGTACAAGTGGATCTTCCAGAAGAAATAAGATAGGTATAAGGCAAGGTTGATAACGAAAGGATATACTAAGAGAAAATGTGTTGACTTCACATAGATATTTAGTGGTAAAGAAAGTATCTATCATATTTGTGTTGGGGTTGGTTGCCTAATATGATCTTGAACTGGAACAGATGGATGTGAAGATTGCCTTCCTGGATGGGGAATTGAAATAAAATAACTACATGAAACAACCATAAGGTTACGAAATACAATGGCATAAAACAGGATTTGTATGTTAAAGAGGTCATTATACGACTTGAACAGTTGCCTAGGTTGTGGTAGAAAAAGTTTGATTCTTTCATAGTGAGTCAGAAGTTTATCAGGAGTGAATATGATCATTGTGTCTATCACAGGACACTTGGTGATGGAAAATTCATTGTCCTTGTATTGTACGTCGCTGACATGCTTCTCTCTAGTCACAACATGTTTTAGATCAAGTTATTGAAGAATCAGTTATCAGTAGTGTTCGTGTTGTTGACGATTTGTTGATATTATCGCCGATAATATCAGTGTCGCTGCACTGGCGACATCGAAACCCCAAGTTTTTGTTTCTCTACAGAATATCGATGAAATTTTCAGCAAGAACCCATTTTTCGGTGATTTCATTAATAAAAATGGGTTCTTGTCGAGAATATTGGCGTGGTGTGGTTGAAATAAAGGGGAAAAAAACTTCAATTTCACGATTTTCGTACCTGATCGGAACTCGGAAGAACAAAATCCCTTTGGCCTCGATCGATAGCCCTGGTAGGTAAGAAAAACCTACATATTTCCCTCTTTTTTCCAATTGGAATATCGATGTGGCAATTTCAATGAAAAATATGAAATTTTGCCGGATTTCCCCTCGATTTGGGTCTGATTTAGAGTTTCGAAACCCTCGGTCAAAAACCCCTCAGCGAGAAATCCTCTCGCCCTGATATTTTCGTGTTAAAAAAAAAAAAAAAAAAAAACCATGAAGACACGGTTGCGTACCGAGGAAGCGGATTGGCTGGAAAGTTACATGGGCCCTACAGTGATGTATTTATTATATCTACACCATTCATCTATTTTTAGATATCATTTTAGAGCATTATGCAAAAGATGAATCATATCCAAAGATCATCTGTACCACACCATAAATAGCAGCGGAGATAATGATTTTCACCGTTAAACAATTTTTAGGGCCCACCACCCACCATAACGTTTATTTTACATCCAATCTGTTCATAAGGTCACAAATATGAGGAAAAACAAATTTCATATTGATCCAAAACTTCTGTGACCCCAAAAAGGGTTTCAATGGTAGACTTTCAATCCCCCACTGGTTTTTGTTGTGTTATCCACTTGATAGTTAGATCGTCTTATTTTTTGTCCCAAGCCTTAAGACAATCTCGCCAAATGGATGGATGGTTTAGATATAACACATATATCATGGTCGGCCCAAGGAGCATTGACCAGTAGCACCTCTTTACTGGCAGCGTTAGTAAGCAGTATGCATCCCGCGAATTGGCAAAGGGAAGCGGATTGGGTACAGCCCAGACAACACCTTAGCTGTGAGGCCCTCCGTGATGTATGATTTTTATCCACGTTGTCCATCCATTTTGAAAAATCATTTTATGTGATGAGCCCAAAAATGGGACAGATTGAATGCCCACGTGAACCACTCCATAGGAAATAGTGGGGACCGACTGCCTAGTGCTGAAAACCTCTCGAGAGCCACAAAAGTTTTGGATCAAGCTCATGTGTATGTTTTTCTCATGGTGTGGTCCACCTGAGATTTGAATCTACTTCATTATTGGGCCGTGTGCTCAAACGAGTTGGCAAAAAGGATGGATCGTGTAGATATACAACACATACATTAAGGTGGGCCCATGGTCAGGGTTCCACCCATCCCTATCTTTGGAAAACTTGCTAGGTCCACTGTATTGTTTTGTTAACCCTTCGAACCATCAATAAGGTATGATAAACTCGGAGGAACAAAAAAAAAAGTAAATTAAGTTTGAACCAAAACTAATGTGGCCCACCAAGAGTTTTCAATGGTCAATCACCACTGTTTCCTATGGTATGGTCCACATAAGATTAGGATCAACTTCATTTGTGGGATTGTGCATTAAAATGATCCAGAAAAATGGATGGATGGACATGGATATACAACACATTAAAATGGGCTCCATCAAATGAAAACTTATTATGTAATGCATTCATTATGTAATTTTTTTAATTCCTAAATATGCAAATATGTATATTTAGGCATGTCCTGGAGTTTCACTGAAAAATTTCACTATTTTCTCCATGTTTCCCCCACGTTTTCCTGCATTTCTGGTTATCAGCGATATTATCGGCGGCGATAACGATATAATATCTTTATCCCCGGCCAGCGAAACTTGTAGTGATACCGACAACTCGAACACTGGTTATTAGGTATATTTGAGTGAAAGATCTAGGGACTGTAAAGAGGGTTATCGGCATTGATATACATAGATACAGGAGCATTGATATACACAGATACAGGAAGATGAGCAGGCTATAGTTATTTTAGATTGAATCCTTGAAAAGGTATAGATGAAGTATGGGATGGACAAGGCAAAGCAGTTAGCGTTTTCCACGCGGCTCACTTCAAAATAGTGTCTTAAAATATATGAAGAAAAGCATGATATGCCTCATGTGGCTTATTTCATGTAAAATTCGATTTATTAGTGTTTGAATTTAGTTGTGTGATTAGAGTACTTTGCTTGATTCATTTATGTGTGCTTCTACGGTTCCCAACATGGGCACTATGGATGGTATCATCAATCCTGTCGTTGATCGGCCTGCTAAAGACTAATGGAAAGCTGGTCTACGGTAAGAGCACCGGATAGCCCCTTGAGCTATTGGTATTCCCTCTGCTTTTTTTTTTTTTTTTGTAACTGAACTTCTTATAGCCTTGTATAATTCAAATATTTGGTGAAGGCAGCTGATTTTGGTTGCACCAAATATCATGAATCATGATATTTGTTTGGAGCAACGAAACCCGACCGAAACTTGTTGTAATATAGATGTCTTAAATCCATTTAATCTGACCGCGTTGCTCAACCGGTTGAGGGGGCTGCTAGACTAGTCGAGGCTTGCTCGACTCGAAGTCCAGCGGCAAAGTTTTTTGGAGTCCTAGGCCGTTCGACCAGTCGAGGCCTTGGCTCGACTAGTCGAGGGTTACGTAGATACTACGTGGATTTTGTGTGGACTGCGTAAATTTGAGTCGGTTTTTTAGAAAATGCGTAAGGGGTGTGTCTTAAACTATAAATAGGGGTCCCTAGGGCTTTTCTAAGTAATGCTAAGGCTTTTTACAGGTTTTTCAACGGTTCTTAAAAGGGTTTTAGGGTTTTTAAAGGGTATAGTAAGGGTGAGATTTGAGGTTGTTCGAATCGGGTAAGTCTTTTCTCTTTATAATTTCTATTTTCATAGTGGAATTTTGTCACTTTGTGCCGTGGCTTTTTTCTGAAATTTCCATGTTAAATCTATGTATTGTCTTCTGTTTGCTTGGTGTCATTGGATTGCTATCCTAGATCTAGATATGTGTGATTCTGCAGCACAAATCCCCAACAAGTGGTATCAGAGAAATCATTGGGGCACAGATCTGAATATGAGCGATTAATCATAATGGCGAGCACTAGGTATGAGATTGAGAAGTACTCAAGGAAAAATAATTTTGAGTTATGGAAGGTTAAGATGATCAGTTCCTTAATTAAGCAAGGCGAAGATGGTGCTCTTGAGGAGTGAAAGTCTACTATGACTGATGATAAATGTAATACTCTTGATAAGCTTTATCATCGACCCATTTATGTCTCACGGATGAGAGGTTTTCTATAACATCATGAGGGAGAAAATTGTGGCTAAGTTATGGGCGAAGTTAGAGGATGTTTATGCGAAAAAATCCTATGAAAATTGCCTTCACTTGAAGCGGCAGTGGTATAACTTCAAGATAGCAGAGGGTGGAAATCTGGAGGCTCACATCAGCAACTTTAATAAAATGGTTCGCAAATTACTAAATATGGAGGAAGTGATGAAAGATGAAGAACAAGCATGTATGTTGTTGAATTTTCTTCCGGTATCTTATAAGTCATTCAAGGACACAATGTGCTCTACGAATAAAACCTTGAGTGTTAACATTATTATCTCAGCCCTTCAAGGGAAGGCTATGAGAAAGCTTAACGTCGACATGGAGATATCTTCTGATGCACTGCTTACAAGGGGTAGGAATTCTAAACAAGGTACAGATTCTTCAGGTTTTAGATCCAAATCCAAGGGTAAAGGTAAAGGAAGGGTAAAGTGCTGGAACTGTGGGATGGAATGACATATAAAGAAGGATTGTACAAATCCTAAATCTAAGAAAAAAGGTTCTGATGCTTCGTACAAGGAGGTCAATGCTGCCACGTCAGATGGATCGAGTGGATGTGATGGTGATATTTTGTCTGTGTCTACGATCAGACGACCATACGATGATCGTAAGTACAAGTGGATGCTACACACAGGGGCATCTTTTCGCATGACTCCTCATCGGAGTTGGTTCACTAGTTACAGGGAATGCGATGGTGGACAGGTGTTTGTGGGTGATCACATTCCCTGTAATGTTGTGGTCGTTGGTATGGTGCGCATCAAGATATTTAATGGGCTGGAGCGTACCTTGACTGATGTTAGGCACGTTCCTGATTTGAAGAAGAATCTGATTTCTCTTGGTGTACTTGAGGCAATGAGCTGCAAGTTACAGGTATTGATGGTGCTCTTAAGGTATCTAAGGGGGCATGGATAATCATAAAAGCGCAATGACTCGGTAACATGTACAGGTTGATCGGTAGCACTTCAAAAGGTGGAATTGCAATGACTGTAGTGGATTCTACCTCTACACATGTGTGGCATGCTGGGTATGGCTACATGAGCGGGCAAGGCAGGAAGGCTGAGACACACGGAAAGAGATACAGGGCAGGTGGAGCAACCACATGTGAGAAGAATCACACAGCATAATCGCAGGATATTAGCGAGGTACATGGACGACTCTAATATCACAGGGGATCCATCTTCTATTCAGATAGCTCTAGGTGAGCCTGATGCTGAGAAGTGGAAGATGACTATGGGCGATGTGATGGACTCATTGTACCATACCGATACACGGGAGCTAGTGGAGCTTCCAGTGGGCTGAAAAATAGTTAGATGCATATGGATCTTCAGGAAGATACAACATAGGTATAGAGCAAGGTTGGTAGCGAAGGATTATGCTCAGAGAGAATGGATCGACTTCTCAGAGATATTCGTGCCGACGGTATAGCAGGTGTCTACTAGATTCGTGATTGGCGTTGGTTGGTCAATATGATCTTGAGTTGGAAGGATGGAAGTGGAGTCTGTACTTCTGTATGGGAAATTGGAAGAGCAGATCTACATGAAGCAAACAGAGTAGTTAAAAGTTAAAAGGGCTAAGAAAAAGAGTTTGCAGGAGGTCGTGGTACGACTTATCGCCTAAGCAAGTGGTTTGATTCCTTCATGGTGAGTCAGGTATTATATGTTAATGACATGTAGATCGTCAATTATAACATATCTGAAATCAATGTACTAAAGACTTGATTAAGTGGGACATTCAGGATGAAAGATCAGGGGGCTGCAAAGATGGTTCTCAGCATTGAGACTAGAAGAGGAGTAGACTTTGATTATCTCAAGCAGAATACCTTGGGTAGGTATTGATCAACGATGTGATGGACCAACCAAAGCCGGAAAGCATTCCCTAAGCGTCTTTCCTCAAGTTTTTCTCGAGACTTATCCCAAAACAGATGAGGAAAAGCAAGATATATCTCATGAGCTTTATTCGAATGTGGTTGGCAGTGCATGTCATGATCTGAATTAGACCGGTTATTTCACTGGCTATCAGTATTGTGAGCAAATACCCCAGCAAGCAATATTGGGTAGCGGTGAGATGGTAAGAAAACTACATCCTTCCTTTTGAGAAGACAGGATCAAAGGTGGTTGGGCACGTGGATTCTGATTCGGCAGGCATGCTCACATAGAACGTTCCTACAGAGAATTTCAAGTTCTGTGCAACTTCTCTGGGCTTGGCGATGGCGAAAAAGAAAGACGAAGTGTACACGAGAAGCTATAATGTGATGCAGAGATAAGAGAAGATGTTAAATAGCTGCACGTTTGAAGATTGAAGACATGGTGGAGATTATTGTAATACAGATGTCTTAAATCTGTTTAATCTGACCGCACTGCTCAACCGGTCGAGGGGGCTGCTCGACCAGTCAAGGGTCAAGCTCGACCAGTCGAAGGGGTCCTTCAACTAGTCGAGGCCCTGGCTTGACTAGTCGAGGGATACACAAATACTGCGCGGATTTTGTACGGACTGCATAAATTTGAGTAGGTTTTTAGGAAAGTGCGTAAGAGGTGTTTCTTAAATTATAAATAGGGGTCTCTAGGGCTTTTCTAATTAATGTTAAGGCATTTTAAAAGTTTTTCAAGGGTTCTTAAAAGGGTTTTAGGATTTCTAAATGGTGTAGCAAATGTGAGATTCGAGGTTGTTCAAATCGGGTAGGTCATTTCTCTTTGTAATTTCTATTTTCATAGTGAAATTCTGTCGCTTTATGCTGTGATTTTTTTCTGAAAGGGTTTTCCACGTTAATCTGTGTGTTATCTTGTGTTTGCTTGGTGCCATTGGATTGTTATCCTAGATCTAGATCTAGATCTGTGTGATTTCGCAGCACAAATCCCCAACAAAACTAATACCCGATGCATCAAACACTGCGAATATTCATCGCCGACAAATGAACTGGCTAAAAGAACGTGGCCCATCTATTAATTGCCCTACTGGCATTGCAACCCCGCAACTTTTTTCAAGAGGTTCTGATTTTCCATTGAGAGAGACCGTAGCAGAAAGTTCGATTGGAGGGATCAAAAAGACCGAAGAGAAGATTGACTTTGTCGCCAACCACAACATCATGGCTGACATTAATGTTGTTCCAATGTACTGTGTGAACGCAACCATGGAGCGGCTTGCAAATGCGGATGTGTGGTACCGGTTCGACATCAACGTGGCAAACATCCTGAAAGCTCGAGGAATGGAGATATGAATAAGCATCTATGTAGCCTACCAAGTCATGCGTGTGGTTGCATTTTCTACTTTCGTTCATATTTATTAATAAGCTATATATATATATATATATTTATTTAATTATTTTATTTTTTTTTTGTATATCAGAGCTTTCTTATTATTGTCTAAGAATCAAGGGTTTTTCTCACAAACGGCGAGTGACAGACAACAACTTGGGGTTTAACAAGAATCCAAATTAATAAAATATTAAATAATAATTGTTATGGGAAAAATCCAACAGACCTATTGTACGAGATTTCTGACCGATCATAAGTAGTGTGTAAGAATTGAACCATCTAAGAAGTACCGATATGAGCTCCCTAAAATACGGATGCATCAACTGTAATTTTTGTCAACTCTCATTAAAATTACATCATGTATATGAATGTTTATAGAATCTCAACTCTCATTAAAATTAATGTAAACACCCTACAATGTTAAGGTCGCTACGCAACACTTTGTGTGTGGGGCCACTGCTAGCAAACAAGCCCTACCATAAAAATGGGGCACACAAATTTCAAGCTGATCCAACCATCATATTAGCTGCAAAATGTATTTAAAGGTTTTGGGTGGTTTCCCACTTGATGATTTGTTAGTCTTGATTTTTAGGGTATCCCATTATCATGAGGCAGACCATTTGAGGCATGAGTTGGCATACATTCAAGAATGTATAATACCTCAAGAAGGAAATTGAAACTGGAAGAGAGAAGCTTTGATATTATGGCAAAGTCTAATGGACGGTGAGTGATGTGCCACGTGTGCGCAATAAATATGTACATTAATATTCTTTTTAAATAATAAAATTTAAATGAGTACTTAATATCATAATGGACACCCAACATCTATTGGATATGGGTATGTGTCACTATGTTAGGCCTGACATGGGTATAAATATGGGTACAGATGCATTACCGATAAAGAAGTATAAACATGGCTACCTTTAAAATTTACACAACCTCATTTCCTCATGTGAGTTATTGTTGATGGTGTGTATGTGATAGAGATGAAAACATGGACAGCTCTGGTAGTCCCATCGCTATGAATGTGGCCCTAGTTGGATCCTTAGAGATGGAGGAAGCGAAATAAATAAAATGATTTTATAGAAATAAATGTTACAGTTATATTTCCAAAACCAGATGTGAATTGCATGTAAATAGTTAGTGGGTTTTTTATAACTCATGATGCTGCCCAATGAAAATGCCAAATGCACCCGTGTTATATGCAGGCCAGAGGTTTGAAGTGTAACACAAGGACTTAAATTTGAAAGTGATATCAGTACTGATCGGTGCTATGGGCACTAACATGGTATATGTGTTTTATCCATGCTTACATACATCAGATGGATGGCGTGGATACAGAATACAGACATCAAAGTTAGCCAGAAATTAAAACTAAACCGTACAAGATATTGGTGCTTTTAAATGTACCATGAAAAAATAAGTATGCTTATTTTATTACCTAACTGTCAGACGGAGGATATTTATTGGACGGTTAAAGCTGAAAAATCCAACGGTCTTGATGCAAGATACAAGTGCCTGCGAATCAGTGGTCAGGATGGTCGGACAAGTGCTAACGAATCTGCTTGTTCAACAAATCAATCTATTTAATCTGATTAGAATGAGTCAATATGGAAGCTGATTGGCTGGTGTACCACACACCACCAATCTGGCTGGCGTGTTGATGTCACCAAGTCCTGCGGGTCCCATGTTAAGGTATGAGTTATATCTCAACCGTCTGCCTACTTATGAGCTCGTGGTAACCGTTCGTCCGCTTGGCATGCTGGTGGCATGGCTAGAGACTATAAATAAGAAAGATCAAAAGCTCAAGTGGACGACGTTGTAAAAACAGTAGTAGGGGATTGAACATCTACCACTGAAATCCTTTCGGGGGTCAGGACTTTCAGATCAATATTATATTTGTTTTTTTCTTTATTTATGTTTGCTCGTGATCTTATAAACAGTTTGGATGTAAAATAAATACTATGGTGAGTCCTATGTTGGTTTTAATTGTGAGAATCATTGTCTCATTGTTATTTATGGTGTGGTCCACTTGAGCTTTGGATATGACTTATTTTTGAAATAAAGATCTAAAATGATCTTGAAAAAATAGATGAACAGGGTGGATATGATAAATAGATCATCATTGGCAAGTAACTTTGATATCATTTGAACCCTTCGTATAACTCGGAGCTAGTGGAGCGTCAGCGCTCGTCTTCGCACGACACGTATCCACACCAGCTAGGTTGGTGGTGTGTGTGGTACACCAGCCAATCCACTTCCAGTCAATATTTGCCACGGTGGCATTTCTGGTGCGCACGGCCTACGTATCAAGGAGTCCAGCGAAGCCAGAGTATCGAACGACTGCTAACGTCAGTAATGACGTCAGGAGACGGAACCAAACTTTTTTAATTTCTATGCATCCGCCTCCCTCATATTTAAAAGGCGCCTGGCATCATGTGTAGACGTCAGGAGACGGAACCAAACTTTTTTAATTTCTATACATCCGCCCCCCTCATATTTAAAAGGCGCCTGGCATCATGTCACAGCTACACAACACACACACTCTCTCTCTCTCTCTCTCTCTCTGTCTCTCTCTCTCCCTGAAAGGAAGAAAAGAGAAATGTCGAAATCTCCAGAGGAAGAACACCCTCAGAAAGCTTTTGGGTGGGCTGCAAGAGACTCTTCTGGAGTCCTCTCCCCTTTCAAATTCTCTAGAAGGTATTACTCATTACCCTTTTTCTTCTTTTTCCTTTCCTTTTCTTTTGCAATGAGACATTTCTCTTTGTTTTCTTTGGAATTCTTGTTCTTTCTTTTCGTGGGTATTTTTGGTATTGTATATGAGATCTCTCTCTCTTCTTAATTTTTTTGGAACCCTCATTTCTTTTCTTTTTGCGTGTTCTTATTGTAATGAGATCTTTCTTTTTATTTTTGGTGGGTATTTTTCGTATTTCTATTCTCTCTCTTAATTGAATGAGATCTTCTTTTAGTTTCTTTGTAATTTTTCTTCTTATTTTTCGTGAGTTTTTCGGTATTTTCTATGCTCTCTCTCATTGTTCTGGGCCTCTCCTAACCTCTTTTCTTTTCTTTTCTTGTATTTTCTTTTATATGTGTTTTTAGTGCAACGAGATCATCTCTCTCTTCTTAATTTTTGGTATTTTCCACCCCTATGATATACATGCACAGAGGCATCCTTCCATGCGCACGTGCACACCTTTCCATACGTGTCGTACGCCTAAAATCCGAACGGTCCATGTGATGTGGCACCCCATGAAACCTTCAACGACCGTTCAGATTTTGGGCTCATGGAAACTCACGAGAACTGGTGTGCAACTGAGTATTGGGATAATTGACACACATCACGGTGGGGCCCACACAGCTCAACCTCATGGGAAGTCGAGCTGTGTGGGCCCCACCGTGATGCTCGGTCTCATGCCCTAAAGTGATTTTGCAAAATAAAAAGATCGATGTGAACATATGACACATCATGGTAGGGCCCACCAAACTTGGTGATCATCATATTAAAATAATTATAATGATGCAACTAATAATCTAATTGTTTTGGGACATCATTAGTGGGCCATGTGCCCAATAAAATGAGTCCGGTGACATATACGTTACACATGCAACCGTTGAAAGGGTTTTAAAATTTTCAGATTGCACTATTGTTTGGCGTCATAAAGTGAACGTATCCCATTAGATTAGTAAAAAGAGATTATGAAATTACTCGTGTACTTTCCTAACATTCATTGTTGCCGAATCCCAGTCAGCTAGATACTTTTTGGGCGCGGTTTCGGTGGATTCCCGGATCCACGAAGGACCCTGTGAGGCTTACATGGATGTATGTCTTAAATCCACACCGTCCAACCATTTTGAAAGCACATTTTTAGGGCATGAGCTCAAAAATAAAGCTGACCAAATCTTAGGTGGACCACACCAGAGGAAGCCGTCATGATTGAATCCCACCGATAAAAACTTCATAGATTCTAACAGAATATTTATTTGCCATCCAACCTATTGATAAGGTCACAAAAACCTAAACGAAGAGATCACACAAACATCATCTTGATCCAAAGTTTTGATGAACCTCAAGAAATTTTTAATGGTCAATTACCTCTGTTTCATTTACTATTGTTCATCTAACATCTGGATCTGTTTCATTTTTTACTTATTTATTTCTTTTCACGCCCTAAAATATGCTTTCAGTATAGATGGACGGCATGGATGATGTAATCACATACATCATGGTGTGCCCCACATTCAGACGTCCCCACCCGCCCTGGATCCACCAACTCCGCGCCCGATACTTTATTTTTCTTTCGTGGTGAAAGTGTCTGGGCACTGGACACGTGTCTTATTTTTCGTGGGATCTTTACCGACCGAGTGAATGATAAAAGTTAATGCATGCCAAAGACTTTTTAAATAGAAAATATTTTAATCTGATTTTTGATGTATTTGTAGGGCGAACGGCGATGATGATGTCACGCTCAAGATACTCTACTGCGGAATCTGCCATTCGGATCTTCACTCCGTTAGAAACGATATGGGAAATTCCGTCTACCCCTTGCTCCCAGGGTAAGATCGTCTTAACGCCGTTCTCTGTTGTTTTTAGAAAGGGAATATAAAATGAAGAGGCGATTCGCGCAAGGGGATATCAAAAAGGTTATTCTCACTGGTGAGGCCCACTCACTTTGAACATGATCTGAACCGCTAAATGGTGTCTGGATGGTCCAAAAGAGGGAAAACTGGGCCAATGAATGGCTTGGATATTTCACACGTGTGCTTCACTAGCATATGGAACGACCCTTTATCCCCTCTCCCTTATAATAAGCAAGCACACGTGCAGAGCCAACTGTGTTGGCAAGAAAAGCTTTTTATCTCCTTGTGAAAGGTAACTGTTAACTTCTCCATCATCCACCTTTTATAAGTGCAACCCAATCCATACCACATGATTGGAAGGTCAGGATCTCCGATCAGTGGCACCTTCTGGATGGCCATGAATCTATCTTATTTGCCATCCATATTAATAAGGTGACACAAGCATGCTGGAATGGATGAAGGGAAAACACAAATATCAGCTAGATCCAACACTTTTCCTGTGGTGTAGTTCACATGAGATTTGGAATTGCTTCATTTTTGGGCCCATATCTTAAAACTGAGCTAGCAAATGGATGAACGGCATAGATATGAAACACATACACCATGGTGGGCTTCACAGTCCCAGGACCGCCAACTCAAGAGGCTTTTCGGGTGCACCGAAGCAACGTCTATTTTAAATGGAAGGCAGTACCCCGGCAGTCGGCAATGCCATATTTTAGGATATGGTCCCAGATACGAATTTTAGGTGAACTACACCGTAGAAAACTACACACTGCTTAATACTTCCTACTGTCCATGATAATGTTTGTTGACCATCTAACCTGCTGATAAGGTCAAACATACGTGGATTAAAAGAAATATAAATATCAGTTTAATTCAAAAAATTTGTGGCCACAAAAAGTTTTTAATACTCAGTAACCACTATTTCCTGTAGCGTGGTCACCTAAAATTTCTTTCTATTTAAGTTTTGGGACCATGGCTTAAATTAATCCGGAAAAACAGATGAGACCCGAGGTGCCACTGTTTCCTGTAGGTGAGACCCGAGATCCACTGGTTGGGACCCTAGTTGTGGGGCCTACTGTGATGTATGTAACTACATCCACACCATCCATCCATGGTGAAAGCTCATTTTAAGGCATGATAAAAAAATGAAGCAGATCCAAATCTCAGGTGGACCATAATACATGAAACAGTGGTAATCGACCATTAAAACTTTTTGTGGGCCACAAAAGTTTTGGATCAAACTGATATTTGTGTAGTATTTTCATCCCAATCTTTTGATCTTACCAACTGGTTGGATGGAAAATAAACATTTCAGTGACCCCATGAAGCTTTTAATGGTGGGGATTCAATCATTACTATTTCTAATGGCATGGTACACATAAGATTTATATCTGCTTCATTTTTTAGATCATACCTAAAATGAGCTTTCAAAACGGTTGAACCGAAGGTATGGATTTAAGGTACATTCATCACTGTGAGCCCCCACATTCAGGGGTCCCACCCAAGGTGGATCCCTGGTCTCACCAAATCCGCTCCCCATCGCTGGCTCCGGAACCGCAGCCAAGTAGCTCTCGCCATCACTGTTCTCGCGTGATGTACGTGGTCCCTCTAATGCGTGAAAACCGTGTTATAGATCAATAACCTAAAGCTATCCTATAATTAGTAGGGCCCATCATAATGTTTATTTTCCATCCAATCTGTTCATAAGGTCACACAAACCTAGATGAAAGGGAAAAACAAATATCGTATAGTTCCAAAACTTCCGTGACCCCCAAAAAAGTTCAATGATAGATTTTGAATCCTCCACTGCTTTTTGCAGTGTGGTCCGCTTGATCTTTGGATTTGTCTTATTTTTTATTTCAAGACTTGCGACAAGCTCTCCAAATGAAAGGACGGCTGGGATATAACACATACCTCATGATGAGACCCACATAACTTAGTGACGTCAGCAAACCAGCCACATCGGTGATGTGGGTACACCAGCCAATCCGCTTTCGTTCCACAGGGACCCCACTTGAAATTTCACTAAGTTGACTCATCCGATTTTCGAATCAAATCCTACCCACCTGATCATCATTTAAAGAAGGATTTAAAGACCCTACCCACCTGATCATCATTTAAAGAAGCATCAGAAATTAATGTAAACCATCTGTCCCTGCAGGCACGAGATCGTCGGTATAGTGACCCAAGTGGGGCCCAATGTATCAAAATTCAAGGTTGGAGATAAGGCGGGCGTCGGGTGCATGGTTGGATCCTGCAAATCATGCTCCAGCTGCGAGCAAGGCTCGGAGAACTACTGTCCCAATATGATCCTCACCTACAATTCCACGTACCACGATGGCACTATGACGTACGGTGGATACTCCGATTTTCTGGTGGTCAATCAGAACTTTGTGATCCACTTCCCCGAGAGCTTGCCACTTGATGGGGCCGCACCGCTATTGTGCGCCGGTATTACAGTGTACAGCCCGATGAGGTATTACGGCCTCAGTGAGCCAGGCAAGCATCTAGGAGTGGTTGGGCTCGGTGGACTCGGTCACGTAGCAGTTAAGTTTGCAAAGGCCTTTGGGTTGAAGGTCACTGTAATCAGTACATCCCCTAACAAGGAGAAGGAAGCAATCGAACGACTCGGTGCTGACTCATTTCTGGTCAGCCGTGACCCGGCCCAAATGCTGGTGAGTCAGGGTTCGTGTGACTAACATGGCCATGCATGCGTGTTTCAGTCTATCCAAAAACCCACACACATCAAAATCAGGGCTGTGCATGAGTAGAGCTAGCTCGAAAAGCTCGATCAACTCACTTCTGAGTCAGCTCGGATTGACTCGGCTTGAAAGGCCAACTTGGGGCGAGTCAAGCTTATTTTCTAAAGCTCGGGTTGAGTTCGAGCCAAGTTATATATATATATATATATATATATATATATATATATATATATATATATATATATATATATAACTTAAAAAAAAAAAAAAGTTAAAATGAAAAAACCCCACCCAACCCTACCGTCCCATTCCTTCTCTTTCTTTCCCTCTCTTTGTATTTTTTAGCCAAAAACATAATAAATTGACATATGAAGAAGCTCGACTAGAGAGAAACTTGACTGGACTCGAACCACTAGCTTAACTCGACAGCTTTGACAAACAAGCCGAGCTTCAATGTTGAGCGCAAGGGTGAACTCGAGTATAGCATGAACGAGTCGAGCCAAGCTTGGCCCACCTCGGACTTGACTCGGCTCGATATACAGCCCTATTCAACATTGAACCATGACTACTGGAAGTGGGCCCCACTTGATTTTAAGGGTCATGTAAGTGGGGCCCACCGTTCTTCGATTAAAATGGCAATGATTTACTTAGCAATCTGTTGTAAGGATTGAAAAGGTCATGTAATTATGACCCAGTTAACATTATACGGTGATGATTTATTCGTTTCATATTTTATGGTGTAGGCTGCCATGGGCACCATGGATGGTATCATCGATACGGTCTCCGCTGTCCACCCGATCCTGCCATTGATAGGCCTGCTGAAGACTAATGGGAAGCTGGTTATGGTGGGTGCACCAGAGAAGCCTCTTGAGCTACCGGTATTCCCACTGCTTTTCGGTAAGTAAACATCCTTTAATTGTCTTTAACTGTCCTATAAATATGTAATTCAAATATTTAGTGAAGGCTGCGTTTGGCTGCACCAAATTTCATGAATCATGATATTTAAAATTGTAAAATTTCATCACTGATCACAAATGAACGGGCTGGAAGATCGTTGCCCATCTATTATTTTCCCCACTGACATTGTTCTGATTTTGCAGGTAGGAAGACCGTGGCCGGAAGTGTCATTGGAGGAATCAAAGAGACCCAAGAGATGATTGACTTTGCCGCCAAGCACAACATCACAGCGGACATTGAAGTTATTCAGATGGACTATGTGAACACAGCCATGGAGCGGCTTGCGAAGGCGGACGTACGATACCGGTTCGTCATCGATGTGGGGAATACCTTGAAATCTCCGTGAACCGCTGATTTGAATCAGCATCCATGTCGCCCAACAGTCATATAGTTTTTAGGGTGCTATGTTTTCGTTGGTTTGAGTCAGAATCTACGTTGTCCACATAGTCATGTGTTTGGCCACTTGTTTTTTGTTGCTACATATGCCCGGCTTCTTGCTAGGTACACGACCCTTTTTTCCTTAGGTTTTCATTGCTATTAAAGGCTACATGAGTATCACATTCTATTGGTATCTTTCAATAATTTTGGTTTGTAGGGGTCAACATGGCTGCAAGGTAATATAAATCAAACAAGGGAAACAATGATTTAATACATGGGGATTAGTCGAAGAAGGTAATATAAATCAAACACGTGAAACAATGATTTAATACGTGGGGATTATTCGAAAAAGGTTGTAGGGTGACCCTTGCCCCACCTTGATGTGTGTGTTTTATGACGTAGATTCAATGAATTTGGATAACCAGATGTGTGTGTGTGTGTGTGTGTGTGTTTTATGATGTAGATTCAATGAATTTTGAGAACCATGTTAGGCCCTGAGACTTGATTGGGTCCGGTGGTGCTTTGAGAGTTTGGCCATAATAATAAAGCCAACTACTTAAATGTAGAGTGGATTATTTGCGGCTATGACTATAGAGCCCACCCTGATGTATAGTCCACACATGCAATTGGTTTATTTTTCTAGATCATTTTAGGGCATGAAACAAAAAAAAATGAAGTAAATCCAAATCTCAAGTGGACCACACTACAAGAAACAATAGTGACCATTAAAAACTTCTTGTGGGCCACAAGTTTTGAATGAAAATGATATTCGGTTTTTCCCTTCATTGATGTAGAGTGGGTCGTAGACAGTTTCATGGCCAAGATGGATCTGAAAAGGCCCGGTAGATGATAGAAGTGATCCGGACCGTCGGACCTTAGATCGGGCGTATCTCACAATCTGGAATGAGTTATGTGATGTAAAATATATGATTTTGGGGTAGAACGAGCTACTTTAGCCAACCAACCCTACTATACCGGGTTGCGCAGCCCGAAATTGCAAAAAACCCCTGGATCAATGGTCGTTTCCCTGTTTTAATTTCATTTTTACTATAAATAGTAAGTTTTAGTTTGATTATAACTCTTTATCCGTCGGGCTTTAGGAATTACGCTCAACGTGAAAAGAGCTTAGAATAATTAGGAGAACGGTTTGGTGAAGCCAAATAGGACACTTATTATTTTTGGCCGAAAACCTTGCGCACTAGTAGACATCACGGCCGTCTATAAATAGTAAGTTTACTATTTATAGTAAGTCACGGATTCTAGGAGTTTGAGTTGTAGTTTGATTCTGATTTCTTTCTCATTGCTTGGTACCCCTATTTAAAGGGTTGTGAACTCGTTTTTATTCATCAATTAATCAATTTCGAATTTATTAGAATTTATTTCTATTTTCTGCTTTCTTTCCTCGTGGATTTAAGAGGTATCTGTGAAGAGTCCAGAGAAGCTCCGTGGATTCGAAGTAGTTATCCTCATCACGTTCATCCCTGCGTCATTCATCCTGATTTATATAACCTTATCAACCGGTTGGATGGCAAATAAACATTATCATATGCTTTGAAAAGTTTTTAGTGGTGGGCATTCAATCACTACTATTTTCCGTAAGACTTGTATGTTCTTTAGTTTTGGGCTCATGCCCCAATCTGAGCGGGCAACACCGATGGAGGGTGTGGATATACTACACATACATCAAAGTGGACCCCATGCATGGTTAGGGCCAGACCATGATAGGTGAGGCTAGCAGCAGTTAACCTGCGTGGATATACTACACATACATCAAGGATGGCCAAATAGTCTGGCCCACACCATGTTGGGTGAGGCCGGGGCCGCACCTAATCCGCACCCCTTTTCAACATGCTTTGCTGACGCTATCTCGATATTGTGGCCGAGACCACCACTGGAAACAGTGGAATAATGACACCCACCATTGAAATATTCCTAGGGGCCCACCTTGATATTTATTTACCATCTTACCCGTTGATAAGATCACACTAACCTGGATGAAGGGAAAATACAAATATTAGCTTGATCCAAAACCTTTGTGATCCAGGAAGCCTGTAATGGTGGGTGTTGAATCACCATTGTTTCCTGTGGTGTGGTTCATTATGCTTTGGATCTGTTTTATTTGTGGAATCATGCCCTAAAATTCATTAGGAAACAGATGAACAACATGAATAAAACACACGTGTACAGAAGGCAATCGAAGCCTGTGGAGACCTTGTGCAACAGAACAAAGAAAAATAAAAAGGAGAAAATGGGCCCCAACAAGGAAAGAGAGGGAAGGCGTTGGGAGTATATTCCAACTCGAAAAAATATCACACCACATTGCTTCCTTTTCTCCACCTTCTTTTTTTCTTCTCACGGTTTAACTCGTGCTTTTGGCATTATTTCCAATTGACGTCGGTCGGTGTGCCAACCATCATAACGCTTATGAGAATTGGACGGGATCTACCAAACAAGCATGTATGTAAACATCTCATATATGTAAACACATCCACACACACACACACGCACACACACATATATATGTGGGAAAAGGTACTATGCGCTCGACCTCACGAGTCTGTCCCATGAGGTCGAGCTGTGTGGGCCCCACCGTGATGCGTTTCGAACATCTACCCCATCAGTCAAATGCACCATTCCATCGTGGGCCTAGGTCTCAAAAATCAAGTCAATCCGTGACTTGTGTGGGCCACACCACATACAGAAGTGGGGAGGGGCCGTGCACCATTAAAACATTTATAATCATTTTTTGGGCCCACCGAGATGTGGTTTGCAAATCCAACCCATCCATTATGTGTGTCCCACTTGGATGAGGGTTCAGACCAAGTTTCAGTAGCATTCAAAACTCAGGTGGGCCCCACCAAGTGCTTTTATATGTTTTAACAATGTCTTCACATGATTTTAGATGGTATGGCCCACCTGAGTTCCGTAAACGGTTGATTTTTGGGATATCCCATAATTTAGAGGGGACCCATCAAATGCATGGTGTTGTTGGTCAACACGCATCAAGGTGGGGCCCACACGCTCGACCTCACGGGAGCTTATCGCGAGGTCGAGCGCCCGGTACCTTTTCCATATATATATATATATATATATATATATATATAAAGAGAGAGAGAGAGAGAGAGAGAGAGAGAGAGAGAGAGAGAGAGAGAGAGAGAGAGAGGTCTCAAATCCAACTGCTGGGACAACAAGTTGTGGTTCATCTAGCAGATAACTACTCATTTTACGCTATGAGTTCAAAAATGAGGTATATTCAAATCTCAAGTAGACCACATTACAGGAAACAGTGTTGAATGAGGGTCGACCATTAAAAACATTTTGGGGGGCCGTAAAAGTTTTGGATCAAGCTGATCTTCGTTTTTTCTCTTCATCTGTGCCTGTATGACCCAATCAACAGATTGGATGTCAAATAAACAGTATAGTGGGCCTTAGGAGGATTTTAATGGTGGATATCCAATCATTATTGTTTTCATGTGGTGTGGTCGACCCGAGATCTATATCCCTCTCATTTTTTGGATCAAGCCATAAAATGATCTGTAAAAATGGATGAACGTAATGGATGAAACACATAGATCATGTTGGGGCCCACAGAGCACCGACCATCAGCCAGGGAGCTGGTGGCAGGGGGAGTAGCCAATCCGTTTCCCTATAATCTCTCTTATCAAAAATAACAAAAGTGACCCAAGTGGGCCCAAGGTATCAAAATTACTGTAATAGATCTGTTCCTGCAGGCATGAGATCGTTGGTATAATGAACCAAGTAGGACCAAAGGTATCAAATTTCAAGGTTGGAGACAAGGCAGGCGTCGGGTGCATGGTTGGATCCTGCAAATCATGCTCCGACTGTGAGGAAGGCTCGGAGAACCATTGTCCCAAGATGATGTTCACCTATAATTCCACGTACCACGATGGCACTATGACGTACGGTGGATACTCTGATATGCTGGTGGTCAATCAGAACTTCGTGATCCGCTTCCCCGAGAGCTTGCCGCTTGATGGGGCGGTGCCGCTATTCTGTGCCGGTATTACGGTGTACAGCCCAATGAAGTATTTCGGACTCAGTGAGCCAGGCAAGCATCTAGGAGTGGTTGGGCTGGGTGGGCTCGGTCATGTAGCGGTTAAGTTTGCCAAGGCTTTTGGGTTGAAGGTCACTGTAATCAGTACATCCCCCAGCAAGGAGAAGGAAGCAATCGAACGACTTGGTGCTGACTCATTCCTGGTCAGCCGTGACCCGGCCCAGATGCAGGTGAGTCGACCCAACCCCAACAAATTAGTTAACCCACATCAAAATAGGACCATGACTAGAAGTGGGCCCCACTTGATTTTAAGGGCAATGTAAGTGGGTCCCACCACTCTTCACTGTCCATTTGACTTTAAATGGGTCTATTGTGGTGTAGGCTGCCATGGGCACTCTGGACGGTATCATCGATACAGTCTCAGCAGTCCACCCAATCGTGGCGTTGATCAACCTGCTGAAGAATAGTGGGAAGATGGTTATGGTGGGTGTACCGGATAAGCCTCTCGAGCTAAACGTCTTCCCTCTGATTGCGGGTAAGTAAACATCCTTCACTGTCTTTAACAGTCCTATTGATGTGTAATTCAAATATTTGGTGAAGGCTGCATTTGGCTGCACCAAATATCATGATTCATGATAATTGTTTGGTGCAATGAACCCCCCCGAAGCTAATAGGCTAGGCATCTACTATTTTCCCCATTGTTCTGATTTTGAAGGGAGGAGGATGGTGGCTGGAAGTTGCATTGGAGGAATCAAAGAGACCCAAGAGATGATCGACTTCGCGGCCAAGCACAACATCACAGCGGACATTGAGGTTGTTCCAATGGACTATGTGAACACGGCCATGGAGCGGCTTGCGAAGGCAGATGTACGATATCGATTCGTCATTGACGTGGGGGACACCTTGAAAGCTCCATGAACTGTCGATTTCAATCAGCATCAATGAAAGTCATGTGTCTGGTCACATGTTTTTACAATGCTATGTTGTTGTTGGTTTGAGTAGTACGTGCGTGTGGTTACATGTTTTTACATTGTGTTTTGTTATTTGCTATTAAACGATTATCTAATAATGCAGTTTTGGTGTATTCCGGAAACAATGATTTAACATATGGGGAATAATCAGAGATTGAATTAACGGATTCCGTGATGCCCCTGCTAATCAGTTATCCCTTGTGAGGCCTACCTTGATGTATGTGTTTTATATTTATGTGGTTAGTCTGTTTAACCCCTTCACTTTGATTACGGCATGAGCCCAAAAATAAAGCAGATCCAAAGCTCAAGTAGCCCACACCATAGGAAACAGGCTTGGATAAAGGAAAGCAAACATTAGCTTGATCTAAAACTTTCGTGGCCCTCAAAAATTTTTTAATCACTGTTGTTTTCTACGGTATGGTTCACATAAGCTTTTGCTCAGCTTCATTTGTGGGATCATGCCCTAAAATGGATGGACGACATGGATAATACATATACAAATGGGTGGGACCTACAACGCCTTAATTTCCATACCATGCATATATACTTTGCACCTGCTCATGTAAGGATACCAGCTGAAAAAAATATTAAAAATAAGAAGAAAATAAAAAGGAAAAAGAAAAAAGAAGCAGCAGCTTAGGTGGGCCACCCCACCAGAAAATGTGGAAATGACTCACCCATCTTTTGGGCGTTAATGTAGGTCTAGCCCACCCTCTCCTTCCATCCCTCAACCTTTTTTCTATAGCTTTTTTCTCTCGTAAGTCAGATGTGCCATATGCCCTGGTAATTATGATGGGAAAAAAAAAATTTCAGCATGGACTTATAGGATTACTTTAGCTGTGTACGTATGATGTGAATACTTTGGGGGTCGTGCAAGTGCACATGGCTTGCCTAGTGACACCACGTGAAGGGATCGGATTAGGCGGAAACGGATTGCCTACTCCCCGACCCCAGCCAATGGCTGGTGGTCGGTGCTATGTGGGCCCCACCATGATGTACTTTTTTCATCCATGCCATTCATATATTTTTAAAGATAATTTTAAAGTATGATTCCAAAAATGTGGTATATCCAAATCTCAAGTCGACCACATTACAGGAAACAGTGTTGAATGATGGTCGACCATTGAAAACATTTCAGGGGCCACAAAAGTTTTGGATCAAGCTGATCTTTGTTTTTTCTCTTCATCTGGGCCTGTATGACCTGATCAACAGATTGGATGTCAAATAAATAGTATAGTGGGCCTTAGGAGGATTTTAATGGTGGATATCCAATCACTAATATTGTTTTCATGTGGTGTGGTCCACCTGAGATTTACATCCCTCTCATTTTTGGGATCAAGCCATAAAATGATATGTAAAAATGGATGAAACACATACATCTTGGTGGGGCCCGCAGATCACCTACCATCAGCCACGGAGCTGGTGTAGGGGGAGTGCCAAGTGACGCTGTCACAGAAGGGGCCTACAAGTCGATGGGATTGAAACCCCTTAGGAAGGTTTCAACGGTGGATATCACTCTTCCCACAGTTTTCTGTGGTTTGGTCCACTCCAGATTTGGATCTGACTAATTCTTTGTCTCATGCCCTGAAATCCTAAAATGATCTCTCCAAATGGATGGACGGTGCAGATACAATACATACATCATTGTGTGTCCCACAAAACTTATTGACGTCGCTTCAGTAGCGACTCTCGCTACTCCATCTGTCAGTATCTAATCCCCTCCCACACCAGCTGTATAGCTATATAGCTGGTGTATTGAGGTCAGCAAGTTATTTGGGTCCCATCATGAGGTATGTGTTATATTCAAACTGTCCATCCATTTGGCGATCTCAATAAGGCTTGATCTGAAAAATAAGACAGATCTAAAGATCAAGTAGACCACACCACAAAAAATCAGTGGGGATTGAATGTCTACCATTAAAACCCTTTCAGGGGTCACATAAGTTTCGGATCAATATGAAATTGATTTTACCTCTTCATCCATGTATTTATGACCTTATTAACAGATTGGATGGAAAGTAAACGTTCCGGTGGGACCTATGAATTTTTTAATAGTAAAAATCATTATCTTCATGGCTCTTTTTGGTGTGGTCCATTTGAGCATTGGATATGATTCATTTTTTGTGAAATACTCTAAAATGATCTCAAAAACTTGACGAACGGTGTAGATATAAAAAATACATCATTGTCAGGCCATGTAACTTTGATCTCATTTGAACCGTTCCTACAACCCAGAGTTCGAGGGGGGTTTGCGCTCATCTTCGCATGACACGTATCTACAGCTACATAGTTAAAAATGTATAATCAACGTGTGCTACATATGCAGTGAATCTCTTCCAAAACCTTCACCCATCACGTTCGGAAGATGATTGCCGGTGACCCAAGCACAGAGATATTGTTGTGCCCGGGGTTGTGTGGGGCCCACAGAGATGTCCATGACAAATCCACTCCGTCCATCCGTATTGAAAGACTACAGTAGGAAAGGAGTCTAAAAATCAGGCATATGCAAAACTGAGTTATTATGCACAGGGATGACAGGGTGCTGACTCATTCATGGTTAGCCGTGACTCAGGCTGTATGCAGGTGAGACCTCATTTTTAATCAACATGGCCATGCATGTGTGTTAGAGTCAATCCAACCCAAACAAAGTTAATCCACATCAAAATTACTTGATTCAACGGATTATTAATTGATCTTGGGATTCATTTGTCTTCGCTAACTCCATTATATGCCGACAACCTGAGTGTTATTCAGTTGGCTTCCAATCTAATATTTTACGAGTGCACTAAATATATTGAAGTTGACTATCACTTTATGCGAGAAAAATACACAACTGAATATTTTTCTCTCCCTCATGTGACATCAGAAGTACAACTTTCTGATTTATTTACAAAATTTATGACATCATTCCGACATAAGTTTCTCAGAAGCAAACTAATGTTGGTTCATTCTCCCACATCAGCTTGAAGGGGGGTGTGAGATTATAGTACATTTACTATGTATAGCATTAGCTATAATTAGCCATTAGCCATGTATAGAAATACTTTAATTAGGATTGGTTGCAATTAGATTTCCTTGTATACATATGTATGTTTTTTTATTTAAACCCGATTTGGGGTGAAGTATAATACATAAAATGCAATTGAAATTTCTCTGATTCCAGACATTTTTAAAAGCATGTTTGAAAGTTGTTCAGTTTGGTATCTATAATAGTATATGTGTCGTTGTAAGAGAAGAGTCTTATTCAAAGCATATTTGAAAGTTGTTTGGTTAGGTACCTACACTAGTCTAACTATGTTTTTTGTTTTGTTGCTATTATTATTATTATTATTATTATTATTATTATTATTATTATTATTATTTTAACACACACACTCACGCGGTAGTGGGATTTCACCACCTATGGGTACACGAACCCTTGGTGTTGAAACTCTTTAGACTCTAACTACGTGTCGCTATAGGAGAAGAGCCTCATTCAAAGCATGTTTTAAATTTGATTTATTGGGTAAATATTTGGCCGGTCCTCATCTTTCACATCCTCACATGGCCCGCTTAAATCTTACAAGGTCACCAATCCACTTTTCTATATATGTAAAGTGTTCTTGTCAAAGCCAAAAATGCATAGAAACATGACCTCGAAGACGCAACAATGGGAACAGATTACACTCTTTTGTCTTTGCATAGTCAATGATGGTGTGAAGAGTAGATTATACCAAACTTAGGAATGTAAGTCCATCTGTTAGACGGTCCAAAACTTAACAATGTATGGTCAACATGTGCTACATGTTAGAAAATAATCTGTTAGATACCGAAAATAGAAAAATAAAATAAAATATGCAATTCATTTCACCAGGCTGAATCACGTATAATAATATGCTGTCCTTAAAGTGTGATTCGTCCCCTTATCAATTGCTGATGGGTTACAGGCGAATTGCTTCTAGGATAAGACAAGTTTATCTGGATCCGGCGTGCAGCAATTACAATGTGTCCACTATGGAACAGTTTAACACAGTAAATCTATTCGGGTAGAATCGGATAGTGAAAATGTTTACAGTATTCTAAAAAAGGAGATCTTGAGTATTTGACGGGAGAGATGGTGTTGAGATGATTGATTTTGGACCAGAATGGTCCAGTTTATGTAGGCACTAGGTAGTGGACCATTGCTAGGTGACTATTAATAGTTCAGAACGTTTGAAAAATGTTTGAAGTGCAAAGTGCACCAACTAGCGCCACTACAGCCACACCGCCCACGCCCGTGCCCGTGCCTGAGAGCGCGCACGCGTGCATGCATGTGTGTGTTCCAGTGCGTAAGAATCTCCATCTCCAAAACATCCAAGTAAGAATACTACCCACAAATCCACATATAAACCCCAAAAACTTTTCTACCATTTCTGATGTGAAACTAAAATCACACACCGCACTTTTAAATTTGAAATCTCGAAAACCGTTTTAGCGGCAAATTTTCAAAAATTTGAAATTTTGAATATTTTCAGAAAACCACAAATTTCAACACAACATATAGAGACAAGTAACCTATTATTATCAAAATGCTAATATGAGATTTGCTAATTGCAAATGCATGTTGAAGCCATGTGGGCCATAGTATTAAGGATGAACGGCATGGATGTATCACCGTGGGCAATAGTATCAGGGATGCACGGATCTCCCACCAAATCCACTCCATTTTCCTCCCACCAACGGAGGCGAATTGCATCCTACCCCACCTAGTTGGCCACCTAAGTGGCCCCACCATGATGTTTGTGAGAAATCCACTTTGTTCATCTATTTTGCAAGCTCATTTTAGAACATGAGATTTTCCAAAAAATGAGACAGATCCAAGATTCACATGACCTAACAAACATTAACTATGGTAATTCATTGTCAACTATTTTCTTATGGCGTGGTTCACATGATCAGTGGATGTAACTCAATCTTTAAATCATGGCCTTCTATGAAATTTCCAATGAGAATGGACGGAGTGGATTTGACACATACTCTGTGGTGGGGCCCCACAGATGGTCAAAGCCCACAACCCTTAATCTAAGACAACCTCAATCGTGGCAACCTTGACTCTTAAGATTTGACAACCTCAATCATAACATCTTAGACCCTTGACACATGACAACCTCGACTTGATAACCTAGACCCTTAACATATGACAATATTGACCCTGATCCTAACCCTCAACACTACAAGCATGTCATTTGTGGGGCCCACTGCCAAGTATGTGATAAGGGTTGAGGTTATCAAGTGTTTAAGGGTCTTGGTCATGGTTGTCATGTGTTAGAGGTTGTGGGGCCATCGTGTGATATGTGTCAAAGTTATTCATCGATTAGATTCAAATTTTAATTTAACGCATTGGGCCAAAGAATAAGTTACATCCAAAAATTATGTGGCCCCAAAAGGTTTTCAATGGTAGGTTTTCAATCTCACTGCTTTCTATAGTATGGTCCACTTGAGCCTTTGACATGCATCATTTTTGGGATCATGCCCTAAAATGATATTTCAAATGGATGGATGGCATAGATAAAATAGATATATCATAGTGGACCCTATAGAGCACAGGACTAATCCCTTTTAGGGTGGTACCCAATCCATGTCATGTCCCATGGAAAGTTCCTACCATTGAAAGCAATGTCGGGCCCTGTCCATCCGTTTTGTCAAGTGGCCCATGCAATGGAAAATAGTGAAAAGGAATTGCTTATTGTTCAAACCTTCATGGGCTCCAGCGTGATGTTTATATGCAATCCAAACCATTCATAAAGGGGCCCAAATGTTCATAATGTCATTACCACTGGGATAAACTGAAATAACAAAAATATTAGCCTGATCCACATCTTCTGCAATCCCATGAATGTTTCAACTGTGGGCATACAATATTTATTATTTTCTGTTATGTGAGCCACTTGAGGTTTGGATCAGCCTCATTTTTTGGATCACACCATACAATGATTTAGCAAAACAAGTTGACGGGATGGATTTATTACAAACACCATAGTAGGCCTCACAAAGTTTACCCAGTATGCACAGTCGACTTCGCTCCTGCTTTAATGGTCCGAAGGACGCAACACTCTAGGGTCATTTTTGTCCCTATAAAATTTTAAAAAGATACTTTGCGCCATGTACCTAATATTTTAGAAACCTTCGACTTTCGTTGCATTTGGTCATACCACAAGGCTACTTTGGTCAAAATCCCTAACATTATAAGGTGATGATTTGTTCCTTCCACCTTTTATGTTATGGAAAAATGTTTTGATTATATATATATAAGGTTTGTTTAAAAAAATTGGTTTTTTGGTGTTTTGGGAATAGTTTCATATCGGAAAGGAGAAAAGAAAATTTTAACTTTATAGGTAGAGTGTTGAGCACCTTACTATTTGCTTGGTGAATCCGTGGAGTACTGAGACTTGTGTCGCACATGCACATGCACGAGCTCGAGCTTAGTGCAAGGGCGTGGGCATGTAAGGCAGTATAGGCACTGATGGCTAGAGTATTGTGGGTGAGAGGTCTGAGAGAGACCTGTCTACATTATATAGGAGTGAACATTAGCCGTTTAAGAGGCCTGGTGTAACGGTTCATGCAGTATTAAATTAGACCATGCAAAAACTGCTACATGTGGATAGCCCAACAGTCATAAACGACTAGCCACTAAGTTTAAACGGTTAGCATGCATTTGGTTTTCCACATACAAAACAATCAGAAACTGACAAGTAATGATTAGTTTCTCACCAACAGTTAAAAAAACAGTCATTTGGAGTAATGACCCTAGACCAAAACATCCAGTTACACTAGCCTATATAAATAGAGCTTGGATCGCTCATTTCACCATCACCAACCACTCAAATCACTCTCTCATACGGACTAACCAGTAAAAGCTCAAGTGTTCTCTGATCAAGCCAACAGTCCTATAGATATGTGTAATTCAAATATTTGGTGAAGGCTGCGTTTGGCTGCACCAAATATCATGATTCATGATATTTGTTTGGTGCAATGAACCCCTCCGAAGCTAATAGGTGAGGCATCTACTACTTTTCCTATTGTTCTGATTTTGAAGGGAGGAGGATGTTGGCTGGAAGTTGCATTGGAGGAATTAAAGAGAGCCAAGAAATGATTGACTTGGCGGCCAAGCACAACATCACAACGGACATTGAGGTTGTTCCAATGGACTGTGAACATGGCCAAGGACCGGCTCGCGAAGGCGGAAGTATGATACCGATTCGTCATTGACGTGGGGAACACCTTGAAAGCTCATGAAGCGTTGATTTGAATCAGCATCTATGTGGACCCACCAAGTCATGTGTGTGGTCACATGTTTTAACGTTGCTATGTTGTTGTTGGTTTGAGTCAGCATCTTTACGTTGGTGTACCTGGATTGTTGCTTAGTACAGAGACTGTTTTTTTTTTTTCTTCGGTTATTGGTATTAAAAGCTATATGAGTATCACATTCTCAGGTACTATGGCATTTTTCGATAATAATGTAGTTTGAGTGCGGATCTGGTGTTCCCTGACTCTAGGGTTTTCATTAGTCCAGCTCCACCCTAGTGCCACGTAGGAAATTTATTAGCAAATGAAAAAAAAAAATCTATCAAAATTACTAATGGAGAGACTGACGGTCGCATCTCTACCACCGCCCGGACTAGAGTTGGGCATCGGTCCGGTTCGGATTGGATTTGGCCTAACTCGGTCCGATCCGAAATTCCAATAGTCTGACCCGAACTTGATCCGATCCGACACCGAATCAGGGTCACCTGACTCGGACCAATCCGATGCCTGATTGACTTGACCCGAACCAAGTCCGACTCGGTCAAGGAAACCGAGTCGGATCGGGTTGGGTACAATTCGGATCGTTTAATACGGTGTGGTCCACTTCAATCTTCAATATATTGTACTTTTGTTTTCAACGCTTAAAATGATACGTCAAAGTGGATGAACGGGTTAGATAAAACATATACATCAAGGTGGGCCCCACATGACTATGGAAGAAGTGCCATTTTCTCTAAGTACTTATGTTGATGTGCACTGCATGAAAGTGCAGTGACTATTTTTTAACGTGACTTGCTGTATTGAGGTTAGCAAGTTTTATGGGTCTGATGGTGGGTTATGTATTATATCCAAACCGTCCATTCATTTGACGAGCTTGTCTTAAGGCTTGAGACAAAAAATAAGATAATTCTAACTATCATGTGGACCACATAAATTGTGTAACGGTGAAAATCATTCTCTGCTGCTATTTGTGGTGTGGTCTGAATGATCTTTGGATATTATTCATTTTTTGGACAATGCTCTATAATGGTCTCTAAAAATATATAAATGGTGTAGATATAATAAATACATCACTGTGGGGCCCATGTAACTTTGATATCCTTTGAAACGTTCGTACAACTCAGAGCTTGAGGAGCGTCAGTGCTCGTCTTGGCATGACACGTAGCTATTACTGGCGCATACCGCCAGCTACATAGGTATGTGCGGTACACCAGCAAATCCACTTATCATTGTACACCCTCAACTCCGTTGGGGCCCACCTTGAATGCATGTGATTTATCCATGTCGTCCATTCATTTTTGCAAATCATTTTAGTGGTTGAACCCAAAATTGATGCATATCCAAAGCTCAAGCGGACCATACCACAGGAAAAAGTAAAAGATTAATAAGAACTACTCTGGATCGGGTAGGATCGGATCAGGTTGGGTCGGATCAGGGCCAATCCGAACTCAACCCGAAAAGATTTCGAATCTGGATGGGTCTACCCGATCCGCACCGATCCAAACCATCGGTTCAATTCTGATCGGGTTGGATCCGCCAGATCGGGTTTGTTTTGCCTAGCTCTAGCCCAGACATTATTGTTCGGGTAGTGCTTTGTGGGGTCCACGTGATGTAATTATCCACACCGTTCATCATTTTTCTTGGATCATTTTTAGGTATTACCGAAAAACGTGGCAGATCCAAGGATTAAGTGGACCACAAAGTGGGGTTTGAACGTCCACCATTAAAAACTTCTTGGGAGCTGGGGAAGTCTCAGATCAAGCTGAAATTTGTTTTTTCACTTCATCCACATCTAAGTGGCCTTATTAATAGGTTGGATGGTAAAAAAAACATCACTGGCCCTTAGAAAGGTTTCAACGGTTAGTGTCATTATAACCGTAGATTCCTTTGGTGTGGTCCACTGGATCTGTGGACCTGCCTAATTTTTAACATCATACCTTAAAATGATATGAGAAATGAGATGAACAGCGTTGATAAAATACTTAACATCACGATGGGCAGTAGACTCTTTCGCGTTTGAAAGAGAGGGTTGCCCCTCTCTCGGCCCTTCCTAAGTTGGGTTTTCAACTCCCGTTTTTTCCCCTTAAACCTTCCTTTTCTATCAAATTTCATAGATTTGATTTTCAAAATGATTCCAGTTTTAGCAATGCTTTCCATCAGATCTTCCTTTAGAAGCAAAATGCCCATTATTCATGGCTCCTCCTTCCTTAATCTCCCTCCATCTCTCTCTCTCTCATGCCATCTCGAGTACATGTATGGTTATTCACCTCGGAGTTTTGACATTCCTCCCTCGACGATTCACTTCATTTATAGGTGGGTGTGTGTGTGTGTGTGTGTGTGTGTGTGTGTGTGTGTGTAGATTATTTTAATTGGCTTCATATACATGCAATGCATATATCAAAGTGGGCTCCAAGGACACGTCCCACTCATATCAAAGGATTTGTTGTCCTAATAAATCCCTATCCATGTTATATCCATGATGTCTATCCTTTTTCGGTGATGATTTTAGTACATGAGAAAACACAGATATAGTCTTGATCAAACACTGTTTTTACCTTTTCAGGTCAATAGAAAATATAAATTTCTTCAAATCATGCACATCATGTGAGGTGAAGGACACGTCTCAATCATGACCTCATATAGACATTGAATTAGAAATGGTTATAAATGAATTAAGAAACTCTAATGCATCTAAGGGTAATTTAGGCAAGGATGAAAATGTATCGAATCAAAAAATTGGTATGAAATTTTAAACAGAGAAAGATATATACGAGTTTTACACAGTTATGGACGGAAAGTCGGTTTTAATGTTCGAATTAATACTAGAAGTATATACCGCAAGACGAGAGTAGTGAAAACGAGAAAGTTTGTCTACTCTAGAGAAGGTAAACGATCAATTGATAAATGTAATATAAATATGAAGCAACACCGTGATGAAACAAGAACAGGCTGTAAGGCATACATGATTATTAGGTTGGGAGTCAACAATAAATATCAAATTAATAATTTTAATAGTGATCATAATCATATACTTGCATCTCTAGAAGAATCACATTTACTAAGATCACAACGAAAACTTTCTTTAGCTCAAGTAATGGTAGCTAATAATTGCGACAGATCGGGTATAAAGCCAAAAGCAACATTTGATTTAATGAGCAGACAAGCTGGTGGTTGACAATATGTTGAACATAATATAGTAGATTACAAGAATTACTTACTGACAAAAAGGATGAATGCAATGAAATAATTTGATGTTGAGGGTCTATTGCAATTTTTCAAAACAAAGCAAGTTAAAGATCCATAGTTCTTTTACTCTATTCAAATTGATTCTGAAGATTGTATTACCAACATTTTTTGGGCAAATGGAAGAATGATTTTATATTACAATCGTTTTGGTGATGTGATTTGTTTTAACATGATGTATAGAACAAATGAGTATAGATGACCATTTGCACAATTTCTTGGTGTTAATCATCATAGACAAACAAATTTTTTTTTGGGGGGGCTGCACTTCTATACGATGAAACCATTCTTTCAGATGGTTGTTTAAAACTTTTTGTTATGCAATGTGTGGAAGAACACCTTAAAACATTCTCACAGATCAGGATAAGGTGATGTTAAGTGTGATTAAAATAGAATTAATAAGAACAATTCACTGTATTTGTGTATAACATATGTTTCAGAATGCATGAAAACACCTAAGCCATTTATTTAATTCTTCTCAATCTTTTGGCAACGATTTTAGTAAATGTGTCTATGATTTTAATAATGAAGGTGAATTCCACCATGCATGGGAAATAATGATTCAGAAATATGATCGTACAAATAATATATGGTTGCAACAATTATTCAATGAAAAAGAGAAGTGGCATTAATGTATGGAAAAAATGTATTTTGTGCTGATATGAAAAGCACACAATGTTGCGAAAGTTTGAATAAAGAGTTGAAGAGATACTTATATACAAGACAAAATATTCTCAGATTTTTTGAATACTTTAAACGATTAGTGGATGATAAAAAAAAAAAAAAAAAAAAACATCGAATTAGAACTAAATTTCAAAATGACACAAAGTTCACCAACTGTGTTGTTTCCTATTAATATCTTGGAGCATGCAACTAGTGTCTACACAACGAGCATTTTTAAATTATTCCAGTCTGAGTATATCAACAGTCTTGGTCAAACTGTTGAAAATCTAGAAGAGTTTAGGATGATAATTAAATACCAAGTACGTGAAAGTAAAAAAGCACAGATTCCACATCGTTACCGTGAACTCAACGGATGAGTTTATTGAATGCAATTGTAGAAAGTTTGAATTTATTAGTATTTTATTTTCCATATAATAAAAGCAACAAATCATACCGTCACAAGACTGCCAGCGAAATACATCTTAAAGAGGTGAACTAGAGAAGTTGCTTCCATTTCCTTTCCGTCAGTTATTAGTGGATGTGGATTGGATGGAGACTTTAAGAAATTGCGTTCACAACATTATAACAACTTGATTTCCAACTTTGTTAAGTTGTCATCAATAGGTTGTGAAAGTGAAGAGTCAATTCAATATGTTACTAAATACTCAGAATTGATGTATCAAGAATTGCAAAAAATATTTAAAGAAAAAGCAAAATTAAAAGAACCATCATCGACTGATGATAATTGCGAAAATAACAAGAGTTATAGACAGGTTGATCATGTAATTGCTGATGTTGACAATGCACAGTTGAAAGAAAAAATCGTTGAAATAAAAAATGAAGCTCATGAAACAAGAATGGAGAATCTCAATGGCTTTAACAAAGAAGATCATGGAATTAAAAGAAAAGGAGCTGAAATTGATGAAGGTGAAGAAGAAGCTTATAAAATTAAGAGAAATGAGAAATGTCGTGGTAAATGTAGAATTAAGAATTGTTTGAAAAAAGGAAAAATGAAGAAACGCCAAAAGAAAGTGCAGAAAAATGAACCAACGCTAGACGCTACTATCGAAGATATCAGAAATGCATCAAATCCAATCCATCATCATACATGTATTACAAAGGTACATTGTAATGATCTTGAATTAATATATAGAAATTTAAATATATTAGAAGCAATGAAAAAAAAAATCAAATGATAATTTTATATTTATTTGTGAACTTGATTTTGAGTTGTTACTTGTATTAGGGATACAATGGTGTTTGTTTGAATCCCGTGACTACGTACTTTCAATCAGAGTTATTTCATTCCGTCATTCAACCACATCAATCCGAGTAGGACCATCTCCAATCCTCAATTCATTTTCCTGATAATTTAAGTTTCACTCAATTACTTGAGGCGAGGAATTGCATTTTTGGAAAATTTATATAATATATATTTATTCTCTGATATAATAATGATACTAAGTTGGATTCATTGAATGATTAATCTGCAAAATACTATAAATTACGCAGTATTCCAGCATCCCGTGGCAGGTTGTAGTGGTAGTTCAACAATTGTAAAAAAATGACAATAACCCTCATGACATATGAATGTTCTAAGACAAATTTATAATCTAAATGACATTGATTTTCTACTCCTACTTTCTAATTAAAATAATTGAGTTCCTTTAGATTGCTGCACAATTAGTGGCTTTTTTAGTAACGGTGTCATGTTAATTCTGCAATTTGTATTCAAAGCTATTTTGTTTTGTACGTTCTCACTACAAGCGAATGGAGCATTCTCTCTCTCTCTCTCTCTCTCTCTCTCTCTCTTTCTCTCTCTCTCTGTTTCTGTCTCTTTTTATTGGTGGAATTAACATGTCTTTGTATTTATGATGTATAGGGGTGTATGTGTCATTTGCAGTAGTGTACGTTAGAGCACATGATGGTTTAGTTGCTGAAATGATTGGAGATATGGGATTTTAATGGGAATTAGAAGAATTTGAATACCCATTTCGGAATTGAAGTTCTGGGTCTAGTTGGTTTTCTCATCAGGCCTGTAAGTGGTCTATTTATGTTCTAGAAATGTTGGGAAGAATTTGGTTGCTGCAATGGAAGAAAAATAAAAAAGATGTGAATTTTATGGGAATTAGAGGATATTCGAGACCCTCTGGTTCAACACTATGAGTCATCCTGTGGTAACACTTGACTCGGACGATCTAGACCCAACTCAAGGCTGAATGAGTCCATCTGAGTTGTTGAGTCTTTTTGTCCTTGTGTTTGAGGATACTGGTTTTTACAACTATGAGAGGTGGGTCCATAGTTACAAACACCTATTACTATGTTGCCTCTCACTATGGATGATACACTCCCAAAATCTCCCTAATAGGACCACTGTAACCTTCTGATTGTGACCTACACATGGACAGTTAATAAGTGAAATACAGCACCGGTCCACATTGAACTAATAATTAAAAAAAAAAGTTCATATGATTTACACTCCAGAACTTCCCATCTTAAAGTGTTATAGGTGATCATTTTTTCCAGAAGAGCCATTGAATGAAGTCAATGCCACCACCATGAAGTTAGTTGCACACATTTCACCAACCCCAAAATGGGCAGGCCTTAAAATTCATAGATTTTCTAAGCAGATTTCACTGCTCGAAATACAACTCATGAACATACAGAATTGTCTGGGTGGGCAGCATCCACCACAGTGCTAATAGTTGTTATGTCCCTTGATTGGATTGTGGTTGCATTCACGCAGAAACATCATAGTTGCATTCTGTAATATAGTAGTTATTTGCTTCCACACTATACATATATACATATATACACAGGTTTTGGCTTTTGGGCATTTGTATACGACATATGTTGGGCTAGGTTCAATATAAATGGATCGAAATAAGCTTATCTTCAGCTTGTCCAACAAGGTGTAGGATGGTCTGTGGTTCTGGATTAATTTTCTGGTCTAGATTGTGTGGGACTGTCAACCATTCCTCATGGTGATTGGTACTGTTCATATTGCAATTCATAGTGTTTGGCTAACATAGGCTGTGGCAATTCTTGTGCGGTTTTTGTATTCTTCGCTTACCATTTTCGGTTCAGATCCTAAATTCAGCAATGATCTGCTTCTCAGTTACTCTTTCCTTTTGACTTTAGTGTAGGTTTACATTTGTCCAATGTTTTGCATTCAGATGCCATGATCAAGTATTCTTTCTGTTCATTTCATGCTCAACTTTTGTTGACTTTTCCATGTACTCATCCTGTGAGCTACGCATGTATGTTGAATTTGGATTGTGAGTCATTTCTTTTTTAAGATGCACATTTCTTTTTGTACAGATGTTTGACACGTGAAAATGTAAGTGCCGAGATGAAGTTACAATGCTTCTCTCTCACTATTCTGGACAGCTTAGGTGGAATGGTATGTATCTTCTCTCTCACTATCTAGGATTTTGCTTTTTTTCTATTAAGGAAAGAAATTAATGGGCATTTTTTTTTGTCGTTTATGTTCCTGAATGCATTGTTTATGTATTGTGGACAAAATCAGACTGGTACAATGGTCAAGTTTACTGAATGCATATAGTAAATGTTGATAGTTTGTAAAAAAATTAGCTGTTCATTTCTTTCATAGACATGAGCCTCTTATCTGGGTCACAACTCTAGATGGTATGGTCCATTAGTTGAGTGAATGGAGTGGATAGGAAATGAAATCCTACTCTTGCGAGTAGTCATCATGAATGGGAATGTCATGCAGGGTGAGATAGGAATGCAGCAAATGGGTTTGAAAGCACGCCTTATGAGCCAAGCACTGCGTAAGATGTCGGGCAATGCCTCAAAATCTGGTTTTACTCTCATTTTCTTGAATCAAATAAGATATTAAGGTACTTTCTTTCTTTTTTCCTGTTGTGATTAGTTTTCTTTCAAAAACCAGTAATTTGTTACTCTATTGGATTTGGTAAGATTGGTGTATGTTATGGGAATCCTAATAGACATGCTTATCATTATCTGATTATTTAGGTTGCTCTGACACAAATTCAGTTGCAATGACTAGCAATTGAATTGACAACATGCCAAAACAGAAACAGGTTTGCAGATGGTAATTACTACTTCATGTGCATAAGGTATAAGTGCACAGGATTCAGGTATGCAAGCACAATGGTTTGATTTTCAGATCCATTGCACCGATGACAACCGGATATCAGATCCAATTAGAATTGGACAACAAAGAAGAAACAGGTCTGGACAGAAATGTATTTCAAGCTGGCATGATACGTTTAATCTTGAACTAGTGAAGATGATTGAATCTGTTTCTCTGATACAGGAAGGATTGGATTATCCAAGTTAACCCCTAACAGGTATTATGTGTCATGATGTTGTTTCCTTTCATATTAAGGAAATTATGGATGATACAGGGTTCATGATTCCCTGTTGAATGCCAATAAAAGATTGGCCTGATAACCACCTGAAGTGTCAAATATTCTTCTACCTTGTCTGCTAAATCCAATGTTTATTGTATTGGAATTGAATAAAAGATTGGCCTAAACCACCCAAAGACCTTCAAATTCATATGTAGCCTACCTGATTATTGGACTTAGTTTTTTGGGTTCACATGATCATCATGGTGGAATGAACCTATTGTATGGATTGAATGTGCTAAACACACCATGAGAGCCTAAAAATGCTTTACGTTGACACTTTTTATGGGAAAATCAAAAGGAAAAAAAAGAAGGTATTTTGGCATATTGATTCCCTAAAAGCATATTCTAGTGCTTTGCATAAGCCATTGTTGGTAAAATAAAAATACCTTTCTATATATATATATATATATATATATATATATATATATATATATATATATATATAGTCTAGGCTTTTGCAATTCAATGCCCTCTGCTTCCTTTTCAGATATAGGAAATTGGCTTATTTGGAGACCTTGTTCTAGGTGGGGTTTGATGTAACATACCTTGTTGCAAAATCTAGGCTGGTCGAGGGATCAGGTTGTCTTCATGTCTATGTTGAATATAAGTCTTGATTTCTAACTGTCCATGCCTTTTAGGAATGCCCACCTGATGAGTGGATTGGTCTTATTATGAGGGCAAGTTTGCAGTCAGCCACACCTTAAGAATGGCCATGATCTCTCACACTTGTGCCCAAGTTGGCACGTGTGCCGTGATTCACTTCTCTATCCTCACAAGAATCATCGTTGCAGACTCTTTCTGGAAAGGTTAAACCAGAGAGATGGGCTAGTGCCTCTGAAATACGGAATCGTTTTTGGATATCTCTATCGTACTTATTTACGTTGACTATACCAGATTCTTGGCATTGCACATGGGCTTTTTTTTTTTTTTTTGGGCATTGCACATGGGCATTGCACATGGGCTTAATCTTCTTTTTGGACTGGACCTGTTCATATGTGTCTTTTTGCTCTGATAAGCTTTTGCCAATTTTGGGGTGGAGTGCCAGTTGGATGAATGATTTGCATTGAAGCCCTAGATTTAAAATGTTATTTGTTGCATATCCAAGGGTACTTTGTAATTTATCCTTATTTTTATTAACATAAACAATGAAGATTAGAAATATACAGGTAGAAGTTATGCTAACTTTTGATTGTTGATCAGTTATGTTTTTATTTGTTGTCAGAATTTTTATGAGAGATTTACCTAATCCAGCTTGCTGAACCATCAGATATTAGTTCTGAGCTTCATGTCATTGGTCTTTAATTAATTGTGGGCTTTTCTATTATATTACTGTTCTTTCTGGAGAATGTGCAAATGAATTGGTGAGCCTTCACAGTTTCTGCTTCAGTTATTTGCTCTAGGAATGCAACCATCGAGGGATTTAACATTTGGAATTACTGGAAGATGCCATACCAGTCATGGACTGCTGAGCCATGATGGTATGATGCATATAGGCTTCTTCTTTTTTCTTTTGTAGGTTATTAAAAAGAAAAAAAAAATGTCGTTCCTGTTACTTCTGATCAACTACTAGAGGTTATAAAAAGTGTCTCAAAATTTGAAGTCTTCATTGTATTATAAATTAGAGGTACAATTGATGTACAGTGGAATGATGGCTGCGCACACATTGATGAAACGATGGCCATTTATATTAATTTTCTTTTTTGGACAATTATTAGAGTAAATTGGTGTAAAGTGAGAGTGCTTAACATAATTTCTTTTTCCAAGAAGTGTATGCTCAAAGTAATATAAAGCTCCATTTTCTTGTAGTGCTTGCGCCTTGTGCACCAACTCCAAACTCTTATCATAGTTTTGTCTGTTTCCATTCAATTTAATTGACTCACAAATACTCTATAAGACTGGGGCTCACAATTGGGACACTCTGGATAGAATTCATTTGTGCCATGTGTAAGGTGGATGAGCCATTGCCGTTGGACAGAACTATGCTCTGTTCGTCATCGGCCTCCATTCATTACGTATGGTACAGTCTGAACATGTGTCAAAGAAATCACATTGGTCCACTTGTCAAGAAAGCTAGACTTGTAAATTTGTATATGAACAGCTGGTCTTTTGTTCTCATCATCCATATTTCACACACTACTGCTGACCATTTAATGAGTGCACCAGTCTGATTCCTGTGACAGGGATCCTAAGAGCAAGTCCTACGAGATGAGTATTCCAGATCTTTCACATGTTTCATGTTTGCTACATTGGCAATGTGCCGGCAGCAAGGCACAACTTCACTTAGCATTCCTCCTCAAACAAAAAACGAGAATACTTTCTTTTACAGGTAAGTTGGGCTCAAACCCAATTCCTCAATGTTGAACCCACCTATCTACCAGGAAGCCACAGGCTTGAACCCAAATGACAGGACTACTAAAGTGATAGTTCACTACCATTTAAAATGGTATGACCCATCCACCTCCACATAGCATAAATGTATGGATATTCTTACATGCAACCTGAACCATCCAAATCAGAGGACTCTTTTAAATCCTGGATTTCAAATCCTCAAAAGGGCCTCTTTTAAAATTCAAGAGAAAAGGAGCATGGAAAATCCAACTGTCATCACTGAAGATTATTGGTTGGTTCTTGTTTTAGTTCTCTTTTACAGTTTTAGTTCTCTTGTTTTAGTGCTCTTATCTATGAGCTGGATTTCATAATGCATTGAAGATTATTGGCTGGTTCTTGTTTTTCTTTTTACAGTTTTAGTGCTCTTTTACACAATAAAACAATGCTGGTCTTCTTGTGAGTAAATCTTCGTATCCATGTGGGACGAGATTAACTTCACTTCGATAAACGTAGATGCACTTTGTAAGTTTATCTTAACATACAAAGCTTTTTATTTGATCTGGGTCCATTTATCTTTACTATAATTCCCTTGTATAGGGATGTCAGTAACAATAGCATTCATGGCATAATTCCTTTGTTTTTCCCTCAGTGCAACCCATATGTAAGATGTTTATAACTTTTTACAGCTTCCTTTTCCTATATAGGATTAAAATTTTATTTATTTATCTGAATCTCAGTTCCAACATTTATTATTATTTTTTTCTTCCTGCAATGCAGAAACCTGGCATTCAATCGGCTTAGTCAGAATATTCCATTCTCCTTAGATTCCTTGAAATCTCTCCGTTATTTGTAAGTTCTTGTAATTTGTGAGGGTGTTAAAATCTCTAGTTTATGAGTAGCCAGTTCATATTTGCCAACCGATCTTTTTTCCAAGTGCAGGAATTTGAGTCACAATTCCATCTGAGTCAATAAGTTCTGCTTCTGTTTGGTATTTTGGCTCATGATCTTTCTTAGATGAGAATATATATATATATATAATTTCTTGGATGAGAAACTGTTTGGTATTATGTCTCATGATTTGGATTTTTATAGGGATGTTGTGAGTGAAGGCCAGTTCAATCAAATTTTGCTTTGTGAGTTGGATGCAATTAGGAAGGTTGCAGGCAGAGACACAAGCTCGCTGGATGGAGGGATTTATTTACTTTATTTTTTTTTAAAGCATTTTTGTATAATTTTTTTGTAAGCATGCAAAGACAAATGTGATTTTTTTAAAATTTAATTAATCCAGTTCTAATTGGCTAGCATTGTTGTGTTTATTTCACCCATATCCAAATAATATCTGGCTAGCGTGAACAGACAAATGTAATTTTGGAGTTCACACCCTTTTGGAAGAAATAAGAGTATTTTTTCTTTCCTTAAAGAAAAAAAAAAAAAAGATGATGCAGAAATGTGGAATACTATAACCCAGATTGTAGCATAGAAGCTTCCTAACAGCACTCGACAATCAACATGTCTGGTTGGATTATCACAACTTGCTAAACTAAATAAAATCACATATTCTCACATCTTGAAGACCTCCATAAGCCATCAAAGAGAACTAGCTACTCTTTATTAGCTTAAATAAGTTGATCTATCAGGGCATGTAGTGCAGAAAGTATAGATTAGATCTGTAGACAGCGATTCTATAGCTACGGATCTAATCTGTAGTCATAGATATTTAGCTACGGCTTTTATCCATAGCTTGGTTGATTGGATGCTCTTGTCAATTTACTTGCCAACCCCATCACTTTATCTAATGGAATCCCGTCACTTTATCTACAAGAACCTTGTCACTTTGTCTAGCACTCCTTTTACTTTATCAAGTGAAATCTCGTTGTTCACACCCCAAGTGCAGGGTTGTGATGTAGTAATAAACTCGGTAAGACCGAGGTCGAATTCACAGGGACTGAAACCTGTACGTTATCTGAAAATAACCAGATCTAGAACTAGGATAAGATGAAATCTAAACTAATTGTGATTTGAGGAATAATGGTGAAATATTAATTTAAACTTAAAGAATTCAGAGAAAGTGAACTAGGGATTCAGAGGATCCACTTGTAGAGATCAGGGAGATCTTATGCCTGCTTCATGGATATTATACTAAACTTACTTGATATAGTTTTCAAGGGATGAAAGGTATAAGAATTAGGTATGATTCCATCATAAATCCATGCCTAAGAGACAAGGTAAACAATAGAACTTAAACCAATCCATAACCAACCAAAAGATGTATGAGTGTTAGGAAGGATCCCATCATCCACCCATGTCTATGAGACGATGGCGAACAACAGAGTTTCCGAACATCAAAATAAAAGGAAAAGAATTATTCAAGCCATCACAGATCTACTGTAATTTAAATCACAACAAACCATTAATGACTAAAAGAATTTCTTAAATCAAACAAAGTCAATCAGTTCAGTTCAATCAAACCTGTAGAAGCTCCCATCACGCCACAAGATTCACCTCTTAGCCCTAGCTAAGGGATTTAGCCTAACATAATCATAGGAAAAAGAAGAAAAAATACAGAAAAATTTCAAACACTTCTCTCTCCGCCTCTCTCTCTATCTGACGTCCCTATTCAAGCATATCCTCTTCTCCACATTTGGAACTCTTTTTATAACTTTTGGAGTGGTGGAAATCGGATTTGGGAAGCTATCGCACGCGCAGCGAAAACCTTTTCGCAGCCAAGTTCGGGGCTTCATAACTCTCGCGTTCCTTACATTATTTCTGTAAAATCAGTGTCTCTTGGAAGTATTTTGGCTGGCTTACACGATGGACGGTTCAGATCTACCATATGATCAAAGATGGTGGGCCACAACTGCCCGAAAAATCCGATTTTGCGGACGTGCGTAGCCTTTCGCACGTCCGGCGCTGACGTGATCGGTGGGCCCCACAGAGGTGTTTTTGAAGAAATCCACCCCGTCCATTAGATTCAGGACGAAATTTTAATTAAGAATGAGTAGTTTTGAACGTCCATTGATGAGGCTCAGAGAAGAAATCACCCTAAAAATCGTTTTGAACATCGCAGGACCGCCTGTTTGTGGCCTCTGTATCGCGCACGTGTGCTTGCATGGGTTCAAAAGTTCACCAAGGTTTTGTAGTAATCGAGGCCCTCTACACGATGGATGGTTTGGATTGTCCATTGGGACAATGTGTGGGGCCCACTAGCGTCCGCAAAAATGGATAGTGTCCGTCCGTTTTACAGCGCTTAAAACGGAAATTTCTGTTTTGGAAGAAGACGCGGGTCAGCGCTGTTGACCCGCCCAAGTTGGTTCGATGCACCGTGGACATGTATACCTTATGTACACACACTATATAAACAGGGCCCATTATGATGTTCCTACAAAATCCAAACCATCCATTTGTTTCCTCATCTTATTTAAACCGCCGAGACCAAAGTTGAGACAGTTCCAGATATCAAGTGGGCCTAGAATCAACGGTTTATGGGCTGATCTGTCAGTTGGGGTACTTCCATAGTGATCCAAGGGCTGAAATTTGATATGTACGGTTAATTTATGGCCCTCAGGCCATGTATAAAGTTTTGATCCAATCAGATGACGAGAACTATGTGATCTTGCATTTTTTATCAATTTCGGGCCTCTTTAACGTGAATGGCTTGATTTTCTCGGATCCCTGGTGTGTAATTCCATCGATCTTGGTCCCCTGGATTCTGTCCCTTGCCTTGGGTGTCATCAGAGCGTCAAATCCATGGTTTAAGCACCCTCTTTCAGTTCATGCTTGTAAATACACTCTGCATCACAAACATGATTAAATTAGGCTATTAAACGGTATCAATGATTATAAATCTATGCAATAACTGGGTCTGATATGCAATATTTGACCCTCAACACAACCCCCAACCAGCATTTTGCTAGTCCCGAGCAAAATATGCGAAAAGTAAGTTGAGAATTACAGAACAATTTCTATAAACTCGAGTGATTTTTTGTAGAATAATCCAGATATGAGAATTCCCAGATTCATGAATGTTGGATATTACTTTCTCCTAGACTCAAGTGCACGGTAAACTTCACAATTAAGTTCAAAGTATTATTCCATTAATTAGAAAAATTCTAATCATTGAGATCTATGAGCGTACAGTGTAATCTCAGCTTATCATCATTAAAATTCACTTCTCTATTTCAGGATATCACTGGTAACCAATAAGAAGATTCATGATAACCAAAACTTGCTTCACAGATCATCTTTTCATTCCTTCAGCTTTTGATTTTTTTTCATTAAAAGTAACGCCAAGAAGGGGAATCAAATCCTCACCTACAGGGAGCAAACCTATGATGAAGACTGTACACCCAAATTTTTCACATATCTCATAGGGAATTAAATCTACACCTATAGGGAGCAAACCTATGGTGTAGACCATTCGCCCAATCCTTTCAATTTCTCAGGTTGGTTCCTTTCAAGCTTAGTGAGTACCAAGTAAATCCTTCAATATCAAACTGAAACCTTAATGTGAAAGCGAGATGTGACATGTGAGATCATAACTCAATCAATGTTTACAACTTCTAATTTTGGATTAACAATTCAAACTTAACTATGAAATCAGACAGATACTGAATCCAAGTGTCTTAATTTACCAACATCACGTATCTTGAAATTCCAAGTGCCCTAGATGGCCGCAAAATCCCTTCGAATTCACAAGAAAGTCCAGAAAAATTAAAAAAATTTCACAATTTTTTTTGCTCAAGACCAATAAAATGCTGATTAGGAAACCTAATCTCCACCCCCAACCTAAAATCTACATTGTCCTCAATGTAAAAGAAATAAGCATGCAATGCACATGGGACAACAAAAATATAAGAAGAGTGATGGAAAGATAGTACCTGGACGAAAGAATCAAAAGGCTTTCCAAAGATATCTACGTAAGATCGGGTCAGCACAAGAGAGAAACCAACAGAAGTAAAATAAAAATAACAAAAATGAAATCCTACCTACACCACTTTCGCAGGTACTCTCGATTGCATTTAGCGTATGCAACAAGCCTTTAAACCCCTAGGTTGCCCCTAGTGGACGAGTTGTAGTCTCGTGAGGGTTTGCAGCAATGTTACCCACAAACATTGAACTAACTAACTAGAAAAATGAAACAGAAAGAAAAGCTAGGTTGGCTCTCAGGAGCGCGAAGTTCACCGTCTATCCTATTCCTATGAAAACAGGAAACCTACCTATACCTCCATCAGACTAGGAGATCAATCCTGGTAAACAGGATCAGTCAGAGGTATGGACATGTCCTCTGAATTAAATTTCTCGACAAATGGCTTTAAGCGATGTCCATTTACTTTAAACTCCTTGCCATTGTCGGGGTCTCTTATCTCGACGGCCCCATGAGAGTAAGCGGTGATAACAGTAAAAGGGCCGGTCCAACGAGATCGAAGCTTACTCGAAAAGAGATGTAATCGAGAGTTATACAAGAGGACTTTCTGGCCTGGCGTGAATGATTTTCGTAAAATATGTTGGTCATGAAACGCCTTCATCTTATCCTTGTAAATTCTCGAATTCTCATAAGCATCGTTCCGGATTTCTTCGAGTTCATTTAACTGAAGTTTGCGTAGCGAGCCAGCGTTGTCCAAATTGAAATTCAAACTTTTGATTGCCCAGTAGGCTCTATGTTCCAACTCCACGGGCAAGTGGCAAGCTTTCCCATAGACAAGTCTAAAGGGAGACATTCCAATAGGGGTTTTAAAAGCAGTATGGTACGCCCATAAGGCATCGGTCAATCGAATTGACCAATCCTTACGGTCAGGGTTAACCGTTTTTTCCAAAATGTGTTTGATCTCCCTATTGAAAATCTCAACTTGTCCGCTTGTCTGTGGGTGGTATGGGGTGCTCACCTTATGAGAGATACCTTATTTCTTCATTAAACTCTCAAATGGTCTATTACAAAAGTGTGAGCCCCCATCACTAATGATAGCTCGAGGCGTTCCAAATCGGTAAAGGATGTTTTCTTTAAGGAATTTAATGACTGTGCGATGGTCATTAGTTCGACATGGAATCGCTTCGACCCATTTAGTGACATAGTCTACGGCAAGCAAAATATATAAATTCCCAAAAGATTGGGGGAATGGCCCCATGAAATCGATGCCCCAGCAATCAAATGCCTCGATGATAAGAATGGGGTTCAAAGGCATCATATTTCGACGGGACAACGCTCCCAATTTTTGACAACGCTCACAAGCTTTGCAAAACTCGTGAGTGTCCCTAAACATAGTGGGCTAGTAAAAGCCACACTGCAAAACCTTGGCCGTGGTCTTTTTAGCAGAAAAGTGACCACCACAGGCCTGTGAGTGACAAAAGGAAATGATACTTTGATGCTCATCGTCTGGCACACATCTCCTCAGGATTTGGTCTGGGCAATATTTAAACAAATACGGATCATCCCAGAAAAAGTTACGTACCTTGGTGAAAAATTTCTTCTTATCTTGTGCAGTCCAATGTGTCTGTATGGAATCTGTGGCAAGATAATTAGCAATATCAGCGAACCAAGGTGAATGGGAGACTCTGAACAATTGTTCATCGGGGAACATGTCATTGATATGTGTTGTTTCAAGGGAATCAGAGGGATTAAGGCGAGAAAGATGGTCAGCCACTACGTTCTCTACTCCCTTTTTATCTTTTATCTCTAGGTCAAATTCCTGGAGTAGGAGGATCCATCATATCAGGCGGGGCTTAGCATCATTCTTAGACAGAAGATACTTAAGCGCTGCGTGATCAGTGTAAATAATGATCTTGGATCCAATCAAGTAGGACCTAAATTTGTCCAAGGCGAACACTACGGCTAAGAGTTCCTTTTCCGTAGTCGAATAGTTCACTTGGGCAGGATTTAGAGTCTTACTTCTGTAATGAATAACGTAGGGTTTCTTATCTTTTCTCTGGCCTAGAACTACCCCAAGAGCATAATCAGACGCGTCGCACATAAGTTCAAAATGAATGCTCCAGTCAGGTGGCTGTATGATGGGTGCACTAGTCAATATGCCCTTAAGCTTAGTGAAAGCTTCCTGACATGGTTCAGTCCACTCGTATGGTACATCCTTTTGAAGTAGATTACATAGAGGACGAGAGATGAGACTAAAGTCCTTTATGAATCTTCTGTAAAAACCCGGCGTGTCCTAGGAAGGATCGCACGTCCCTTATGTTCTTGGGTGGAGGTAGGTTAGAGATAAGATCGATCTTTACCTTATCCACCTCGATTCCTTTGGATGAAATAATGTGTCCAAGGACAATTCCCTTTTGAACCATGAAATGACACTTCTCCCAATTAAGTACCAAGTTCTTTTCTTCACATCTCTTCAGCACGTATTTAAGACTTTCCAAGCACTCACTGAAAGATGGACTGAAGACAGAGAAATCGTCCATGAAGACCTCTAAATATTGCCCCACCATGTCAGAAAATATGCTCATCATACATCGCTGGAAGGTGGCAGGAGCATTACATAGTCCAAACGGCATCCTTCGGTAAGCAAAGGTGCTGTAGGGACATGTAAACGTAGTCTTTTCTTGATCTTCAGGGGCGATCTCTATCTGGTTGTAGCCCGAATACCCGTCAAGGAAACTGTAATAGGAATGACCAGCTAACCTTTCCAAGATCTGATCAATGAAGGGCAAAGGAAAGTGGTCTTTCCTCGTGACGGTATTTAATTTTCTGTAGTCAATGCACATCCTCCAACCAATAGTGACTCTAGTCGGCACGAGTTCATTATTGGCATTGGCTACGATGGTGATCCCGGACTTCTTAGGAACCACCTGAGTTGGACTCACCCATTGACTATCAGATATAGGGTATATGATACCCACATCCAATAGTTTAAGAACCTCGACCTTAACCACTTCCTTCATGTTTGGATTTAGTCTACGTTGTGGTTGCCGAGCGGTCTTCGCATTATCCTCAAGATATATATGGTGAGTACAAATCGAGGGGTCGATTCCCTTGAGGTCCGCGATTATCCATCCAAGGGCTCCCTTATGCTCCAGGAGAGTAGATATGAGCATACTCTCTTGTTCTTTCTCAAGGTGGGCAGAAATCACCACCGGGTATGTCTCATCTTGACCTAAGTATGTATATTTTAAATCAGAAGGCAAAGGTTTTAGGTCAAGCTTCGCTGGCTTGAGGTTAGACGGTAGAGGCACTTCATCAGTTTGGGGTAACTCTTCAAATTGTGGCCTCCATCGGTTAACTTCAAGTACCGGTACCGCATCAAGCATGGCACACGTCTCCCTAATTATGTCATCATCAAACTCATGGGAGTGGGCCAAGCATGTCTCTAGAGGATCAGAGGATAAGGTAAAGGGTGTCCTGTCATCCACGAAAGTATCGATCATCGTAGATATCGTCATCTTCCTCTATCCGTCTGGCTGTGTTGAAAAAGATATTCATTTCTAATGTCATATTCCCGAAAGACATACTCATGACACCATTCCTGCAATTGATAATTGCGTTTGAAGTGGCAAGGAATGGGCTACCAAGAATGACGGGAATCTGAGTGCTTGTGTTACCGATGGGTTCGGTATCCAGGATGATGAAATCAACTGGGTAGTAAAATCGATCAACCTGGACCAACACATCCTCAATTATCCCTCTTGGTATACGAACAGAGCGATCAGCAAGTTGTATTGTGGTTAAGGTGGGTTTTAATTCACCTAAGCCCAACTGTTTATATACCGGGTAGGGGATAAGATTAACGCTCGCTCCTAAGTCAAGAAGTGCGTGATCAATTCGATGGTCCCCAATTACACATGATATGGTTGGGCTACCGGGGTCTTTGAATTTTTGCGGCACATCTTGCTTTAGGATGGCACTCACTTTCTCAGTCAGGAAGATTTTCTTTTGAATATTTTGCCGTCTTTTGGTCGTACATAAGTCTTTCAGGAATTTGGCATATGAAGGTATTTGTTTCACGGCATCAAGTAGTGGAATGTTGACCTTCACTTGTTTCAACACCTCTAGAATATCCTGAGAGTTAGAGAGCGATTTTGGTGCAACCAACCGTTGGGGAAATGGAGCAACCGGCTTTTCTTGAGGTTCCGGTTCTAACTCTGGTGGGGCATGGCTAGATCCATCTTCTTTATCCACTTCCGGGTCCTTAGGCTTTTCAGCCCTAACCGGAATGGTTTTGTCAATGATCTTTCCACTCCTAAGAGTGGTGATGGATTTAGCTTGCTCCATCTGATTTGAAGAGCTTGGGTCGCTAACTTCATATTGCGGTTTAGGATTGGGAAGAGGTTGAGCTGGGAAGCTCCCCTTGTTCCCAATCGTATTTTCAGCCTTAAGTCCTTGTATTGCTTTTGTAAGGTCTTGGAAGGCCTGTAGCATACCCTGATTGAAAAGCTCTTGCTTTTGAAAATGTTTCATAACTGAATCCTCTTGAGGTTTCTCTTGAGTTGGATTTTGATTTAGGTAACCTTGAGGTGTAACGGTTTGTCCATTCCTCCAACTGAAGTTGGGATGATTTCTCCAGCCAGGATTGTATGTGTTAGAGGTGGGCCCACTGAAAGGTCTTTGGTAATTGCTTACAGCATTGGATTGCTCATTTAATACCTCTTGAAAGGCAGAGATAATTGGACAGTTTTCAGTAGTATGAATGTTGCAACCACAGATGCTACAAACAATTTCCTTAGCCTTATCCTTCTTAAATTCCATGGCCTCGAGTTTCCTAGTGAGATTAGCTACCTTAGCATTAATATTATCGTATTCGCTCAGGAGATACATTCCACCCCTTTCCTTGGAATGAGTCGGCCTAGACGTAGTACTAGGTCTAGGGGAGATGTCCCATGTTTGTGTGTTATCAGCAAGTTTATCAAAGTAATCCCACACTTCATCGACTCCTTTATTCATAAACTCCCCATTACACATCGTCTCGACTAATTGGCGCATGGGAGATGTCAGTCCATCATAGAAAAAGTTCGTGATGCGCCACGTTTCAAAACCATGTTGTGGGCATGAACTGACAAGATCCTTGAACCGCTCCCAACATTGGAAGAATGTTTCATCTTCCCTTTGGGCAAAGTTCATGATCGACTTTCTTAGGGTGTTCGTCTTATGGTATGGGAAAAACTTCTTAATGAACTCCCTTGTCATGTCATTCCATCTGCCAATTGATCGAGGACGTAGTGAATGTAACCACGTCTTGGCTTTCTCTTTCAAAGAAAAGGGAAAGAGTTTCAACCTGACCGTGTCATCAGACACGTTAAGAAAGTATAAGGTTGCTATGATCTCATCAAATTCTTTTAAATGTAAGTAAGGATTCTCTGACTCAGGCCCATGAAATTTAGGGAGGAGTTGGATCGCCCCTGGCTTGATATCCATGTGTCCTTCATTCTCAGGAAAAACCATGCATGAGGGCGTACTCACCCCCGCCGGTTGTAAGTAATCTCGTAAGGTACGAGGCGGGGGTGCTTGATGCACCTCATTCTCATCCTGGAGATCTTCTACCCTAGGTTGGGGTAGAAGAGGTTGATTTCCAGCCATATCCTCAATTAACTCAGGGGATTTCGAGCGGTGTCTAGTCCTACGATGGACAGTTAACCCCTCAACTAATCCTCCTTCAATCAAGAGACGTCGAGTATTGTCATGAGTCCACTTGGGCATGAAACACTCGCAGCCCTCAATCAAATTCTAAACCTAATCCTAAGAAGGAAAATAAAAATCTAAAAAGAGAAAGAGGGTTGGAAGGAAGTTACCAAATTGGAGTCCCTAAATTGAAACCTGCAAAATAGAACAAAACAAGTTAGTTTCTAAGAATAGCAAGCCTATAAAATTCCTAAGAAGAGAAATATAGAAATAAAAAGAAACAAGGAAAAATTCCTAAATTAGAAAGTAGAAATTTAGAAAGAGCGTACCGAATTAGAAATTTCTAATAAGCCTACAAAGAAGAAAGTCAGTTTCTAAACAGAAAGTCTTAAAAGAGAAAATTTCTAAAAATAAAATAGGAAACAAAATTAGATTCTAAAAGAGTTAGAGTTAGAAACTTACTAAAAAGGAATCCTAATATAGAAATAGTAAGGAAGAGAGAAATTACCAATTTAGAAACCTATCTTAGAATCCTACAAAATAAGAAAGTTGGATTAGTTTCTAAAAAAAAAAGGAAAACTATCTAAAAATAGAAAGTTACTTAAATAAAAAAATTTCTAAAAATTAAAGAAAAACCTGGAATTAGAAAAATTCTAAAATAAATCCTAAAAATCAGAAAAGTCCTAATCTTAAACTAATCCTAAAACCAGTTAACTTCAGGAAACGTAGCCGTCAATCCCCGGCAACGGCGCCAAAAACTTGTTCACACCCCAAGTGCAGGGTTGTGATGTAGTAATAAACTCGGTAAGACCGAGGTCGAATCCACAGGGACTAAAACCTGTACGTTATCTGAAAATAACCAGATCTAGAACTAGGCTAAGATGAAATCTAAACTAATTGTGATTTGAGGAATAATGGTGAAATATTAATTTAAACTTAAAGAATTCAGAGAAAGTGAACTAGGGATTCAGAGGATCCACTTGTAGAGATCAGGGAGATCGTATGCCTGCTTCATGGATATTATATTGAACTTACTTGATATAGTTTTCAAGGGATGAAAGGTATAAGAATTAAGTATGATTCCATCACAAATCCATGCCTAAGAGACAAGGTAAACAATAGAACTTAGACCAATCCATAACCAACCAAAAGATGTATGAGTGTTAAGAAGGATCCCATCATCCACCCATGTCTATGAGACGATGGCGAACAACAGAGTTTCCGAACATCAAAATAAAAGGAAAAGAATTATTCAAGCCATCCCAGATTTACTGTAATTTAAATCACAACAAACCATTAATGACTAAAAGAATTTCTTAAATCAAACAAAGTCAATCAGTTCAGTTCAATCAAACCTGTAGAAGCTCTCATCACGCCACAAGCTTCACCTCTTAGCCCTAGCTAAGGGATTTAGCCTAACATAATCATAGGAAAAAGAAGAAAAAATACAGAAAAATTTCAAACACTTCTCTCTCCGCCTCTCTCTCTATCTGACGTCCCTATTCAAGCATATCCTCTTCTCCACATTTGGAACTCTTTTTATAACTTTTGGAGTGGTGGAAATCGGATTTGGGAAGCTATCGCACGCGCAGCGAAAGCCTTTTCGCAGCCAAGTTTGGGGCTTCATAACTCTCGCGTTCCTTACATTATTTCTGTAAAATCAGTCTCTTGACAGTATTTTGGCTGGCCTACACGATGGACGGTTCAGATCTACCATATGATCAAAGATGGTGGGCCACAACTGCCCGAAAAATCCGATTTCGCGGACGTGCGTAGCCTTTCGCACGTCTGGCGCTGACGTGATCGGTGGGCCCCACAGAGGTGTTTTCAAAGAAATCCACCCCGTCCATTAGATTCAGGACAAAATTTCAGTCAAGAATCGATGGTTTTGAACGTCCATTGATGCGGCCCAGAGAAGAAATCACCCCAAAAATCATTTTGAACGTCGCAGGACCGCCTGTTTGTGGCCTTTGTATCGCGCACGTGTGCTTGCATGGGTTCAAAAGTTCACCAAGGTTTTGTAGTAGTCGAGGCTCTCTACACGATGGACGGTTTGGATTGTCCATTGGGACAATGTGTGGGGCCCACTAGCGTCCGCAAAAATGGATAGCGTCCGTCCATTTTACAGCGCTTAAAACGAAAATTTCTGTTTTGGAAGCAGCGCTGACCCGCCCAAGTTGGTTCGATGCACCGTGGACGTGTATACCTTATGTACACACACTATATAAACGGGGCCCATTGTGATGTTCCTACAAAATCCAAACCATCCATTTGTTTCCTCATCTTATTTAAACCGCCGAGACCAAAGTTGAGACAGTTCCAGATATCAGGTGGGCCCAGAATCAACGGTTTATGGGCTGATCTGTCAGTTGGGGTACTTTCATAGTGATCCAAGGGCTGAAATTTGATATGTACGGTTAATTTATGGCCCTTAGGCCATGTATAAAGTTTTGAGCCAATCAGATGATGAGAACTATGTGATCTTGCATTTTTTATCAATTTCGGGCCTCTTTAACGTGAATGGCTTGATTTTCTCAAATCCCTGGTGTGTAATTCCATCGATCTTGGTCCCCTGGAGTCCGTCCCTTGCCTTGGGTGTCATCAGAGCATCAAATCCATGGTTTAAGCACCCTTTTTCAGTTCATGCTTGTAAATACACTCTGCATCACAAACACGATTAAATCAGGCTATTAAACGGTATCAATGATTATAAATCTATGCAATAACTGGGTCTGATATGCAATATTTGACCCTCAACACTCGTCACTTTGTCCAACAACCCATTCACTCTGTCTAGTAAAACTCCATCAAATAGTAAGATACAATATCATATCTTTATCTAGTAGAACGTCTCTCTCCTTAACTATTTCCTTCAGTGCATATCTCTAGGCTCAATATGAGACTCAACAAGCAATGGTTATAATGGATCTTACATAAACATCGCAGTGGGCCCCGATAAAATCAATAGTTGCACCCCATACAAATATAAATATTTAGAAGAGAGACATCCATCATTGAAATTTATAAGACCCACCATGATGATTATATAAAAAGTGCACGTTATTTTGTCTGATGGAACCTCGTAAATTTGTCAAGTGAAATATTGTCACTTTGTGCAGTAACAACGTCACTTTGTCTAACAGAACCAAGTTACTTTTTAAAGGAAACTCATCATTTTGTCAAGCAAAGCCCTATCAATTTACTTGGCAACCCCATCACTTTATCTAATTGAATCCCGTCACTTTATCCAGTAATCACATCACTTTGTCTATAATAAACTTGTCACTTTTGCTAGCACCCTTTTCACTTTATCTAGTGAAATTTCGTCACTTTGTCCAACAACCCCGTCACTCTATCTATTAAAACCCTGTCAAATAATAAGATACAATATTATCTCTTCATCTAGTAGAACGTTATCACTTTGTCCAGCAACCTAATTACTTTGTGGAGTGAACCCCTTTACTTTGTCTAGCAACCCAATTACTTTGTGGGGTGAACCCCGTCACTTTGTCCACCAACCTCGTCACTTTGTTTATTGACCACGTCATTTTGTCTACTAAATACTGTCACTTTGTACTGCAACCTGGTCACTTTGTCTAGGAACCCCATCACTTTGTACTGTAACCTCGTCAATTCATTTAGTGGAACCATGTCACTTTGTTCGGCAACCCGTCACTTTTTTCAACAATCTAATGGTTGGATTGAAGTTTCTTTTAAGTATAATGCTTGACCCTTTAAAATTAAGGGTGAACGTCTCTCTCCTTAGCTATTTCCTTTACTGCATATCTCTAGGTTCAATATTGGACTCAACAACCAATGGTTATAGTGGATCTTACATAAACATCGCAATGGGCCCCGATAAAATCAATAGTCGTGCCCCATACAAATATAAATATTTGGAAGAGACATCTATCATTGAAATTTATAAGACCCACCATGATGATTATATAAAATGGGCATGTAACTTTGCCTGATGGAACCTCGTAAATTTGTCAAGTGAAATATTGTCACTTTGTGGAGTAACACCATCAGTTTGTTTAGCAGAACCATATTACTTTTGAAGGAAACTCATCATTTTGTCAACCAAAGCCTTGTTAATTTACTTGGTAACCCCATCGCTTTATTTAATGGAATCCCGTTACTTTATCCAGTAATCACGTCACTTTGTCTACAATAAACTTGTTACTTTTTCTTGCTCCCCTTTCACTTTATCTAGTGAAATCTTGTCACTTTGTCCAACAACCTCGTCACTTTGTCTATTAAAACCCCCTTAAGTAGGATGATACAACATCATCTCTTTATCCAGTAGAACGTCATCACTTTGTCCAGCAACCAAATTACTATGTGGAGTGAACCCCATCACTTTATCTAGCAACCATGTCATTTTGTCTAATGGAACCATATCGTTTTGTCTCATTTAACCTCGTTACTTTATTTAATGGAACTGGCTTACAAAATGATGGTATTTTCCAAACAAAGTTACTGTGTTACACTATACAAAGTGATACATGGTGCTCGGATAAAGTAAGAAACCTGCACTACACAAAGTGCCTGCTTTATAGGGCAAAATGACCAGGTTATATTACACAAATGATGAGATTTCTTTTGTTGTGATCCACACCTGAGATATGAAACTTTCATGGAGTCCAATATAATGTTTAAATGATGCACACCACTCAGATCAGGGACATGTCCGATAAAATGAGATAGTTCACAAGTTACACAACAAGCAAGACGCGATACAAAATTCCAAACATCCTGGGGTCGACTTGGCTAGGACCTGGAACCAGCGGATTGCCTGTGGCACCGAAGGTGGGGATATCATGTGGCACGTGGGCCAAGCTATGTAGCACCCGCTGCTGAGATATCCACGCCGTCCATCCGTTTTTCCAGCTCATTTTAAGGAATGAGCCCAAAAATAATGAATATCCAACGCTCAAGTGGACCATACCAGCAAATAGTGGGGACTGAACACCCACCGTTGATAACTTCTTGGGTGCCAAGGAAGTTTCGGATCGGAATTATATTTGTGTTTTCCCTTCATCCAGCTCCATGTGAGCTTATGAACAGGTTGGATAGTAAATAAAACATCACGGTGGCCTCAATAAATTTTGAAAGTAAGCATTCAATCCCCACTGTTTTTTGTGGTGTGATTCACTTGAGCTTTGGATCTGCATCATTTTTAGGATCAAGCACTAAAATGATATGACAAAACGGATGGACGACATTGATAACAAGGTGGTCCCATAAAGCTTGGGCCACGTTGTGCCACAATCATTCGGCTTCCCTTTCTTACAGTTGAGTAGATCCTCGGGTTGAGGAACCATCAGGATGAGTCGGCCATCGTCGTCGCCGGACGCGGAATGCGTCCTACTAATCCGTCCGGGCAGGTCTCTGCAGGGCCCACCTTGATATAAGTGTTTTATCCATGCCGTTCATCGATGTTTTCAGGTCATTTTAAAGCTTCATCCTAAAAATGAGGCAGGTCCACAGCTCCAGTGAACCACACCAGAGGAAGCTGCAGTGATAATGACACCGACCGTTGAAACCTTTCTAAGGGCCACCACGATGTTTTTTAACCATCAAACTTTTTTTTTTCTTTCTTTTGTTAGTACACCCACTGTCAGTTCACCGTTCATCGTTTTACCATCTAACTTATTCATAAGGTTACGTAGACGTGGATGAGGTGAAAAAACAAATATCAGCTTGATCCGAGACTTCTCCTGCTCCCATGAAGTTTTTAATGGTGGACATTCAATCCCCACTTTGTGGTCCACCTAATCCTTGGACCTGCCCTGTTTTTTGGATAATACCTTAAAATGATCCGAGAAAAATGATGAATGGTGTGGATAAGACTGTTACACCATGGTGGACCCCACAGAGCCCTGGATGGTAATGTCCAGGCAGTGATAGGACACAGGCTTGATCTAAAACTTTTGTAGCCCTCAATTTATTTATTTTTAATTGTAGGTGGTTAATATATTTTTTTCTACAGTATGGTTCACATAAGCTTTTGCTCAGCTTCATTTGTGGGATCATGCCCTTAAAATAGATGGACAACATGGATAATACATGTACAAATGGGTGGGACCCACAAGGCCTTTCCATACCACGCATACTTTGCACTTGCTCATGTCAGGATGCCAGCTGTAAAAAATATTTGAAATGAGAAGAAAGTAAAAAAGAAAAAAGAAAAAAGAAGCAGCAGCTTAGGTGGGCCCACACCACTAGAAAATGTGGAAATGTCGGTCTAGCCCACCCTCTCCTTCCATCTCTCAACCTTTTTTCTCTCGTGAGTCGGATGTGCCGTATCCCCTAGTCATTAATCATTATAATGGGAAAAAAATTTCAGCATAGACGTATAGGATTACTTTAGCTATGTGTACGTATGATACGAATACGGTGTCATGCAAGTGCACATGGCTTGCCTAGTGACCCCACGTGATGGGATTGGATTAGGCCAAGTGCCGCTGTCAAAGAAGGGCCTATACGTCGATGGGATTGAAACCCCTTAGGAAGGTTTCAACGGTGGACGGCAATCTTCCCACAGTTTTCTGTGGTAGGTCCACTCCAGATTTGGATCTGACTAATTCTCTGTCTCATGCCCTAAAATGATCTCTCCAAATGAATGGATGGTGTAGATACAATACACACATCATAGTGGGTCCCACAAAACTTGGTGATGTCACTTAAGCAGCGACTCTCACTACTCAACCTGCCAGTATCTAATCCGCGTCCCACACCAGCGATATAGCTGTTGTATTGACTTCAGCAAGTTATTTGGGTCCCATCATGAGGTATGTGTTATATTCATATTATCCATTTGGCAAGCTGGTATTGAGGCTTGAGCTGAAAAATACGGCAGATCTAAAGATCAAGTAGACCACACTGCAAAAAACAGTGGGGGATTGAATGTCTAACATTGAAACCCTGTTGGCGGTCACAAAAGTCTGGGATAATATGAAATTGGTTTTTCCTCTTTATCCATGCATATGTGACCTTATTAACAGATTGGAAGAAAAATAAACATTATAGTGGCACCTATGAATGTTTAATAGTGAAAATCATTATCTTCGCTGCTGCTATTTTTGGTGTGGTCCATTTGAGCTTTAGATATGATCATTTTTTGTGAAATACTCTAAAATGATCTCAAAAAATTGATGAACGGTGTAGATATAATAAATACATCATTGTGGGGCCATGTAACTTTGATCTCATTTGAACCGTTCGTGCAACTTGGAGCTTGAGGAGGGTCGGCGCTCGTCTTCGCATGACACGTATCTACACCAGTTACATTGTTAAAAATGTATAATCAACTTGTGCTACATTTGCAGTGAATCTCTTCCAAAACCTTCACCCACACATTTGGAAGATGATTGCCTGCGACCTAAGCACAGAGATATTGTTGTGCCCGGGGTTATGTGGGGCCACGGAGATGTCCATGACAAATCCACTTCATCCATCCATATTGAAAGACTACGATAAGGAGAGAAGTCTAAAAATCAGGCATATCCAAAACTAGGTTATTATGCGCAGGGATGATAGGGTGCTGACTCAGTCATGGTTAGCCGTGACTTAGGATGTATGCAGGTGAGACCTCATTTTTAATCAACATGGCCATGCATGTGTGTTAGAATCGTTCTAACCCAAACAAAGTTAACCCACATCAAATTACTTGATTCAAGGGATTATTAACAAATCTTGGGATTCATTTGTCTTCGCCAACTGCATTACATGCCAAGAACCTGAGTGCTATTTAGTAGGCTTCCAATCCAGTATTTCACAAGCGCACTAAATATATTGAAGTTGACTACCACTTTATGCGAGAAAAATACACAGCTGGAATTATTTTTCTCCCTCATTTGTCATCAGAAGTACAACTTTTTGATTTATTTACAAAATCTATGACTTCATTTCGACATAAGTTTCTCAGTAGTATGCTAGTTGGTTCTCTAACATTAGTTTAAAAGGGGTGTGAATTATATTAGATGTCAGTAGTTGTACATTTGCTATGTATAGCATTAAATATAATTAGCCATTAGTCATGTATAGAAATATTTTAATTAGGATTGGTTGTAATTAGATTTCCTTGTATATATATGTATGTTCTTTATTTAAACTCAATTTAGGGTGAAGTGTAATACAGAAAAAGCAATTGAAATTTCTCTGATTCTAGACATTTTTAAAAACATATTTGAAAGTTGTTCGGTTGGTAACTATACCAGTCTATGTGTTGTTGTAAGAGAAGAGTCTCATTCAAAGCATATTTGAAAGTTATTTAATTAGGTACCTACACTAGTCTAACTATGTTGTTGTTATTATTATTATTTTAACACACACACACACCACCACACAGTCACACTACAGCGGGATTTCACGTACACGAATCCTTAACCAAGTGTTGAAACTCTTTAGACTCTAACTATGTGTCGCTATGAGAGAAGAGCCTCATTCAAAGTATGTTTCAAATTTGATTTATTGGGTAAACATTTGGCCAGTCCTCGTCTTTCACATCCTCACATGGCCCCCTTAAATCTTGCAAGGTCACCAATCCACTTTCTATGTAGAGTGTTCTTGTCAAAGCCAGAAATGCATAGAAACGTGACCCCGAAGAATGGGAACAGATTACACTCTTTTGTCTTTGCATAGTCAATGATGGTGTGAAAAGTAGATTATGCCAAACTTAGAAATGTAGTTCCATCTGTTAGACGGTCCATAACTTAACAATGTATGGTCAACATGTGCTACATATGGAGACAAGTAACCTATCATTGTCAAAATGCTAATATAAGGTTTGCTAATTGCAAATGCATGTTGGAGCCATGTGCGCCATAGTATCAGGGATGAACGGCATGGATGTATCACTGTGGGCCATAGTATCAGGGATGCACTGATCTCCCACCAAATCCACTCCATTTTCCTTCCACCAACGGAGACGGATTGCATCCTACGCCACCCAGCTGGCCACCTAAGTGGCCCCACCAAGGTGTTTGTGAGAAATCCACTCTGTTCATCTATTTTGCAAGCTCATTTTAGACATGAGATAAAAAATGAGATGGATCCACGATTCACATGACCTAACAAATCTTAACTATGGTAATTCATTGTCAACTATTTTCTTATGGCGTGGTTCACATGTCAGTGGATGTAACTCAATCTTTAAATCATGGCCTTCTATGAAAATTCCAACGAGAATGGACGGAGTGGATTTGACACATACTCCGTGGTGGGCCCCATAGATGGTGTCTGAAGCCCACAACCCTTACCCTAAGACAACCTCAATGGTGGCAACCTTGAATCTTAAGATTTGACAACCTCAACCATAATAGCTTAGACCCTTGACACATGAACCTAGACCCTTAACATATGACAATATTGACCCTAACCCTAACCCTCAACACTACAAGTACGTCGTCTGTGGGGCCCACGGCCAAGTATGTGATAAGGGTCAAGGTTGTCAAGTGTTAAGGGTCTTGGCTGTGGTTATCATGCGTTACGGGTTGTGGGGCCATCATGGGATATGTGTCAAATTTATTAATATATTAGATTCAAATTTTAATTTAACGCAATGGGCCAAAGAATAAGTTACATCCAAAAATTATGTGGCCCCAAAAAGTTTACAATGGTAGGTTTTCAATCTCACTGCTTTCTATAGTATGGTCCACTTGAGCCTTTGATATGTCTCATTTTTGGGATCATGCCCTAAAATGATATTTCAAAATGGATGGATGGCGTAGATAAAATAGAAATATCATAGTGGATTAGAAGAGGCTATGCAAGCTAAGGGTATTCAATTGGCTTCTAGGTGTGTGTGTTGTGTGTCCAGCGATACCCAGAGTCATTCGGGCCAATCCAGTGAATCTATTCAACACCTTTTTCTGGAAAGTATCCTAGCAAAATCTGCATGGTCATTCTTTGGGAGGATGTTTGACATCGACATTATGAGGGCCACGTTAGTGGAGAATAGATAGGCTCAATGGTGGATCTCTCTGTCTTCCAGGTCATCAGTCTCCTTTGTCCAGAAACTGGTTCCATGCATCATTCTCTAGGAAACGTGGAAGGCCAGGAATTCAACAGTTTTTTATGGGAAATCCCCTTCGCCTACAAAGCTAACCTCGCGCATTGGTTGGTGGATATCCTACATTAGTGGGAACAGCCCAGGGATCACTCAATCTCCCCCTTCTTTCAGCTTCCACAGTCCGACTGGCGCTCGCCTATCCAGCAGTCCCAGCTCAGATGCAGTTGCTGCTTCTTCATCTTTCCATGCCACCCATCGCCCTCCTTCATATCTGGTAGTGAGATGGATGAAGCCTCCCTGTGGGTGGGTGAAGATTAATGTCAATGGGTCGACAAGGGGCAACCCTAGTATGCCTAGTGAGGGAGGAGTTTGCAGAAATGGGCAAGGCGATTTGCTATTTGCGTTCTCTGAGGGTTATGGAGTGGGTTCTAACATCTGTGTCGAGCTCCAAGCCATTCACGATGGGCTGCGCCTCTACACCACCAAGGGTCACACGTCTGTTGAATCTGATTCTCAGCTGGTAATCGATTTTTTATCGGGTACCGCCACACCTAGTTGGAAATGGAAATACTGGCTTTCCCAGATAGAAAATCTCAAGCTTTCAGGCTGGGTCAAGTTTGCCCACATTTTCAAAGAAGGAAATGGGCCGGAATATGCCATGGCCCGTAAAAGCAGCTCTAGCCAATCATCATCCCTGGTGGACAGCTAGGCTGACCTCCCTGCTTAGGTCAGGGGTTACTCTTCCTCAACAAGGGTGGGTTGGGGACGATCAGAGAGCTTTAAGGAGGCCCTGCTTTCGGCCAGTTATTCAGCCTTGATTTTTTGTTTCCACTTAGCTTGGGCCTGACGCCTCAGTTTCCCCCCGTTATCCTTTCTTCTATTTCCTTATGATAGGCTTTCCTTAGGTCCTTTTTCTCCTGGGATAGCCTGTAATGTAATTTTTGGCATATATGTATATGGAAATCAAAAGTTTATATATATATATATAGTGGACCCTATAGAGCACATGGCAAGTCCTTCTAAGGTGGTACCCAATCCATGTCATGTCCCATGGAAAGTTCCTGCCATTGAAAGCTATGTTGGGCCCGCTGTGATATTTGTGATAAATCCACCTTGTTCATCCGATTTGTCAAGTGGCACATGCAATGGAAAATAGTGAAAAGGAATTGTCTACTGTTCAAACCTTCATAGGCTCCACTGTGATGTTTATATGCAATCCAAACCATTCATAAAGGGGCCCAAATGTTCATAATGTCATTAACACCGGGATAAAAAGAACAAAAAATATTAGCCTGATCCACAGCTTCTGCAGCCCCATGAATGTTTCAACCGTGGGCATACAATATTTATTATTTTATGTTGTGTGAGCCACTTGAGGTTTGGATCCACCTCATTTTTTGGATCACACCATAAAATGATTTAGAAAAACAAGTTGACGGGATGGATTTATTACAAACACCATAATAGGCCCCACAAAGTTAACCTACTATGCATAGTCAACTTTGCTCCCACTTCAATGGTCTAAAGGACGCAACGCTCTAGGGTCAGTTTTGTCCCTATAAAATTTTAAAAAGACACTTTGTGCCATGTACCTAATATTTTAGAAACCTTCTACTTACGTTGCGTGGCTATACCATGAGGCTACTTTGGTCAAAATCCCTAACATTATAAGGTGATGATTTGGTCCTTTCATCTTTTATGTTATGAAAAAATATTTTGATTAAAAATATTTTAAATAAAAATATATAAATATATAAAAGGTTTGTTAAAAAAATTGGTTTTTTGGTGTTTTGGGAATAGTCCCATATTGAAAAGGAAAAAGAAAATTTTGACTTTATAAGTAGGGTGTTGAGCACCTTACTATTTGCTTGGTGAATCCGTGGAGTACCGAGACTTGCGTCGCGGACACACATGCACGTGCTCGAGCTCAGTGCGAGGGCGTGGGCATCTGAGGCAGTAGAGGCGCTGGTGGCTAGAGTGTTGTGGGTGAGAGGTCTAAGAGAGACCTGTCTACCTTATATATGAGTGAAAATTAGCTATTTAAGAGGCCTGATGTAACGGTTCATGTAGTATTAAATTAGACCGTGCAGAAACTGCTGCATATGGATAGCCTAACAGTCATAAACGACTAGCCACTGAGTCTAAACGGCTAGCATGCATTTGGTTTCCCACATACAAAACGATAAAAAATTAACAAATAATGATTAGTTTCTCACCCACAGTATTATATATATATATATATATATATATATATATAAAATAAAACACTCATTTAGAGTAACGACCCTAGACCAAAATGTCTAGTTACACTATCCTATATAAATAGAGCTTGGATGGTTCATATCACCATCACCAACCACTCAAATCATTCTCTCATACAAATTAACCAGGACAAGCTCAAGTGCTCTTTGATCAAGCCAACAAGGTTCAATACGAACCTTAGCTAGCAAGTTCTCAAGAAACAAACCATTGTAGTAATCTAATCTAGCAATTTCTTTTATGACTTTTTCTCTAATTTGGAATTTTCTTTTAAGTTATTTTTTTATTTTTTATTTAAATCTGCTAGCAAACTGTGTTCATAAAGTTCTAATAGTGGATTCTTCGTGCTTGTTGAACACAGAATCACATGTAGGCTCGTATCCTAAAAGCTATTTGCCTACAACCTATCAGCAGTTCTAATTACTTTGAGAATGGATAAATAACGCTTTTACGACAGCACGATCACACGTGCTTCAGCCAATCCTTAATATTTTCTGTTTCTTTCATTATTTCACAGAAATTGCAAATCTATAATTTGAGAATATTATGTTTTAACATTTTATAGTGTAGTCTGCCATGGGCATTATGGATGGTATTATTGATACGTTCGGTAGTCCATCCAATCCTCCCGTTGATCGGCCTATTGAAAACTAATGAAAAGCTGATTTTTGATAAGTAAACCCCCTTCACTGTCTTTAACCTCCTACAGATTTGTATAATTCAAATATTTAGTGAAGGCTACGTTTGGCTGCACCAAAGATCACGATTCATGATATTTGTTTGGTGCTATGATCCTAGCCTAAACTACTAGGTGAGACATCAGACACTTAAAATTTTCATCACCGACAAATGAACGGACTAAAAGATCATGGCCCATCTATTACTCGCCCCACTGACATCACAACCTCACTGCTTATTTCCAGCAATTCTGATTTTGCGAGGAGGAAGAGCATGGCCGGATGAACGACACGGATTTATCACTGCGGGCCATAGTATCAGGGATGCACCGATCTCGGTGTATAAGGAAGTGAATCCGGGATCCAATTGCTTCCTATGATATAGCCCACCTAAGACTTGGACTTGGATCAGCTTCATTTTTGGAATTGTTCTCTCAACTGATTTTTCAAAATGGACGGATGACATGTATGTAAGTTTAATATATCATAATGAGTCATAAAGTTAGGGATCAACCCACCTTGGTGGATCCTGAACGCCCAAAAAACTCCAATGGTCTAAATACAAGAAACTTATAGCATCCATTTAAGTGAATTTCTATTTGGAATCAATTATCCATAGTTGTAAGATATTCAACCACACTCACATTACCTTAGTAGTCTTATTGGAGTATTAAGTACTGAAAGGTAACCGAAGTCGAAGGAGATCGACATTAAAGTATGAAAGAACAATTGATATGCCAATTCAAAATTGAATAAGCTCTCAAGTAAGACTCTACAACGGGGCTCAATCTGACAACTAAAGTTGTTATTTTAGAGTTTATATACTCTTTCTTTATGTAAGATTGAGTATAGAGTTAGTAAACCAAACTCAACTACGTCATTTTGTAGGACTGTCATTGGCAAGACGGTACGTAGGTTCTCATATATTTATAACCACTATTGGACATGAGTGCATACGTGTTAGTCTCTATAAGAGCCTCCGTCGAGAGTATACGCAGGTAATTGGATTAAGATCGTAGTGATTGTTGGTTAACCGATGAAAAACTAAGTTTCCATTGGATCCACCGACACCGGTTAAAATGTGGTCCACTAACACAAGTATGTATGTGTTCCACCAATACAAGTGTGCATGGGTACATACATGCATGTTCTTGTATAGGACTAAAGGTTTGTGATGAACTAATTAAAATAATTATAAAGGTTAGAGGTAAAGTTATTTAAAACCTCTGAGATAGTGAAATCTGGTACACTCGAGGAGAGTGCATATATGGGGAGTAGAATAGGCAAGTAGTAGAACCACTATATATCTTTGTGTTTATGATTGTGCGCATTCCTATTCATGTTTATGCGTTTAATTCGTTGAATTATATGAATGTTTGAATGAATTATATGCTTGACATTTAATTCATTGTGCATGCACACACAAGATATTTATTTTGCAGATATATTAGTATCTTTTGTAGTCTCTACATTTAAACTAGTTTAGCTCAAAAACATTTAAGTGTTAATTATTTTTAATTGATACATAATTTTTAAGTGATCATATTAACTCCCCTCTAGGACTTAACCGTAATTCTAAGCTCCGCAAGCTTTTATACATAGCGTGTGATATTATAGATAATCAACACAATTTCAATCAAATCTATTATAAAATTTAGTGTGGTTGCCAGGCCCACAAACACAAGTAGAACCTGCTACTACGATATAAAATGCGTGTGTGCAAAGATGAGGTCATCAAATGAGCTCTTATTCTTTAGATCTTCTTATGTAAAAACGTTATCATTTTTTTTTTCTCCTTTCCACTAAGGACCATAAGCGTAGAAGGCACATGACGACTCTAGTCATCTGCTTACCCTATACACTGTGGCCCACCTGAGCAGTGAAAAAGGTCTGAATTACAGGGAAGAATATCTAAACATTGTGACCCACCTTCCGGAGAGTTCGTATCTCGCATTCATTTGCCACGTTTGTAAGGGGATTGCGTGTGAATGGGCAGCATTTCAAACATGCATGGCCTTACTAAAAACCTGACGAGCAACAGTGAATTTACTGGAGCCGAATTTCCTGCGAAAGCTTTTCAAAAGTTCTCACTAGGAAGCTAGTGAGACATAGCGTGATGTTTGCGAGGGATCCACCCCGTCCATCCATTCTGGAAACTCATTTTGGAACATGCCACCAAAAATCAGATGGATCCAAGCTCAAGGAGGCCATATGAGAGGGAAAATTGGAAAAAGAAATGCCTACCGTTGAAACCTTACTACCTCCACCTTTATGTTTATATGCCATCTAAGCCGTTTATAAGGTCGTTCTCACTGAGATGAACTGAAAACACAAAAATTTAGCTTGATACAAAAATTTTGTGGCCACACAAATGTTTTAATGGTGGCTGTTCAATCCCCACTATTTCCTCTTATGTGGCCCGCTTGAGTTTTGGATATGACAAGTTTTTGTGACATAACCTAAAATGATCTAGCAAAATGGATGGACGGAGTGGATTTCTCGCAAACGTCACAGTGGGCCCCACCTAGCTTATCAGCGAAGGAAGCTCCTGTGCACCGCTTTATCAGGAAATTCGCGTCCAAATTTCTTTGAAAAATGTTTGGATAGTATTCCACTCGGAGCTAGCTAGAGACGAACGGTCTTATAGGGCTCCATGGGGCCCGTCGAGATATATGCATTCTACTTATTATGGGGAAAATGCGCTGACCCATGAAAGAAAGGTTAGGTCAGAAACTCATGTATCTAACTCAACAAAGGGCTCCAAAAGCCTAAGGGATGAGATCGAGTTCAATGGCGCAAGTACTACAAACCCCGAGGAAACCCAGCCGCTCAACTAAACAACAAGGTTGGCACTCATGGTCACCACTCAAGGTTGGCACAGCCCAAATCCCCTACTTCTCTCTAGATTGGAAGACCGGCCGAACTCATACATAAGCAATGAGAAGAAGTCATCAGGATTCATGAAGAAGTTAAAGACTACAGAAATTGGACACCACATAGACTTTCTTTATAAATGGAAGGCCATTACTTTTTACAGCATACATGGACGAACTCCTTCACGAACCCGAACAATATTCAACATGTCTCCAGTGCGAGACTATTTCTTTGGTCTGACCTCAAGGGAAGGTCGGTCCAATTAAGCTCGGTCTCCAACTACGTCTCGACGCTGATTCCGGGCGGTCTGACCTCATTTGGAGAAGATAGGTTCGAGATCTTCTTTGAAGATCACCAGATTCGCCGGTGACATAATCGTGATCCCAAGATCCTTTATGAGGATCTCGGGAGATCCCCCTACTCAACAGGGAAATCCGTTCTATACTACCGCCTCTCCTCAACTATAAATAAAGAGGTCTCCAATAGTGAAAGGTACACACTATCTTTAGCCCTAAACCTTCGATATTCAACTAAGACCCATATCTTGCCCCTGACTTCTACATCGGATGGTCCCCTGCTCTAATTAGGGTCTTCTTTGTCCACTCTTTGTGAGGGTAAACAGCCCAGAAAGGGGCTAACAGATTTATGCATCAACACTACCCAATCCCAGCCCTCACCCACCACCGGTCTTGGGTCAAAACTCATTTTAAAGATAAAAGCTTTTATACTCTGGCAGGGGGCACTCTATGATACGCGCAAACTTAATAATTGCAATGTCTCTATATATATACGGACATCAGTAATTACGTCTAGAGATGGAAAGAAAACGGCTTCCTTTCGTCTGGCTCTTTATATAAACGGCTTCCTTTCGTCTGGCTCTTTATATAAGGAGTGCCTCGCTTCAGGTGTCACAGACACTTACACCTCTCTCTCTCTCTCTCTCTCTCTCTCTCTCTCTCTCTCTCTCTCTCTCTCCGCCTTTGTAAGGAAGAAAATAGAAATGTCGAAATCTCCAGAGGAAGAACACCCTCAAAAGGCATTTGGGTGGGCTGCAAGAGACACTTCTGGAGTCCTCTCCCCTTTCAAATTCTCTAGAAGGTATTACTCATTTTCCTTCTCTTTTGAGACCTTTCTCTTTATTTTCTTTGGAATTTTTCTTTCTTTCTTTTGATGGGTGTTTCTCTTTTGGTATTGTCTATGCTGTGGTTTGTTTCATCCTCTCTCTATTTTTGATTTTTTTTTTTTTTTGCTGGAACCCCGTTTCTTTTGTGAATGTTGTTATTGCAATGAGATGTTTGTTTTTATTTTCTTTGTATTTTCTGTTTTTATTAATTTATTTATTTTTATTCTCTCTTATTGCAACGAGATCTTTCTTTTTATTTTCTTTGTAATTTTTTTTTCTTATTTTGGTGGGTTTTTTGGTATTTTCTATATTCTCTCTCTGAATGTTATGGGCCTTTCGCAGCCTCTTCTTTTCTTTTCTTGTAGTTTCTTTTGTATGTGTTTTTAATGCAATGAGATCTCTCTCTCTCTCTCTCTCTCTCTCTCTCTCTCTCTCTCTCTCTCTCTCTCTCTCTTCTTGGTTTTTCTGGCACCCTCTCTCTTTTCTTGATTTTTCTGTCACTTTCTTTTATTTTCTTTTGTATCTGGTTTTAATGCAGAGTTTTCTTTGGATTTTTTTTGTTGGGTGTTTTTGGTATTTTATATTATTATGTGATCGATTCGTGATATTATGAATTTATGTTTATTTTAATTGAAATAATAAATTCCAATGTTTTTTTTTTTTTTTTTGTAAGTAATAGAAAGGAGTAATTTTGGAACGTGGAGAAAGGAGTGAAATCATTTTCGGAAATTACCATAAATGGCCATAATCAAGTATGGCACGCATGTGCATTAAAGCTCATTTACACGTCCTACATGTGCCAGCCCAACGTGGCACGATAAATCCCATCCGCCAGAACTAACTCTACCCCAAGAATGTAGAGCTCTGGAAATTTTGGGTGAAGCTTTTTAACTCATACACCTCTTTTAATATTGGGGCCCACATGCCGAGTGGTCTATTAAGAACTCAGTGACCCACCCTAATGTTTATTTTCCATCCAACTCCTTATAAGGTAACATAGACTTGAATGACTGGAAAACACAAATATCAGCTTGATTCAAAACTTTTGTGGCCCACAAGAAATTTTTAATGATAAATTACTATTGTTTTATCTAATGCGATCCAAAACCTTAAAAATATCCAGATCATTGAAATCTCAGGTGGACCATGATACTAGAAATAGTGATGAATGACCATTAAAAACATTTTGTGGGCCATAAAAGTTTTGGATTAAACTGATCTTTGTATTTCCCATTCATCCTGTTCTTCTTGATATTATAAACGGGATGGATGGAAAATAAAAATTACTAAAACTTACTATAGGCCTTTGGAATATGTTATGATGAGGCACTTAATCACCACCGTTTCCTATATTGTGGTCCACTTGAGATTTTGATATGCTTAATTATCGGGAATAATTTCTTAAATGGGCTAGAGGAACGGATGTATGGTGTGGATATATAACATATAATCAAGTGGGCCCCATGGTGAGGGTAACACCTATTCGCTCCCGCCCTAAATGGTGCAGATTCGCTACTGTTATCGTCCGTAGCAGTTTTGCTATTAAAGTGACGTAACCAAGTTCTGTGGGCCTCGCCATGATGTATGTGTTGTATCTATACCGTCCATTCATTTGTAGAGATTATTTTAGGTTATGAGCCAAAAACTGAGGCAGATCCAAATTAATTAAGCTTCATGTGAACACATGAGAAAAAATAAGTGAGGTCCTCACGCCTACCATTAAGTTTCTTGTGAACCACATAAGTTTTCAATAATGCAAAGCTTATTCTTTTTTCTTATAAACGATCTTTCCAAATGAATGTACGGTGTGGATACAACACTTACCGGAAGCTTTTTGGCTGGTGTAGCACACACTAGCTATATAGCCCATGTATTGACGGTAAGTTATGTGGGTCCCATCATGAGGTATGTGTTATGTCCAAACCGTCCATCCATTTTGTGAGCTCTTATTAAGGCTTGAGCCAAAACATAAGACAGAGCTATAGATCAAGTTGACCACACTGCAAACAACAGTGGGGGATTGAATGTCTACCATTGAAACCCTTCTAGTGTTATAGAAGTAACTTTGGATTAATATGAATTTTTTTATTTTTATTTTTTTACCCTTCATCCATGTATTTTTAACCTTATTAACAGATTAGATGGAAAAAAAACATCACGACGGGCGCTACATTTTTTAACGGTGAAAATCATTATCATCGCTGCTATTTTTGGTGTGGTTCATTTGAGCTTTGGATATGATTTATTTTTTGTCTAATGCTCCAAAATGATTTTGAAAAATGGATGAACGATATGGATATAATAAATACATCATTGTGGGGCCCATGTAACTTTGATCTCATTAAAACCGTTCATACAACTTGAGCTTGAATAGCGGGAAGCGGATTGGTTGGTATACGACACACCAGTTATATAGCTGGTGTAGATACATGTCCTACGAAGATGAGCGTGACACTCCTCGAGCTTCGAGTTGTACGAATGGTTCAAAGGAGATCAAAGTTACATGGGCCCCACAATGATGTATTTATTATATCTACACCGTTAATCCATTTTTTGAGATCATTTTAAAGCATTACCCAAAAAATAAATCATATCCAAAGATCAACTAGACCACACCACAAATAGCAGCCGAGAGAATGATTTTCACCGTTAAAAATTTGTAGGGCCTACCATAACGTTTATTTTCCATCCACTTTGCTCATAAGTTCACAAAAGCTTGGATGAAGATGAAAAACAAATTTCATATTGATCCAAAACTTTTGTGACCCCTAAAAGGGTTTAAATGGTAGACGTTCAATCCCCCACTGCTTTTTGCAGTGTGGTCCACTTGATAGTTAGATCTGTCTTATTTTTTGTCTCAAGCCTTAAGTCTGGATCACCAAATGGATGGACGGTTTGGATATAACGCATACCTCATAATCAGACCCAAGGAACTTGCTGACATCAATACACCAGCTATATATATAGCTGGTGTACACCAATCCCCTTCTCGTGTAGCGTCGGTGCTCATCTTTGCACAAGAGGTATCTACACCATATATATATATATATATATATATATATATATATATATATATATATAGCTGGTGTGTGGTCCACCAGCCAATCTACTTCCAACACTTACTAGGGTCAGAGGACTGGGTGACGTCATTTCAGTAGCCAAACTAGCTACTTAACCTGGCAATTAGAGCTGGGCATATTTGACCTGATCTGGTGGATCCGACCCGATCCGACTTGTTTCGAACCGAACTGATGACTTGGATCGGTGCGGATCAGGTAGGGCCATTCAGATACGACAGTTTTCAGATCGAGATCGGGTTACGGTCAATCCAGACCAATTTGAACCGAAAACCCGATCTGAATGGATCCAGAACATTCCTATCCAACCCAATCCGGAGTGGTTCTTATCAGTAATTCTACTACTTTTCCAGCGGTATGGTCCAATTAGAGCTTTGGATATGCATCAATTTTGGGTTCAACCACTGAAATGATCTAGAAAAATGAATGGATGGCGTGGATAAACCACATGCATTCACGGTGGGCCCCAACAGAGTCTAGTTAGTATAATAAGAAGAGGTTTGCTGGTGTACCATATACATAGTTATATAGCTGTTGTAGGATAGGATAGCTATCTAGGCTATAGGTTATAGCTAGAGGTGCGTGTCGTGCGAAGATGAGCACTGACGTTCCCTCGAGCTCCGAGTTGTACGAACGGTTCAAAGCAGATCAAAGTTAAATGGGCCCCATAGTGATGCATTTATTATATCTACACAGTTCATTTATTTTTAGAGATCATTGTAGAACATTATCCAAAAAATGAATCATATCCAAAGATCATGTGGACCACACCACAAATAGCAGCGGAGATAATGATTTTCACCGCTAAACAATTTATAGGGCCCATCATAACGTTTATTTTCCATCCAATCTGTTCATAAGGTCATAAAGACCTGAATTAAGAGGCAAAACAAATTTCAAATTGATCCAAAACTTTTGTGAGGCTTGTGACCCCAAAAAGGCTTTCAATGGTAGACGTTCAATCCCCACTGCTTTTTTCAATGTGGTCCACCTAATGCTTAGATCTACCTTATTTTTCGTCTCAAGCCTTAAAACTAGCTCGCCAAATGGATGGATGGTTTGGATATAACACATGTTCCATGATCAGACCCACAAAACTTGCTAACATAAAGGTAGCAATGTAGGCACTTTCGTGCACGGCACACTGCATGCCGTGCTGTACATGTAAAGCCTGTAGCGCCCCGAGCTCCGAGTTGTATGAATGGCTCCAATTGGAATGGAGTGGTTGGTGGTCTGTGGGCCCCAAAATGATGTATGTGTTTCATCCATGCCGTCCATCTATTTTTCCAGGTCATTTTATGGTGTGAGACAAAAAATGAGGTTTATCCAAATCTCAAGTGGAACACATTACAAGAAACAGTGTTGAATGAGCGTTGACCATTAAAAAACTTTTGGGTGCCATAAAAGTTTTGGATCAATGTATTTTTTATTTTTTCCATTCATCTGGACCTTTATGACCTAATCAACAAATTGGATTTCAAAGAAACAATACATTGGGCATTAGGAGGATTTTAATTGTGAATATTCAATCACTATTGTTTTCCTGTGGTGTGGTCCACTCGAGATTTATATCCCTCTCATATTTTGGGTCAAGTGCTAAAATGATCTTTAAAAATGGATGAATGGAATGGATTAAAACCACACATCATGGTGGGTTCCACAGAGCACCGACCACCAACCACGGGGCTGGTGTGGCAGGGGAGTTGCTAATCCGGTTTCCACTCAAATGAGATTATCATCACATGGGCCCCACAATGAAGTATTTATTACATCCATATCGTCTATCCATTTTTCATGATCATTTTAGAGCATTTGGACAAAAAACCGAATCATATCTAAAGCTCAAATGGACCACACTGAAAATAGCAGTGAAGATAATGATTTTCACCGTTAAAAAAAGCCGATCCGAATCGTGCCCAACCCAATCCGACTCGGTTTCCCTGACCAAGGCGGACTCGGTTCGGGTCAGGCCAACCGTGTATCGGATCGGTTCGAGTCCTGTGTCCTGAACCCGGTCCCGGATCGGATCAAGTTTGGATCAAGTCAGCTACATTTTGGACCATGTCGAGTTGGATCAAATCCGATCTGACTCAGTTCGATGCCCAACTCTACTATCAATAGCTGAAAGAAGATTGGCTGGTGTATCACACACTAGCTATATAGCTGCTGCAGGTACGTATCGAGCGAAGACGAGCATGGACACTTCTTAGAGCTATGATTTGTACTAACGATTCAAAGGAGATCAAAAGTTACATGGCCCCACAATGATGTATTTATTATTTCTATACCGTTCATCTATTTTTAGAGATTAAAAATAGATCATTTTAGAGCATTATCCAAAAAATGAATCATATCTAGAGATCATATGGACCACACCAAAAATAGCGGCGGAGTTAAACAACTCTTAAGGCCCACCATAACATTTATTTTCCATCTCATCTGTTCATAAGCTCATAAAGACCCGAATGAAGAGGAAAAACAAATTTCATATTGATCCCAAAATTCTGTGACCCTACAAAGTGTTTCAATGGTAGACGTTCAATCCTCCACTACCTTTGCAGTGTAGTCCACGTGATAGTTAGATCTGTCTTATTTTTCATCTTAAGCCTTAGGATGATCTCGACAAATGGATGAACAGTTTAGATATAACGCATACATCATGGTCAGAATGACAAAACTTGCTAACGTCAGTTCAGCGGCTATACAGCAGACGCATGGTTCACCAGCCAATCCGCTTCCTCACTAGCTAATCCGTATTGTCCTGGCGAATCAGATGACGTGATATAAGACGCATACATCATGGCTGGCTGACGCGGATTAGCCACTGAGGGTACACTCCCCACCGAAGTGAAGTATCCACGCCATCCACCTATTTGGAGAGTTTATTTTAAGTCATGACCGAAAGAACAGGGGCAGATTTGAGGCTCCACTGGACCCCACCACAGAAATTATTGGGGAGAGTGATTTCCACGGTTGAAATCTTTCTAAGGCACCATAATGTTTATTTGAAATTCAAACCGTTCACAAGTTAACACATACATGAAATAACGAAAAACACAAATATCAGCCTGTAGGGAAATTTTGTGGCCCTTTAGAGTTTTTAGTAGTGGACGTCACTCTCCCCACCGTTTTCTGTGGTAAGACCTACTCGAGCGTTTGATTTGAGGCATTCTTTGGCTCTTACCATAAAATGATATCTCCGGATGGATGTAAGGCGTGGATACACAACATACATCATGGTAGGGTTATAAAACTTTTGACGTCACTTCGGTAGCTAGTCTCGCTGCTTAACCTGTCCGTAGCTAATCCGCGTCTCACAGCGGGCCCTCGCAATACTGTGAGGTAACCAGCGACTTCCGATACTTTTCACTTTAGTGGTGGGGCCCACCTTTGCGAACTTTCTTGATAAGGAAGCGGATTTGCTGGTGTACGGGTACGTGGCGTGTGAAGACCAGCTTTGCTGCTCTCCGAGCTCCAAGTACGAAAACGCTTCTAAAGGGAAACGGATTTGGGTGGTGTACACGACACCAGCGACACAGGTGGTGTGAGTACGTGTCGTGCGAAGACGGTCGCTGACAATCCGAGTTGTACGAACGGCTCAAATGAGATCAAAGTTACACGGTCTCCAAAAATGATGTATTTAATATATTCACACGGTTTACTTATTTTTCGAAATCATTTCAGAGTATGAATAAAAAAATGAACCATATCCAAATCTCAACTAGAGCACACCATATATAGCAGTGGAGAGAATGATTTTCACCGTTAAAACATCCACGTGGCCTACCATAACATGTACTTTTCATCTAATATATTCATAAGGTCACAAAGGCCCAGACGAAGAGAAAAAACAAATATCATATTAATCCAAAACTTCTGTCACCTCCAAAAAGATTTCAGCCGTAGATGTTCAACACCCACTGCTTTTTTTACCAGTGTGGTCCGCATGATCTTTAGATCTATCTTATTTTTCGGCTCAAGCCCTACTAAGATCTTGAAAAATGGATGGACTGTTTGGATATAACTAGGGTTGTATATCGAGTCGATTTAAGGTGGGTCAAGCTCACTTAGACTTGTCCATGCTATACAGCTCGATCTTGCCCTCAAACTCAACATTAAAACTTGGCTTGTCAAAATTGTCGAGTCGAGTTTAAGTTGAGTTAATGGTTTGAGTCGAGATTGTTCATATGTTGGCAACTAGTGGGCAACGGCATGTTGGGTGCTGCCGTACAGGCAGCGATGTGCTGAGTGGAGTAAGGAAAAGAAAGACGAGGGTTGAATAAGGTTTGTTTTAACTTTTAAACTTTTAATATATATATATATATATATATATATATATATATATATATATATATATAATATTAAAAATATTATTTCAGCCGCGTAGAGATCAAGTTTAAGCTTTGAGTCAAGTTGAAATACACCATGCTCAAACTCGGCTTGAACTCAGAAAATGAGCTTGACTCACCCCGAGTTGGCCTTTCAAGTTGAGTCAATCTGAGTTGACTCGAGCCAACTCAAGCGAGCTTTTCAAGCTACCTCGACTTATGTACAGCCCTAGATATAACTCATATCTCATGATGGGACCCACGGAACTTGCTGACGTCATAGATAGCTGGTGCGTGGTACACCCACCAATCCAGTTCGTTCAAAAGAGATCAAAGTTACATGGCCACAAAATGATGTATTTATTGTATCCACACCATTCATCCATTTTGTGAGATCATTTTAGGGCATCATACCCAAATTGATTCATATCCAAAGCTTAAGTCGACCACAGAACTTGGTGAGGTCGACACATCATCCATATCACTGGTGTGCGGTAACAATGTACACGTTTCCGATATCTTGTGCGAGGCTGAGTCGATGGTTAAATAGAAAATATTTTGATCTCAGCTGCGATGTGTTCGTAGGGCGAACGGCGAAGATGATGTCACGCTCAAGGTACTCTACTGCGGAGTCTGCCATACCGATCTTCACGCCGTTAAGAACGAGTGGGGAAATTCCGTCTACCCCTTACTCCCAGGGTAAGATCGTCGTAACGCTGTTATGTTATGTTTCTGGGAAGTGGATTAATAACGAAAAGGTGACCTCAGGAGAGGCCCACTCACTTTGAAAATGATCTGACGTGCTAAATGGGTCTGGAATATGGTCCCATTAAAAGTGAGTGACTCAGTCATGGCACAACGAGTCATATCAACTCAGCTGAGTTACCAAGCTCACCCGTCTATTTCACTGGGACCATGCTCGAAATTTCACCGAGTCAAATCAGCATGTGTTAGAACTATGGTTAAAACACCATAACCACCTGATCATCACTTAAGGTACCATCAGAAATTACTGTAACAGATGTGTTCGTGCAGGCACGAGATCGTCGGTGTAGTGACCCAAGTGGGGCCCAATGTATCAAAATTCAAGGTGGGAGAGAAGGCGGGTGTCGGGTACATGGTTGAATCATGCAAATCCTGCTACAGCTGCGATCAAGGGTGGGAAAACTACTGTCCCAAGATGATGATCACCTATAATTCCAGGTACCAAGATGGGACGATTACGTACGGTGGATACTCTGATATGCTGGTGGTCAATCAGAACTTTGCAATCCACTTCCCTGAGAACTTGCCACTTGATGGCGGCGCACCGCTATTGTGTGCCGGTATTACGGTATATAGTCCAATGAAGTATTTCGGGCTCAGTGAGCCAGGCATGCATCTAGGAGTGGTTGGGCTCGGTGGGCTCGGTCATGTTGCAATTAAGTTTGGCAAGGCCTTTGGGATGAAGGTTACTGTAATCAGTACATCCCCCAGGAAGGAGAAGGAAGCTATCGAAGGACTCGGTGCTGACTCATTCCTGGTCAGCTGTGACCCGGCCCAGATGGAGGTGAGTCATGGTTCGTGTGACTAACATGGCCATGCATGTGTGTTTCAGTCAATCCAAAACCTAAACAAATTAGTTAACACATCAAAATTGGACCATGATCACTAGAAGTGGGCCCCAATTGATTTTAAGGGCAATGTAAGTGGGGCCCACCACTCTTCACTGTCCATTTGACTTTAAATTGGACCTGTTTCACTGTCTATTTTGGTGTAGGCTGCCAAGGGCACTATGGACGGTATCATCGATACAGTCTCAGCGGTCCACCAGATCGAGCTGTTGATGGGTCTGCTGAAGTCTAATGGGAAGTTGGTTATGGTGGGTCTACCGGATAAGCCTCTCGAGCTACCAGTATTCCCTCTGGTTATGGGTAAGTAAACATCCTTCACTATCTTTAACAGTCCTATATATAGATATGTGTAATTCAAATATTTGGTGAAGGCTGCGTTTGGCTGCACCAAATATCATGATTCATGATATTTGTTTGGTGCAATGAACCCGTCTGAAGCTAATAGGTGAGGCATCTACTATTTTCCTTATTTTTATGATATTGCAGGGAGGAGAACCGTGGCTGGAAGTTTCATTGGAGGAATTAAAGAGGCCCAAGAGATGATTGACTTTGCAGCCAAGCACAACATCACGGCGGACATCGAGGTTATTCCAATGGACTATGTGAACACGGCCATGGAGCGGCTTGCGAAGGCGGACGTACGATACCGATTCGTCATTGATGTGGGGAACACCTTGAAAGCTCCATAAACTGTCGATTTCAATCAGCATCTATGAAAGTTATGTGTCTGGTCACATGTTTTTACAGTGCTATGTTGTTGTTGGTTTGAATAGTACGTGTGTGTGGTTACATGTTTTTACATTGGCGTACCTGGATCGTTGCTTGGTTCTTAATTGTGTTTTGTTATTTGCTATTAAACAATTATCTAATATCTGAGGAATAGTTAGAGATGTGGAAGTGGGACCCTCCCACCAGGTTATGCCTTGTGGGGCCTACCTTGATGTATGTGTTTTATATTCATGTCGTCCATCTGTTTTGATGGTTCATGGTTCAGTACTTTAATTAGGGCACCCAAAAATGAAGTAGATTGAAAGCTCAAGTAGCCCACAACACAGAAACAGGCTAATAATGATACTCACAGTTGAAACCTTCACAGGGCCACGGTATGTTTATTTGCCATTCAAACTGTTCATAAGGTTACGAGGACTTGGATGAAGGAAAAAAACACTTCTGTGGCCCTCAAATGCTTTTAACGGTGGGTGTTTAATTACCAATGTTTCTTGCGGTATTGTTAGCTTGAGATTTAGATCTATTTCATTTTTGGGCTCATGCCCTAAAACTATTTGGCAAAATTAATGGACAGCATGGATAAAACATATAGATCACAGTGGGCCCCACAATGCATGCACTAACCAACAGAATGCATGCGGGATTAAATTGTATTGAATTGCATTTGGTAGAATTAACACTATTATTGCACAAAGATTATGTCTCAAAATACCAATACTAGATGTCTTCAAATACCTCTATTTGGGGACCATGGAATTGTAATCCACCGACAGATTTCACAACCAATGTTGGTTATCTGTATGCATATGCAATTCAATTGTCTTGTGCAAAGGGCACATATGGATGGATGGTGTGGATAAACCACATGCATCAACGTGCAGCTCATAGATGTAATAGATTTAAATTATCCTATCATATCTTGTGTTGAGGCTTGATGATATGATACCTAGATTAATCCAATAATTACCATCATTTCCCAATAATGAATGGAATTTATATTGGACAATGCAATTTCATACTACCTAATCCCACAAAATAGGCACCAGGTGTGGCCCATGCTTTGTGCTTTGTGGAGCCCACCATGACACATATCTTTTATCCACATTGTCCATCCATTTTTTCAACTCATTTTAGGACATGAGCTACTGAGGCTGATCTAAAGCTCAGGTGGACCCCAGGAAATAGTGGGGACAGACGCCCACCATTGATAACTTTTTAGGGGCCTTGGATTAAGCTGGTATTTGCATACTCCTTACACCTAGGTCCGTGTGACCTTGTGAATAGGTTAGATGGCAAATAAACAGTACAATGGCCCCAGGAAGGTTTCAACAGTGGGTGTCATCCTCCCCATTGTTTCCTATAGTGTGGTCCACTTGAACTTTTGATCTGCCTTCTTGGGTTCGAATCTTAAAATGAGCTAGAAAAAAAAATGGATGAATGGCATGGATAAAACACATATCATGGTGGGCACCACAGCTTGGGCCATGTCATGCCACTAGGGATATCCTTGGCAGTAGTTGTTTACACTTATTTTCGATGCCCTGATGATCCAATAGAAAATTGTCACATGGTGACACTACATGTTTGGCACACACGAAAGTCATACTTGCACTCAAAGAGTTCTTCGATTGATCTTTCTTTGGCATTACGCATTTTGTTATTAATGCAATGGCATAGATTTGTACACATGCCTTCAAGGGGATGCATCGTCACATGTCATGAGGCCAAGTTTATCGTGCCATTTAATGAGGCAGCATACCTGGCATGATTATATGAGATATGCTGTGAGAACGGATCTTATCACGTATCCAGCAATGACATCCTTAGCGAAGCCATCTCTCATAATCCTTCCTAAATGAGAGATCTTCCCAAAGAAGTTAGGAGAACAAACACTGCTCAAGAAAGTTCCAAAAATCAAGAGATCAGATCAATGTCCAAGCCAATCTGGCTTTGGTTCGGAGCTAAGTCGAGAGAAATAGACACATCAACATGATGAGGTCCCAAGCCGTTGTCCTATCAAAATAAAGAGAACAGAAGAACTAGATGGAAGGTCTGACTAGACTTATTCCAATATTGAATCCCTCAAGTGCTCTAAACCATTTTGCAATGAATAGTGAAAATGCAGGAGGTGGCTTGATATGGACCACCGAACACCTCAAAGTAGAGGAGGTGGGCCACCAAATGAATGGTCCTAATCTTGGCCTCATTTTTTTCATCAAAGAAACTTTGGGGGTCCTAGTCCTAATCTTTATTGAGCCATCAAGATCTCCGTGAAGAATTAAGTAAAAGAAGAAGATCCGAAAAGCAAACAAGTCTGGATTTGGCTTGAATCATTTTTTTCCAATGTAAGCCGACAATTCTAAATTAATCAAGGAGATTCCTATATCCAAAACTAATATGGGATCACAAAGGATCTAAAAGCAGTAAGGAGGCTTAGTGAGGGATTTTATAGCGTTCACAGGATATAAAAGGAGCACACTAGTACGAAGTTGAGGCTCTATACTAAACATATTCATTTACTTTTTATTTATCTTAACTTAGCTTAGCCTATCCTAGTTCTAGCATAGATAGCTACTGCAGGCAGCTCCCAATACAGTACCATAGGAATAGAGTAAGTATCATCAATCTTAAGTTATAAGATTATGATAAATTCAGTTTTGATTTGGTTGATCATACCAATCCGGATACATAGAGGTGTACATGAACCGAGCTAGCTCGGTTAGCTCGCTCGACTCGACTCGAAAAAGCTCGATTCAACTCAGTTCGAAGCTGAGTTCGAGCTGAGTCGAGCTGATTTTTTGAGCTCGAAAATGATTGTTCGAGCCAAGTTCAAGCTAGCCCTAGCTCGACTCGACTCAGATTGAACCCAGCTCAAATCGAACTTTGATCGAACCAATTCGGTGACTTGGTTACTTTGATATTAATGTTGCTCACCAAGTGTTTGATGAAATGATTCAAAGAAGTGTAGCTAGTGGCAAGGAAGGTATGCATATAAAACCAACACCCTTTTTTTCTTGATTTTTGTGTTGCTTAGAAGGTGTTTGATAAAATACCTATAAAACCATTGTTGTTGTCTCAAATATAGTGAGATTTTGAAGGTGCAGTCCAGGTGTTTGTGAAAATGCTGCAATGGCGAACTCGGCTCGAACTGGCCCGAACGGCTGACCGAATCGAGCCTAGCTGGCCAGTTAGACTTGAGGACTGAGCTGATCCGAGTTCAAGTTGAGGTCAGCTAGTGGCCGAGCTAAGTCGAGTTGAGGCTAGCTCAACTCGATTCTACTCGATGTGCACCCCTATGGACAAATCCTACTAACCACTCGCCTAGATCGTCTGTTCCGATAAACATATCAAGTATTTATCTTTCCTTTTTGTTTATGTCTTTAATTGCTTGTTACTTTGTTGACTGTAATGAGGCCATAAATTTAAGCATCAATAAATCAGTATTTTTTTAGTTTTATTTTATTTATTTGTACCTTCTTCTTTATTTGAGAAGTATACAAACCTAAAAACTAGTGGAAAAAAAGTCCTTAAGTCTATAAACTCACATCTATTGTCATAAGGTAAAAAGAAATTATTTGAAAAGGCTAACTCTTACCTTTTCACAAATTGCCTAAACAAAGCACAAACCATTTGTTGAGAGAATAACTGGATCCTATGTCCAGTCTCTAATCTCTCCATCTCGACATTTGGGAACACCAGTGATTCAATCACACTTTTAAGTCAAGTATCTCAAACACACCCCCGCGCATCTTACCTTCACGAAAAACCAATCCAGGCCCTCACTTATATATGACCTTGTTTGATTGAATTGACAGCAACAGTGGGCACGACAGACAATCCACTTCCTAAAAATTAATAACATATATGTTACCCACATTGATTGTTCCGGATCCATCCCTTCAACGGGGTAATTTTTGTCTTTTCACTTCAGAAGTAGCTCACTCTCACTTCTCTTTTCTTTGTAGACAACATGTGAGCAAAGTATTAAGGAAATCAAGCAATAAAGCCTATGTGCAGATTGTATGACATCCACTCCATACATAGTTAATGTAGGTGTAGTCCACAGCTCTCTCTCTCTCTCCATCTCTCCTTTCGTTTTTCTAACCTTACTCTTTCCTTGTTGGTCTCATGTGCCATATCCCCTAGATGTTATAATGGCAAAAATTTCAGCAGCGACACACGAGATTACATTAGCTAGGTGTACATACGATGTGAATACTCTGCGGGTCATGTAAGTGGACGTGGCTTACGAAGACACTTACACGGCAGCCATTACCCTAGCCAATGCCATCATTGTTCTCAGCATGCAGTGAGCGTGATCTTTCCCACTACCATCATTGTTATTTCTAAAGTGTGAAACCTGAGCTACGCTAGCTAACATCTGTAGCGCACAAAACGCACTGATTGAATTCTACGTATACTTGTCATGGTTAGCCCCACAGCTACAACTGACTGGACCGTAATATGTGTTCCCATGTGAATCGAGCCCTTTATACCAAGGGGTGTGGATTAGGCGAGGGTGGGGCAGGGGTAACAGCTTAGTGGGTCAGTACCTGACCGTGAGGCCCACCTCAATGTACTTGTATACCCATGTTGCCTATCTATTTTTGTCAGATAATTTTTGGGACGGCCCCAAAATTATAGCAGATACAAATCTCAGGTGGACCACACCGTAGGAAACAATGATCATTAAACGGCCACCGTTAAAACCTTCAGTAAATCACTATTCGCTATTGTTTCTTGTGAGTGTGACTCGGTCAAGGCACCGCAAGTTATGTCAAGTCAGCTAAGTGAGTGAGCCAACATGATAATTCTGGTTGAGTAAAACTCACCAGCCTGTTTCACAAGGAGCCGGCAAAAAATTTCACTGCATAAGTTGCCTCAGATGAGTTCTTGTTGTCTAATGGCTTAAATTTGTCTTTAATAGAGTCTGTCAATGACATCAATAAATCATTCGATTCCATCGAGCATACGTCAATGCCATCGACATAAACTCAATCCCATCGAGAAATCTGAAAAAATTCTTGTTGATTGCTAGACAGCTTGGAGGTTACTACTTGATGACATCAAGGGTTCTTCATGTCATCAACTTGTCTTCAATGTCTGTCAATGCCATTGAAGGCATGTGCAAAATTGTGAAAGTGTGTGATTTGTTTTTTATTTCGATTGTGGTAGTATGTGTGTGTGTGTAATCGGAATTAGGGTTATCTAAATGTGCTTAACGGTTTGAGAGTGATTTTGAAGATAAAAGCTTGGGCTTTTCTTTTTGGGGCTTTGATCGGTAAGGTTTTTCTCTTGTAACTTCGCTTCATAGTGCATTATCCTTTTGCGCAGTGGTTTTTTTTCAAAAGTGTTTTTTGATGTAAATTTAGATTGCATTCTTGTTGAACTTGGTTTGTGCGATTATGAGTATCTTGTTTAATTCATCTTTGTGTGCTTCCATGAGTCCAAACAATTTTAAGTCAAGTAAATGTATTATAGAGTTGTAGTAAAAACACTGTAGCCACCTCATCATATTTAATTCAAAGAACCATCAGAGAAATTATTATAACCGATATGTTTCTGCATGCACCAGATTGTAGGTATAGTGACCCAAGTGGGGCCTACGATATAAAAATTCAAGGTCGGAGACAAGGAGGGTGTCGGTTGCTTGGTTGAATATCATACATGTCCACATGTTGCATTTGTACCATCATAACCAAAATCATATCCGTAATCAAAATCATAACTCTAGGACAATTTCATCACAATGGCCCATATGTATACATGTCTGCCACACTCGAGATTAGGACTAAGCCCCCGTGCGGTGAAGTGGGTGATGCTATATATCACCACTATTTCCTATATATATATATATATATATATATATATATATATATATATATATATATATATATATATATATATGGGAAAAGGTACTATGCGCTCGACCTCACGAGTCCATCCCATGAGGTTGAGTTGTGTGGGCCCCACCGTGATGCGTTTCAAAAATCTACCCCATCAGTCAGATGCACCATTCCATCGTGGGCCTAGGTCTCAAAAATCAAGTCAATCTGTGACTTGTGTGGGCCACACCACATACAGAAGTGGGGAGGGGCCGTGCACCATTAAAATATTCATAATCAATTTTTTGAGCCCACCGAGATGTGGTTTGCAAATCCAGCCCATCCATTATGTGTGTACCACTTGGATGAGGGTTCATACCAAGTTTCAGCAGCATTCAAAACTCAGGTGGGCCCCACCAAGTACTTTTATATGTTTTAATGGTGTCTTCACATGATTTTAGATGGTATGGCCCACCTGAGTTCCGTATACGGCTGATTTTTGGGATATCCCATAATTTAGAGGGGACCCATCAAATGCACGGTGTTGATGGTCAACACGCATCACGGTGGGGCCCACATAGCTCGACCTCACGGGAGCTTATCGTGAGGTTGAGCGCATAGTACCTTTTCCATATATATATATATGTGTGTGTGTGTGTGTGTGTGTGTGTGGTCCACTTGATTACTGGATCTGATTCATTTTTTGAGATGATGCCCGAAAATCATCCATAAAATCAGATGGATGGCGTGGATAAAGAATACATACATCAAAGTTAGCCAGAAATTAAAACTAAAACGGACAAGATACTGGTGCTTTTAGATGTACGGTGAAAAAATAAGTATGCTTATTTTATTACCCAACTGTCAGATGGAGGATATTTATTGGACGGTTAAAGCTGAAAAATCCAACGGTCTTGATGCAAGGTACAAGTGCCTACGAATCAGTGGTCAGGATGGTCGGACAAGTGCTAACGAATCTGCTTGTTCAACCAATCAATACGATTTTTGAACTTTAATGAATTAGAGAAAGTGGGTTAAACTATTTAATCTGTTTAGTGTGAGTCAATATGGAAGCTGATTGGCTGGCCGGTGTACCACGCACCACCAATCTAGCTGGGGTGTTGATGTCACCAAGTTTTGTGGGTCCCATGTTAAGGTATGAGTTATATCCCAACCGTCTGCCTACTAGGTGAGCTCGTGGTAACCGTTCGTCTGCTTGGCATGCTAGTGGTATGGCTAGATACTATAGATAAGAAATATCAAAAGCCCAAGTGGACGATATTGTAAAAAAGTTGTAGGGGATTGAACATCTACCACTAAATCCTTTGGGGTCACAGAACTTTCATATTATATTTGCTTTTCCCCTTCATTTAGGTTTGCGCGTGATATTATGAGCAGTTTGGATGTAAAATAAATACTATGGTGGGCCCTATGTTTGTTTTAATCGTGAGAATTATTGTCTCATTGTTATTTATGATGTGGTCTACTTGAGCTTTGGGTATGACTCATTTTTGAAATAAAGATATAAAATGATCTCGAAAAATGGACGAACGGTGTGGATATGATATATAGATCATCATGGACCAAGTAACTTTGATATCCTTTGAACCGTTCATATAACTCAGAGTTAGAGGAGCGTCAGCGCTCGTCTTCGCACGACACGTATTGACACCAGGTTGGTGGTGTGTGTGGTACGGAAGCAGATTGTGTACTTAGTAACTCAGTACGGTAAGGGCCTGTTTGGCTGGCTGGATTAGATGGGCTTAGGTGGGATGGAATTGCATCTGGTCCTGTGTCAATTCCACTCCATGTTTGGGAAGAGTGGAAAAGCTTGGAAGTGGGCTACATGGAATTGTACCGGGTCCCGTGCTAATATCACTCAATGTTAACAAGTTGTGTAGGTCCCACCATGATGTGTGGGCTATATCCACGCTGTCCACCCAATTTTTGAGATCATTTTAGAGCATGGACCAAAAAATCAGGTAGATCTAAAGTTCAAGTGGACCCCATCATAGAAAGCAACGAGGATTGAATACTTATCATTGAAAACTTCTTTAGAGCCACATAAGTTTTGGATCTGCCTCATTTTTAGGCCCATGCCATAAAATGAGGTTACAAAACAAATGAACAATTAAGATATAACACATGTGTGTTATTGCCAATAGTTTCAATTGATGGTGAGTATATCCTTTCAATGTGCTACCGTATTACAAACAACAAAGGGGATTAAGCTTGTTCCATGGCAACAGGGAACAGTCCCTGCCATGGGTAATACGATGTTTTTTGAATCCCATCCCACCTAAAACCGTGGGATCGGTCCGGCCAAACAGGCCCTAAGCGTACTGAGAAAACTCTGTGGGCCCCAGTGTCATTCATACATTATATCCACTCTGTCCATCTCTTTTAACACATAATTTTAGGGCTTTATTGAAAAAATGGAGTATATACAAACCTCAATTGGACCACACCACCGGAAACAGTGTGAATTGAACATCTACCGTTGAAAATTTCATGGGGACAGTTTTAGATCAAGCTGATATTTGTGTTTTCCCTTCATCCATGCCTTTCCTATCTTATGAACAGGTTGGATGACAAATAAACATCACTGGGGGCCTTAGAAAGTTTTCAACGGTTGAAATCAATACTTCCACTTTTTCCAGTGGTATCGTCCAATTGAGCTTTGTATATGTATCAATTTTGGGTTGAACCCATAAAATGATCTGAAAAAACGAATGGACGGTGCGGATAAACCACAGGCATTCGCAGTGGGCCCAACTGAGTTTACTCAGTACGATAAGAGCGCACTGAATAACTCAGTACGCAATCCGATTCCTTGCAGTACACCAGCCAATCCACTTCCAGTCAATGTTTGCCACGGTGGCCTTTTTTGGTGCGCACGGCCTACGTATCAAAGAGTCCAGCGAAACCAGAGCATCGACTGCTAACGTCAGTAATGACGCCCGGAGACGGAACCAAACTTGTTTGAGTCGGGATCCCCTGTTGTCTGGTCAACAGGGATTCCCTGTTACCCTGATGGTTTGGCGTCCGAAGCTTTTTTTATTTATTTTTATTTTTTTAGTGGGTGGTGACGTGGACCAATGAGCATTAAGGTATCAGGAAATCTCTGTTGACCAGATAACAGAGGATCCGGACTCATTTCTTGTTTCTATACATCCGCCCCCTCATATTTAAGAGGCGCCTGGCATCATGTCACAGCCACACAACTCTCTCTCTCTCTCTCTCTCTCTCTCTCTCTCTCTCTCTCTCTCTCTCTCTCTCTCTCTCTCTCTCTCTGAAAGGAAGAAAAGAGAAATGTCGAAATCTCCAGAGGAAGAACACCCTCAAAAGGCGTTTGGGTGGGCTGCAAGAGACTCTTCTGGAGTCCTCTCCCCTTTCAAATTCTCTAGAAGGTATTACTCAATACCCTTCATCTTTTTCCTTTCCTTTTCTTTTGCAACGAGACATTTCTCTTTGTTTTCTTTGGAATTCTTCTTCTTTCTTTTCGTGGGTATTTTTGGTATTGTATATGAGATCTCTCTCTCTTCTTGATTTTTTGGGAACCCTCATTTCTTTTCTTTTTGCGTGTTCTTATTGTAATGAGATCTTTCTTTTTATTTTTGGTGGGTATTTTCGCATTTCTATTCTCTCTCTTAATTGAATGAGATCTTCTTTTAGTTTCTTTGTAATTTTTGTTCTTATTTTTTTTGTAGGTTTTTCGGTATTTTCTATGCTCTGGCCCTCTCCTAACCTCTTTTCTTTTCTTTTCTTGTATTTTTCTTTTATACGTGTTTTTAGTGCAACGAGTGTTAGAATCAGAGAGATAGCAGAGAGCCTTGCAAAGTCTGATTGCACGTAAGCTGGGAGAATTGTTATTTTACTAAACAACTGTTGTGGCTAATAAATAGCCTTACAATGAGATAAAAAATCCTATAATCGTGGTGCATAACTACATTAAACGGAAAGCAATCTTGTTCCCCAAGTTTAGGAAGGACTTATTCAACTTAACAGAAATAAACTTAAAACAAGAGACTCTGACCCTAACGGCTAGGAAGCTCCAATAGTTTCATCAACGAGATCTTCTCTCTCTTCTTAATTTTTTGGTATTTTCCACCCCTGTGATGTACCTTCACAGAGGCGTCCTTCTATACGCACGGGCACACCTTTCGATACATGTCATGCGCCTAAAATCCGAACGGTCCATGTGATGTGGCACCCCATGAAACCTTCAACGACCGTTCAGATTTCGGGGTCATAGAAACTCACGAGAACTGGTGTGCAACCGAGTACTGGGATATTCGACACACATCACGGTGGGGGCCACGTAGCTCGACCTCTTGGGAAGTCGAGCTGTGTGGGCCCGACCGTGATGCTCGGTATCATGCCCTAAAGTGATGTCGCAAAATAAACAGATCGATGTGAACATAAGACATACATCATGGTAGGGCCCACCAAACCTGGTGGCCACACACCTGGTGAGGCAATCTCCTTCCATTCTGGTGCAAGCAACTTTACTTTTTTCCAATTAATGTCACATTAATGCATACAGGTGTGCAATTAACGGACACATTTGATCGATCACCTGGTGAGCCACTCTGTATTCATGGACAACAGACGGTCTGATCTAACATGCAGGTGTGACCAACCCAGGGATCGGATGAGCCTGATTTTCTAGAATGGTGATTTTCATAGGGGTGCCTGTTGTTTTCATGGTACCGATTCACAATAAAAGTGGTTTATAAAGATAGTACGGTGCCACAAGTTGATGAAAGTGGAACATATATGCTTTTAAAGAAAGGGTGTGGAGCACATATTCTCACCTCCCAATGACATTGATAGGCGTAAAAAGCTTTTCGCAATATCAGCTTACACGATTTATTGCTTGCCAGTAGAACATGAAAACCCATTTGTTATCATGTGCTTGGGCAACATCATACATTTAATGCAATAGTGGTGATAAAGCCAATAATGATGTGGACCAAACACAAGCCATAGAGATGATGTACTTGTCACAGACCTGGATTCTCACCTTCCAAGAGAGAAAAAACTTGTACTTTGGTAAGAAAAACCTTCCAGGTCCTGTTTGGGAGCGTGGATTTGGAACATCTGATTTGAAATCCTCTTATGTTTAGCACCCTTGATTAAGTATCAACTTTAATCCAAAATAGTTGTGCATGGTATACTTACAAGGGTTGGAATTTAATTACTAAATTAACTTTAATACCTCTAATTAGTGAATCATTTGTAATGCTTAACACAATGGTTACAATAAGCCCATTGAAATATATGCTTTACTTAAAAGTGATGAAATTACAAGTCTCAGATGGGTTACAAGTACACCATTATGTCCGAGTGATTGGCTAACCAATGATTTTTAACTATTGATTTACATATACATGGACAATGCTTGGGTGGTGCTGATCATAATATTAAAATCATTATAATGATGCAACTGATACTCTAATTGTTTTGGGACATCATTAGTAGGCTATGTGCCCAGTAAAATGAGTCTGGTGACATATAAGTTACACATGCAACCGTTGAAAGGATTTTAAAATTTTCAGATTCGAATATTGTTTGGCGTCCCCACCTGCCCGATACTTTATTTTTCTTTCGTGGTGGGCCGAGCTGCGAAGTGTCTGGACAATGGACACGTGTCTTATTTTTTGTGGGAGCTTTACCGACCGAGTGAATGATAAAAGTTAATGCATGCCAAAGACTTTTTAAATAGAAAATATTTTAATCTGATTTTTGATGTATTTGTAGGGCGAACGGCGATGACGATGTCACGCTCAAGATACTGTACTGCGGAATCTGCCATTCGGATCTTCACTCCGTTAAAAATGAGTGGGGAAATTCCGTCTACCCCTTACTCCCAGGGTAAGATCGTCTTAACGCCGTTATTTATTGTTTCTAGAAAGGGAATACATAAATATGAAGAGGCGATTCGCGCAAGACGAGGATATCAAAAAGGTGATATGTTTCACACGTGTGCTTCGCTAGCATTTGGACAAAAAGGCCATTCGTTCTCAGGTGAGACCCACTCACTTTGAACATGACCTGAACCGCTAAATGGTGTCTGGATGGTCCAAAGAGGGAAAGCTGGGCCAATGAATGGCTTGGATATTTCACACGTGTGCTTCGCTAGCATACGGAGAGACCCTTTATCCCATCTCCCTTATAATAAGCAAGCACACGTGCAGACCCAACTGTGTTGGCAAGATAAGCTTTTTATCTCCTTGTGAAAGGTAACTGTTAACTTCTCCATCATCCACCTTTCATAAGTGCAACCTAATCCATACCACAAGATTGGAAGGTCAGGATCTCCGATCAGTGGCACCTTCAGGATGGTCATCCGTCCGTAAGATGACCATGAATCTATCTTATTTGCCATCCATATTAATAAGGTGACACAAGCATGCAGGCATGGATGAAGGGAAAACACAAATATCAGCTAGATCCAACACTTTTCCTGTGGTATAGTTCACATGAGATTTGGAATTGCTTCATTTTTGAGCCCATGACTTAAAACAGAGCTAGCAAATAGATGTGAAACACATACACCACGGTTGGCTTCACAGTCCCAGGACCACCCAACTCAGAGGCTTTTCAAGTGCACCGAAGCAGCGTCTATTTTAAACGGAAGGCAGTAACCCCTGATCATCATTTAAAGAAGCATTTAAAGACCCTACCCACTTCATCATCATTTAAAGAAGCATCAGAAATTAATGTAAGCCATCTGTTCCTGCAGGCACGAGATCGTCGGTATAGTGACCCAAGTGGGGCCCGAGGTATCAAAATTCAAGGTTGGAGATAAGGCGGGCGTCGGGTGCATGGTTGGATCCTGCAAATCATGCTCCAGCTGCGAGCAAGGCTCGGAGAACTACTGTCCCAATATGATCCTCACCTACAATTCCACGTACCACGATGGCACTATGACGTACGGTGGATACTCCGATTTTCTGGTGGTCAATCAGAACTTTGTGATCCACTTCCCCGAGAGCTTGCCACTTGATGGGGCCGCACCGCTATTGTGCGCCGGTATTACAGTGTACAGCCCAATGAGGTATTACGGGCTCAGTGAGCCAGGCAAGCATCTAGGAGTGGTTGGGCTCGGTGGACTCGGTCATGTAGCAGTTAAGTTTGCCAAGGCCTTTGGGTTGAAGGTCACAGTAATCAGTACATCCCCTAACAAGGAGAAGGAAGCAATCGAACGACTCGGTGCTGACTCATTCCTGGTCAGCCGTGACCCGGCACAGATGCAGGTGAGTCAGGGTTCGTGTGAGTAACATGGCCATGCATGTGTGTTTCAGTCTATCCAAAAACCTACACACATCAAAATTAGGGCTGTGCATGAGTAGAGCTAGCTCGAAAAGCCCGGTCAACTCGGATTGACTCGGCTTGAAAGGCCGACTCGGGGCGAGTCAAGCTTATTTTCTAAAGCTCAGGTTGAGTTTGAGCCAAGTTATATATATATATATATATATATATATATATATATATATATATAACACTTAAAAAAAAAAAAAACCATTCCCTCTCTTTCTTTTCCTCTCTTTGTATTTTTTAGTCAAAAATATAATAAATTGACATATGAAGAAGCTCGACTCAAGAGGCTTGACTAGACTCGAACCACTAGCTCGACGCGGTAGCTTTGACAAACAAGCCGAGCTTCAATGTTGAGCTCAAGGGCGAAGTTGAGTATAATATGGACGAGTCAAGCCAAGCTTGGCCCCACCTCTGACTCGACTCGGCATGATGTACAGCCCTATTCAAAATTGAACCATGACTACTGGAAGTGAGCCCCACTTGATTTTAACGGCCATGTAAGTGGGGCCCACCATTCTTCGATTAAAATGGCGATGATTTACTTAGCAATCTGTTATTAGGATTGAAAAGGTCATGTAATTATGACCAAGTTAACATTATACGGTGATGATATATTCGTTTCATATTTTGTGGTGTAGGCTGCCATGGGTACCATGGATGGTATCATCGATACGGTCTCGGCGGTCCACCCGATCCTGCCGTTGATAGGCCTGCTTAAGACTAATGGGAAGCTGGTTATGTTGGGTGCACCAGAGAAGCCTCTTGAGCTACCGGTATTCCCACTGCTTTTCGGTAAGTAAACATCCTTTCATTGTCTTTAACTGTCCTATAGATTTGTGTAATTCAAATATTTAGTGAAGGCTGCGTTTGGCTGCACCAAATTTCATGAATCAGGATATTTAACATTGTAAAATTTCATCACTGATCACAAATGAACGGGCTAGAAGATCGTTGCCCATCTATTATTTTCCCCCACTGAATTGTTCTGATTTTGCAGGGAGGAAGACCGTGGCCGGAAGTCTCATTGGAGGAATCAAAGAGACCCAAGAGATGATTGACTTTGCCGCCAAGCACAACATCACGGCGGACATTGAAGTTATTCAGATGGACTATGTGAATACGGCCATGGAGCGGCTCGCGAAGGCGGACGTACAATACCGGTTCGTCATCGATGTGGGGAATACCTTGGAATCTCCGTAAACCGTCGATTTGAATAACCATCCACGTGGCCCACCAGTCATATAGTTTTTAGGGTGCTATGTTTTCGTTGGTTTGAGTCAGAATCTATGTTGTCCACGTAGTCATGTGTTTGGCCACTTGTTTTTTGTTGCTACATATGCCCGGATTCTTGCTAGGTACACGACCTTTTTTTTCTTAGGTTTTCATTGCTATTAAAGGCTAGATGAGTATCACATTCTATTGGTATCTTTCAATAATTTTGGTTTGTAGGGATCAACATGGCTGCAAGGTAATATAAATCAAACACGGGAAACAATGATTTAATACGTGGGGATTAGTCGAAAAAGGTTGTAGGGTGACCCTTGCCCCACCTTGATGTGTGTGTTTTATGACGTAGATTCAATGAATTTGGATAACCAGATCTGTGTGTGTTTTATGACGTAGGTTCAATAAATTTGGAGAACCATGTTAGGCGCTGAGATTTGATTGGGTCAGGTGGTGCTTTGAGAGTTTGGCCATAATAATAAAGCCAACTACTTAAATGCAGAGTGGATTATTTGCGGCTGTGACTATAGAGCCCACCCTGATGTGTAGTCCACACGTGCAGTTGGTTTATTTTTCTAGATCATTTTAGGGCATGAGACAAAAAAATGAAGTAAATCCAAATCTCAAGTGGACCACATTACAAGAAACAGTGGTGATTGACCATTAAAAACTTGTTGTGGGCCACAAGTTTTGAATGAAAATGATATTCAGTTTTTCCCTTCATCCTGATCTGTATAACCTTATCAACAGGTTGGATGGCAAATAAACATTATCATATGCTTTGAAAAGTTTTTTAGTGGTGGGCATTCAATCGCTACTATTTCCTGTAAGACTTGAATGTACTTTAGTTTTGGGCTCATGCCCCAATCTGAGCGGGCAACACCGATGGAGGGTGTGGATATATTACACATACATCAAGGTGGACCCCATGCATGGTTAGGGCCAAACCATGATAGGTGAGGCTGGGCAGCATTTAACCTGCATGGATATACTACACATACATCAAGGATGGCCACACAGTCAGGGCCATGCCATGTTGGGTGAGGCCAGAAACGTGCCTAATCCGCACCCCTTATCAACATGCTTTGCTGACGCTATCTCTATATTGTAGCCGGGACCACCACTGGAAACAGTGGAATAATGACGCCCACCATTGAAATCTTCCAAGGGCCCACCTTGATATTTATTTGCCATCTAACCTGTTGATAAGGTCACACTAACCTGGATGAAGGGAAAATACAAATATTAGCTTGATCCAAAACCTTCGTGACCCAGGAAGCCCGTAATGGTGGGTGTTGAATCACCATTGTTTCCTGTGGTGTGGTTCATTATGCTTTGGATCTGTTTTATTTGTGGACTCATGCCCTAAAATTCATTAGGAAACAGATGAACGGCATGGATGAAACACACGTGCTCACCAGGCAATCGAAGCCTGTGGAGACCTTGTGCAACAGAACAAAGAAAAATAAAAAGAAGAAAATGGGCCCCAACAAGGAAAGAAAGGGAAGGCGTTGGGAGTAAATTCCAACTCGTAAAAATATCACACTACATTGCTTCCTTTTCTCCCCCTTTTTTTCTTCACACGGTTTAACTCGTGCTTTTGGCATTATTTCCAATTGACGCCGGTCGGTGTGCCAACCATCATAACGCTTATGAGAATCGGACGGGATCTACCAAACAGGCATGTATGTAAACATCTCATATATGTAAACACACACACACACACACACACACACACACATATATATATATATATATATATATATATATATATAGAGAGAGAGAGAGAGAGAGAGAGAGAGAGAGAGAGAGAGAGAGAGAGAGAGAGAGAGAGAGAGGGGTCTCAAATCCAACTGCTGGGACAACAAGTTGTGGTTCACCTAGCAGATAACTACTCATTTCTCATTTACGTGGAACATCCAACCCTTTCAATAGGTTAAACTCCACCACGAGAATTACTTGTGCAAAAGATCAGCCCCATCTACTCATCAGATGGGCCACACCACAGGAAACAAAAATATGGTACACTTAATGAAGGTATGGAGACCTTTCCATGCAACCGGTTGGTGGGATGGTTACATTGGCCAAGTGAATGTTGATTCTGATTGGACCTATTTTTTGTGTAAATGATCTTGTCTGTTCATATTAAATGCCATTGATCAGACGGTTAATAATATTTAACAGATCTGTATAAGACTGATCTTTGCTATCCTAACATGTGTTATATATTACCTCTGATTACTTTCTTTTCAGGGCTAATGGAGATGATGATGTGACTTTGAAGATACTATACCGTGGAATTTGCCACTCGGATCTTCTTGCCATCAAGGAAGAATGAGGGCCGTCCACCTAGCTCATCTTCCCTACGTGTCCCACATTTCTGCTCTCGATGGCATTGTGTGAGGTTTGGGCTGGGCCGGGTTCAATACTATATGGTCCAAGGACCAGGCCCAGCAAGGGCTCCTATCAACAAATCTCATTGTCGGCGATCTTTCAGCCTGGACAGGAAAATCTCACAAAAAAATAAAATAAATTGAAAATATATATTGTAAATTAATTAAGAATATATAATGAGTTGTTTGAGAAATTTACTACTTTTCTAGTTAAAATCATAATAAAAAATGTGAAATTTTAAAATTTACCAATATTTTGAAAATCTCATGACAATATCCTTTACTATGAGAAATTTTAAATTTTACCGATATATAATGTGAAATTTTATAACCTCCATGATGCTTGCGGCACTGCAGGCCAAGCCCAAGAACACAAATAAAAATTAGTGAGGCCTGGGCCCAACCTATCCAAGCCCAAAATTGATCACATGCATGTTACCTACAATGAATGTTTCTGATCCATCCCTTAATCAAATCCATCGCTTAATCAAGTGGGCCACACATGCATAAAGAAATAGGTATTAGAAAAAAATATATATATAATAAAACTCAAGGTTTAAATGCAAGATGCATTAGTTACATTAATAATGATTGGAATACAAAGCCCAGTGTGAAAATGTCATCGCATTAATCACCCCCGTTGAAGAGTCTAAAACACGGGACGTCCCACTCTGATATCAATTTGATACAGGATAATTAACCACTTGCTCTAAAAAATCAAACTATTAGAGCATGGCGAGTTAATCCATTTTATCTCATAGCCTAGGCTCCAAGTCTATGAGTTAGATCTTTGGCCGAACTCTCCTTGTGAGCCTCAAATCCATGGGTTCCGCCTAACACGAGCTACTTGCTTCACACGGCCCCAAATCCATGGGTTTTACGGGCCTCCCACCTCTAGTGTGCCCCTGCATCCTATAGGCCACCCCACCCAAGCTCGGTGTGAAAATACCCCCGCATTACCCCATCAATGTGGTACGACGTGAAAAGGAAAGTGGTTAGTTAATCAGGTGGGCCCAACTTTGGCTGGTTGTTCAATCATGGCTAGTTCAGTCATGAGGTGGGCCACCGGTGTCCAATGAATATAGATCGATGGTCAAGTTTTTTGACCCTATCTTTTCATCATACAAGTGTGGCTCACATGACGAACGAATGGCCTGATCATTTGGCCATCGGAGATGTACGGTGGGGGCCACAAGATGAGGGGCTTAGATATCGCACGCAAGTAAGATCTTAGCCCCTCATATTAACACCTTTTTGGTTGAGTGTCAACCATGGCTTGTGTCTCTTCTCAAACGTCCATTTGTAGCCCAAAATTCGAAAGCTTAGAACTGTCCAATCTAAGAGGCATTTTATACATGGTCCATCCACAGTGCGAAAGGAAAATATTCGACTTAGGTTGAAAATCACATTCAACTGACGATCCTAGCCATCAAGTTCTTCTGTTGAATCCATTTTCACCCTGACTATCCATTCAAAGGCCACCGCCCATATGATACAATCATCCATTTTTTTGTGATTTTCATCTGCAACTCATCCTCAGAGAGGACCTACTATATGGACGGTCAGGATCCACTGCTTCACCTTCCACTTGTGGAAAGCGCCCCTTTTCTAATCCATCAAGTTCACAGCAACTCTAGGGCGTTGGATGAGTGATCCGCATTCGTAGCACAATATCTAACATGTGACAGGTAAGTTAGTGAATCTGGACCATCCATCAGGTAGTATCCATCCACTGATCAGGTGCAAGTGATCCAAGCCATCCAAGCCTCGGGGCGGATGTTGTCGATCCGAGGCTATATTTGTGGATCCAAGACATCTCAAAGTTAATCTCGGTGTGGCTCGGTTCGGTTTTACCTATAACAGAAACCCCCTACTCTCTAAGTGCGATCTCGAACTTAGGGAGTAAATACCTAGGGAAGCGATCCGTCGTATCTCTTATAATGAAGAGTTGTCCTGTTCAGGTCATGTCGTACACTTGCATTTATACTTCTTCATCATCGAGGCAGCGCATTGCTATGTCCCTTCGACTACAAGCCTATCACTACAGAACACATGGCAACGGTTACAGATCCGAATCGCCAGGGCCCGTGCGAGACTGCTGCGTGGACTCTCGGGAGTGAAGTCGAAGTGTAATAACTGATCAGCGGCACATGGCTTGGAGCGCAACAGTTAATGGTCTGTTGCCACGTGTTTCCCCAACTTGGCTTGTACCAGTTCAACTTCGGAGACAGCTATTCGCAATGATGACAATCAGTCACGCTGGGGCTATATAAATCACTCTTTCATTCTTCTGCACATCTCTATGCCCTGAAAGCTTAGAGAGTTTCTTGCCTCTAGAGATCCCCGGAGCGATAATTTCCTGTGAGTTTTTCCATTTTCCCATCTTCTTTTGTTCCATTTTCCTTTTGTTTTCCAGTCACAATGTCAGACGGCTCAGATGATGCCCAGGGAGGTAGTGGCTACTAGGAAGAATCTGAGCCTGAGTGCATAGACTCTAGGCTTGAGGCCTCGAAGGAGCCTCTGGAGCCCATCCCACTCTACTCACGCCCGTAACAAGGGAAGAGCAGTAAGGCCAACTCACACCCTAGAGGTTCAAAAGAATACCCCGAGACCCGATGAGGAGAGCCTTAGCTGGGCCATCGGGTGGTCAGTCAGAAGAGCTCGTTCATGGGGGCTCCATGCTGGTTGAGTCCCAAATGGCTAAAATTTGTGAGGAGTTATAAATCTTAGACTCCATAGACATACGAGCTCCAGCCCCCCATGAAGCTCATGGAGATCCTACCGAGGGGGACGTTGTTATCTTCATCTACTCCTTGCAGTGTGGACTCTAGCTTTCGCTAAACCCCTTCCTCTGAGCTTTAACTGCACAATTGAGGCTAGCTCTGGGTCAACTCATCCCCAATGCTTGGAGGATTTTAATGGCCTCGTATATGATTTGGCACCAAGCTCGGAACCAGGAACTGACGCCAAATGAGTTCCTATCCTTGTACCAGGCCAAACATGACCACAACAAGCCGTGTTAGTACTACTTTGCTATTAGAGCCCATTAGGGTTCGGGTCTTGTCCTCCAACTCTCTACTTCCAATAAAGATTGGAAGAATAAGTGGTTCTGGGCTGCTTTAACTCGTTTCAATACATTAATTGTTACTTCTACTGTTTCAGTTGGTGCCCATGTTCCTCTCGACCCGGGCGTGGTTGAGAGAAATAACTCAGAAGGATCAGGAGATCGAGGCCTTCTAGGCCGAGGTCAAGGCGCTCAAGCAAGAGCGGGAGGAGTTGCAGGGTCAACGAGAGGAGCTGCAGGGCCAATGTCCGAGGTGAAGGTTAAGGAGCTGCTCTACCAAGGGGATGTTTATGAGCTTCAGAGCCACTGCCAGGGGGTTGAGTTCGCACTTGCCAAGACCAAGGCCACCCTCGATTTCGCAGATGAGCATAATGCCCTGTTGAAGGAGAAGCTAGAGCGGGTTAAGAATGACATTGTGACAGAGCTAAAGGTCAAAGTTGTGAAGGCGGTGGCTGCTCAGCGGGTCGAGTTCAAGGCCTATACCACTTCGATAATCGCTGCTGCTGTCGAGGCGTACAAAGCTTCAGAGGACAGGGATGCCGAGGTAAGAAAGTTCTACTATTGTAGGTATAATGTCTGCGTAGAGGACGTCCGGAAAATGTATCTGGACCTTAACCTCGACGCCCTCGCCACTGATGATGAAAAGTGACCGGCCGAGCCCCCGACTCTAGAGCTTCTCCTGCCACTCAGGCTGAAGAGGCCCTTCCTCCTCCGACCAGCTAGTTATAATTTTTTTAAAATAATTTTTGGGATTCGACGGATATTGCAATGCATCAGCGTTGCTCTGGATATTTTAATTTTGTGGATGATGATGATGATTCTTTTGAATGCGTAGATACTTAGTGTTTGTCGAATGCGTAGATACTTAATGCTTGTCAGATAGTAAGTACTTGATGTTTGTCGAATAGTAGATACTTAATGCTTGTCGAATAGTAGGCAAATGCTTGTCAAATAGTAGGCCGATCTCTTCTTTTAAGAGTCGGCCTATTGAAGAGTCACATCCATGTACATGAGGGATGGCTCTTCGTAACATTCCTAATTGAATGGTCGGCTCACTCCTCGGGATAAAAATGTCGTATAGGCCGAGTAGGTAGGCTGAGTAGAATGAAACGGATGACTTGGGAGAAAGATAACATTCTTTATTAAGGCCGTCAACTCTTGACGAAATAGAGTAATTTACATTGATTTTCATGGGTAGTATATCCTCAGGTGCTCGGAGTTCTAAGGATGTGGTAGAGGTCGCCCTTCCAAGTCCTCGAGTCGGTAAGAGCCGGGCTTTGTCGAGCTTATGACTCGATAAGGACCTTCCCAGTTAGGTCCTAGGGTTCCCACCCTTGGTTCCGACGTGTTTTGAAACATGAGACGCAAAACTAAGTCCCCTGGTCGAAATCGCCTTGCTCTGACCCTGGAGTTGTAGAAGCAGGCGACCTGCTGATGTCGAGCTGCAATTGGAGTTTGACGATGTCTCATACGTCTTCAAGTAGGTCCAAGTTCGTCACGATCTGCTCGGCATTCTATTCTTCTTGATAGCTCCTCACTCGCGCGGTAGGGATCCCTATCTTAACTGGGACGACTGCCTCTGAGCCATAAGTCAGGGAGAAAAGGGTTTCTCCCGTGGATGACTAAGCTATAGTCATGTAAACCCAGAGGACAAACGGGAGCTCGTCGACCCAGTTGCCCTTGGCTTTCTCCAGCTTCGTTTTGAGGTGATGCCTGATAACCTTATTTACAGCCTCCACTTGTCCATTTGACTACGAGTGACAAGGCGACGAGTATGCGTTGTCGATGCTAAGCCCCCAACACATGCCTTGGAATCCGTCATTGTCAAACTGCCTCCCATTATCGGACACAATGGTGCGCGGGATTCCGAATGGACATATGATATTCTTCCACAAAAGTCTGTCACCTTCTGCTAGGTAATCTTCGCAACCAGCTCGGCCTCGGCCCATTTGGTGAAGTAGTCGACTGCCACAATCACGAACTTAGTCTACCCCTTTCCGGGAGGCAGAGGTCTGATGATATCGATTCCCCACTGAGCAAACGGCCAAAGTCTGCTCATGGGGGTTATCTCTTCCGTCGGTTACCTCGAGATGGCAGCAAATTTCTGGCATTTGTCACACCTCTGGACAAAGCTTTTAGAGTCTTCTCGGATCGTTGGCCAAAAGTACCCCCGGCAAAGCACTTTCTGAGCCAAGGCGCGGACCCCGGAATGATTTTCACAAATTCCTTCGTGTATTTCTCGGATCACATAATCCGCTTCATCTAGTCGGAGACACTTGAGGTATGGCTGGGAGTATCCTTTTTTGTACAATGTGTCATTTAGGATCACATACCTCGCTGCCCTGATCTTCAGACGCAGAGCCTCTAACTTATCATGGGGGACTTCACCAGTGGTGAGGTATCTGATGATCAGATCCATCCAGCTCGAAGTTGCTTACACTGGGTTGATCATCTCTTGGTCGGCTCGGTTGATGCTCAGGCTATTCAGGAATTCCATGGGGACATTCCTTAGGATCTTCCCCTCAGTAGTTGAGGCCAGCTTTGTGAGGGCGTCAGCCCAAGAATTTTCAGTTCTCAGAATTTAGCTGATGACACAATCTTTGAACTTCCCCATCAGCTTCCAGGCTTTGGCCAAGTATGTTATCATCCTTACCTCCTTGGTCTCGTACTCTATCGATATATGGTTTACAACAAGCTGAGAATCGCACCGCACGTTAAGGAACTAGACTCCCAGACTAGTGGCTAGTCTGAGTCCAACCAATCGAGCTTCATTGTTGGATGCCTTAAAACTGAGCCTAATTGCGTACTAGATGGTGGTCGAGTCGGGCATGACCAGAACAATCCCCTCTCTACCTCGTTTCGAATTGGATGACCCATCCATCAATAGGGTCCATCTACTACATCCTCCTTCTGTCTCGGTGTTCTTGAGAATAGGAAGTGTTGGGGGAATAACAGGGGCTGCCTTGGAACTTATTAAGATCTCTACATTGGTATCTCCGATCTCGCAACTCGAAGCAGTAAATTCAGCTATAAAGTCAGCCACGGCTTGGCCCTTAGTCGCAGTTCTTGGTCGATGTTTTATATCGAATTCTCCGAGTTCTACCATCCACTTGGTCAGACGTCCAGATACTTCTGACTTCTGGAATACTTGTCAGAGAGGTGAATCTATGACGACAATGATGGAATATATGTGCCTAGAAGTACGAGCACAGCCTCCGAACAGAGACGACTAAGCTTAAAGTCAATTTCTCCATGCTCGGGTATCTGGTCTCGGCTAGAACCATAACCTTACTGGTGTAATAAACAGGTTGCTGCTTGCCCTCCACTTCTCAGATGAGTGCCGAGCTGATAACTGAGGCGGAAACCGCCAAGTAGAGAAACAAGGGTTCGCCCTCTTCGGGCTTGGATAGTGTAACACCCCAGTTTTCAGGACCCGAGTATATGACCTGTGTCCCAAAAACCCATGTTAACTTTAAAGGATGGTCGGATATAATATTTTTCTTTTATTAAGTAAGCAAATGAGCGTAGTGTGGACTAATCGACATAAAGAAAAATTTTATTATCATTCAAATATACAAGAAGCTGCCTATAATGACTTATACAAACCAATGTCTTCAAAATTAACAAATACAAGAATTACATGATCTAAAACATGAGAAATAATAGAAAGCATATAAATATAAACCGCAAGATCACACAGCTCCTCCAAGCATACAGTCATGCATTCCTGGTGATCGTACCCTGCTCCTTATCAAGTCTGAACATGCATATCACTTAAGCCACCTGTACTACCTGTACGGTTTTATATTTAATGGATGAGTGGCCAACTCAGTGTGAATTCTCCTCAAAATTACACACCGCCGCATTAGGTAAGAAATAGTATAAAATATATAGACAACCAAAACAGAGTAGATGCAGTCTTGTTAGATGCATGGATGCATGAATGTAATGATCGACCCGGGTAAAACATTCAGAAGGTCTGTGCCTCGGGTAAAACATCTAGACGGGCAATGTTCCGGGAAAAATATCCGGACGGACATCGGGGTCGTCACCCAGGGATAAGACTGGTTATCAATGCAACATTCAGCGTAATCGCAGGGCATGATAATCCGAATCAATATCATTATCGAATGACTGATCATAAGTGCAACATTCAGCGTAATCACAGGGCGGAGTGATCCAAGTCATCGAAATATGTCATGTATGCATGACTTGTTAGCCCATTATTAGTCCATTTGCAACCAACCAATTTAAGTAAGCTCACGGTCACTACGGGGAGCACATGGCCCAGCGTAGGCCGACGGCTCGGGCATAGTATCCCATGACTACCATCCCCGGCCCATGAGGCTACCACCTTAGGACGTTTAATGGAACCCCGTCGACTAATAGCCAATCATATTACAATATATGGGGCTTACCATCACATGGTTGCATAGTGTAAAACATCGGACCCATATAGGAAAAATACTAGAACAAAGCCACATAGGGCGATATCAAAGTAGGCCACATAGGGCGAGTATTAAAACCATGCGATAAAAGACCATCATTAGAACCCATTGGACACAACAATTGGTAGGCCCACATCAAAGATCCATCTAGACCACCACTTAATAACCACTAAGTTGAAGGTCCATTACGATCACAACTAGTCAAGTTACATCCCAAGTATGGGTGTACATTCATATGTGGGAATTTCCCACTAATGTACCAGTTTAAGTTCCATAAGCAATCCACAAAAAGAAATCCACAAGCATGAACAATTATACAGGATAATCATAAAGCATGTAATACATCAATTCAATTTTCACCAGATAACACATGTGATTATAAAGGGAGATATCAATTACGAATTTAAATAAAAACTATAACTTAAGCTAATGAGAAGATGGAAAGCTCAAGGGAAAGAATCATCACCAGACAAGTTGTAGGGCGTCCCTTGCTGTGGGTCCCCTTAAGAAGCTAGCACCTCCATGCTATTTGAATAGATCCTTAGAGAAAATCCCTAGCATTAACTAATAAGTTTTAAAGTCCTAGTACACCAAGGGTTGGTCGAATGACCTAATATCAAGGTGGGGAACCCTCATACGTGACCCACATAGGATTCATGTATGTAGTATACTCCCACACCTAATGATTCCTACACAACTGTGGGGCCCACATATAATATTTATGTGTTACATGTACTGGAAGGTGCTCCAGTCAAATCCAATCAGGTGGGGCCCCTAATGACTTTGGGGTAGGGTCTCACTGCAGCTCACTGTGCTACAGCCCACCTGGAACTTATACAAGGTGCGGGCCCACATGTGTATAGCGTTCAGGGCGGGTCCCATTCATCTGTCAAAATAGGTGGACGGAGTGGATCTATGTCGAGGTGGACCACGTCCAGACTTTGGACGGTCCCCACCCAACATGCGTACAGGGTGATTTTCCCATGCACGTGGGTCCCAAGCACATGTACCTAGTGGACCCTACATAGAGGTGGCCCTCATGCAATGTTTCATCACATATATACGTACTGGAGGGCTTTCCAGCCAACTACCATAGGTGGGCTTGCAAGTATGTGGGCCCCACATAAGCATGGGTGTCGAATCCGAACGGTCCATAAGATGCGGAATCCCAAGAAACCTTACGGGGTGAATTTTCACCCTGATCTAAGATTCCAGTGGGCCATAGCAAGGATAATTGTAATTTCAAGGGAAAAAACTGTTTGCACTTTTCAGGGCCCACCAAAGTTTGGTTCAAGGTAAAAATGGGAACCAGAGGGTTTTATGAGGTTCTACTCTAAGTGGACGATTCAGATTTTCCAGATTCATCAGCCATGGGGAGATCTCAAAATTTTGCAATCAGTTTACGTGAACTGATTGGTAAAGGAGCGTTCAACTGTACATATACAATACCCTCTCTTTCCACGTTCTGGTGCACACACACCACTTATGCACTTCACAGGTGGGTCCCATGTGGGGCCCACCACGTATCTATATATTCTATCAGGTATATATTCCTATACGTATATATATATATATATACACACACATATATACCCATATAATTATATAAAACAAAGAAGGAAGGAGACAAAAGGAGCTGCCCAGATCTGGACGTCCGGCCTAGGGCCTTTTTCGGGATACAACCTCCTTGATGGACGGTCCAACTTAAATGGCCCATGGTGGCCTGGTACAGTGAAGCTCATTTGCGATTTAGTAGGGCCCACCTGCAATTTGCACAAGCCCAACATCTCTTTAGACACTGAGAGTTACTCCCATACAGCCTACACGTTCAAGGCCAGGAAGAGGGAGGAAAACCAGCCCCCAACCTTCGACCGATCATGGCCTGGTGGATGGTCAGATTTCAGCTCCAAATAGAGCTTCCAAATGGCTTGTTTCTCGGCTGGTTTTAACTTAGATTCGAGGTCATCGTTTTGCCTAGATCATACCTAAAATAGGGTCCATTTTCTGCTCCTATTGGAGCCATTACATGGCTTTATGGAAGATCTATCTTAAGGCATGATTTTAGCCCGAGGCAGAGCCTCAGATAGGCCTGCTGCACGCCATGAAACATTGCCATCTCCCTGGCCAGCTTTCAGCTCAAAACGAGGCCTGATGAAAGGTCCAAACAGAGCCATTCATGGCCTGATGGACAGCGCAATCCAAACTCCAAACGGAGCTTCTGATCCATTCAGTTTATGGCCTGACACACAGCCATTATTTGGTCAGTTCCTGGCTCGAAACATGGGCTGCACCTGGGTCCGATCCCAGACCGAAACAGAGTCATTGATTGACTCAGCTTCAGGCTGAACACAGGGACTCATTTCAATGGTGTTCTCAGTTCACCATGCAACCATTGCTTGGCTTGTTTCCCCGAGTCTATTTTAAAACTATGATGAGAGCTCCAAAACAGAGCTTTACATGGCCATCATTTAGTCCTAGCTTCAACCCTCCAAATGTTACCATTGCTGGGCCGACTCTCAGCCATTGCTTGGCATGATGTTGGCCTAGACAGTGCTATGGTTATCTTAGCTAAAACTCCTAAGGAGGGGGAAGAAGAAAGATCACCTGAGGTGGGTGGACGTCGGCACTGCACTCGAGCTATAATAGGAGAGACGACTCCATGTTTCTCTCCTTCACTTATACTCTCTTTCTTCTTCTCTCGATACAAATTTCCTAGGGCTACAGGACCCTTCTTATAGAGGGAGCGGACGACTGAGATTGTTTTCCCTAATGGACGGTTGAGGTTCTTCCTTCCCAAAGAGGAAGGGCGGTCCTCTGTCTCTTCTCACCGCAGGTTCTCGGTCGGGCGGTTTTTTGGCTAGGATGGATGGTGGCATTCAATCTCTTTTCTCTGAATAAAACGGGTCAAACGGCTATACCGTTTTGATCGTGTGGGTCCCATGAAGGATTTGAACGGTTTATAATGCTCAGAAAGCGATCGTGGTGGCCCACTTATAGGTTTGAAGCGAGTCGGTTTGAAACAGAGAGAGAAAGGGCGGGAAGATATTTGAGAAATGATCGGTTAGAGCTAGTTTTACCGAGCCATTGATTTTTGTACACCTCTTGCACAAGCACTCTTTGTGCACATGCATTGTATAGGGGCCCACTAAAATGTGATTACCATAATGTACTTCGTTCATTTGTATTGGGAACCCTTCATAGGGACCCTGTCCCATTTCGGGTCGATGGTGAAACCCAGGTGGGCCATGCCAACCAGATCTTGATCCTTAACGGATGATTATAATTGCTCTGGTGGTCAGATTTACCCCAAATCGATCGTCAACGGCTAAAGTGGCCCTATGGGTTGTCCACATCTTCAAGACTTGTCACTACCCATATAATAATAATAATTTTATTTTATTTCATTTATTTTGTTATGTGTATATATATATGTATTTATATCATTTTTGTATTATTATTACTATTGTCTGCACACTATATATATAATTCATGTTGTGGGCAGCACTGTAGGTCATTAGGAGTTAAGACCATTATAAACCAATCCAACGATTAGATTGCCTAGTATTTTATTATTGATAAATCTAGGGGTCCAAATGTATGTTTAGGTGAAATTTGGGAGTTGAATAGGATGGATCTTTCTACGGGGCGTTGTAGACCGATGGATGGTGGATCTTGTGATTTTGATCCCTACATTGGTTTCATACGGTTCGATTGTACTAAATAGGTGTATAATGAGATGTCAGCATGCTCAAGATTATTCAAATAAGATTTTCATTTATTTAAATATAGTTCAACTTGTGATAGTCAAACGGACAGATTGATCTCAAATTTTATTATGATGTTGTGAGTTGTCATAGTCTAAAATCTAAGGGTTAAGATGGATAGATTGAGGGTTGTTGGATAGTGACGTGTAAGGTAAATTATGTGGGTAAATACATATATGTAAGCTAATTTGGATCTACGTGGTGACACCCGAGTACTGAAAGTATGGGGTGTTACAGATAGCAACGGTAGTGACCTTAGGTACTGCTTCAACCGTTGAAAATCATGCTCGCAGTCTGAGGTCTATTCTGCTTTCTTATGACCCTTTAACTGCTGGAAGAAAGGAAGACACTTATCAATGGCTCTGGATATGAACCGACCAAGCGCGACGACTCATCCGGTGAGGCACTAGATTTCTTTCACCATCCGAGGTAAGCTCATGTTGAGTAGAGCCTTAATCTTGTCAGAGTTTGCCTTGATACCCCTCTGACTGACCTGGAATATAAGAAACGTACCTGACCCCACACCAAAGGCACACTTGGCCGGGTTCAGCTTCATACGATAATCTTATAATATCAAGAAGGTCTCTCTGAGGTCTGTGATGTGGTCGGATACTTTGACGCTTTTAACGAGCATGTCATCAACGTAGACCTACATGGTCCGACCAATCTGTCAGGCAAACATTTGGTTCACCAGCTTCTGATATGTTGCTCCAGCATTCTTCAGGCCAAAGGGCGTACTAACCCGGTAACAGTAGAGTCCCTTGTCGGTGACGAAGATTGTCTTCTGCCTGTATGAGGGGTACATTGTTATCTGGTTGTAACCAAAGAATGCATCCAGTAAGGTGAGAAACTCGTGCCTGGCCGTGCTGTCGACTAACTGATCGATCCGAGGTAGTGGGAAGCTGTCCCTGGGGCATGCCTTGTTAAGATCTGAGTAATTCACGCAAACTCGCCATTTTTCATTAGCCTTTTTCACGAGGACCACATTAGCTATCCAGTCCGGGTAATGTACTTCTTCAATGAAACCCACACTGAGGAGTTTCGATACCTCGTCAACTATTGTTGCGTATCTTTTGGGCTTGAAAGCTCTCCTCTTCTGTTTCACTGGTTTATGTTATGGGTCCACATTTAGCTTGTGGATCATGATCTCTGGAGAGATGTCCGGCATGTCTTGGTGCGACCATGCGAAGATGTCTTTATGCTGTCGAAGGAAAGTTAGCATCTAAGCTCGCTGCTAGAAATTCAGCGACGATCCGAGCTAAACTGTTCTGGTCGGATTGGCATCCTCAAGCGAGACAGTCATAAGGTCTTCAATAAGGGAGTCCCCTGCAGGATTGTCTTCTTTGGGGTCGAGTACGTTTATTGTAAGGGCTTGCTTTACAAAGCCCTTTCTCACTGCTACCGAATAGCACCTTCATGCCTCATGCTGGTCTCCTCAGACATATCCAACCCCTCCATCAGCAGGGAACTTCATCATCAGATGATACTGTGAACACTGGAAATCGGCGCCTACGTTAATTTGGTTCTTTAGTATTCATGATGGGGGTGATTAGGCTGATTTGTGAATATTGGAGTCGCCACTAGCCAATTAATCTCAGAATCCTGCAGTCGGCTAGAACCCATAGAATATGTAAGGTTAGAGAAATTCAGAGATTTTCCTACCTTAAATTGATTCCTGATATGCGATCCGAGATTCTGAGTAAGGGGACCTCGATTATAAAAAGGAAAGGTGTTAGGCACCCTCTCTGCCTGTATAAATGTACGGTCTTTACTTAGTGTGGTAAAAAATCTCAAAGGATGAATGATATGTTCAGATTAGGACTAAGCACATGTGGATTTCTGATGTGAAAAGATCCGAGATTTCGGCGAACCATAAAGCATACGTCCAGTAACGGGTCTAGAAAGTAGATGTGATGATGCTTATATAAAAAAAGCAAGGAAAAAGTAGACTAGATGATTAGAAATTTTTGACGTGACAGGATCCGACATACGGCAAGTCACAGAGCATACGTTCGTTAGAAATCTAGAGAAGTAGGGGGGTTGAGAAGGGAATAGATGTCATGATGAATGCTTGTAATGTAAATGAGATGATCTTTGGCTTGCTCTTGAGATAGCTAAAACATATAGTACATCACGGTTAATCCGAGCTAGACTAAGGGATTGAGATGGTTGAGGTGCGGCTAAGAGGTAGCTGGAAAATCAGGACTTTGAGGCTTGACAACTCCTCCTCACCCTCACTCTCTTTCTCTTTTCTCTCTCTTTCTCTCTCTCTCTCTCTCCCTTGGATTAGTGTTGTGTGAAATGTGAAGAGGAGAGGGCTATTTATAGCCTTTTGTGATGGCATTGTCGTAATTGCTGAGCTTGAGAGAAGTAAAAGCTGACATGGCAGCTTGGGTTGGTTGAGGAGAGAGGGATGCCATGTGGCACTCTCTCATTGGCTCTTAGGGTTGGTAAAATAGTAAATAATGGAGGCTAGAGGCTGAGAAGGTTGACTTTGGGACGAGAGACAGCTGTTGCTCGGAGGACACACTTGTCTCACACGCGAAGGTAATCCGATTACCGCCCGCGCCGGGCTTTATTCAGTGGGTTTTATCTGATGCTCCGCTTTGTCCGATGGTCCTCTTCTCGAGTTTTTAAGCTCAAATGGGTGCGTTTTAGCTTGAGTGGTGGCTCGTGATAGCTCGGGTCAGGATTAGGGTTTTTTTTTTAGATTAGGGTTTGGTTTGGATTAGGGTTTTAGGATTAGGGCTTAGTTTGGATTAGGGTTTGGTTTGGATTTAGGGTTTTGGGATCAGGGTTTGGTTTGGATTAGATCATGATTCTAGCTTTCTCAAGATATCAGCCTGGGTGGCATGTCTATAGATACGTTAAGGGACAGTCGTCCCATGATGACATTGTGTGCTGATGGTACATTTACCACCAGGAAGTCTACCAGAAGAGTCACCTAATTCTTCCCTTCTCCCACTGTAACTTGGAGGGAAATAGCACTCTCAAGGATCACCTTATCTCTGGTGAATCCATACAGCGAAGTCTTCGCAGGTCAGAGGTGCGACCTATCTATTCCCATCTTGTCGAACGCCTCTGAGTATAGTACATTGGCCCAACTTCTAATGTCGACCAGGTGCGATAGACCTTGTGGTTGACTATTGTCATCGCGACCACCAAGGCATCGTCATGGGGATGCTGGATTCCCTGTGCGTCATCCTCTGTAAACGTAAGGATACAAGGGCTTACTGAAGTCATTTCCTCGGCCTGTCGGCCAGTGTTCGGGGTCGGTGCTCCTAGAGTGGGCTTTACAAGCCCGATTCGAATCTCCGCCACCGGATGGGCCACCATAGATCGTTAGGATCTCCTTGGCCTCGTTTGCAGCTTTGTGGGGCTCGTCATCCTTCCAGGTCTGCCTTTCTTCCTTCACGTACTGGCGCAGATGACCCTTGTGAATGAGGGTCTCGATCTCTTCCTTTAAGTCGACGCAGTTGCTAGTGTTGTGACCATGGTCGCAATGGAAGCGGCAGTATTTACATTTGTCCCGTTAGCCTGCCTCTGTCTTCATGCAATTCGGCCAATGCAGGCCTTTCATCTGGAATGTCGAGCAGAATTTGCTCCGGATATGTGTTGAGGGAGTATACGAGCTGAACTTGCTCCCGGGCCCCCTGCTCGGCCTCCTGTCTCAGGAGGCGTTGTCGTCCAACCTCCTTTTGTCCGCATGTTGTGGCATTTCATCCATCCGCCTCTTCCCTTTAGATGAGGGCTCGAAGGTCTGATTGCGCTTGCGCAAGCTGAAGAATTCTTCAACATTCGTGTACTTTTGTGCACGGCTGATGAGTTCACTAAGAGTTGACGGTGGGTTCCTCCTTATCAAGAACAGGAATCTCCCTTCCTTGAGCCCGCTGATTATTGCGGACAACGCCATCTTGTCGGAGTAGTCATCTACTTACAGGGCCTTTTTATTGAAGCGAGGATATAGTCTTTCAACGACTCTCCTCTTTTTTGCTTGAGGGTAAACAGGTGAGTCGATGGCTTCCAACTCTTCTTGCTGATGATGAAATGAGTCAAGAATGATCTACTGAGCTCGGCGAAGGTGCTAATCGACCTCAGCTTGAGCTGTTGATACCAATTCCTTACGGCCCTAGTAAGACTTATCGAGAAAGCTCGGCACATCATTACCTCCGAGGCAGACTGAATCTACATCCATGAGTGGTACGACTCCACGTGCTCTGTTAGGTCCCCTGACCTTGAATACTGAGCAATGGGGGGCATCCTGAACCTTGGAGGCATTTCTGTGCTCATAACGTCGTTGGTGAAGGGTGGTTCAGTTTCTTCCATCATCGCTTCCACTGCAGTCAAAGCATGGGTCTGCTAGTTTCGCTGCAGGGTCTTGATCTGATTCCGGAGCTCATCAAGTCGAGCTTCCCATGGGCTTCAATTTTTCGTCACGGTCTCTCGAGGAACTTCAACCTCAAGCCTTCTACCCCTTCTTCTCCTCTCCAGCTCGTTACGGAGGTTAGTCGGGGCTAGCGCAAAGGTCGCAAATATGTAGGTCGGCTCTGTATGTCGTGTAGGATCCGGGGCTCGTGCAGATAAGTTCTGGGAGGCTCTGGCCCAGGAACGCACAAACGACGGTTCTTCCTCAGCTACAGGGGTCATCTCTTCTGGATTGAGAGGTGGCTGTTCTCTCTGTTGTTCTTTCATCCGATAGATCTCGTCCTTTAACATCTATACTTGATCTTACAAGGCTCTATATTTACCTCATCGGCTTCGGGTCCGTTGGGACGGGCCAGTCGAAGCCAACTCGGTATGTAGTAGTGAAGACGAGTGAGGTTGCCTGCTCGGCTCAGGTTCTATAGTCGTTATTGGAAGCGCTTTCTTCTTTCCTTTGGCCATTTATGGTAAAGCTCTCTAATCTTTTTGTTTGAATCCCCACAGACGGCGCCAAAAATGTTGATGCTAAAATCTGGATCACCCTTCGCTGAGCTCCGAGTGCTCGAATCAAACCTCCGAGTCCTGCACAAATGAAAAGCAAATGAGACCCTGGCTAGAGCAGGGGACCCTCTGATGCTTAAGTCAGGCTAGGAAACCGGGTCTAAATAGTGTAGAGTAGGGTGAGGGTGCAAGATATTGCATACCCCTTTCGGTAGAAACGACTCCTATTTATACCTTAGGGTCCTGCTGATCATGCCCGACAATCTTGGCACAGGCTTCGCCATTACGCGAGAGCTACAGGTGCGTGGTTGTCGGCCGTTACCGGAAGATCGTGCTCCAGATGATGCTCTAGATAGGCATTACGGGAAACAACTCCCAAGTGCAATAGTCGGCCACGTTCTTATCTAAGCTGAACTCTAGTGAGCTCGGCTCACAGTCTTTTGAGCTCATGAGTGAGCTGAGTCTGCTTAGAGTGTATGTGTCAAATATATAATGACTTCTTTTGAGTCTCATTTCGGCATCGTGGTTCTGCAAGAGTCATTGGAATCGCCACGGGTCGGATCGTTGTCGGTCCAAGGCTTTATTTGTTGACATCTCGAAGTTTAACCTCGGTGAGGCTCGGTTTGGTTTTACCCATAACACTACACACTACCAATCTGCCTGGTGTGTTGATGTCACAAGTTTTGTAGTCCCACATTAAAGTATGAATTATATCCAAACCCTTTGCCTACCTGGTGAGCTCATGGTAAACGTTCATCACTTGGCATGCTAGTGGTATGGCTGGACACTAAAAATAAGACATATCAAAAGCTAAGTGGACGACATTTTAAAAAGCAGCGGGTGATTGAACGTCTACCACTGCAATCCTTTTGGGGTTACGGAACTTTCATGATAAATATTATATTTGTTTTTCCTCTTCCTTTAGGTTTGCGCGTGATATTATGAGCAGTTTGGATGTAAAATAAATACTATGGTGGGCCCTATAAATGCTTTAGCGGTGAGAATCATTGTCTCATTGTTATTTATGGTATGGTTCACTTGAGCTTTGGATATGACTCATTTTTGAGATAAAGATTTAAAATTATCTCTAATAATGGATGAACGGTGTGGATACGATAAATAGATCATTATAGGCCAGGTATCTTTGATATCCTTTGAACGAGCTAGAGGAGCGTCAGCGCTCGTCTTCGCGGGAACGGATTGGCTATTCACCCTGCCACTAGCCTCGTGGCTGATGGTCAGCGCTCTGTGAGCCCGACCATGATGTATGTAATCCATCCATTCCGTTCATCCATTTTTACAGATCATTGAGTTCTGAAAACCTAAAATTATAGGAATATAAATCTTAGGTGGACCACACCACAGGAAAATAATAGTGATTGGATATTCACCATTAAAATCCTCCTATGGACCGCTGTACTGTTTATTTGACATCCAATCTGTTGATTAGGTCATACAGACCCCGATGAAGTGAAAAAACAAAAATCACCCTGATCCAAAAATTTTATGACCCCCAAAAAGTTTTTAATTATTGAAGTTCACCCAACACTGTTTCCTTTAATGTGGTCCACTTGAGACTGAGATATATCTCAGTTTTGGTCTCATATCATAAAATGATCTAGAAAAATAGCTGGATAGCATGGATGAAATAGATACATCATGGTGGGGCCCACAGAGCACCGAGCACCCGCCATTGGCAGGTGGTAGGGGTACTGGGGGAGTAGCCAATCCGTTTTCCGTCTTTGCACGACACGTATCCACACTAGCTATGTTGGTGGTGTGTGTGGTACACCAGCTCATCCACTTCCAGTCAATATTTGCCACGGTGGCATTTCTTGATGCCTACGGGCTGCGTATCAAGGAGTCCAGCGAAGCCAGAGTATCGAACGACTGCTAACGTCAGTAATGACGTCAGGAAACGGAACCAAACTAGGTCCCATCCCCCCTTCAAATTTAAGAGGCCCTGAACCATAAACCCTAAACCCAACTCTCTCTCTCTCTCTCTCTCTCTCTCTCTATCTGTCTTTGAAAGGAAGAAAAGAGAAATGTCGAAATCTCCAGAGGAAGAACACCCTCAGAAGGCGTTTGGGTGGGCGGCAAGAGACTCTTCTGGAGTCCTCTCCCCTTTCAAATTCTCTAGAAGGTATTACTCATTACCCTTCTTCTTCTTTTCCTTTCCTTTTCTTTTGCAATGAGACATTTCTCTTTGTTTTCTTTGGAATTCTTCTTCTTTCTTTTCGTGGGTATTTTTGGTACTGTATATTCTGTAGTTTGTTTCAAGATCTCTCTCTCTCTCTCTTCTTGATTTTTTTGGAAGCCTCATTTCTTTTCTTTTTGCGTGTTCTTGTTGTAATGAGATCTTTCCTTTTATTTTTGGTGGGTATTTTTCGTATTTCTATTCTCCCTCGTAATTGAATTGAATGAGATCTTCTTTTAGTTTCTTTATAATTTTTCTTCTTATTTTTGGTGGGCTTTTTGGTATTTTCTATGCTCTCTTTCTCTCTCGCATTGTTCTGGGCCTCTACTAACCTCTTTTCTTTTCTCTTCTTGTATTTTCTTTTATAAGTGTTTTTAGTGCGACGAAATCTTCTCTTTCCTTTTTCCCTTTGGAATTATTTTTTTTTTTTTCCAGGAATTTCTGGTATCTTCCCAGCTTAGCTTGTTTTAGTGTTATTGTGTTATTACCCATGCTCTCTTCTTAATTTTTGGTATTTTCCACCCCTATGATATATATACACAGAGGCATCCTTCCCTGCGCACGTGCACACCTTTACATACGTGTCATACGCTTAAAATCCGAACGGGCCTTGTGATGCGGCACCCCATGAAACTCACGAGATCTGGTGTACAACTGAGTATTGGGATCTTCGACACACATCACGGTGGGGCCCACCGTGATGTGCGTTGAAGATCTACCCCCATCAATCAAATGCACCAATCCCATGGTGACGTACCATTTCACTCTACTCTAGTGGGAAGTCGGTTTGCATGGTGTGTAACACACACCTACTTTGGTGGTGTGTTGACGTCACTAAGTTATATATGCCCACCGTGGTAATGTATATGTTATATCGGTATTCTTGGTCATGCCCTAAAGTGATTTCGCAGAATCAACAGATGGATGTGAACATAAGACATACATCATGGTAGGGCCCACCAAACTTGGTGACCTCAGCACACCACCTGGTGAGGCAATCTCCTTCCATTCTAGTGCAAGCAACTTTACTTTATTTCAATTAATGTCACATTAATGCATACAGGTGTGCAATTAATGGACACATTTGATTAATCACCTGGTGAGCCACGCTGTATTCATGGACAACGGACGGTCTGATCTAACATGCAGGTGTGGCCCACCCAGGGATCGGATGATGCTGATTTTCTAGAATGATGATTTTCATAGCGGTGCCTGTTGTTTTCATGGTACCGATTCACAATAAAAGTGGTATATAAAGATGGTACGGTGCCACAAGTTGAAGAAAGTGGAACATGCTTTTAAACAAAGGGTGTGGGGAACGTATTCTCACCTCCCAATAACATTGATAGCTGTAAAAAGCTCTCCGCAATATCAGCTAACACTGATTTATTGCTTCCTAGTAGAACATGAAAACCCCATTTGTTATCAGGTGATTAGGCCATATCACACATTTAATGCAATAGTGCTGATAAGGTCGGTGATGATGTGGGCCAAACACAAGCCAGGAAAATGAATCACTGACCCGGATTCTCACCTTCCAAGAGAGAAAAAACTTGTACTTTTGTGGGAAAAACCTCTTCGGCCTGATGGGAGCGTGGATTTGGAACCTCTGGATTCGAAATCCTCTTATGTTTAGCACCCTGGATTAGGAATCAACTTTAATCCAAAATAGTTATGCACGGTATACTTACAAGGGTCGGAATTTAATTACTAAATTAACTTTAATATCTCTAATTAGTGAACCTATGTAATGTTTAATACAATGGTTCCAATAAGCCTGTTGAAATAAATACTTTGCTCAAAAATGATGAAATTACAAGTCTTGAATGGGCCACAAGTACAAAATTATGTCCGAGTGACTAACTAACCAATGATTTTTAACTGTTGATTTACATGGACAATTTTTGGGCTGTTTTGATCATCATATTAAAATAATTATAGTGATACAACTGATAATCTAATTGTTTTGGGACATCATTAGTGGGTCATGTGCCCAATAAAATAATAGTATGGTGATATAAACGTTACACATGCAACTATTGAAAGAATTTTGGGATTACACTCATTTCAAATTTCTTAGTTGTTTGGCATCATAAACCGAACGTATCCCATCCTATCAGTAAAAAGAGACTATGAAAATTACTGGTGTAGTTTCCTAACATTCATTGTTGCGGACTCCCAATTAGCTAGATACTTTTGGGCAAGGTTTGGTTGGATGTCTGAATCCACGGAGGTGGTTGGGACCCTGTGGGGCTTACAGGAATGGAGGTCTTAAATCCACAATGTCCAACCATTTTGAAAGCACATTTTTAGGGCATGATCCCAAAAATAAGGCACACCAAATCTTAGGTGAACCACACCAGAGGAAGCAGTCATGATTGAATCCCATCAATAAAAACTTCATAGATTCTAGCAGAATAGTTATTTGCCATCCAACCTATTGTTCACGGAGACCTAAATGAAGCGATCACACAAATATCATCTTGATCCAAAGTTTCTGTGAACCTCAAGAAATTTTTAATGGTAAATTACCTCTGTTTCATTTACCATGGTCCATTTAAGATTTTGGATCTGCTTCATTTTTTTGATCCATGCCCTAAAATGAGCTTTCAGTACAGATGGTGTACCCCACATTCAGAGGCCCCACCGGCCCAGAATCCATCCAAGCCGCGCCTGATACTTTTTTCTCTTTCGTGGTGGGCCACGCTGCGAAGTGTCTGGGCAATGGACACGTGTCCTATATTTGTGGGAGCTTTACAAACTTTTTAAATAGAAAATATTTTTATCTGAATTGTGATGTGTTTGTAGGGCCAACGGCGACGATGATGTCACGCTCAAGATTCTCTACTGCGGAATCTGCCATTCGGACCTTCACTCCGTTAAAAACGAGTGGAGAAATTCTGTCTACCCCTTGCTCCCAGGGTAAGATCGTCTTAACGCCGTTATTTATTGTTTCTAGAAAGGGAATATAAAATGAAGAGGCGACTCGGGCAAGGGGATATCAAAAAGGTGATTTGTGGCACGCTAGTGTGAAATGTCCATGCCGTTCGCAGGTGAGGCCCACTCACCTTGAACATGATCTGAACCGCTAAATGGTGTCTGGATGGTCAGGGAAAGTAAAAAAGGAAGAAGCAAGGATATTTCACATGTGTGCTTCGCTGATAAGGGAACCAAAAGGACCTTCCTACTATTGATCATTTGAAAGGCGGGCCAATGAATGGATCGGATATTTCACACGTGTGCTTCGATTTTCGAATCAAATCAGCATGTGTTAGATCTATATATGGTCAAAAGACCCCACCCGTCTGATCGTCATTTAAAGAAGCATCAGAAATTAATGTAAGCCATCTGTTCCCGCAGGCACGAGATTGTGGGTATAGTGACCGAAGTGGGGCCCAATGTATCAAAATTCAAGGTTGGAGATAAGGCAGGCGTCGGGTGCATGGTTGGATCCTGCAAATCATGCTCCAGCTGCGAGCAAGGCTCGGAGAACTACTGTCCCAAGACGATCCTCACCTACAATTCCACGTACCACGATGGCACTATGACGTACGGTGGATATTCCGATTTTCTGGTGGTCAATCAGAACTTTGTGATCCACTTCCCCGAGAGCTTGCCACTTGATGGGGCCGCGCCGCTATTGTGCGCTGGTATTACAGTGTACAGTCCAATGAGGTATTACGGGCTGAGTGAGCCAGGCAAGCATCTAGGAGTGGTTGGGCTCGGTGGACTCGGTCACGTAGCAGTTAAGTTTGCCAAGGCCTTTGGGTTGAAGGTCACAGTAATCAGTACATCCCCCAACAAGGAGAAGGAAGCAATCGAACGACTCGGTGCTGATTCATTTCTGGTCAGCCGTGACCCGGCACAGATGCAGGTGAGTCAGGGTTCGTGTGACTAACGTGGCCATGCATGTGTGTTTCAGTCTATCCAAAAACCCACACACATCAAAATTAGGGCTGTGCATGAGTAGAGCTAGCTCGAAAAGCTTGGTCGACTCAGCTCGAGTCAGCTCGGATTGACTCGGCTTGAAAGGTCAACTCGGGGCGAATCAAGCTTATTTTCTAAATCTCGGGTTGAGTTCGAGCCGAGTTTGAGCATGGTGTATTTCGACTCAAGTTGACTCGATGCTCTAGCTCGACTTGGCTAGAGTCATATATATATATATATATATATATATATACATATATATATATATATATATATATATATATATATATATATATATATATAGGGAAAAGGTACTATGCGCTCAACCTCACGAGTTCGTCCCATGAGGTTGATCTGTGTGGGCCCCACCGTGATGCATTTTGAACATCTAACCCATCAGTCAGATGCACCATTCCATCATGGGCTTAGGTCTCAAAAATCAAGTCAATCCATGACTTGTGTGGACCACACCACATACAGAAGTGGGGAGGGGCCATGCACCATTAAAACATTCGTAATCAGTTTTTTGGGCCCACAGAGATGTGGTTTGCAAATCCAGCCCATCCATTATGTGTGTCCCACTTGCATGAGGGTTCAGACCAAGTTTCAACAGAATTCAAAACTCAGGTGGGCCCCACCAAGTGCTTTTATATGTTTTAACGGTGTTTCACATGATTTTAGATAGTATGGCCCACTTGAGTTCCGTATACGGCTGATTTTTGGGATATCCCATAATTTAGAGGGTACCCATCAAACGCACGATGTTGATGGTCGACACGCATCACGGTGGGGCCCACATAGCTCGACCTTACGGGAGCTAATCGTGAGGTCGAGCGCATAGTACCTTTTCCCATATATATATAAGTTAACACCAAAAAAAAAAAAAAACCCCTACCCGTTCCATTCCCTCTCTTTCTTTACCTCTTTTTGTATTTTGTAGTAAAAAATATAATAAATTGGCATATGAAGAAGCTTGGCTCGACTTGACTTGAGGGAAACTTGACTCAACTGGAACCACTAGCTCGACTCAAACTCGACTCCACGACATTGGCAAACAAGCTGAGCTTCAATGTTGAACTGGAGCTCGAACTCGAATATAGCATGGACAAGTCGAGCTGAGCTTGGCCCACCTCGGCTCGACTCGGCTCAATGTACAGCCCTAATCAAAATTGAACCATGACTACTGGAAGTGGGCCCCACTTGATTTTAAGTGCAATGTAAGTGGGGCCCACCATTCTTCACTTTAAATGGCGATGATTTGCTTAGGAATCTGTTATTAGGATTGAAAAGGTCATGTAATTATGACCCAGTTAACATTATACGGTGATGATTTGTTCATTCCTTCTTTTATGTAGGCTGCCATGGGCACCATGGATGGTATCATCGATACGGTCTCGGCGGTCCACCCAATCCTGCCGTTGATAGGCCTGCTGAAGACTAATGGGAAGCTGGTTATGGTGGGTTTACCAGAGAAGCCTCTTGAGCTACCGGTATTCCCTCTGCTTTTGGGTAAGTAAACATCCTTCATTGTCTTTAACTGTCCTATGGATTCGTGTGATTCAAATATTTAGTGAAGGCTGCGTTTGGCTGCACCAAATTTCATGAATCATGATATTTAACATTGCAAAATTTCATCACTGATCACAAATGAACGGGCTGGAAGATCGTTGCCCATCTATTATTTTCCCCACTGACATTGTTCTGATTTTGCAGGGAGGAAGACCGTTGCCGGAAGTGTCACTGGAGGAATCAAAGAGACCCAAGAGATGATTGACTTTGCCGCCAAGCACAACATCACGGCGGACATTGAAGTTATTCAGATGGACTATGTGAATACGGCCATGGAGCGGCTCGCGAAGGCGGACGTACAATACCGGTTCGTCATCGATGTGGGGAACACCTTGAAAGCTCCGTGAACCGTCGATTTGAATCAGCATCCATGTGGCCCACCAGTCATATAGTTTTTAGGGTGCTATGTTTTCGTTGGTTTGAGTCAGAATCTATGTTGTCCACATGGTCACGTGTTTGGTCACATTTTTTTAGTTGCTATGCCTGGATTCTTGCCGAGTACACAACCTTTTTTTTCTTAGGTTTTCATTGCTATTAAGCGCTATATGAGTATCACATTTTATTGGTATCTTTCAATGGTTTTGATTTGTGGGGTAATATAAATCAAACACATGAAACAATGAGTTAATTCATGGGGAATAGTCGAAGCAAGTTGTCGGGTGACCCCCGTCCCACCTTGATGTGTGTATTTTATGACGTAGATTCAATGAATTTGGAGAACCATGTTAGGTGGTGAGATTTGATTGGGTCACGTGGTGTTGTGAGAGTTTGCCATAGTAATAAAGCCAACGACTTAAATGCAGAGTGGATTAGGTGCGGCCGTGACTATAGAGCCCACCCTGATGTGTAGTTCACACGTGCTGTTGGTTTATTTTTCTAGATCATTTTAGGGCATGAGACAAAAAAAATGAAGTAAATCCAAATCTCAGGTCGGCTGGACTACAAGAAACAGCGGTGATTAACCATTAAAAGCTTCTCGTGGGCAACAAGTTTTGAATGAAAACATATTTGGTTTTCCCATATCTATATGGCCTTATCAACCGGTTGGATGGCAAATAAACATTATCATAAGCTCTAGGAAGTTTTTAGTCGCGGGCACTATTTCATGTAAGACTTGTATATACTTTAGTTTTGGGCTCATGCACCAAAATGAGCTGGCAATACTGATAGAGGGTGTGGATATATTACACAAACATCAAGGTGGGCCCCATGGTCAGGGCTAGACCATGATAGGTGAGGCCGGGCAGCACTTAACCCGCGTGGATATACTACACATACATCAAGGATGGTCACACAGTCAGGGCCGCACCTAATCCGCACCCCTTACCAACATGCTTTGCTGACGCTATCTCCATATTGTGGTCGGGACCACCACTGGAAACAGTGGAATAATGACACCCACCATTGAAATCTTCCTAGGGCCCACCTTGATATTTATTTGCCATCCAACCTATTGATAAGGTCACACTGACCTGGATGAAGGGAAAATACAAATATTAGCTTGATCCAAAACCTTCGTGACCCAGGAAGCCCATAATGGTGGGTGTTGAATCACCATTGTTTCCTGTGGTGTGGTTCATTATGCTTTGGATCTGTTTTATTTGTGGACTCATGCCCTAAAATTCATTAGGAAACAGATGAACGGCATGGATAAAACACACGTGTACACCAGGCAATCGAAGCCTGTCGAGACCTTGTGCACCGGAACAAAGAAAAATAAAAAGGAGAAAATGGGCCCCAACAAGGAAAGAAAGGAAAGGTGTTGGGAATAAATTCTTTTTTTTTATTTTTGTTGGGATTAAATTCCAACTCGAAAAAATGTCACACTACATTGCTTCCTTTTCTCCACCTTCTTCTTTTCTTCTTCTCACGGTTTAACTCGATCGTGCTTTTGGCATTATTTCCAATTGACGTCGGTCGGGATTCACCAAACAGGCTCCTTGCCTCCTTGTTCGGTTTGATTTGTTCACCAGGTGCATGACGAGTGTGGACTGAAATTTCATACTTGTCCATAACTAGATGACAGAATCTAAGGGCAGATGTCCCGCTAAACTGAAATTTCATACTTGTCCACACAACTTAAAACAATAGTGAAAATATCATTATTGGATAACCTTATTTGCAACTACTAGTGGGGCCCACTTGTTACCGTTGTATGATCATATGGTAATAAGCTTTACCAATAGCTAAGTTTCACTAATGGTGTCCATCACTGGATCATTTTCTAGTATGGTTAATTTTTACCACATGTTTGGAATATGCGCGGCCCACACGGGTTCATGTTGTCCAATGCCATGAAATGATATGTACACTTACCTTGATTTTGATTTGGTAGGGAGAAAAACCTTCACAGGAAGTACGACTGGAGGGCTGAGAGAAGCACAAGAGATGATCAATTTCGCCGCAGAGCATGATATCACAGCTGATGTTGAGGTTATTTCAATGGACTACGTTAACAAGGGGATCGAGCGACTTGCTAGAGCCGACATCCAGTATCGATTTGCCATTGATGTGGCAAATTCCTTGGGCCTGTTCAATTTACACGATTACCATGTAAATGTATAATAATTATTTACCTATGTAATTACCGCATCTTTTCCGTGCAGGTGTGACAACTTGCTTTTTTAACACTTAAATTAAGAAATTTACAACATCAATGGAAGTCCCACCGTGATGTATGTTACTTATCCACGCCGCTCATTTGTTATGCCAGCCGAATTTATGATATGAACGAAAAAATGAGGCAAATTCAAAGCTCAAGTGAACCACACCACAGAAATAACGGGATTCGAACACCTACCATTAAAAACTTTTTGGGCCCTTAAAAGTTTTGGATCAAGCTAATATTTGTGTTTTCCCCTTATCCATGTCTATGTGACCTTTTGAACAGGTTAGATGATGAAAAAATTCGATGGGAGCACCGAAGCTGTGGATCAAGTTTATATTTGTGTTTTTCCTTATAAAAAGGTGGGATGGAAAATAAAACATCAGGTGGGCCTAGGAAGGTTTCATGTGTGGGCTTTAGCATTCCACCGTACTGTGGTCCTCATGAGCTTTGTATCTACATATTTTTCTGGCTCACGCCCGAGAATGAATGAAAAATCATATGTACGGAGTGGTTTAAACACATGCATCATGGTGAGCCTTACAGAGCTTGGGCGGCGGCCTGTTATATGGCCCAGCTAAAGAGTGAAAGTTCTGACTTACAGGAAAGAATATCTAACGGTACTACCGACCTTTCCATGAGTTCGGATCCCGCGTTTGTGGGCTACGTTTGTAAGTGAGATTGCGTGTGAATGGTCATCGTTTTAAACTCGCGTGCACTTGCGTTCAACCGAACGAATTAGGTGAGACACCGGCCTCACCCAAGACGGTGCCCCCCTTAATGTGGGGCCTACCTTGACGTATGTATTCTGTATCCATTCCGTTCATCTCTTCTCCCCTATTATTTTAGGGCATTATCCCAAATAAAGCAGATCCAATTATCAGGTCCATCGTACCATATAAAAAAACAGTGGTGATTGAACAAACTACCATTAAAAACTTCTTAGGGTGCACCTTAATGTTTTTATAGTGCTTATTTACCATCTAATCTATTCATAAGGTCACATAAGGCTAGATGAAGAGAGAGAGAGAGAGAGAGAGAGAGAGAGAGAGAGAGAGAGAGAGAGAAATCAGTTTGATCCAAAAAATTGTGTGGCCTGTTAATGATCAATCATCACTATTTCCTATATATATGGTCCGCTTGATTACTGGATCTGATTCATTTTTGAGATAATGCCCTAAAATCATCCGTAAAATCAGATGGATGGCGTGGATACAGAATACATACATCAAAGTTAACCAGAAATTAAAACTAAACCATACAAGATATATACATACATCAAGGTTAGCCAGAAATTAACACTAAACCGTACAAGATACTGGTGCTTTTAGATGTACGATGAAAAAATAAGTATGCTTATTTTATTACCCAACTGTCAGATGGAGGATATTTATTGGACGGTTAAAGCTGAAAAATCCAACTGTCTTGATGCAAGGTACAAGTGCCTACGAATCAGTGGTCAGGATGGTCGGACAAGTGCTAACGAATCTGATTGTTCAACCAATCAATATGATTTTTGAACTTTGATGAATTAGAGAAAGTGGGTTAAACTATTTAATCTGTTTAATGTGAGTCGATATGGAAGCTGATTGGCTGGTGTACCACACACCACCAATCTGGTTGGTGTCGTGTGTTGACGTCACCAAGTTTTGTGGGTCCCATCTCGAGGTATGAGTTATATCCAAACCATTCATCCACTTGGCGAGCTCTTGGTAACCGTTCATTCACTTGGCAAGCTCTTGGTATGGCAAGAGACCAAAATTAAGACAGATCAAAAAAATCAAGTGGACAACATTGTAAAAGGCAGCGGGGATTGAACGTTTACCACTGAAACCCTTTTGGGGTCATAGGAATTTCGGATCACCTCTTCATCCGGTTTGGTGTGACCTTATGAATAGTTTGGAGGTAAAATAAACATTATGTGGTCCTACCGGTGAGAATTATTGTCCCAGTGCTATTTATGGTGTGGTCCACTTGAGCTTTGGATATGGCTTATTTTTGGGATCATGATCTAAAATGATCTCTAAAAATGGTTGAATGGTGTGGATATGATAAATACATCATTATGACGCCCAGGTAGAGGTGGCCAGGATCTGACCCGACTCGTTGGATTCAATTCAACCCGAACTGAAAGCCAGGGTCAGGTCGGATCAAGTAGACCCACTCAGATCTGACTGCAAAATAAGTCGAGTTCGAGTCAGTAGCCAATCCAATCCGATCTAATCTGATCCAATCGAATCTGATCCAGTCGGGTACTATAAAGTATCTTTTTACTTCCTTTTTAAAACTTTCACCCTTCTTTTCTATCCGAACGGCGAACCCTAAGTCCTTAACTCATCCCTTCCTGAGCAGTGCCACACCGATCTCGATCCAAATTCAGGCCACTCAGCAGCTTAGCAACCTTTCCAAGTGGTCTCTCTCTCTCTCTCTCTCTCTCTCTCTCCCCCTTACATTCCCTCTCTTGGAAGTTGAAAAATAAAGATTCAAGCACTTGTTATTTAATTGAATGTGTGTAAATATATTTTAATTGCTTTTAATTAATTTTATTTCTCTCAAATATATTTTAAATACATGTAAAATTAGTTATTTAATAATAACTTAGGAAAGTTACCCTTAATTTCTTTTTCTTTTTTTACAATTTTTTGAAATTTTTCTACATTTTTTTATTTTTTTAAATTTTTCAAAAAAAATAAAATAAAATAGAAGACTCGATCCGAACCGTATTCAATCCGATCCGACTTGGTTTCCCCGACCGAGTTGAACTCGATTCAGGTCAAGCAAGTAAAGATTCGGATAGGATCAAGTCAGCCCTGCTGGACTCGGTCCCAGATTAGATAGAGTTCAAATCAGGTTCTTGAAAAAAAAATCAGATCGAGTCGAGTTGGACCCAATTCGGTCCGACTCGACTCGATGCCCACCTCTAGGCCCAGGTAACTTTGATCTCCTTTGAACTGTTCGTACAACTCGGAGCTCGAGGAGCATCAGCAGTTGTCTTCACACAACACATACCTACACCAGCTAGGTTGGTGGTGTGTGGTACACCAGCCAATCCACTTCCAGTCAATATATGTCATGGTGGCATTTCTTAGTGCCTTTAGTGGAAACGGATTGGCTACTCCCTAGCTGGTGCTCGATGTTCTGTGGGCCCCACCATGATGTTTGTGTTCCATCCAAGCTGTCCATCGATTTTTCTGGATCATAAAACATAGTATGAGACCAAAAATGAGATATATCACAATCTCAATTGGACCACATTACAGGAAACAGTGTTGAATGAACGTTGATCATTAAAAACTTTTTGGTAGCAGTAAAAGTTTTGGATCAAGCTCATCTTTGTTTTTTCCCTTCACCTGGGTAAGTATGACCTAATAAACATATTGGATGTCAAATAAATAGTACAATGGGGCCTTAGGAGGATTTTAATGGTGGATATCTAGTTACTATTGTTTTCCTGTGGTGTGGTCCATCTGAGATTTCTATCCATCTAATTTTTGGGATCAAAATCTAAAATGATATTTAAAAATAGATGAACGGAATGGATGAAACACATACATCATGGTGGGCCTACAAAGCACTGACCACTAGCCACCGAGTTGCTGTCCGAGGGAGCCGCCAATCCGTCTCCCAAATGACTGCCCTTAAGGGTCGTTTGGCACCATGGATTGGAGGGGGTTTCAAATTCCCTAGTTGTTTGGCAGCATGCAGCTACTGGAGGTTTCAAATTATGGGGGTTTGTAAGCCACGGTGAGAGTTTGGATTACACCTAATTAAAATCATTTCAATAGTTGCAGGTGTAACATATGTGTCACTATACACTATTATTCTACTGGGGCACATGGCCATTAATGATGATCAGCACTGTCCAAATATTGTCCATATAAATCAGCACCGTCCAAACATTGTCCAACACCATCCAAACATTATCCATGTAAATCAACTATTAAAAATTGTTGTTTACTCACTCAAACATGATCTTGTGCTTGTGGCCTATCCTGGACTTAAAATTTCATCATTTCCGGGCAAAGCATATATTTCAGCGGGCTTATCACAACCATTGTGTCAGAAATTACATATCTCACTAATTAGAGATATTAAAGTTGATTTAGTAATTAAATTCAAACACATGTAAATATAGCATGGATTGGTAATTTTGTATTAAAGTTGATTGACACTCCAGGTGCCAAACAGGAGGATTGCAAATCCGGGGGTTTCTAATCCCGGTGGTTCCGAATCCAGGGGTTCGAAATCCACGCCCAAACAGGCCGTTAACGTCAGTAATGACGTCATAGACGGAACCAAACTGGTTTAAGAAGCGCATGGCATCAGGTCACAGCCACACAACACTCTCTCTTTCTCCCTCTCTGTTTGAAAGGAAGAAACGATAAATGTCCAAATCACCAGAAGAAGAACACCCTCAGAAGGCGTTTGGGTGGGCTGCCAGAGACTCTTCTGGAGTTCTCTCCCCTTTCAAATTCTCTAGAAGGTCTTACTCCTTTCCATTTCTTCCTTTTCTTTTCTTTTGCAATGAGACCTTTCTCTTTGTTTTCTTTGGAATTTTCTTCTTCTTTCTTTTCGTGGGTATTTTTGGTATTGTATATGTTGTGGTTCGTTTCAAGATCTCTCTCTCTCTTCTTGATTTTTTTGGAACCCTCAATTCTTTTCTTTTTGTGTGTTCTTATTGTAATGAGATCTTTCTTTTTATTTTTGGTCGGTATTTTTCGTATTTCTATTCTCTCTCTTAATGCAATGAGATCTTCTTTTAGTTTGTAATTTTTCTTCTTGTTTTTGGTTGGTTTTTCGGTATTTTCTATGCTCTCTCACTCATTGTTCTTGGCCTCTCCCAACCTCTTTTCTTTTCTTTTCTTGTATTTTCTTTTATATGTGTTTTTAGTGCAACGAGATCTTATCTTTCCTTTGGAAATTTTTCTGCTTCTTTTTTTCCGGGTATTTTTTATGTCTTCCAAGATTAGCTTGTTTAGTGTTATTACCCATGCTCGCTCTTCTTAATTTTTGGTATTTTCCACTCCTATGATATATATACACAGAGGCATGCTCCCCTACGCACGTGCACACCTTAACACACACCTACTTTGCATGGTATCTTTCCATCCATTGTTGCAAACTCCCAATCAGCTAGATACTTGTGTGCGTGGCTTCGGTGGATTCCCGTATCCGCAGGAGTGGTTGGGACCCCAGTGAGGCTCACAGGAATTTATGTGTCTTAAATCCACACCGTCCAACCATTTTGAAAGTACATTTTAGGACATGATCCTAAAAATGAAGCTAACTAAATCTTAGGTAAACCACACTAGAGGGAGCAGTCCTGATTGAATCTCCACTGATAAAAACTTCATAGATTCTGACATAATGTTTATTTGCCATCCAACCTGTACGTAGAGGTCACAAAGACCTAAATGAAGATATCACACAAATATCATCTTAATCCAAAGCTTTTGTGACCCTCAGGAAGCTTTTAAAGGTCAATTAGGTTGTTTCATTTACTATGGTCCATTTAAGTTTTGGATCTGATTCATTTTTTTGGTTCATGCCCTAAAATGAGCTTTCAGTACAGATTGAGGGCATGGATGTAGTCACATACATCATGATGTGCCCCACATTCAAAGGCCCCACCCGCCCCGGATCCATCCAAGCCGCGCCCGATACTTTTTTCTCTTTCGTGGTGGGCCACGCTGCGAAGGACAGTGGACACGTGTCCTATTTTTGTGGGAGCTTTACAGACTTTTTAAATAGAAAATATTTTTATCTGAGTTGTGATGTGTTTGTAGGGCCAACGGCGACGATGATGTCACGCTCAAGATTCTCTACTGCGGAATCTGCCATTCGGATCTTCACTCTGTTAAAAACGACTGGGGAAATTCCGTATACCCGTTGCTCCCAGGGCAAGATCGTCTTAACGCAGTTATTTATTGTTTCTAGAAAGGGAATATAATATGAAAAGGCAATTCGCGCGAGGGGATATGAAAAAGGTGATTTGTAGCACGCTAATGTGAAATGTCCAAGCCGTTCTCAGGTGAGGCCCACTCACTTTGAACATGATCTGAACCGCTAAATGGTGTCTGGATGGTCCAAAAGAGGGAAAGTTGGGCCAATGAATGGCTTGGATATTTCACACGTGTGCTTCGCTAGCATATGGAACGACCCTTTATCCCCTCTCCCTTATAATAAGGAAGCACACGTACAGACCCAACTGTGTTGGCAAGAAAAGCTTTTTATCTCCTTGTGAAAGGTAACTGTTAACTTCTCCATCATCCACCTTTCAAAAGTGCAACCCAATCCATACCACATGATTGGAAGGTCAGGATCTCCAATCAGTGGCACCTTCAGGATGGTCATCCGTCCGTAAGATAGCCATGAATTTATCTTATTTGCCATCCACAATAATAAGGTGACACAAGCATGCAGGCATGAATGAAGGGAAAACACAAATATCAGCCAGATCCAACACATTTCCTGTGGTGTAGTTCACATGAGAGTTGGAATTGCTTCATTTTTGAGCCCATGACTTAAAACAGAGCTAGCAAATGGATGAACGGCATAGATATGTGACGCAGGGGAGGACATGAGGTCAAGCACCGTCTTCCTTAAGAGGATAACTATTCCGAATCCACGGAACTTCTCTGGACTCCTCACAGAGGAAAGAAAGCAGAAAATAGAAATAAATTCTAATAAATTCGAAATTGATTGATGAATAATTAAAAACGAGTTCACAACCCTTTAAATAAGGGTACCAAGCAATGGGAAAGAAATCAGAATCAAACTACAACTCAAACTCCTAGAATCCACGACTTACTATAAATAGTAAACTTACTATTTATAAACGGTTGTGATGTCTACTAGTGCGCAAGGTTTTTGGCCAAAAATAGTATGTGTTCTATTTGGCTTCACTAAACTGTTTTCCTAATTATTCTAAGCTCTTTTTTACGTTGGGCACAACTCATAAAGCCCGACGGATGAAGAGTTATAATCAAACTAAAACTTATTATTTATAGTAAAAATGAAATTAAAACAGGGAAATGACTGTCGATCAAGGGATTTTTTGCAATTCCGGGCTGCGCAACCCGGCGTAGCGGGGTTGGTTGGCTAAAGTAGCTCGTTCTACCCCAAAATCATATATTTTACGTCAGATAACTCATTCTGAATTGCGAGATACGCCCGATCTAAGGTCCGATGGTCTGGATCACTTCTATCGTCGACTGTCTGCGACCCGCTCTACATCAATATGAAACACATACTCCACGGTGGGCTTCACAGTCCCAGGACCACCGAACTCAGAGGTTTTTCGGGTGCACCGAAGCAACTTCTATTTTATATGCAAGGGACTACCCCTGACACTCGGCAATGCCATCACTGCGCGCGACTTGACTGCGACTCCCGGTAACAGCGATGTGGGTGAGACCCTGACTATAGTTCCTACCTTTATATATGCAATGAATATCCACACTGTCCATCTGTTTTTTCAGCTTATTTTAAAGATATGTTCCAAAAAATGAAGCAGATACAAATTTGAGCTGAAACACAACATAGAAAATTACACAATATTGCTGAATACTTCTTACTATCCACGTTAATGTTTGTTGACAATCCTAACCTGTTGATAAGGTCAAACATACGAGGACTAAAAGAAATATAAATATCAGTTTAATCCAAAATATTTGTGGCCACAAAAGGTTTTTAATACACAATAACCAATATTTTCTGTAACGTAAAATTTGTTTCTACTTAAGTTTTGGGACCATGGCTTAAATTAAGCTGGAAAAACAGATGAACTGCGTGAATATACAATGCCCAGGTGGCCCTATGGTCAGGATCTCGCAACATCGATTAGGTGCAACATTGATTAGGTGAGACCTGGGATCCACTGGTTGGTACCTTGATTGTGGGGGCCACTGTGATGTATGTGACTGCATCCACACTATCCATCCACAGTGAAAGCTCATTTTAAGGCATGATTCAAAAAATGAAGCAAATCCAAATCTTAGGTGGACCATAATACATGAAACATTGGTAATTAGCATTAAAACTTTTCGTGGGCCACAAAAGTTTTGGATCAAACTGATATTTGTGTAGTCTCTTCATCCCAATCTTTTTGATGTTATCAATAGGTTGGATGGAAAATAAACATTTCAGTAACCCTATGAAGCTTTTAATGGTGTGGATTCAATCATTACTGTTTCTTGTGGTACGGTCCACCTAAGATTTAGATCTATTTAATTTTTGGGATCATGCCCTAAAATGGTTGGACTGGCGGTGTGGATTTAAGGCACATGCATCACTGTGAGCCCCACAGTCAGGGATCCCACCCCGTATGCACCGATTCAACAACCGATGAAGTTGATGAACCCTACTCTTATCAAGAAATAAAAGTGAGTGACTCGCTCAAGTCAGCTGAGTCAGCGAGCCGACCTGACAAGATCAGTTGAGTCAGAGCTGAGTTAAAACTTAAAACTCAGCAGCCTGTTCCACATGGACCCCACTTGAAATTTCACTAAGTTGACTCAGCCGAGTTTCGAATCAAATCATCATGTGTTAGAACTATGGTCAAAAGGCCCTACCCACCTGATCATCATTTAAAGAACCATCAGAAATTAATGTAAGTGATCTGTTCTTGCAGGCATGAGATCGTGGGTATAGTGACCGAAGTGGGGTCCAAGGTATCAAAATTCCAGGTTGGAGATAAGGCAGGCGTCGGGTGCATGGTTGGATCCTGCAAATCATGCTCCAGCTGCAAGCAAGGCTCGGAGAATTACTGTCCCAAGATGATCTTCACCTACAATTCCACATACCACGATGGCACTATGACGTACGGTGGATACTCAGACATGCTGGTGGTCAATCAGAACTTTGTGATCCACTTCCCCGAGAGCTTGCCACTTGCTAGGGGCGCACCGCTATTGTGCGCCGGGGTTACAGTGTACAGCCCAATGAAGTATTACGGGCTCAAAGAGCCAGGCAAGCATCTAGGAGTGGTTGGGCTCGGTGGACTCGGTCATGTAGCAGTTAAGTTTGCCAAGGCCTTTGGTTTGAAGGTCACTGTAATCAGTACATCCCCCAACAAGGAGAAGGAAGCAATCGAACTACTCGGTGCTGACTCATTCCTGGTCAGCTGTGACCCGGACAAGATGCAAGTGAGTCAGGGTTCGTGTGACTAACATGGCCATGCATGTGTGTTTCAGTCAATCCAAAACCCACACACTTCAAAATCGAACCATGACTGGAATTGGGCCCCACTTGATTTTAAGTGCAATGTAAGTAGGGCCCACCACTCTTCACTTTAAATGGCGATGATTTGCTTAGGAATCTGTTATTAGGATTGAAAAGGTTATGTAATTATGACCCAGTTAACATTATACGTACGACGATGATTTGTTCATTACGTCTTTTATGTAGGCTGCCATGGGCACCATGGATGGTATCATCGATACGGTCTCGGCGGTCCACCCAATCGTGCCGTTGATCAGCCTGCTGAAGACTAGTGGGAAGATGGTTATGGTGGGTGTACCGGATATGCCTCTTGAGCTACCGGTATTTCCTCTGCTTTTAGGTAAGTAAACATCCTTTCATTGACTTTAACTGTCCTATAGATTTGTGTAATTCAAATATTTAGTGAAGGCTGCGTTTGGCTGCACCAAATTTCATGAAACATGATATTTAACATTGCAAAATTTCATCACTGATTACAAATGAACGGGCTTGAAGATCGTTGTCCATCTATTATTTTACCCACTGACATTGTTCTGATATTGCAGGGAGGAAGACCGTGGCCGGAAGTCTCATTGGAGGAATCAAAGAGACCCAAGAGATGATTGACTTTGCTGCCAAGCACAACATCAAGGCGGACATTGAAGTTATTCAGATGGACTATGTGAACACGGCCATGGAGCGGCTCGCCAAGGCAGACGTACGATACCGGTTCGTCATCGATGTGGGGAACACCTTGAAAGCTCCGTGAACCGTCGATTTAAATCAGCATCCATGTGGCTCACCAGTCATATAGTTTTTAGGGTGCTATGTTTTCGTTGGTTTGAGTCAGAATCTATGTTATCCACATAATCATGTGTTTGGTCACATTTTTTTAATTGTTATGCCCAGATTATAACGGCCAACCTTAAATATACCTTTAACTCTCTCCGCATATCTCAAGATTCAAACACTCAAACGTACGTCATAAAAAGAGTTCTTATCCAAATTAAATATTAACAAAAAGGCTACTTATGACAACAGAGAAAGGGAGAAAATTTTTTTTTGCCTAGATCAGGTATGTATATATATCGTCTTCCTTTTAGTATTTTTATACATTTAATGTAATTTGATTCGATGTATGTAATGAACGGTATGGCTCCGTACGAAGTCTTGTATGGATACCCTTGTCGAGCACCTAACTGTTGGGCTGAGGTAGGTGAGAAATGTTTAATTGGGTCAAATGTTGTATAAGAAGCTGCTAAGAAAGTTGAAATTATTTGAAAGCAACTACAAGCTGCTCATAGTCGTCAAAAAAGCTACGCCGACAATCGAAGACAAAATATAGAGTTCACAGTAGGAGACCACGTGTTTTTAAAGGTTTCTCCCATGAATGGATTAATACGGTTTGGTACCAAGGGAAAATTCGTACCACATTTTATCAGACCATTTGAAATATTAAAGCGGATTGGAGCAGTGGCATATCGGCTTGCATTACCTCCTCAGTTGGGCAGTGTCAATAATGTTTTCCATGTATCGATGCGAAAGTATAAGAGGGATGATTCTCATATGATTGACCGGGAAGATCTCGATTTACAAGAAGATAATCTTATATGAAGAAACCAGTTTAAATACTGGATCGTAAGGAGCACGTGTTGCGTACTAAGGCGGTACATTTAGTTAAGGTTTTATGTAGTCATCATGAAGTAGACGAAGCATCTTAGAAGCCAGAAAGAGAAATTTGTGAGAAATATCCTCATCTCTTTGAGCAGTAGTTTCAGGTAAATTTCGAGGACAAAATTTTTCTTTTAGGGGAGAAAAATGTAACAGTCGTGAAAATTTAATAATAATAATAATAATGATAATAATAAAAGATTTTTTTTAAATCTTATCTATATTTTATATTTATTTTATCTTTATCTTATCTCCTATCTTATCTATATCATTAATCCGTGTACCTTAAATATACCTCTAACCCTCCCCGCATTCCTCAAGATTCAAACACTCAAATATACGTCATAAAAAGAGTTCTAATCCAAATTAGATATTACTAAAAAGGCTACTTGCGGCAACAGAGAAGGGGAGAAAGAAAATTTTTGGATTGCTTAAATCAGGTATATATATCGTCCTCCTTTTAGTATTTTTATATATTTAATGTAATTTGATTCGATGTATGCAATTAACGGTGTAGATCGGCCACATGTTCATTGCATTGAATTATGTGTAGACACAATGTAAAGGTGAGGGGAGTCTAAAATTCTATAATTGTAATTGGTGTGCATCTGATCGAATTAGATTAGATCTATATGGATCATATAATCCCTACGACCAAAATATACAGGGGCCTTAATTTTCAGATCAATCTGACCATCTGATGGGCTATATTAATCAGATCTACAAATGTTTAATAAGAAAATATTAGATTTTTGCGCAAGTATTGGTATCACTTGGCGTAAAAGGTCGAGATGGGTCATTGGTGTATGTGTGATTAAATCCACATCATTCATCTAATATGTAAAGGTAAAACATGACAAGACCTCAAGAATCTAAATGATGTAATCATCCAATGGGCCACCTCAATCAAGTAATTTTTAATTAATTTTATAATCTTAAAAAGAAAATAAAAGATAGAAATCTAAAATAGAAATTTTAATTATTTGATTATTTAGGATTTGGCCACCAAGGATGTTAATCAAAGATGGGCCCCACCATGTAATAAAAATAGATGAATAATAATATTATTTATATAATTGATTGGACCTCGAAATTCAAATCAACCTAATTACCTTACAGAGTTTAACTCGGGTGAGTAACCCAACTTGTCTCATTATTCATTAAATTTAAAATAAATCATTTATAATTGTTTGATTGATTGATATACTGATTTGAGTATTTTGTTATAATAATCGTAAGCTAAATTCATATGTGAATATTCTGATCAAGATAACTATGTCAAATATGAAAAATATGCATTTACATATCATCCATCATTCATTGTATTTGCATAATGCATGATTGATCCTAGGGGCCGTCCTTAAAAAAACATCGATCCTGATATAGCATTAGTAGATGCGGGCTATGCCCAAGCCTACCGAAAGGTGGAAGCCTACCCAACGAATGAATGTGGTTTGACGACCTCCAACCAAAGCAGATGGATAATCATCTCATCTGATGCATTCATACACCATTTGCATCTGTATCGTTGTACATACATTTTTGTATTATTTTAATTGCTATGATCATAAACCATTCTGGGTTATTTAACTAAGTCTAGCCAGCTTACCTTTTTATTGATGGAAAAATTGTACAAATGAGTCATTAGCAGATGATGTGGCACAAGATCCGGAAGAATCCGCCGTACCCGAATATGACCCATGTGAAACATGGTCATACTTATCTGAAGATGAAGTGGCGGCATTAGACCATTTCTGATTATGTGATTTATTTGCTAGTATAGTTTGATTAACGTATAATGCATATCGGTATTGATTTTGAAATTTTAAGAAATTATTTAGATTTATTTCATTGAAACAATGTTAGTATATATGGAGTAAACATAATTATAGTATGATGATATAATAAATGAATGATTTTTAAGGTTTATTTTATTTTAAGGGTCGTCAAGATTTATATATGCATGGTTAATTGGTGCTAAGTTTTATGTATGTGTGATTGGGATTATAATGAAACTTAGACTGAATGTAATTATCACCTCCAATTAAACTGATTAAAGAATTAAGTTATAGTACACTTGATGTACAAGTTACGAACTAAAACTCGAGTTTGAGGGCGCACACTCTGTACCCAGATTTTGGGGCATGACACGGATTTTTGCCAAGGGCGTGTTTGGCTAGGCGCTGGATATGGTATTAGATGGGATTAGGAGGGTTATTGCGTGCCATCCCATCCCGTCTGCAGTTTGTGATGGTGAAATGTATTTCATTCGCCACGCCCTCGTAAACACTGTCCAAGTCTAAGACGGATTCCACCAATTTCGAGATGCGAGCTTTCACCGCTATGTGGGGCCCACCAAGATATCAACGAGATATCCACTCCCTCCATCATTTTCACCAGCCTACATTCAGCCATGAACCTATTTTGAGGCAGATATAAAACAGTGAGTGGGACACACCACAAGAAGTAGTGGAGATGTAAATCCATCCATTTTTTATGGTCCAAACACGCTATTGTATATCCCATGGGCTATTGCAAACCCATGGGATCAACGGACAAACACTGACACCACCATCATTACCCTAAAATCCATTCCACCCCTCCTAATCCCATGGGATCGGTCTGGCCAAACACGTCCTAAGTACGCAACCTTTTTTTCTTAGGTTTTCATTGCTATTAAGGGCTATATGAGTATCACATTCTATTGGTATCTTTTAATGATTTTGGTTTGTGGTGTAATATAAATCAAACACATGGAACAATGACTTAATACATGGGGAATAGTCGAAGCAAGTTGTCTAGTGACCCTCACCCCACCTCGATGTGTGTGTTTTATGAGGTGGATTCAATGGATTTAGAGAATTATGTTAGGCGGTGAGATTTGATTGGGTCATGTGCTGCCATGAGAATTTGGCCATAGTAATGTAACCATAACTTAAATGCAGGAGTGGATTAAGGGTGGCCCTGACCATAGGGCCCACCCTGATGTGTAATACTCCATATAAGCTACTGGCCACCTATTTTTCTAAATCATTTTAGGGCATGAGACAAAAAAATAAAGCAGATTCAAATCTCAGGTGGACTACACTACAAGAAACAGTGGTGATTGACCATTAAAAACTTATTGTGGGCAACAAGTTTTGAATGAAAAAGATATTCAGTTTTTCCCTTCATCTGGATCTACATGACCTTATCAATAGGTTAGATGGCAAATAAACATTATCATAAGCTTTGGGAAGTTTTTAGTAGTGGGCATTCAATCACTATTATTTCTTGTAAGACTTGTATATACTTTAGTTTTGGGCTTATGCCCCAAAATGAGCTGGCAACACTGATGGTGGATGCGGATATACTACACATACATCAAAGTGGGTCCCATCGTCAGGGCCACTTCATGATAGGTGAGGCCGGGCAGCACTTAATTAACCCGCGTGGATATGCTACACATACATCAAGGATGGCCACACAGCCAGGGCCACACCATGTTGGGTGAGGCCGGGGACGCACCTAATCTGTAACGCCCCCAAATTTTGTTTTAAAAAAAAATAATTTTAAAATTTTATATTTTAAATTTTGTGTAGAAAGAGATCCACCAATCTCATCATCCTTCATCTCATCTCTCTTTATTCAAAATTTCTCTGTATCTCGTAGTTTCCCAACAAACCTTCTTTCTTAAGAAGGGAACGGGAGAGAACAAGAGTTCTATCAAAACTGAAAGAACCAAAGAAAACCTCGCAAAAAAAAAAAAAAACACGAAAGTGAAAGTGGGAAGGAGGATTTTGGAAATTGTTTATTCAGGTTAGTATTTTTATTTTTTTTCTTTATGCAAAAATTAATTTAACCTGATTTACACATCGGACGGATTAAATCTATTAGACATCCATTGTGTAGGTTTAATTCATTCATGTAAAAAGGTATGTGCATGACTTTAAGATTAAAGTATAAAACGTGAGATTTTAAGGTATGCGCATGGCTTTGAGGCTAATGTATAGAATGTGAGATTTTTTTCATGATGCATAGCGATCAGTATGATCCGTACCATTCATGGGTGTTATAAGAATTAATTATATAGTATTTTTAAGAATAAGATCAATTCGACACCTTAATGGACCGTATTGGTCATACATCTATCAATCTTCTTCCTTAATCTAACGAAATTGAAAAAAAAAAATGGAAGAATAATTCTATACGCAAGATACAATTTGGCATAGAGAATTATATGATATATTTTAAAATGTGTGATTAAATCATCAACATTCATTAGTTCCTTAAGACTAAAATAAATCAAAATCTTAAATTTTAGAAAGATCAGACCATTGAATGGGCAATATTGATCTGAATAAATAATAAATTATACATTTTATTCATTATATGTAATCGTAAGATTTAAAGAAAATTCTTATTTATATGATTTTAGGAAGTCCTAATTCAATTCAAACCGTTGGTTCACGGAATTATCTCCACCACATCAAGGTGAGTGATCCTGATGTGTTTCCCATCCATCAAATTAAAATAAATGGATTGTTTGATGTGTTGTATTATTATCCTGATTTAATTGCCATGATTTAATTGACATGTACTCTTCATTGATTTAAATGACTATGTGATTTTTGTATTAATAATGATATGATTTGATCAATGTGTTAGACTATATTAATTCAAATGTGATAATTGAAATAATCTATGCAATACATGATTCATGATTACTTGGTGCATCTATCAATTGCATGCACAACACGTGCTGAATTCCTGGGGGACCTCCTTGGACGGTATATCCTGGTGGTATCATTACCAGAAGCCCACTATACTAGTGGAAGTCTACTCAAGGAGTAGATGTGGGCCTTGCCTATGCCTACCAGATGGTAGAAGCCTGCCAAGGGGCAGATGCGGGTTGACGGGTTTCCAACTCAAGCAAGTGGACGGATTCCCACTTGATGCATTATTGTATTACATTTGTATTTTTTTAAAATTTATATTGTGTATGATTATTGGTATCTATTATAATTTGATATAAAGAACCATGTCGGAAATTCTCACTAAGCCTGGCCAGCTTATCCTTTTTATTAATAGAAAAACCGTATAGATGTGAATGAGGGTGAGCCGATGGCTCAAGAACAAGAATACGTGGTCAAGCCGGAAAGGACTTAAGAAACACGTGGCCCTACTTAGCAGAGGAATAAGTTGCTGCCTTATATTAATCATGATATTTTTACTTTAATTATATTTAGTTTTCTTAGATTGTTAATCAATTCTTTTAAGTTGTTGGACATGCTTATTTCATTTCATAAGACCCCGAATGGGAGGGTCCTTGGCTATATTTATGATTGATTATAGGAATAAATGATCGTTTCTTTTTCTTTTTTTTGAGATGTTGTTGAGTATGAATGGAATGTAGATCTATGGTAGAGCTACTAGATAGATGAATAATTATATAATTGAATAAAATTAGTGCACTCAGTGTACGTATTATGGGCCGAAACTCGGGCCTAAGGGTGCACAATCTGTACTCGAATTTCGGGGCGTGACAAAATGGTCTCAGAGAAACGCCTTTCTAAAACCTAGAGTGACCTGTAGGTTATATATCCCACAAATTTTAATAAATTGCAAACCCCTAAAATTAGAAATATTTCATCAGAATTTTTCTATCTATTGATGTATGAAATGAGGTACATAGAAATTCAAAACTAAGTTCCTATTCATTTTTAAACATAGAAATAAAAATTTTAGATTCCCTACACTCCTATTTAAATATAATTTAAATTAATATGGGTTAGCGTGGACCAAAATTAATTTTAAAGATTTTTTATCCACAAAATAATGTTAGATAGCAATGCGCAGCAGAGATTACCCAACTTGTAAAATTCGTAACTATAAAAGTACTACTCCGATTGAGGCAATTCAAAAGCCTGATCGAAGATAGACAAGTCTAAATTAATATAAAAATTTTAAAAAAAATGAATCTTAGATTCACTATACTGATTCAGTGAGTTAGTACAGGTTGGTCAGAATTCATCAAATTCTATACAGGTCTAACTGCAGGAATTGTTTAAAAATTTGTTGTAAGAATTTTTAGCTAAGATTTCATAGAGACATATTAAACTTATAATAAGATCTCCAAAAAAATTTAAAATCTAATCTGAAATTTTAAAGTACAAGAAAAGGTGATAGAAATAACAGTCATCAAACCGAAAATCAATCTACCCATACTGGTTTTCTATCGATTTAACTAATAGAGTTTTTCATTTTAATAATTACCTTTGGTTAAATTAATATTTTTATTTGAAGTAAATTATTTTAAAAAAATATATATTAAGAGTAAAAAATAATAATAATAATAATAAAGGTCATTACTTCTACTAAATTTAAAATTCTTTCTTATAGGATCATAAGCACATACTTAGCAATTTTTATAGGGAAAAAAAAAAAAAGAGGAAAAATTTCATCTTAAATTTACTAGACTTATTTTTAGGCCTATAAGAATATTTTTCCCAAATTTCAAGGTCCGGGGTAACTATTTCTAATTTTTAACAATTTGTTTATATTGTTGATTGAAAATCTGAACCATTTTAGTGTCCCTGATCAAATACAATAAAATTGTTACTCAAAAATATTTAAAACTTTTCTGATATTGGTGGATATCTGTATAAAATTTTATGACAATCTGAGCTGTAAATAAATTATGAAAATTCAAATAATAGACCATAAATGACAAAAATGACTGCTGGAGAGCATGAATTTTCTCCCTTATTAATGATGAAAACAAAATAAGATGAAATAATTTTGATCTGAAAATTTTTGTAAAAATCCATCAGAGAGTCAGTGACCTATATTCTAAATTTCAAATCATTCTGATTTTCAGTTTGGAAGTTAAAATTCTAGAAATGATGATGTGTCTATCAAATCCGAATTTGAAAATTTCCTTTAGTCACATCGAGAGATACGACGCTTTAATCTTTAATAGTTGTGACGTGTGAAACTTAGAAACCTAACCTATGATATTTGATTGATGATTTTAATATAAAGACTAACTTTACTTAGAATATATATAATTTTAAAATGTGAACCTGAGCCACATAATATTTTAAAGAATTTTTGCTCCTCATATTTTGTCAGATAATGGGAATCACTTGATTTTGGCAACTCATAAGTAATTAAGTATGTGTCCAATTGAGATGATTCAAATGTCATATCGTAGATTGATAAATTAAGTTTAAAATAATAATAATAATAATAATTAAAAAAAAAAACTAAGAGACCAATCCAGTGTATGTAGCTATCAATAACATTAGCGTGACCAGCGCCATTAGAATTTAAAAAATAATAATACAATAAAATAAAATAAAATTGAGATGTTAGTTTTCAAATCTCGAGGACGAGATTTTATTTTAAAGGGGTAGAATATAACGCCCCCAAATTTTGTTAAAAAAATTTAAATTTTAAAATTTTATATTTTAAATTTTGAGTGGAAAGAGATCCACCGATCTCATCATCCCTCCTCTTATCTCTTTTTATTCAAAAATTTTCCGTATTTTGTAGTTTCCCAATGAAACTTCTTTCTTAAAAAGGGAACGTGAGAGAGCAAGAGTTTTATCGAAAATAAAAAAATTAAAAAAAAAACCTCATTAAAAAAAACACGAAAGTGAAAGTGGGAAGGAGGATTTTAAAAATTGTTTATTCAAGTTAGTATTTTTATTTTTTTCTTTATGCAATAGTTAATTTGACCTGATTTACACATTGGATGGATTAGATCCATTAGACATCCATTGTATAGGTTTAATTCATTTATGCAAAAAGGTATGCGCATGACTTTAAGACTAAAGTATAGAACGTGAGATTTTAAAGTATGCGCATGGCTTTGAGGCTAATGTGTATAATGTGAGATTTTTTTCATGATGCACAACGATCATTATGATCCGTACCGTTCATAGGTGTTATAAGAATTAATTATATATTATTTTTAAGAATCAGATCAATTCGACACCTTAATGGACCGTACTGGTCATATATCTATCAATCTTCTTCCTTAATCTAATGAAATTGGAAAAAAAATGGAAGAATAATTCTATGCGTAAGATACAATTTGGCACAGAGAATTATATGATATATTTTGAAATATGTGATTAAATCATCACCATTCACTAGTTCCTTAAGACTAAAATAAATTAAAATCTTAAATTTTAAACAGATCAAACCATTGGATGGACAATATTAATCTTAATAAATAATAAATCATATGTTTTATTCATTATGTAGATTTAAAGAAAATTCTTATTTATGTGATTTTTACAAGTCCTAATTTAATTCAAAGCGGTGGTTCACGGAATTATCTCCACCACATCAAGGTGAGTGATCCCGATGTGTTTCCCATCCATCAAGTTAAAATAGATAGATTGTTTGATGTGTTGTATTATTATCCTGATTTAATTGACATGTAATCTTAGTTGATTTAAAGGATTATATGATTTCTGTATTAATAATGATATGATTTTATTAATGTGTTAGACTATGTTAATTCAAATGTAATAATCGAAATAATATATGCAATACATGATTCATGATTACTTAGTGCATCTATCAATTGCATGCACAACATATGCTGGATTCCTGGGGGACCTCCCTAAACGGTATATCCTGGTAGAATCGTTACCAGAAGCCCACTATACTAGTAGAAGCTTACTCAAAGAGTAGATGCGAGCCTTGCTTATACCAACCAGATGGTAGAAGCCTGTCAAGGGGCAGATGCGGGTTGACTGGTTTCTAACTCAAATAAGTGGACGGATTCCCACTTGATGCATTATTGCATTACATTTGTATTTTTTAAAAATTTATATTGTGTATGATTATTGGCATCTATTATAATTTGATGTAAAGAACCATGTCAAGAATTCTCACTAGGCCTAACTAGCTTATCATTTTTTATTGATAGAAAAACCATACAGATGTGAATGAGGATAAGCTGATGGCTCAAGAACAAGAATACGTGGTCAAGTCGAAAAGGACTTAAGGGACACGTTGCCCTATTTGACAGAGGAAGAAGTTGTTGCCTTAGACTAATCATGATATTTTTACTTTAATTATATTTGGTTTTCTTAGATTGTTAATCAATTCTTTTAAGTTGTTGAACATGTTTATTTCATTTCATAAGACCCCGAATGGGAGGGTCCTTGGCTATATTTATGATTGATTATTGGAATAAATGATCGTTTCTTTTTTCTTTTTGAGATGCTGTTGAGTATGAATGGAATGTAGATCTATGGTAGAGATACTAGGTAGATGAATAATTGTATAATTGAATAAAATTAATACACTCAATGTACGTGTCATGGGCCGAAACTTGGGTCTGAGGGTGCACACTCTGTACTCGAATTTCGAGGCGTGACATAATCCGCACCCCTTACCAACATGCTTTGCTGACGCTATCTCCATATTGTGGCCGGGACCACCATTAGAAACAGTGTTGAAATCTTCCTAGGGCCCACCTTGATATTTATTTGCCATCCAACCCGTTGATAAGGTCACACTGACCTGGATGAAGGGAAAATACAAATATTAGCTTGATCCAAAACTTTGTACCTGAATCACCATTGTTTCCTGTGGTGTGGTTTATTATGCTTTGGATATATTTTATTTGTGGACTCATGCCCTAAAATTCATTAGGAAACAGATGAATGGCACGGATAAAACACACATGTACACCAGGCAATTGAAGCCTGTGGAAACCTTGTGCAACAGAACATCGAAAAATAAAAAGGAGAAAATGGACTGACACAGACAAGAATTGCTTGCAGCACCCATCCTATCTATACCTGATGGCACTATGCGTCCAAGCTCTATCAAGCCTACTGTGATATTATTTTATTTTTTTTAAATCATTGCTCACTATCCATTTTTCCAGCTCATTTTAGGACATAAGCCCAAAACTGAAGCAGATTAAAAGCTCAAGTGGACTATACCAAGGGAAATAGTGGGGACGATGTTGCCCACTGTATAAAACTTCTCAGAGACATCATGGTGGACCTTTGGAAGGTTTCAACAGTGGGTGTCTATCTCATTTTTTGGTTCATGTCCTAAAATGAGCAGGCAAACGGATGGATGGTGTGGACAAAACACATTTATCATAGTGGCCCCAACAAGGAAAGAAAGGAATGGCGTTGGGAGTAAATTCCAACTCAAAAAAATTCACATTAATACATTGCTTCCTTTTCTCCACGTTCTTCTTTTTTTCTTCTCAAAGTTTAACTTGGCATTATTTCCAATTGACGCCGGTCGGTGTGCCAACCATTTTAATGCATATGATAATCCGATGGGATCCACCAAACAGCCATAACAGAAAAATTCTCCTAATGACTTTATGGAGAGCTGGAAAAAAAAAAATTTACCTTGTATAATGGCTACTATGGCCACATTTATCATCATGAAATATTAATAAATTAGTATTGCAGAAAAACGCCCACACATTATCAATGTATGCAGAGTCAAACTAAAACAAGAGACATGGTTCAACAATATACTCCCCAGACATGATAGTAATATAGAGTTTTTTTCTTTCACGTAAACAAGAAATATAGAAATATAGAACTTATGTCTCTCTTTTATTGGTACAAGAAATTCCACACCAGTACCAAAAAATACTCAAAAAATAAATATTTCTCAATTCATGACTCCTCTTATATAAGCCACACCATGTGATAGAGCATATAACCAAGCCCATTTAATTAAGCTTTAGTCGTATGTACATTTGATGTATATAAGATACCAAAAAAAAAAAAAAAAAAATTAATAGAAACATATCTCATTCAAAGACGTCCACCACACTAATAACGTGCATTGCAAGGTCACGGGTTTCTTGGCATCTCCTTGTTTAATGCATGGGCCATACCTATCCATAGTGTGGCCACACGAAGCACGTACGAATCAACATCTCATATATGTAAACACATCCATGCACAGACACAAACATATATATATATATATATATATATATATATATAGAGAGAGAGAGAGAGAGAGAGAGAGAGAGAGAGAGAGTAACTACTCATTTCTCATTTATGTGGAACATCCAGCCCTTTCAATAGCTTAAACTCCACCACGAGAATTACTTATGCAAAAGATCGGCCCCATCTACTCATCAGTTGGGCCACACCACAGGAAACAATGTCTAGCTGTTGATAAATAACAAAATAAAAATATAGTATACTTAATGCGTGGATGGTTACGATGGCCTAGTGAATGTTGATTCTGATTGGACCTATTTTTTGTGTCAATGATCTTGTCCGTTCATATTAAAGGCCATTGATCAAACGGTTAATAATATTTATCAGATCTGTATAAGACTCTGATCTTTGCTATGCTAACATGTGTTATATATTACCTGATTACTTTGTTTTCGGGGCCAATGGAGATGATGATGTGACTTTGAAGATACTAGACTGTGGAATTTGCCACTTGGATCTTCTTGCCATCCAGGAAGAATGAGGGCCGTCCACCTACCTCATCTTCCCTACGTGTCCCACATTTCTACTCTCGATGGCATTGTGTGAGGTTTGGGCCGGGCCGGGTTCAATACTATATGGACCAAGGACGTGGCCCAGCATGCGCTCCTATCAACAAATCTCATTCTGGACGACCTTTCAGCCTGGACAGGGAAATCTCACAAAAAAATAAAATAAAATTGAAAATATTTATTGTAAATTAATTAAGAATATATAATGAGTTGTTTGAGATTTTTACTACTTGTCTAGTTAAAATCATAATAAAAATGTGAAATTTTAAATTTTACTAATATTTTGAAAATCTCATGACAATATCCTTTACTATAAGAAATTTTAAATTTTACCAACATATAATGTGAAATTTTATAACCTCCATGATGTTTGTCGCACTGCAGGCCAAGCCCAAGAACTAGGGCTGAAACTTGAAAGTCGGGCAGGTTGGTGGTCAACCCTTCCCCAACTCAAGGTTCTTATATCTCAACCCTGACCCAACCCAACCCATCCTCAATTTGGGAATTCTCAACCCAAGCCCAACCCAAGTGGGCCCGGTCGGTTGGATATATGCTAATATTTTCATTATTATATTTGTTTACACATGCTTAAAGAAATAGACATTTGAAAACAAAAACAAAAAAAAAACAAAACTCAAGGTCTAAATGCAAGATGCATTAGTTACATAACCGATTATTGGAATAGAAAGCCTGTACCTGTGTACTTGGGCTGAGTTGGGCTTAAATGACTGAGCCTAGCTCACAAATTGATTGGGCCATGCATGACAGGCTTAAGTCCAGACCACAGCCCATGGCCTGGCTCTCAAGGTAGGGCTGCACATGAGCCGAGTTAGCTTGGTTAGCTCGCGCGACTCGACTCAAAAAAGCTCGATTCGACTCAGTTCAAAACTGAGTTCGAGCCGAGTCAAGTTGACTTTTTGAGCTCGAAAAATTTTCGAACCAAGTTCGAGCTTGGCCAAGCTCGACTTGGCTCGAATCGAACTCAAATCAAACCAGTTCGGTGACTCAATTACTTTGATATTGATGTTGCTCACCAAGTGTTTGATGAAATGACTCAACAAAGTGTTGGCTTGTGTAAGGAAGGTATGTGTATGAAAGAAATACCTTTTTTTTCTTGATTTTGCCGTTGCCTATAAGCTGTTTGATAAAATATCCCTAAAATTGTAGGGGATGTTTTACGTATAGTGAGAATTCAAAGGTGCAGTACATATGCTTGTGAAAATGCTGCATGGACGAACTCATCTCAATTTTGGTTCGAACTTAGCTCGCACTGGCCTGAGCTGCTGACCGAATTGAGCTGAGCTGACCAGTCAAACTTGAGGACCGAGCTGAGCCGAGTTCGAGCTGGGTCAGCTAGTGGCCGAGCCGAGTCAGAGCTTGGCACAAACTCGACTCAACTCGTGTACACTTCTATCTTTGGGATTGAATGGCCCACCACCACCACCACCTTTCATGATTTCCTCTTTTCTTGCTATCATGTGGGGTTAATGGTAGGAAAATGTACATGTGTTTAATAATATACTGGCCGTTTGTTACCTGGGCCCCACCATCAATGTGGTGTGGCGTGAAAACGAAGGTGGTTAGTTAATCAG